>NC_083790.1:4341382-6741382 GCF_015708825.2 Lethenteron reissneri | reverse complement strand
TTTGACCGCGCGCCGAGAACAGCTGAAGACGGACCGTCTTAAGAAGGAGGCGTCGGACATGCTGGACACCATCCGGCACCACCTGATCCAAGAGGAGGAGAAGGTGCGGCGCAACATCGAGAAGGACGCGACGCGCGCGCGCCAGGTCGTGGCCGCCGCAGTGGCTCACGTCTCCAGCTCGGACCTTAAGGCCCTGCCACGAAGTGAAGACCACCATAGAGAAGATCACGGAGGAGAAAGACGACTTCTACCTGCTCAAGGTGCGTCGCAGATCTCTGGGAGCATTCCTTTGCACTATCACAGTGCGTCTGCGCATGTAGGGCATACATGCACGCGTGTGTGCCGTTTATCGATATCCACTGCCGAATGTGTGTTTCTCCACATCACAGCATTGCATCATGACAATTCATCAAATCGCTAGGGGTTGTGAATGGTTATATTATTTCACCACCACAATACACTGAAGGATGGGGGCATCGCCCTGCAGTACAGTATATCTTAACCAGATCATTTCTTAATTACCCACAAGTGAATTTTGCAATCATAACGGTCTCTCGTTCGTGATGGTTCCATGTCTCTCTCACAAATGAGTGTCTCGTATTGGGTTTTCACCTTGTTTAAAATAAAGACAAATGTTGTGTGTCTTCAAGAGTATATGCAGTAGCTCTTTGTACAGAGATTGACGTTCATAACTGTTTATTTTGCAGGCTTACAGCAGCCATGTAAAAAGGTAATTATTTTTTATCATACTTAAAAAAAAAGCTAATTCAGTGTATATTCTGTACAAACAACAACATTGTTTACACTCATGATTGTGCATTCGTACATAAAACCAGCCGGGATCGATATCATTATGTTTTAACTTAAATGTACTCTGCACCAAATGCCTGGTGGCTGAGCAGTAAAGTGAACGGCTCACAATCGGAAGGTTGCAAGTTTCTACTCCTGGTTTGGGGGTTGACTCGGCCCCTCTTCCATCCAGGCTCAATAATATTAATTACCACTTTGTTGGAAAGTGATCAGTGGTTGTCCTATGGGTAGCCTCCTCCCCCGCCATAGATGTGTGGAACTTCCACCGCTGGCTCAGGGCTGCCAACAGGAGATGCTTATTTGAGCAAAGAAATCACTTAGACTTTTGACCTTGAAAATGCACTAACAACCGCCGCCTGCTTATCCCCACAGTTTAAACGCCTGTAAGCGCCATCGCCGTTCCCAAGATCCAGAGAGACTTTGAGGTGCAGGATGAGGTTGTCCCGGCCGACTGGCTCCAGCGGGTCGTCAAGGGAATCCCCATCAACGAGCCAGGTTAGCAGGCAGCTTGCACGCCAACACAAAAGCTGATTGGTTCAGGGGAGGTGATAGTCCACGTGTCTCAACGCGAATGTGTTCGCAGCCAACATTATGTTTGGCCAGATTGTTTACGTGGCCTAAACCTAAAAATCATTGATTAATTCTAAGGCGGTATTTTTTTCCCGCTACTGCTTTGCTGTCGTGACAGGGGGTAATGGCACATTTGCACTCGTCACTGTCGGCACCCACAGCTGTTCTCTCGTCCCATACAGTATCGTTTCCCCATGGGGGCACAGTTTGCCGTTCCACAGCTTGAAGCGTACGTGTCAGGCACTGGGCTCCTCACACTGGACACCTCACTGTACTAAGGACCCACCTTCACTTCCTCTGTCCACACACATTACGTAGAATATATATCTTGTTTTTGTGAAAGATCTCATTCAAAGGTCAACTGTGATTATAAGCGCCAGCATTGAAATATATTAATGAACACAGCAATGGTCAATGTAAAAGACAAATTCTGATGTTTTTCAATTGCCTAGATATAGTATATATGTATCAACCATTCTCAAACAAATAAATATCAAATACCATTGTCAGGCTTTTGTAGACATTTTAATCGGTAGAAACTAATTAATTCATCTAAGTTCTCACAAATCAAGGCTTAATTAAGAAAAGCATTAAAAACTAATTATAAAGATGGAACTACATTGCGATTGCATGAAGAAAGTAATAAATGACCAGTTTCAGAAGATGAGTTAAGCATGGCGATACGATCTCACTAAGGCTCTTAAGTAACATTAAAATATATTCAACAAACATTGGATTGGATAAAAAAAAAAGTATATTTGAGGAAAGCATTATAACAACAAATGGAAATTAAATATTGGAAACGATCGAAGAACTTAAGAAAGAAAGTTGCATATTTGGGCTCAAGATAAATATAAGCAAGTAAAAAAGTCCCACACAAGTTTGCGAAACAAAATAAAATCACTTGGTGGGACACAACTGGAAAATACAACGCAATATATGCAGGGTATCTCTGTAAACTTTCGAAGGCAATTAATGAAATACAGTGAATGAGAGCAGCGGATAGAATATAGCTGATGATGAATGATGAATGAGCATAATAATACTTTACATTTGTAAGGCGTGCTTCATCCATAAATCAGTTTCATGTACGCTTCACCCATCAGCCAGAGTGGCAACATTTTAAGAGCACTGAGCTCCTCGCACTGCTGGGACCTTGGGTTCCAATCTGGACGGCCACCCGTAATTATTCCCGGTTTCTAAGATTAACAGGTTTGATGGTTTCAGATCAGTCACCAATAACTACACACACAAAACTATAGTTCATTACTTAGTACATAGTTCGTCACGAAGTTCATCACTTTAGCAATGAACTTAGGGACGAACTATGCTGAGAGCTCAAATGTATTCGTATGTCAGATATCTGGCATGTGACGTACCACTGTTTAGAGTGCATGAAGCAGCTCCGTCTGATGTTGCAAAGAGAGAAGCTCCGTTCAATGGCTCTCGAGGTGGTTCTGCCATGTTGTCTTCTGGTGTAATTTCTCCAATATTTGGATCTGAGAAATCTGGAAGGATATACGAATCGCTCAGATGACACTACTGTCATAAATACTGTATATAATGTTTAAAATATATATTTCCAGACATCTGTTAAAATTCACTGCTAGAGGAAGACCCCCAAATGCTATATTAGTCACCGGGGTTGTTTTACCATAATTTACCACACTGGCAGCATAGACAACATAGCATAGTACATTACAACAATGTATTTTTCTGCACTGCCCTTTGTTGCTCACCACAGCCTCGCTGTTATGCATAGTCGTCACCCATCCAAGCACTATCTGGGCTCACGTTTTTTTATCTTCCAAGGTTCTGACGAGAATCGGCGCAATCTGGGTGGGTTTGTCAAAGGCAACAGGGATTTGTACTGTATTTATGTTGATACGCGATCATCACAGACAATTGCAGCAGGATGTGCGCACGTTATTCAAGGTGTCTCCCCACTCATCTCCTGTATATCGTTTATTTGGACTGTCCGTTTATTGAAATCAGAAATTACTCTTCCAATAATTTATTGCATTACTCAACAAATCCTATAACAAATGGAAACTAGTTTGGAACAAAGGTTCACTTTTGTTCCCACGTGTGATACTGGACGGGAGGTGATTAGTGGGGCTTGTTGACGCCATTGACATCATCAGCTACGTCATACTAGGCATGGCTTATATGGGGGTTTCTTGCCTTCATGAGGCAGGAAGTCAGGGTGACCACTTATTATATTTATAAGCATTATTTTATTGTTTTTCAAGAGGCGCACGAATACAGTGGGAACATCAAAAGGGAGAGCAAAACAGCCGTTTAACAAAACGTGCAATTGATACAGTGGGTGGGCGACCACTCTTTTGAAGGTGGCCCAAGTAATCAACTGCGTAAAAAGTAGTCAAACACAATTTTTTTTTAATCGCTTAAGTGACTTCATTTACGAATCCGTCCATCCGAGCGCTCTAATATGAATCCGTTCCAGCTCTCTAATCCCATTCCTCTGTCCTGCGCACTGCCGTCAACCCCGTGCAGAAAAGGCGAGCCTCGCGTTCGAGGGCGCGGTGCAGCACGCCATGCTGCGCATCTCCAACGAGGGGCGCACCGTGACGGTGTCGGCGCACCCGCAGCTGGGCTTCGCGGGGCTCTACCACCCGCCCCACCGGCGGCACGGGCGGTCCGCGCGCCCACGCGGCGAGAGGCAGCTGGCGCACGCCCCGTTGCCGCTGCACGGAAACCCCTTCAAGGACATGTGGAACATCATGTGCTCGCAAGGGTTCGCCTATGGAAGGTGGGCATCGCCTCACCCCACCATCGCCAACACCACCACCAGCCCGGTGTTGTTTTTGGTGCCCTCGTGTACTTCACAGCGATCAACGCATTGTCGAAAGCGTTTGCATCCTCCGCCTGGCAATGGTACCTATGGTTCCTTCGGTAGATGTGTACAGTGCCGGATTATCCTCGTAGGAAAAGTAGCTACATATGCTACGGGCCCCGCACTTTCAAGGGCCCCGCACTAAATGCTTTCAAGCTATCTATTCCTGTTGAGTGATTCTGCACTTGCTCTATTACTATAGTACTATACTGCCTTCAACATTTATGAACGACTGGGTGTTTAAGGTTAGCGATTTTTTTTATTATCTAGGTGTATAGACAATTAAAAATACAATTACTTTACTATGCAAGTAAAACATTTGTGTTTTAATAAAAAAAATAGGGCCTCTTTATAATGCTACAGGCCCCGCACTAGCTTAATCCGGCACTGGATGCGAAAGTGTGGATGACTCCAATGTCGACTCATGGAATTTGGCATGAGCGCAAGAGGCAGTCGCTTCATCGACTTTATTGATTGTGGGCACACATTGATGACCTCACACCATCTATTTAAGGCCCAAGACTGGAGGACATTTTCACAATTCTGGCAACTGCGTAATGATGCTGGTTGTAACTACCAGGGAAATGTAATTTGTTTGATCATTACTTCAACACAATATTCCTTGCAGGTTGGTGAAGGCAGGTATTTTATACGTGGGGACATAGTGCAGTATAACAGTTTATTTTACTGCACTGTCCTCTGTTGTCCACCACATAGACCCACAGTCTATAACACCTGTCTTATGCGCGGTGATCACCTATTCAAGCACTGTCCGAGCTCAATCCCGTTTTAAGCTTCCGAAACCTCAAGAAATTGGGCGCTTTCAGAGTGATTTGGTCATAAGCTGAATATTTAGGGTGTTGATGCATCTTTTTTTATTAATAGTTATTAACGCATGCGAATAAGAATATTTTTACGTCCATGCAAATTATATCTAAGTAATATTTAAGCTACTGGAGCAAAGACAACTTACAATGAGATTTTTAAATCGACACAACAAAACAAGAGTCTTGATTCACATGAAGGTCACAATTCATCAAACTTCTGGCAGGGTGGGATGGGGCTGGCGGTGGTGGGATGCGTGGAGAACTATTACATAGCTACAAAGTATTGGAAACTACTTAAGCTCATCTTTTGTTTTGTCAAAGTGTAACTGAGTTTTGACTTAATTATCCTGATATAAACATGTGTTAGTGTGTTTCCAGCCAGGTGGCTCAACGGTAGCGCAAGCAGCTCACAATCGGGGTTGATAAAATAAGTACCACTTGGTGAGGAAATCAACAATGGTTGTCCTATAGACTTGCCCCATCATAGCAATGTAGAATTTGTGTCCACTGGCTCAGGGCTGTAAACAGGAGTTCAGTACCGCCTCAGTGATCATTTGAGCAGTAAATCACTTTTACTGACGTGTTTAGGGTGTTGCAGTGGTGCTGTATCTTTTTGTATGATGGTCATTGTTGTTGCTATCAGTGTCTGTCACGACCACCACTCCAACCCACTTGTTGAATGAATTCACTGCAGCTTATTCCCAAAGCAGAAACTCACTTCAATGGTACTCTATTAATAGGAGATGTACAGTGCATCAGGGGATCATTCCACAACTGGTAGTAAAACATACAAAGACACGATGTTGAAGCAATAAAATTATCTCTAAAATAGCCAGTCAATCTGTAAATTGCATAAACAAATTTTATTTTTTAAAGTGCAGTGTTATTGTTAGAATTAAATCTATTCTTGATGTTCTCAATCATTATACGTTTCGTTCGGAAGATGATTCATTCGTGTATTTTGTAAAGGGTTCAAATTTAAACTGAAAACCAGAAATTCTGACTAAACCCAGGTACATGGTATTCATAATGTGAATTCAAAGCAAACAACTTTTGTCACGTAATAATGTACTTTGCACGTGTACTTATTCAAATCCAGGTTGCAGCATAGACTTGTGTTTTCATGCGCATTTAATCAAGTCTAGGGACCTTGAGAAGGCCCATTAAATGTCCATAACAAGCTGTTAATTTTTCGATTTAAAGCTTCTTTCGTGACTGCAGGGATTCATCTTCTTGGTTCTTTCGGTAAAGTCACGTAGAAGGGAAGTAATAAAATAAAAAATAAAAAATTATGTTTTATTTTATTTATTGTATTACTTCCCTTCTATGTGACTTTACCGAAAGAACCAAGAAGACGAAGCTGTTAATTGTACTAATTTACCCATTCTCTTTAATTCCTGAAACTGTGGTCATTCTTCTGACACTGCCAAGTATAATTACATGAAAAATTATAAACAGATCCGCAGTGCATGGTAAACACCTGGAGCAGAAGACATGTACTTATTCACCACTCCTGTTACAATTTGGGGGGGGCTACAATTAAAGATTGTGCTCTTTTGTAGTTTTTATCATCTCATTTGTTTCGTGTTTTAGTTTATTTTTTTTTATTAGTTTTGTTCATTATTTTACTTAAAGGAATAACATAATTTTTACAAATTGTAAATTGTTTTCCTGAATTGCCAATTATCGATTCTTATAGGCACAATTTGATCGGTGTATCATTTGCATAAGAACTGATTTTGTTTGACGAACCTGTGCATCGTTACATGCCGATTAGGCAGCGGTTTCCAACCTGTGATCTACGGCCCACTGGTGTTCTGCATGGCCACGGGAAGTGGTCTGTGGAACTGTTGGTAAGATTTTTTTCTCACAAAAGACCAAATTTCTAATGCACGGTGGTCTGCAAACTGTTTTAGGTTTGGCTGCAAACTTTGTTTTAAATTTCACAATGGTCTGCAGATCCAGGAATTTTGAGACCCACATCTATACAGTATATGTTTATATGTGCTCCTATATGGAAGGTAGGCAGTATACTCTTAGGTTTTTTCGGTAAAGTCACGTAGGTAAAAAATAAAATTACTAAAAGTATTAATAGAAATAAAATAAAATAATAAATCACGATGTTTCAGAGGCAACACATGTCTCCGTCATCAGGTGGGACCATCACAGCTAAAATTACTGCATCAAGGTAGGCAGTGTTGGTGCTGAATTAGAGCAGCACTGACCTTGCTGTTTGGAGGGGGCTTCATCCAGCAATGGACTGACCATGACTGATGATGACGACGACGACGATCTCGCCGCCATATATATATGCATACGTCTCTCCGTTCTACACAGGCACTACTGGGAAGTCATGCTCAGTCCGAGCATGACTGGCTGGGCGGCCGGCGTGGCCTACCGTCAGGTGGAGCGCTCGGGCCCAGAGTCCCGCCTGGGTCGCAGCACTTCCTCCTGGGCCCTCGAGTGGGTGGCCAACTTCACGCCGCGCTGTACGTTCTGGCACGCCAACGTCACGACAGTAGTGCAGTGCCCCGGCGTGCCGCGTCGCCTCATGGTCGTGTTGGACGTGGACAGGGGCAGCATTGCATACTACGACGCCGACAGTAAGCTGGAGATTTTCTGCTTCGTAAGCAAGTTCTCGGAGCCCTTATACCCATGCTTCTGCTTGGGCAGCCCCAACGATTTCCTCACGCTTGTGTGAGCGAGCGACCACGCCGTTTGTCCCCTGTGGTTTTGTTTACATATACAACTCCTTTGGATTAAAATTCGCTCGATGGCTGTGGAGAGCACTTGAACCTGCTGTGGATGAGGTTTGTTGTTAAGCATGGCATAATTTGGCGATGTAAAACAGCGCAGTGGTTGTTATATGTGCACTGTTTATGCATTGTTTTCTGATTTGTATTTATTTCAGGATTCGAAATTCTTATAAATATATGGCCCTGGATTTTTTTTATATTTAGTTATATTATGTACTTTGTGTGGTGTATTAGCCTCGGTCAGTTTCCATATTGTCAGATACGTTAATGCTTAATCGGAAATAGGTATGTAGTTATACATACACATACACCCAGTATAAAGTTAACATAAAGTTGAATTATAACAATTGTTTTGCCGTGACCCATAAATATAAGCAATATTCAGCCCATCCAGTAGTGTATAATAGTGGGCTAAATGTGACATTTACAAGGCATTCGATTCTTAATATACAGATGCTGCACAGATATATATAAAAAGGTTTTAATAAGGAGCATGTGGGATCATTAGAGCACCAGCAATCGGAGCAGCTGAAGGGTATGCACGCCGTGTCACGTGACACCGAAATAAACCACCCGTGACTGCCGCTGCAACTGGGGTAATTTTTACTGCACGGTAAAACCAATTACAGTTGTATAATGTTGGACTTAAAACTGTGTGAAATCATATTTTCAAAAACATTGCTTGCTGCCTCAAGTGATTGTAAATAAAGCACGGAATATTTTCAGAGGATATGGGAATTGGCAAGCTTCTACAGTACAACATTACAATATAATGTTGTGTCTTACCAGCAAACCATCTGTGCAAAAAGTCTAACATGGACCTTAAATTGTCTCATGTGCATTAAAACCATTGAAAACACCCACTGGCACACTCGAGACACCCGGAAATCCTGCACTGGATCTATCTGGAATACATTTGGCTCCGAATTTTGTAACAAATATTTAACAGTTACACTGTTATAGAGTGTATTTAAAATAATAATATTGATGCACTCCGAAACTTTCTGATCTACAAGCCGCCTAGGAGACAGTAGTACAGCAAGTGTGTTCTTGAACTTGTTAGTGTTGTCCCCCCCGAGTGCAAGGGTTTCTCTGGGGACTCGTTTCCTCCTCCATGCAAAACACTCCTCCACATGGAATCGACTCAATATCCCAATACATAACCCTCCTGAAAAAAATCAAGCATCTATGGATGAATAGATTACATAAAAAAAAATACGTTGCCAATAGCTTAAAGCTACTGGCAGACCTCGTTAAATATAAAAGTAATAACATCCTTCTGTTTGACAGGGAACAATCTGGGTACTCTGAGCTTGTTTTGTATGCTAAATTAAGGTTACGTGATTATAAAGGTATTATTAGCTGATGTTTTAGCACGCATTGATATTCGTATCCCACTTTGGGATCAAGCTTGGCATAATAAAACAAAAATCGGAGGCAGAGGATGAACTTTAGGCAACAGAAGATGCCAAAAGTCAAACTATTTTATCCGATTTTATTTCTGAAATTGTACATTGTTTTGATACCCCCTTGAGTGTGGGTGGGGTGTATAAAGAGCAAAGCCTCATGTATATAAGAAACTAATAAAAGCCTTATTAATCTAATAATGGACTTATTTTTCATCCCTATCTCAATGTACTCGTCATCAAGATATCGCCAACAACTTTCTGCGCTTCGCCAGATCCTGTAGCTGCTGCTGCTGCGAATTAAGACATCACCTCCAAGATCTCCCCTAACAGTCTTCCCACCATCTTGGTCTTAGGGATTGCCCTTGGTCGCTGGACTAATGGAGGCCACTCGAATGCCGGTCACGACAAAATCGGCACTTCCCCATCCTCCATCCGACACACGTTCCACCCAGCCCAGCCTTTGTAGGCCTAAGCCTCATCTACAACAACTGCCATGTTCTATTCCAGACATCTTTATTGCTTAACATGTCTTGCCAGGAATGTACTCTCGTACAAGGTTACATTATAATGGCAATGTGCATGGTTACCATGGAAAATAAAAAAAAAATTGTGACATGCTTTGCCTAATGCTTGCACCTCAAAACTGTTGAGCACGAGTTGTTTTGCTTCCTCAGTCATTCAGACCACAAATACTTGGGTCAGCTAACCAGAGCAAAACAACTCTTACCAAGGTGTAGTTTAAATGCATATGGATCCCCCATGTAATTATTAAGACTGGTGGATGTATTGCCAGTAGGTCTGGTCTTTTAAATATATAAAAACATACTAAAGGAATTGCTTCTTTAGTACCTTCAACAGTGAAAAAAATGACATTAATATGCCTATTCATACTGAAACTAGTTTTGTACATTCTGTAATAATTTACGAGCGATTATTGTAAGTGATGTACAGATATTTTGCCTTTGAAAAAAAAAACTTGGTGCTAAAAACTACTCATACTGAACTTGACCAATGTGAAGTATGCAACAAGTTTTTGTAAGGTTTGTTTTGTACTGCAAATGTTACCCTTTCGTTTCTGTACCAGTTCTTAGCAATTACTGTAAATTACCTTGTATCCAATCGGAGCCAATTGGTGTTTACATTAGTCGGTAGGACAGTCTGGATTGTGAAACTAAGATTGCGCGATGTATCTTGTCGGACGTAACATACAACATGTTCTGTAACCATTCCGCAGGACTGAAAAATAAGTGGCTGGATTATGCAACCCCACAAAAATAATACACACAAACTCATATTTTCTCATAATTGTTGCTACAAATCAACATTTTACCTGGGTATTCCTATACAGTAGGGGATAATAAAAAATCAATCAGTAGTTTGAGTTCGTGAACAGTTTGATAATCAAATTGCACTTTGCACACCACAGATTTATATTACTATATTAAATTAAATACTGCAACGATATTGAACCTTCTCGATTGAATTGTGGTGGCCCATTACATGGCAATTCGACCCTGGCTCATTGTCGAGCCACTGATTTGGTTACTAAAATTATTAAGATGTAGAACCAATTACCATCTTTCATACAACCTTGAAGGGTTGCTACTACAGTACTAATTGACAACAAAGTTTAAAATGTTATACATAGCTTTTGATTGATCTAAACAAAGCCATTATTAAAAGACAGCTTTAACAAGTGAAATGCATATATTTATTCGTGATTATTTACTTGCATCCATTGTACGGTTGTGTACTGTATTATATAATCATGCAATGATATTGCATTGTTACGAGAGGGAGGTATTACATAGTCTCAATTACATAAAGCTGTTTGAGCACTTTTTATATGCTAACAGCAATTAAGCAGTTGGTAAAGGTAAAGATAAAATAATTGAGATTTTTTTTTATTTTACAGTGAAAATAAACTGCTCAACTGGATGATAGTGTTAAACCAAAATAGTTTTGAATTTACTAAATTAACGTTTTTTTTTTCGTTTTTGGAATTGCTCATTGGCCCATTCTCATGTTAAAATTAACACCCACCCATATAAACACAGATATTATTGAAAAATGCATGCTTGTGTTGATTACGTGAACACTTAATAATTAAAATCCACCAAAAGCTTTATTTGTTCACAACCCACGCAACATTTGTTTTATTGGCAGGAAGAAACAGACGGAGCTATCATATTGCGGTGTCAATTCTCCCGAAGGGGCCGTCCATAAATGACGTCACGCGATTTTGGACGATTTTTTACCCCCCCTCGTCACAAAAAGTCAGACCCCCCTCAAATATGACGTCACAAAGCTCTGCCCCCCCCCCCAAACCATATTTCCATTTTGAAAATAAAACATGCTTCAAATCGCTTTAAACTATTGTCATTGTAGTGCGTATTGAATGTGGCGCTGCACTCTGATGTTGTAGGAGTGTTGTTATAACAATTAGTGTTAAACTGACAATTAGTGTTGTTATAACAATTCGATATTTATTTAAAAGTTGCGCATTTTTATGTGACGTCACATTTCTCACCCCCCCCCCCCCTCGTCACACATCGTCACAAATGTCTGACCCCTCCTCCCCCCTAGGTGCGTGACGTCATTTATGGACGGCCCCCGAGTGTTTTCAAGCTGCACAATTTTTTTAAATCATATAACCGATTTAGAGAGTGCACACGGGTTATACAACAATTTTCTAATGCTATATGCACCCAGTAGCATTAACTGCAGTGTCGCTTTCCGCATTAACGATTGAGGACTTTGAGATACACACTGATGATACTCTCTGAGGTGTGCAGCAACAATAATCTATTTGTACACACACCTGTAAAGGTTTCTAAGCATGGTTTGGAGATACAACTCACACAAGTAGGGCTTAATTTTGTTGTATCTCATATGGGAACTCGACGACCTGGCTTCTCCGAGTAGGTCTGGAGGGAACTTGAATAACTGAGCATAGGATTTGCCCACATCTAACAACACGTGCCAAACTCCTCGATATTGTGTGCCGTTTTCCTCTAGATCAGCAGGCTATGTTATGAACAGGGCTCAGAATAACACCAAGCTTGGCAATTATTCATAGGAACAAAGAATCCGCACTTCTTGGTGAAAAATTACACGGGTTATAATTGCAGCATGTTCAATTCAGATTTTGAATCCAGGCAAAAGAACATTCGAGTGAAAATACATTGTCAATTTTTTTGTTTTTAGGGGTAGATTTTTTTAACTTAAAATTCGTTTGGATGCATTTTATAGAAAAGGGTGTACTATCAAGTAATTTTGCAAATTCTCAACATTATTATACAGAGTATCTGTTTTTCTTCAGTCAAAAACAAATTGGGATTTTTGCTTATGCATATTGTATGACTATTTGTGACAGAATAAATCAGTTTTACATTTTATATTTGTAAAAAACATGTTTGATATTCCACGGACACGCAGCGAATCTCAATGTATTATGCATAGAAGAATTTTTTTCTCAGTTCTACCTTTTCATGTTAGTATTATTAGTGAAACTGTTTAGGAAAGAATATCCCTTTGGTGTCAAGTGTTGTTTTTATGCACATAAAACAATCTGCATGCTCCAGATATAGATATGCAGCTCCCCTCTGAATATTGCTTGGAATCACCACAACACCATGACTGTTCCTGCTACGTCGACATGATATTTATCACGTTATTTTCTACGTAAATTTCACCATTTTAGTAACTGTGCATAAAAGAAAAACGTACAATCTGTACATTACAAATTACTCGTATCAGCCATTTATCCCACTCTGTCGAGGCTGACAATGTAACATTGGCCACTCCAGACCAATGATCACATAGTGCTAATGTGCATTTGTTTTAATATATATTTGAGTATATGCTTTGTATTAGCCGTGATTTTATGAAAACTTTTGTTGTTCAATTCAAAGTGTTTGAATAGTTTGTTTATAATCAAGTGAGCACTTATTTGCCACACATGTATATCCTGTCCAGTTTTTTTTCGTCTCAATGGTCATTTTTCTTAAGGCAGCTTTATTTTAACGTTTGTCTACTTTGTGACACAATCCCTCCTACATCCAATTGTAATATATAATACTTTACAACATTGCCTAACAACAATGCATAAACTTCTTTATCGGATGGTTCTTTCCAACATAAACACCGAATACTTGCACTGAAATGCGTATATATGTTTTGACAAAGTGTGCATAGTTGTTCATTTGGGCATAGTTTAAAGTGATATCGTAAAGGGTGTTATGGTTATAAATTTGTACTAACCTGGATCCAATGTATTCCTGTCTTGTAAAAACCACCAACAAAGTTTAGGCTTTCGCGACCAATGTCATCCATAATGTAAGTTTTTGGGTTAGATCGCGTAAATACAAATCTGTCTGTCGCCTGATGAAGCTAGTTGTAATTACTGGTGAAAAGTCGTACTCAGATTGTAAATGGTGTGGATTTGCTCTTCAACACACCAGTGTGATGTACTGGTAACGAATTGGCATGTTCTGTTTACGTGACAAACCCTACTAATTGGCTGTGTCGGGTGGTGGCGGGTTTAACGACACATTAATATTCACGTGATCTAACCCAAAAAAACTATATTATGAAAGTCCACAAACGTTAATAAAGAAAGTGTCATGAATTTGAGTACAGCCTTTTGTGAATCCACTGCTGGATGAAGGCATTCCGACGACAAGTCGATCATGGGGGTTGTTTGAGCATACTTCACCATGTTGGTCAGTGCGTATGGTGAAAAGTGCAGGATTGGTTCAGATATCGCTCACCACTGATGTTAACCGTGGCTGGGAATCACACTCAGGGTGCCAGGCTCATAATTCAGTGCTCCTCCCAACGAGTTTGAAATTCAGGAAATATGGTTCCAATCTCTGAACTGTTTTCAGAACAGTGGTAAAACATAATTACTGCTATGGTCATTAACCAATGCACTTGATGTTGTCAGCAGCCCATGCAAAGATCTTATGATATTCACAAGCTTCCAACCTGAGCTCTTTGCCCTGGAAAACATGATTATGAATGTACCTGCGCTTACACGTGGTCAAGCTCTGGTCAGTAAAGGAATAAATGTATGCACACAGCCAAAATAAAATACATTACAATACAGTGTTCATTGGTCAGGTGCTCGGTATTCTAAATCACACCTCCATGTCATGAAGGTATATTTTCCTAGCATATCTAACTCTGGAAATCGGTCATAATAAAAAGAAGCTTCAAGGGCTTTGTGTTATTGTTACAGTGAATTCAGAATGTTTACGGTAAAAAAAAAATCCGTTTTGTACTAGATCTAGTGGAAAATACATGTTTCAGAACCTCTTTGTAGATATACAAATTGTATGTTGCATGACTCCAATAAGTACGTTGGTAAACACTGGCTGGATATTCATTATAGGCTCAAATGTGCTGTTGCAGTGCTTTAAAAACACTTGTAATGTATTACATGTTGAAAAAGTCTCAAATGTTAATTCAGTAGTATTTTTTTTATAAGCTGTACAAGTACAGAGATAAAGTTGAACGAACATTTTAAGTAAACTACTAGATTCAACAACTAAATGTGCATTAACATGCTATTAAGAGGCAACACTGCCAATTCATATTGTAAGTCAGTCCCTTGTGACCATAACCCATGTATTTTGTTCAGTCTTGCCAGCCATATTGCCTTTAATTAAGGCTCACGGAATGAATAACATGCTTTTATATATCCCCTTTAAGAGCTAAATATAGTCGAATTAATGGTGAGTCCAATTAAGGAAGCTTTCTGATGGAAGCAGCCAAATTGTGCCGTGCTTGACAGCCATGCAGGAGAAAGTACAATACAATTCATCACACATGCGCTTTAAGTGTACTGTGGCATAACGAAATTTAACAGGGTGCAAAATCAGAGGAAATAACATTCACGCCTCACATAGGTTAACAATTACCCTGTGTTCAGCAGAGTCCGGTTGTGTACAAAGATCCCCTGTGTAGCCTTAACAAACTGTAGGGGCAAGTGCTGTTAGCGAGCACCTATGAAGGCCGGAACGGCACACGAGGGGGTGGGTGGCCAGCACCACGCCCAACCGCCTTTGTCTCCCTAGTGGCGATGTTTATACACCGCACCAGGTACTCATTTGAGGCTGAGTCGACCTAGGGGAGGCTCGGGACTGGTTCAGATAATCGTCACTGGTGTTGGCCGTGAGCGGGGGAATAGAGCTCGTGTCGCTGGGTTCATAGCGCAGCACGCTCCCCGCTACACTACCGCTACCCGGTTGTGTACCTCCAATGATCCACAGCCATTATGGCTCCAATTGTGTGATTTTTTTGTAACTATGCGATTAATGGAAAAAGTTGCCCTCTGGTCTATAAGTATCATTAGACACATGTCTCAATAAACCAACACGTGGCGTGGATGTACTTTGTAACAAAAAAAACATGTCTGCTTCTGTTAAACTTAGTGTTATGGCAATAAGAGATACGAGTGTAATAAAGTTAAGATTATTCAATACGCCAGTGCAGCTCTTGAGTGGTTTGATTCATTAAACAGTGCATTGTATATTAAACATGCCATGTGGTCTATTGATAATTTCTCCCCCCCAAAAATCACTTTTTGGGGGTCAGGACTCCTTGGCAATAACTGGTTCGGAAGGAATATACCAGTTGTTACTTTACACCTTGACTTTTTTTGTTGAGGGTGCAAAGCAACACACATCTTTATCAAGTTAGCCGCTGAAAATACACTTTTAAATAATACACCTGAATTATAAAGAGCTAGTGTAATTGCCTGTCGTATGACGGGTTAATACAAATGTAATGTAATGAAAACGTGTAAAATGTAAAGATTTTATTGAATTTATTTAATAAAAAATCTCTTATCACATTTTGTGTGAATTGACGATCATCTCCCAAACGTTTTTCTTGTTGAATCAGCACTTTGATGTTGGTTGGATGTTTGCAAAGCAACATCAAGTTGTCCATGGGAAGAAAACAAGGTTCGTTGAGATAAAGTCCAACAGACTCACAGTTTGTCCTTACGACTTATTGACAGTGATAGCAAATGCAGGAATGATTGGAAACTGTGCCCCCATTGAAACGGCTGTATACTCTAAGGACCTGAAAACTCAAATTTACCTGTAAAAGAATACAGATAAACCGTATGGGTTGACAGGTATGTCAGTGAAACTGGTTAGGGTTCACGGTTAGATTACTTGTTAAACTTATTCTTACAACCTCTTTCATATCAAATTCTAAAACCCACTTAAAAACTCGAGACAATGTTGGTGCATTCAAATCAAGGCCGTAGCCATGGAGTCAACATTCGGGGGACCAAATCTTCCAGGGGGTCTGGGGGTCGCCCCCCCAGAAAAAAAAAGTCTAATTTGAAAACTCATTTCCTGCCATTTCCTGCCTAAAATATTTAAAAATTCACCAACACATAGGATAGACTTTTAATTTATTTTGAACAATAATGTCTAATAGTGTATTGTATTACATTGCTATGTTTTTTTCTTTTTAACCTGTATGTATTGGCAGAGATGAGGGATTAATAAAGTACAACCATAATTACAATCATATAAACAGAAATCTATTTTATAGCAAAATATATTGGGAGGGATATTTTGAGCATATTTGGGGATGTGTCCCCCCCAACAATGGCGTAGCTAGGATATTTTGCGCCCGGGGACGAACTATAAAATTGGCGCCCCCCCCCCCCCCCGTTTAATCACATACCAAAATGTAATTACATGACATGTAGGCTGTGTGTGGCGGGATATATAAACTTTTAGGTTGAAGTGTAGATTTGTGCAGTAGTTTCAGGCTGCCGCGCCCGCCGCAATAAGTTATAATGTGACGTTGTAAGCCTCATTTTGGCGCCCCTTTACCTTGGCGCCCGGGGACACGTGTACCCCCCTGCCCCCCCTAGCTATGCCTCTGCCCCCCAATATATATTATAATTACGGTCTTCATTCAAATTTACAGTTTGTAGCTGTAAAGACTGTTAACAATAGCGAGGCAGGATAATTGAAAAGTTGTTTTCTTCCAAGGAGAAGCATTAAAACAGTGTGCGCACACTACAAGTATTCATTGTAATTCTTCAAGATTTAGAAGGCCCACATTTTTAAATCCTTTATATTAAGTTCACTTGCTTGCTTGCGCGCTTACGACCGTGCAAATCTTTCGGTCGTTTTTTAACCCACTTCCCGTGATCCAATCGAGCTGACATTTTGCATACAGACTCGTTGTGCGTGACAATTTATTTTCGTGAAAAAAATTCCAAAATTTTACACTTTTTAGGAATTTTATTTTTTATTTTTAATTACCAATTGCTTAATGGTGGCAGGCAATCATCTGACCCATAGGTGGCAGCCATCTCAAGCCAGAGGACGAGAGGACTCTAGCCGCCACGCATATAAAGGATTTATAGTGAAAAACTTTGTTTTTACGGGTTAATTTTTTAGTGTTCACCACAGCTTTTTTTTTTAAACATCAGCATTGTCGTTTGGTTAAATATGTGCAATGAGTTTTGCTGACATGGTACAGAATTGATTTGAAGCTTTCGTGACTGCAGGAATCCATACTCTGGTTCTTTCGGTAAAGTTACGTAGGTAGAAAATAATAAAAGAAAACACGACGTTTCGGTCGCAACACAAGCATCCGTCTTCAGGTGAGAACATGATCTGCTGTTGTGGCTTTATATAGGCACGGGAGGGGGGGGTTGTCGAGTCGTGGCTGTAGGAGTTCACGGGGGAGATGGGGGGGGTGCAAGCACAGGTGGGGCTTGAGAAATTAGCAAGTAAAGGAGCTCGAATTAATAATCGGACGACAACCGGGTGGGTGAGTGAAAATCACAGCAGTTAAAACTTGTCGCGGTTTATCACATTCTTCCAATGATTGCTCAATCTGAATCCATCTTCTCGATTAAAGTTTTGTCTGTGTTTGTATATCTGGATGGCTTCATGAACAAATCTCTGATGGTGGCCAGAGGGTTTGCAGAGCACCTTGGTCTCGGAGAAAACAATGTCATGTGTGCCCACAGCGTTGAAACAATGATCCGCCACCGCCGAGGTGTTGGTTCTGCCGTATTTCAAATCCGCTTTGTGTTCGTGAGCCCGGTCTAAGACACGTCGCTTCGTTTCACCAATGTAACTGCTGCCGCAGACACAACTCAGCTTATAGACACCAGGTCATTGCATGTCCGGAATCGCATTGTTCACCGATGGGATCAAATCACGGATTTTGTGTACTGTATTGAACCGAACTTGGATCTTGTATTTGTTCAAGATTTTGGCAATCCTTTTGGTATCCCCTATGTATGGTAAGGGGATGGTTTTAATTGGGTCCTCAGATGGTTCTCTACCCATGGGATGCAGCTTTGCGGATTGTGCGGTCAGAATATCCATTCCTCCTGAGAGCCTGGCATACGTGTTCAAGCTCACTGGCTAGGTGGTGCTGGTCAGAGATGGATTCGGATTGAGCAATCATTGGAAGGATGTGATAAACCGCGACAAGTTTTAACTGTTCTTTGGTTTTTTCGGTAAAGTCACGTATAAAAATAAAATAATAAATTAAATAATAGCATACGACGTTTCGATTGCAACACAAGCAATCATCATCAGGTATAATGATGATAATGATGATTGCTTGTGTTGCAATCGAAACGTGGTATGCTATTATTTAATTTATTATTTTATTTTTATACGTGACTTTACCGAAAAAACCAAAGAATAATTCCTGCAGTCACGAAAGCTCCAAAATTAAGATTGAAGTTTTAACTGCTATGATTTTCACTCACCCACCCGGTTGTCGTCGTCCGATGACTAATTCGAGCTTTCACTTGCAAATTTCTCCAGCCCAACCCGTGCATGCACGCCACAACCCCCCCCTCTCCCCCCTGCCTATATAAAGCCACAACAGCAGATAATTTTCTCACCTGAAGACAGACGCTTGTGTTGCGACCGAAACATCGTGTTTTCTTTCATTATTTTTTTCTATCTACGTGACTTTACCGAAAGAACCAGAGAGTACGGTACAGAATGTGTCCATGCTGAGGTCTCGAGTTAATACTCTCCACTTATTAACCTGCTACAGATACAATATGAGACCGGGCATAAATAAAAATGTGCACACATCAGAAAGTACGATCAACGCTGCCCTGAAACAGCGCTTTGCGGCTGCTGGCACAAGAGGAGCACTGGCACACCGACAGAACCACGCGGCGATGGAACATGCGGAGGAAATACACGGTGCTGTGGAGGAACTCGAGTGCAGAATCTGTTACCTCATCTACCATCCTCGGACGAGAACCGCCAAGTTGCTCCGCTGCGGCCATACATTCTGCAAGACTTGCCTCATCAAGCTGTCTTCTCACGCCTACACTCAAGGCCTCATCTCTTGTCCCTACTGCCGCCAGGTGACCGTGTTGAAGAAGGGAGGTCCGCTCGCTCTGCCCATCAACAAAGGTGTAATGGAAAACCTGGCAGCGCATATGCTGAAGAAAAAAGGTGTGAAGACCCAGCGCAGTGAGGTGGTGACATCGATGGACCATGTCGGGTTCACGGGCCTTAGAAATGCATCGCTTCAGCCCATCTACAGCATCAGTGGGACTGTGCCTTGGACCATTGCCTCTGCTACATCAGCTGCTGGAGACTCCAGTGGAATGCAGGACCACAATGCGTACGTCGTACCAATAGAACTCGTGCTCTCACGGCAGCAAAGCATCCACCAGAGGTGCAGTTTGCTCATCGTGTGCTTTTCATTCATCTTCGGAATGCCCCTGTGTATGGTAATTTTGTTTATATTGTGTGGCTGAATTGAAATGTGGCCCATACAATATTTATGCAATGATAGTTTACCAGTCCATACATGGAGGTGAATAGAAGTGAACCAAAACAAACCATTTACCACATCCACAACTTGACAATTAAATCCACAAGCAAAGATGGAAATCGTGAATGTTTATTCTTTCGATTGAAAGGTTCAAGTGCATGAATTTGTATGGGTTTTATCAAGTTACCACGGAACTCGATCATCTCAAAGTTGTTGGTTAACTTGACTCATCAGTACTTTAACAAGTGGACATATCATCAAGAATGGTTGTATGTGATCCGTGTACAGGTGGTCTCGACGTGGGTCGGGTGATGTTCACTGAACAAGCATTGGATCGGGTGCTGAAAGCCTTGTTAGTTTGTAAGCCTGGCTAGCTAAGACTACAATGCATATGCAACACATCTTATTAATCTCTGACATTAACTATTGCACTTACAAATATAAGCTTGATAATGTTCAGAAAGAGTTTTTTACAAAAACTTTCTGAAACGCAGCTCATAGCTTCACAATTATCATTACCTTGTAAAACTGTGAAATGTACATTGTTAAATTTCAATCTAAAGCTTTCGTGACTGCAGGGATTCATCTTCTTGGTTCTTTCGGTAAAGTCACGTAGAAGGGAAATAATAAAATTATAAAAATTAAACATAATAAAATACAATTCTCACGACGTTTCGGCCACAACGCAAGCAGCCGTCCCTCAGGTGAAGAACAGGGCTGTACATTGTTACCTTAATTTGTGAAGGGGTTACCTTTAACTCTAATAAATGAATTTAAAAGAAATGTTACGAGTTATTATAATAACTGATAAACAGAAAAATTACAGAATTGTAATAACAGTACATATCACTGCTGTATCTAAAACAGCATATTAACTTGGTAATGTTAAAGCCTCCAGAGAAAACGATTACTGGTACATTAAATGTAATTGTTGGCCTCTCTTAAAACAAATGCAATCTTCAATAGTGCAAATTTACTTTTTATTCAATGAGCATCATTTATGTTTAACATAAGTATAAATAACGCCGAGATACAAGAAGACTTAGAGCATTGCGAAACATGTTTAAAAAAGAAATTTTATCAAAGTGGTCAACAAACATTAAACTTGGAAATAACATTACAACGTGAACAATGAGCCACACATTTACATTGTACACTCTTGAAAATTACTGTACATTTACAATATGTTACAACTTACCTACAAAAAAGGCTAACGTACAGAAAGCCTATCAGTTACTAAAAAGTATCAATATGGGAATTCTGAAAAATACAGATGTACAGTATAAAGTTGATTAGCAAGTACATCTGTGAACATCAGCTATTGGACCAGATACCGGTCAATTCAATTATGCGGCAAGAGCTAATCCAATCAAGTGTCACGCTCCAGGTTATATTCAACTCTTGGGGAGTTTCATGACACATTTGCACCAGCCATATCCATCACGACGCCCTGATCTATGATGCTGTGCTGCTAACTGCAGCGGTCTGGCACATCTGGTGGGGTTCTCACTGGGAGCACGAGAACCTTTCAGATGCTTTCAGACGGAGGATTTTGGCCTCCAGATTTTGTAGCCGCTCGTCTAGCCAGTCTGGGGGGACCCTCTGCTGTAAGAGTCGGCTCAGCCTGTCCAAGCCACACTCCACCTCGCCGAGGACTTGAGTCAGGGCCAATCGCACACTCTCCGAGTCAGCGTTCGTATCTTCCATCCTCGCCCGCTTAGCAGGTGCCTGGATCAAACGGGATGAACAAGTAATGACATGACATCAGGCAACGTGTTAATCTTTTGTCATTGTTCCTTAAATGCCAACAAATATGCAGTCACACTCCTATGATTTTAAGTGGGAAAGATGTGTGCTTGATGTAAACACATTATCCAAACTATGCATTTAGATCAATCATAATGGGACCAACATTTTGTTTTGTTTTATGTTGATATCAATATGCTGTGTCAGCAGAGTGCACGTACTAAATTAGAAGCGAGAATAATTTTTCGAAATTCCGAAGCCAACAAATGCTTATAATTTACAGTGGACTTCAAATGAAATCTTAGTCGGAACTTTCAAAGAAAGAAAAAGATTAAGTGCACAGTGCTTTTGGAAGAGCCATAATGTTATTGTGCAATGCTTTCAATGTAGCAAATAAACCAATGACGAAACTTGGCTTCATGATGACTCAATGGCCTTGTGCTTTGGACCTACCTCAACACTGGGAGAAGGTGCTCTCTGATGTAGATTTACTGGCACTGATGACTGTGTATGCCACTCTTCCAGCACAAGTTGTTCTTGCTTTAAATATTGCACTTGGGATTCGGTGCTTTGAGCAGAAACAGTTTCCTTCAGAAAAGAATAAATGAAGAGCGAACGACAAAGTGAAGAAACAACAATGTTATTTTATGACTCACACAAACATGGATGTATGCACTTTATACCTATCACTTGTAGGTAAAACGTCGTATCGTAAATTTTGAAAGAAAAGTTTCCACACACTCTGTCTTGCAAATTCACATACTTTGGCATTAACTTTTAGATTAAATTGAATGCTGGTCCTTGGAGTTAATATTTACGATTGCTTTGTTTTACTTCCAGCATTGCATTGCTTTTAGCGTTAGAACACAATATTAACATACTTACTTTGTTCAGATATCCAACAACCTTTGACTTTATCTCCTCCGTTCCCAGGCAGAGGGGTACCACAAATTCATGGCTGGTTTCCTGATTTTTTTGCAAGGAAGAAACAATAATTAAATAAAATATCACCCTTTATTGTAACTGCACATAGATATCAAAGTTTCATCTCTTAGTTAATGACAAAAACGTCACAATGCTGATTATTCAATAACTGTGTTCCTGAGCTATGCATCTAGATGCATGACTTATTAATTCTAAAAGGCTAGGCATTGTTTTAATTATTGAAACACAAATGTACTGCTTTGCCAATACTGTAACATGCCTCGACTCGCTACCAAAATGCAACAAAACCAATTATCAAACGGGAATCCTAATTCACAAATTTCACAGCTGCAGAAAATATCCATAATGGGTACTTTAAACACAAAAAGATGGGACCAATTGCAAAAAATAAGATACGGATTAAAATATTCACAAATTCAACAACCGGTCATCTGGTATGCAGCGCATCTTCAATGAATAACTGCACGTAGGGCGCTGGTTTAGACTTTAGACAGTAGCTTGCTGACAAAGCCAATGCTGAATGCTCACCTCTGCAAACCGAGTGAAAGCTTGCAGGGCTCGGTGATGTACCATCCAGTGGCTGTCAGCCAGCATGGAGGAGAACAGGGCTGGTAGCTTGTTAAGAACCTTAGACTGCGAAGGAATAAAATCGCAACACTCCATAATCCACGAGGCTAAGCAGGGCTTACCATCCAATAATTAAATTAAGGCAGCGTAGATGTTGCTTACAATATGCTTTTCCTACATTTATTGGGGAGACTATTTTAAGTAGATATGAAATATGTATATTATAACCTTAATATCATACAAGAACAACTCTACTATCCTGACATAATGTCTGTAAATTAGTAGCACAAGTATGACATGCTTATTATTCATTTTAAGGATTGTATGAATACTAATGTATCCATTGTACACGCAGCACCTGTAAGGTTTGGTGATGATAAACTGGAAAAGAAACACATCAAAATCATTTGAGTTCAGCCTGAGCCAACAATGTTGAAATCTATGAGTTATAGAATAAACATACCCACATGAATAGACAATGATTTACCTGGTGTTCTGGAGGAATAACCTTATTTCCCAGGGTACCCAGGAAATCCAGCGCTGCAAGTTTCAAGCAAACAGCTGGCTTCATGCTCATTACCAACTCCAAGAAATTCACAATCTGCAATGAACATAATATATTTATAAATATTTAACAAATCACCCACAGTTTATGTTATTTTCAGAATGCAACATGTTTCTGTCTTCATATAAAGAAGGACAAATGTATGTTAAAGAAGTGGTATTTAATTAAATAATTGTACGTCTTTCTAAATATACAAATATATGTCTAGCACCTGCTTTATTGTTTGGGTTTGCGCCAGCAGGGAGTGATTGGGATATGCACACAACTTGTATTCTTGATCCTGGTTGTAAGAGTTAAATGCACAACTTTGCCTAAAAAAATTTAAACACACACTTGCACTATGTGGATAATACGTTAATGAGTAATGACCCCCACACCAATAAATACCTGTATGATGATGTTGTCTTCCAGACTCTGTATAAGCGCAGCACACAAGGCTAGCAGAAGGCAGGCTCGCTGTCCAACTGAGTGCACAGCTACTACCTGTATGCATACAAATTCGTTTATAAAACAGGCAACTTAACTTCACACTGGCAAGTAACCTATGGGTTCAATGTACCAAGAAATAACCTCAGAAAAACTTGTATTTCTTCAATACATAAAAGCCGAACTCGGTTCTGTCTCCACACCCAAAAACATATTTTTTACAAATCCTGTAGGCTTTATGAGATAAGATGTAAAGTGATCGTACATGCCTCGGCGCATAGGGCACTATATCCAAAACAAAATGATTTCCATTACTGATATCAATATGATCAAGCAGCACTTGTTTAAACAAGCAAACTTTTGACTGGTTTCAACCATCTGGGTCTCATCAGTAAATTATGGTATTAAGTCAAAATCATTCTTTACAATCTTTCTGCAATGTCGCTTATGATTATTTCAGTCAAAAAAGCAACGTTTGAAACAATGGTTGAGTGAATATGACTGACACAAATAAAAAATGCAGGACAGTACAATCAAAACTCATAATAGAGAGCACCTGTGTGGCCACGGTGATCTCCCAGAGTTGAGAAACTAGAGGAAGCAACGATGACTTTTCCAGATCCTCTGGGCTCAGATCAGCATCTTGGCATAGGTGTAGCAGGCAGGAGAGGGCAGTATTCTACAGATAAACAGCAAGTGTGAGCTTGCTACAGTGCTTTAAAGGAAGCACTACAATACCATTGCCACCATCAGCCCAAAGCTATCCACTGATAGATGAAGGCCTCCCCAAGCCATCTCTCATATTTTAGCGAAAGCAAGACTTTTTAGCATTAGTGATAGGTTTTTACCCTTTCAACTGGTACAAAAACTGACACCTTTATACAAGGCATCATGTTTGCAATAACCACAACACAAGTAGTCAAAATGTAAACAAAAAGAAACAACTCTGATAATGATATGCACTGTCCTTGAAGTTGATTGGTCCACACCCGAGACAGCTTTTCTTAGAGCCCAGTCTCCATTGATGTTGGACCAGATGACGCCAAAAGGTGTACAACTCAACAACAGCGCACTATCAGAGTATTGAGAGCTCGGGGTAAGCATTTTTTGTACCAGTTGAAAGGGTAAAAACCTATCACTATATTTTGCCACTGGTAAAGGAGATGTCTCATAGTGTAACTGTCTAGCATTGTACACGAGCTGATTATTTTGCTCCATCTCTGCAGTAGACATGTTCCTAGGCACTGTTGTTAAGACTCCACAACCGAACATCACTTTAAGCGATGTCTTCTGCCCAGGCCATTTTACACTGCTGAAGTCAATATGATGTCATATTCCTCTATCTATCTCTCATTGCAAATATAAGCATGCAGCTCTCCTTAGTTCTTTACATGTTTTTCTAATTTTTTCTACGTTTTTGTCAATTTCCATATTTCTGATCCACGTCAGAGCAAACGATACACACCGATTATCTGCCAGAGAAACACAGCTGGAAAACACATCTGAGTATGTGTATCTTGGGAAATTATGGGAAGACAGACCTGGATCAATATGATGAAAGAGGCTAACCAGAGCAGGCATGCTTTTGGAAAACTGAATAAATAATGAAAAGCAATATACGTGCCTTAACTTGCAAGACACGTGACAAACATAGCATTAATATCAGGAATGCTAAACAATGTGGATTCTCAATTGGTTGTAAACTTTCCAGAACACAATGGAGTAGATTGTGCTGTTAATGTGTGTGCATATATGCAACAAAATTATACATCAAAGCATTTAAGCAACAAGGCTGGTCTTGAAAGCAAAAGGCCTTTAGCCTTGGATATCATTGGCAACAGTCGAGAAAAAAAATATAATGAACATTTTAGCTGCCAAATTTAAACGTTCGCATTTTATCTTTGTCAAGATGCGCCACCAAAAGCGTGTTGTCCAAAACAAAGAATCGTTTAAATTTTGATTTAAAGCTTTCGTGACTGCAGGGATTCATCTTCTTGGTTCTTTCGGTAAAGTCACGTAGATGGGAATTAATAAAATAATAAAAATTAAACATAATAAAATAATTCTCACGACGTTTCAGCCACAACACAAGCAGCCGTCCTCAGGTGAAGATGCTGTCTTTCCGACAGACCTGTTCTTCACCTGAGGACGGCTGCTTGCGTTGTGGCTGAAACGTCATGAGAATAATTTTATTTTTATTATTTTATTATTTCCCTTCTACGTGACTTTACCGAAAGAACCAAGAAGAAACAAAGAATCGTTTGTACCGACATACATAACGTACAGTTGTGGGGTAACAAACAGAACATGGGGATACAATGCACTCCTTTCATGCCACTGCTGTCGTAGAACTTACGAGGCCTGATCTTTGCTGCGGGGAGGAGACAGAGTTCCTGCACTGGCGGGTGGAGGCTGCGAGCAGCTCGGAGGTGGCGCTCTCCTGCAGGGCTGAAGCCAGCGCTCGCACGCTCAGGTGCTGCCACACGGGCAGGCTCGCCGGCTCCCCTGGAGGCAGCCTCACGAGGAATTCGGCCTGGGGGCAGGAAGCACCACACATGCCGTTTGTTACAAGGTCTTTTCCTGCCCATTGTTTTCTATGTATGTATGTATGTTGAACTTCTCTCGCACCATACGTGCTAATTGGAGGTGCGTTTTGATAGTTACCTTCATTTTGTTATTTTTTTTACTTATAAGCCATCAGTAATGGATATGCAAAGTCAAAAAGATATCAATAGCAATATTCCAATTCAAAAAAGTGTTGCATATGTACCAGAACGAGAAGGATGTGGTGAGTAGGACATGTGCAGGATGGAGGAGGGCAATTTACAGACAGGCATTGCAGTGGCACCGAGAGGTTGGTGACAGAAGGGGAAGACCTAAAGCTAAATGGTAGCACTTTAATAACAGACCTTGGAGGTCATGTATCAACTTTGCTACGACAAGATTCAACAGAATGAAGAAATGGTGAGGTGTAGTAGAACCAATGGCACTGGCAGTAGTGACCTCTAGACTTTAATGTAATAATCTCTGCTTTGCTTATTGCATTGTCGGCTTTATGTATAGATGATGTTCTTAAACACCTGGTGATCGGGAGCCATGAAGAACAGCAGTCGACGGAGCAGCAAGAAAAGGCAGGACCCTCTCCAGGACTGTTCTGGGCAGCAGTTCAACCTGGAAAGATTATAAATATCTATACTTTTATTCTTTGGTTCTTTCGGTAAAGTCACGTATAAAGATAAAATAATAAATTAAATAATAGCATACGACGTTTCGATTGCAACACAAGCAATCATCAGGTATAATGAAACAGCAACATAAAATATAACCAGAAAACTATAGACAGACATATAAGCAGACAGATATCACCAAGATACATAGAGAGAGCAACACAGGTACAGAGAGGGAGGATCGTCTCTGTGGGGTGGCCTTAAATAGACAGAGGGGGGCGGAGGCAGAGAGAGGGAGGGGTTAGAGAAAAAATGTACATCTTTATACGTGACTTTACCGAACGAACCAAAGAATAATTTCCTGCAGTCACGAAAGCTCCAAAATTAATATCTATACTCTTAGGTTTTTTTCGGTAAAAATAAATAATAAAAATAATATAAATAGTAATAGAAATACAATTATAAATCACGACGTTTCGGAGGCAACACCCCCCCTCCCCCCTTAACTTGTATTTAAGAGCTCGTCTCTTGGAATTTTGCCTCACTTGATACAGTAAATCTGGCTGTGACGGTCCCACCTGATGACGGAGACTTGTGTTGCCTTCGAAACGTCGTGATTTATAATTGTATTTGTATTATTTTATTTGTATTATTTATTTTTACCTACGTGACTTTACCGGAAAAACCTAAGAGTATGAATCCTTGCAGTCACGAAAGCTTAAAATCTAGAATGTAAATATCTATAGCAAAGTGGCCATACAAATGTCAATTTCATTCAATATTATTATATTAGTCAATTACATTGCCCTCAACACAACATATTACAGATGACACATTTCAAATGAAAGGGCTTGTCAAACGATATATAATAAAACAAGGCTAAATCCTAAACTAAACATGCAATAAGTGTTATTTAAAATGCCTTAATTAGTTCTGCTTGACAACATCAACATTTTAAAATAATTGTCAATTTAAAAAATAAATGAATATGAGAATTGTTGAATATAGCGTACCAAATCAGTCAGGATGTTCACATGATGTGCACAGAGTTCTGCAGATCCATACCTGGAAACCATTAACACATTGGTAGGTTAATATTAATTTAACAATACACAAATCATTTACCCACCATCGGACAATACAATTTGCACTACTCTGCTCTTTTGTTATTCGTAAACATTACAGGCTTTACTGATCAGCACTGCCAATATTTAGCAACTGTAAACCATACAAAAACACCTTTAAAAAAATTGGTCGAATTCCTCCAGTATCAATAAATATTCTGATTCTAGTATTGTATTAATCACAATAAAGCAACACATGGTATCATCAGGCTTGATTTACCACACCAACGCCATCCCTTATGCTCCTGTGATGCAAAAATCCATCTTACTCCTGCACATGAGGATATGTCACTCCACATCTGCGAATGACGTCCCCTTGGATGTTTACTCCAGTCACCACTCTTGTGCAACAGCCAACGTAACTTTTCCTTACAATTAATGTCTCTTAATTTGCCTTTGTGCCCTGATCCATGTGTTTCTCTTTCTGTCCATGTCTGGCTCATTTAATGGAAAGTATTATGCACTTGTTAAAACCTTTCAGAAGATTGATATTTTACTTTTGGTGAATAAATTCAGTTTGTCCAAAGTGCCCTACCCTGCTCTCATTTGCCACTTATTTAATCATTTTTCTGTCAATAGTTTTCCTCGGAATAGTATACTAAAAAAAATCCCAACAATACCTGAAATATATTATTTTATTTAGCGAACCTGGCCTTTTCAGCCTTCTTTGTTAAGTACTTCAATTATACCCTGCACTTCATTTGCAATGGGTTGTTATAATTACTGTTTATCAGCAAAACATAGGTGTTTACTAGTCTCTCAATGTATGTTTATGTATTTAATTCCCAAATCCCATTTTTGGCATCTTATGTCATTGTGAATAACCTTGGTGAACATATCTCCCTGTCCAATGCCTCTTTCTATTTAACTGCTTTCTTTATACAATATTAGTGTAGATCTGTCATTTTAATGAATGTATATAATTTCCACGCGTATTTTTTTCATTAAGAGAAAGCTTGGACGACTGCATCAGTTTATACAAAATTCAATGCCTTTTCATTGTTTAAAAAAAATCAAGATGTAAAAGTTCATGCAGAACCCATTTTTGTCAATCTATATATATAAAATCGTGAATCTGTCTGTGTGTCTCCGGAACATACGCACTTTCAATGGACGGCGGTTGCCCCTGGCAACGGCTAGCGACGCCTTCGCCGCTTTCATTGGACCTGGCAACGGCTAGCGACGCCTTCGCCAAGGGCTGCAGTTTCATTGGACGGCGGTTGCCCCTGCCAACCGCTAGCCACGCCTTCGCCACTTTCATAAGCTCCGTAATTAATTAAATAATAGCCATTACACAGTGTTGTTGGCGCGCTAGGGGGGGGGGGGGGGAAGGAACGCCACCCGTACCCTGCCTCTTCCAAGTCGACAATTTTAGGCGAGGCCGCAGGCTTTGCACGCTACTAGGCCCCGACACCCACCACACCACTCTGAGGTAAATTCATCAAAGTTTTTCCTACTCTTCACTACACCCCCACCACAATGTGTGCTATTAATATTACTTTTAAACCCAACGCGCCAACAATCGATTACTTTAATGTTCACTGTACAAATACTCATTAAGCTGGGTGAGCGTACTGACAGTCTATTATGTACACTGTAGCCTGCTTATTAAGCTCTGTCAGCGTACTGCCACTCTATCATGTAGACTCTAGCCTGCTTATGAAGCTGAGTGGGTGTACTGGTACTCTATAATGTAGACTGTAGCCTGGTTATTATAATCGATTCTTTAAATGTTCTTTGTACAAATAGTCATTAAGCTGCTTTAGCGTACTGCCCGTCTATTATGTAGACTGCTGCCTGCTTATTCAGCTGGCTGGGTGTACTGCCAGTCTATCATGTACACATTAGCCTGGTTAGGAAGTAAAGTTAGTCAATTTGTAACACGTACGCTTTCGCAAACATTATTCATAAACAACGTTATTGCGTTTAGATCGCCTTATTTATTAAGGTGTTGTCACCCTTATCCACCACCCGACACGCCCAATCTGCACAAAATTGTCACGTTCATAAAAGACTAAGACTTGACTGCTTTAGCCCACCGGTGTGTTCAAGCGGAAAACCACAACAATTAACATTTCTCATGAAAAAACTACTGTATAATTATGTTTAAACCCCACGCGCCAATAATGGATTTGTTTAAATGTTCACTCAACAAATACTCATTAAGCTGGCTGAGCGTACTGCCACTCTAGAATGTACAGTGTAGCCTGGTTATATTTATGGGTGGCTGTACTGACAGTCTATCATGTACACATTAGCCTGCTTCTTAAGTAAAGTGAGTCTTTTTGTAACACGTACGCTTTCGCAAGCATTCTTCAAAAATAACTTTATTGCCTTTCACTCGCCTTAATTATTAATGTGTTGTAACCCTCCACCACCCCACACGGCCAATCAGTCAAAAAGTGTCCCGTTGATAAAACACTCATAAGTCTCTGCTTTGGCCCACCGGTGTGTACAAGCGTAAAACCACAACAATTCCCATTACAGAGTACGTCCTTTCGCTGATGCTGGATGCAATTACCAGCCAAATGTCGTACTGTTCAGTTGTCTGTCCATCTGTGTACGATCGCTTGCGAGGGATTTGTCGGGAGGCACGTCCCGTGCCCCGCGATGGGAATACGCATGTCACTGTGTACGTGTTTGTGTGTATGTATGTGTGTTTGTGTGTATGTGTGTGTCTGCGTGTATGTATGTGTGTGTATGTGTGTGTCTGCAGCAAGCGCGTGTATGTGTACCTATGGACACGCGCGCGTGTGTTGTGTAGGGGGAACGGTAGTGTAGTGGTTAGCGTGCTGTCTGTGTCTGTGTGTGTGTGTCTGTGTGTGTGTCTGTGTGTGTGCGTGTGTGATGTCGAGGGTAAATGGGCGAGGTTTAAGACTGTGACTCATGCAGCTGCAATGGCTGCTTTGGGTACGCGGTCCAGACCTCCCCAGAAACCCTGGCTGACAGAGGAGGTGTTCAGGTTAATTGAGGAAAAGCGACAGGCCCACTCTCATCGCCTACAGCATCCCACGTCAGAGAATGAGGAGGTTTACCGCAGCCTTCGCTCGGAAGTTCGGAGAGCCGTAAGGCGTTGTAAGGATGGGTGGTGGTCGCGGGTTGCTGAGGAGATGGAGTCTGCCTCAGTGGCCCGTGATCACAAATCACTATTTAACTCCATCAAAAAAGTAACCTGCAGCGCCACACCTATTACCATCATTAGAGGAAAAAACGGTGATCCAATCTCCGACCCCCAGGAACAGGTTTGCAGATTTTCTGAGCATTTCTGTGAGGTCCTGGGGGAGGGAAATTCTCTCAGCCAGGAAAACATCATGGCACAAAGTGGGGATAACCCTGCTGAGGCTGCGGTGCCTCAAATATTGGAAGAGGTCACCCCCTGTGAGTGGCTGGCTGAGGTTCCAGCTGTTGAGGAAGTACTGAGGGCGATCCGGAGTCTGAGACCAGGGAAGGCACCGGGCAGAGATGATCTCCCAAGCGAAATGCTGAGGGAGGGTGGCGTTTGTGCACAGACTGCCCTATATGACATCATAACAACAGTCTGGACCACTGGACGGGTTCCGCAGGACTGGAAGGATGCCCTGGTGGTCCCCCTCTTTAAGAAGGGGGACCGCACAGACTGTAACAACTACAGGGGCATCTCACTCCTCAGTGTGCCGGGTAAGGTCCTGGCAAGGATTATTCAACATCGCCTTGCTAGGCACGCTGAGGAGGGGCTTGCGGAGCCCCAATGCGGTTTCAGGAAAGGGCGGTCCTGCACAGATGCCATATTTTCTGTCCGTCTGCTACAGCAGAGGTGTAGGGAATTCCAAAAAGACCTACATCTCTGCTTTATTGACCTGGTCAAGGCCTATGATACCATCAGTAGGACTGGACTCTGGGTTGTTCTTCGTGCTTTCGGAGTCCCTGACCCTCTGCTCACGATCATTAAGGACCTTCATGATGGTGAGCGGGCCCGGGTAAAACTACGTGGCCGGGAGTCGGAGCCTTTCCCTGTACACCTTGGGGTGCGACAGGGATGTCCTCTGGCTCCCACATTATTTAACATCTATTTTGACCGCGTAGTTCGTGAAGCCTTCAATAGCTGTACCGGGAGAATTTCCGTTTGGTACAGATATAATGGGAGGCTGATCGACGCCCGGGTGCGATCAAGGGATGGCTCCCTATTGGTCAACCACGTTATGTATGCCGATGATTTGGTAATAGCTGCTCATTCAGAAGAGGAGTTGGAGGCGCTGCTGCTGAGACTGGAGCGTGCCACTAAGAGGTGGGGCCTTACCATCAGCCCCACCAAAACCAAGCACCTGCCTGGGTATTTTGTACCATCGGACACTCCACCCCCACAACTCCCAATTGGTGATGGGGCAGTTGTGGAGAGAGTGGAGAGTTTCCCATACCTGGGCAGTATGCTTATGACCGGCTCCAGTCTATCAGCAGAGGTCTCACTCCGAATCAGTCGAGCGGCAATATCTTTTCATCGGTTGCGTAACGCTGTGTGGAAGCTACCTGGTCTGTCGCTCCGCACGAAGCTTCAGGTCTTCTCGGCCACGGTCATTCCCTCCCTTCTCTACGCTTGCGAGACGTGGACCCCCCTGGTGGAGCATCTTCGCCGGTTGGAAACATTTAGGCTGGCCTGCCTACGATCCATCCTGGGTTTAACCAGGCTGGATTGTGTGAGGAGCTCACAAATCCTTGAAAGATCTGGGCAAAGTCCCATCAGTGAGCTCCTCCGGCAGGCAAGGCTGCGTTGGCTGGGTCATGTAGCCCGCATGCCCAGCCACCGCATGCCTAAACAGCTTTTGTTCGGCCGGATCGAGGGGGCTAGACGGGCGCGGCACGGGCTGGAGAAGAGATGGAGTGATGTGGTACAGGAGGACGTGGAGCTGAGTGGACTTGCCGATGACTGGTACCAGCGGTGTCAAGATCGGCCTCAGTGGAGGAGGCTCGTGAAGGACGCTACTGGGCAGTTGGAGGCAGTCGCCCTCCAACAACAACGGAGGGCGGAGGAGCGACGCTCACAACAACGAGCGGAGCGCCGGGTGGCTAAAGCACAGCAAGTTGGCACAGTAGGGGGCACAGGTGGTGCATCAGCCAGTCATCTCGGTCATCTCGGTCAGTCGACCAGTGGCACCTGGGTCTGCCCCGTGACCTCCTGCCAGCGGGCTTTCGACACTTCACGTGGCCTCAAGGTGCACTTGGCCTGGCACAAGCATCGTGGTGACGTCACCGCCACTTAGTGGCGAATGGCGGTTGTTGTTGTTGTTGTTGTGGTGTGTGGGGAGCGGTAGTGTAGTGGTTAGCGTGCTGTCTGTGTGTCTGTGTGTCTGTCTGTGTGTGTCTGCGTGTGTCTGTGTGTGTGTCTGTGCGTGTGTGGTGTGTGAGGAGCGGTGGGTGTAGTGCTTAACGCTACGCTGCGCTACCAACCCGGCGAACCCAGTTCGATTCCCGCTCACGGCCACCACCGGTGACGATTATTTGAACCTCCCCTAGGTCGACTCTGCCTCAAACGAGTAACTGCTGTGGCGTATTAACATCGCCACTGGGGAGACAAAGGCGGCCGGCCGTGGTGGATACAAGTCCCGGGCGAAGCCGGGTAGTACAGCTAGTCAACTGCTATAGGAGAGCCTCCCCATGCCTTGTGGGCCGTCAGGGATATGTGACCATACTGTACCATGCTGGAGAGAAAGGTGGGGGGGATGTAGAACAATAGATTTTGACGCACTGTCCCTCTTCTGCCCACGGCACCAATTGCACCTGTCCTTTGCACACGATGGTCACCCAAACCAAGCACTGTCGGAACCCACTTCGCTTACAATCTGACACATTTAGGCACATTCTGGATGATGTGGTAAGAGTCGAAAAGCAACTGTATTTTGTCGTTCACGTGGTCCTATGTTCACGTCGGTGGTTAGCCTCTAAATTGTTCATTATTCGGGTTTCTATGATCTTCGTAGACAGTTTATGCACATGGGAGGTTAATAGAAAATACAACGTGCTCTAAACTGCACGTAAAAATAGGAAACTCACCGAGCAAGAAAGCACCAGCTGTCAACAGCGAGCAGAGCAGACATCACGTCAGTTCCCAGCACGGCCTCAAGAAGGCAGCATTCCTAAACCACGAGCACACAGCATTACCACACGTGTACTTTACTAGGTAAGACACTGCATTAAAGTATACCACAGGCAGTTCATATGGCTACAATTCTCATCAAATATTTATGAAAACTTAGCTCTGCATCTCACTCATGTTATTACAACTTGGATACATTTTCACTATAAAAAGTTTAGGAAGTAAATTTTTTCTATATATTTTCAGCAGGAATTAAGTTACATTATCCTATGCTGGCTATACGGTTGTCACTGATTAATCACTTTTGGATAGAGGATAAGTGATGAAATGATAGACTAGCAAAATACATTGTTCTCCAATCTCTATGTAATCCACTAAAGCTCATATTTATGAGTCACAATTTCTGAAAGAAACCAATATATAACAAATATTCACAAAATGCTAGTGCACATTTTCGAAATCTAAAGGTACAGCCCTGCAAATGCTTGTTCACATGGAAGGGCCTCCACCCAAGGCAGCTCTGGAGGGTATTTAGCCCTACCTTCCACGCAAGCCAGACATCTTAGAGGCCCTGCTGATTGACTGTGGTGTACCCATTTATGCCACTGTGTGGAAAGAGGCGGAGGTGATTTAATACATTTTCCCATTGTTTCAACTGCCTTGCCAGAGGTTCAAACCGGAGACCTCTGGATTTTAAGTCCAGTGAAGTGACCATTACATAATGACAACATCCGCATAAGTAATATTATTTTATGTTTCATATCACGCTACAGAATTTGTGCATGTGTGGCAGAGCTCATGCATAACACAGCTCGTACACAACCGCATTCGAGGGAGATCACACCACAGAGGGGAGCTCACATAAAACACAGCAGCAGTGCTCACACATAATACATCAACAGTTCAGAGCCGAGTTCATGCACAAGAAAGTAGCTCTCACGCACCAGTTTTCCAAAATGCTTTGCAGGCAGCGAGGTGATGAAAGCGCAGAGGTGAGTGCAGACGTATTCGTAGAGGCTGATGTAAGCCAGAGGATTCCCGTTCCTCATCACGCCTGGCAGAAAGCACGGGGAGGGCGAGCTCCACGTGACACGCTCCCAAAGCCGTAAAGACAGCTTTGAAGAGACTGAGCCTGCGGAGATTAAAGGCACACTCTCAATTCACAGCTCCCTGGCTGAGTGAAGGGATCCAAAGGAGCTCTGTTGTCTGCTGCAATTGTAATTACACAAGAATAACAACGCTATGTTCTTGCAATATTACAGAATGTGTGAAACTGCTGATACACCACACTAAAGCAGCATGTTCTAACTCTTAAGTGTTGATGTAATATTGGTTTTTGCATTGTTTGGGGAAAAGATAGAGATTACATCTAATTGTTATTCTTCATATAACAAAGTATAGACACTCAAGTGCCGTGTTCCAGATTGGGCTGCATGTTGGGAATTTTATTCTCTCAATCTTTTGCCACACAGTGCTATGGGCATCTTCAGAAGTTGAATAACTGTTGTTGAGTAATTCAACTCCTGAAGATGCCCGTAGTAGTGCGTAGTGAAATATTGGCAGAAGATATGCTCAACATGCACCCCGACCCAAAAAAGACACGCTTGGATTACAAGTGTCTATAAAAATCTCTTGCGAACGTATCAAAGCTGTTATTTGTGTCAGTGGTTTTATTTAAGTTTTGCAAGAATTCATCCTAAGGTAAAAAATATATGTATTCTGGTTTTGGCACTTTCTGTAAAAATCCTCATTGTATTGTCACCTGGGTGGTTTCTCTGTATCCTCACTGCCACTGCACCAGATCTCCAGGACATCTTCAGTCTGGCTGGGCAGCATGTCCATCACCCCCATGAGCAATAAACAATGTGGCAGATAGCACTCTTGACTTACATCTGTTACAGTACATTAAAACACCACAACATACATACTGAGCAATCCCATAAAACATATCATAAGCATACATTTTTAAAGATGAATCCTAGTATTTATCATTTCACCTGCATATTGCAAATAAACCTCCAACCTCTACTCCATACATTTTCAGTATCTTACTCCACACACCTCCCACAATTAACTCCACGCATCTCACAATCTACGTGGCCTAACCCTCACAACTGGCATGAAAAAGCGACCGCGTCAAAGTGGTACGCATAGTGCAATTATTGAGCTCTAAGTCAGCGTATAGAAAACCAGAGCACAGACAGCACAGCGATTTGGGTTGTGTAGAGTATGTATGTACAACTTCTTTCACATTGTACATAGCCAACCGTGGTAATCGGAGGTGCGGGGGAAAGACAACAAACTAAACACACAAAGTTAGACACTGGGAGATGTGTGGAGAGGCAGATTAATGCACCATGAGATGAGAGTGTAAGGTGAGAAGGAGGAGATACATGGAGTGAAAGAGGCAGAGACAGAAACAAGAGAGCAGATGTGTGCAGCGAGAGGCTTGAGATATGAGGAGATGTGTACACAGAAAGGCAAAATATGGAGAAGTGTGCATTGAGAGATGTACACAGCACAGGAGACAAATGCAGGCAATGCGGACACAGTATGAGAGAAGAGAGCAATTGACAACATTAGAGAGGCAGTGAAGATGACAAATAGAAGCAGAGTTCGAGAATACACAGCATGAAGAATAAGCTGTTTTATGGCAGGACAAGTGTTTCATGATCAAAGTTTTCTCAGATCTAAAGTAAATTTTCTCCGGTCCCTTGAAGAATGTTAGATGTAGGTTTCATGTTTGTGGTTGAAGTGATATCTTGAAAAAAAGTTATATATTTCAAAAATTCCATATCACACTGTATAACAAGTAATGCATGCGGCATGTTAAATATATGTATAAGTTCATACTAACCACAGCTACAAAACGTATTCCTGGAGTACAATCAAATTACTGGTTAAAATGCATTCCTGCGAGATACTTATATTTGTTTAAATATTCAACTATACGGATTGTTGCATTGTGTTGACCATGATATATGTTTACTGCTTGGAGAAGCCTTCATCCAGCACAAGACAAATCATGGATGATTATGATGAAGTATAAAATTCACCAGGTGCAATGTAGACTGTCAACTGACAACGGCGCAACATCTGCACCAATATTGGACGGCAAAAGTTTAGATTCATGAAACGCAAAATCCTTTTGAGATAAAATGCTGCACTCAAAAGCAGGCAAATTATATGTAAACTCCCGAACAATATGCACGCACGCGCCTTCTGGCAGAACAGCCTCGGTTTCACCTCGTGTCTCGGAGAGCACAACTTCAGCAAAGTGCAAGCAGCCTATGAGCTCAGACAGCAATGGGTGAGCGCACACCAGCACACTGTCCTCTCAGCTCTTGCATGTGAGCGTCGGCAATGGATGGGGCTGTCACACTCGGAGACATCTTACTGCACACAACAGCACGCACCATTAAGCCGCAAGCACATGGACAAATGTGTGTCCTGCTTAGCAGAACTTCCAAAAGCAACAAAATACTGAAATGTTGCTTCATACGCAAAGTAGATTATATAATGTCTAAGCTTCATGTCAACACATACTTTGAACACTTGGAAATATGGCAATGTAGCTACACTAATTGGTTTCTGTTTTAGATAACACGTGAGTGGAGTTTGTGGAGCAAATCTGCAATGCAGCGCGACAATATGGTAGATGGAATGTAAATTGGCTTGTCACACCAATGATCATTAAAGTTCACTACTGAAAGTACGGTAATTACACGTACCCCCAAAGGGACAATGTCGTGATAATAAGCAGAAGCCGTGAAATGTAACATGATCGAGTTCCCTGGTGCCTAATCTATAATCCCTAGACTAATGTTATACGTATAAAAATAAGGAAATGATTACGAATTTATTTATCCCATTTTCAAGGCGTTAATTTGAAAGTTTTCCTAAGAGCGCAAATAATGGAATTGCTTGATACTTTACATTCGAATGCTCATTTAAGCTAATATCTAATACAACCAAAAGTTGTGTACTTCATAACAAGTCGGGCAAAATGTGTATTGAATGCAGATACCTATGCAGTTGAAGATAGAGGTCATAGAGATATCTGCAACAGGTTCCCAGATACTCTTTAAACTCCTAAAAAAAGATATAGACGTTCACTTTTATTCATCTTTTTATTTCCTTGTCCAGTGGTTACAGTTATCAAATATACATAAAGTATTTCTCTAGTCACGAAAGTGTATATAATTGCAAGTATAGCAGTGTTCGACATATTCACAACTTTGACAACGTAGTTAAATTCTGCAGCACCCAGACATTTACAGGATTGCACAGACATATTCTACAGTATCCAAAATTATCATATTAAACTGTGACTCAAGGGTCTATACCCTTGCATGCTACCTCAGAGCTTTCTGGTATGCATAAGTCGAAAAAAGTATGACCGTGTGATACATGCTTAAAAGGTTAAGTTTCCTTCATTCATGAATAAAGGATTGATCAAGCTTTTAAAATCTGGAGGACATTTACATTCTGTCAAAACAGTACATTAAATGGCGAGTATGTGTCTTGCAAAGACGCACCTTGATGAAATGAATGAGCGTATTGGCAAAGAATCGACACAACTTGACAGTCCTGGTAAAAATTCTCTGTTCGGTCATGGTGGTTTGCTAGAGGAAAACAGCCACAAGTACCACTTCATGTAGGCAAAATTAATAACGGAGTGCAACTTTAACAAACAATTGGCAATTAACAAATCTGCAACATGCTATGCATCCATCGTTGTGCCAACGTATTCATCAAGTAAAACAAACATTCACAAAGAATATTAATTATATGTTAACAAGCATATAATGTACAGTATTTAGACTTACAAGGATAAAACAAATAGACTAAACTTCTGAATGCCTTCAAAAGTACCACCTAATGTTGTATGAAAGGGTAAAATAAACCACCTGGTTCGTAGATTGCTGTATTTGTTCGGACCGTTGGAGACAAGCGTTGAAGTTGAACACCAAATCATCACACAGGCCCTTGACAATGTCCCGGTGATTAAGTTGAGCTTCTATGTACACCCTATGCTTCATACTCTGCCTGAAAATGTACAAAAGAGTTTACAGGCAAACTGTAACACAATTCATTTTTAAATCCTTTTATATTAAGTTCACTTGCTTGCTTACGACCGTGCAAATCTTTCGGTCGTTTTTTAACCCACTTCCCGTGATCCAATCGAGCTGACATTTCCACACAGACTCGTTGTGCGTGACAATTAATTTTCGTGAATTTTTTTTCTCCAAATTTTTACACTTTTTAGGAATTTTTTTTATATTTAATTACCAATTGCTTAATGGTGGCAGGCAATCATCTGACCCATAGGTGGCAGCCATCTCAAGCCAGAGGACGAGAAGACTCTAGTCGCCACGCATATAAAGGATTTATAGTGAAAAACTTTGTTTTTACGGGTTAATTTTTTTATACTCCGCTACTTTTACGATTTTATATATGTGTACAATTTGCTTACTGTAGGTAGCATTATATTGAACATATTGTATGACATTTTTTACATACTTAACCACAAATTTCCACGTGTTGGCTTGAAGTGCGTGGTCCATGTTGGCAATAACAGTACATATTTCTAACACGCCATGAATCACTAGAAAAGTACGCATGCACACACACACATCAATGTTTATTGACAGAGATATAGTTAACTATTGTATAAATATCACATGTAACACTCATTCAAAACCCTATAATTTATAAGAATAACATTACTTATATTTCATACAGAAATTTTACGTCAGTTTAAAACACATTTCTACTCAAGCATTTAATTAAGTTTGGCATCCCGCCCTGAATTGCCAAACTACCATAAATGTGAAATCAAGTATAACCTGCAAGCTTGAATTTCTAAATTTCTAAATAGGTCGATATATGCAGTTTTATTGGTAGCCAGTCTGATACCTTCACTGCCAATTCTGCCATTATGTTTTAAATAACAATTTATTTTCTTTATTAATGACTTGTTATCTTTCACTCATAATACAATCCACTCTTTTGCCATTAGCTACCCATACCCATGAGCTTCACTCATTGCTTCCTCCTCCAGATGTTGAGAAATCGATCTACAAGACCCCGGCCATTGAATCTCATCCAGTGTTCAAGCACACACACTGCAGGTCACAACACTTCTCTTTATGTTTCTTCCCTCACACAGCTCACTTTATAATTCCCTCCCATTATCTCTTTTCCAAAGTTATCAATTCAGGAGTGTATTAACTGTAATCTATTACAACTGTAATCTTACTCTTTGCTGCTGGCTATTTGGCATTTAGTCATTGGCCCTCTGTGCAACAACCAACAAAGTTTAAATTCACATAATATATGAACGACAGTTAATTAAATAAAGCAGAAGCATTACAATCATATTTTCTTATCCAAGGTGATGTGAGTAAAATATCACGTGTTTCCATCATCACAAATTATTCCTTTAAGGTGAAGTAAAGCATGCATAAGTGAAAATATTGTTACATTTTCTGTCACTTCCAGCTGACTTCTCTTATCCATGTTTTCATGTGCATTAAATTATGTAATAGCTCTGAGCGCTTCATCTTGCTGCAGCAATGATAATCAACATCCTCAACATCATTCATTGGAAGCAGAAGCTGCATGATGAGGATGGTCATCAATCATCATCATGATGTAGTGTTGTAATGCAGGTAATTTAATTAATTCGTCACTTGACCCCTGTGTTTTAGTGTGGGAAATAGGATGTCTCTTCTGAGGGACACCTTTATTAATATGTTAATACAGATAAATGAAGAATCGCTGTGTGTATCGGAGTTTGTGTTGAATTGGTGTGGCACAAATATCATAATCGGGACTTGCACAGGAATATTTTAACTATGTACACTCTTGAGGGGACATTGACTCTGTGACCCCTCGCCTCATGTCAGCACCTGCGATCAAGTCTGTGACGTCTTGTTGAGAAGTTTCCGGATTAATCACCACTCTATCAATCATCTCCAGGAAGAGCTTCTGCAGGGAGTACGTCTCCTTGAATACAGCCTGCAGCAGGTCCGCTACACGCTGCAGCTTGCAGCCATACACCGCCTCGCTGTTCTGCAAAGCATAAACGAGTCACACGTGCGCCATGAAGAGGCATTGGTCCAAACCGCCTAAAAGCTTAACCAGTGCAGGTTCTTTCACCCCACATGTAGCCAGCCATTGCTAATCAGAGGTGCGAAGGAAGGACAACACACTAAACCCAAAAATCAGTTCTAAATAAATTAGTTTTTAATCTAGATTTGAAAATGCATAGCTCCAGTGGCTTCCTAATATCGGAAGAATGTTCCAGAAGGCCGCAGAATCACATCTGAAAGCTCACGATACAGTGACCATTTTTGTTCGATGGCCAGCCAAAATGTGCTGCGAGGATGGCCAGAGTTCGCATGATGGTGTATGCTTCTTGACGAGATCAGCAAGGTATTGCGGTTCATTTGTGACAAGCACTGTTGTGTGTAAATGAGAGCGACCTATGTAACACCCCACGTTAAATATGAACTTTGTTGCTTTTGTTTTTTGCAATGGTGTCATACATTACTGAGACAATATAGTCAATGACAGCCTGTATATAGGCTCGGAAAGCCCACGGCTTGACCACCAACCCTCCTCTTGTCTGGATTCCTGCCCCAAGGAGCACAAGCAAATCTGGTAGGCAAATGCTTTGCCTATGAAATAAATGTGATAAGCAAGGTGGAGTGTAATAAACAAGGTGTGTTAATCATCTATCTTAAAAAAACATAATTGAAGTTTTCCTTTTCAAATATCTCCATGCCATCACAAACTAAAATAAAATCCGCAATGTGTAACGTTTGCATTCACGTTGGCATGACCATGTGACCCTATACGGGAAATCACAGAATTGCTGCGTATGCAACAAGACAAATTTCAAAACTACTTTGAACAAGAATAATAGAATAGGTTTTTTCCTTTTTTTCTGGCAAAAAAACTGAAACCTTTTTACGAGGAATCATGTCTGCATTAACCACAATTCTTGTGGTCAGAATGCAAAAAAAACACACTCTGATAATATATGCATTGTCCTTGAAACGTATTGGTCCACACCAGAGACAACTTTCTTTTGTGGTTAATGCAGACATGATTCCTTGTAAAAAAGTTTCAGTTTTGTTTCCAGAAAAAAGGGTAAAAACCTATTCTTATATTTTGGTACTGGCAAAGAAGGTCCCATGATGTACTTTGAACAAATTTGCAAGTCGCAGAACCACATATAACCTTAATTTCCCAGTGCTGGAAACCATAATACATGGAGCAGCATCGACAACACAGTTAGCAAAAAATATCACAGGACAAATTCAAAATTAAACTTTGTCTCAAGAAAAAAATACATTTGTAAGGTGCATTTGATCCCAAATTCCAATGCACCATGCATGGAAAGCAGGAAATAAATAGAACCAGGGTAAACGGCCAGAATTAGGGGGTACAAGCCAGTTTAAAGAACATAGTTTTCAAGACAGACTTAAATATATAGCTAATGATTCTGATTGTCCTATTAGCAAAGGCAAAGCATTCCAAAGCTGAGGAGCTGCACTGGAAAAAGCCTGATCACCCCAAAAAACCGAGCCTTAACCTCGGAGTACTTAGAAGGCGATCTGAAGATCTTAGGGACCGAATTGTCTGGAGTGCCATTTCTCCTGCGTTACACCAAAAGTGGACTGAAATGAAACAATGCAATAATACTGGTCTTCTTTCATTAATAACGAGCCATTTACTTGAATACACGCGTTTTGACGTCCTCTGGTCTAACGCTGTTTGAGACTAGGCTCAAAATAAAGCTGTCTCTGGTGTGGACCAATCAGTTTCAAAGACAATGCATATATTATCAGAGGACGTTTTTGTTTGCATTCTCACCATAAGCATTGTGGTTAATGCAGATATGATTCCTTGTAAAAAGTATCAGTTTGGTGTTTTAACATCTTAACACCTGTTTTGTTGCCAGAAAAAAGGGGAAAACCTATTCTCATATAAAAATGTATCAGTTGTTGTAAAATATTATTACTCAATAAAAAATAAGTTGTCTATATGAACAATAAGGCCATGGTGGGTGGTATGTGCTTGTGTGGCATGTTACCTTGCAGTGCTGAAAGGTGCTTTTGAGGATGTGAAGAACTGAAAATGGAAGGGAATGGATGGTTTCCAGATACAATGCATTGTCTCCAGAAATAACTTGTCGGATGCATGCCTCCAGACATTCAACTATGGATACCAATGCCTGTAAAGCACAAGATACATATTACACCAGAGTAATGTTCACTTACAACAGAAATAATATACAATAGGATGTGGTCAATTGTAGCATAATATATTAAATTACACTGATCGTTCACCATTGACATAATTGCTTTATTCAAATGAGAGCTACTGAGATACTGTACTGATTTTGGAAGGGTAAAATAATGCAATTCATGAACTTACAAATAAAGTGGAAATGTACTAACACGTGTTATCTTTACAAAAAAATCGATATTGTTCTACATTAGGTATTTATAAATACTGAGTAAATTGATTTGGCCAGAATACATGTTTTAAATTGTGTACTTGTAAGAACGTAAATACTGCAAGGATACCATGTATTTAAAAAATCTTGTAAAACAGTTGTAGTAGTTTACAGACCTCTAAAATGTTTCGAAGCAGTGTTTTAAGTTCAATGTTTTGGCTGGACAGCTCTGCACCTTGAGATGTTAATTCCTCAATAAAATCATCGACGATTTCCCTTACCTGAAATACAACAGTGATATCACGAGTCATGCAGTAAACACAATACTAGTTTCGATATTTTTCACGGAAATGTTACTGCTTCAAGGTGGAACGTTAAGCTCATTGGAACAGACATCCATGATTATGCACCATAATTTGGGACCTTTCCTGATGCATTATATTTCCATTGAAAATTATCACGAGAAATGGAAATAGATGTATCCAGCGCAAAGACACGATAGTCAATTTGAGTTGAGTGCCCAAATGAAACCGAGTCCTCATTCATTTACAAATTTACATATTTTAGAAACTGGAATAGTTTTGCCCTTGAGATGGAATAACAAAAACGTCAAGTTTATTTTATTGATTTATATTAATATTATTTTATTATTTCCCTTCTACGTGACTTTACCGAAAGAACCAAGAATATGAATATAAAAACGTCAAGCTTTGTGCAGTATTTGTAGACGTGCCATACCCCAGGAAGAACTTTGGAGAACAGTTTAGGTTCCACATCACTGAGTGGAATGTGTGGCAGGAAATGGTTTGTCAACACCTTTAGCACCTCTGTAAACAAAAACACAAAAATGGTCCCATAAAAGTGGTATCCTAATAGACATTAAGCCAAACCAAAAGCTTTTCACGGCTCCAGCAATAAACACAATGGATTTATCAAACTGCCCCACATAAAAAAGTATATTCGGCTGCAATTTGCAAGTGTATATTCTAATGAGCCATACAAAGTTTGTTGTCAAATTGGAGGCATTTACATTTTTTACTTTGAATTATATATCAGTCACAGAACACAATGATACATAACTTGAATGTAGAGACATACTTACTTATCTTCATAAAACTGTTCTCTTCAGAATATAGACAGTAAGCTTAGTCAAGGGAACCTTTTATTCGAGAAAATATTTTATGCTCAAATGACAGAATTCCAAGCATCACAACCTCTCCATTAGCACGGTTGGCTACGTACTGTTCGAAAGAAGTTCAACATAATTACATACAACTGCTGTCAATGGGTGTATAACTTTTACGTAAAATATTTGACCAAATGTTCTAATCATGAAGCTGCTGCTGCTGAATTAAATAAATGTAAGTTTTGAGTGTTATATTAAAAACAAAATATTTCGAGAGCATATCAAATTAAGTCTTAAATTACAAGCATTCCACATAGCATTAACAAATGTCATTCAAATTCTAGTCCTCTCAATTATGAAATGTTGGTACGTATTTACTGAATCAACTGCCTTTTAAAAGTCTATAAACACTAGACCTGACAGTACATGCACATAATTGTGTAAATCCACTGCTGGATGAAGGATGTTAGACCATACTTCATCATGCTGATCAGTTTGGGTTGAAGTTGTACAATGTAAACATTGGATAAGTACAGTATAACTGCCATCTGTTGACAATGTAGCCTCCAAAATTTAATACAATACTGTTTTCCCAAAATTCTGCAATACTGTTATTTTTATATTACAAAAATGTATACTCTAAGTTATTTTACGGGAAATATTGCTGTGACTTCTTCATTTGTACTCTTTGGTTATTTCGGTAAAGTATACCTACGTGACTTTACCGAAAGAACCAAAGAGTATGGATTCCTGCAGTCACGAAAGCTTCAAATCAAGATTCTTCATTTGTGTATAGGATATTAGAAGCTTGGGTAGAACAGCCTCCAGTTGTTCTTGACAGGTTTCAGCATTCCATTGCGAGACCTCTTCCAAAAGGGAAGTTTGAGAGCTTTGTGACATTACTCTGTAAAACATGCGCGTTCATAGAAAAAACATACAGACGTTATTTTAGCAGCACCATCCACACGAAATAAAATTATTCCAATTACCAGAATAAGATCGTACCAGTAGCACAAGTCCAATTGATAAAGACGTGAAATGACATGTGGCACATTCCAGCAACGCATTATCAAAACTATTAAAACAGTGTAATGCTGACCTAAACAGTTTTAAAACAAGTCTTTAACACTGGTGCACACACAACTCATTTCAGTTTAGAGGCCTGCGTGTCAGTGTCCTGTACATCGTCTTCAGTGTAATTCCTTACAATATCACAATGTGTATTTATAAAGCGTCTAAATGTGGTGGCATTGGGATAGCTCACATTCATGCAAGTACTTTAAGATTATTACAGATACTTTACATATCTAGTACTATGAAGTGCTTTATAAATGCCTATTATAAATCAGAATATTGCATGACATAAGAGTAGAGTATATCAACACAGTATAACTCAAGAGTATGACGCTTTATCTCAAACACAACACCGTACCACATAGCCGTACAACTCCAATAATAATACTATACTGTAACTAGGAAAGTGGTTATTTGAAAAAATATAATTTAGCATTTACTTCATTCATAACCACGTTAACTTTACACTTGACACCTCGATACCTTTAAAGTGTGCTAAACAATACTAATGGCATAAGTTAACAGATTAGGATATTCCAGGTCACGTATTTTCAGTAAAGCAAGTAGACATTTTAATGAAATGCCTTTTAATATTGTTACAAGTTTACGGTAATTGTAGCAATGATGTTTATATGGACATTACTTAAAATCAGTACATTTGCTAAACTGCTGTTGCACAAGCTCTCGAGGCGAGTAACACAGCAATACATACAACTTAAAGCTGACCACTACAGAAATAACCTGCATCAATGTTGATCATTTCATTCAAATTCAAAGTTGTAATGTTTAAGCTAACCAAGTGGTACATGTAAAAGAGGCTCCAAACAAGGCCCACGCGAGCGCGTTTACCGCCTGTGCCGATCGCAAACAGAAGCAAACGTTGACCGTCCGGCTTTTAATAGCAGTCGCAATAGGTTATAATCGTTTGTAAAAACATAAATTGCAATTTAAATTAGAACAAACTTACGTACAGCCGGTGATTAACAAGCGCGGGGTTTTGGTTTAAGCGGCACGTGACGCGTGATGGAGGAGGGGGGGGGTCACCGGACTCTACCAACTCGGGCCCGCGCACTTTGAAATGGGGGTGTTGGGGGAGCGGTGGTGCAGTGGTTAGCACGCTGTGTGCAGCTACAAACCCGGCTTACCCGAGTTTCAAGTTCAAGTTTATTTATTAGGTATAGCCCTGTGAGCCATTGGGCTCACGGCCACCAACACCGGTGAGGTTTATCTGAACCGGCCCTGTGATTCCACTAGGTCGACTCAGCGTCGAATGAGTAGCTTGTGCGGTGTGTAAAAACATTGTTAGTTGGGTGTGGTGATGGCCATCCCCACGTGTACATAGCAAACACGTAATGAATTATACTTGCAGAGTTTAAATCTGTAACAGGCAAAATATTATGGATGTTGAATGGGTGATGATGCATTTGAATTTCGATTTAAAGCTTATGTGACTGCAGGAATTCATCTTCTTGGTTCTTTCGGTAAAGTCACGTAGAAGGGAAGTACTAAAATAATAAAAATAAAACATAATAAAATAATTCTTACGATGTCTTCACCTGAGGACGGCTGCTTGCATTGTGGCCGAAACGTCGTGAGAATTATTGTATTATGTTTTATTTTTGTTATTTTATTACTTCCCTTCTACGTGACTTTACCGAAAGAACCAAGAATATGATGCATTTGAACATAATATAAGGGATACGTTTCGGATTACACACATTCCGGGGTTTTCGGATTGTTAGATGGATAATATATAACATTCATTAGTTAAATATATTCCAAGCTATAACAATTGTGAAGTTTTCCGATACGCGACATTTCTTATGGCGGGAAAATCACGGAAGGGGCATCGGATTTTCGGATTAATCCAAAATAAAACCCAAAATTTCGGATTCGTCCGAAATGTCACCGTTAGGCTTGCACTACATTCATTGATGAAAATGCTGCGCAATGTGTACCGCATATCACTTAAGACGTAAGTCAATCATATGCGCGATTAGATATTAATATTTAAAATAGAGGCTTTCGAAGCACACGACATGCAAACAAAACAAAACTCAAACAAAACAGGAAACAGTGCAAACAAACCCGAGATTAAAAAGCGATAGATGTAATTTTTTGTTATAATTTCCCCCCACCCATGAAACTTTCTTCCCAATTGTGCTCTCAGTGTCACGAGACGCAGAAACCAGACGACCCAATAACCCTCCACGTAACAAGAGAACGGGGCCCGCGAAAGCGGACCTCACAGAACTACCACTGAGATCAACTGTCCCACGTACTTCAGTTGAACCTCGGGGCCCACACACAGGAGATAGAGACGGCGGCGGCGGTGGCAGCACTTTAACAAAACCAAAATATAGATATCGATTCTTAACCGTAATTGTGGCCGAGAATCGTGACAATTAGCGGAAGCGGACCTCACAGAACTACCACTGATATCAAATTTCCCACGTACTGCAGTTGAACCTCGGGCCCACACACAGGAGATAGAGAGAGGCGGGGGCAGCGGCGGCGGTGGCAGCACTTTCATTGCTTTCATGGCTTTATTTTGATGATTTCGAAAAGTTTTTGGTTTGGCCATATTTGTTTGTTGTAGTACAGAGTCAGACTGATGGCCTTAATCTAAGTTGTCTTGTGGTTGTTGTTGTTGTTAACTTGCATCCCACTGGGATGTTTGCACACAGCGTTGGTGTACGGTGCTTTTTCTGCAATATTTTGCTGTCTTTTCTTGGGTTTTCTGTTTGTACTTAGTCACATATTCACTTTAAGATGTTTTCCTGTTCATGTTTTTGTTTTTTGTTTGTTGCGGTTGCACCCGATTCAAGAGCCGAATGGCTCACATGGCTATACCTAATAGATGAACTTGAACTAACAAAACCAAAATATAGACATCGATTCTTTACCATAATTGTGACAATTAGCGGAATCTCGGGGGGTGGGAGGGTGAAGGGAGGCAATTCTTCACCCCGAGAGTCGTGGCCCCAACCTCAGTCCCCCCCCCCCCCCCCCCGCGATCTCGCGAGTTGGTTCCGCCCGAGGCCGCTTTTACGCGGGAAACGCTGTCATCATTGAGGGACATCTTAGCGGCGTCTCCTCCTCCTGCACCACCACCGCTACCACCACCACCCACAGCAGCACGAAAACACCGCGAGGACAACCACCGCCGCTACAACAACAACAACACCAACCACAATCAGTCACCGCCACAAGCAGCAGCACGGACACCGCGGCGTCTCGCCATGGCGCTCACGCTCCCCGACGACGTGAGGGAGAGGTGAGGGCGGCCGCCGCGGTGGTTGATTGTCGATGGCGGTGATGACGGTGGGTCGTGGTGGATGGGGTAGTTGACGATTGTCATCGTGATGATAACGGTGGTGGTTGACGATGGTGGTGGTTGTCGTTCATTTATGAGGGGCAGTGGTGCAGTGCCGTGGTTCATGATCGTCAGCCGGATAAATCCTCTCCGAATCGTCGCCATGGTTCGCCGTCAGTCCGGCGATGTTCACAATGCACACACGGAGTTGATTGAATCGCAACATCTCCGCAACGGGGGGACACCCTCGGTGGCGTTTCTTTCACTCCGCCTTGGGCCCGCCACTCCGTCGTTAGTCTCGACCATCGCCCCAAGTTCGCGGCACCGCAGACTTCGATTACCGGCAATCTCAGAGGTTCGATTACCGGCCTCGACTAACAAGGCCTCCTCCCTCATCATCATCATCCATAAATAAGTAATGCACGGTGCGCGGTGTAGGTGTGTGTGTGTGAACGCCAGTGTTGGGGAGACAAAGGTGACCGAGCATAACCACCACCAACCCCTCTTGCTGTGTGCAGACGCTTATAGGTGTTCGATAACAGCTATTGGGTGTATGTGTGTGTGTAAGGTTGGCATGTCTGTGGTGCGGTACGGCACGTGTCAGCTTGAGTTATGGCCAAATATTTACTCTTACATCGCACGAGCTGTGGGTAGTTCACTATCCAGCAGTAGATGACATGTGCGTGTGTGGCTTGTGCCACGATATCACGATATTCTCGCTCTACAATTTCCCGCCATGGACGTCACTGTCGCACGTGTTTACTTAACCTTGCGTCGACTTCCTGAAATCGCCGAGGGACTTGGTGCTGCGTGTGTAAAAACATCAGAGCGGGGGAGACAAAGACGACCGGGCGTGGTGTTATCCCCAAGTTCAAGTTCATTTATTAGGTATAGCCCTGTGAGCCATTCGGCTCTTGAATCGGGTGCAACCGCAACAAAACAAAAACATGAACAAGAAAACATCTTTAAAGTGACTATGTGACTAAGTGCAAACAGAAAATCCAAGAAAAGACAGCAAAATATTGCAGAAAAAGCACCGTACACCAACGCTGTGTGCCAACATCCCAGTGGGATGCAAGTCAAACAACAACAACAACCACAAGACAACTTAGATTAATGCCATCGGTCTTACTCCGTAGTACAACAAACAAACATGGCCAAACCAATAAACTTTTCGAAATCACCAAAATAAAGCCATGAAAGCAATGAAACAGTGATCATGGGAAGCCGTGTGCCGCACGAGCCTTAATAGGTGCTTTCAAACACCCCCAGAGTGTGTGCATGTGCACACAGCGTGGTGATCTTTGTTTTAGTGTTGCAGAACAGCAGCATCGCCCTGCCACGAACACGCTTGGGTGCTGTGTACGGCGTGCTTTTGGTTGCTAATTTTAATTGAATATACATTATAGTTTGGAAATACTGTATGTATGTCCTCAATTATAGACAACACGAAATCGTCATATCAAGAGTTTAACATCTTCAAGTTGTCAATATAGCTATGCTGCATCTCAATATGTTGTTGATTCTCTACTGCCTGCCTATTGAATCGACGGCGTATAAAGGACGCAGCTGGTTTATATTCTGTACGTTCAATCCCGGTTGGATAGTTTGTTAGGTTCGATTGCTCTGGCCTTGGTCGGGCACACACCACGTGCAGCGATCTATGGCGTGCTATTCGTTGCTGTGTTTTGAGTTACGTTTCATTTCCGGAAATAGGTATTTCAAGACACTTATTTAAGGAAGATAACGTTAAATGCGTTATTGAATGTTTGCCGATTATTGACGACATACCAAGTTTATGAAATGTCGAAAATTGACGAAGTGTGCAACATACATAATATAGATTTTAAAAAATGTAAACAGCAATAAATATCATGCCATAGTTGTAGCCTTACTGGCAAGCGTGGGATAGTATTGTAAAAACAATGACTAATTATAATCACTGTGCAGTGATTATGCCTATAATAAAATCACTCTGAATGTGACATCGTGTGATATCACAGAAAGCTAAGCAGGCTATATGCGCGTGTTTAATACTTGGATGGAAGGCCGCCATGCACAATGTTATTAGCTGCGGGTTTATGTGGTAGTGGGGTTAGAGGGCAGTGCAACACAATCCATTGGTTGCTCTGCTGTCCTCCGCTGCCACATCTATGTGTACCACACTGCCTCCCCACCCTGCACTGACCTTTGTGGGGGAGTGTGGTCAAAATAGCTCCCAAGACGGTGTGTGGAGCCCCCCCCCCCCGTCCAGCAATGTATTTAACAAAGGTTTGTGCGTGTGGGGTCTTAAGTGCGGTACTGTGATGGAGAACTGTTGGCGAGTGGTCCTTGTGGAGGTAGTGCGTGTACGCATAAAGTTATCATTAGGGCTTCGGATTTTCTGTGTTAATTTTTCTTTAAAATTGTTAGTACTTTCTACCTGTCCAAAAGTGATAGTTTTGTGGTGGTTCAATAGTTTTGCATTCCATGTATGTGCTGTATCATTTCATACTGTAGTAATATATCTCGGTTTACATCTCCCCCATTTACATCGTTTCGCAAATACGTCGTTACTTTTTTAATATCACTACCAAATTTGCGTCGCCTCAACCCACACTTAAGTTGCTCACAGTATCCGATCTTTCTCATTCGTCGCCTCATCAAAAGCACATCAACCTGCTTTTGTTTGCCTCTTTCATCCTTTTGAATATAGTCCACCTTCAATAACTTGCCAAAGGTACATGCTGTGCTCTGTTTCCATACTCTGAAGTGCACGTGGTAGACTAAGGAGGAACTCAAGGACATGGATTTGGTGATTGCGTCATGCTGCTGCGTGCGGCAGTCGTGGTACTTCCGCATCTCTGATTAGTCCGGTTGGCTACGGATGGTGTAAAAAGTCCTACATACATATTTTGCGCTCTTTTTTTCGATTGGTTATCTAAATAAATGACATTTAAATCTTGACTTAAAGCTTTCGTGACTGCAGGAATTCATATTCTTGGGTCTTTCGGTAAAGTTGCGTAGATAGGTTCCAATAATTTTATTTTATTTGAACCTATCTACGTGACTTTACCGAAAAACCCAAGAATATGAACCTATCTACATGACTTTACCGAAAAACCCAAGAATATGAAATGACATTTACTTTGAATCCATGCAATTTTTTTAATATATGCATATAAATAAAATAATGTTTTTGACTTGTGGAGTAACCGTTACCATTCAGGTCAACACAAGCAGAGCAACAATTTGTGCTGGGGTTTTTTTGGAGGCTTATTAATTTTTTGTGGTTATTTGGTTAAAATAAAAAAGTATAGAATTCCTGCTAATCGCGAAGTGACGGGTCATCGAGACATGAGTCTCTTTTGCAAGAGGGACCTGGAAACAAGCAAATAATATTAAGTACAGAAGGCTCAGTTAAAATATACAAAGCGGTCATGAACGTCAATAAAATAATGGACATGTTTTTTTTTACATATTAGGTTATAAGTTAAGATATGGACAAACTGGCAAAGCTTCTAGGCAATAAAATACACACATGTAGGCTTTCAGGTTGAGTTAAGTATTTATAAATTAAGGTATCATAGTTGAGGTCATCGTGATCAATGCCATGGATTTATTTCTGTTTGCTAGATCGTTAGTTATTGCAAAATCAAGACCCAACCTTCAAGGCCTACTTCTCGGCACTTTATGACTTTAGATCTTGATGGTTATTGTCGAATCCCATCTTTCATGGACCACTCTGATGGTCTCATCACCATCTGAATTGAAATCGGCCCCTTAGGTGCCATACTTGGCTTGCTCACCTGCCATCCTTCATTAAAATACAAAAGTCCCACCCATTGCAACCTCCGCTTCATGATTACATCTGAAGTCATCTTGTTTTGTTCTATTCATGTAAACGATACAATGGAAAACAATAGTAACCAGATGCTGTATTGTTTATGCATTCATGTGGAATGCAGTTTTGGATGGAATGTCTGTGTTCTTGGGTATTAGAACATTCTATATTTTCCCGTCACAGATTATGTAATTTTGCATGTTGCAGTATGGTATGGGCTTGTTGAGCAAATCTGTAATTTATTTTATTCTGTGCTTTATAGCGACTACTATAGGTGAGACTGCTCGGACAATGCCTCGCATTGAGACTGCTCTAAAAAGCAATGTGATAAAAATCTTCAGTTTTTCGTGCAAAATAATGTGCCATGTTGCATGTTTGTTTACATTATTTACTGCATAATGTACTGCATAATATAGGATAATTCTTACACCTTCATACAGGCAGATACTGTACACTAATCTGTGGTTTGTCCTGTTTGCTTGGTATTGGGACGTTTTGTACCTGAAGTAGTGGGAACGTTTGCGTCATTGATGTCACCTATTGTCACCATTAAAGCAAATTGAACAGCCAAGCTGTGAGTCACCATGGCCCCTCGAGTGTGGAACTTGGGCTGAATCTTTTGGATTTTAATGCGCCCATCAAAAGTGCGTGCGTTCAATGGACTGAGACATTGCGTGGTTTTGTAGTTGTGTTAATATGGACAGACAGGCCACCACTGCCATTTCGGTGGCCTCTTGTCTGAGAATATTTCTGACACTAATCCATCCATGCTTCGTGTCTCTCGCACAGTCATGTGTGGGCTTGCTAAGCCATTGAGTAATTATGTCCATCAATGAAATTGCATGGCACAGTGTCGCTTGAAAAAACGGCAGGCATCGTTATCGTAATCATTATCGTGCACCTGCTCTCGTTGGGTTTTTAGAAATGTGTAGATAAAGTTCCCTCCCTTGACAATAATGTGCAAAGCTTAAATATGCCAATATTAGTTAAACTGAACAGAATGTGCAATGTAATTGTAATGCATGTTTCCTGAGGTTCGAAATAGACATCAAATTTACCATTTTCCTTAAGCAAACTGTGATATGTGCAATATTGTCAGTTTTTTTTTGGTGGTTAGGCGTTGTGGTATTATTAGGCCATAGCACGTGGGTAAAACCACCGTTAACGGTCATTTTCAAGACTATAAAGATACCCTATTTCATTGAAAAATCATTGCATTGACGAGATGAGTACATAGATATGGTCTAGGACTTCATAAATGAGTTGTAAACATTTTAGGAGTGCTAATGTACAGTGATGAAAAGAGTTATCAAGTTTACATTAATTTTACCTGGAGATGGAAACAAATAATAGAAGACAATGAGACGTTTATTCACAAGGGTGTCTGCCCTGGGTTATATCATACGTTTGATTTTCAAAATCTTTGAGGTGTAAAAAAAGCTTCGATAAAATGAATCTGAATTGCAGCAAAAACATCAACTCCTCAGCCATGATCAATCCACTGCTGGATGAAGGCCATACCAAGCTGCTACTGCCTCTCACGATCTTGCAATGGAACAATCCATCCAACACATGAACCTATTGAATCGCTCGAACTCCTCTGTTTGCGTTCTTTCAGATATCCAAAATTATATATAGATAGAAAATAAAAATAAGTCGGATTATGAACAGTACTCATTGGAAACTTTGTTTTGTGTTAATCTGTGTGCAGGCTCGCAGAGTTGGAAGAACGCTTTCGGACAGAATGTTTAACAGAGAAGGTAAGTTAAAGGTACTCTAACTTTACAATTTGAGAGTCGCTAGGTCTGTAGTGAATGAATGTTTTAAAGCGAGACCCTTATTGTGGCCGCTGCACTTTCTATAAGATATAGCTGTATGCATAACATAAACAACTGCGTGTATGTACTTCATTAACGTATAATGGCATTCTTTTTTTGAGCATTTTCACAATGTGCTCCCATCAGTTTTCATTGGCTGAAGAGACCAACTGTTCACACAATTAGCAAGTATAAATATGTTTTATTAATGTTGATTTTTAAGCTCACATTTAATGCCTTGAATGGTACTTGAGAGAATAGATTAAGCATGGTTTCTCGATTTAAATATATTATAGTATAGGTATTGCTGATTGAACTGTTAATCTAATAAAGGAGTTTTTTATATTAAAACAGTCTAATAAATAGTACATTCACTTTATAGAAAAAGCATATTTTATTGCAGTGCAGATAAATGTTACATCCTTCTGTCAATCCATTGCAGGATAAAACGCCCCTTAATTGTTTGACTATACTTCACGATACTACTCAGTTCGAGTTCAAGTTCATTTATTAGGTATAGCCCTGTGAGCCATGCGGCTCTTAAGTCGGGTGCAACCGCAACAAACAAAATATGAACACAGAATATTTAGAGCGACGACGCGTAACAGAAACATCCTGAAATAAACCAGTTGGTGAAGAGGAAGCCCTGGACCAGCTTAGATATCGCTCACACTGATGTGAGACATGGGTAGGCATGGAACTGTGTCACTGGGTTTATAGTGCAATGCACTAACCAGATCACCACTTCTCCCTCCATGCAAATGCAACTCTACACATGTCACAGAACATTAAAAATGCAAACATAACAGTATGAGATTAATGTTGACAGAACTTTGAATCAAATCGTGACCAAAAATTGGGACAATTCCTTAAATCACTGAAGAAGTGAATCTTTCCATCCTTACCATATTAATCGGTATCCATAAAGGCTTTTATATAGCCCAAATGTAAGCTGTGGTTGACATCTTATTTCACACAGGGATACATGAAGAAAAAGCTGGGCCTGGTGCAACCTTTTCTTTCTGGAGAGGTGAAAACGCAGCTGGAAACGTTGCAGGAAGAGTTGAAGGAGGAAGACATCACAGAGGTAAAGTGGTAACACACGATCCATGCACTGTAGCAACACAGCGCAATTTGAGACGTGTTCTTGCTTTAAGAGCGCCTATAATAAAAAATAGCACTTTAGTGTTTCCACGGCAAGGGTTAGTTCATCGCTTTGCTTTGACAATGCACCTCCGTTGAGCACAGTTGGCTACGTAAGGTCCGAAATAAGTTCTACATACATACATTCAATGCACCTGCAACTCTAAATCGGTTTAACAAAAGCGATTTGTATACTGCTCACTTTACGCATCAATTGTCGTCACCTTTGTGGATTGCTTTGAGTATTTCCAGTTGGTATGCATCTCCGATGCAATGACATACGTTATTCCTGTGCCAAAATACCAGTTCTCCCTGTGCTTTACATACAGTGCAGGCCATGTCGGTCATGTGACCAAATTGACCATGCTGGTCAATGCAAGTTGGTTAAAGTGAGGAGCGTAGATGTAGAGTACAACAATTTATTCTGCTGAACTGCTGTCTACTGCCTACAATGTAGCCCACAACTTGGTTCATAGTGAGAGTAAAATCATAAGACATGGTGATTTATATTCTTGGTTCTTTCGGTAAAGTCACGTAGAAGGGAAGTAATAAAATAATAAAAATAAAACATAATAAAATAATTCTCACGACGTTTCGGCCACAACGCAAGCAGCTGTCCTCAGGTGAAGACCAGGTCTGTCGGGGAGACAGCGTCTGAATGAAACACCACCACGCTTGGAGCGTATATTTAAGCTGGGTTGGAAGGGGGGAAGGGCGCCTTGACAAAATAATTTGCATATCAAGAGGAATTTAGCATATTTATGGGAAATGCAGATCACTGTGATTTCTTTATAATTCCTAACACTGCGTTATGTATGTATATTGAACTTCTTTCGCATTGTATGTAGCCAGCCATTCTAATCGTAGATGCCCCCACTCCCTGTACCCCCTGCAGAAGGGGTACTTCAACAAAGTTAAGACCCTTCTCCTTCGGGAGCTTCCAAAGCTGGAGGAAGAAGGCTCGGAAAAGCCCCACCAAAATGGTGCTGCCAAAAACGGCAAAGTGAAGCACGGAAAGAATGGGACCACGCACCATGCCGCCACTGCCGCCACCACCTCCACTGCCTGCAAAACAGAATCTGTGGAGGCCAACGGGGATGAGGCGGCAACAGAGAATGGAGACGCGCATCCCGCAATGGCCAATGGCTCGCCTGAATGCTCCGGCAAGGCAGTAGCCAACGGTGACGGGCTTGTGCTCGTCAAGTCCGATGCGGAGATGGACGATGGGGACGTGGAGGGAGATGATGCTGAACCTGCGTCGTCGTCGTCATCGTCCTCCTCGGCGGCCTCTGCCGGGAAAACGCGGGGTCGCAAAAAGAAGCAGGCGGTCGAAGCGGAGAGCAGCAGTGGCGGTGGGTGGGCACCTTAATAAGACGCAGCTGTTTTGTGGAATATTGAGAAAAGCACCTGTATTTATAATGGGGAAAAAATCACCAATTCGTTGAATGTTGTATTGGTTCGTGAAATAATTGATAATATATACGTGCACAAGTTTGTTTTGTGGTGAGATTTTTTTATTTGTCACCCCATGAGAGTGGCCTTTATTAGTACATCGTTGTCAAAATACAATACAGTACTATGCTGATGTATAAGTCTAAAGTTTTTCTCAAGTCTGAAGTAAATATTCTTGGTTCTTTCGGTAAAGTCACGTAGAAGGGAAATAATAAAATAATTGAAAAAAGTGTCTTGCTGTGGTTTTCACACCTGATGATGATTGCTTGTGTTGCAATCGAAACGTCGTGAGATTTTTTGTTTTATTTTTATTATTTTCCTTCTATGTGACTTTACCGAAAGAACCAATAATATGAATCCCTGCAGTCACGAAAGCTTTAAATCTGAAGTAAATGTAAACATTTTAAATAGGTCTAAGAAAATCATAAATAATCTAGAAAATAGAAAAGTTATGAATGGATTAAATATATATATATAACATGCAGAACACAGAATTGTCCATGTGAACACGTTTATGCTGATTACATTGGATCTTAAGAGGAACAGAATCTGTTGTCCCCTCTGCTATTTCAGGATAGTTGTTGCATAGCAAAATGTAATGCAATTGCAAATAATGAACTGCTGTTGCCATTTATTGTGATGCTTGTTAAATTAGAACATTTGCAGTTGGAAAACATAATTGAGGGGAAATGTCACGCCAACCAAAATTTTATTGAGAATCATCTAGACTTTCAGCCCGATCAAACTATCAAAAATTCACTTATCAATCTTTGGTTGTCACTAAAATATTTTTAAATTTTTTCCTTCTGGCATTTTCCATACTCATGGGGTGTGCTTCGTTGTTCCTCTCTGCTCATCCTGTCCTAGGCCATCTCTAGATACACTGCAGTTCTTGATATTCTGGTTCACCACTTAAAACCACCTCATTCAATGTCCATCACCTTTCTTCTGATGTGGGTTTTGTCTCTTATTACAACATGTGCTAGCCATCTGAGTCGGCTCTTTTTTTCAACTAATTTTAGATGGGCACGACTCTTGCCTACTCTTCCGTATCTTTTCCAGTCCTGCAATCTTTCTACGCATCGTTAAAATCATTCCAGCATTACACTCAGATCTTTTGTCTCACAGCTCGCTTTTTTAGGCGCATCTATTGGGATCAATCCGATAGCCTTTGCCCACTTTCCATCCTGCTCAGAAAGTGAATTTGTGCATCACTTTCAGGGGACGCCCGAGCATTTATAGTGTTCTAGGAACAAGTAAATCTTAGTTTGGTGGCCTGCTTCCTTTAAGATGCCAACCTTCTAATTTTCCTACTGGGATAGAGTCCAGTTTTGCGATTTATAATTCCTACGAACGGAAGATTCACACCATTATCTGTAACAAATTCAAGACGTATAACTTTCACTCTAGATGAATACATATAGTTATAGTGATTCAAAAAACGTAATCCAGTGTGAGCAAGTTGAATATGTTAAGCTAATTACCTACATTTAAACCACTTAACTGGTTTAAGTGGAGGGGTATGCCCAATAAATTAAGCATTTTTCATGAAGAACTATAAAGTGATACATTAGTTGCTGACAGTGTGCGAAGGTTGACACTCTGAACATTTCTCCTTGTAGAATTGAATTTCGGTTGATGTTCCGTTTTATACTTGATGACAGTTGAATTAACACATTTTTATATTCGCAGCAGAACTCGCAAGTCCCCGTGGTCGAGGTGGTCAGCGTGGCCGCAAGTCGGGGGCGGCAGCTGGGAGCAGCCAGCAATCCATCGCTTCAATGTTTGGCAAAGGGTTAGTGTCTCATGCTGACATCATGAACATTATCATCATGATCCAAGATCGGTGCAGCCTGTCGTGTGAGAGAGGCTTTGGCTGGCGTGAGGATTTAATCGGTTTTGTCAACGTTGCGATCTGCAGGTCTGTAAAACGCAAGTCGGAGGAGGCAAATGGAAAGGTGAAGGAAGAAGTCATTCAAGATTCCCAGACTAAAGAGGTGAATATTATTTACTTTCATGTTCATGCTGTTCATTTGTTGAAAGTAGAAATACTTTGTGTGTGTATGCGAGTTGCATTATGCCCAACATTAATCTTGTTGTGTTTAATTTGAATCAATTATGTAAATCTGGAATTTTCATTGCAATTCATTTGAGTCATTGTGAAAGCTGTACAAATACTGTTTTAATGGGGTTCCACTGTATAAACTTTGTCATGCGCATTAATTACATGCTTAGTTATATGCTGATTCTTTAAACATTCATTGTTTTTGTTGTTTTGATAAAGGAGGGTCTGGAGGACAAAAGGAGAAAAGTGGAATTGCTTGCTGAAAAGTAAGTAGGCTGTTGCTTTTGCCACCTTTTAATTTCATGGCTTAGACAACTTTAACTTTCATGACGACACCCATATGTCCATCCATTATGATGCTGTATGACAACTGCCCCTTTTTTAATATCGCTGTATTGCATTACATTCTGATGAGTCGGTTCTAAACTTTGGTGTTTGTAGGCCACTATTGCTGTCTGATGCACCTGAAAGTTCACCTGCAAAGTTCAAACCAGCAAGGGTATGTATTTGTTGGAGTGTATTATATGACATTAGATATGCTATACAGATTTAATATTCACTAGCATTTTAACTCGCGTAAAGTAGTGGATTGCTTTTCCATTAACATTTCTGTATGAAATGTCGTTTAAATTTGCTCATGTTTACGTCTTTATGGGTGGTTTGTCTCTTTCGCCTCGCTTGAAGACCCCACCACCGAAGTGTACGGAGTGTAAGCAGTTTCTGGATGACCGTGACCTGAAATTGTTTCAAGGAGACCCAGATGATGCAGTAAGTTTTCTTTGTAATCGTGTCCCGCCTTCTCGCATTCCATTATCGGCTGACTTTGCTGATGTCATTTAAGGGCTCAATTGTGTCAATTTGATAGTGTAAAGTCATAAGTTCACCACTCAGTTTTATCCATTTCACTTGTGTGTCCGTTGTAAAATATATATTTAACTGAGGTCCTTACAAATATATATAAAACATGGCCAGTCCAATTGGCTAAATGGTCAGAATCTGAGCTGTAGAAAAAATCATGTAATTTTAGTCATTTGTGACATTCCCAAGCACATGATTTTGCCTTTTTAGATTTAAGGGTGACTGTTAAGGTCATGTTTTTTTTTTCATTTATTGAAATAATCATATTTGACTTTGCCGTAGTGTCAATTGCCTGGCAATTCAAAACGTGATATAATCCAGTAGTTCTCAACTATTTTAGTTTGTCGGCTCCTAAATAAAGACCATTTGTCCTCTCGCCCCATACCCTCCAAACCTCACTTAAAGTATCTATTGGCGTGTTGTGCATTCGTGTTTTGTCACTGCAATGTGGTGCCAATTGTTCTGCCTGCACATTAGCAACTTATACTGTACGGCATCCATGCCACAGCCTGTCCCCCACCCCCCCTGAAATGCCGTGATGGGGTTTGCTGAACCACATCGAGAGACATACTGGTAAGATGCGTCAGATTTATTAATGTAAAGTTTCTACCCTGTATTGTTTTCAGCTGGATGAGCCAGAGATGCTTACGGACGAGCGACTCTCGGTGTTTGAAAGCAACTCGGATGCGATGGAAAGCTACGATGACCTACCTCAGCACAAAGTCACAAACTTCAGGTAGGTGTTGCGTCGCAGCATACAACAATGCATTTATTCAAGACTCATTGGTGTGCAAGTAAACTTAATATTCTTAGACAGCTCCTTGAGAATTTCTTTTAACTTTTGGGGAAATACAGACGTCAACTATAGAACATTTATCTGAACGTTTTAATGCCCACTAGGGATCTATCTTCTTCTATTGGTTCCAAATGATGTTGTTTGTACGTACAGTACAAACAATCCCTGTTATTCAAAAAACAACTATTACAACTATAATGAATCTTCTTGCTTCTTTCGGTAAAGTCACGTAGAAGGGAAGTAATAAAATAATAAAAATAAAACATAATAAAATAATTCTCACGACGTTTTATTATGTTTTATTTTTATTATTTTATTACTTCCCTTCTACGTGACTTTACCGAAAGAACCAAGAAGATGAATCCCTGCAGTCACGAAAGTTTTAAATCGAAAAACTATAATGAAATCTGATTTATGTTTTTTTGGATTATTTGCTCAACATGTTATCATGTATGGAGACTGGCGGTGCAGTGGTTTGTATGCTTTGCTATGAACCCAGTGACCTGAGGTCGATTGCTGGCCATGGCTTACTTCACCAACCCACACTGACCAGCATGGTACAATATACGTAAATACCCCCATGACTGCCAAAAAATATATAAATCTGGCCCACAGCATGGGTAAGCCGATAATCCAGCAGTGAATTTACTCAGGCCTGTACATTTTTTTATTAAATTATGATCATGTATTCCTGTGTGCATTTAATGTAGACCATTGATTGCTGACAATTGCAGACTAATTGTGTTGCATTCTCTTTAATCTACGGAGCGTGATTTGGTTATGTCCGTGTGCAGCGTGTACGACCGCAAGCTGCACCTGTGCGCATTCGACACCGGACTCGTGGAAAAAAATGTGGAGCTTTATCTGAGTGGAGTCGTCAAGCCTATTTATGATGAGAATCCCTGCAATGATGGTGTGTGCAAATCAAATAGCCGTTGATAAAAAAAAAAAAATTCAATGTGTACATAGTTTACTTTAGTTTTCTGACTTTTCGAATGATGTAGTATGTGAATAAACCATACATTAGTTTTTGCATTTAAAACATCGAGATCAACTCAAATATACTTCATTTTTACAGTCATGTTAAAATGTAGCTATTTGTCAAAATTTAACTGTTTTGTGATATAACAATGTTTAATTTGTATCCATCAGAAACGGTGCTCTTTTTAAATATATAATGCAGCATTAAATCAGCATTGGAGCTATAAATTTAATGTTAAAAGAATTGCATGTTTTCTATAGATACGTTGCGCTAATGATGGATTTACGTTCTTTGACTAGGTGGTGTGAGTGCCAAGAAGCTGGGTCCCATTAATTCATGGTGGACTACTGGGTTTGATGGAGGAGAAAAGGCCCTTGTTGGCATCACCACGGGTAAATGAGCAAAAGAGTCCTTCCATAGCTTCTGGAACTCACTCTGTTAATATTACACAGTTTCTCATATAATTGTGGATATAACTGTTCAATACACAGGCACACAATGGTACTAATTATGTGCATATTATAGATTTGAAGCTTTCGTGACTGCAAGGATTCATACTCTTAGTTTTTTCGGTAAAGTCACGTAGGTAAAAAATGAAATAAAAGTAAATGTGCATATGATTATTCAGCTTTTTGTGGCTGCTGTTGCGCTTTAAACACTTATGTGGCTCATTTCACATGTTGTTGAAAGTTCCTCTGTTGCTTTTTTTGCTAAGACATGCCCATGACTCCATTAACAACTCCACTCAGGTGATGTTTTTTGGTAATTTTGTCAAAATGCATCTGGCCCATGATGCTTGTTTATCATTCCACCCTCAGTTGTACCATGAACATTTTATTTCTACCAAGTCTTGCCAAGGGCCATGTGGTCTAAATTAGCAGTCATGTAATTAAACTAATGATTTACCAGAGGCCTTAGTTCTGGCTTGTGTAATTGTGTGTTTGATGCATGTCATCATGCACCTGTGCTCCAGCATTTGCCGACTACATCTTAATGAACCCAAGCGAGGAGTACGCCTCGACGTTTGCTGTGATGCAGGAGAAGATCTACATGTTCAAGATCGTCATCGAGTTCCTGCAGCACAACCGGGATGCCACCTATGAGGACCTGCTCAACAAGATCGAGGTCAGTCTCTTAGCGCAGGTGAAATCTGTAATGAGAACATTGAAAAATAATAAAAGGGCATATCACCGGATTTATGCATGTCCCCTTTATATATTATAATGCCACTGCATGTGAACAGTTCTCATGATAGGTGAGTGATGGTGCTGTGCTACTGATTTTAGTAATCATCTTTAATTGACACTGTTCTTGCTTAATCTATAAATATACTAGCTTTACTACCCGGCTTCGCCCGGGTCTTGGATCCACGACGCTAGGCCGCCTTTGTCTCCCCAGTGGCGATGTTCATACGCCACAGCAGTTACTCGTTTTGAGGCTGAGTAGACCTAGGGGAGGCCCAGGACCGGTTCAAATAATCGTCACCGGTGGTGGCCGTGAGCGGGAATGGAACTCGGGTCGCCGGGTTCGTAGCGTGGCGCGCTAACCACGACACTACATTGCGTTACGCTTCCGTTGTAGGATTTGTGTGAGGCGCGCCGATCCGCTGTAGGGTTTTAGTGAGGCGCGCCGATCCGTTGTAGGGTTTGTGTGAGGCGCGCCGATCTGTTGTAGGGTTTTAGTGAGGTGCGCTGATCCGTTGTAGTGTTTTAGTGAGGCGCGCCGATCCGTTGTAGGGTTTTAGTGAGGCGCGCCGATCCGTTGTAGGGTTTTAGTGAGGCGCGCCGATCCGTTGTAGGGTTTTAGTGAGGCGCGCCGATCCGTTGTAGGGTTTTAGTGAGGCGCGCTGATCCGTTGTAGGGTTTTAGTGAGGGGCGCCGATCCGTTGTAGGGTTTTAGTGAGGCGCGCCGATCCGTTGTAGGGTTTTAGTGAGGCGCGCCGATCCGTTGTAGGGTTTTAGTGAGGCGCACCGATCCGTTGTAGGGTTTTAGTGAGGGGCGCCGATCCCCCGCGATACAATAATACTGTGTAATCGCTATAATTTTATGATTTACCGAGCGTATAATAGTAATTGCACACATTGTGGTGGGGGGGGAGTGAAGAGGACGTGAAACTTTGTGTTAATGCGTGCGCCTATTTTTAACGGGAATAAAAAATGGCGTCCACCCCACGTCGAAAAAGTCGCTACTCGTTGCCAGGGGCAACCGCCGTCCAATGAAAGTGCGTATGGTCCGGCGACACACACACACACAGACAGATAGACAGACAGATTCGCGATTTTATATATATATAGATACTTAGAACAGCGATAATCAACATTGTTGGTATGGTGTCCCTCACGTTGACCCTGCCCCCGAGGTTACGAACACCGTGTTGCCTCCAGGAAAAACACGGCGTTCGTAATGTATTTGTGTCATGTTGTGTATTCAAGTCCTTTGTTGCCACGACGTAGAGAAAAAATTCTCCCTGCTCATTCAAAAATTATCCTTAATAATATCCATGCCGCAGTCTGCGCTTCCCCTGAAAGGCTTCCAGGGGGGCATGACGCACAGATTGCAAACTGTTGGCTTCAATCAAACTTGAACTGTTGTTTTGGATCCCAGAAAAAAGCATAGTTTATCATATATTGTTATACTCAAGACATGTTTTAATGTATACATCTCTACCGGAATGAAGACAATGTCAGTATTAATAACATATGTCTCGACTTTGTAAATGATGCGCATGAATGTGCAACGATTCGTCAATTTAAAATGTATTATTATGCTCATTGTGAGAATTAATTGTTGATTTTGAAAATTATTTGAAAATAATTTCCCAGTGTTAAGGCTAAAGAAGTGAACAAAACTGCAAATGAGAAAAAATAACAAGAATGCAAACAAGACCCTAAAAAAGAGATGAAAGAGATTTGATTTTGCAATAAAATTGCGCTCCTGAATTGTGAAATTCATCAAATGACTGGAGAAGTTATGTAATATTGTACAACAATTGTTTTAATCGGCTGCTGGATGAAGGCCTCCTCACACGATGAGTCATTGGTGTTATTTGACCATACTTCACGCTGATCAGTGAGGGTTTGTGAATGTGAACTCGACCGGTTGCGATACAACTCGCCACTCGTGTTGGCCTTGGCCCGAGAATAAAGGCAAGTTCATAGAGTAGTGCTCGAACTACTTCACCAGCGTTCCATTACACATTATGATGCGAGATTACTGATCAAAAATGGATTGTAGGCAATTTCCTCTACATGCCTTTTGTGAGATGATAAATGAGTGAGTGAGCGATGAAATGACTTTGCTTTCATTCGTTCCATCTGCCTGCGTTTTCTTGCACTAGACGACGGTGCCCCCGTGCGGCCTTAGCTTCACGCGCTTTACGGAGGACTCGCTGCTGCGCCACGCGCAGTTCATTGTGGAGCAAGTGGAGAGCTACGACGAGGCGGGAGACGAGGACGAGCCGCCCATTATCATCACGCCCTGCATGCGCGACCTCATCAAGCTGGCCGGCGTCACACTCGGGAAGCGGTGTGTGCAGGCACCATCCCGCCTCCTCCCTTTCTGTTTTTGGTGCCTCTCTTTTTCCACTGTACAACTGAGCCTTACCGGAGCCGTACAGAGCCAGACTGGCTCGCTCGGCACAGGAAGCGCCATGTTTTTTTTTGGTCATGACGCATGTAGATGATACGATGACACCATCTCCTCGATGTTCTATCAAAATCTAATGGGGGGTCCATTTATCGTGAGTAGTGTTTTTTTTTTACGACAAAATAATCCTGAATCTTTGCAGATCTTCAAATATAAGTAAGGATTGGTCTGGTTACTACTTGGTTTAGGCTGAAACGTGGTCAAGAGATGACCATATAGCAATAGATTACATTCACGTTTTGAGTGACTCATAAGAGTCATGGGTTTTTTCCGGTTCCACCCAATGCAAAGCACTCGATTATGGAAATGGACAAACATCAAATGTGTCGGACCCTTCTGAAAGACCCATCGTGGCTTGGCTAAGTAAAGCAAATTATTAGTAGCAATATATCCGGTGTTGAAGATATACAATTCTACTACCGGTTAAATGCAGACCAGCAGAGGGGGAAGAGGCGCAGATTGAGGTTTGACCTGCCCTTTAACCCCTTTACACTCTCTGGACAAGCATGAAGATGACTGTAGCCATTTAGGTATGCATGGAAACCTGGTTAAAATGGTGCTGTAAAATAGTAGCTTGTAAATGTTCTGTGCATAGCAAAATAAAATTCATAAATGTGTCCTTTGTTGAATGTTGTAAAGCATTTTTTTATTAGTATTGGAATGACCTTCTTACAAGTGTTGGGAAGGAAAATTGAATTCCCTTCGAAAAGTACCTGGATTTGTCTTTCTTTTACAGTCGGTGAAGGACATGCATTGTGAGGTGAAAAAATAGCTGAAGTTTTGGGAGGCAGAGAGTTCTATGACTGAATGAAAATACCACATGCTTTAAAGGGTCTTTACAATCTCGCATTGTTTCATATTGTTTATTCCCCCATTCTTGATGCTCTCTCTTGCAGGAGAGCCCAGCGTAGGCAGACCATTAAGCACCCGACAAAGATCGCCAAAGACGCCAAGGGCCCCAGCAAGGCCACCACCACGCTGCTCGTTCGGCAGATCTTCGACGAGTTCTTTGATGAGCAGATAGAGCAGCGGGACAAGGAGAATGTGATAAAGCGCCGCCGCTGTGGGGTCTGCGAGGTAATGCTGTGCAACAGCGGCGACGCTGTGCTGGAAGAAAGCAGCTGTGATGGGTCAACTCTCCTCTGCCTTACAGTCGAGCAAATTTTGAGATATAGGGGTGTAATAATGCGTTGATTCATTTCAATGCTTTCAAATTCACACTTAATGCTCAACATGCGTGCATGCATGAATGCATCTGATATATGGCCTTACAAAACTACAACGTGCGAGTCATAAGTAATACATCCTTTTAATGCATGATTCCATGCGGATGTTGTGAGCGATTTGATATATACTACATAGTAACTCGACATTTCCATATTCATCCGTGCAACAAATTTGACATTTGTCACAATTCATGTTTGCAATGGGAATTAATTCTGTTTGTCTTGCTCATTAGTATATATCCATACCTCAGTCTGTTAGCATAAATGTTGCATAAATAGCACATTCTGTAGATTCATGCAACTGAATAGTATAGTAACTATTTCCGAAAGTTCTTTGATTTTCTGAATGAAATCGTGACCCAGAATTGAAACGATTTCGCAAAAATCACACAAGTCGTGAACCCGGCACATGATTATTACGTTATCAACACCTCTTTGTAGTTCATACATTGTCACAAATTGCAATCTAATTATTTGCAGGACAAGCCAAGACTGAAATTATTGTAAAATGTAAGTGCCATTTCCTATAAATGACCTATATCAGAGCCACTCGAGCTCTGATATCCAAATTATTAACTAGTTGGTTGTGTATCGTATCAGTAAGTCAGGTATGGTAGGGCAAGGTCAAAATGCATATTTTAGAATGTATTCGTGTTACATTTGAATAGTGTAAATAATATGCCTGAATATTTCTATATTGACCGAGGTCAAGTTTGTTCTGACTTTGGATCTGTTAAGATATAGATGGGTGACAAGGTTCCTAAAAGTGTGTGTTTTATTGTGTAGGTGTGCCAACAACAAGACTGTGGGAAATGTTCAACCTGCAAGGTCATGCCTAAATTTGGCGGAATTGGACGCTTCAAGCAAGCCTGCATGAACCGGAAGTGCGTATCCCATTGCATTCTGTGAACACACGTAGTTCTCTCGCTGCCTGTATTCTTTTAGTCGGGTTATATCTTTGGCCAGCGTTTGTTTAGATTTATGTTATTGTCTATCCTTGCCAACTAAGGTTGAAACAGTTACGCATTGTCTCCATCCATCTATAAAGGGGTGGGTGGGCACAGTAAATTTTGACTTAAAACTTTCGTGATTGCAGTAATTAATATTCTTGGTTCTTTCAGTAAAGTAACGTAGATAGAAAATAAAAAAAATAAAAAACCACGACGTTTCGATGGCAACACGGTCCTCATCAGGCGGAGAGAAAAGATGAAGACCGTGTTGCAATCAAAACGTCGTGGTTTTTTATTTTCTATCTACGTGACTTTACCGAAAGAACCAAGAATATGGGCACAGTAACTTATAAAGATCCAATATGAACCAATTGTAGTATAAAGTTGTGTTGCTATTTGAAACCTGCCCTCTTGAAGGCAGAATACATTGAACAAAGGATTGCAAAAAAGGATGAGTTGCAAATATGAAAATGTTTTTGCCCTGACATCTACCCATCAGCTTCAATACTGCTAATTAAATAATTCCAAAGACAAACCCATGTTTACATTAATTAGCATCATCCTTCATGTTTTTTTTTCTCCCAAGTTCTGACTAGATTAGCCACCTTGTTTATACCAATTTGCACATTGGTATTCGTATCGCGTGGGTTGTCAAGTGGTATGGATTGCTGCTGCTGTTCGACCAGGTGTCCAAATATGGCCGTGAAGGAGGCTGAAGAAGATGAGAACTTTGAGGAGTCCGACTCGGAGGAGGTGAATAAGGTCCATCAGAAGAAAGTGACAGACATCAAGAAAAAGAAGAAGTCCAAGTCTCAGATTTCATGGATTGGAGAGCCTCAGAAGGTAAGGTTTATGCATTGCATGCATAGGGCACCCAGGTGGCGAGATGTCATCTGCCTCGCCATTGTATTGATTGACCATGGAATGCATAGCATGTGCCATTGACTGCTATTTTGTGCGTGTGTACGCATGTGGTGAAGACGGAAACCGAACGCAAATACTTCCAGCGTGTTCGTCTGGATGATGAGGAGCTGGGTGTTGGAGACTGTGTGGTCGTGTGTCCAGATGACCCTTCTAAGCCTCTCTTCCCAGCCAGGTAGGGAGGGTACCTAACGAAAGTATTACAGCATAGGTTTTCGTGGTTTTTATGTATAGTTCTCCGACATGTTTTCTGGTTGGATTGCACGTTGATCGACATGACGTTTTGCTTCACGTGCGGGGATCTTCCTCGGTTCTGGATCTGACCTATGATGAAAGCTTAACATCAGACATGCCAAAACACACCATGCAAAATTAGAGCTGTGAATTTAATATTATATTCTTAATTACACTTGGCCCTTGGCTTGTAGCAATATTGAAATGTTTTCCCAGTGGCCATGAATAAATGTCATGTTGATTTGTGCATGTTAAAAACCAGAACATGAATAATTTACTTAAAATAAATGTCAGGCATACTATGTGTGTGTTAACTGCATTGTAGATCGAGATGTTGTCGAAGCCTTGTATTCCACATGTGAACTAATGCAATGTTACACTGGTATTTTGCTCTCTCTGGATTTTTATGGTTTAGTACTGGTGTACATGGCCTAAAAAAAGTTAATTTATAAATGTATTCATGTAATTAATTACCAATAGACCCAGATATTGGAAGCTGAGTGTGACGGCTAGGTTTATTGCTTGGATGGGCAACTTCCACTGTTGCCAGGTTGCCACAAGTGGCTGTGGGGCTACTTGGTCAACGGCAAAATCGATCTTGTATTGTATTCTTGATTCCATCCCTATGCTCCCTGCGTTCAACCACCTGCATGACATAGGGGAGGCCGATATCCAACGGTGGATTGACAAAAGGTTGTAAGAGATAGTGACCTAGGATGCGAGATTGGCTCCATGCTGCACATCTCCAAGCCTAATACGGCGTGTCGCTGATTAACAGCGTGCAATGGATGAACTGGACTTGAATTGTGTCCCTCTACTCCCCCGTTTGAAGGATCACGTCCATGTGGGAAGAAGAGAACGGGGAGAAGTGGTTCCACCCACACTGGTTCTGCCGCGGCCCGGACACGGTGCTGGGGGAGACATCAGACCCGCTGGAGCTCTTCCTGGTGGATGAGTGCGAGGACATGTTGCTGTCGTACGTGTACGGGAAGGTGTCCGTAACGTACAAGGCCCCTTCGCCAAACTTTTTCATGGAGGTTGGTGCCAGTCATTGCGCACAGTGGCTCATTCTGTGTGCGTCAGTGGTCATATTATTGCCATTGTAGTTTAGTGCTATGCTGTGGGCAGCAGAGGGCAGTGCAGAAAAATCTATTACTATGTTTGTGGGCGTTTTTTTAAACCAATTTGAAATGAGATATTCATTAATTCATTCATCGCGCATAGCAAGCGAAGGACCGTTGCGTCAAACGTGTGACCTCTTGCGACAGCATTCACATAAACTGCTCTTGCTGCCATGCCAGTGTTTTCGAGTGATTTGTTGAATCCACGGATCACGGGGTGGCAACCATGGGGGCTGCACCATTCCTTTGAGGGTCGCAGTCCACTTCGAATATCGACCGCCAACTGCAGTGGTGCAATTTGTTGGAATCTGCGCATCGAGACGGGCAACGTGTCGACAAAGTGACAACCGTCTCCCTCGAACTAAGCTCTCGATCGCTAGTAGACCGGTCGCAGATGCAATGGTGACTTTTCAAATGTGCAAAAATTAAATTAGATAATTACTTCGTAAAGTGATCAGTATATTTTGCGGTTACTACTAAATAATGCTCTATGTGGACACCACTGCTCATGCTGTACAATATACACTTTAACTTACAAAGTTACTGTTACCACTGGGTGGTGCTAAAACCTCCAGGTATGAAGAATAATTGAAACTATGTTGCTATTTTAATTGAAGTCCATAAGTTAGGTAATATAACCATGGATGAATTTACATTAACAATTTGGAAAATAATTATACCCAATTATAATCAAAATTGTCCTTATTCAATTTTGACTTAAAACTTTCATTTTAAGTCATTCTACATTAACGTTAGCTGCCCCACCCATCTCTAAACCTTTATAAACAGCTTGCCCTCAGAGGCTAACCTCCCTGTTTCTGATAACGACCGCTTGTATTGCAATCTCAACGTCGTGATATTGTTATTCACTTAATTTTTATTATTTTATTGTTATTTGTTCTATCTACGTGACTTTACCGAAAGAACCATAGAATATTCTTCCGTTGAACCATAGAATATGTTCTTATTCATATGCAGCTTCCCGTTTTTGAAATGAAAATGTTCTACTCAACCGATAACTGACATTGTACTGTAAACATGCATTGTATTCATAGTATGCTTTCTGATTAGAGCTGTCTGTGGAATTTGTCACATGTACCTTATTTATACTTCTTTTTCATTCGCTCTCTCCTAACTACATTTATTCATTAAAAAATAAGAAGAAAAAATCCTGGTCATGAGCAGGACAAGTTTGTTTGGTATAAATTACCAAAATAAAGAGTTAACTAAAAAGCAAATCGTAAATTGTTAATGATAAGAGGGAAATGTATGGGAAATTAAATGTCCCTTATGCCCATGCTAAATCTTGAAGGCCATCGACTGTGTAGCAAATCTGGGACCTGGCAGAGGGTAGAAAGCAGTGTCGCGTTGTGGTGGCATCGGCGACTTTTGCCATCATGACATCTCGGTCTTGTTCCAGGCTAGGAGGGTGTCCTGTTTCGGTGATATGGACATAACTTTGCTTGCTGTGCAGGGTGGCATGGAAACAGAAGAAGAAAAGACCAGCAAAGACGACGAAGAGAAATCTTTCTTCTACCAGCTGTGGTACGACCCGGAGTACGCGAGATTCGAGAGCCCTCCCGAAGTGATGCCTTCTGAGGAAAACAAATTCAAGTGAGGATCTTGCAAGCATCCACATGTACACAGTGTAGATTGAATTTGTGACATCTATGCGCGACGTATAATTAAGAGAAAATTAAATGAAACACCAGCATGAACTCTCGCAACCAACATAACTGTCGCGATGTTAATCAATTCGTCAATCAAAACTGTTTCCTATGATCGTGATACCTTCATAGAATTGTGCGTGTGAGAGTTCAATCATTTGAACCTTGCAAATTTGTACACCCTTGTTTCTTTAAGCAAGTCGTTGGAACGATCAAGAAAATCCGTGAAAAGTAAAAGACAAAACAAGATTTTGATTTGAATTGTGAAATTTCATCCAGTCGCATATATAAGCGGGGTTGAATCATTACATGCATACTTTGTGGTGGTGATTACACATTGAATAGGACAGAATGAAAGCGTGGACACCTAAGGGAATAGGAACACCTGCATCTCAGACGATTTGTGTCCACTTAATGTGTAAGCTAGCAGGGTGGCATGTAGCCCCCGAATTCCATCGGCTGGTTTTTAATTAGTATTATCAAGGGTTGGTATTGTCTTTCAGTTTATATATTTTCCATCTTTGTTGTACGTGTGTATAATGTGGCTTTATCATTGCTTGCCCTTGCTTAATAATCCTAGCTGCTACCTTCAATTGGACTATTTGCTGCTGCGTCAAGCCCTCAACTTCACGTTGTATTATTTTAATAATAGAATCATTCGGAGACAAGTGCGTGTGGGTGGTTCTTGTAATGTTGTCAAGCTGTATATTACATTTTGTGCCACATTATATGATCCGTGAAAGAAATGCATTTATTAACGAGGGCTGAAGAAATGTAACTTAACAAGACTTTTTGAAGGCAGCTTCGCAATTCAGACGGTGATCATAAGTTGACATCGTGAATAAATGCCGTACCGTGTCACTACTTGATATTTGATGGCCCTGCGTTCTACGTCTTGAGTGGTAGGAAGTCTCTGCCTCCCACCCTGGCACTGACGAACTCCGTTTTTGTTGTGTTTGTTTGGCCCATGTGCAGGTTTTGCGCTAGCTGCGTGCGGCTGTCGGACCTGAACCAACGGGAGACGCCGTGCGTGCAGACGCGATTGGATAACCCGGAGGATGACGCGATCGTGACGTACATGCTTGCGCTCAAGGACGGTGTCGATTACCGAGTCGGGGATGGGGTCTACCTCATGCCTGACGCCTTCAACTTCAGGTAGTGCAGCGACGCCGCCTTTGTCACCGTTCAAAAGGACCTGTCTTTTTATTTTTCTCCCACGTTTTTATCTTTGCTCTTGCAAGTGCTGTTCCTCTGTTACCTTCCTCGCGAACTTCACTCGTTGATTATTCCGACTGTTGAAGACTCTTGTCGACCAGGCACGGTGACGAAACGTTAACTACCTTGCCTGGTAGACAGGAAGTTGTGGGTTCGATTTTGACTGGCGCCTGTATATTTGGAATTCGCATGTTCTCCCTGTGGTTGCGTGGATTTTTCTCCAGGTCCTCTGGTTTTTCCCTCCACATTTTGAAACATGCGTTTGCAGTATTTGGCTGTGCTAAATTTTCATATGATAAGCCACTTTGTTGAACTATCATTTGTGGCCAGGTTGCTTCTGAAAAAGAGCTATATCGCTCTGGGCCTTCCCTAGTAAAATAAAACATAGTTTTACTGTTTAGCCTCATCCATACTGTGTTAAACCGCTATACTTTAGATCAAAACTCGCACCAAAAAATATGGATCACTTATCTTTATGCTTCTTTCCTGACAGTACTCAATTTTGGAATGTCTTCCCATTGTTTCTGTTCCCAGGCTCTTATGACCTGGCTCATTTAAGGAAACATTAACTGTGTTATCTGTTATACTTCCAAAAGTGTTGTTTTTTTTTGCTTGCAACTTGGTATTTTGGGACTCGGGCTGAGCAACCACTTTGTGAAGAAAGTGTGGATAAACTGGCCTTGTTTTTAGGTCACCTGATGTGTTCACCACGTTGTTGAGTTGTATTGTTTAGTTACGACCTTCCACTTGGGTGGTGGTGCATCCATTATAGCTCACCGCTTGCAGATTCGAGTTAAAATTCCGGGTAAGGTTGACTTGGCCATTCTTTCCTCTGGGGTTGATAAAAATTATTTCCACTCGGTGGCACGTCCTCTTTTGGTTTCTTATGCATTACTGCACCTTGCTACAGGAATATCAAATTTTCACCAATGGCTCAGGGTTGTAAACAGGGGGGGGAATGCATTCGCATAGTTGATTCAATACAAAATTACTTTAATTAATCTTAGTCTTATTTTCTGGTGTTTTCTGTTATTTATATTGCAATGACTTATTATGGCCTATATATTTTTTAAAGATATGACTACCAGCCCACTGTATATTTGATGTTCGCCTCCCCCTCCCTCCGACATGGCCCGTTCCGACGGACAACGCACATCCAAGGGACGTGCGTTGCTCTGCAACGGAAAATAAGAGATAGCTGGCAAGTTGATACTTTGCTTACAATCCTGTACTCAGAGCAGTAAAAATTATTAGCTTTTTATATAATAAAATTCAAGATAATATGTAGCGAGTTATTTTATAATACTCTTTGATTTAAAGAATATTCTCACGAGATCATTAATTATACTCTTAGGTTTTTTCGGTAAAGTCACGTAGGTAAAAATTAATAAGTAATAAACTAATAGAAATAATAGAAATAAAATAATACCTACGTGACTTTACCGAAAAAACTTAAGAGTTTGAATCCTTGCAGTCACGAAAGCTTCAAATCTAGAATTAATTATATTATTAGCACAAATTGAAAAGTTGGAGCATTATTTAATGAACCATGTCAGTATTCTGTATTCGTTGCCCCCACCTCTTTGGTGTGGCTATCTGTGATTTGTCTTTCGAACGTCTTTCACCGTTTCAATACAATGTTTATTTGTTACAGAAAATCCCATAAAGCCAATTGCCCAGCTATTTTCGGTGGCAACAGCCCACAGCCGCTAACAACAGAGTTATTTTTTGGGTACAGAGGAGCCGAGCTAGCAGCCAGCCAGAAAACCCGAGCCATAGATAATTTTTTTCAAGTAGTATGATGATAGTTTGATAGCGTATCAAACACATTTGCGTGGGAAACGTGGCTGGGGTGAAGGGTGGGACCGGGGGCAGGAGGGAGGCATCAATGGCGTCTGCATGACGCACGAGCCCTGCTCAACACTGTGAGATGCGAGTGACGTCATCATGCACCAGGGATATGGCCAGGGAGCCAGAAATTCCACCAGCAGAACGTTTTCGGAATATAATATATATTTAAAAAAAGATATATAGTACATATTAAAAAAGGCAGTCGGTAACTTTTAACCATGTTACTCCTGGTAAGATTTGATATCACAGTATAGTATTTCTTTTTACATTTCATAATTATACTGCTGTAGTTTTAGGCAAAAAAATTTGACATTAAGGTTTTTGCATTCGGTAGAGTAAAACCTCTTCATTCGCTAATTTTTCTTCAGCGAAATTTGATTGTATTATTTGTGATTTTTACATTTGTATACTAGTTGACTTTTGCACCTTTTCCCTTGATTTGGCAATATCGCATTATGGGGAGTAGTATTGAACCTGCGCAGTACAGCAGTGGATGGTGGCCACTGTGCAGCTTTGCAAATGCTGAAGCTTTTACTCAAGTGTTTTTGCCTTGTGCTATTCTTGCCTTATTTGTGGTGGTTATTGATTTATTTCGAATCATGGGTTCTCTAAGTGTCAAGTGAAATGGAGGAAGGGAGAGTAGGAGCCAAAGGCAGAGCAATGTAATGAGTTTATCTCGAAAAGTTACGTTTTTTGATAGACTTTCTCGGTGGTGATAGTGCGTCAGCTGTTGGTTGCCATTACATGGTAAACGAGTCAACAATCCGATTGTATAAATAACTCTCGAAGGCAATTGGGGAGAGTGTGGCGTCAAGTGCATCGATGACCGCCAAATTATAATCATCATTCCCCCATAATCCAAAGTAAATAAAACTTGCACATTTACAGAATAAATAATTGATGGGGTTTTTTTTCCATTGTGTTATATATTTGTATTACTCTACAATGTAACGAAATATAAGGATGTTATTTATGTGTATAGTACAGAATTAATGTTATCAAACATAGTCATTTTCCCCCTTATCCATCAAACACGGAACTTAACATAGAATCTGCTTTTGTAAATACTTTATGTCCATTTCCAAGAACAGAATCTTAGCGGATGTCGAGCCCTTACCGTATTTCGTGAAGTATATTTTGGCCAAAAATTTGCACGGTATTTTGTGGGCTGTTTTTATACTTGTTTAAACTAAAATAAAAATTTGAGGACCAACCTCTTTAGTCACAATGGTACCTAATTCATTGTTGTACCTTGAACTTTAATAGGTTTGTGAATATGCAAACATGGCTAATCGTGTTGGCCATGCATGTTAATTCTCGTTCACTTATTGTTCAGTCACGGTTTGTGCATTAATACACGCAGTTTATTCAAACTGCAAGTGCTTCAGCATGCTGCAAAATGGTTCTTGTTAAAAAATATAGATGTGTGCCAGTGTTTTCTCATTTACATTCGTGGATTTTCTGAAATGCAATCGAGAATTGATTTATCAGTTCCCTGAAATTCAATGGAAAACAGCTCTCAATGTAAACAACTTCCATTTACAGCTCTGGCATAATTATAAACATCTCCACAGCTATAAATCAATGCTTATTTTTTTAAAGGCATGCGTGCATTATGTGTACAGCACTAATGCAATATAAAGCTTGCAAAGCATTGCGAAGCCCATTAAGCATTCCTGTCAGATGGTCAGATTGTGTGTTTTTTTTTAAAGCTTGTGCAGAAGAAGGCATGTTAAGAGTTTTGGACAGTGACATTTTCAATCAATCACCAGTGAAGGTAGTTGCGGAATAAAACTGGCATAAGGCAAATATGTGCAAGCCATTTTTAAATGTAATAAAATTATCACATAAAATATTGTACTTTTTCACAGCACGTTATCATTGTGGATAGCGTACTCTGCAAGTGGTGTCAAAAAAGTCAAGAATTTAGAAACCTCGTAACACCTGCACCCAGTAATTCTGCATAAAATTATCAATGCTGGGTGTTGTGGCACATTGCCTATAATCCAACTCTTAGCATGCAAAGGTTCGTAGATCATATTGACATTTGTGACAACTCCCAAGCACGTGGGTTTGTAGCTCATCTGTGCTAACTTTTAAGTGTTATCACCTAATTTTCTCAAGGTATTCTCACATGCAAACCTCATTTAAAAAGGAATTGTCCCAACAATCTAGTTTATGACCCCTCTCAAATGGTGTCTTGACACTCGGCGAGTCTTTTCAAGAGTTTAATAACGTTATTAATGTGTGCCTTTGTAGGGTGTATTAAATTAACCTCTAATATAATTACCATTGTGCGTCAATATGGTCCAAGTTATATATAGATATAAAATAATATATCATAAAATAGTCTTTGTGTGCCCTCACATAGCATGCATTTTGGGATAAGCTGGTCCTGCATTGATTGGTTCCTCTTCCTATGAACTTCATTGATTCTTCCACCCACGCTGTTTCGTCCCATACATTCAGTGTTCAGCCACCATGCTGCAGTTAACACTCCTTTTTCAGCTTCTTTCTTCCCACTGCTCAACTATGCAATTGCTTCCGATGGTCTCTTAGTTCTTATAACCTTTCTCAGCTCAAACATAATAACTCTTATACCTTCAATAGCGCTGTTTATTTTTGGCCGCATGGCATTTTGGGCTTTGAGGGCCTGTCCTCAGCAACTGTGATGATAAAAAAGATCCATTTGTTTGCAGCGTAAAGCCAGCATCGCCGGTGAAGCGCGCTCCACGGAAGGAGGACATTGATGAGGAGGTACACCCAGAGTATTACCGCAAGTCGTCGGACTACATCAAGGGCAGCAACCTGGATGCTCCCGAGCCTTACCGTGTGGGCCGCATCTCGCAGATCTTCTGCAACAAACGCAACAACCGCGAGACGGACATCAAGTTTAAAATCAACAAATTTTACAGGTGAATTTGTGCTTTCTGATGTCTTCCAAACCTTCAAACATTTTGTCAACTCTACCGCTTGGCCCTCGGCATTGTTGTTTGAGGGCACAGCAGCAACCTGTGTTGTAGGCACGGTTGGAAGTCAATATATAGTTTTGGAGTAGACTAAAAACACGCCTACCATGTCATATTTATAGTTGATTTTATGTTTGCAAATTCAGCGGAGTAATAACTGCGGAGTATTTCAAGCTGTGCTGGCAAACAACTGAAAATGTATTCTAGATTAGAAGTTGAAAATGTAGTCTCTTATATTCAACAGCTTGACAGCTGTAATTGTGTTAACCAGTTGCTTAAATGTCACAAGTGTTTGCCTGGGGCTTTGTGAGTCTATCATTTCTTGGCAGTAATATATTGGGGTTATATTCTCAGCCAGCAAATCTTACCGACTTTGCGAGCAAACTTCATAAAGGCATGAAATCACTGAGCTAAGTTTTTATGCCATTGATTATAATGTAGATTGCTTACATCTCAGTTTTGTCAACATACATCCAAGTGTAGTCTCAGATTCCCAATGGTGCACCATCATATCCGTGCCCGAAAATATTCCATTTCCACTAGCGTAGAAATCATTACCACAGTATGAAAGCTGTTGTTACCGCCCAGTGACGTGAGTTTGCAGGAAAACACAGCTGTTTTGTAGCAGTAGGACCACGTAAGATTCAGTTAAAAATTAAAAATGCCCTGACGTCTTCACTCGGAAAGTGAAACAGAGCTTGCTTGACGTTAATGGGGTTCTAAGTGGCAAGTTGGCGGTGCGGATGTTGCTTCGGAGTCTGTAAGAATAAAAAAGAGGTGGGGTTTTTTTTCCAGCAAGAAAATTATACCAAAAAAACTGATGTCTTGTGAATTGAGCCGAAAAAGTTGTCTAAATATTTACAAACCACAATCTTGACCATTACAAATATCACATTATAGATATTCATGCTTCAGTCCATGAGTTTATGTCGTGAAAATTGAATCTTTCGCCTGTAACTATTACAGAGCAAACGTAAAAGGTTTCAATCTTGATTTGAAGTTTCCTTGTGCCCCTTTTAATAGGGATGGGGTTATTATTTAACAAATAATTGCCCACAGAAATTGAATTCATTTCAGACCTTTTTACAAGCTATATGAAAATGCCCTGAGTGTTCTCAAAAATGAAACTAGACATAAAAACTGTGATCCATATACAAACACAGACCGAAAATAATTGCTTAAGCTGAGCTGCACATGAGCTGTACACAGCAGGGGTGTCATTGTGTTTGAGTGCATTTCATTACAGTTATTTTTCTGGGTTTCATCCAACCTTATATATCATTTGTATCTCTGGTCAAGTATATAACGAAACAATTGTATTTGATGTTGTACACCATGTTCAAATTGCGTTGGATTTATGGAAAAGAGTTTGTCAGTGGGCAGATCACACCTTCGATTGGCACATTTGCCCACGTATGATGTGACAACGTTCGACATGCATACATACGTCACATGTGGTGGGGTAAAGTGTGGAAACTCCCACGTCTTCCAAGATGTCTGGCCAGTGTGCAGACTAATACCCCCTAGAGGGACTCTCTAGTGCTCCCACTAGTGGAAGCTCTGGGGACAGCAGTGGTATGAGTAAGCAATTGCAAGTCTAGATATTGGTCCAATTATACTGGTAGGAACCTCCTGGTTACACCAACCCACAGGGGATTATTGTGTCAGTCTGTCGTGCATCTAAAAATGGGAGGGGTGGGGCTGGGTGGGGAGGGGAGGGAGGGGCGGGGTGGGGACGGGAGAGTCAAGAGGGTGGGGCGGGGTGGGGCTGCGTGGGGAGGGGCTGGTCACCCCGTGGTGCCCTTATAAAACTCAACGTTTAACCTACTCACGCCGGCTTGTGCCCGCCCTCACAGTCGGGCATATTTGCGGAATACACCACGCCGCCGTTGACCCTTACCATTGACCGAGCAACCCAACGTTCCTACCAGCTCCCTCCGCAGGAATGTGTTATTATATTGCTTCCATGAAAACCAAATTTTATTCACTTACATGTTCTAAAAAAGCAATACAACAGAATGTAAAAAAAATGACTATACGGCACAGTACTAAACTGGCTCTGTCGGGCACGTGGCGTTTGTGCATTATAAATGCGTGCGTGCGTGCATGTGTGTGCTCACCGCAGGCCAGAGAACACGCACAAGGGCATCAGCGCAGCATTCCATGGTGACGTGAACCTGCTGTACTGGAGCGACGAGGAGACTGTCGTGGAGTTCCGCAACGTGCAGGGAAAATGCCGCGTGGAGTACGGAGAGGACCTGCCCGAGTCTGTGGCCGAGTACTCGCAGGGAGGGCCCGACCGCTTCTACTTCCTTGAGGTGATGCAACCAAAACTCCATGCTGCCCCCCTCCCACACCCCCACAGCTCCCAGCTGTGGACTTACGACCACGCATTGGGGATGTGCTTCGGTGTTCGACCAGACTAGGGCTAAATTCACCTTTTGATATAAAATCTGCTTCTTTCCAATGGCTGATGTAGATTGCAGAGCAACAACTACAATTTCACGTTCAGGTGGCCAAGCCAGATAACCACGTCTGGAGCAGCAGAGTGTATCGCTGTGATGGCTCCTTCGTATTTGTGAATCGGACATTGCGTTATTATATGTTGCATGGTCTGGTCTGGATGACCACAGTCGCACACTGGAGAGTTTTATATTTTCCATTTGTGCATCGAGTATCTGCATCTGCTATGGTTTGTGTGGATGCGGTTTAAGGTGGTGGTGGTTTTGGATCATGCAGATTGAACTGTCTTGAGTAAAACATATCGAATTGGTACAGCAACTAGGTTCCTAGTTGCTACCTGTGGACATTAAGAGAATCTTATCTCACGTGGGTTTTCTCTGGGCAACTAGTTTTCTCCTCCCACACAAACCCCCGACCCCCGCTCAGAATTAGCCGGTAGATTGCAGTTTGTCGTGCACCATCGTAGACCCTGATTTCCCCACCCAAGTGAATTACACTAGCATTAAACAATTGTGTAAGCCACTGTCATACATATTAACACGTAGGCTTTCCTGACATGTTATCCAAAAGAGTTTTTTTTGGGTTAGATCGCGTAAATATAAATTTATCGTTAAACCTGCCACCACCCGACACAGCCAATTAGTAAAGTTTGTCACGTAAATTAAACATTCCAATTCGTTACTAGTACAGCACACCGGTGTGTTGGAGAGTAAACCCACAACATTTACATTTCAGTATGATGTTTGACCAGTAATTACAATTAGCATCATCAGACAACATCCAGATTTGTGGAGAAATGTCATACATTTGCCATACATTTTTGCATTGTTAAAGGTTACTTGTGATCTTGGCAAATGGGTCACTGTTCGTTATTTTTGTTCCTTCGTATAAAACACGAGTCTTTTTAAAGCAAAAATCACTGGTTACTGTGTTTAATTGTATTCCTCTTTGTTAGCCTGCTCAATTGAACGCATTTTTGTGAATCATTTTGGATGGCCTGCTGTGACCTGCCTCACCGTTGCAGGCATACAATGCCAAGACAAAGAGCTTTGAGGATGTTCCTTACAATGCACGCAGTGCAGGCTGCAGAGGGAAGGGCAAAGGCAAAGGAAAAGGTGAGATATCACATTGAATATTTATTCACACCCAAAATATACCAACGTTCTTTTTGGTTCTGTTTCTTGCATGGCATTTTTTTTTACTTATGCATGTACATCCTGACCTTTTAGTAAAATAATAAGGTTTACTGTAGTTATGGCACTGCCCCAAATTGTACATGCATTAGCAGCATTTCTTTTTAAAAAAGTTTATTCACCCCCCAATATAAATTCCTCTTCAAAGAATACATTCATAGGCTCATTGCTTTTGAGGGTGGCTGAAGAGCCAAAGTAGTTGGCGCACACTCCCCTCTGTCGGTTTGCGTGCATTGTTGACGGTTTGATTCCCATGGCTACCTGATAATGTTCATATCAAAGTGGATGTGAATGATTCCATCACGTAATCATTTGGAAGAGTAACCCGTTGTGTGCTGCTGCCACGGGCCCATGTTTCGACATTACTCTCGAGTTGAAAAAATAAAAATGTCAGTGCTTGCTCAGCATATAATATTCAGTTCTCCCCTACATAAGGGATATTTGATCTCACTGATAAAGTACATGAAGAAAATAGTTAAATAATTGTTTGTGCTTTCGCAATTGCTACATGCCATTTTGCATCTGTGGGACAATAATCTTGACATTGGAAGGAAGACATTTGTTGTCAATTGTAGTTGTTTTTAGAATTTTAAGTGATTACCTTTGGGCTTACAGCAAGATAAAAGAAAAGTAATGTTTTATTTTATCATTCTGCCACCCCCTCCTCCCCCAATATTGTCTTATAATTGTGCTATCGGCGCCATGTCATGTGATACGGTATAATTTTGAATCGCTTGAAGAGATCATTACATGAGAGTGGATATAACAGAGCTACCTCAGATTCCTTCAAGTGACCTGTGGCCCACACATAGTAGAGAGCAGCACATCTAATTTGCTCTGCCTAAGAGAATACGGTTTGTCATATGACAGCATGACAGCCAAAGATATATATTTAAATCTAAGAACTGGAATTCAGCCAAATTAACTGCAAAACTACATTTAATGTAATGGATTTATTAGTCGGTCATTGGTGACCGAGCTGAGACCATCAACTCATACTTCAGGGGACACGGTTTGATCATAAGCAGCTTCCTGGATTCAAACCCAGAACCTCAGCGGTGCCAGTTGAGAGCTATGGCTTCTGAGACACACCCGGTCTCTTCAGTGAGCGGTTCGTAACACATCTCCATTGTCGTTTCACGTCCAGGCAAAGGCAAGGGGAAGGTGAGTGTAGAGCACTCGGTGGAAAAGGAGCCTGAGGAGAAGGTGAGGAAGCTTCGGGGTCTGGACGTCTTCTCGGGCTGTGGTGGCCTCTCGGAGGGCTTCCACCAAGCAGGTACACAACATCTTTCAGCTGTATTTAGACCATCCATAAATCCAGTGTACCGTAATTATAGGGAAAGGCAGGTATTGAGAGTACTTCCACGCAGAGGGAAAGTATATAAGGGAGAAGTTCCATCATCATTGACTTCCATGATCTATCCACAGCTGGATGAAGGCCTCCATGCAGTTTTGTTCATGGGGTTGTTTGACCATGTGTCGCCACAAGTTGGTGAACGGGAAGCAAGGGCCAGGGCCAGTCGTAATATAACTCGCCAATGTGTCTGCAATATCTTATGTAGGCATCACAGAGACTAAGTGGGCCATCGAGATGTGGGAGCCAGCCGCGCAGGCCTTCCGTCTCAACAACCCGGGCAGCACGGTTTTCACGGAGGACTGCAACATTCTGCTAAAGCTGGTCATGTCAGGAGAGAAAACCAACGGGCTAGGCCAGCGGCTGCCGCAGAAGGGCGACGTTGAGCTCCTGTGTGGCGGTCCGCCCTGCCAGGGCTTCAGTGGCATGAACCGATTCAACTCTCGCACGTACTCCATGTTCAAGAACTCGCTCGTCGTTTCCTATCTCAGGTGAGCGCACAGATGGGGGGAGCAGGGCATTGGCTCTAAGCACGTCTGCGGGTTTTTGCATGTGAATATCAGCTTCATGGTTAAATGTTGGCTTTTTGGATGGGAGCCATGTCTTGGCAATTGTATTGTTCAACTTTGCATACCCTGCATATGTAATGCTCTACTTGTGTGTCTGTGTGCCATGGAATTGATTTAAAATTAATGCACCATGTAGCCATATCCCAAAATGATAAACAAGGATGCAATAACATGGCTATATCTTTACAGCGATGTATACATATTTTTGAGAAATATTATTCTTTATATTACAATTTATATTTACAAAAGACTGAATAATACTGCTTTAAAAAGGGAAAAAATGCACAAGTGGTGATATTTGGGGGAATGGCCCTTCTTCATAGCAATACTGCCAACGCAGCATTACTGTTTTTTTTTTCATTTGAACTAATAGTGGGGTTTAATGATTAAATGCAGCCATTCGTTTAATTACTTTTATCATATAAATGGGTTGCATGCTGTGCAAAGTTCTGGGACTTAAGTAGTGTAACCTTGCTGTTAACGGCGTAATTTCACAGCCTGCTTGATTATAGCACGGATTCAGTCACAGTTTTTGTGCTGGTGGAATTAAATAGGTTGAAGGTGTGTGAGAATACATGGAGTGTGTTTAAATTTTTAAAATACTCATTACAATTTCAAGGTTTTTCTTGACATAGAAAAAAATATTTGAAGAAAAAAAAATTGGCAGGTTTTCCGGGTCACGGATATAATTGCTTCTTGGTTGTCTAGTTGGACCATGAACATGTGTGGTCAGTTTATTTAAACATATGCCTCGTACAGTAGCCTGCCAGGCTTTCTTAACGATATCAAACAAAACATTCCACTGGAAAAACAAGTTGATATTTCCAAACTGCTATTTTGAGCACAAGAAGTGTAATGTAAACATTCACAGATGATGGCATTCAAGAGGTATGTCTACTTTGTAGGTTACAGTTATTTTTTTTTTTGCATCCATGTTATATGTTGCATGTTACCATTCATCATTCAGCATACAAAGATATTTTTTTAACTCTGGCTAAGCAATGTTATACCGTACGAATATTTACTTCTCTTCTCCTGGACGCATTGAACTCAGGGCTGGTCACTTGAGTGCAGGCTGTAATTTATGGAGTGTTGGTTCACTTCACTCGTAGTTTATTTAAAGCGATGAAATGTTTGGATGTGTAAATGTAAGATTTCTGTTGAATACAAATTGGCGACTACCATATGAAAAACTACCCAGGGAAATGTTTCGAATTGAAATAAGGCACACGCTGGGCTAAACACTGTTTTGCTAAACGCAGTTTTATAACATCCTAGCATTTAAATAACATTGATATATGAATAAAAGTGGATTTTGGTGAGATTACACATGGCAATGTAATTTTATCCATTTCACTTGTGGTATAGGTGTTGAAATGTTGAACATCAGGGGGTGGTCCAGTGCTGACATTTCTTTCTCGGAGTGAATTTCAGTTGGCGCCGGTGTGCGCCTCCATGGCATTAAACATACTACAGAAGCTCGCTGCCGGCAGGTGCATCATCGAGCCGAGTTTCAAATATAAAAATTGCCTTACTTTGGAACTTTCCCACAAGTTATGATTCTGCGAAATTTATAGCAACGCGAGGAGATTTTATTTATTTAAACACTGCAGTGTACAGGAGGTCTTGTTGAAGCATTCATGGGAAACACGCAGACTTGAACATATATACAAAGACCTTTCGCCGTAAAGGCCATTGGTGCAAGTTATTTTATTGCGCGTACATCAAGTTGGTCAAGGTCAACTGCATAAAATGACCCACCTGGTGTGGTATGTGGATATCTGTTTCAGAGGGTAGACTAAGGAAGCGGGGGGGTGTTGCTAGCCACACCACACCTACCATCCCCTTGCATGTGTGGTGCCATTATTAATGAATATGTGCTTGCGAAACGAACACACGTACATACACTCATAGATTCACACGTACAAGGTTTTGGACATTGAGCAATTCCCAGTAGCACTAGCAGTTATCTTGCTGTGTTTCGTTACGAATCCATCCAGAGCCTGCAGCTGTCTTCATCTGCGCTAACGCTGCCCTCCGTGTGCGTCCGCAGCTACTGCGACTACTACCGTCCGCGTTTCTTCCTGCTGGAGAATGTGCGCAACTTTGTGTCCTTCAAGCGCTCCATGGTGCTGAAACTCACGCTGCGCTGCCTTGTGCGCATGGGATATCAGTGCACGTTTGGCGTCATGCAGGTTTGTCTGCCTGCCACACTCCCTTGCCAGCAGCCTCTGCTGTCTTTATAAGAACCAGCACTCCACGTTTAGCATTACATATTGCCTGAGTGTGTCGATATTTTATTTATTTACCCCTTTTGCTCCACTGCCAACTCGGATCAATTTCTGAGTTTTTTTCATATGTTTTTATTATACTTCAATTGGAGCCCGGTACAGAGCATAAATCGCGACGTAGGGAGGGGGTACAGAAACCACGCGGACATAAGTCCTCTGAACGCAGTGCACTTGAGTTGAAAGAAGGGGGGGACCTGGGCTCGCTGCCCCACTGAGTGGGGGGAGGGGGGTAGCGGGGAATGGGGGGAGAAATGGAAAAATAAAAAGGAAGGACAATCTTGATTTGTTGCTTTCGTGACTGCAGGAATCTATACTCTTTGGTTGTTTCGGTAAAGTCACGTAGGTATAAAATAAATCACGACGTTTCGGGTGCAACACAAGCGTCCGTCATCAGGTAGGATGACGGACACTTGTGTTTTATTCATATATCAATGTTATTTCATCAGGTGGGATGACGGACGCTTGTGTTGCGCCCGAAACGTCGTGATTTATTTTATTTTGTACCTACGTGACTTTACCGAAAGAACCAAAAGTGTAAGGAAGGACACTTAGGAAGGAATAACTTACATGCGCTTGGTGAACATATCCAACCTATTATAGTCTCATAGAGCGGTGATCTGCTCCCGTCCATCCCCAGGGTAATATCTGAGTTTTTAGATAATAGGCTGACGTTTTACAAGAGTCATTGAAACGATGGGTTTATATTTTTATCAGGTGGTGTGAGACGAACGTGGCGAGCCATTGGTCCATGTGCACCATGGCCAACGTGTGTTCCCTTAATATTTTATCTGTGTGGCATCGTTAAAAAAGTTGCCTCTGCATACTCATTCCATCTGTGCCAATGTGTGCCATTTTTCTGAAAAAATATAGAATACGTGAATACACACCACATCTTTTTTGTTATACTCTTTTGAGTTCGAGGATGGGAAGGTTTTAGACCCTCCGGACCAAAGACGTTCATTATTTTTACATTTAACGATAAAATATTTCTCATTAATAAACAGAATAATGTATTATCCTATTTAAAACTGAATAAGATTGACAGACATTCAAAGGTGTGTCTTTGTTATGATATCTATAAGATGTGTTTGTTGAAGCTGGTAATGTGAATATAGTGAAGTGAAATGAGGAAAACTAATGGCATCAAAGCAAAATCCAGCTGACACGCAGCATTTGAGCTGTCAAATGAGCATACAAACTCAGCATATTTTCTTGGAGACTTTTTGAAACAAGTACTTTGTTCCCCACTTTTCTGAGCCTCATGGACTTATATTGTCCCAATTTCGTTTTCTGTCAAGGTAAAAATTTCCCTCGTTCGACTTAATTAGAATGAAATTTACCTTGTGCAATGGATACAAATTCCAATGTATTTGAATAACATGGCTGTATCCAACTAAAATTAAGCAACTTCATAGCATGTGAGGCTTCGCGTGATGTGAAACATCTTGAAGAGGAAATACATGGTTTTATTTGCACGTCTTAAAAAGCTAACCCTGTGTTAAAATTACAAACTGCTGATTAACGTAATTTGTTACTAATACGGTAATATGCACAGGTCATGTTTGCAGAGCATTTTTCTAAAACACATTTACATTTTACACAGTTTTACATTTTCTCGTACCGATGTTAAGAAGGAATTACCTGTAATCAATATGAGAAGAACATTTTTACTTTACGAATTAATGACACATCCACCTTAGGCTTAACTGCAATTGCCTTTATCTCGGCTCTATTTGTGGAATGCTTTTACCGATTCCTTCACTCATATGCAGCAGCAGCATCCACTAAGTGATGGTTTGCATGTGCTTTTGCGCTCCGTTAGTGGTGTCGCAATTGGCAGCATCATTAAACCTGACTTACAGGTTGTAAGATTAAACGGTCATCCAGGTCATATATGGTTCTAAAAGGTCTATATGAATAAAACCAATCAAGAGTGCTTTGATAATGCTTGCTTTATTGCTCTACCTTAATTTATTTAGCTTTTGTCATTTTGGTCACTCTTGCAAATAATGCTCTCTTTCCTGGTCTCTTGAGGTCTTACCCAGTGAAAACAATCAACATTATAATCCTTACATGAATCAATTTGCTTCTGAAACATTTGCCAAAACCGTTGCCTGCTTCCTTACAAATCTCCGTCATCTTGGTGTAGCTCAATTGTCGGAATTGAGTCTTGACGGAATCCTTTAATTAGATTTTCACACAAAGTAGCGATGGCGTGACAGACCGATGCATGCGTAGACTGTTTAATTTAATACCATGTTTAGAGGCTAGGAGTTCAGGTGATTAAAGAATGCTCTGAAGCTAATTTGAAAGTTGCAACACTGTACTCTTTGGTTCTTTCGGTAAAGTCACGTAGGTAGAACATTTATATATCACGACGTTTTGATCGCACACAAGCGACCGTCTTCTCGCTCATCTGAAGACGGTCGCTTTACCGAAAGAACCAAAGAGTATGGATTCCTGCAGTCACGAAAGCTTGAAATCAAGATCGCAACACTGTATATTTAGCAAAGACAGAATCGTTAAATTAGAGAATAGCTCCGTGCAATTATAACTGATATGGCCATGCAGTAAATCCAAAGTTAACAATGGCTCTAAATGGCACCCACTTTTATGTCACATTCCAGCCATCCTCGCAGCAGTTTTTAGCCGGCCATCGAACAAAAAGACAGTCACTGCATTGCACGCTTTCAGATGCGCTTTTGTGGCTGTATGGAACGCTCTTCCTTCAAATGTTAGGAAGCCACTGCAGCTATATACTTTTAAATTCTGATTGAAAACTTTTTTTAGAACTGCTATTTGTGTTTAGTTTGTTGACCTTCCCTGCACCTCTGATTAGCATGTTTGGCTATGTACGGTGTGAAATAAGTTCTGCATACATACATACATACATTTTCCTGTGCTCATATTTTACTTTGACCTCCAGACAGGAATGGAGAAGTAAAACAGAGGGATGCGTTCCCTCGGTTGTGGTGACATTTGTTCACTTGATGTATAACTTGTCCTTTAAAATAAAGAACCACTGTGATCGAGTCACCACTGTGATGCCTGGGAAAACCTTTATTTTTAGTTCCTTTGATATATTTCCAATAGTTGTGTAAAAAAAACTTGTGTAAAGCAATATAAAGGTTATTAAAGATAACATGGTTGTGTTTGGGATCGCTGAAACTAAGTTGCAATGAAAACGAATGCCTATAAACAGGATTACAGCTGCTGTAAAAGAACAGCTCAAAGGAGTACATTTTGTTTTCCTCAGTTGTAATTATATTATTTGTAGGATTTGTACAGCCTCGCAGTTACTGGGATACTGAAATTCAGGGTATTTTTCGTTCCATGCCAACTTCACCCTCTTTATAACATGTGGTAGGAATGTGCACATGTGCGGACTCAATGTAGTGCTCGTTTCTTGTTCTCCTCTTCGCCAACCAACCCACCTCTGACCAGCGTGGTAAAGTGTGGCCAAACAACCCCTTAATGCCAGCATGGCATGGCGAGGCTTTTATCCAGCAGTAAATTGACAAATGGCTGAAAATTATTATGGTTAAATGAGTGTGCCAGTACACAGAACACCATGTGTTAAAACCAAGTTTGGTCACTTGGAAAGTGAGGAAATTATTTTACTGGATGAATGTGTGCTAGTGTTATTTGACTGTGCTGAGCCAGAGCTTTGAGGGTAGAAATCTGTCTGGGACAGAGGTCAGCAACCTGCGGCTCTGGAGCCACATGCGGCTCTTTAAGGACTACTTCGTGACGTTATTTATTAAGGACCGTTTCATATTCGTGTGGATTGCGGCTCTTGAATTTTTTTTTTTTACCGAATTGGAAAAAATGGCTACTTGTTATTTTGGTTGCCGACCCCTGGTCTGGGACAAAACAATCCACTGGTCTGTAGTTCCTGGTTGAGCAGTTCCACTGCTGGGTTATTTTTTCAGCCTGAGGACGACCGCTTGTGTTGCGATCGAAACGTCGTGATATATAATTTTTTATTTTATTTTTCGACCTACATGAATTTACCGAAAAAAAACAAAGAGTATGGATTCCTGCAGTCACGAAAGCTTCAAATCAAGATTGGTCTGTACAGTTGATGGGAGTGTGCCCTCCCTTTGCTGTGGATGCAGCGTTATGGCATTGCTGGTGATGTGCCCACAGGCTGGGCAGTACGGTGTGGCGCAGACGCGGCGCAGGGCGATAATCCTCGCAGCCGCCCCAGGAGAGAAGCTGCCGTTCTACCCCGCGCCCCTGCATGTGTTCGCCCCGCGCGCCTGCCAGCTCAGCGTCGTGGTCGGCGACAAGAAATACGTCAGCAACGTCACCAAGTACGCAACGCTCGCATGCAGTGGAGCATCAATTGTAGAGTAATAATAATGCCTTTTACCCAGGAAAACATCACCGAGTGTCAGCAATCTTTTCCAGAAGACTTTTTGTACAATGGGATATTTGCACAGTTATGCTCATGAGCAGATTTGGCATGTGTATGTGAGAAAATCGGACTTCCTGGATAAACCCATGCATAAGTTAATCGATGCAGAATAATACTGCGAAGGAAAGATTGTGTAATAATTATCTTGTTAAGAACAGTTTACCGATGCTTTTTAATCCGCTTTGTGCCTTTCTAACTTGGACGTTGACATGGTCCAGCAGTCGTAGTGTGTTTGCTGTTTGTTGCAGAGGTTCACAGTGGCTGCCCTGATTAATGTTGCGGGGCGTATTAACCACACAAATACTCACTTTCAGCTTCACAGTGGATGTTAAAGAGATCCCATGACGTAATTCGCAAGAGTAGGCCGTTGTGCGATGTCGTGCTAGTCCAAATGTTTTTATGTACCTGCAGATAACTATCCGAATATGCATAGCAATCTTCACCCCTTAGTGTGAAAACTTGGTAGGACCCTCCAGAAAAAAAGAGTCCTGAGTCTCGGGTGAGACTTTCCTGGGTAAACAAATGGTATAATAACTATGTAACCTTATATATAAATGGAAAACACTCCTTGCAGACTGCAACTTGAGTACATCACTGAAACTGCGCACACTGAAATGCTACATCTGGTCAATTTTGCTGTACGGAGTAGAGACGTGGACACTGACAACAACAGCAACAAAAAGGCTCGAAGCTTTCGAGATGTGGCTGTATCGAAGGATGCTGAAAATCCCATGGACAGCCAAAACCACCAATACACAAGTTCTGCAAGATATGGGCACTGACAGGCAACTGCTGAAGACCATCATTAGCAGGAAGTGTTACTACCTAGGCCACATTGCCCGAAACGACCACAAATACCAGCTATTAAAGCAAATCCTGGAAGGAAAAATCGAAGGGAAAAAACGACCAGGACGGCCAAAAACGACATGGCTCAGTAACATCAAAACATGGCTACAATTAACAAGAGCACAAACTCTACACGCCGTGCTAGACCGGGACCAATATCATCGTGAAGTCGCACACGCCGTTAGGCAGCACTAAAGAAGAAGAATACCTTATATCTCCTTGCTCGCTGCACTCCAGAAACCACTGCCATCTTTCCTTGCCACATATCAAGCTTTACTCATTGGGAGCCCAGTGGGAGACCAAGAAAGCTTTGCACAGCGGTAGAACATTCAATGGGCTTCACACAGCAGTGGAAAATTTAATTTCAAGGAAAATTAATGTAGCAGGGCTGGATCAATGCTGATTTTTTAGTGATTGTAAGCCAAAATGGTTGTGAATGTATGTTCATTATTTTTTGGGGGTAACATTTACTCGGGTACAAGCTTTCCTGTACCTAATGACTAGTTAGAGCACCAAACCATTATTACTTTTTGAGTCGATTTTAAAGTGCATTGATATATGTGTGAACTCGTGCTGGGAGTTTTTTTTTTGCAGGAATATAATTTGAATCCTATTTTTCTTCCATGGATAATCCTTGCAGAGATCGTTATTCTTTTACCCTGGAGTGCCATATTAATATCTCCATTATAGCAGTGTTAGCGTCCTGTCTTGTTCCAGTTCTTGGAATCTACTGGAATCCCCTTAATTTGAATGGAGCATCCAGAATGCTCAATACTATTTGTGGTGATTCTGTAAGTGGATCCTGCAACTCCGTTTAAATAAATTAGATTTGTACACCCTAATAATTATTGCCAATTCCCAGGATCGCCACTAGATTGCATGCTTTGGCAATTCCATGCTTTGGCATTTCTGTATTTTTAAAAATGCTAGAAATTCTACAGTCCCAATGATCCCTTTAGGCATTGTGTTCTGTTTCTGGAGACTAATTGCAGAAATCCCATCGTGGTTTTGTGTTGGGGATTGTAAACATTTACTACCGCTGTTGTAGACAATATTAGTCTCATTAGTTGTCATAATACGAATACTCGCTTGACACCATTAAAATTCGTAAGGCGGGCAAAAAAGCAATGGGTTCTAGGGATGCGACAAACAAATATATAGCGCTTGTGAATCCACGTCCTGCTGAGCACATGCTTATGGACACATGCATATATTTTGCTGCTGAATGCAGGGTGTCCTCTGCTCCGTTCCGCACAATCACCGTACGGGACACCATGTCGGACCTTCCCGAGATTCGCAACGGAGCCTCGGCGCTTGAGATCTCCTACAACAGCGAGCCACAGTCCTGGTTCCAGCGGCAGATCCGTGGCATGCAATACCAGCCAATACTGCGCGACCACATCTGCAAGGCCAGTACCCACAGTGTGTCATTGACAAACATTGATCTTGATGTATTTCTCCCCCCCTTTCGATTATATTCTGGTTGTGGTATCAACGTCATGTCATGAGACTAGGAAATGGCATTTCTGAATTCAAGCTTCTAGTGGTGTACCACCTTGTATCAGAGAATAGCCCCCTAGAATGTCACGTAACTACTTTTAGAATGTTATTTTATTAGGCCCCTTTATTTACACAATGTAGGCATGCTCTTTTATGCCCAGCCAAGTGAGTTTCTTGTAATTATAAAGTTAAATGTTGTATTCTCAAAGCTGGAATAATCCTAATTATCGATCTCGGAACCATTTCTAAAAATGTATGTTACCCATACTCAAACTCAGGATCTCAGTCATGCTGGCCTTGTTTCTCTGACTTCTGAGCCACCTTGCTACGTTTTTTGTTGACTTGCATTTTAATTCGCTTGCACACATAAAATCCAATGTGCTGCTCAAGTGAGAGCTTTGGATTTAACGGCATATGCAGAGCAACTGTCAGTAAATCAGTCCTCAGTCGGCTGCCCTAACCTTTTCTAAAACAGGTGGTAATCCAGTGAGAGAAATTAAGGCTCTACATTGGCAATTTTATTCAAGCATAAAACAGTTCCTATATTTCGATGTAAAGCTTTCGTGACTGCAGGGATTCATCTTCTTGGTTCTTTCGTTAAAGTCACGTAGAAGGGAAGTAATAAAATAATAAAAATAAAACAATTCTCACGACGTTTCGGCTACAACTCAAGCAGCCGTCTTCAGGTGAAGAATGGTAGTGTCTCATTCTTCACCTGAAGACGGCTGCTTGCGTTGTAGCCGAAACGTCGTGAGAATTGTTTTATTATGTTTTATTTTTATTATTTTATTACTTCCCTTCTACGTGACTTTACCGAAAGAACCAAGAAGATGAGTTCCTATATTAAGTAACATTTTTAACAATGGCTCTCCATTAGGGTAGAGAGAGGCTTATAGTTGAAGTCTGCACTGTGTAGTATGGTGCCTTGAAGACACAAGCACAGCTGTAAAATGATTATGCTATAGATTGGTCTCTCAGGACGGTCTCCCTTTTGGAAGACCAACATGACAAAAAAAATGAAGCATGCAAAACCAAGGGTGCAAGGTACAAAGAAAATAATATGTGCAATGGTGCAATTATTTACAGCTCCGCTACGTGATCTGGTTATTAATGTCCCTCGTGCATTTACCAAATGTTCAATTCCACAATACTAGCTAACAAAATCTGCATGGATAGTGGGATTTGACGGTGCTTTTTTATTCCCCCCCCCCATTGTTTTGAGCTGTCCAATGTGTTTATTGATCCGCATGCTTATGTCAGTCTGCACCATCAACCCTGTAGCCTGCACAATCAGCTTGGCGAGATAAAACTGGGAACACTAGATGCTGATCGAGTCCTCTCCTTCCTTACCCTCTCCAACCTTTTTGTGGAACCATATTTATAGAACATAACAGCTTGGCCAAAGCGACCTAAAAACACGCTCAACCATTGCAGTTAATGACCACACACACTTGCCTTCAGCCATTCCTTGACGAATAATTGAATGTTAACAAACACTTCAGATTACGTGATGCAGTGTGCTTGGGTTTTTTTTTTGCTTTCGATTTGCTTCATTCCACCGTGAACATGAAAGGGGGTTAACATGAAAGATGACATCAATGACACACCTTTTATAAAGACATCGGTTTCAGAAAAAAGTGTGCTTTCAAAATTGATTTCATCAGTGTTAGTTAACGCTCAATAGGTTTACATTCTGCAGTTGGGTGTAGCGAGCCAGTCTTTGGCTCACCCCCCCCCCCTCCCCGGTGGCTTTTGCTGAGCGTTGTTTGACACGGTGTGCAGCCTGTGCTGTTAGAACGCTGCATCCGCTGGGGTACGGTGATATTCAGCCCCTGGTATGTGGGTGGGCGTTGGCGGCTGAGTGCGTGTGCTGGGCCACGTGCCTGGAGCACCATTCCCTGGAGGTCTCCCACGCACGTTGTTGAAAACCGTGCGGCGCTTTATAACAGCCAAAACAGTGGATCGGCAGCGCGGGTGTGCAGGAGTGTTTAATGGGCAGTGGAGTACAGTTGTGATGTTATTTTGGGTTTTTGTTCTTGTTATCAATGGATGAACCCTCAAATTTGTTCTTAAAACACTGTACTAGGCATAGAAGGGAGAACAACACAAATTAAACCTTTGTCAATAGTGAAATCAATACGTTTTATCCATACTGAGTTGCCCTGTATTCATGTCCTCTCTAACCAACTCGGCGAAAGACACTAGTTGTAAGAGGAATGCCTTGGCAAAAAACGTTTGCCAGTTTACTCCCAAACCCCCTGTGAGCTGGTACAGTAAAACATATGTAATTCTGTTTGCACAGACCTTTATTGCTTGGGTTTTCTCTGGGTACTTGTTTCCTCCCAAATGCAATGCATTGCTAAAAAAGGAATTTGACAAACATTATAACATCCGACCCTTTTGGAAGTCCTTGAGATTCAACAAAGCTTTCCTGCAGAAATAAATTGCATTATTATATATTTTATATCAACGATGGAAACGAGTGCCGCAATTAATTCGGGGGCATAAAAAATTAGGCGAGTAAATACCTTGGTTTAAACATCGCTGACTAAAACTCCGCATTTGGTACTTTGCAGGACCTGAGCCCACTTGTGGAGGCACGCATGCGTTACATCCCGCTGGCGCCCGGCTCGGACTGGCGTGACCTGCCCAATATCGAGGTGCGACTGTCCGACGGCACCACCTCCAAGATCCTGCGCTACACGCACCACGACCGCAAGAACGGCAAGGGCTCAGCGATGCTGCGCGGAGTCTGCTCCTGCTCCGAGGGTACGGCTGACGTTCAGAGGTGGCGCGTTGGTGAAATGGCCTTTACCGTTCTGTTTTTGGGAGAAAAAACGACTTATATGATGACATTAATCCCCCCCCCCCCTCTGGTATTTGCACCTGATAGCCTTACAGTGATGACATCACCTTTAATCTATTTAAGACCGAAACAGGAAGACTTTTTCACAATTCTGGCTATCGCCTGATGAGGCTGGTTGTAATCACCAGCGACACGTTGTGCTCAAATTGTAATTATTGTGGGTTTACTCTCCAACACACTGGTGTGCTGTAGTAGCAACAGATTGGCATGTTTTATTTATGTGGCAAACCTTACTCATTGACCATGTCAGTTGGTGGCGGGTTTAACTACACGTTTATGTTTACGCGCTCTAACCCAAAAAAAAACTCTGATAAAAAAATATGTATTACATTCCTTACAAAGTGGGAAAAAACATCAAAGCTGTTTCAAACCATTTCAAGATCTGAATTTGGCCCAGAGAGTGTCTCGGTGCACAAATCAGTATTTGACAAAACAAGAATAATAGGTGACTGCATTTGCAGTGGATCACAGGCACAAGTAAAAAAACTCACCACGTCAATCGGTATCACTGCCTCATAATGGAGAATATATTTAGTAGGCTAACATTTTGACCAACAGCCCTTCTTTACAGAGAATAGCGAGAATGGCTTATAGCTAGTTGGCACGTCACACTGTGGGGCTTCCAGAACACCTGCAAATTAAATATATATACACATATATATTTGGCTCTCCTAAGCAGGTGGTTGCAATTCTAGATTCTTGTGCAGATGAGTCCCTCCGCAGAACAACCACTTTTGACTTCCAACAAAGTGGTATTAACTAACTGTTTGATGTATCATTTTGCCACTCGTGCTTTTTTTTATATTTAATAGTTTTATCTCAAGCTGTTAGAAATGTTTCAACTGGTTTAAAATTCTCCTGACTAAGCATTTAAGGGCGTAAATATTTATTTGCGATCGATACCAGTAACCACATGGGTCTCAATTAAGCCACCGCAGACTGTGCCTTTTCTCCACATTTGTGCCAGAATTGACTGCTGCATATTAAGCACTTTTCTTGTGTTGTCGTGTAGGGACACGCACATAGCACAGAAGCACGCGAGGCTAGATGATCTTGTCAGGAGTGTTTAATGAAGAAAAATAACGGGGAACCGCATTGCCAATGTTTGATGATCTTGAGCTGTGCATACCTCTTTCTCTGGAGAGACGATAATTTTATGTACTGTGATCCATTTTTCTCATTGACCGCCACTAAGAGCAATTGAAAACAGTCACTCAAGCATTCTAATTTTCCACTCATCTTCGCATCATGAACATTTCCCGTAAGCGAGGCTTAATACGATTATCCACTATGGTCCATTGGGTGAATTGCACAGTTATAAATACATAAAGTTGGAAATAATTCATCATTTACCTGTAAAGTAATACATCTCTTTTTTTGAGGAGAATAAAGCACGCTTTAGCTATTATAATAAGCTTAACTTAAGTGGTGATTTGGGCAGGAGTTAAGAATTTCCTTGAATGCAGTGAGTAGGTATATTGTAATACTTGTTATGCAGTATGAAATGTACTATGAAATATTTGGCTCGGCTTAATTTGGTGCATGCCTTGAATTGAGTGCCAAATCATGGCTTTAACAATTTATCAGTAATAAATGATGCAGACTACACAAACGTCTGATGGCCCAGTTTTTCCTGACAGGTCTTAAAGTCTGACAGTCCATTCCTTTAATGGATCACCAGAATTAGCAGTTAGCGTGTGAATTAATGTCTTCAAATTCAAATGAAAAAGAAAATCGTTGCCTTTACAGAGTTTATTGTTTTGTGGTATTAAGTTTTAACGTACCATATACTGGTAGGAACCACCTGGTTCCACCAGCCCACAGGGGAATCTGTGTCTGTCCGTCGTGCATCCGAAAATGGGAGGGGTGGGGGAGGGAGGGAGGGGCTGGATGGGGAGGGTGGGGTTGGGTGGGGGGTGGGGCTGGGTGGGGCTGGGTGGGGAGGGGGTGGTCACCCCGTGGTGCCCTTATAAAACTCAACGTTTAACCTACTCACGCCGGCTTGTGCCCGCCCTCACAGTCGGCCATATTTGCATAATACACCACGCCGCCATTAACCCTGGCCATTGACCGAGTGACCGAGCAACCCAACGTTCCTACCAGCTCCCTCCGCAGGAATGTGTTTGGACTACTCTCAAACAGTTTTTCCCCCCCACCATTTGTGGTGATCATCCTCTCCAATCCCCCCCCCCCCCCCTTTCGCGCACTTGCAGGCAAGCCGTGTGACTCCGCGGACCGGCAATTCAACACATTGATCCCCTGGTGCCTGCCGCACACGGGAAATCGGCACAACCACTGGGCCGGTCTGTATGGACGGCTCGAGTGGGATGGCTTTTTCAGCACGACCGTCACCAACCCCGAGCCAATGGGAAAGCAGGTAACTTGAGCCACACGTGGCAGAGCCAAGGGTTGCATCGTCCTTGAACTTTGCAAAGGGCAATTCATTGTGCTGCACTTACTGACTGTGTTTCTTTCCGCAGTGAATCCAAACACTGACCTATACGCAAACACAAACGTTTACATTTACATGTACACCTTTGTTATGAAATCCATGTGATTACCTTGTCCAGAATATTTCCTGAATCTTATTTTCTAAGAACAGCCGAGCATATTAAGACTGGTCAAGAGTAGGTATCAGGCTCTTGTCATGTACAAGCAATAATCACAAAAGTGCAGTCATTTTTTTAAAGTCTTTGTCCCAAATTATAAACATTAGATGCGTGATCCCATAGAAGAATTACATTTCTTAAAAATTAAAAAAAAAGTCTTATTAATGCCTGCTTGATATGCTAGTTTAATACGTTGTATCACAAAAATTGTAATCCAGGAATAACTAAAGTAACCATAACTACCTGCGTTTACAGCTACAATATATTGTGTATTAAGCTTATGCTTAATGAACATAGCTTGTTCATAAATGCCAGCTTCCAAAACAAAATGATTTATAGCAGACTGCTTTTTTCACACAACTTAATTTTAATGAGTTTTGTGATGAGAGAAAAATCAGCTTTGTAAATCTATAAATTAATAAAGCCGTGGTTTTATAAGTCGAGGCATTTTAGACTTGCCAATTTGCTTAATAAATGTGCGGGTAATCGAGTGGTTGCAGGTTAACTGCTTCTCGGTGTGCACAGGAGATGTGCTACAGGTGATTAATGGCGTTAGCCAAATTGGAAAGCAGCCTTCCTGCTTAATAGGTATAACAACATTATTTCCACGGCCCAAGAAACATTGTCACCCAGTATCCGCCAGAAATGTATTTCATGTCTGATTTTTTTGGATAATTTCTCAATATTGTCGCCCTAAGTTGATTTTGTTGTTGCTTTTAATGTAACTTAAATTATTGCCTCAATTGCCGTTAGCAGCATTATTTCAACCGTACTTTTGTTGAACACATTTGTTTTTTTATTTAATTGTTTCTTGAAAGCTTGCTGCAATATGATACAACTTGAATTAGTTGCAAAATGTTTTTAAACAAGTTGTGTTTGGCTTTTTAACTCATTTCTCAAAGCAATACAATAAGGTTCAGCTGCCCGAGAGAGGTGTGTCTAGGTAACATAACTGAAAAAAATTAGGCTTGGGTTGCTTTAACATGGGTTTCATTTCGATTTAAAGCTTTCGTGACTGCAGGGATTCATATTCTTGGTTCTTTCGGTAAAGTCACGTAGAAGAGAAATAATAAAATAATAAAAATAAAACAATAAAATTCTCACGACGTTTCGATTGCAACACAAGCAATCATCATCAGGTGTGAAAACCACAGCAAGAAAAAAACGCTACTTTTTACAAAAAAATTCTTGCTGTGGTTTTCACACCCGATGATGACTGCCTGTGTTGCAATTGAAACGTCGTGGGAATTTTATTGTTTTATTTTTATTATTTCCCTTCTACGTGACTTTACAGAAAGAACCAAGAATATGGGTTTTATTGCTAATTTCAATTTAGCCTCATATTAGTCATTACCATCACCAACAAACACTCAACATATGTAGCAAAACAACTTATTCTCAGCCCCTTCATAGTCGCACAAATAATTATCGCAGCATATTTATATAATCACAAGTATTTAAGAATATGAATATTTAATCAAGTACATATTTATTACCAAAGACATGAACAAAATGTTATTGGGAAAGGGTGAAAAGTAGTTTGTCAGATTTAGCAGGTGGGATAAATTTAAAGTCGCAATGCCAACCTGTCCATCAGGGTGAATTTTGGCAGCCACAGCTGACTTCCAACACCAAAAAAATATGGGAAAAGATACGGACATTGGGTCCACTGGACGAGCTAAACTTGACGTTAAATTCGACCCACTTTGACCCCTTGGCTCGTGCACAAGCAGGTGAGGCATCCTAATGATGTCAGGGATTTCAATAACTACCCATTGCGCTTGACAGCTGGGATATATGCTGTATGGCGGCCTATATGAGAGCAAGCAGGAGTGGTGGAAAAGCATCGGTGTGCAGCCAAACGTCCCCTTCCCACACTGTAGGCTTCAGCAATGGTGCCGCACTTGTACTTAAATTGTATTTCTCTCGCAACACATTTCTGTGTGCGTTCGCACCCTGACGATTGTGGTTACGGTTTATTTGTACGTTGGCCGCCGGTATGCTCCGGTTCAATACTAGTTCTATTAATTTCCTGTATTAGTGGAACCCCACCTCATCACGTTTCTTCAGTGTTCTGCGCTGTGCTGGGTGTAGAGTGTTTAGCTCTCGCTACTATTTAGAATTTAGATGTCTATGAGGAGCTAAAGCTTAAGATCTTTTTACCTCGGCTGGACATTCAAAACGTCCCGCAGGTAATATTACCGGCTGTTGCCATGAGTTAGCGCAACGCAGCGTTTTTCGTTAGTTATTTGCTGTGTGTGCAAGTACTGTATTAGTGCTGGAATTTTGTTTTCAACAGAATGTGCCCGCGCATGCCAATAAGTGCCATAATTACGGGACTAGATTTAAGGCATTACCCTCACGAGATAGGACAACGTGGAGATTGTGCATTTGGTGTCAAAAAGCCACGGAGAAATGGGGCTCCGGTGCTTTTATGAGGCCACTTTATTCTTTCCAAGTATGAGGCAGCATGATATGCGATGGGTGCGGTTGCCCCTTAGAGGTTGCCTCTTTGGGGGTTTCCCCTTAGGAGCTATTGCTGGGCCCGTGCTCGCGTGACAGTGGCCTAGAACGGAGTTCGTTGGTGTAAAATCAGAGCATGTCGGTGGCCAACTAAAAGCCGGGTTTAACATAAGCCGTACTAGACCCTGTTTTCACTACGCGCTGCATCATTTTCACGTCATACAGGCTGTTTTTTGAGTAACCCTCCTCTATGGGAGGACTCGGGGGAGGAGAAGGTTCGTGACATTTTTTGCCCGTGTGATTTTTTTTCATTTGTTTCTACTCGTTGGTACATGTGTCTGTGTTACCATTTCAGGGTCGCGTGCTGCATCCCGAGCAGCACAGGGTGGTGAGCGTGCGGGAGTGCGCGCGCTCACAGGGCTTCCCCGACACCTACCGCCTGTTCGGGAACACCCTGGACAAACACAGACAGGTGCTGTCACATCTGCCATTCTTCTCGAGATGAACATGCAGCACATTGGCTTAATGGGCGTTTGTGCATATCAGAGTTGTTATTATTATCAAACATGATCGATCCACTGGTAGATAAAGTTTTCCTCAACCCACTGCCATCTCTCGTGGATCTGTGATGTGACAATCCACTGAGCACTTGCACACGATATGATTTTATTGAAACATCTTCCACGGTGGATGTCCTGTTGACCTAGTTCCATTCCTTTGCTGCCACTGGTGCTGTTCTTGACCACTGGCCATTATCCCTTAAGGCGGTATGTCTTGCCCAAGCACACTTTTTTTTACAGTTTAAATTTAGTTTTTAACCTGTAACCATGTATTCTTCTTTCTGTCTGCCAGTCGTAGTAATTTATGAGTACAGTTCTTGTGAGTTAAATAAGGAGGAATTATGAATGTAACCATCTATTTTGCCAGTTTAACTTTATTTATTGGCAGCAAATTGCCTGTAAATGAGAAGGAATATCATGATGTGGTAAAGCATGCAATAATTTGTAGCCTTCAAAACTTCACTACAATACTATTTTATACCATGCTGATGTGCTAAAATAGCATCAGAATTCTACTTTGTGTAAATCACCTTTATAACATGGGGATTGATAAGCAACAGAACATTATTGATCTTATCTTGTTAGATTACTAACAATTAAACAGTTGCACACCTAACAGTAATTTATACTCTTTGGGTCTTTCGGTAAAGTCACGTAGATAGAAAAATAATTTAAAAAATCACGATGTGTCGATCGCAACACAAGCAATCGTCTTCAGGTGAAAAAATACAGCAGGCGGACTGCTGAGGCAGGAAGAAATGTAAGTTATTTATAGTTTAAGCGTAGAACTTAATAGAAAACCAGATATTTACACCACTAATATTTTAGTGACCAATTCCAAAGCTCCAGCTGTGCTTCTGATGTGTGTACTTAAACATGTCAGTCGACGCTGCCAATAAGACAATTTGATGTGCTGTATTGCCAAAACCAGATTTTGATTTTCATCTTTTCTGAGCAATGGATATGAACAAGTTAATACATTTTCCTTTTTGTTGTTGTGTGTATATATTCTTGCATATGTTTGCACAGAGTGGGAATTCTGGCTCCACTATATACCACTGCCAATTATATTAATAGCCTTGACCATCAATGGAAATTGGTGTCCTTTCTTAGGTTGACTCGACAGCTATTCCGTAACTGGTGGGGCATTGCAACAACAGTGCGGAGAAGCTGCCAGTTGTGATCCTGGCATGGGCCACTTAATGTAAATTTGAGTTGTTTATTTAACACTTGTTTACCCAGTAAAGCCTTACTGAGTCTCAGGTGGGTCCTGCCATGTATTTGCAGTCAGGGTCAATTTTGCTTTGTGTTTTATCAATCGAGTAATATGTAGTTAATATTTCAGCATTTGGATATTTGGCCAATACCATAATACAGGTTTTTTTGGGTTAGATTGCATAAATATATAAATGTGTCGTTAAACCCGCCACCACCCGACACAGCCAATTAGTAGGGTTTGTCACGTAAACAGGACATTCCAATTCGTTACTAGTACAGCACACCGGTGTGTTGGAGAGCCAAGCCACAACATTTACAATGTTGTGGGTTGTGGCGGGTTTAACGACACATTTATATATTTACGCGATCTAACCCAAAAAAACCTGTATTATGGATGATATTGGTCGCGAAAGCCTGCTACGTGTTAAACTGGCTAATACAGTATGTATGTTGAACTTCGAACGTACCAACCGTGTTAATCGGAGGTGCGGGGGAAGGACAACAAACTAAATACAAATAGCAGGTCCGTTACATTGTAGGTTTTTTAGCTTTGGTAAGAAACCTATATTCAGAACCAGGGGGAGAACATACAAACCCAGACACGTCTTTGCTGTGAGGTGCAAGTGTTAACACTCCTGCCACCTTGCTACCCATAGATGATCACTTAGAGCAGTTGCTTCCACAGTACAAATGGGCTAAAAGCAAAATGTATATTTGTATGGCCTGTATATATTATTGTGTTGAGCATGCCTTTTGTTATTTTGTGTGTCTCTGATGTACAGGTTGGGAATGCAGTGCCACCACCTCTGGCAAAAGCAATTGGACTGGAGATCAAAAAGTGTGTGGAGCAGTCCAGAAAGAGCGAGCTGGCTAAAAATGGTAATCCATTAAAGTTGCATTTTGGCATTTGTACCCGAGGTAGACGTGAAGCTTGGCCAAGTGTAAGCCAAAAAAAATGCTATCTGTATTTCATTTTTCTCTATCCTTTTAGTGCACATCAGTGGTTTTCACATTGGCACAAAAATGTATGCACTTGATATATTTCGATTTTAAGAAATTTCTAAGTTTAGTTAGAATGAGTGTGAGGGTATCGGGCATCATTACTTTCCAAAGGTACTTTGCTTCGTGTTGAGGTTCATTACTGGAGTCTGGTAATGAGGCCACATTTGCACCAGTGAGTGACAAAATGCTGGAAAATTCGGCACTTCAGGTCAAAGTGATTTGTGCACTGCTTATTTTGAAAATGCAATGAATCGTGGAAGTATTTATTCTCCCTTTAGCCGATTACGTGGCTGAGTGGACATGTGCTGAACAAGCGCGTGCACACAAGGGGTTAGTGGATGAATAACATTATACTGGATTTATTGAATTATGAGCAATGGTATGTAGACCAGGTGCTCATTTAAGGGTGATGCTCCATGTGGGAAGACTTGCAGTGGCTATGGAGGCCAATTAGAAGCCAATTAAACCATTCAAATTTCTACTGGGACAGGTTAGAATATCATTATGCTGACTTTATGAATGAAAATCCAGAAGGTGCCATTGTTAATGTAAAAAAACATGTAAACTTTATGCAATTAAAAACTCCATAGTAATTAACGACTTGTTTCACTACATGAAAGCGTAAATATAACATACTATTTATCGTGAAATATTTCACTTCGCTTTAAATGTAAATGAATATATAAGAATGCATTGGTCTTTTGTGTAAACTGTTTTTGAAAAATTTCCCTGCCGGTGATGTCTCCATAGATTGGCTCGCAATGTTTGCGTTTTAAATGTGATACCATATGAGTGAGCTCAAATGACTTGCGCGATTACATTTTGTACTTTGATTTGATTTCACTGCATGCAGTACGGTTTGTTCTGCATGAGCTAACATGCGTTTGTAATGTTCTCCAGTTAATAACTCGCACGCGCTCGGCTACTGGATGTAAAAATATCATTACCACTCTTGCTTTTAATGCAAAATCTAACATGTTATTAGTTGTACGGTGAGAAGGTAAGTCAAAGAAATCTTCTCGCATAGTTTTTTCTGCTTTTTAAATTAACTACTTGTTTCACCTTCACTGTTATACCACAACCGTACCTCACTGATAATTCTGATGTTAATTGCACAAGTGAACGTCATAACAAAATACTTCCACACACACCACGTTTCTCATGGACACATTGTCTCGTGGTTCATCTGACATTTACAAAATGCAGCAATGCATCTGCACAAGGCCTATTGAATATATCTCTGTCTTACCACTGCCTTTGTCAACTGCTCATGACTGTACAATCAATATTGCAGTAGAGGTATTGACATGAACGTGTATATGCATTTTCTTTTTACATAAGCTGTGAAAATGGACACGTCTTCCTGAATCATCAGTCCTGCTGGCCCCCTGACTCCAAGACCGTAAACGAAGTTCAACAGAAAAGCTATGAATGGGATGAAGGACATGGGAGGGGAATAGAGATGAAGATATTAAGAGTAATAGGGCAGTGAAAGATATTTGCTGTTGGGCGCACAACACAGATGGCATGTGGTGATATAAAATGTACTAAAAATATTTACACATTTACATCGTGTGCCAAGTATGTAAAGTTAAAATGGGATGGGTCTGCATCAGAATTTTAAATTGATGTTCGTAAACGGTGTGTTCCTTACTCCAATGCAGTAAAACATGGTCTTGGGCATAATCTGCAATTTTATCTTGCAACTATTTCAGGTTTTTTTTACTCAATTTTTAATGAACACTGTTCTAATGTTGAGTAAACCTATCACACCTGCATATATCTATATTTTAATCTCTTACATTTTCTGGAATTTAACAATTTACAGTTTGACAAGTGTTTATTTTGTTTCATGATCATTTTTGATTAAATATTTCAAAGTTTTAACTGATTAAAATGATGGTGTCTTATAAAGTGACCATGGATTAAAGTTTTTAAAACGTTTAAGATGTTTTTAGACTTTCCTGTTAGTGTGTTTTTCCTACAACCAGTTTAACTTGTTTTAAATCTTCACATTTTTCATCAATAAAGTTTGTATTTAAACAGTTTTGTCACTTATACGTTCTGGTGGATGACAATACTTTGTTGGTGTCAAACAGGGCTTGTCTCGAATCACCATGCCTATTTAACTTTATTGAGACCAGTTATTGTCACACTCCCTTGAATAATTTAACAGTTTTGGAGGAATACCTGCAATCTTTGGCCTGCAGTTTATATAAATGTCATTGCAGGGTCAGCAGAGGAATAATCAGATCTAACACAGACGAAGACTGGTGAAACATGTAGAATGGAAATGAGTGAAGAACAAGTTGATGGGTGCTGGGAAAAATTGTAAAACAGTAGCTAAAGGACACGTCAAAAGAGAAACACTGGAATGAGTGGCCTTTTTATTTATGGGAAAACAGAAAACGGATCGGAGAATTATATAAAACAGGAAAACGAAAGACATTTCTCAAGTCGAAAACTCATCTAATTTTGAACAATAATATACTAGATATGGCATATCCTAGACACTAACAAATGACCCCAAGAAGAGAGTGGGCGTTTGAGATGTGGTGCTTCTGAAGACCACTTCCAACTCCTTGCATTACTCGTGCAAATGAGTTGCTTTGTGCAGATGTGACAACATTTGGGTACAGGAACCACTACTGGCCGTAGAAAAGAAACGGAAGGTGCATTGGTTTAGGCATAACCCTTGAAGAACCTTCTTGGTTCTTTTGGTAAAGTCACGTAGAAGGGAAGTAATACAATAATAAAAATAAAACAATAAAATAATTCTCACGACGTTTCGGCCACAACGCAAGCAGCCGTTGTGGCCGAAACGTGAGAATTATTTTATTATGTTTTATTTCATAATCAACGTTTTTGGGTTTAGATCGCGTTTATTTATAAATGTGTCGTAACCCTCCACCACCCGACACGGCCAATCAGTAAAAATGTGTCACGTTGACAAAGACAAATAGTTCACTGCTTTAGCCCACCGGTGTGTTGAAGCCACAACATTTACAATTTGAGTACGACGTTTCGCTGGTAATCGCAATCAGCATCATCGGGCAATTCGCCAGAATGGTGAGGCTCTGCTGTCTCCCGTTATATAGAGCAGCAGCAGGGTGACGTCATCATTAACTCATCAACTCATCAGGTGCAAAGATTCAAGGGGGGAGTGATTGTAATTATATACTAGATTAGTAATCAGGCTATTGTTACGATGCGAGTTGTAGATTAATAATCATTTGGAATGTTGTTTTTGTGATTATGCTACATTAGTAATCAGTTAATGATTGTTTCCCTTATAAGTAATTGTAATTATCTTATTTAATAATACGCTTCCAGGCCGCACTAAGCCTGTAGCTGTCTGAGCGATTAAAGTTATTTCTGTTTCTCTCAATTGCAATCGATTCTCTAATTAGTCTTTGCCAGTAGTAACTAGTTTTACACAACACTTCCACGTTGTCAAAATCAATTGAGTGTCCCTGTTGGCATGCATGTTCTGCTACTGCCGACAGTTGTGTTTGTGACTTTACCGAAAGAACCAAGAAGATGAATCCCTGCAGTCATGAAAGCTTTAAATCGAAACCTTGAAGAACCGTTGGACTTTTCAACACTATCCTGCAGGGTCCAGTCAAAATCAAGTTGAAGAGGTCGGTCACGGGCCAGCTGTATGACCATCGTGTTTATAAAAAGGAATATCAATGGCGGACATAAGATGTTAAAATACCGCAAAAGGTAGAAAAGAGCGTTGATTGCTAAAGCACTGCTGACACCCACAATGTGCACAGTTAAGGGACATGATATATAAGAAGGGCAGGGGTGCGAAACCTTTTTTTCGAACGTGGCGGTCAGGTTCAGAATCCCACCTCGCGAACCGAGAGATTGTCAAGAAACTTGCGGACATGACATTCGTTGCATTTGCGAGAGTGTCACGTTCACAAACGTGACGCCCATTCGCATCATTATAAGCATATTCATGGCAAACAGACCGGCCACGTTTGCCGAGCGTGTGTACATAAGAGCCCTGCGTGCTTGCAGGCCGTGTAAGACCGGATCGAACCCCTAAAAGCACACGTGGCACACCCCTGACATAAGCTGTTTATTAAGAGTGAAGGGGAAAAAATTAGGTAATATACCCTAACTGTAAATCGCAATCTTCTTATATTACCCATGGATGACAATTTGATTAAAGAAGATTAACATTTATCAACCGAAGGAAGCATGCAGGTCAATCGGGTCAGAACAAAGATGGGCAACTGAATTAGTGCCCAAATATGACCGCTAATTAGGTGTGCGTCTGTGGCAGGCAATTCTGTTGTGAAAAAGGATGTGGATGTTAAAGAGGCATTGGCTTTACTCAGAAATGTGAAGAATTGAGTGTTGTGGCACATTGACTAAGCCTGTTTGGTAAGACAGGTGAGTGTGGCCGCCTCTCGGCACCGACTGTAATTTGTTTTGAGCTTAGCCTTTGACAGATCACATCAAACAACTCTGCCGGCTTCCGAGCTGCTACATTTCAACAAAAATTACGTCTCAACTGACTCAAAAGCATATGGCTAATTGACCTAGAAAGTAGTATGGAAATGTGTCCCAAGCATTTTAAAATAATTAATATTCAATGTAAATCTTTTGCACGGCGTTCAACATAGCATTTTATGAATAACCAATGGAAAAAAAGTCGACTGCTATGAAAATCATTGTTCTTCAAGGGACAAAAACAGCTCCATTACGCAAACACGTGCTCAATACATTTCATTTCGATTGCAAATTCGGTTGTAATCGTGTATTGTTTCGGCGCACGAGGGGCTGGTTTTTGTTGTCCTATCTCTGCTGTGGTGTTGTCATGGGTCGCACACTGGACTAGCAATCCAGAGGACGCCGGTTCAATTTCATCTGGTGCAGCAGTCGACATAATAGTGCAAGTTTTTTTTTATCCCATAACCTCTTATCCGTCCACCACAGTTGCTCGAGCTGCAGCTCGCCTGTGGTGGGGAAAAGTGTGGGTGAGCCCCACCTCTTCCAAGATATCTGGCCAGCGTGGAAGAGTAGGCCAAATACCCTCTCGAGGGGGCTTTCAAAGCTCCTTCTAGTGGGGGCCCTTCCGTTCGCAGTGTCGTGGAGTGAGCAATTACAGGGCTGCATCTTTCACAATAACGACCTTGAAATAATCAAGGGCGGTAGTGGTTTTCTTAGACATTAATAAAACGACCTATCCCGAGAGAAATGTGCACTCGTGGCAATGGCACATGCATCTGGAGCAGAGACATCGCTTAAATGTCATTTTTTTCTTTACCCTGAGTGCAATCCGGGAAGACATCAACGCATCACTATTTTATTCAGAAGCTTCAGCCGGAATGTCCCACGAACAATGAGGCGTGTGACTTCCCAGAAGAGGCGCTCGATCCATCCATTAAATAACAATCGCGCACAGAGCCCCTGCGTCCAGTGGCGGAGACATCGAGTGCGCAGACGGTGCGAGTGAAACTGCCTCGACTGGACATCTGACCTGCCCCTACTGGACATATGTAGACCTGCCCCTCCTTGACATTTGTGAAAAAGAGCATTATCGGTCATCGGATTTCTCCAGTATGAATACACATTCTGATTGTAAAACTAAAAATAAACATTCCTGCGGCGGGAGCTGGTAGGAACGTTGGGTTGCTCGGTCAATGGCCAGGGTCAACGACGGCGTGGTGTATTCCGCAAATATGGCCGACTGTGAGGGCGGGCACAAGCCGGCGTGAGTAGGTTAAACGTTGAGTTTTATAAGGGCACCACAGGGTGACCAGCCCCTCCCGACCCAGCCCCACCCCTCCCACCACCCAATCCAGCCCCACCCACCCTCCCCACCCAGCCCCTCCCCACCCTCCCCACCCAGCCCCTCCCCACCCTCCCCTCCCCACCCAGTCCCTACCCACCCAGCCCCTCCCTGCACGACGGACGGACACAATAATCCCCTGTGGGCTGGTCTAACCAGGAGGTTCCTACCAGTAAAAATTTTACCAGGTAAGGCTCACAGAGCTGTATAGCTCTTTTTCAGAAGCGACTTGGCCACAAATGATAGCTCAACGAAGTTGCTTATGTGGAAATGTATTGCGACGAAATACTCTCAACGCATGTTTCTAAAAGTGTAGGAAAACCCCGAGGGTCCGGAGAAAAATGTACGCGACTCCGGGGAGAGCATGCAAATTCCAAATATACAGCAGGCGTCAGGGTCGGGATCGAGCCCGCGACCTCCTGCATACCAGGCGAGGTAGTTTACATCTCGCTACCGATTTCTGATCTTAAATGCGCCAGTTACTCGCGGGTTGCACGGGACCCATGCGGGAGTTTGGATAGGAAGAGAGGCAGGGGAATTGAATACGGGGCCCCATTTGATTCCTTGCACCAGGACCCCACCGTCCCCGATGTCAGGTCTACAGCTGTCGTTCGTGGGGGTCGCTTAACCACATTTCACCACACTGGTCAGAGCGGGTTGGTGAAGGGTTAGTGGGGGGGGGGGGCATCTATGGACCGGTTTAGACTCATGTCAGCCATGGCCCGGAATAGAACTGACGTTTGGCTTGCGATTCGTAGCGCCCGTGCTGCAGTATTATTTCCCTGTAAAACAAAAAAACCCCACAATGTTATGATTTACGCGGCATAGATTGGAGCTTGACATTGGCATCAATCAGCACCCGTTTCTCTTAACACCACAAAGCCTCAATAGTGATCAATGCGGTTCTGTCCGTGCTAATCAACTATTGCTTCTTTGATCATCCTGCTTACCAGTCAATGCAACCTGCATTAAACACGAACAACTATGGGGCAAAATGTGAATTTAATGAAGAGTGCATACATATCCCAGTTTGGCGCTACATGCAGCCTCTCTTAATACAGTACCTCGGTGTCCCCTGAGAAACGGTTTGCTATGTGCTAATTAATGTGGTATTCCCTTTTATACAACTCGTAATTTATCAAATGCAGAAATGCCAACGCATTCAGGAATGTGTAATTGCCTGTTTTGATAATTAAGCGACCTAAATGCAAAGCTTCATGAATCCCGGCACAATATGCCACCAAGTATCAATGCCGTGTATTGCAAGGCCGTAGCCATGGAGTCAACATTGGGGGGGACCAAATCTTCCAGGGGGTCTGGGGGTCCCCCCCCCCCCCCCAGAAAAAAATCTAAATTTGAAAAAAAAAATTCCTGCCATTTCTTGCCTAAAATATAAAAAAAAATCACTAACACATAGGATGGATTTTTTTTACAATAATGTATAATAGTGTATTGTATTACATTTGTCTGTTTTTTCTTTTTTACCTTTTCTTGTTTCATTGTATGTAATGGCATAGATTAGGGATTAATAAACTACAACCATAGCCACAATCATATGAACAGAAATCCATTTTATAGCAATATATTGGGGGGGAAATTTTGAGCATATTTGAATACAATAAATATAGTATTTACACTCTTTGCAGTGTATTGTAAAGACTATATATAGGATAAATGGTGACGATGCAGTGCTTAGCTCATTGCAGTATGAACTATGAACCTGGCGACCTGAGTTCGATCAATTCCTTACCTTGGCTGACAACAGTGGTGAGTGAAATCGGAACCTTTCCAGAGCGCATCACCGACCCACTTTTACCAACATGCACCGACCAGCATGGTGAGGTATAGTCAAACAACCCCACATGACCGACACGGTGTGGGAAAGCCTGAACAGGGGATAACTTGAACGGGGTGAGAGCATGGACAGGTGAGCGCCTGAGCAGCAGTGCCGGATTAAGCTAGTGCGGGGCCTGGAGCATTATGTTATAAAGGGGCCCTAAAAAACACGTAAATATTAAAACACATAAAGTTTTTATTTGCTATACAACCAGAGAATACGACAAATCGCTAATCTTAAACACCCAGTCGTTCATACAAGTTGAAGGCAGTATAGTACTATAGTGATAGAGCAAGTGCAGAATCACTGAACCGGAATTGATAGCTTGAAAGCATTTAGCGCGGGGTCCTTGAAAGTGCGGGGCCCCGTAGCATTTGTAGCTACTTTTGCTACTAGGCTAGTCCGGCACTGCTGAGAATGTGAGAGTCTGGACAGGTAAGAGCTTGAGCAATTGAGAACCTGAGCAGGTGAGAACCTGAACGGGTGAGAGCCTGTACGAGTGATAGCCTGGACGGATGAAAGCCAGGGCGGGTGAGAGCCAGGGCAGGTGAGAGCCAGGGCAGGTGAGAGCCAGAGCCAGGGCGGGTGAGAGCCAGAGCAGGTGAGAGCCAGGGCAGGTGAGAGCCAGAGCCAGGGCAGGTGAGAGCCAGGGCAGGTGAGAGCCAGGGCAGGTGAGAGCCAGGGCAGGTGAGAGCCAGGGCAGGTGAGAGCCAGGGCAGGTGAGAGCCAGGGCGGGTGACAGCAAGAACGGGCGAGTTGCTTGAAGGTGGATGGTGATTGGATGGTGATTAGATGGTGCTGCGGGTGCAGCGGGAAAGAGTTGCAGGCGATCTGTGCAGCTATGGTGAAACTCCGCTCAGCCAGAACGGTGCTGGCTCTGGGTACGATGAGCATACTATTTCGATGTAGCTCGTTTCTATAATGAGGCAGTGCAGCAAAAGCCATCGTTCTTCCGCATTTCCACGCTCCCACGTGTATGCACTACAACTTGACCCACTAACTGAAAGTGGTAAAGTATGGCACGCCACACGCAGTAGCACGCATGACGATAATATCACTGAGCAAAATGTTGCGAACGCTTGTGATATTTTAAGCATCAGGGGGTTAAATCAGCTCGTATTCAAAGAAAGAGGAGGCAATTTGCAAGATTAAACATTTTCTTCGTTTGAAGTTTAATTGGCGGAGGGATGTGGCCTACAGCCCACGTGTATTTTAGAGTTATATTGTTGGGAGTATTTCGTGAGCAGCGTTGGCTCGCCTTGTCCACTGCTTGCCCCATACAGCAAGCTACTTACCAGAGAGAGATATGAGCTCGCTTGTTGGGCCACTTAATTGTATTCCCGCAAAATCGTGCTTGAAGGGAGAAGCAATAGGTTCATAAATAATGCAGTCCTTATTTATTGTAAATGGAGGCAATTCGTAAAAGGTATCTAGAAGCTTGGACAGAATTGCAAGTCAGTAATAATAAGATAATATTTAGGTGTGGAAAGCCAAGATGTGGCATGTTGTGGCTACATTATCACGAACGAAATATTTTCTGTTGTTTTTTCTTCTCATCTTTAAATGTTTTCCCCAATGCCTTTTTCAGATATATATATATATATTTATGTGGGAGAACAGTAAAATTCCTGGAGAAAACTCCGTGCACATGGGGTAATGTTCAAACTCCACACTGATGGGGAAGCAGCCTACTACTCCCTGCACTGTGCCCTGTAGGCCCCTCGTGGCGCTGAAGCTGGGTGTCTAACTATACGTGATGTCTCCATCTCGGTGTGAGCCACAAATCCGAACTGCCAATCAGTGGGTTGCGGATGTACTCCATCACAACGAGGCACCTTAGCTCTGAGCTGATTAAAATCCTCTCCGAGGCGTCAACGCGTTTCATTGCCAAACCATCGATGGCCTTGTGTGTATGCATGTTGAACTTCTTTTGCACCGTACGTAGCCCACCGTGGTAATCGGAGGTGCGGCGGGTGGGGGGGAAGGGCAACAAACTAAACACAGGAAGCGGTTCTGAAGAAGCGAGCCTGGTTCGTACTAAATCCATCCACTGCTGCATATGACTCACCAAATGTGCCACCATATGTATGCATGTTGAATTTATTTTTTTCGCACCGTACGTAGCCAACTACGGTTCGTGCGATATCATCCTCCACCTGAGCGCCTGCACGTGCTGATTTCGTTGCTCCGTCTCCTCGGTGGACGCCCTCTCGGTTGCGACCTTCATCGCCTTCTCGGTGACGATGTTCCGTCCAAGCCCACCACTTTTCCTAACCATTTGAATGAGGTCAATGATAGCCCGCGTATCGCATAAACGTGAGTGGTGCACTTGTTGGGTTAACTTCAAAAATCCAATGGCCCAGCGTAGTGGTAGCATGGTCACATATTTTACCTCCAGTGGGATTGTTCCTTTGTCGAAACAGACAATGCCTGTACACATGCAATGGTGGCGTTTACCTGCGCTATTAGTTGCACGCAATATTAAGGTTAAGTCGAGTGAATGAAATTGAGCTTATTTTCAAGGCATTCTCCTGCAGCGCATGCACATTTGTACCGTTGGTGTTGAAACGACTTAATGCCAGAAGGATAGGATTCTCTAGGTTATTTTAGGATATCTACTTTCACATCATCCCACATCGCAACGCGCTGACTCATGTCCACGTACAACCCATTTGCACCATTCGCTCACACTGCCACGTGAGGGATGCGTAGCACCAAATCGCACGGGCAGCCTCCTTTAAGGATGAACTGCTCCGGCGTGTTATTATTTCACGAGCAACGTCAACACACCAACGCTGCCACCCCACATCACAGGGCAAACACCTTGATTCACCGCCATCCCCAGTAAATACACCAACGTTGGAACCGTTGGATCAACGTTGGCCCCCCTAACTTTCCACGTTGCCAGGGATCTTGCAAAACCCCCGGCTACTTGGTGCCACCGTGATGTCACTTCACCCAGGGGTTGCTCGATGTAGCCACAGGCACGCCGCAATACTTTCGGCAGGGATGCTGACAATTTTTTTTGCGGTTAATTCGAACAAAAGGAACAGCAGGTTAACCTTGCAGCACCCTGATAGTTCAGTATTGTCACACGAAATAGGTCTGTGCAGAGTCATAATTAGGTGCATATTTCACATCTATAATATGGAATATTCCACCCGCTACAGTCTCTTTCCCAATTAAATCTCAACCACACGTTATATTTCCTTTCAATCTCTTCATTAAATCCGCGGTGTCCTGCATAGGTACTGCTGTAATTATCACACCAAATCTGAGGGTAAACCCATGTGGCCTCAGAAAGCCACGTTCCATATATAGCTCCTTGTGCCTGCAGTGTGCAGCACTGGCGTTCAAGTTTCGCTACGGCTTGTGAATAATTAGCTCATTACCACTTGCCCGTGTTTTTTTTTTCTTTTGAACGGCACCAATTGTTCCTAAAAACAAAACGCCTTGCACGGAGAGCGCACGCCTATGATGAGCTTCAACCTCATTCATTTGCCAGATGAGTTATTTTAGATTTTGTTTCATGATTTGTTTCCGCTACTCCTTAAAATAGAACCTAAAAAACACAGTGTGCTCATGTGAAATGCATAGTTTCGTTCGTTACAGGGCGTGATAACAATGCCTCGGGTTGATAAAACATTATTTATCAAATTACACGAATATATATTTTTTTAATACAAATAAAGCCAATATATTTTTCGTTTGTTAATTGCATCTGTAGTGCATATCAAGACGAGAGGTGTTGCATCCCTTCGTTGAGTGTTATATCGATTCTTCAGCTCAAAAGCATAGAGTACAAACGAATTCCGTGCGTATGAGTCGATGTGTTTCAGTTCACGTGAGTTGTATGTAATGGGTTTACGTGACCCTTGGCAGCCACAAGTGGCCACTACACCCATCAAAAAGTAAAAAAACAGATTTATGAATAGAATATGACCCGGAATCACAGCAATTAGGCTCCGCCGTGGCAAGATGTTAACTATCTCGCCCGGTATACAGGAGATCATGGGTTGCATGTTCTCCCCGTGGTCGCGTGGATTCTTTGGTCGGGTCATCCGGTTTTTCCCTCCACACTTAAAATCAGCACGCGTTTAGAGTATTTGGGTGCTATAAATGTGCACGTGATCATCCACTTCGTTGAGCTATCATGTGTGGCCCAGGCCGCTTCTGAAAACGAGCAACATAGCCCGGTGGGCCTTACCTGGTAAAATGACAAATGGAATCTCCGTGGGGTGCGGTGAAATGTTTAGACAGCACAGCTACCTCTCGTATGAACTGGGGCAGGTGGCTCAGTGGTAAAGTGAACAGCTCAAAATTTTGAAGATTGCAGGTTCAAAATCTTGTCTGGGAGCTGACTCAGCCCATCATGCTTCCCGCCGGAGGTCGATAAAAATGAGTACCACTTTGTGGGGAAGTCAACATTGGAATGTGGAATTTCCACCGCTGTCTCAGGACTGTAAACAGGAGCTACTCGCTGCCCTCCAACGCTTATTTGGTGCAAGAAATCACTTTTTTATAGGCAACAAAAAGGATCAATATTTAGCCCATAACATCCACAGATACTATAAAGTCGTATTATAGCATGCCAAGCAGCAGCCTAAAATCTCATAAAAGGACATAAAAGTGTGCCTTTCTTCTACTTGTTGTGGGCCGAGCAATAGGGAACGGGTGTAAGTTGAATCAAATGCAAATTAAATCACTGCGTGATAAAAAAAAAATCAGCAAAGGCTGCCAAAGCACCGCGTACCTGATATGCTGATGCCTGATCACCCACGAGTGCAATCTCCCATTAGCACCTTTCTGAAAACGCGCGCACACACACACACACGCGCGCACGCACCCCACAGCGGCATACAACAACTGCAACCCAGGTGGGGTTGACATGTTTTGTTGGATATCTCATAGGAGCTGGAGGATAAGGATTTATTGGCAATTGCAGTCCTCGTGGGCCAACAGTGGCGAGCGGGGGGGGGGGGGGGTTGCTTATTTGTAATCTGCGAGTGGATGGAGTGTGGATCGGTCAGTGTGGAGAATGGACTGTGGATGACCCTCAAGTCTACAGCAGCAGCTGCTGTTGTTGTAACATATTGCATTCCTGCTCTTGCAGGTAGCCACATCAGCGTGGGCAGAAGAAACGTATATTGCATTCCCCACAGGGCACGCTCATCAATGTGACATGACCGTGGCTAGAGATCCAATCCCATTCCTTATGGGTGGGCAAATGCACGATTTTTTATTGCCTAATAGAGATGAGTTTTGGATGAAAGCATTTGAGATTTGCGACATTTTAGGGACAGTTTCTAATCTTTTGTTTAATATTCAGATGTTTGGATCGTTTGCATTATCAGGAAAAGTATAGATGTTACGTCATGAATGTGAGGTCGCTTATCCTGAGAATTCACATTTTTCCATTATTCCAAAACGATAATTTAATCGGAAACAACACCCCTAAAACGTGTGATTACATATTAAAATATGTATTGCAAACATTAACACTTTACTTCACTCAGTTTTTCAGTCGGCCAAATGTTATTTTAATTATTTTTTGCAGCTGTGCATATTGTAATTCCCAGTCAAGCTGCATAACAGCAGCGGATCGTGTTGCACCTCCTGGTGCAATAAGCCAAGTTGATAGTCGTTATGACAAGACTGCAGATTTGGCCAATGGGCTGCCTTGTGTTTTTTTCAGCGACCGTGAGAACAATTAGGATTAGCTTTCTTTGAGCGAATATGCCATGGCTCCCTGGCATCTGGCGTTAAATGGTCACACTTTGAAATAAACAAAAGCTTTGGTCGACCTGTTTTCCCTCCGGTACGATCAATTTCTATTTTCACTCCACGCCGCGATTATTCGGCTTCGGTTGGCAGCTGGCAAGCCTGGCCTTGAGGGTTGGGAACTCTCGAACGAGCGAGATCGTTCGCCATTTTCTCTATCACAGTTCTATAACATTTTGAATTTTCTTGACAGACATGCTCCGAAATATTTGTTGTATTCCGCTCGTGAGTTCGTTTTGAAACAGCACCACCGTTCTCTGCGCGCGTGCTTAATATTTGTTTGCCTTCAATGTAAAAAAAAAATGTTAATGTCAAACATTTAAGTCTTTTTTTGAAGACACTGCATCGTAAAATTACGTGCAAAATGTCTCTGATAAAATTTTGTCCGCCTGTAGATTTTTTTGGGTTCAACGTTGACGACTTCATCGGAATAAGCGGCATATCCGCGCCTTTATCCCACGGGGTTCACAAATGCGATTGTGTGTAACCAGAGTCACAGCCGGCTTTATGAACTGCGACCATTATACATCAATTACTCGGCTCCAGGCAGCGTAAAAGCACTTCGTAAAACCAAGTTAAAACTATTACAGAGTATAATTGACAGCGAACGATCCTAACTGCCCAGTGATTTATGCTCACACCCTTCTTTACGTTTCATATTTACTTAATAAACTGTTTTTAAGGTTAATAGTCAATGTTGGTGCGCTGCTTTCATTTGCGACGTAAAGTATCTTACACACCACGTTGATATCTTTCTGTAAACAATAATATCAGATTTTCTCACATTTTAATGTTTAAGGAGGAAAACTTTAGTTTGTCTACTGTACAGGGTGTTTAAAAAAGAGGGACCCAATTTCAAAGCAGTTTATTTCACGATGGCAACATGTTACAATTACACAAAAAGTTACTAACGGTTTAATGAGTTATCAAGTTTTACTAACCATTTTATAAATGCTCTATGTGCCCTCCACCTTCTGTACGGACAACATCGAGACGATAGTTGAATTCGTCCCAAACGCTTCTCTTCTCACGTTTTCCTCTGAGCTGCGTGGATCGCCCTGTGCTCTTCCCCTTACATAAACAGCCTGTTGCCTCAAATTGTCGGTACCAACGACGAATGCTCTTTGACATTGGCGGATCAATGCCACAACGCCGTTGAAACGCACGCTGCACCGCAATTACGGATTCAGTCTTGCTGAACTGCTGAATGCAAAACGCCTCTTGTGTTGCGGGGTCACCGTCTTGCGAATGACTGAGGCTAGAGGGCTGTTTGTGCGCTGGGAGAGGCATCTAGCGGTAATTATTTGAAACTCTATGCCCCGCCCTCTTTATGCCCCGCCCTCTCTATGCCCCACCATTCAAGTGGTAAGCGTTTCATTCATGGGCGGTTTGTGGTTGCAGAGATATAGAAATTTCAAATCGGGTCCATGAAAACCCGATAACCTGGGTTTCATTTCAGTTTCATTTCAGTTTAATTTATTTGGTGTAGTCCTGTGAGCCATTTGGCTCTTGAATCGGGAGCAACCGCAAAAAAAACATGAGCAAGAAAACATCTTAAAGTGACTATGCGCAAACAGAAAAATCCAGGAAAAAACTGCAAAGTCTTCCAGAAAAAAAGCACTGTACACCAACGCTGTGCAAAAATCCCAGTGGGATGCAAGTCAAATAACAACAGCAACCACAAGACAACTTAGATTAAAGCCATCATTCTAACTCCGTACTACAACAAACAAACAAGGCCAAACCCAAAAACTTTTAGAAATCACCAAAATAAAGCCATAAGCAATGTAACAGTGACCGAAATTTCACAATAAACGACATAAACAACATGTACCACCAAACCCTGTAGCCATAGCTGGCTGCATGAGTCACTCCACAACAGCAGGAGCATCAACATTTTTCAAATGCACCTTTGATTCCCAGCCACGGCTAACTTTCACTGACAAGAGTGGTGAAGTATGGGCAAACGAGTCCGATGACCAGCAGTGACTTGACAAAGCACTGAAAAGTATTGAATTTTGTTTCAAGTTTCTCTTTTTCAATACATCGACTGCTATAGCAAGGCTTTTCTTGTCATCTCATTGCCTCCAAGTTCTGTAAATCCATTACCCATCTAATGCCACCGTCATTTACTTTTTAATCTGTAATTTGTAACTGTATTCGTAATTTAAAGAGCAAAGTAGCCTTATATGTTATTGTTTTTTGTTTGTAAATCCCATGGTGGATGAATGCCTCCTCACAGCATGCCAGTCACGGAGATTGTTTAACTATACTTCACCATGCTGGTCATTGCAGTTTGGTCGAGGGGTACACGTGGCTAGGACTAGTTCTAACATCACTCACCACTGATGTTAGCCATGGCTGGGATTCCAATTCAAGTTTTCAGGTTCGTAAGAATGCAACGCAAGACCCATTGTGCCACCATTCCCTCCCTTAAAACAATTATTAGCAATGTGTATTAAGTGGCCATAGCAGCCAATACATCACCAGTGGGATTTCTTTGGAAAGTCATTCCATCTAAATGCCCTCACAGCTTTAACTCATGAATTAGCATTAAATCAAGCACACTGCAACACAATTATTACCACCAAAGGGGACACGGTCTAAACTAATTTATTTAACAGGTAAAACCCACTTAGCTGTCAGCTACTTTTCAAAGGCGACCTGGCCACACACGATAGCTCATGCCATTGGCTTATATCATTACACGTGGGAATTTATAGCTGCAGCCAAATAATCTAAATGCGCGTTGTTTAGAATTGTGGAGGGCAAAACTTCAGAACCCAGAGAAAGATCCAAATGACCACCACGGGGAGAGAACACGTGAACTTCAAATATACAGGCATGGTCAGGATTGACATCGAACCCACGAGGTCCTGCATACAGGCAAGGGAGGGAATATCTCGGCACCACAGCGACATTAATATTTAACGAGGAGTTATTGCCCACAAATATCACCTTGGCTGAAGCTGCTGTGTGGCGATTCCTAGTCGAAGAGATGTTGAATTCCTCTCGTCCACACATTCTTTATGCACAAATTAGCTTTGTGGTTAAAAGTGGTGGGCAAAATTTGACATTTTTCACCCTCCAGTGTTTGTTTCAGCTTTGTCTAACTCAGCCAATTTTTTTAACGAAAATTATGGTGTAAGGATTAGTAAAAAAAAAAGTAATTTTAGAGCCCTGTGTCACAGCCTCTCCATGCTGCGTCAGGGGTTGTTTGACCATACTTTACCACGCTGGGTCCAGGATCAGAGAGTTTGGGACTTTTGTCCAGTGGAGTTTGTGCTCTGTAACGGGCTCAAGTTGAAAAAAAAATTATGTTCACCAAAACCCTTAGAACTCAGTGGAGGCCATTCCACCAGTCGTGGCGTGAGCTAGAAAGAGGTGTGGCACATTAACCTCATACCTTTACGTATATTCATATGTGAATAATCATACATTATTAGCGCAGATTGGTGGTGGGTGAGGCTCCAAGGCCTGGGTTAACAACATTGCTCCGCCACTAAATTCACAGTTGAATTGACGAAGGGATTTGATTTCTCACGCGACGCGTTGTAACGGGTGTCCACGTTACATAACTACACACAACGCACGCCTCCGATTAATTAGCACGGTTGGCTACGTACGGTGAGAAAGACGTTCAGACGTACGTACATTGTTTTAAGTTACCTTATAAATCATTTGCTTCCTTTTGGTTAGCACAAGATTAAATAAAATAAAAATTTCAAAGGAAATATCCTGCAGGACGGCTTTTTTTTATTTTACGAACAAATTATTGAATGTCGTGCTCTCGTGTTTAGACAAGTGGCTCTGCTGTAGAGCGAGCGGCTCACAATCAGAAGGTTGCGAGATCACATCCCGGATATGGGGGTTGGCCCAGTCCATCATTTTTCTGAGGCTGATAAAATAGGTACAAGTTTGTGGTGAAGTTAACAGTGGCCATCCTATGGACATGTATGTATGTTGAACTTCTTTCGCACCATATGAAGCCAACCGTACTAATCGGAGGTGTGGAGCAAGGACAACAAACTAACCATAGACTCGCCCCTGACAAAGGAATGTGGAATTTCCATTACTGACTCAGGTGTGTAAACAATCGATGATGCTCAAGCGAGCAAGATTTTTTTTTTTTTAGCAATAAATATTAGATTTTTTGAAAGAAATGAAACTTTAGTTTACTGCTGAAAGAAATTGACAGTCCCGCGGCATTCAAGACAAAGTGTAAACATTTATATATTTTATTACACGTTTCCAGGAAAATACTAAATCGTCACTTTAAGGAATATGCATTAAACGTGTGGTTTTTTTTTGTCGTACCAGGATATAATGTGTGAAGCCGTCAATTGGAGAATCGAATAAGGTTTCCATTGTTTGAAAATGAGTTCTGTAACATTGAATGGCATTGAACCATAATCCATTCAACAAACGAATTGTGTGATTCCGTTGAATCGCTGTTAAACATTATAATTGTACTTACATTCTCAGTTGTTTGCAGTGCATTTCAAATTTACTACAAAGAGGTTTTCTTGAAATGCACTGAAGCTTTCTTTATCTTAGAAGGTGGAGCGCTTGATTTTTAAGTGATAAGCCAGGCATGTTTGACCTCTTTGCGAAAGAGTGGCTTGGAATATTGCAAATCACACAGGTGGGCTCGCAGTTTAATCCGAATTCTTCAGTGGCAGTCACGTGAACCAACGAGAGCTTCGGAGTGTGTGGATGGATTTCTGAATGGCCCCAAACATGGGTTTGAAAGGTCAAGTGATGGCAGGTCAGCCAGTTGCAGAGCACTCCCAGACCATTGACAGGATATTCCTTTCCAGTCTGCAGGGCTGGATGTTCCAATTCATTCAATTGGCCCGCTCGCCCTGAACGGGGCTCTGGTCCCAGGTTGCCACAGCCTGAAATGAGAACCCAGTGGTGGCCGTGATTGCATATTGACTTTCAGGCGGCGCTTGCCATGCACCGCAATCTGCTGCCGAGCGAAGAAACGAGCGCTCGTCCGCTCGCTGCATCTTCTTGCCACTTGTTCCTTGAGAGTCACACGTTTGGAGCGATGCGTCACTTTACGCGTACTGCGTGCGTGCGTGCGTGTGGCCCGTCGTGGATGCACAATGCGAAACAACAACAACAACAACAAACAACAAAAAGTCGATGCCAGTGATGCATGTTTAATTATTTAAGCAGCGCGCTCGGAGATGTGCGAGCACGTAGCCTTAACGAGCTTTTTATTTAAGAAAACCGAATATTGCAAAGGATGCGTGGGCAAATAAATGCAAAGCACAGCTAATTTGATAAATCATTGTAATGAAAACAATTACGGTGCCAACTCATGCATTTGTTTTACAATAAATAGCAACGTGTTGTTTTATAAAAGGCAAATACTTATTGCTAACAACTGTTTAGGTTGCAACATCTTGGCAGGTACAAATTGGAGCTCACCATTAAGGTAAGAAAAAAATGCGAACCTTGCCGTTTATTATCTTACCTAAACTTTATACCTTTTATTTATTTACATGATATACATACATATATATTCCTTTGTCTAGAGGGTTGTAAAGACAAAGGACTGGAGCAAAAGGCGTGGCCATGTCAATTATTTGCAACGTTCTTCATCGATTCAATATCTTCCCAGCTAAATATCTCCCCAGCCCATGGAGAACTAATATATTGGTAATAAATGTGTAAGACCTTACTCAATATTAAATATACAGCTAACATGACAATAGTGAGCAGATAATGATTCCTCTTGATATTCAAATTATTTTGTCAAGGCGCCCTTTCCCCCCCCCCCTTCCAACCCAGCTTATATATATGCTCCAAGCACGTGTGCTGTTTCATTCAGACGCTGTCACCTCGACAGACCTGGTTTTCACCTGAGGACGGCTGCTTGCGTTGTGGCCGAAACGTCGTGAGAATTATTTTATTATGTTTAATTTTTTATTATTTTATTACTTCCCTTCTACGTGACTTTACCGAAAGAACCAAGAAGATGAATCCCTGCAGTCACGAAAGCTTTAAATCGAAATTTAGGACTAGATTTGTTCAACATTGACTACTTCGTCAGGTGCACAGAAAGTCAGGTGCGGGTTCGATTCCGACCCTGGCTCTTGTACGTTTGCAGTTTGGACGTTCTCTCTGTATTCGCGTGGATTATTATCAGAGACCTCCGGCTTTTTTCCACCTACACTTAGTATTTGCTTGCTAAAGATTTCCACGCTGATAACCACTTCGTTGAGCTATCATTTGTGGCCAGGTCGCTTCTAAAAATAATAGCTACATAGCTCAGTGGGCCTTACCTGGTAAAATAAAAAAATAGTTAAGTTTGTACATGTAATGTATACGTATTTATGAAGTGCTCGAAATGTAATATAAAAGTGCATGTAATGACATTTATTCATCCTGCAGTTCATGTTCACTGTCCTTCATCTGCAGAAATATTTTAGCACGGTATAAGAATCGGAAAACATTCTGAAATTGCCGGTTTACATGTTTGCCGTTTTATGGTATGGCATATCAACGCATACCAACCCATTTCAACCACTGTATGTACATACTGTATATATATATAAAACACAATATATTATTGAAGACCAGTTTTTTTTCCTTCTGAGTGCAAGCCTCTTGGAAGATTTTCATTTGGCAGCGATGTGGATGCACTGGTAACGTGTCTCCAGCATTCTGAATGTTCGACCGTGGTAACACTATTGTCACAAAGCACTGTGTGCGGCAGGGAAAACTACATCTGACTTGTAAGTGGCATCATACGAATGAAAAATATATTCCTACAATAACCCATATGCTGTGTTGATTCCCCTATCAACGATGCTTTGATAGCTTAGATATTTTGGGACCGATTAGATTGCATCTCTAAATTAAAACATATACTTGCCTGTTGCGTTTTATCGGTTTTGTTTTAACTATAGCCGAGCCACAGTGGGGAGGATTAGGAAACAATATAAGAAGGTAACAAAACAACAGATTCGTGAATATATGACGCTGATGACACAAAGCACGAACAGTGATAGACGGGGGGGGGGGGGGGTGGGGGCACGGGGAATGAGAATCGTGTGAAAAATAAAGAGTCACTTTTCAACTTTTTGTTTATCGTGTGACAAGTTGAAGAGGTATTTCAATTTTTTAAGAAAAAAAAATCGAGACTCGTATGATGAATACATTTGCGACACCGCCAATCACTGACATTTGTGTCGGTCTGAAAAATGGCCATAATCGTGGCGAATGAATTCAGAAGGTTCACGCGAACAGGAAACTCAGTTGAAGACAGTAACTCTTTTGACATGCAATCAGAAAGCAAACCCCCTTTTGCGCCAACACTTTTTCAAAGTACTGTAACACATCTCGCAAAAGTCTTCTCAAGCACCACTTCCCTTTGAGATATTGCAACCTCAGAAGTGATTACGGTCGTGGAATTTAATATTCAGAGGATTTTCGTCGTGTTGCTACAATGGAATCAATCACTGTGTATTTGTAGATTGAAACCCTCGTAATCTAAGGTGGCCGATGACCAAATCACTGCGAATGCCCCTGATCTCATAAGATATCGAAGGCTAAGCTGGTTTGAACCTGAATAGTGTTTATATGGTGAGCAGCCACCAAGAAAAATCAGGTTGTTATAGGTGGCTAATGGGGCTATGTTGTGGGCAGCAGTAGCAGCTAAAGCTATTGTTGGACTGTATGTTCATGCTCCCGTGTCTATGCTCCACGCCTTCACCAACCCTTGACAAATAACCCCCGTGATCCACGCACAGCGTGGGGAGGCCCTCACCCAGCAGTGGATTTACACAGGGAGCTGTGCGTGTACAATCTAAGGCGAGGTCAAGACCAGTGTCCCTTCTGCCTATAACATCGGTGGATTCCTTCTGGAGCAGTCTCGTATGATAAACTCAATGTTGTACTTCTTTCGGAAAGTTTGACTACAATATTCATAGTTTTCACTCAGAAGGCACTTTTCACAAAAAAAGTCTCTAGGTGCAATGCATGAAAATAATAAATATATTATAGAAAGGACCGGATGGAAAATTAAGAGCCAAAAAAGGAACAAAACTAATTGTGGGAAAAAAATCACAAAAGATGTGTTTCTATTCTAGATTTGAAGCTTTCGTGACTGCAATGATTCATACTCTTAGGTTTTGTCGGTAAAGGCACGTAGGTAAAAATAAATAATAAAAACACATAATAAAAATAATAGAAATAAAATAATAATTCACGACGTTTCGGGCGCAACACAAACGTCCGTCATCAGGTGGGACAACCACAGCAGGTTGTCCCACCTGATGACGGACGTTTGTGTTGCGCCCGAAACGTCGTGAATTATTATTTTATTTATATTTTTATTATTATTTGTTTTTATTATTTATTAGTCATCAGGTGGGACAACCTGCTGTGGTTGTCCCACCTGATGACGGACGCTTGTGTTGCGCCCGAAACGTCGTGATGTGTTTCTAGTCGTGGCTCCAAGATATCAACACCACTCTCCGAGGGCCTCGTGTCCAACGGTGTGGAGTTCCACGACGTGGGGTGCCGCCACAGTACCAATCAGCCCAAAAACACACAACTCAGATTGAGGTTTGTGCATGAAAGGGCACAAAGACCCTGCCGGGAACGTCAGATAGAATTAGTTCTTGAATATAAAGTGGAGGAGCTAAGCTCTAGCCCGGCCTTAAATGTGAACAACGTGATCTTAAATCCCACTCGACGAGAGGCAGACAGCCAATGCTCGTTATCACATTCTCCTCCAATTAATTTCATTTCTTGTACTCCGTTTGCGTGGCGGTAGTTTTTTTTTGACAATTGCATCTGCTCGCACATTTTGTATGACCTGCCTTTAACGGCCGTGACGTGTTCCGCACCGCGTGGAGCATCCATGTTTAATGCCCTCTGCCTCTGTACGGTGAGTACCCGAAATGCCACTGCACTTTTGCGTCGCTCGTTGACCCAGGTCAGCACTGCAAAGAGAAGACTCCTCGTCTCAACGGGGTTTCTGCTGGCCAAGTGCAATCCGTTATTCTCTTTGGGATGATGCCGTGGTGCAACAGCGCTGGACTTTTTTTTTTCGATTTAAAGCTTTCGTGACTGCAGGGATTCATCTTCTTGGTTTCTTTCGGTAAAGTCACGTAGAAGGGAAGTAATAAAATAATAAAAATAAAACATAATAAAATGAACGTCGTGGGAATTATTTTATTATGTTTTATTTTTATTATTTTATTACTTCCCTTCTACGTGACATTACCGAAAGAACCAAGAAGATGAAGCGCTGGACTTGCGATGCAGAGGTCAAACGGTTCCTACGGGGTTAAACCAAGTCGCCGGTTCAATTTCCTGGCGCGGAAGCTGGAAAAACAATGGGCAGTTTGCGGTGGTGTGCAATAATTGTGCGCTAATGGCGCTCGGGGTTACCATATGTCGTTAAGAACAGCACTTAAATGTAGCTTCCTCGTCCTTAAGATAACTTGTCTTTCATAGGGATACACAAACGTACATGTGGTTAAAACACTCAACGTATGTGACGTCATCGTTCTGTAAAATTCCGTGTTAGAAATTGAGCCCCGAGTATAGATGGGCACAGCACAGTTAGTCTATCGGCAGGTCGTGTGTGTTGGGTAACGAGTGGATACTCCCACCGATTCCAAGATGCTTGGCCACTGTGGAAGAGTAGGCCAAGCACCCTCTAGAGGGGGTCTCTAAAGCTCTCTCTGGTGGGGGCCCTTCCACCAGGAGGGGCGTGAGTAAGCCGTTGCAGGGCTGCGCCTGTTTTTTTTTTCATTTATTATATTGCTTTTCACGTGCGTTGATGAATTGCTTTAGTTTATTCGTGGTTATCCTTATTTAAACCTTCCACCACTCTCCTCTACCACAACTGTCTCCAAGAAAAAAAACTGTTCCTGTCCTTCCAGCCCCGATCCAAACGATCACTCCTCTCGTCTTTCATCTCGACAGCTCGTGCGGTGAACAGCGGAGCAACGCGGACATCCAGAATAAACCTCCTCTCATCTTATAGAGATTGATAGAGGGCCATAGTACAAGGCGCTTTACAATAATGGTAAAATTGTATGTAAGATGACAGTGGTTAAAATAACAGCTGGGAGTGGTTGAGGGGTAGTGATAGGGGTTGGTGTAGTGGTTGGTGTAGTGATAGGGGTAGGGGATGGTGTAGTGGTAGGGGTTGGGATAGTGGTAGGGGTAGTGATAGGGTTTGGTGTTGGGGTAGTAGTAGTGGTTAGGATAGTGATAGGGGTTAGATGTTGGGGTATTGGTAGGGGTTGTGGTAGGGGTTGGGTTAGTGGTAGGGGTTGGGGTAGTGATAGTGGTTGGGGTTGGGGTAGTGGTAGGGGTTGGGGTCGTGATGGGGGTTGGGGTGGTGATTGGGGTTGGGGTAGTGGTAGGGGTTAGGGTAGTGGTAGGGGTTGGGGTAGTGATTGGGGTAGTGGTAGTGGTAGGGGTTGGGGTAGTGCTAGGGATTGGGGTAGTGGTAGGGGTTGGGGTAGTGGTAGGATTGGGGTTGGGGTAGTGGTAGGGGTAGTGGTAGGGGTAGTGGTAGGATTGGGTTTGGGGTAGTGGTAGGGGTTGGGGTAGGGGTTGGGGTAGTGATCGGGGTTTGGTAGGGGTTGGGGTAGGGGTAGTGGTAGGGGTTGGGTAGTGGTAGGGGTTGGGTAGTGGTAGGGGCTGGGGTATTGGTAGGGGTTGTGGTAGTGGTAGGGGTTGGGGTAGTGATCGGGGTTGGGTAGGTTTTGGGGTAGGGGTAGTGGTAAGGGTTGGGTAGTGGTAGGGGTTGGGTAGTGGTAGGGGCTGGGGTAGTGGTAGGGGTAGGGGTATTGGTAGGGGTTGGGGTAGTGGTAGGGGTTGGGGTAGTGATCGGGGTTGGGTAGGTTTTGGGGTAGGGGTAGTGGTAGGGGTTGGGTAGGTTTTGGGGTAGGGGTAGTGGTAGGGGCTGGGGTAGTGGTAGGGGTTGGGGTAGTGATCGGGGTTGGGTAGTGGTAGGGGTAGTGGTAGTGGTAGGGGTTGGGGTAGTGGTAGTGGTAGGGGTTGGGGTAGTGGTAGTGGTAGGCCTGGTCATAGCTGGGAGTCTGGGCAGGGAGTAGCAGAAAGATGGACTATGGGAGACGAGATTGGCGCTGTTTTAAGGGAGGAACGGAAGGTGCAGGTTGTCACGGTGAAGATGATTGCTCCGTGTGCTGCAGTGAGAGTTGGTTCCAGTGAAGGGGAGCAAGAAGGGGGGGAGCAAGAAGGGGAAAAGAAACGAGAGCGAGACTGGGCACAGGGCGAGGGAGGCAGAGAGGAGCAGTCGTGATTGGGGGCGCAGAGCACGGGATAGAACAGAGTAGGAAGATAGGAGGGAAGCATAAATGACGTCACGCACCTGGGGGGGGAGGGTGGTCAGACATTTGTGACGATGTGTGACGAGGGGGGGGGGATGAGAAATGTGACGTCACATCAAAATGCGCAACTTTAAATAAGTATAGACAACACGTAATTAAATATACTTAATTAAATATACTTTTTAATACATGTTTTCTCCTACAACATCGGAGTGCAGCGGCACATTAAATACGCACTACAATGACAATAGAGCGATTTTGTCTGACCCCCCCCCCCTCTAGGTGCGTGACGTCATTTATGGACGGTCCCGAAGACGCTGTTGGTGTACCTATCAACTGCATCTGATCATCACCGGGCCGCTGCGCACGTCTCCTTCGTGAATGGAAGATTAAAGAGACGCAATGTGCCACGGCCGTGCGATGTTGGCCATGCAACCAAAACTATGGGCCGTGCAATAAACCTCTGTGACCTGTGCCGACTTCCACGGAGGCGCAGGAGCAAAACTATAGTACGAATATGCTTGGGTCTTTCGGTAAAGTCACGTAAATAGTTTCGATTTAAAGCTTTCGTGACTGCAGGGATTCATCTTCTTGGTTCTTTCGGTAAAGTCACGTAGAAGGGAAGTAATAAAATAATAAAAATAAAACATAATAAAACAATTCTCACGACGTTTCGGCCACAACGCAAGCAGCCGTCCTCAGGTGAAAACCAGGTCCGTGACTTTACCGAAAGAACCAAGAAGATCACGTAAATAGGTTCAAAGAAAATAACCAAAACAATATTTTGGTTATCTATTTTTTTTGTTATCTACGTGACTTTACCGAAAGACCCAAGAATGTGAATTCCTGCAGTCACGAAAGCTTGAAGTCAAGATTAATAAGAACGAACCCTCATCAAGCCCTCTCGTCGTGGCTGGCAGGGTTGGACATTGGCATTTAGCTCCTTGCCATATTTCCATACGCAGAGACTGGGATACAACAGCTCCTGTCCCGGGTGGATTGTTCGTCGGTTCACGGCAGATGGCGACTTGGCGGGGACTTCATCCAGCAGTAGATGGACCATCGCTGCTGACGATGATGGTGAAAGTGCATTAGTGTGGGGGTTGTGATGGTCGAGGCAGGTTGTTACACACTGTGTCACTCAATTTTCCCAAGCTGCCAAACTTGTTTAATTAATAATTTCGTGTTATTTTTTTTTACTTTGCTTTTGAGTTATCTTTCTTTCATATATTCGCTTTGTACTGTAGCCTCGAGATGTGGTCGCTTCTATGATAATGAAATTCTCCACGCACTCTAATTAATGTCATTATTATTTCATCGTAGAGATATTTTCATTTGTTGTACATTGATGTTGGCCTTTTTTTACATCATTCATGCGGTTCAAATGAAAATGGAACCCTGTTTCCCGTGACATCGAACACACGCAAAAAATAACCCATGATAAAAATAGGACGTTTGAGATAGATGAAAAAAAAACCCGCTTACTATCCCGTAGAGGTTTCATGATGGTAAGGAACGTGGCAACATATGGGCAGGGCAAAGGACAGATATTTATCGTGCGAACGGCGTGTTGTTTGTTTCAGGAATAGAGAACACATCCAGTGTGCAACTGCAGATAACTTTAGATGACCTCAGTCATTACAAGTGACACGCAAAGCAACAATGCAGATGTTGGATGAGGAGTTGATTGATTTGCATGTCCTTCCAACGAGTCATTAATATATCATTTGTCAATGTATCTCTTTAAAACTCGGCACACACACACACACACGCACCTTCTGAAGCGAGTATTATTTACGAAAATCAATTTCCATTAATCTCTTTATAATTGTTTATGACGTGAGTATGATGCATAGCATTAGCGGACAATTCCAGACTCATAAACATTACTTATTCTACATCCCAGGGGACAAAATATGGAGATATTCTCAATCATCGGCAGCCATGCACAGGCATTGTCCAGATTGCATCGACTCTTTCCAAGTGCTCCAAAACCCTCGAATGTGACCTTGAAACTGGCCCGAGGAAGCTGTTCATGGCGAAAATAATAATAGTCAAGGCTGCCAAGACACTGGCTTACTCACGAGGTGCTCACGCTCGCCAGTCGGTCCGCTGGTGCCGCACGCAGAGAGCGCAACGAAATTCAAATGTGACTCTTTGCGTGCCACACATCCTATGCAGACAGAGGGGGTAACAGACTGACCATGTATAGGACAGAGGGGGTAACAGACTGACCATGTATAGGACAGAGGGGGTACAGGCTGACCATGTATGGGACAGAGGGGGTAGCAGATTGGCCATATATGGGACAGAGGGGGTAACAGACTGACCATGTATGGGACAGAGGGGGTAGCAGACTGGCCATGTATGGGACAGAGGGGGTAACAGACTGACTATGTATGGGACAGAGGGGGTAACAGGCTGACCATATATGGGACAGAGGGGGTAACAGACTGGCTATGTATGGGACAGAGGGGGTACAGGCTGACCATGTATGGGACAGAGGGGGTACAGACTGACCATGTATGGGACAGATGGGGTACAGGCTGGCCATGTATGGGACAGAGGGGGTAACAGGCTGACCATGTATGGGACAGAGGGGGTATAGACTGGCCGTATATGGGACAGAGGGGGTACAGACTGGCCGTATATGGGACAGAGGGGGTACAGACTGACCATGTATGGGACAGAGGGGGTACAGACTGGCCGTATATGGGACATAGGGGGTAACAGGCTGACCATGTATGGGACAGAGGGGGTACAGGCTGACCATGTATGGGACAGAGGGGGTAACAGACTGACCATGTATGGGACAGAGGGGGTAACAGGCTGACCATGTATGGGACATAGTGGGTACAGACTGACCATGTATGGGACAGAGGGGGTACAGGCTGACCATGTATGGGACAGAGGGGGTATAGACTGGCCGTATATGGGACAGAGGGGGTAACAGGCTGACCATGTATGGGTAAACGACAGCAAATCCCTATTTGCCGTCCGACACAGTACCAGTGACACGAGAGAAGGGGGGTGGGGTAATGTATGTCGACAGAAAAATATATGGTGGTTCTTTTACGCCGAGCTTCAGTGAGTTTGTAAGCATTGCTGAGGGGCGAGTGAGCATGCATATTGATGTCGACAATTTCTAAGGCAAAAAAATGAAGCCCAATAAAAAATGATGTGATATGCGAGCTGTATGTTAAATATTCTCCCCCTGTGTTTGTGCGATTTTTGCATATCACGTTCTACTCTAAATAGTTGATGTGCTGCTGGAGATGGGTCAATTGTAACAGTGGATATACATTTCTTATCAGCGAGGAGAAGTGTCACTGTTGCCTTCACTCTGTTAGTGAGAGTTTGTGTGAACCAAGATATATAAACAGATCTCCTCCATCATGTGTCTCCATATACAAATACAATATGGTTTCGATTTACAGCTTTCGTGACTGCAGGGATTCATATTCTTGGCTCTTTCGGTAAAAAAACGCCACTTTTTTCTAATTTTCTTGCTGTGGTTTTCACACCTGATGGTGATTGCTTGTGTTGCAATCGAAACGTCGGGAGTATTTAATAGTTGTATTTTTTATTATTTTATTATTTCCCTTCTACGTGACTTTACCGAAAGAACCAAGAATATAAATACAATATGATTTCATCATTGCCCTATTGGCTTTCCAGACCCAGAAATGATCCGACGGACTTTTGTTTAGGCAAGTAAACTCTGGAACGGTTTTGACTGCATTGATCTCATCAGCGGTCAGGTTTGTGAAGCACGTTAAGTCTGTGGTTTGACCTCAGCCGAAATGTGAATCTTCGGGTGAAAATACTGTCCGTAATCCTAATAAAGATGACGCATTTTTTAAAGAGATTCAATGGAGAAAATGTTTACGGGCCTCTGCAATAATTACATTCGTACAGGGACAGCGATGTCCACACACTTGAATTAACAGTCGAAATCACGCGCAGCGAAAGCTCATTTATTTGCGACAATTGAGTGATGTGTGATGCGATTGGCGTGGCTTGAGGAGTAAGACAAAAACGCTATTCCACAACGCAACAGGGGGGCGGGGAGGGGGGGAGCTAAGTCTTTTGGAAATCGACAAAACGAGCGCATTGCACATGAGAAGGAATTTGAAGGAAAACAAAAGACGACGGTGATGGCTCAGAGTTCAGAGCACCGAGCTTGGCACCGTCGATAATGGTGGAGAATATTTGCGCCGGTCCTGGGCCTCCTCTAGGTCAACTCAGCCCTCAGTGAGTACCCGGTGCAATGTGAAAAAACATCGGCACTGGGGTGACCCAGCTGGCCACCCACCCCCTCGTGTGCCGTGCCGGCCTTCATAGGTTGCTCGCTGACAGCACTTGCCCCAACAACCTGCCAAGGCTATACGGGGGATCTTTGTCTTTGTTGTAATACAGAGTGATCCATCTGGAGATACCACACTGATTTCTGACCTTTTCTTATTTTTCTCAATAGGTGATTGAACATTATTAACGCGATGGCTCCATATCTTACAGAGGAATAGAGTGTTAATGAGTTGTATTGAGACTGATGAGAGACATGTTGAGGCTTTGAAATAAAATATTGTTTGCACAGTAATGACTGCCCTGCTAATTTAGTCTGGTGTCTATAAATGGCTCACCTTGTCTAATTAAAAAGCCTTCAATAGAACAAATGCAAATTAAATATTGAAATTACAACACTGCAACGTAAACAATGTATTCAAATATATATATAACGTAATCGTAATTTGAAAGGAAAAAAATACCACTTTTACTGCTGATGAAAGTTCATCACAGTCTTAAGCGCCTTTAATGTTCGTCTCGTTTGGGCTGTTTTCCACACACGTTCATAATGAGCCAGCGACACGTTCATAATGAGAAATGTTACTACTTGAGATTCCTACTGCCAAGCCCTACATTGGTCACGTACTACAATTATTTTGTATATCCACTGCTGGGCGAGGGCGTTCCCATGCCGTGAGGCTCGTGGTGGTGGCTATTTACTTCACCACGGCAATCAGCAGTAATTGGTGAAGACGGGGGAACATAGGCAATGGAGTATGATACGTCAAAATAATATCTTCATCTGCAATGCCCTATACTGCCCACAATGGAGCCTCACGGCCTATGATAAACTGTTGTGTATAGTGGCTGCCCATTCCAGCACTTATCCAGGCTCAGTCATGCTGAAATATATTACGATTAAATTTATCCACAAAGTTAAAAAGAAGAGCAACATGAATACAATGCCAATTAGAGTATTTACGCAGAACCGAGTATCAAGAGTAAAACAAGGAGATGTTCATTATCTCCCCTGGTATACAAGAGGCCTGTATATTTATAGTTTACATTTTCACCCCGTTGTTGTGTAGATGTTTCTCTGGGTCCTCCGGTTTTCCCTCCACAATTAGAACCCTGCGTTTAGAGTATTTGGCTGCTATAAATGTCCACATGACAAGTCACTTCATTAGGCTATCATCTGTGGGCAGGTCGCTTCTGAAACAGAGATATACAGTTCAGTGGGCCTTAGCTGGTAAAATAAAACATTGTTTAGTTTATCACAGCTAAAATACGTGTATACTTAGGGTGACACTCAACGCTGTCATTCGTTGGGCCACTTCAAGCCCAAGTAGAGTATTAATATACTGCATTAAAAAAAAGGAATAAACATTCAACACAAACCTGTGGAATTCAGGGTATCGTCCTCACTCTGACAAACACTGTTAACAAACGACCCACATCAAAGTTTTTAAACTACTCTCGCATTCAATACCGTGTCACGGCAGACAAAGTTATTTTGTGGCTAATGAGGCCAATTGTGGAATCTTGGGATGGCCCAGACTGTAAATGCAGAGACGTGTGCAGGCTGTGATGTGTGTTACAGAGGATTGCCCTCTGGCCAGACTGAATGGAGAACTATGGAGCACTGAACACGACTGCCAATGCGCAGTTAACTACGAATTGACGGCCAACACTCTCTGTGCATGATGCGGCAGGACCGTGATGCAGTGACCTGGCTCTCAACTAAATACTGTAAGACGCGGAACCCCTCTCATTACCAGAATGAAGGTAGGAACGACACTCCCGCCTCAGTGATACCAAAAAAAAGATCTAAAGTTACAAGTGGACTATCTACAGCAGAACCCGCCAACAATAATTTTAAATGGAATGTGATTTTCAAACAAACTGCAAACGCAGGACGAGAATCTATGATAATTATTGGACTTCATTTTGGTTTCAAATTGTCATAATTAACTTTTATACTCGATTTCCTCTATCGCTGCTTGAATATCCCACAATGTTTAAAAACTCAGTAAAGCTTCACGCAAGAGCCAAATATTCACTGTTAATGATCTATTCTCCATTAATGTTAGTCGTGCAGTAGCAGATGGCAGAAAAACGGCTTTGTTATTAGTATGCTTGTTTACACAGGAAAGCTTTTATAGCATCAATCGTATCAGAACATCAACAGGCTGATGTGCACATCTCCTTCCTTCATCGAAGATTAAACAATAGCCGCAGTGCTACTGTGGCCAGGGAACCCGAACTACGAGCCACATAGTGAATAGTCTACACTCCTTCAATGGACGAATAGTAAAAACCAGAGGTGGGACAAAGTCATTGTTATGCAAGTCCAAGTCGAGTCTGAAGTCATCAAATTCATGACTCGAGTCTGACTCGAGTCCAAGTCACATGACTCGAGTCCACACCTCAGAGGTGGGACAAAGTCATTGTTATGCAAGTCCAAGTCGAGTCTAAAGTCATCAAATTAATGACTCGAGTCTGACTCGAGTCCAAGTCACATGACTCGAGTCCACACCTCAGAGGTGGGACAAAGTCATTGTTATGCAAGTCCAAGTCGAGTCTGAAGTCATCAAATTCATGACTCGAGTCTGACTCGAGTTCAAGTCACATGACTCGAGTCCACACCTCAGAGGTGGGACAAAGTCATTGTTATGCAAGTCCAAGTCGAGTCTGAAGTCATCAAATTCATGACTCGAGTCTGACTCGAGTCCAAGTCACATGACTCGAGTCCACACCTCAGAGGTGGGACAAAGTCATTGTTATGCAAGTCCAAGTCGAGTCTGAAGTCATCAAATTCATGACTCGAGTCTGACTCGAGTCCAAGTCACATGACTCGAGTCCACACCTCAGAGGTGGGACAAAGTCATTGTTATGCAAGTCCAAGTCGAGTCTGAAGTCATCAAATTCATGACTCGAGTCTGACTCGAGTCCAAGTCACATGACTCGAGTCCACACCTCAGAGGTGGGACAAAGTCATTGTTATGCAAGTCCAAGTCGAGTCTGAAGTCATCAAATTCATGACTCGAGTCTGACTCGAGTCCAAGTCACATGACTCGAGTCCACACCTCTGGTAAAAACTACACAGGCTCTCTCCTGAAGCTCTCTTGTGGTTAGCAGACCTCGACATTGTCATTTAGCTCCTGAATATATTTCCATCTGCAAGAACCCAGGAGAGCCGTATTGATTCGTATGACTATTTTTTTTCTGGAGGCTCACTTTTAAATCAGAAGTTTATTTCCCGAGTGAAAACCGTCGAGTTAAGAAGATATTTTTCAAGGGCGACTCTGCTGGTCCTGACAAGTGTTCCCAACAGGGCAAGATGATCGCTATGCATACTCCGAGTGTATATGCATATAATTTATATATAAAAAAGGTAATTAAGACCATGACGAAACGGGATCTTTAAACACCGCAGCAATAACCAGGGCAGCCGCAGGATTCAATCCGTGAACCTCCGCAACAAGCGACGAACGCGCTAAAAGTGTCAGTTTTGTTGCCAGACAGAAGGGTAAAAAAACAATTTTCATATTTTTTACTGGAAAATGAGGTTCCAATGGTGAACGCGCTACCGTTAGGCCCTGTCACCACCAACAAGTAGTTGATTTGCATCTTCGGTTCATTCCTCCTGCAGAAGAATAATGCACTCATGTCTGGTTCCAACTAAATGAACTGATTGGATTGTGAGTCTAATAGTAAGAATGACGTAACACATGCAGTTGCATAACGGCGTCACGTAACTGGATCTAGATACTTCTCAAGGAGGGGGCAGTCCTAAAATGTCTACGGTTTTTATGTTACATAGGGCCCTTCATTCATAAAAACAAAAGCAATTTAAACATATTTTCTCTGGTAAATATAAAAAATGTACATTTTCAGAGTCTTAAAGAGGGGCAATTGAAGCCGCCGACCCCCCAATTCTACTTTACAGCGCGTTTGGTTGGTTGATGAACGTCAAGTCATTATCATCGCTTGATAAACCACGGTGTTGGTAACCGGTGACCCAGGACACAGTCGTAGCCTTTGCGTAGATAACAATGCAGTCATTTGCTCTTCGTCGTAATGAATGCAACTTCCCTATGCAAAGCTCTGCATTCATTGCACGAGTACCCGATTCACAAAATGTGTAGGATTCTTCTTGCCGTTTCGTCGCGTGAAATGTGCAAATTTCACTATGGTAGCAGGTTGGATACTTGACACACTTGAAAATGAAAGAGACTATAAAATATGTTTTAGGCCCTGAACTTTTTGTATGGACTGCATGAGTTGTTTTAATTGATTTAACAAGTTGCCCATGGCACCACATCGAACCACTTGTCGTACCTGTGACAATAAAGGTTTAAACATCACTGATATAACTGCGCTATGTATCTACATAACACACGTTCATCGGTTGCGCATGAGTTCTGGCAATTTCGCAGGTATCAATAATGGACGATAAATTACACTTTGTTTCTCAATTTTCTGACCTCATGTAAGCATAATAATGCACTTTCCCAAAATTTAATTATACGAAGTTAATGAGTTTCATTTGAAACATTGCTTTTGGGAAGCCTTTTAGGCACCTGGAATGGGTGATACAAAAAAGAAAACAAAAAAATAATTGGCAATTATCAACCTATAAATCCTTGACTGATTTTTTTTTTGAGCTTATTAGCTGAGAAATTTTTTTTCAACACCAAAGCTCTCACACGCAGAGTGGAAATGTAAAACGGTCAGAAGCTCTTGCCAGGAGTATCTCAATAAACCCCGCGGTGACTTGGTCGGCGATTCGAGTATTTTATTTGAAATTTAAAGTCACGTAACTTTTTTTTCCCACATCTCTTTTGACAGATTGACTCTATCACCTCTTAGTTAGTCCCCTACCCCCCAATCACGAATCTTTAAATATTTTAGGCTCACAGTTCAGTAGCGTCGAGGAAGATGACTGTTTAACTGACATCATGTGTAGCGCACTACCTGTGCTGCTATTTCCAGGAATTCCTTTTTTAAGCCGTTCGTATTTAGGAGACATTCGTTTTCACAATGCTAATAACTAGCCTTTTGCCCGTCCAAGGATGGGTGTATTGTAGTAAATCTGAAACTTGCAAGCGAAACGCAGACCGCGACGTGATACTCATTGCATCAATGCGTGTGTAATTTGTAAGGGCGCGGTGACACAGACCTATTGCATTTAAAGGTTATAATCCCTCGTTCATCATGACGTCCTTTTTACTTCGATGTCTCAACAGCGTGACGGAGATCACGTGACGTGAGGGTTCTGCCTTTGTAGTGAGGGTTGTGAGTTGACGCCGAGGAGGGGGGAGGAGGCGCCTCGCCCTCCCCATGTGGAGTGACGTCACCCGCTAATTATTACGAATTAGGGCGGGGGGTGTCCATTTGGAGGATGTCACCTGCTCATGATTATTAATGAGGGGGGGCTGTTTAATGTGGAGCGACGTCACTTGCTCATGATTATTAGTGGGGGGGGGGGGGGGGGAGTATCCATATTGAGTGACGTCACCTGCTCATGATTATTAATGAGGGGGGCTGGTCTATGTGAAGTGATGTCACGAGCGTTAAGGACAGGGTGATCATAGTAGGTATAGTACACCTATACTCTTTGGTTCTTTCGGTAAATATTCTTAGGTTTTTTCGGTAAAGTCACGTAGGTACAAATTTTAAATTAAAATTAATAAAAGTAAAATAAAATAAAAATCACGACGTTTCGGAGGCAACACAAGCTTCCGTCTTCAGGTGGAACCGTCACAGCACGACTGCTGCATCAAGTAAGAAAAAAAAACTAAGAATATTAAGTATTTCGGTAAAGTCACGTAGGTATAAAATAAAATGAATTAAATCACGAAGTTTTGGGCGCAACACAAGCGTCCGTCATCAGGTGGGACAACCACAGCAAGAAACAATTGCTGAAGTGGGCAAAAGGGCTGCTTATAACAAGAGGCTGTATAGGTAAGAGAGGGGGGGGGGAGGAGCCAGGGAGGAGAGATAGAGAGGGTGGAGGTGTGGGGTAGGACGAATGGGGATGCTGCAAGTACAGCAAAATGCCGGGGCTGGGAAGTAAGCGGGGCTGGGAGTAGGAGGCTGAAGAAGACTGGAGATGCGGATATGAAGTCAAACTATAAAACACTCAATACAATACTAACGCATTTACACACGCCTTTCTCCACGATTCCCGATATCATGAGGTGACCTCTTCTTCCCCACGACACGACCCGGTTGTTTTGTAACTCACGAGGTGACAACTACCCCCTTGCGCGTGTAAAGTCCCCCCGGAGAGAAGCCGTGTTTTTATTTTTTAGCTCATTAGCGGGACGGCTGCTCGCAATCGAGCAAGAGATTATGACGGGAGGGCGGCTCAAAAAATCGGGCTCGGCTTCCCGCCCGCCGTGACACGGACTCGTGGCCTGGGCAAGAGATGCTGGCAACGCGCTCGACGTCCAGAAGGGCCCCCATGTCCGTCGTCACCATCCGAGTCTCGCGGTGAATTCCCCCCGGCCGACTGCGATTAACGAACGCGACGTCAAACCACAGGAAGAAATCATCCCGCGTGTGTGTGCGCGTGCATCAGAGGTCGGAACCGGGTACCCGATACCCGTACCCTACCCGATACCCGGCTACCCGGGTACGGGTAGCCGTTTGCGACCCTGGTGCGGCCGGGTACGGGTACGGGTAGACCGTGAGTCACTGGTGAGTCACCGTTTGTCACTCATTTCCCAACGTCTTGTCTCTTCCCACAATTTAAGTTCCTAGAATCAACCCACCCGCGCCTGCAACATGGCTTCATCCCAGAGGTCGCAATCAGGTACCCGATACCCGTACCCTACCCGTACCCAGCCGGGCACGGGTAGGGTAAGGGTACGGCCGGGTACGGGTACCCGTTTGCGACCCTGGTGCGGCCGGGTACGGGTAAGGAATCAAAACCCGTTTGCGACCTCTGGCGTGCATGCGCGTGTGTATGTCAGTGACATGCGGTGAGGTCAATGGCTGGGGAGGCACTGGCTCGTGTCAGAGCCAGATTCACACACTGAGGGGGGGGGGGCGTGTCCTCACTGAGGGGGGCGTGTCCTTACTGAGGGGGGCGTGTCCTCACTGAGGGGGGCGTGTCCTTACTGAGGGGGGCGTGTCCTTACTGAGGGGGGTGTGTTAGACACGTCCCCCTCAGTGAGGCGGATGTGATAGCTGCCTCCCTTGGTGCTTTTTAATTTGCAATTTCATGACGAGACCAGCGAGCCTAAATATCTTTATACACATATGTGAAATAAGTTACCTGGAGTATGGAAGGCGAGGACATCAAATGAAGGGGTCTACAAACATCACATTGGTGACATACTGAGATAGTAACAGGCACGCGCTTATGCCCGCACTCCATCCAGTTACTGAGGGGTTGCGCAATCAGAGGGGAGGCTGAGCTCGTCGCTGCCTCGCCTCTCGTCTCTTCCTGTATTTGCAGTGGAACTCCGCAAATTTGGCGATTTTGACTATAAAAAGGATTGGAATCGTACAGAAATGACATTTATAACACAGATCAGTGGAAAAATCTTAATATTTATTTAATTAGATTATTCTTTTTTTTTACTTTTCGTAACAGTTATTTCCATTGGAGTATGACAGGTGAGGCTCTGCCTCCCCTGACCGCACGTCCCTGGTGTGTGTGTGTGCGTTATGCCCAGGTGTTCTTTGCTTCAACCGGGAAATATCCCGCAAAGGACACACGGAGGAAATTGGTCCATGCGGTGTGTGTAAACGATGCCGTTCCACGTGTGGAGCGGTGGTGTGGCGGCTAGCGCTACGCTGCGCTACGAACCGGGCGGCCAGAGTTCGATTCGCGCTCACGGCCAACAGCGGTGACGGTTATCTGAATCGGTACTGGGACTCCCTTGGGTCGACTCGGCCTCAAATAAGTACGTGGTGCAATGTGTTAAAAAAAACACGGCCGCTGGGGAGACAAAGGCGGCCGGGCGTGGCGCTGGCCACCCATGATCCTCTCGTGTGCCGGGCCGGTCTTCGTGGGTGCTATTCACGAACAGTACTTGCCCGACCCGCCTGCAAAAGCCGATATGGGGGATCTTTGTCTTTGTTCAACATGTACCACCATCATCTGCCAAGTCATCTCAGTCAGCCAACCCATAGCACCTGGGTCTCTCCCGTGACCTCCTTGCCAGCATGCCTTACGCCACTTCACGTGGCCTCAGGGTGCACCTAGTCTGGCACGGGCACCATGGTCACGTCATCGTCCCTCAGTGGCGAATGGCAGTCGTCCTGCTTGCACGGCGCATGTAAACTACTCTGCATGCGGTACGTGATTATGTTCAGTGCCATCTGGTAATAATGACAGCGCTGTGGGATGCAATTAGCATGAATGACGCTATATAAAGTTACATTTATTATAATATACTGCATAGACATTTGTCTTCCCACTAGAGCAGTGTTCTTCGTTGTAAGGCCACCGGCGGCCTCTGGTGACCTTTCGTGAGGCCCCTGACCAGTGCCGGATTATCTTCGTAGCAAAAGTAGCTACAAATGCTACGGGCCCCGCACTTTCAAGGGCCCCGCGCTAAATGCTTTCAAGCTATCAATTCCGGTTCAGTGATTCTCCACTTGCTCTATCACTATAGTACTATACCGCCTTCAACTTTATGAACGACTGGGTGTTTAAGGTTAGCGATTTGTCGTATTATTCGGCTGCATATCGAATGAAAAAAATACAATTACTTTACCATGCAAGTAAAAAATGTATTTTAATATTTACGTGTTTTTTTTTTATTTAGGGCCCCTTTATAACATGTGCTACAGGCCCCTCACTAGCTTCATCCGGCACTGCCCCTGACAAACGTGAAAACGCCTCTTTGCAGGCGGTGCGGCGGCCCTCACACTGATGATGTCTTACCGGCGCAAGTGCCCCCCCCCCCCCACCTCTGAAAATTTGTGAAGAACACCGCACTCGTTGAATGAAGCCTCCGCAATGCAGCGTCAGTCACGGGAGATGTTTGAGAACATTTCCACTTGAACCCAAGTCACCACATTCATAGCAAAATACTGCACAAGCCCCTCCACACGCATCTACTCATTAAGGACATAATGGCGTGGATACATTTGCTGAACAATCCCAAACTCCCTCATCACATCAGCCGGCCTTGCAGCGCAGCTTGATAGGCGACAAAGTCATACGTGTGGAATAGAAGGTATCCATATGCTCTTCATGGCACGCTTGCTGCACGCCATTGGTATAAAATAACATGGTTGGGAGAGTGGCAGCCCTCTCCGATCCAGCAAGGGTTCGGCAATTCTAATTGGCTATCCGTGACGATGGCCTGTTGTTTCTGGAGGCTGTCTAAAGTGTGGGGGAGGGGAGGGTAATTCAGCCCTCTTGCTCTGCCAAATGAGCATTGGTGAGGGGTCATAGGTGTCTGTCTCTGTGGGGACTGGCAAAAATCTTACACAGATTGTCTGCCCGTGTTCCCCTTTTGGGAATAGAGATTGCGGTGCAGGGGTTACCAGCCCCTCGCACCAGACCAGGGCACCCCCCCACCCCCCACGTTAGCCACTGGTGGTGGATCAGAGCACGCCATGAGGGTAATCGGTCGACTAACGGCAGTCTTCTCCCCTGCTCACAACGCACTGCGGCGTTGCCATCTGGCACCACAAAGAGATGGGAGGCTAAGGTGGGAGGTGTTGTTGTTGTTTGGCCAGAGCACAACTACAATACACAGAGTTACACCTGCAGAGGGGTCACTGGAGCAAAGCTGTCCCCTCGAAATCAACACGCCGTAGGTACCCAACCCACAAGGGCATTTGAGAAGATGTCACGACAGTGGGCAACAGCAGCTAATACCTAGACATGTGCTTCTTGCAGAAATGGTCCGTCCGTGTGCAATGTCATCGGATAGCGTTATTATGTGTTTCCCCGTGTGTCTGCGAACACCAAACAAGCCTTTCCTTCCGGTTCTAGGTCTTCCTCTTCTCTCTCTACCGCGTGTTGGTTTCCTTTACAAACGTTTTCAGGGTAACATATTGTTAGTGTCTGTGCCCTTGTAGTTGTCTCTTCCTCTTGATTAAAACATGGGACGCTGGGCGAACGTTGGCCCAACGGTTTCCACCTCCATGTCAAAGTTCACACCGCTTTATATGGAGAAAATTCTACTCAAGTTTTTGTATGATACCTATCGCATGGATAGGAGCTACCGTGGATTAACGGTTAGCACAACTGGACACGCAATCCGGAGGTCGACGTGGCAGTGTTAAGTGTATGGAATCCTCTGTCCACCCAGCAGTGTAAATGGGTTCTACCACAGTCCATGGGCAGGCCAACGCGTCTGGTCAAACGTGGAAGAGTAGACCGAATAGGGGCACCGCGGTGGCGAGATGTTAACTACCTCGCCTGGTATACAGGAGGTCGTGGGTTCTATCCTGACCCTGACACGTGTATATTTGGAGTATGCATTTTTTTCCCCGTGGTCGCGTTGGGTTTTCTTTGGGTCCTCCGGTGGAGAGATGGGGGGGAAACGGGGATGCTATACAGCTCATTGGGCCTTACCTGGTAAAAGAAAAAATAGTTTCGTTTATTTATATAGAATAGTTTTATAGACTTCACTCTTCGTGGAGACCCCTCTGCCAGTAGTGGCGTGATCAAGCAATTGCAGGGCCGCACCTTTACCGTTTCCCACATTCAGAGGAGCAATGGCACTGTGCAGACGAAGACAAAAACACGTAATGTAATCTCAAAAAGAAAAACATTGTACAGCATATCTAATAAAGGTTTATTGCGACATGCATTTTACGAAGTTTCGTACGTCGCGACACTGGGCTGCGTTGCATAACAAAAGTAATGAGTAATATTAAAAAAAAACTTTTTTTTTAAACACGCTTTAATGAAATGTACCGTACGAGTAATGGCAGAACTCCACGACTCCAGTAAGTGGCCCCGAAGCTTGCCACAACGTAAGGGGCCGTGGTGATTTAGATCCAACGTCAGTTGAGCGTGGACAATTAGACCCAAGCCGAAACATAACATATAAAAAAGATCGTTTAACAAAAAATATATTTTTTATTTTAAATAATAAAATATGACATACGTATACCAAGTTTGCAGTCGATACCACATTGGGAAGTGGGTTAAATTGAGTTACAAGATTTGAGAATACGACAACAGAGTAAAGGGATACGACAACAGAACAGACATAGTGAGTTTATCAAAAGCGTGTAAAAGAATGTTTTAAAATATGTTTTTGATTTTGTTATGCTAGAATATAGTCTTGTCATCAGTATGACATAAGTATACCAAGTATGCAGTCGATAGCACACTGGGAAGTGGGTAAAAATTGAGTTACAAGATTTTTTGAGGATACGACAACAGACAGAGTGAGTTAAATAAAAAGCGTGTAATCATCAATAAAAAAAAATGTGTCGACATTAGCGGCGAAGACTGCGTTCCAAGCAACACCGACACGTGACAGGTTCACCTTTAAATTTCCATTCGAGTGAATGTGCAGCCGGAGAGACTATTCAGAGAGAGAGAAAAGGTTTTAGCTGGAGCCGTGATCGTCCATGGGCGACAGAGCCTTCGGCAGCCAGGTGCCTCGGAATGGGTGAGAGCGTCAGAATGGGTTTGAGGCTTTAAAGTTTCGTCTTGAATCATGAAACAGATTTGTTGTCGCTTTCATGTCCACGGTTTGCGTCGAGGTTTTTTTTAATTGTTGTTGGAGCATTTTCTTTTGCTTTCATCCATTTTAGTTTTATTTTAGTAAATTTGTTTTATTTCTGTTTAAAAGGGTTTTACTCAGTTGTGTTTTGTAAAGGGTTTGTTAAGGGTTGGGTTATTTTATGCGAATCGCAGTCTGAATGGCGCTGTATACCATTTAGTTTTAGTTTGTAAGCTGAAAAGTTGAACACATCTCTCAAACTGCCATTTATGTACTGTGAATAAGGGCCATTGCCCGAAACGTCACCTATTTTTTTTCTTTCTAAGCCCACGGTGTTACTGACAAATGTCTATACAGAGTGCTTCAAAAAAATGTTAACACTTCGGACAATTTCCAATAATACCACGAGAAATGTGCCTCCGGGCTCTGGACACGACCTGGATAAATTTTCAGGCACGCGTTGACAATGATGGCGAACAAGTGGAGACTCTTTGACTTTTTAAGCTATTAACATCACATTTGTTATCATGTTACAGTGTATTATCCATTCTTTTTCCATGAAAAACGATAGTCCCATATCAGTGTTTTTTTTTAAGCAACCTGTATTTACAGTACTTTTCCTGCATGGACACATAAAGCTGTTTTGTCCAACCCACTGCTGGATGAGGGCACACCCACACCGTGTAGGTCCGGGGTTATTTGACCATACTTCATCATGCCGTTTAGTGCGGGTTGGTGAATACGGGAAGCATAGATGCGGTAGCATAGAAGCACCGCACAACCCAATGCCTTTTGAAGCAATGCCCTCTCTGTCTCCCACCGTGTAAAAATGGGGGCCTCAATCGCCTATGACAACCACGTGTGCATTGTGGCCAGCCATCCCAGCACTATCCAGGTTCAAGCCTGCTTGGCTGCCAATATCTGATGAGATCGGGTGCGTTCTGTGTGATTTGATCGGATAGTAATACACTTTAATGTAATGGCCTACAAATTAACAAAAAAAGCATATCCAGTAGAGAATAGGTTAATTGCTGTACGTATAATAATACGATGTTCAATAACTGCGCGTTTATATTCAAACACAAGCGAGGCATCTACAGAAGATAGGATGTCAAGAAATAAAAATTGTGTGAAGAAAAAGGCAATGTGGATATGTTTCGTAAACAACTACAGCAAAGGCAACTTTTTTGTTTTTATAAATATATGTGTATGACACTAGGCAACGATTTTCATGTGGGCATGAATTAAATCTGGTGGGCTCTGTTGTGAGTGTGAGAAAGTGAGAGCATTGGGAGCAATATCCACGTGTAATATCTCACGAGGGTTATGCAACTTGTGGTGTTTTGCCATATTTTGTTGCCAATGTTGTTTTCATGTGAGCAGCCATGAGGGCATATCATCTAAGGGTCTGTCTCTTTAAAAATATATACAGGTAGTCCCCGACTTACGATGGAGATACGTTACGACGACCCCATCGTAAGTCGAAAATATCGTAAGTCGAAGATGGCCTCGCCTACCCAGGAGCCTTAAAGAATGGTGATAATTTAGCAAAACAGAGCAATTTACAGTACTGTATTGTATAAACTATATACTGTATGTATTTATGAATTACAATACCGTATTGCACAGTAAAATTTAAAGTAAAAAACAAGGTCAATTCTTAGCCTACCTATATGAACTGCAATTTCATATAACGTTTTTTCAGGACACAATCTATCTGCTATAAAAACTTTTAACATGCATTGAACGTAGGTATCGTGGTAACCCTAAAATGAAATCACTAAAGCTACGTATCATACATGCATTGAACGTATCGTAACGTATCATATTGTGGTGTACTCACCAAGATTCGCACTAACACTGAGACAACTTAACTCCGTCAACCGCTGATGTGGCATCACCACATCGTAGGATCGAAATATCGTAAGTCGGACCGTCTTAAGTCGGGGACTACCTGTATATAGGATTTCGGACACTGAAAAAGTAATTGGTGTAAAGCAATGGCGCTGCTTGGCATGAGCAAGCCAAGGTGATGCCAAGGGGGGTTGGGGGACCAAGTGACTCAAGGGGATTACTTAAACAATATAGGGGCGCATCAAGTATCATCTCAAATTCACATCTAATAAACATAATACGCTCAATGAATGCGAACATCAAATTATTTTAGCGTTTAATCTCCATCTTGTCCGCATCTCTTGACTCTCGTCTCACTCCACCTCCATTGTTGCTCACGTTTGTCATCTTACCACGCGTACGGTACTGTACATCTCTCGTCTGTATCTCTTCAGTCATCTCGCGAGGCTTTTATAAATGGAAAGGGGGGCCACCAGAATAATGTCTGTCTACGTGCCCCTCTGGGGCCAGCACCACCACCACTGATTGAAAATGATTTGCCTTCATTACTGTCCATACTGACTGACAAATATACACTCGGCTGAGGGTTTGGGTAACGGCCCTTTAAACAGTCAACGCCCTCTTAGGTTTATTTGCAAATGAATTTGTGTTGATTCTGAGCAGATTGATGTTTTGGGAATTTATTTTTGTCCGAGAAAATGTTTTTGGTTTATCCCCCATGCAAACACAAACGACTGCACTCTCGGTGTCTTGCCATGGCATTATCTTTAATTCTTCTTCTATCTTTGAAATCTATCAGAAATAGGTGTGTCAGAAACCTGCCAGGGAGAATGAGATCACAGAATTGCTTCTGATGTATCCCACTGAAGTTGGCATCCTCACCCACACGAAGAGCACGGCTGAATTAATGCCCGATGCAGTGTTTTGTTCCATGCAAATACAGCCAAGAGTTTTAATTATTGTCGCCATAATGAGATGAATTCAGCGAGAGGCAAAAAAAACCCATGTATATATATTGTGTGGTCATCGGTGGCCGGGTTTGAAACCATCGGCTCACAACACTTGAGACCCCTGGTTTAATCACAGACAGCTGTCCAAAATTTTAACACAATATCTCGGCGGTGCTGGCTCAGGTGTTTTGCAATGGCATTAACCCCCTGAGTCACCCGGTCGCCTCTGTCCTGAAGGCGAGGATAAACTGTAACCTTTTATTCCCTCCTGACAGCGGTGTCTATCATCAGCAATTGACACAATGGACGTGAGCACGCGCATTGTCAGATATTTATATCAACAGGGCTTCTCAAACACCAGGCCTTCCCCTCTTCACGAGCCGCCTTTCCACGTAACACTTTTATTCTCCGTTCAAAACGAAACTAGGGCAATTAAGCATTGCACGCGTCCCATTTGTAGAAATGTAATGTCGCCCTTTGGCAAAGCGTGAGAGAAACTGCATTTGGGAATTCAAGTGACGCGCTTGCCTGGTCGTTTTGTTTATTATTCTTATTTTGACTTAAAACTTTCGTGACTGCAGGAATTCATATTCTATGGTTCTTTCGGTAAAGTCAAGTAGATATAAAAAATAATAACAATAAAATAATAAAAATAAAGCGAATAAAAATATCACGACGTTTTTGATCGCAACACAGGCGATCGAAACGTCGTGATATTTGTATTCACTTTATTTGTATTATTTTTCTTCTTGGTTCCTTCGGTAAAGTCACGTAGAAGGGAAATAATAAAATAATAAAAATAAAACATGATAAAATACAATTCTCACGACGTTTCGGCCACAACGCAAGCAGCCGTATTATTTTATTGCTATGATTTTATTCATATCTACGTGACTTTACCGAAAGAACCAAGAAGAAAAATAATACAAATAAAGTGAATACAAATTTCACGACGTTTTGATCGCCTGTTTCGATCAAAAACGTCGTGATATTTTTATTCACTTTATTATTATTTTATTGTTATTATTTTTTCTCTCTACGTGATTTTACCGAAAAAACCATAGAATATTATTATTATTTGCCGGAACACCAAAAGCCCACGTCGTTGAAATGCGAGGGAAAGAACAACGGCGATGTGCAACGAAGCGAGAAACACGAACGACGCTTTGCGTTTGGTGACATCGCGAGCAACAACGCTTCCATTTAGACGCGCTTGGTCGCCAGCAAGGATTTGGTCCAACAGGGGCAACCTGAATAGAGGCAACTCACACGGAGTGCGGCGCGGGGGGGGGGGGGGCTGTCAGCGGTGCAGAGCAGGGTGATTCGTCTACTCTTTTTAGCGAGCAATCTCACTCTCTCGCTCTCCCCCTCTTTGGTAGGACAACGCTTTTGCTTTAATGAATTGCCATGTTTTGTACCAGCCTCACACCAATTGCGGCGGTGGGTGCGCTTTGCTACGCCATGAGCGCTCTGCCGCGAAGATATATTTAGGTGACGAAAACAATGCGAAAGTCATCAGCGAATGGGTGAATGTAGAGCAGCCACAATTGTGTCTCGTACAGATGTGTAACTTCTTCTCGGACACGACTACAACATTGCAAGAAAAAAGGAGTTCCAGATGGCTGATTGGCCATGCGTGTCCTTTGGTATTGCTGGCAAAAGTTCGCGATTCGTTATTTAAACTCGTATTGCCCTTTAAAAAAGAAGGTATTACAAAAAAGAAACCAACATTGCACTATGCTGCAAAAATAATATTGAATACTGTCCACAAAAGCTTTATCTTTTTTTCCCCGTGATATGATTACACTGCTTGAAACATGGGGGAACCGGGGAGTGGGGGGTGTGGGGGATGTCAAGGGATTTGGAGGTGGCATTTTTGGTCATCAACCATCAGCAATTGACTACTGGGGGTGGTGGTGGTGGGGTAGAGTCGACCTCGTTCTCATTTTGTGACGCACCGGGGGAGATCAATAATGGGGCTGCACCAGGCGGGGCAATTAGATTGTAGGGAGCCGTCACAGCCGCAAGCAGCCACTCTTCCCCCTATAACCCCTTTCCTGCGGAACCTCCAAACTGCAGGCGCCGCGTAATGGTTCACCTCTGTATTCGTGGAATTTAATTGGATGTACTCTAAATCAAAACGTATTTGTACGTGGTTTTTCTCTCTCTCTCTCTCCTCTGGATTATGTTCCAATCCAGGCATTTGAAGTGCTTTAATGAAGCTGGAGAGATGGGGCAGTTTGATATACTCACGGACACACATACACACACGTGCGTGCGTGCGCGCGTGTGCAGTGGTGGCTACTGCATTGTGGATCTACGTATTCAGAGAGCTGCGTGCATGCATACATGTGTATGTTCTGTACGTTTCCGGTAGCACCGGGTACATGCAAAGGTCACGCATCAAAGTATTCACTTATATATAATTGGTCTAGAATTGCACATGCACAATTTTAGCTAAGGGGCCGTCCATAAATGACGTCACGCGATTTTGGACGATTTTTGACCCCCCTCCCCTCGTCACACGGCGTCACAAAAAGTCAGACCCCCCCCTAAAATATGACGTCACAAAGCTCTGCCCCCCCCCAAAACCATATTTCCATTTTGAAAATAAAACATGCTTCAAGTCGCTTTAAACTATTGTCATTGTAGTGCGTATTTAATGTGGCGCTGCACTTTGATGTTGTAGGAGTGATGTTATAACACATTAGTGTTGTTATAACAATTCTATATTTATTTAAAGTTGCGCATTTTGATGTGACGTCACATTTCTAACCCCCCCCCCCCCTCGTCACACATCGTCACAAATGTCTGACCCCACTAGGTGCGTGACGTCATTTATGGACGGCCCCTAAGATACGAAAGTAAAAAACCCGCGAACGTACTTGTGTATAATTTAGACATCATCAGTATAACAAAATCACACATTCTTGGTTCTTTCGGTAAAGTCACGTAGAAGGGAAATAATAAAATAATAAAAATAAAACATGATGTTTTATTTTCATTATTCATATTATTGGTTCTTTCGGTAAAGTCACGTAGAAGGGAAATAATAAAATAATTAAACAATAATATGAATCCCTCCGGTCACGAAAGCTTTAAATCGAAAAATCACACATGCCTACACTGTAGCATTGCAAGCCTCCACAAACCAGATACAACAATCATGTCCGCAACAACGGAGAAAACTTCATGAACATCAATAATCAATAATGTTTGTGCAATTGCCTGACGTTAACCAATAACAACAAACTGAGGGACTGTGATCTTGAGAAGCTACTGGTGCATTGGCTTCCATCACGGTTATTATAACGGTGCTTGTCCTCATATGTCCAACTTCCTCTGCCCAGTGTTTCAACACCATCCGACTGCAACATTTTAACCAGAGCACGCCTCTGATCATAAACACAGGCAGTCCCCGGGTTACGGAAGGGTTAGGTTCCCGAGAACGATCCGCACCCTGGGGACTTAGGGGCCGTCCATAAATGACGTCACGCCGCACCTGGGGGGGGGGGGGGTTAGACACTTGTGACGATGTGTGACGAGGGGGGGGGGGGTTGAGAAATGTGACGTAACATCAAAATGCGCAACTTTAAATAAATATAGACAACACGTTCTAATAAATGTTTTCTCCTACAACATCAGAGTGCAGTGCCACATTAAATACGCACTACAATGAAAATAGTTAAAAGCGATTTGAAGCATGTTTTTTTTTTTGGGGGGGGGGGGGCAGAGCTTTGTGATGTTATATTTGATGGGGGGTCTGACTACTTGTCCATCTCCCATCAATCAACAGTCCCACAAACAATGCAACCGCGTCCATGCTAAGTGAGAAAGCCAACAGTGTCATACATTCGGGGATCAGTTCAATAACTAAACAGCCTAATCCTACATCCTCTTCCGACCGAGCAATCCACTCCTCCTCTTCGATAACTTCATCAAGATTCACATTCTACCCGATAGGTGTTTGCGGTTGTGCTGAGATAGCTCTCTGATTAGTCTTTGGTTCTTTCGGTAAAGTCACGTATAAAGAGAAAGTAATAAATTAAATACTAGCATACGACGTTTCGATTGCAACACAAGCAATCATCACCAGGTAAAAATTAAATAGAAACACAAATCTAGTATACTTAGAAATGTAATGTAATACAACAGAGAGTCGGATAACATAACAGTCAACACCCTACCTGGTTGATTACGTTATATCTCTGATTCGTTTTTTGTTGTTGTTGCTTCTGGTTGTACCACGTGTGGAGCCTCAGTTCCTTAAGAAGCTCACAGCACGTGGAGTGAACCATCAGGCGGGTACCGCCTGGAAACACATCGGAAACCAACGATACGAACCAACTTTCTCTCCTGATTCAGTCGCCTCCCCAACCATTTTCATAAACACGCCCGTGATGTAGACAGTGTACCCTCACGCCTTTACGCAATAGTTTCACGAACAGTGTTTTCCTTATACCCATTACTTAAACGCAACCTTTCAACAACCCGCATAATTTCGATTTAAAGCTTTCGTGACTGCAGGGATTCATCTTCTTGGTTCTTTCGGTAAAATCACGTAGAAGGAAAGTAATACAATAATAAAAATAAAACATAATATGTTTTAATAAAATAATAAAAATAAAATAATAAAAATAAAACATATATAAAAAGAAAACATAATATGTTTTATTTTTATTATTTTATTACTTCCATTCTACGTGACTTTACCGAAAGAACCAAGAAGATGAACCCGCATAATATTCTTAGAATTTAGTTTGGATTTCTCTCAACCGAGTCACCTTCGGGGGGGCGGGGGGAGGGGAAACCCCCAAAACATTTCATGAAAATGTTTGCTGCTGCATTAGTCGCGTTGAATTGTAAAGAAAAAGAGTTCCATTCATCCATGCCTCGTAGCGCCTTACTGACAAGAAACAACCTTTAGAGGATGTCAACATCACAACGTGACTTTTGCTGTCTCCTCCTGCGATCGTTGTTGGCTTTACGCAGAAGCGAGAAGAGGCGGTCCCATGTTGCTTGGTTCACCTTCAGGGCTGTGTGTGTGTGTGTAAACTATCCCAAGCCTGAGTTAATAGTTGTTTAAAATATTTTGCTTTTCGAGATCCCCACTCAGCCAGTGGGTAGAGCGAAAGTGTGGATGCAGAGGGAGGGGTTGAGCCATGCGCTCTCATGGAGTGTGGAGATGCACGTTGTTCTGCAAAGGCCCAGGGCCATTCATAGGCTGGCCGACACCCCAATTCCCCAGTGCTCATGGAAACATAGCACATGGATCCTATGTTAATTCATACCATTACATATATGAGCAAGCCCAATATAAGTCTGTGGGCCCAATGCAAGTGCTTCGACCCTTAATTAGTATTCGATGACTACATTTCCGTCTACGGACTGTATTACATTTTCGGAAGATTTAATCTTGTATGTGACCCTGTGTAAGTTCACGGGTCCAATATTACGCCCGTGCATCTTCTTCCATACAGTGAATTCGGTGTCTGTGGTTCCCATTGCATGTCTATAGGCTCACTTTGTTTCGTCGTGGTAAGTTCGTGTTGTTATTTATGCCTTTTGTTGTATACAATTTCTTGATTTGTTAAATGAATATTTAATTTCTGACGGTTTAATTGAATGCTTTATATAAATATGATTCACCTCTGAATTTGATTATGCGTATCATTATTGTAGCGCATTGTGAAATGCAATTAGCATGAATGATGCTATATAAAACTGAAATTATTATGATTGCCTATGAGCCCTATTCAATACCCGTAATCATATTTTCCCAATGTTAACCTGTGAGACTATTTTATTTAGAAATAAATCCACTTCAAAATCGCTTATACTTCAGACTTTTTTCACAATATGCATGCAGACGAGTGTCCACAAATGTTAAAATATATCACGATGAATCTCCTGCACAAATGATTCAGATACTGATCGTTTCTAATAATACTGCAGGTCATGACACTGCTCTTTCTGCCTCTTCTTTCGCGCTGCTTGAATTTCCGTTTCCCTCCCGTCTTCTCTTTTTTTTCTTCCCCAAGCTCGCATAACCTTGTCCAATTCACGATCCACGTTGAACTCTCATCGATTCGAACTTTGACGGTGCTAATTGTTGCTGGGCATTTGACGTTTTTTTTCAAGGCCTTTGAGTTTGTGCTCAGCAAATTGTGTTTAGAAGCAAAAATCTGCAGGTATTCTCTCTATGTTACCGCCCGTGCCACCAACGCACTCGGCTCTCAACTTCGAACCTTTTAGGTGGTTCCACCAACATCTTTGCTTCATTTATTGCACCGGTGGAGATTATATTCTGTGCTGGATATACCCACACGTATACGGTAGTCCCTCGGTTAACGTTTTTAATCCGTGCCACAAAAACTGCTGTGAACGGAAATAACTGCTAATCGGATTCACCTATATGTCATGGGACCTCCTTTGCCAGTACCAAATTATGAGAATAGGTTTTCCCCTTTTTTTTGGCAACAAAACAGGTGTTAAATGTTAAAACACCAAACTGAAACCTTTTGCAAGGAATCATGTCTGCATTAACCACAATACTTGTGGTCTAACACACCGTTTGAGACTAGGCTCGAAAGAAAGCTGTCTCTGGTGTGGACAAATCAGTTTCAAAGACAATGCATATATAATTATCAGAGGATGTTTTTTGTTTGCATTCTGACCACAAGTATTGTGGTTAATGCAGACATGATTCCTTGCAAAAGTTTTCAGGTTGGTGTTTTAACATCTTAACACCTATTTTGTTGCCAGAAAAAAAGGGGAAAACCCCTATTCTCGGATTCACCTATACGTTGAAAACTAAGAGTCTGCGCTAGAGAGCTGTTTCCACTGCCAAAACAGAAAACATTGTGTAAACAAAGCCAGGCGAGGTCGTTGATTGGCTCAGCCCCACTTACGAGCGCTCGGATTAGACGAAATTGGCGCCCCCCTGCGTACATAGCGTAAACGTACCGCTAATTAAAATGTTAACAGAAGTCAAAACCTGTGGGAGGCTAAACGTTAACCGAAAAACCGTTAACCCGATGTCACAGCTAACCGAGGGACCGCTGTGTTGCATTTAGTGGGGGCAGCAGCCACGATTGCAACGGTCAGACTTTAACGAATCTTCTTCTTGGTTCTTTCGGTAAAGTCACGTAGAAGGAAAATAATACAAATAAAACATAATAAAATAATTCTCACGACGTTTCGGCCACAACGCAAGCAGCCGTCCTCAGGTGACTTTACCGAAAGAACCAAGAAGATGAATCCCTGCAGTCACGAAAGCTTTAAATCGAAATTTAGCGAATCTTCATTCAAATGCTTGTCGCGGTGTGTAATGGTTAGCAGCACACCGGAATTGCGATCCAGACGTCCACGGTTCGATCCGATCTCCCAGAGCGGCAGTCGAAATAGTGGGGGAAGTTTCCTAAACTCCCTCGATAATGTCTCTCCCCCATCCCTCCGGCAGTATAGATGGGTTCGTCACATTAGCGGTTGTTAGTCGATGGGCAGGTAACGTGTGGCGGTAGTGAAGCTTTACTCGCTTCTCGAACGCCAGTGGCCAATCAACGACCTTGCCTGGCTTTGTTTACACAATATTTTATGTTTTGGCAGTGGAAACAGCTCTCTAGCGCAGACTCTTAGTTTTCAACGTATAGGTGAATCCGAGAATAAGGGTTTTCCACATTTTTCTGGCAACAAAACAGCTGTGTTAAGATGTTAAAACACCAAAATGAAACCTTTTGCAAGGAATCATGTCTGCATTAACCACAATACTTGTGGTCAGAATGCAAACAAAAAACATACTCTGATAATTATATATGCATTGTCTTTGTAACTGATTGTCATCTCTGTGTGAATCTTTGACGGGAATAAACAATACTTAGAAGAAAAAAACTCGCCTGCAAACAAATCCGAATGCTCTTAGAGAACGACTGTACTTTCATTTGGAATCCATACATTGATCCTCATATGCAACACAACCGCTTCCAGTTGGCAAGAAGCCAAATCAAGTTATCGCTTTTGCATGATTTATTTATTAGATGCGATGATATTATTATTTTTCCCTTGGTCTAAAATATGACCAACATTACTCACCCATTAATAGAGGACAAAGACAAATATGTCCCAGAGAGTCTTAACAGACTGTTGGGGCAACACCAAACCTGGCCGCCTCCCCAGTGCTGATGTTTACACACTGCACCAGATACTCATTTGACGCTAAGTCGACCTAGGCGAGACCCAGGACTGGTTCAGACATTCTTCACCAATGTTGATCGTGAGCGGGAATGGAACTCGTGTCACTGGGGTTCGTAGCGCAGCGCGCTAACCGGTGCCATATCCGCTCCCCACTCACCAAATGCAAAACACACGATCCGAACGCAACACCTTCCTAAACACGGCCTTTTGTGGTGTTTAATTTAACTGGTGCATCTTGCACATCGGTAATGAATGCTGCAGATAACTAAATGTGGTGCAGTAGTCTTTGCAGAGAATGCATGACCCCATTTTCACGCAGAAGAGATATAAATAAGACATATCTAGAACCTGATGCTAATGGAACAGGGCATGCATGATGATGGCAGCTCTTACACGTCCCTTAAAGAAGGTTAAAGGTTTTTTTTTACCAAATGAAAACCCCAGAACGTGGACCTATAAGAAGAATATAAACATGTCACTGTAAAATATCTAACGTTGAGCTGAAGCTTATACACGATTTAATTAAGATTATTTCCTTAAACTCCCAGAATTAATTTTTCATTTGCTTCAGCGGTATGTTTATTCATTTTTTATGATAAGGAATTAAAATTCACCACCAAACTAAGAAGTGCCTGAATTTCAACACGTTGATGAAGTATTTTATATATAGAGACAGATACACTGTGAAATTACTTTCATGATTCGCGAGTTTAGCAACAACCCAGGACAAGCAATGGTAACTGTGTAACAATTAGATGTTGTAAAGAAATAATTAAGGCGAGCAAACACCGTGTCGATACACCACTGGCCCCACTTACTCATGGGAAATAACGGATGACTGGAATAAGTGAATACAAACACAGGTGAGGCGGCGAGAAACGAAATGATTTACAAGTCAATGACAAGAAGATCGAGGCTCATAGTGGACATATCTACCATCAATAGTGTGCAATGGATCTGAGCTTATTCACTTTACAAACCGTCATGGTCACAGATAACAGCCTTGTTTGCTGGTGATTGAGTAAATCTTCGCCTTCGACACCCCCTCCCTTCCGAATGCTGACACAGATTTAGGATTAGCCAACCAACGCCTTCAATGAGTGATCTGAATTCAATTTTGAAATCGTGTTTTTTTTTCATTTTTCTCATACTGGAGACGAGAGTCGTATAACCCAGGACAAGACTATATCACGTGTGGGAAAACAAACAATAAACACACCTCCTGACAGCCTTGTCAAAATTGTGGAGTAATTCTTTTTTGAACTGCATCAAATTACGCTTCCCCTACCCCTCCTCCCATACCATTACGTACTTCCAAGGTCCCCACCTGGGACACTGAACGCTATAAAATCCTTCCGTGACCTACATATCCAAGGCGACGATTTGAATTCGAAATATTTGTAGTCCTACGTCCGATTTTTTTTAGGGTTGTTTTTTATTTTTTTTACATTTCAGTGCAATGTCTGTGGGGATGACACGATCTTGGGGGCCACCCCAGTGCGGACAGCGTGACAAGGAACTTGACACGACACGGGGACTCGACGGACGTGTGAAGTCTGTCGAATGTGCAGGCATAAACCCCGTAGAGATAAAGGTGTTGGGGTTGTTTTTTTATGTTTATTTACGTACAAATGTTTATTCACGTTTTCCAACCGCATGGGACACTTCCAATAATAATAATAACAACACAAACATACACAACCTTCCCAAAAATTACAGCTCGTGTGGGTACTTGAATAATTGCAAAGGGTTGGTCGTTCTTTGTTTTAAGTGAACACAAGACGGGTGGGGGTGGAGGGATTTGGGGTAGTGGTTGACATATGGGAGGGGGGAATCCCATGCGATTAACAAGGGGGGGAGGGGGTCCCAGCGGCACTGGGACGCGGTGGGTTCCCGGACGTGTGGAGTGTGAAGGGAGAGAGGCTGGTGCTTGAAAGGGTTATCTAAGAATGGATCCCCATGCTGATTTCAAATCTGCCTCCTTCCCCTTTAAGTATGTATCCCAGGTTAGGTGGCGTTGCCTTTAAGGAGACAAACCGTCATGTGATGTGTCTTCTGGGTTGCAATCCTCCTCCCGGAGCTGATCAAATATACACGCTCCATTGCGTTGTGGTTCGTTGTTATTTCGTGAATATTATTTATTGGACCGGGGACTCGCTCGACACATTTGTGGCTGGATTTCAGAGCGGTTTTATAGAAAATAATTTAAGCGTTAAAAAACAACACAATTGCGTGATCTTTCACGTTCAGTGAGAATATTATTAATTTTCTCAAAGATGTTCAACATTTATCAAGGGCGTAAAAGCCGCGTGCTATGGGATCTGTGGTGACAGCGAGTATAGTTTAGTAAATAAATAAGCCACTCCAATATCTATTTCTCTAAATCTTTGGAAATGTGTAATGCATACATAAATACGCCTATCCTCGATTGCTTACGTGTTTACAAGTCGTTTTCACTGTTAAACAAATTCCTGACCTCAAGAGGCATATTACAAATAGCTTCTTGTATAATCGTGATATCTAATTGCCCCACAGGTGAGATACACTAACATAATTGAGATTGGAAGAAGAAAAAAATATTTGCCGAATTGCTCGCAGTAATTGTGTTTTGCAAACAATTAGCAGTAGGTTACAGTGAATGAATTTCACGACAAAAAGCACAGTCGCATTTTTTGTCCCCCTTTACCACGTACACGCCTGCTAAACAATTCCCTTGTATGTTTAATGCGGGACCTGTTCCATTTTAATATAGTGGAGAAGTTACGGTTTAATGTTAGCTTATGCCCTGGACATACACGCTTGGCATACAGATGCATTTGTTTTCAAATCCCACCTGCATTGAATTGTTCCTGTCATATGCTGAATGTCCCATGCATTCTATTATTAAACTAAAATGAATAACTCTTTGGTTCTCTCGGTAATATGAATAAATCGACAAGGCACAATTTATATTTACTGATTTCGTTTGTGACAATAGTATTGCTCAACATATATTATGTATGAATTAAATAATAGGATTTCCCTCCTTTTTTCTGGCTACGAAACTGAAACCTTTATACAAGGAATCATGTCTGTGTAATGGGTTCCGGAGACACTTGTAGAGGTAACTTCTTTATTACAATACAACACTCCAACAGTCCTGATACTCTGTTACAGCCTAGGGACACAGCCTAGGGACACAGCCTCCTCCTAGCGTACCTGACTCTGGCTACGCTCTGGGGTCCTCCGGCTACAATTACCCTAGGGGAGGCTACCTGACCCGACCCAGCCAAGGTGCGGGTCTAGACTCTGGCTTCCTCGGAACTCGCCCTTACAAGGACGTAGAGCCAGGAGTCCCAGAGTCCCACCACTGGCCCGCACAGCGTCCCGGCCCTTACAAGGACAAGCGGGACGAGGGGGTCCAGGGTCCTAAGCTGGCTGGTCTTGGGTCTTGAGCTGCGACTGGCCCCGATCGGCTAGGGAGCGGCCCTTTTATCCCTTTTGCCCATTGAGGGGTGGGGTTGTGTGGGATCCCAGATACCCCACAGCGCCAAGGGGCTTAGCTGTCTGGGTTGTCTGGGATCCTAGAGCCCGGCGCCGAGGGCTTAGCTGCCTAGGATCCTAGAGCCCCCAGCAGCCCCCCCCCCTCTTGGGCTGGCACAGTGGCCCCTCCCCTGGGGGTCCGAGGTACCTGCAGATGGGCCCTGTCCACCACTGCCGGTAAGTGTGGCCCATCTATGGCACTACATCTGTATTAACCACAATACTTGTGGTCAGAATGCAAACAAAAAACATACTCTGATAATATATGCATTGTTATTGAAACTGATTGGTCCACGCCAGAGACAGCTTTCTTTTGAGCCTCGTCTCAAACGGTCTTCGACCAGAGGACGCCAAAAGGGGAAAACCCTATTCTTAAATTTTGGTACTGCAAAGGAGGTCCCATGATGTAGATGCTCACCCCGAGCTCTCATTACTCTTATAGTGCATTTGCTTTGAGCTGGTCTAACACCAAAAGAAACTGTCTCTGGTGTAGACCAATCAGTTTCAAGGACAGTGCATATAATATCAGAGTATGTTTTTTGTTTGCATTTTGACCACAAGTATTGTGGCTAATGCAGACATGATTCCTTGTAAAAAGGTTTCAGTTTTGTTGCCAGAAAAAGGGGAAAAACCTTTTCTTATATTTTGCTACTGGCAAAGAGGTCCCATGATATATAATGTATTTTCTACTTAATGCTTCGAGAAGTTTACATAACTCCATAAATTTTATTTTCCCTGTAGTCAAAGACAATTTGGAGAAAAAAAATTCAACATCTGTTTGCTTTATTACATTATGCGGTATATCAGGCAACTGTACGGCGTTAGCCTTTAAACATTTAGGCCCTTCCTAATTACGCTTGCTGCATGGGCAATGGTACACCAGTGGATGCAAATGTGTCTGTGGACCTATTCCTTACAAACCAACGACTCTAGGGAGGAAACCCACGAATACCTAAATTGTGAAGGATATAGCAATAATCCAGTAACATGTTGGAGAAACATGCAATAATGTGGCATTAAAAACAAAGCCTGAAACAACAATTCCACGCTTGGTGCAGGGCAATGCTGAGCTCGCCATACTGCCAGTGACATTGCAGAACCATTGCCCTGCATAAAATATACTGTTAAGCCCATCATGCCAAAAGGGCCAATAAAGCGAGTACTACTTTGTGGGGATGTCAACAGTGATTGTTCAATGGATATATTCAGCCATGACATTGCAATGTTGAATGTCAGCCACTCGTTCTGAGCTATAAATGTCGGATAAGCATTGCCTACATGAACATTTGAAATGGAAATCACTTTGTTTCAATGTTCCTGTTTGCCTCAGTGCACTGCTTGTGATTATTAATTACGATTTGAAAAGGTAATCCCAACAACAAGCACGATGACTTGTCAAAACATCTCATAGCGAATTGCCTGCTGTGTATACATCTACGTAATAAGTTAACACTTTGTGATTATTCTGTCGAGATTTGCACCAAATTTGCTTCATACAGAACGTTGTAACGATACTGTATAGTGTTCATTCAGTGCTAGATTGCATTCAGTTATTCATTACTCATTTATCATGCCTCCAAAAGTAATGCGTTTATCACATTTGCGTCTTACTTGCTGCACATATACATAAATTAATAAACCGGGAAATGCATTAGCGCAAAAAAAATCCAAAATGAAAACGTGACGTCCTTGAATTAAATATGGAGACTTTAGGCTTATTAATGAGGTGGGTAATTACATACGTTTTTAAAAGAACAGTTATAATTTCTCATTTTAATCCCGGTTGTGACACACAGACACAGACACACACACAGGCGGGTGTGAGTTAGTGGAGTGTCACCTCGAGGCAAACTTTCCAGGACCACTGACGAAAGACAAGTCCCCCCGACCGCCCATTTAAACTCCCCGCCACGCGTACACCTCCCAATCAATAACAACAGCAGCATTCATTTCCCCGGGCTGGCATTTCTTTATTATTTAATTCCTTCAACACTTGAAAGCTCCCACCGGTCCGTGCAGCGTCCATCCATGATATCAGGACAGTCAGCACCTACCGGCATAATAAATGATTTTGAGACACATTTCGAGATCATTTCTTGTCTGACCTGCAATTACCATTGGACACTCCTAAAAATATTTTATCTGCGACGCGCGTCTGGTTGTCTATTAAATATTGCCCAGATTTCACACACAACTTCGGTCAAAAACATTTTCTGTAGCTGCTCCAAAGGTTTGTAACCACGTTCTTTTCGAGTCTCCTGGCATCATCTTGACGATAAAAATCCCTAAAGTTTAAGTGTGAATGTAATTTTCACAACATAATTGCTATTATGTTTTTTTTTTATCTGTTGTGGAATGCTTTGATGTTGTTTGCCGACCGAGTCGCCCATGAAATAAAAGAGCTTTTTAGCTCAATGCGCTTTACTTGGTGCGAAATAAACTTCTGATTCTGATTCTAAACGAATGTGTCTCGTCACACGCATTACACTACCCCGGCCTATTGGCACCCAAGCTCGTAACGACACCCTCCCTACTCCGGCGCGTTGCTGCCTGTAGAGTATTGGCATCACAACAAGGCGCATACTTTAGTAGACGACGCCTTGGGGAGAAAACGGAACGGGTCAAGACAAAAAAAAAATGCCTAGCAGAGGCGGACACGTGGACGCTGTGGTGGTCGGCTCTTTTAGCATTAAATATTAAACGCCACACTTTCGCCCATCAAAGCTCACGCTACTTTCGCCTCGCTTATGAGAAACGGCTTTGGCACAGGATGAGCCAATATAGCGATATCGATTGCTAATAACGGACACTTAAGGGTGAAGCGAGTGTTAAGCGTTAACAGTAAATAATGGCCAGGTTTTTTTTTACGTCGTTCCAGTCAGCTTTAATCCTCCCCCCCCCCCCAAAAAAAAATTGAGAGCGAGAGAGAGAAGAGCGAGAGAGAGAGAATGAGTGGTCAAAACCTCTCCAAGTTTGAGCTGCGACCAGCGCAGCAAAGGCGAAGCAACGGCCACTCATCTTCCTTATTGCAATGCCCGCGGCCACAGCCACCGTTACGAAGAAAAGTGGCGCGCATTGAGATGTCACTTGTAAATGCAGCAATGGAAGAAGAATAAGAAGGAGGAAAAAAAAGCGAACAGTGTTTGCATTGATTTTCACTCAGGCTACATTACTCCAAATGTATTATTGTATAAATGAATTACCGCGTCGCATTAGTGCGTGTACGCCATGCATTTTTAACGCGCGTCTTCGCAACACTCATTGCCATCGCGCGAGCAAGCAAGCGACGCTGCTGCTGCTGCTGTGGCCGCTGCACCGATACGACACTTTGGGCACGACACACTCCGAAGCGCTCTTTGAGCCTCGGAGAGATTGACGATTCGAGCAATGGTCCAGGAGGAGGAGGATGGAGATTGCGAGCGCTGGCATCGTCACCGGAGATCATTATACACACGTGCGTGCAGGGGCGGCAGGCAGAACAAGTGCGCGCGTTTGGATAATGTACGAGCCGCGTTCTATTTTAAACAGTCGCGTACAAGGAAGGACCAATGGTGATCAAAGTAGCTTGCGTCGGTGTATCCACGAGTCGCACTTGCTCGCGCAATGCATCGCAGAGTAGAGCAGCGCTCCGTGCTTTCTCTCTCTCTCTCTGCCTCTCTCTCTTCAATACGCGCGCGGCTGCATTCCACTCCCGTTCGTTGCACGGGCGGCACGAGTTGCAGCATTTGGCCCGCTCCTTCGTTGTGTGCGATTCCATCAAGTACTCCACCCTCTCCTTGCAGCCTTTTAGACAATGTTTGCCTCTCTCGCTGTAAGTCAATATTCGTCGGCGTCATATTTTTAAGGCTGCTCTTGCAAGTGACTGGTACGCGTAAACGAGATTTTGGGAAATTAACTAAACAGGAACAATATATTATTAGTTATGGGACGCCGTGTATATGCGTCTCGGTGTACCTGCCGTTGATACACTAATGAGTGGGTGATTGTGCTGCGGTGCTTTTATGAGCACGGGGCAGTTATTGAATGGAACGGCATGCTAAGGAGGGAGGGGCAACAGACGGAAAATGAATGAATGAATGGGCACATGGGGAGGAACAAGGAGGCGCTGAGCGTTTGCAGCTGCGCGTGTGCTTTCAGATGGAGCGGCTTCTCGCGATGCGTGTCCTGGCTTCTCTCCTTCTGCTCCTGGAATCGTTCGCCGCCACCACCAGAGCCAACGCGACACTTGGTAAGTTTCAGTCCCAACTGTTGGGCGCCTCTGCTCAAGTGTGTTTTCGCGTGCACCGCGAGTCAGTCGGCAAGGACGTCCGTCCGACGTTTCGCTCCACGGTCTCTTGGAGCTCCTTTAGGAAGCCGAAGCTTCTTCGTCTTCTTCTTCAGAAACTGATGCTCCCAATCGGGCACGTGGAGCGAAACGTCGGACGTCGTGCTGAACACGCGGCAGAACCCCCAACTATACAGTACAATCGCCTATGCAGTAGTGCTGCGATGTTAAACGAACGCTCCAATTATACGCTACGCAGTGGTGCCATGAGTTGTGTTAAAAAGGCTCCCTAGCAATAACACATCAGTCAAGAGGATCAGCCTTGCTGCAAGTGTTCACGCTATCAACACGTCGCTGTGGTGAGCATTGGTACATTTTTTTTAACGACTACCAGCTTCTGTTAAAAATAGCTCCGTGTATTCTGCGCTCTTGCCAAATTATTTTTTATTGTCCCCGTTCAGCAGCTGAGCTCTGTCGTGACATTTATTACCCAGGGTTGTCTTTACACAGTAGTGGCGCGATATGGCCACTAGGGGAACTTTTAGCTCTTGTGCACGTCCGTGCACGCGATGTATTATGTATAAGGCTTAAAAATCCATTTTATTGGGACTCGGATAGCGCACTGCAAATCCCCCTGGCTGACTTCTTGAGCCAGGGTGCGTTGAGTCACAGGACCCTTTAAGGGCGGAGCACAGATCAGCTGCGGTGTGTCGGCTAGTGTTTGACAAGAGAGTTGCGTGAGGAGGTTTTCAAGACACTCTTTGACACGCGAGTTCACGTGTGAACAGCTGAGACGGCGTTGACTTTGACCTTCAAGGCACCCTGCACACCTCTCGCTGGAATGTGTCCATGTATCAGTGTTACTGAAGTTTCCTCCTTGGGCAATACGTGTCCTTTAGAGGAATAATGATTTTGTCTCCAGTTGCGTAACAAAAACACCCGGTCACAATCGGGAATGTTCTGACCGTCAAGAAACAAACTTTTCCACTTAAATATCCAGAAGCTTGCATTCATCAGCTTCGCGTACCGCACGTGCAACGTTATCCATGCGTGTAGAATTTATTGGTGTTGGTTTTCATCATCAAATTCATCATCATCATCATCATCAAATGGATCAACATCATCATTGATAACGGCTTAGGGGTGCCTTAATGCCAGAGTCCGGAGGGCCCACAAACTCTTACATTTCCTCCAGCGAATTAGAAAAAAGGCGATAGGAACTCATGATGCGGCCATTTCCGCCTACATGCCATTGGGATCAATTTCTTACATTGCACTCCGGGCAGATCTTGCCATATATTGCATTACAATGGCAGAAAACACATGTTCGAGCTATTGGATTTCCTGAATTTGTTTTCCTTTTTGTGCAAAAAAAACCAGGCACACTGAAATTCCATGGCAAAGCCATTGTTTTATTATGGCAATATATGTGCATGTATACAAAATCGATTGGACAGTTTTGTTTTTCACTCAATGACTGATTATCCTGTGACTTTCTGTACCAATATGAGAATGTTGTCTTTTGCGCACTTGAAAACCGAAAAACTGAAATAATAAATAAATGTGGGTTGTGGTTCTATTATTTTATTCTATTGTATTAAGTTATTTATTACCATATTATAATGTGCCTATTTGTATATTGGTTATAATCACTGAGTGCATGAAAATGAAAAAAATGCAGAATGTAAAAGATACTGCGATTAAAAAATAACATGAGGTGTGATATCTCATTTTGTAGAGTGTTCAAGGTCAAGGACAATCCGAAATGGTCAAATAAGTATATGAAGCAAAATACAATGTGAATAGAATGTTCATTAATGCATACGCATGCAATACAGTCCCCCATATATTTTTTTTGTATTATCAATTATGATACTCTCCTATGAATTGCGGTGCGTGACTCGAGCTGTCGCTGTTGCTAGGTTTAAAGGGCACTTTGTGATGTGTTGGTCGTTTCAGCTTCTCTTCAGTTTAATTAGACCAATTATGTCACTTGAAATTATTTATACTACGATTGGTGCATTCGTGTAACCAGACATTGATTTTCTTCGATGTGTAAGATTGCTTCGGCAACTAATTGCCTCAATGAGGTGGTGTGTTCTAACTTAAATAGTACTGGTAGGAATCTCCTGGTTATACCAGCCCACAAGGGATTATTGTGTCCGTCCGTCGTGCAGGGAGGGGCTGGGTGGGGAAGGAGGGGCTGGGTGGGGAGGGGAGGGGAGGGTGGGGAGGGACTGGGTGGGGAGGGTGGGGAGGGGCTGGGTAGGGAGGGTGGGGAGGGGCTGGGTGGGGAAGGTGGGGCTGGGTTGGGGAAGGACTGGTCACCCCGTGGTGCCCTTATAAAACTCAACGTTTAACCTACCCACGCCGCCGTTGACCCTGCTCATTGACCAAGCAACCCAACGTTCCTACCAGCTCTTTCCACAGGAATGTGTTTTAAATCGCGAGATGGTTATTTATATACCTTTATATGTCGTGTTGGCGTTGGAGTGGTGGCGCACAAGTTAGCGCACTGCGCTATCAATCTACCGGCCCTGAGTTTGATTCCCACCTACTGCTAAGATGATTTGACATGAGTGATATCTCAAGTGACCTCAGGGCCCCTCCCACAACACCCCTTCACCAACCTGCATTGAAAGGTGTGGTGAAGTATGGTTAATCAGCTCCAATATAACCGACACACGGCGTGGGGAGGACTTCATCCAGCAGTGGATTGCCAGAGGCCTGTACATTACTGTAAAATTATTCACTCAATTACAATGTTTGAATATAATGTCACATAGCATTGTGAATCATATTGAATCTCCTGCTTCATCTTGTAATATCGATGAAATTTCGAAAATGTGCCATGACTGACTTTCACAAATTCAACTAAATTAAATCACGAAATGTTTTTTCATTCGTTTTTTTCATTTTTTCATTTATTTATTTTTTACCTACGTGACTTTACCGAAAAAGAGTCACGAAAACTTCAAATCTAGAATTTCACAAAATCCTTTGTCAACTGGGATTATTAGATAGGGTTGGGGTTAAGCCTAACCCTGTCATAGGCCAAAAACTCAATGGAAATAATTGGGTTGATATGTTAACCGAGTTGCAAAGTTAACATTATCTGACTCGCCTAAAATTATCAAATGTTGCCGTGTGGTTATGGAAAATCCCCGATGTTGTGCAGTCTGCATGCGTAACAACGTCACAGATAATACACCGAGGATATGCTTAGAGACGACACGAGACTGCCATTATAAAATGTGTGGACGAATTCAAGGTGAGAATGATGCAAAGCGATTGAATAAGCCTCTGAAGTATGTTGGTGAAATGACATCCGGTGAGTATGTAATGGGAATGGACAGTTTCTGGTCACGTACACTTTTTCCCCGCGTCGCGTGGGACTTTTAAACATTGCACAGCGGTGGAGACACGCAGAGTGAAGTGTTTGGCACCAAAGGAGTAAAACAAAACCAGATTCGGTATGTCGGTGGGCGATGCGGAGAGCTCGGTGATACGTGGTAACGCTGCACTTGATCTCCCCGTGTCAGGTAACTACGTCTCAGCGTGAGATTTGTGCTCCCAGGGTCTGCAGTCAGAAATTGCATTCCGTAAGGACAGGACGCACTGGGAAAAGAATGGATAGAGAAGAGTTCGGCTGCTTTAAGCAGCCGAACGACACACGAGTTCATACTGGAAGCACATGTTGTGGAGCACATGTCTCTTTGCTTTCACTGTTATGCTTTTCCACCCTGTGTCTTTGTGTGCTGACAATGCTGTGCGTTGCAACAAAAAAAAAGTTCAGTGCCCTAGATAAAAGTGTATTTTTATTCACAGCAAACTCATAACAGCAAGCCACACTCTGTACGAGCGATGTGCAATGATTCACCCTGTCTGCCAGTGGCTTCATGAATTGTCGCAATTCAGAGTGGCATTTAAATTCGAGAATCCGTCCTTTATTTAAACATTGGGGTGGCTGTGGTTACCATTTCTGACTGTGGGTATTACATGGGCCCACTGCATACCGCACATTATATATAAAAAAAAAGTGATTCTAGTTTCCAGCCCTTCGTCAATCCACTGCTGGATGAAGGCCTCCCCACAGTTTGTAGATGGGGGATATTTTTGTTCCCTGATGATGCTTGGCATATTTCCAAATAAAGCATCGTCACGTCTATTTCCAAATTGGTTGTGAGAATTGCACTTTCACTTGCCAGTGAGCTGAAACAATAATAATTGGTGCATTAAAACGCCGTACATGGTGGCAATTACATTTATTTGTGGCTGTATTGGAGCTATTAGATGGTTTCACAATACATATTTAGCCGGATTATTACATGGACTAACCCAAAAAAAATAATTATGAGTCTGAATCGATATCGGTGGATGAACCGAAGCATTGTTACACCTCGACTGTGTACCGCCTCTTGGATCATCACACTCCGCTCTCCTTCACACATTTCGTAGGTATGGTGCCTGTCAAAGGAGCGTTCGAACAGGAAAAATAACGAATGTGCAGGGATCTCGTGAAGTGCGTGCGATGGAGCCTTGTGTGCAATGTGTTGGCAGGCTGCCTTTTTCCCTGCGGCCAGCGATCAACGCGTGGCCCACTCGCCTTCACACCCAGCTTAGTTGCGCTTCTCGCGATGATAGCTCACTGCACACAAAGTTGGGTGGCAATGTGACGGGAGAGAGAAACACATGTGTATATTTACAGTTTTTAAATGAACGCGAGCAATTTTTACGTATATATATTTTTGTTTAATACAAAGTAGCATGAGGGGAGGCGGGGGGGGGTAGCAACTCAACGTTGATTCACCGCTCAAGGGAATAAACTTGTCGATTTAGGGGGGTACGGTGGTGGCATTTGTTGGCGTAGGCCCCACCAAGGCACCCGCCTATCGCCGGCCCCTGCATGGCAGCATCTTGGCATCGGAATAATCGGCAGAGCGAAAAGATCAGGGGTCAATCGGAGAAGTTCGCGAGTTATATTCCTTTGCTTGACGGTTGACTCACCCCCTCCCCCATCGGCCCTTCAGCGTCGAGAAAAGAGTTAGCACTTCGTGGGGAGGGATCAACAGTGGGTGTCGTATGGAGCGACTCGGTAGGAATTGAGTAATTTTCGCCCCTGTTTCAGGGCTGTAAATGGGAGATCGGCACTGCCTCAATGCTCATTTGAACGGCAAATCACTTTGACATTTTTTTTTGTAGTTTGACATTTTTACGCAGAGCGGTGGAACGCACTGAGCGTGTTGGGATCACAGTTACTGCCGGGGCATGCTTGGCTAGCAGTGCAACTGGGCAGCCACGAACAGAAGGACACTGTCGTAGCAAATAAGTGACATTTTTTATTGAGAACAATGGGATACTTTTTTTTGCAGATGTGTCATTATTAAGGCTCATTTGCTTCTTACCCAGGATAATGTTTGCAGCCACACATTCACTCCTTGTTCACCACAGCCACTCTGATACAATTCTAGATTTGAAGCTTTCGTGACTGCAAGGATTCATACTCTTAGGTTTTTCGGTAAAGTCACGTAGGTAAAAAATAAAACATTTTTTAATATAAATAAAATAATAATAAATGAAAATAAATCATTTAAATCACGACGTTTCGGAGGCAACACAAGTCTCCGTCTTCAGGTGGGACCGTCACAGCTACATTTACTGCATCAAGTGAGTACGAAACGTCGTGATTTAATTGATTTATTTTCATTTATTATTATTTTATTTCTATTATTATTATTTTTTATTTACGTGACTTTACCGAAAAAAACCTAAGAGTACTCTGATACAACTCCCCTCCCGGCATGCTGACCCTGCCGTCATCCTGCCCGTTAATGCAACAACAAAAACACATCCAGTCCTCTATTCATGTTGTTTCCAAACAAAGTGGCCTTGCCTTGCCTACCTCTTGATTCAACTGACAATGTATTCAGCCATACCTAGTCAGCTGTACTGGCTGCTTATACAACAGGAAAGTGTTGCAAATGGCATTTGCAGTGCACAATGATGAGTGCATACTCTTTGTACAGGAAGGTCCTCTTGTATCATTAGTTCCCCTTTTTTCACATGACTGTTGAACCCCACACGCTTCGATGGCAGTGGAGCAGCACTTACCAGGGCAGGGTGTCTGTGTGTGTGTTTTTTTGTTTGGTATCTCTGCAGTGATACGTTCATTAACTGTGATGTTTGTCCAGTGTATTCGCAGTGTTGTTATATATTCACATTGAGCGATATGCCTATCACCCCACGCCACCCAGGTGCAGTTTTAGTGGCATTCGTAAGGGATGGGCCCCGTGTAGTCCAATTTTTTTTATTTTGTGACATTGCTAAAAAAAAAAGGCGTGATAGACGTCATCATGAGACCAGGCAATGGAGCCAAGAATGGAAACACGCACATGCTCGCTTTCTCGTATTAACATTCACTTTAATAATCATACATTATTTACATACCCTGCCAGGTGGCTCAGCAGTAGATCGAACAGCTCGCAATCAATCCGACGATTGCTAGTTCAAATCCTGGTTGGGGATAGACTCAGCCTATCATCCCTACAAGGATGATAAAAAGGAGTGGCGAATTTTTCACCACTGCCTCAGGGCTGTCAACTGGAGCTGAGCACTGCCTTAAAGCTGATTTTGAGCAGGAAGTCACTGTCGTCATCATCGCGATCCATGAGCAGATAGCCTGTAGGTTGTCCACTGCACATTCCGTTATTTGTTTCCACTTCCAGGAAATCCCTAACGTTGTTAATGCCCGTTGCACCGACACGGATCTTCCTTACGCTTTTTGTGTGTGTTGTTTCGTGCGCTCGCGTGCATGTGTGTGCGTGCATGCGTGTCACCGCCCGCTCGCAGGCTGCAGCAAGATGGACCCACCGCCCTACGCGGGGATCCGCTACATGGGGCTGAGCTACCGCCAGGTGCAGCTCATGCGGCTGATGCCCATCCGCTACGAGATCGAGTACGTGTGCAAGGCGGGCCGCGAGATCCAAGGACCGCACGTTCGCAAGTGCCTGCCCAACGGCACCTGGTCTGACATGGGCACGGAGACCAAATGCTGTACGTAACGGGAGACGCGATGCTCTTGTTGTAGCGCGCGAGAAGATCGCAGCCCCCCCCCCCCCCCGCTGCTGCTGCGGGGGGCACTGGGCCTAAAACGTCAATGGAATTTATTCTGTCGCGCAATTCGTTCTATCCCGTTGCAGCGCACCAGCAAGATTTTACATTCGCGGAGGCAAAGATAGCCCACCTATAGCCTTGCCAGACTGTTGGTGCAAGTGCTGTTAGCGAGCACCTGTGAAGGTCGGCACGGCGCACATCGCACCAGCTATTAATTTGAGGCTCAGTCAACCTAGGGGAGGCCCAGGACCGGTTCGGATAATCGTCACCGGTGTTGGCCGTTAGGCGTAATGAAACTCGGGTCGTCGGGTTCGTAGCGCAGGGCGCTAAACCCATGCTTCCCCACAGTATTTTATATACAAAGACAAAGATCCCCTGAAAAGCCTTAACAGACTGTGCTGTTAGTGAGCACCTATAAAGGCCGGAACGCTACACGAGGGGGTGGGTGACCAGCACCACGCCCAACCCGCCTTTATCTTCCCAGTGGCGATGTTTACTACACACCGCACCAGGTACTCATTTGAGGCTGAGTCGACCTAGGGGAGACCCAGGACCGGTTCGGATAATCGTCACCGGTGTTGGCCGTGAGCGGGAATCGAACCCGGGTCGCCAAAGTTCGTAGTGCAGCGCGCTAACCGCTACACCACCGCTCCCCACACACCCACACGCACTCACGCACACTGCTGCCGCTTGAGGCTTTCACGGTTGCGCTGTTTGGCTCTCGGGGATGCGTTTTCAGCTCGTGGTGCAATCTGTGTGTGTGGTTTTTTTTATTCGACCCGATTTCATTTTATTCTTCAGGGAACAGAATGCAAGAGTGGAAAGGATTCAGTGCGACCCAAAAACAAACCGTGGAGAGTTGCGCACGCGCGCGCATTTGCCAGAGTTTTGTGACACGGATGGATGATTTGATAGAGGAAGCCTTTCAAAGTCCCGGTGAAGCCATTAGCTCCAACTGCTCCGTTGCCATTGCTTCCTTCCTTTTGCTGCCCCATTTCCGAGTCGGTGCAAAAGTTTGCAAGACGAAACTTCATGAGTTCACTCCTTAAACGGGGTCCACGCTCCGATCGATTCGTTGCGCCTCTTGGTTGCATGCGACCGTAATGTGCGGACATCACCTCCGCAATTGGTTGCGAGCCGCGAGGCAAAAAATCCGGTTGCACGCAGCAAAGACTCTACAATCCAGCGGCGATCTGCTCGGCAATTTGTTCGCGACGTACTTCATCGCCACGTAAAGCATTCGCAAAAACTGCGATCGCTCGCTTACAGCCCCGCTGGATTATGTCCTCGTTGGGCAACTACTCGCTCGGACGCGGAATAAAGCAGCTGCGGGCGACGATTTTAAGCGGTGGCGATTCCGAGAGGGACTCGTCTGCGCGACTGATCGCTCGATTGTGCGTGACCGGGCGTTGCGGTCTCGTCAACAAGTGCCGTGCGGATCCGACTCTTTCCCCGTGGTCTCGCGACATCCGAGTGCCCGTCACAGTAACCCTGCCCTAACCCCGCACACGGTCTCGCCCATCTAATCTCAACCTTCCTCTTTTTAAACTGGTTGTAACTATACGTCTGTTTAACACGTAGGCTTTTCGCGACAGATATCATTCATAATACGGTGGGGTTTTTGGGGGGGATTTAGATCGCGTGAATATTAATGTGTCGTTAAACCCGCCACCACCCGACAGCCGATGAGTAAGGTTTGTCACGTGAATAGAACATGCCAATTCGTTACTAGTACAGCACACCGGTGTGTTGGAGAGTGAATCCACAACATTTATACATTTGTCTGGCTGCCGCCTGATGATGCCGGTTGTAATTACTGGCAGAACGTTGTACTCAGTGTGCTGAACTAGTAACGAATTGGCATGTTCTGTTTATGTGATAAACCTTACTATATTCTTGGTTATTCTTGGTTCTTTCGGTTAAGTCACGTAGAAGGGAAATAATAAAATAATAAATATATAAAACAATTAAAACAAAATTCTTGGTTCTTTCGGTAAAGTCACGTAGATAATTTTTTTTATTAAATAAAATAAAATAATTTTCAATTACAAATAAATTCAAAATAATAAAAGCAAAAAACCCACGACGTTTCGATCGCAACACAAGCGGAGAGAAAAGAGAACAACTGCTTATAAGGGTTTCCAAAATGAGTGAGCGGGGGACGAGAGTTGGGGGGAGGGGAGAGCTTGTGCAGCGTGAACAGCAAGGGCGGGGCAGCCAGTCAGCCAATGGGGGGGAGGAAGGGGGTATAGATAGGGGGAGAGAGAGGGGGGTAGAGATAGGGGGAGAGAGATAGGGGGAGAGAGAGGGGGGGTAGAGATAGGGGGGGAGAGATAGGGGGAGAGAGAGGGGGGTAGAGATAGGGGGAGAGAGATAGGGGGAGAGAGAGGGGGGGTAGAGATAGGGGGAGAGAGATAGGGGGAGAGAGAGGGGGGTAGAGATAGGGGGAGAGAGATAGGGGGAGAGAGAGGGGGGTAGAGATAGGGGGAGAGAGATAGGGGGAGAGAGTGGGGAGTAGAGATAGGGGGAGAGAGATAGGGGGAGAGAGAGGGGGGGTAGAGATAGGGGGAGAGAGATAGGGGGAGAGAGAGGGGGGTAGAGATAGGGGGAGAGAGATAGGGGGAGAGAGAGGGGGGTAGAGATAGGGGGAGAGAGATAGGGGGAGAGAGAGGGGGGTAGAGATAGGGGGAGAGAGATAGGGGGAGATAGAGGGGGGTAGAGATAGGGGGAGAGAGTGGGAAGTAGAGATAGGGGGAGAGAGATAGGTGGAGAGAGAGGGGGGTAGAGATAGGGGGGGGGGCATTGCACCTCGCTACACACATCCACACTGCTGACGGTAGAGGTTGACAAGAAAACACAAATCAAGTCATGACCCAAAGTGGTTGATGACATCTTTACAATGATTGCTGAGTTTAAAACCGTCGTCTCGGTTGAAACTGTGTCTGTGTCTGTATATATGGATGGATTCGTGAACGATTTGGCTAAGTCGGGTGGTGGCGGGTTTAATGACATTTATATTCACGCGATATAACCAAAAAAACCTGTAACTGGAACTTTTTAATGATGAAAAAAAGTATTTCTATGAAAAGAGGAATGTTATTAGTAAGCGCAGACTCAAGTGTGTTAATATACTTTTTTCAATATACTGTTGTAACCTCCAATGTCAATGCACCCGTTTCACTTGAGGATATGGTTAGAGAATCGTAATAATAACGGAATGAAAATTAGCCTAACAATTGCTTGTTTCAGCTTTAATATTGGTTCTGAACTTTGATCCCCCCCCCATGCAAGCTTTTACCGTACCACGTGCATATATTAACATGATTCGTAATGAACATGTGTGTGTATGTATGCAGTTATCTTTGTCTGTGAAGTGGCCATACCCACTTCATGAACATTCAGAACTTGACTGGAGAAGCATCAATATTTGTTGTGGGTTCACAGGAGGTGGTGGTGTGGAAAGCACCGTGAGTTTGTGTCATCACTTTTTTTTTCATCCCATCGTTTATTTTATTCCGTAACGCGATGCATTGTGCGAGACACATTCTTAACGCACTGGCAAAGGCGGCGCAGTGGATCTTCTTTGCCAATAAGTATGAAGTTTAACTTGTAAATGGACACCGCAGCACCACTAATTAGGAGCGAACTAAAGTTTATGCCCAGCAGAAACAATGAGTGGCTCTATAAATACACCGAACGCGTGATTGAAATCCCTTGCGGACTACACAATACGATGTCACGTTGTGCCTTAGTCATTGCCGAGCTTGATAGCTGCCATGCGAAGGCTTTCTTAAGATACGGTGTTCAGGTTAAGAGGTTTTTTTCTTCTTCTTCTTCAAATGTTGCTTTTGTTGGTGCTCCGATTAATTGGCGTACATGTTGGGCACAGCGAGCACAGAGCCATTTGCTTCGCCTCTGAATGCGACCCACTTCTTTGCATCTCTTATCGCCATAGCGATACGATTGTGCTGTCATTTTCACGTCATGGGAACAAGTGACGAGTCGGAACTCTATCAGAGCTATGCATTACCACCCCCGACATGAGAATAATACAGGTCTTTTGGGGGGGGGTTAGATCGCCTAAATATAAATGTGTCGTTAAACCCGCCACTACCCGGCACAGCCAATTAGTAAGGTTTGTCACGTAAACAGAAAATGCCAATTCGTTAGTAGTACAGCACACCGGTGTGTTGGAGAGCAAAGCCACAACATTAACAATCTGAGTACGACGTTTTGCCAGTAATTACAACCGGCATCATTAGGCGACAGCCAGATTTGTGGCTGGTTTAACGGGTGGTGGCGGGTTTAACGACACATTCATATTTACGCGATCTAACCCAAAAAAACCTAGATTATGGATGATATTGGTCGCGAAAGCCTACGTGTTAAAACGAGAATAAAGGCCTGCGGAAGGAGTTATCACAGAACACATCCGCGATGCCTTTCAAGTGCAATCTCTGAATCCACACTTCAGGTGCTGCACTCTCCCATGCGCTGCTACAAAGAAATGTCTGTTGCCTAACAGGCAAAGCCCTTTTTATTATTATTGTTATCCAGCTTGGATTCTGCCAAATCACGTGCACAAAAATAACAACAAACAGAATTTTAAATGATGCGTCGTGCATGCAGTCATTGGTGGTGACCAGGCTGAGACCATCAGCTCATTCTGACTTAAGAACCCGGTTAAAATCACGAGTGTTTACCTGGATGTGAACACAGCATTTCAACAATGGTGGCTCAATTTCGATTTAAAGCTTTCGTGACTGCAGGGATTCATCTTCTTGATTCTTTCGGTAAAGTCACGTAGAAGGGAAATAATAAAATAATAAAAATAAAACAATAAAATAATTCTTACGACGTTTCGGCCACAACGCAAGCAGCCGTCCTGGTCTGTCGGGGAGACAGCGTCTGAATTTAGACGCTGTCTCCCCGACAGACCTGGTCTTCACATGAGGACGGCTGCTTGCGTTGTGGCCGAAACGTCGTGAGAATTATTTTATTATGTTTTATTTTATTTTATTATTTCCCTTCTACGTGACTTTACCGAAAGAACCAAGAAAATGGTGGCTCAGTGCTCTCTCTCTCTGATCCCTGAACCATCCAACCAGTACGGCCTACTTTAATATTGATTATTTTCCCCATTGTTCCCATCCACCAGAAGCCAACCGGTTCAATGTGTAGTGCCGTGCTGTGATCAATCGCTGTTGAGCTCCTGTGTGAATTGGTTCGGATTTGGCTCCGAGAAGGGCAGGCGTGAGTGTTGGGAACATTATTCACAAGACGAATGCACTTGTGGCACATCGACGACATCGGCGCGAGCGTGCCAACTTCAAATTCATTATCGGGGTCCGTGTACAAAAATAAAACAGCTGTAAAATGCTTTACAATCATTGCCGTTAACAAACAAAGAAGATATATAATTGGCTACTGTGTCAGGAAATGACCTCTCCCTCTCTTCAGCGCGGAAATAAAGAGAAGGGATAATATTGTGGCTCATACGTGGGAGTTCTTTTTTTTTTTAACTGCAGTGACTAAGTCTGCGAACTGACGGACACATTGCATTTGAGTGGTGTTCCTAGCTGACATTCAACAAAAAACTCCTGTATGAATGACGCATTTGTGTGGTTTTTGTCTTCCTATTCTTGACGGTTTGATACGTCACAACGAGTATCTTCAGATTTCACAAATTGGAGATGGTCGGATGACTCAGAGGGCTTTAACCACGTCAGACATGGGATCATAGGTTGCAATTCTAGCAACCATGATTACAAACCACGTTCTCTAGTGGGCCAAATTGATGAGCTCAGCCTGGTAGCCAATGACTGCACAATAAAAGTATCGTATTCAACGTTGTTTTCGGTTTATTTGACTCATTTTCAGCTCTGAGGACAAAAAAAAAACTGTTCAGGTGGATTGCCACGGGCAGAGGACCTTTATCGTCTACGCAATCATGAGTTATCTTAGTCGCTGGCCTTTTTGAGTTGTAGGCCACTGAGCCTGTGCTAAGAAAATTGTGATTTATTTTTTCAAAAACACAATGTATGTTGAACTTCTTTCGCAACGTACGTAGCCAACCGTGCACATTTGGAGGTGCGGTGGCGGCGGGGGGCGAACTAAACACGCATAAAGCAGCTCTAAAGAAATGAGTTTCTAAGGTGCAGTCCCAAAAAGTTCAAGTTCAAGTTCATTTATTAGGTATAGCCCTGTGAGCCATTCGGCTCTTGAATCGGGTGCAACCGCAACAAACAAAAAACTAAAACATGAACAAGAAAACATCTTAAAGTGACTATGTGCAAACAGAAAATCCAAGAAAACACAGCAAAATATTGCAGAAAAAGCACCGTACACCAACACTGTGTGCAGTGTTGGTGTACGAGTTGGTGTACGAGTTGCCCACTTCACCGTTGTTGCAAGAGCATCCACTAGACGAGGGAGAACCAGGGAGGTGATGTAGCCCGCTCTTCCATGCTGGCATATTCATCTCGAAATAGATGGGAGTAGCCACACTCTGCTTAGTCCACCGCGCGGACAACCTGCCGACTGACTAACTGCGGTCTCCTCGTTTATAACGCTGGGTGGACAGGGACTGGGGGGAGGAGGGGAGGATTAAGGTAACCATTTTCTTGGTTCAGATTCAGACTCTGCCTTCTCGACAGACCTGTTCTCCACCTGAGGACGGCTGCTTACGTTGTGGCCGAAACGTCGTGAGAATTATTTTGTTATGTTTTATTTTTATTATTTTATTATTTTCATTCTACGTGACTTTACCGAAAGAACCAAGAAGATGAATCCCTGCAGTCACGAAAGCTTTAAATCGAAATTTAAGGTAACCATTGTTGCAACTACCGTGAGGGGAGATCAAACCGAACCTGCGACCTCTTTAATTGCAAGTCCAGTTTGATAGAAAAGAGGTTTTTTGGGGGGGTTAGATCGCGTAACTATATAAATGTGTCGTTAAACCCGTCACCACCCGACACAGCCAATTAGTAAGGGTTGTCACGTAAACAGAACGATGTGTTGGAGGGCAAAGCCACAACATTTACAATCTGAGTACGACGTTTCAACTAGCCTCATCAGGTGACAGCCAGGTTTGTGGAGAAATCCTCCTGTTTCGTTCCCTAAACAGAGGGGTAGATGTGATTACATCGCTTGGGTGCTCATCTTGCGCGAAGTGGGGGTTTAATGAATGCATGTGAATGACAATGGGTATCCATTGCCGCTTGGGTTATTAATATGATCAAACCGAATCTGCGACCTCTTCAATTGCAAGTCCACTATGATAGCCACGACACCGGGCGGGCGTCCACTGCAATATGAACCTGACAAAGGGGTAGCGAAATAAAGAAGTACAAATTCACGTGAATTTTCCGTCCTTTTTTCGTTGTCGTTGTTGTTGTTGCAGTGCGGATGTGCCCCGAGATGCCCCCCGACTTCTCGAACGGCCGAGCGGAGATCGTGGAAGGTAACGCACGGGCGACCGAGGGTACCCACATCGAGTACTCGTGCGACGAAGGGTATCGCCTGGTCGGCCCACCGGCCCTCTACTGCACCAAGGCCGGCGTGTGGGACGGCTCGATTCCCCACTGCGTCGGTACGTACCGCCTCGTTCAAAAACACGCGCTTTTGAATTTAAAAAAATTATAATGCGTCCCTAACAATTGCCCCGGGGTCGTTTTCGTCGCGCGGAATTCTACCCCCAGCCCCATCAAGTGCAATGCCAGTTGTTGTGTGTTCCTGTTGTGAAGCCAGTGACAGTCGTTGTGTGTTCCTGTTGTGAAGCCAGTGTCAGTCGTTGTGTGTTCCTCTTGTGAAGCCAGTGTCAGTCGTTGTGTGTTCCTCTTGTGAAGCCAGTGTCAGTCGTTGTGTGTTCCTCTTGTGAAGCCAGTGTCAGTCGTTGTGTGTTCCTCTTGTGAAGCCAGTGTCAGTCGTTGTGTGTTCCTGTTGTGAAGCCAGTGTCAGTCGTTGTGTGTTCCTGTTGTGAAGCCAGTACCAGTCGTTGTGTGTTCCTGTTGTGAAGCCAGTGTCAGTCGTTGTGTGTTCCTGTTGTGAAGCCAGTGTCAGTCGTTGTGTGTTCCTGTTGTGAAGCCAGTACCAGTCGTTGTGTGTTCCTGTTGTGAAGCCAGTGACAGTCGTTGTGTGTTCCTCTTGTGAAGCCAGTGTCAGTCGTTGTGTGTTCCTGTTGTGAAGCCAGTGACAGTCGTTGTGTGTTCCTGTTATGAAGCCAGTGTCAGTCGTTGTGTGTTCCTGTTATGAAGCCAGTGTCAGTCGTTGTGTGTTCCTGTAGTGAAGCCAGTGACAGTCATTGTGTGTTCCTGTTGTGAAGCCAGTGACAGTCGTTGTGTGTTCCTGTTGTGAAGCCAGTGCCAGTCATTGTGTGTTCCTGTTGTGAAGCCAGTGCCAGTCGTTGTGTGTTCCTGTTGTGAAGCCAGTGTCAGTCGTTGTGTGTTCCTGTTGTGAAGCCAGTGACAGTCGTTGTGTGTTCCTCTCGTGAAGCCAGTGTCAGTCGTTGTGTGTTCCTGTTGTGAAGCCAGTGTCAGTCGTTGTGTGTTCCTGTTGTGAAGCCAGTGACAGTCGTTGTGTGTTCCTGTTGTGAAGCCAGTGTCAGTCGTTGTGTGTTCCTCTCGTGAAGCCAGTGTCAGTCGTTGTGTGTTCCTGTTGTGAAGCCAGTGTCAGTCGTTGTGTGTTCCTGTTGTGAAGCCAGTGACAGTCGTTGTGTGTTCCTGTTGTGAAGCCAGTGTCAGTCGTTGTGTGTTCCTGTTGTGAAGCCAGTGACAGTCGTTGTGTGTTCCTGTTGTGAAGCCAGTGTCAGTCGTTGTGTGTTCCTGTTGTGAAGCCAGTGTCAGTCGTTGTGTGTTCCTGTTGTGAAGCCAGTGACAGTCGTTATGTGTTCCTGTTGTGAAGCCAGTGTCAGTCGTTGTGTGTTCCTGTTGTGAAGCCAGTGTCAGTCGTTGTGTGTTCCTGTTGTGAAGCCAGTGTCAGTCGTTGTGTGTTCCTGTTGTGAAGCCAGTGTCAGTCGTTGTGTGTTCCTGTTGTGAAGCCAGTGACAGTCGTTGTGTGTTCCTGTTGTGAAGCCAGTGTCAGTCGTTGTGTGTTCCTGTTGTGAAGCCAGTGTCAGTCGTTGTGTGTTCCTGTTGTGAAGCCAGTGTCAGTCGTTGTGTGTTCCTGTTGTGAAGCCAGTGACAGTCGTTGTGTGTTCCTGTTGTGAAGCCAGTGTCAGTCGTTGTGTGTTCCTGTTGTGAAGCCAGTGACAGTCGTTGTGTGTTCCTGTTGTGAAGCCAGTGTCAGTCGTTGTGTGTTCCTGTTGTGAAGCCAGTGACAGTCGTTGTGTGTTCCTGTTGTGAAGCCAGTACCAGTCGTTGTGTGTTCCTGTTGTGAAGCCAGTACCAGTCGTTGTGTGTTCCTGTTGTGAAGCCAGTGGCAGTCGTTGTGTGTTCCTGTTGTGAAGCCAGTGTCAGTCGTTGTGTGTTCCTGTTGTGAAGCCAGTACCAGTCGTTGTGTGTTCCTGTTGTGAAGCCAGTGACAGTCGTTGTGTGTTCCTGTTGTGAAGCCAGTGTCAGTCGTTGTGTGTTCCTGTTGTGAAGCCAGTACCAGTCGTTGTGTGTTCCTGTTGTGAAGCCAGTGGCAGTCGTTGTGTGTTCCTGTTGTGAAGCCAGTACCAGTCGTTGTGTGTTCCTGTTGTGAAGCCAGTGTCAGTCGTTGTGTGTTCCTGTTGTGAAGCCAGTGTCAGTCGTTGTGTGTTCCTGTTGTGAAGCCAGTGCCAGTCGTTGTGTGTTCCTGTTGTGAAGCCAGTGTCAGTCGTTGTGTGTTCCTCTTGTGAAGCCAGTGCCAGTCGTTGTGTGTTTCTGTTGTGAAGCCAGTGTCAGTCGTTGTGTGTTCCTCTCGTGAAGCCAGTGTCAGTCGTTGTGTGTTCCTCTCGTGAAGCCAGTGTCAGTCGTTGTGTGTTCCTGTTGTGAAGCCAGAGTCAGTCGTTGTGTGTTCCTGTTATGAAGCCAGTGCGGTGCGCTTGCCTAACGACACAACACGCACCTCCGATTAGCACGCTTGGCCCACGTACGTTGTGCAAAAGAAGTTCTACGTACGTACATGCACACAGGCAAGCCGATGTGGGTGGAGAAGTTTGTAGCTACATATGCTACGGGCCCCGCACTTTCAAGGGCCCCCCGCGCTAAATGTTTTCAAGCTATCAATGCTAGTGCAGTGATTCCGCACTTGCTATATTACTATAGTACTATACTGCCTTCAACTTTTATGAACGACTGGGTGTTTAAGGTTAACGATTTGTCGTATTATCTGACTGTATAGCAAATTAAAAAATACAATAATTTCACTATGCAAGTTAAACATTTACGGTTTTAATATTCATGTTTTTTTTTTATTTAGGGCCCCTTTATAACATATGCTACAGGCCCCGCACTAGCATAATCCTGCACTGGCTATACCCTCTTCTGAAGGGTGTTAACAATTTTAGAGCTACAATAGAATTCGGATTTTTACGGCATCTAAATACAATTATCCCACGATTAAGCATCTAATCGTTGAGACAGCACTATTAAGATAAACATTTCTCATTTTAGTTTGCACACAATGAATGCCATGAAAGTGTGATCCGCAGCCATTAGGGCATTTTAGAAATGGAAATTATTTGCTTTCAAGAAAGTGATAATTGTTGCCAAGCGTAGTGTAATCCCATCTGGGCCAGTAATCAATGTAACCGTGTGACGTGTGTGTACTGTTGTGGGAAGTGGTAGTGTAGCGGATAGCGCGCTGCGCTACGAACCCAGAGACATGGCCAACACCAGTGACGATAACTGGTCCTGGGCCTCCCCTAGGTCAACTCAGCGTCAAATGAGTACCGGGTGTACATCATCGCCACTGGGAAGACAAAGGCGGTCGGGTGTGGTGCTGGCCACCCACCCCCTCCTCGAGTGTCATTCCGGCCGCTAACAGCACTCGCCCTAAACAATCTGTCGAGGCTATACGGGGGATCTTTGTCCTTGTTTTGTTGTGCAGGACTAGAGAAGACACAGCGCGCTCGTTATGCAGTTATGTGCGGGGGAGTCAGGTGGGAAAAACTGAGATAAATAAGGAGGGTGAGAGTGGGCGAGGGGTAACGATTTCCCGGTTCCCACTGCTCAGCCTGCACTCCCGTGAGATTTGAAGCTTCACCTAGAGACCTGACGGCATAAAGCACAACCTAATGAGTCTGTGTTACGGTATCCCACGTGTTCATATTTTATGCGGTTTTCCATACGTAAGTAGACCGATAGGATTGTGTCTTCCCCTTGTGAATACATGTGGCCACCTGCATAGAAATTAATATTAAGGCGTCCATTCACCTGGTTATAATCCCATAAGGCTGCCCCATAACACAGGGCAAAAGTCAAGTTGCTATCTTTAATCGATTCTGCTTGATTTTAACAATAAATAATTTAAGCAGCATTGGTTAAATTAAAGCAAACTTTGCACCAGTTTCTAAATATAGTGTCTCATTAGCTTAGTCAGGCTTGCCTGAGCCAATGCGAGTGAACTGCCATATGTTATATCTTTACGATATGGATTCTCGTTTGAAGCAAAAAAACATGAAGATGTTTATTTTACCAGGTAAGGCCCACTGAGATGAATAGCTCTTTTTCCAGAAGCGACCTGTACACAAATAATAGCTAAACGAAGTGGCTTATCATGCGGAAATTGAGAGCAGCCAGCGACTCCAAGCGCACGTTTCTAACTGCGGAGAGAAAAATCCACGCCGCCACTGGGAGAGAGACACCGCAAACTCCAAATATACAGCAGGCGTCAAAGGGTTGGGATCGAACCCATGACCTCCTGCATACCAAACGAGGCAGATACCATCTCTCCAAAATTAACCTGTCCAGAGTTTGCTTGCTTCCAACTAATGCTGCTGAAATATACAGGCAGTCCTCGACTTACGGACACCCCACTTACAAGTCGTTCGACTTACAAACGCATCTCAGGAACGAATTAGGTTCGTAACCCAAGGACTGCCCGTACACTGAGAGAGGCCTTGTGGTTGACAGTGAGTGCAAACTATATATATACACGTTTATATTGTTTACGTCGAAGGACACGCATATACGAAGGGATATATATTATCTTCCGTCTTATTTTGTCATGTTCTCCACAAACGGCGCTCACAGTTATTTTCTGTTTCATTCTATAGGGCGTTGGTATTTGTTTCTTTGCGGCGCTAGTCTTCCTGCAGATTGAAATGTTTTTTGCTCGCAAGTACTGTACTTTAGATGACAACACGGTGAAGGTCAGGTTGAAAATAAATTGAACGATGATAACCTTGGCCCTCACAATGATATAATTTAAAATGTTTGAGATGTGACCACGATATTGTTTACCTCCGTATACAGAGTGTTTCGCCGGCTCCAAATCAGGTGTATCGGCATCATTTTTTTTCGGTTAATGCTACAGAAGGAGATTCACGGCAAACACTGGCCCACACAATAGTAATTAGTGTATACTTTATCCAGGGATCAATATACTACTTTGCCACTTATCGACTGTAAGATTAATGATTTAACCATGATAGTGCAGATGTTTTTTTTTGCTGACACAGAAGCATATGGGAATGGTGCAGTGGTTTAATGGTTCGCGGGACTCCACTTACAACCCAGATGCCACAAAGACTCGATTCGGTCTGCTGGAACGTTAAGTTGAAACAATATTGCAAATTTAGTAAGTGCCCCCTCTCACCCAGCCGCCTCTATCCACCCAGCCGCCTCTATCCACCCAGCCATGTATGTACGTATTTTAAACTTCTTTCGCACCGTACGTAGCCAACCATGCTAATCGGAGGTGTGGGGGAAGGACAAGAAACTAAACACAAAAAGCAGTTCTAAATAAATAAGTTTTCAATCTAGATTTAAAAGTGCATCGTTCCAGTGGCTTCCTAATATCGGAAGGGAGAGCATTCCAGACGGCCGCAGAGGCACATCTGAAAGCTCGTGTGATGCGATACAAATCGGTGCGACACATTTAGTCTCAATCGACAGGTTGTGTGCGAGTGGTGAAGTAAAGTGTAGCTACTCTCACATCATCCAAGACATCTGGCTAGCAGTGGAAGAGTGACAAATACCTTCCAGAGGGACACTTGAACTCCCTCTCCTGAAGGGCCTTCCACTGGCAGTACCGTGTATAAGTTTGGTAATTCCAGGGCTGTGCCTCTACATGTTACAGAAGTGGACACAACAGGGCATTGGATGGGTTTGTATCTCGGGTTTGTTTCTGGGATTATTATTGGTCATGCATTGCATATGGTTATATTGTATGTGTGCCACCCACAATGAAAGTCCAGGGAACTGCACAGTGTCTGCCGACAAATTTATCTCGGCTTGCGGGGACTAAAATTACCTATTTGTCTCAGCAAGACTAAATTGTGTGGGAACAATGAGAGTAGGTTTTTGAATAAGGATATAAAACACATCTACAGCAGCTCGTTAAATCGCAGGATCAGGAGAGATGGCGGAGAAGGCTTTGGGAGGCCTTCATTCAGCAGCGGATTGACCATGCCAGATTGATGATGAATATAGGACACTGACATCGTCGGTCACCACAATAAGCAATCTCCAGCTAATCTGCAAAGAATATCAAGTTTACCTTTGATGGGAAATAATGGCTGCATTATATTACAGCACTCATTACAGCGGTAAATTGCGAAACCTCCAACGCTACACGGAGCTTTGGCTTCTGAGAATTCGAGCAAAGCTAAATTTGACGCGTTCCATTCTTTGCGCGCAATAACGCATCAGCGATTGATTAATTTTTTTGTGCAGTTCCATTGTGTTCCGAGATGCCGAAGGACGGTTTAGGGTTGTGTGTGCAATGGCCTGCGTGCAAAGTAAAAACGTCGAATGTCCCTAAAGGGCAACACGAGGGGTGCATTCTTTGGCAATGAATGAACATTGTTACGTTCAACGTAATTGTTGGCTTTGAGAAGACTAGCGATGCGTTTGGCATGAGCGTAGGATTAGAATGTTTTGAATTTTCATCGTTAACTCGATAAATATGACGCAGGCCAAAAGGAGCTCTCACATCTTGTTTTGTGTAAAGGGTTGCTGTTGAACGTAGAACCTTCGAGAGGTTTTTTTTTTAAAGGGGAAAACATGAAGGTTTTAAGAGCTTACGACAACATCAGTGGTTTGATTCGTTTTCAAAATTAATTTCCTCAAGAGGGTGTATAAGGTGGAGATGGATGTAATTTTACTTCAAGCTTTCACGACATTGAGGCTCGAACAATTCCGAAATAATAATGATCTCTTTCTTGGGTCAGTTGTTTGATTTTGAAGCATTATGTGACAGCAGCTCCAGTGTATAAGTTCATGCAAAATGTATTCCACTAATCATCACCTTGCCCTGAATGAGAATTACTTGTTAATAATTCCACTTACCATGTGAGAACTTGGCAGCTCACGTTTTACATCAAAGTAACGGCATGCACATTTTTAGTAGCGTGCCGTATATATTCCTGCAATTTTTTTTCCTCATGCAACTGCTGGTAGAAGGGCCTCAACTCAAGGGACCTCTGGAGGGCTCCCGCACACGGTATTTGGCCTACTCTTCCCCCGCTGGCCCAGAATGTCTCAGAATAGGTGGCAGTACCCACACTTTACCCCCGCCACGTGCGATTCTGCCCGTCGACGATCTGTGGTCTAACCGTTTCTCGCTGCTGGGTGGACAGAGACACACGCGGGGATTTGAGAAACTTTGCCCCACATTGTTTCAACTGCCGGCACAGTGAGCCCGGAATGAGCCGCAAGGTTTACTACTGGATTGTATTCTATGGTTCTTTCGGTAAAGTCACGTAGATGAAAACAAAAATAACAATAAAATAATAAAAATATAGTGAATAAAAATAATAATACTGGATTGTAAGTCCAATGTGCTCTCCATTGCATCTCACCGGTGTGCGCTACATGGTTGTGCGCTTTCGTGAATCTAGCAAGGGTCACGGAGTGAATTCAATGCCTTCTCGTCAAGTTTGATGTCCTAGATTTGCACCGCCTGTAGCCGTCATCAAAACGTTTGCATTTTAGTTGGAGACACATTTGCTTTCGAGAAGCCTTGCGCACTGACTTGTTGATCACAAGCACATCATAAAAAAAAAATTGACCCAATAAAGAACGAGGCACACTTGAGTTACACACACACCACAGTACACGGCTGCTTTGTATGGATAGCAAGCTTGAGACGAGGCTTCTGAGGCAAAACACCTTTGGGTATGTTTTTTGTTTGTTATTTTTGCTTCTCAAAAGAGAAATGTGCAATGTGCTATGCCCCTTAAGGGGAAGCTTTGGAAAGTTCCAAAGTGTACGAATTCTGTAATGAATGTTCTGCATCTTCAGAGGAAGCAAAGGTCCCATTGGTAGGAAGTGTTAGGTCTCTTGGTGGCAAATGTTTATTTTTTTGTCCTGTTTGTTGAAGCTCCCCAATTGGCCGTACACAGCAGACATCCATTTAAACACTTACTCGCAGGTATGGTTTTCGCTTTAGCGGATTCATTGAAATGCAGTGCGACAAAACAAAGCACGTTTATTTGTATTGCCAGTCTCATTTCAAATGCATAGAACCTATCGGGAGCATGTTTTACTCTTCCAGATACTTAGTTGTTAGGGTTCTGATGCCATCGAGAGGGGGGTGGTGGGGGGGGCGGAGGAGGGGTTGGGAAGGCTGGGCTCTGAGAAGGAGATGGATGAATTGTGCATGAAGGAGACATTTGAAGATGAAGCTATAATCAATTCAACGTGAACCAATTGTGCGTCGGAGAAGTTCTTCTTCAGCTGTATGCAAAGTGGAGAAAAATGCCCAGGACATCAAGAGCGTGCGTTTATTATATTTTTTTTTGCATAAAACCCAAACAGCGCTGCTCTTTCTCGGGGTTCATTGCTCAAACTTAATCCTTGGCCAAATTAAATATGCATTTGCCTGTTAGGTTCCTGGTCACTTGCAGGTTTCTCAGTGCAGGCCTTCCCATCCGGCATGCGTGTTTGCTGTGAGCATATTCATGAGAGTTTGATACCTGACGTGTAGGTTTTCTGCAGGTTGCGCTATACAGCTCTCCGTTGTGTTTTCTGTCACGATGGCCGACATTTTCCTTCTCCGCGTGCTGGGGGAAGCTTCCTCAGAGACTGAACTCCCATCACGTGGAACGAAACGTCCGACATCATGCCGGACGATGCACGGTCCAAGCTAAAAAAACAAAATTCGGACAACAATGATGATTTTAGATGTATATACCGTCTGATACGAGGTGCATTGCTAGACCTCCAATTATCACGGTTGGCGACGTAAGGTGTGAAGGAAGTTCAACATACATAGATGCTGTAAAAGACCAATTAATTTGCATCGAATAACTACGTAAGAAGCATTGCATAGCACACAGACAGGCCTCTGTGGCGGACACACAAGAGCGAAATGTAACGTGACAATAGAGTTAAAATTGGATAATATATTAAAACCAAAACACCATCCAGACTCACATATAAAATACTATCATGTAAAGTGGAACATATTTGCCATAGAACCACAACTGCAAATAACTACCCCAAATTGTCGTTTTATATGTTGCGTACAAAGCGAGGGAAAATCGTGTGGGGGCTTTTTTTATAGCAAAGAACAAAAGCATCCAAAACAATAGCATCCTCAAAGATAGATTACACAGGCGGGTGTTTGTGGCATTGTGGTTAATGTTTGTCAAAGCAAAAAAACCCGGCCATAATGCACCTCTCCTAGAGGGATGGCCATTGTGCCAAGTTGACACCAGCAGGCCCCAATTACAGGTGGTCATGTTGACTTTGATGGTGGCAGGAAACGCGGTGGCCGTGTTAGTCACCACACTGGACGAGACTTCGGAACGGCCAATTATGTATGCCACCACGAGATTGAATACAACGTACCGGATTCACCTGCGGCAATCAAGCCGTACCTAGTGTGAGTAATGAGTCAAATAAAACACGCGCACACGCACGCCGCTTCCGTTATCCTACATCCTACGCATGTCTTTCGCTGGTCTCTTGGCAGTTCAAAGAGTTGCTCTACTAATGGGGAGGGGAGGGGAGGCTTTGCTCGTGTTTCCACTTCCTCTGTATCGAGTTGGTGCATTGATTTAAAAAAAACCGAGGCTGGTTTAGTCTTAGATGTATGTCGACGTTTCTCAGTGTGTGTTGTAAGGAGATTTGTCCACAATAAAGGTTTTAGATCGCTTACATATAAATGCGTCGTTAACCCACCGCCACCCGACGCAGCCAATTAGAAACGTCTGTCACGTGACCAAAAGTGGCAATTAGTTCCCACTTCAGCATGCAGGTGTGTTGGAGAGGGAACCCAATGACATTTACAATTTGTGTACGAAGTTTCGCCGGTGATATTGGTCGTCAAAGCCTTCTCGTTACAAAGCTTTGCGCGTTTGTTTCGCTCTTGCACTGGCTGTAGACGTGTTAAGGGGGGAGAGTGGCTGCCTGTATTCCCACCGGAAGCTGATATTTTTAATTCAACGCTGCCAATGGGTACAGTAGCGGTAGAAGCCTTTCCGACATTTTTTTGAATTATTAATCTTTGTAAAATAGAATCTTAGCAAGCGGTCCGAAACACTGTAGAGAGATTGTAACTTGTGGATGAGAGAAACGCGGTATCACAAATTAACGTATGACGAAGCTCTCCTCTCACACCTGCCTGCCCACTTCTCCCGTCCCATAGAGCATTGGACCTGCCACACATTTCTCTGATTCTGGCAATGGAAGTCTTAACCTCTTCATGCAGCCTTTCTTTTTTTAAATAGCCCCGAGTACTTGAGCGTCCATGAAAAACTGTCACACCAAATTGCCCCTTAATGACCCTGTGCCAGACATCATGCAGCGAAAATAAGTGAGCGTGTGTGTAAAGAAATAAATAAGTGTGGCAACGTGCAAAAATATAGAATGATCTAAACATGAGAGCCGTATTCCGCACGGCCGTGACAGCTCATGTAAAATTGAACGGACTTCACATCTGGTACCCGGGCACTTCAGGGGAGCCGGCCCTTTCGAAAGGCAACTCAATAAAGGCTGTTCATGCTTCCCGACGGATGTGGCCAAGGGAAGGCTACATGACCATCCAGTGTTCACACTACGATGAAATCGGATTACAATTGAGCTCAACGGGACCTCTCACGTGGCACCAAAATAGTCTACTAGGCGTGAGGCTTCCCGTGAAGTTGACGAAACACATTCGATGTTGATTACACAGTAAGGTGGGTTGCTGCCATGGTGTCATGGTTTAGCACACTGGATTTGAAATGGAATCCAGAAGTCGCCAGTTTAATTCTCTGCCCCCCCCCCCCACCTCCACCAGCCTCTGTCTAACCAACAGTATAGGTGTTAAACGCGTACACCACAATCGTTTCGCTGGCAGGTTATGTGGTGGGGTGAAGTGCGGGTACCGCCATTTGTTCCGAGATGTCTGAACAGTATACTCTTTGGTTCTTTCGGTAAAGTCACTTAGGTATTTTATTTGATTGTATACCTACGTGACTTTACCGAAAGAACCAAAGAGTATGGATTCCTGCAGTTACGAAAGCTTCAAATCAAGATGAATGTCTGAACAGTGTGAAAGAGTAGGCCAAATATCCTTGAGAGGGTCTATATGTTGAACTCCCTTGAGTGAAAGGCCCTCCTGCAAGAAATGGTGTGAGCAAGCAATTGCAGGGCTGCACCTTTACCGTGTATACTGCATGGTAATTGTGTTTTTGCATTTGTTTGGAATTGGCACATTTTTCACTGTTTCATTATCTTGAGTCTTTTTTGTTGACCTCTTAAAACTAATGTTTTCTTCCACAAAGAACAAGAACAAAAGTTTATTGGCTATTAAATGTTAATTTGTGATGTATATGAATGTGAATATTATTTTCTGGCCCAAAGCAGCTTAGGAAAATACTGCTGTTATAAATGCGTCCTTCCAGACTTTAAATAAAGTGTCGGAGGACATTGTTCTCTTAAATAAAACATAATGTGCAGCATAAAAACGTGTTGGCTGGAATTAACATTGGAACTAAAATGCATTTGTTAATATACGCACTTATTCAGCCTTTCCTCTTAATGTGTTCAGTGAGTGCTCCCCCTCCCCCTTATTACTTATGTTTATGCTAGAATTGGCTTACAATTATAATAGAGAAGTCATTGTTATATGAGTTGATGTATTTGAGTGTAACAACCAAATTAAATCCACCAATACCCAGACCATTTTCAAAATTTACAGTTTAGTCTTCCCCCCCCCCCCCTCTCCTCTTCCGTATATAATGATGACAATAAAATTTACAGCACGAAACATTGCGAGGATGCGAGTAAGCAGCGGTATTTGCCTGCCGGTAGTGCAGTTGATGCTAATAGCCCTCATGCCATGGAGTATGCATTTGCGTGGTGCATTGTGGTCGTCGCTCGGTTGTGTCCGTTGTGCTGTACTTACAGAAGAAGTCAACACATTCCAGTATTCCCAGCACACGAAGATTGTGTCCAAGACTCCGGGAGGCAAAGCAGGTACCGGTTGTGATCGCCTTCACAGACGCCTGCCCGCATTGCCTGCCCTCACCATCGCGGCACCAACGGCCGGATATTCCGCCCGGGGATGAACCCATAGAGACGTCACGTGCCTTTTGCAAGGGTGACCTCGGTGGACAAGTTGACAACGGAGCAGGGGGTCAATACAGGTGTAATGCACAACGCTGAGAAATTAAATTACACAATAGAGTTAAACAACTTTGAAGGCGCATGGGAGCTGACGCAAAGCGTCCCTTGGTTGCCCAGCTGTCGTCCTGCCTGCTGTTGGCTTTCGCAATATATATGTAAATTCTGCGTGCAAATTGAGAGGAGGTTTGGTGCTATTGGTGTTGTTTAGAGTAAACGGAGAGGAGTTTGCTTCATGAAGTTGTTTATTAATTTTAAATATTCATGTAAGGGGTGGTGGCGCACGATGAATCCGGTGACCTGAGTTTGATTTCCAGCAACGGCTGACATCAGTGGCAAGTTTCTATCTGAACTGGTGTCTGGAGTACCTTCCCCACACACCCTGCGCCAAGCTGCACTGACCGGCATGGTGAAGTATTGTCAAACAACGCCGATGTGTGGGGCACGGTGTGGGATGCCCCTCGTCCAGCAGTGGTTATACAAACTTCTGTAAATGAATACTGAAAACAATATAACTAAATTAAAAAAAATAGATAATACAATATATACGTGAGTGTATTCTTACTTGCACTTACATCTCCATATTTTATTTGCTTCTATTACAGTTTACATATTTTATATTTTATGATTATGCTTTATTGTAACCTTAATATTTTGTAGGTGTACCGTTTTTACGTTTGTCAAAGCAAAAACAATGAATTTGAAATGTCAGCTACGATTATTGAGAAATATATAATACGTAGAGAAAGTGGACAATGTATCAAATGACTCAATATAATAAGCAATGAATATTGATGCGATGACAGGTCTTCTCTGGCATGGCCGAGGTATGGAACTTTCAGCCAACGTCTGTCACGCTGTTCACATGTAAAAAAGGGTGGATTACATCTGCTTTCGAAGGATCTTTTTTTTTATGTGACATCCAACCCTGTATTACGGTTCCCATCTTTTGATTATTTCACCTATGTCTCTCTCTCTCTGGGGACATTTGCAAAGCATTAAGCATGTATGCACTGTCTTGCCAGAAAGAGAGAGGAAATTCAAATCTGCCGGAGGAAAAGTGACAAGTCAGCCTGGCCTGGTTTGGAATTGAAAGAACCTGGGCTCATTTATTCTGGTCTCGCAAGAGAAAGTGAATGTGTGTTGCTCTGGTAGTATTGGCTTTCGTTTGCTGAACAAATTCATTATAAGGTCACGCTCATTACACACTTGCTTGCCACAAATTAACCAAAACACCTTGCTGATATCGTTAAGGGGCATAAACAATCACGCGAACTTTAGTCAAACTCACAGCAGTAGCTTTTGGCTAACCATTGAACAAAGATGGTCACCGCATCAAACCCCTTCAGATGCGCTTATGTGGCCGTCTGGAACGCTCTTTCTTCCGATATTAGGAAGCCACTGGAACGATGCACTTTTAAATCTAGATTGAAAACTCATTTCTTGAGAACTGCTTTTTGTGTTTTGTTCGTTGTCCTTCCCTCGCACCTCCGATTACTACGGTTGGCTAAGTATGGTACGAAAAAAGTTCAATATACATACGTACGCAGGGCGTTGGCATGCACAGGATGAGATTTAGCGGCAACCCCTCGTCACTCAAACCAGCGCAAAAGAACTTGATCCTTACGTGGCGTTATCAGGTCGTCTAGCAACCATTGTCTCTGGAACGCGTAGACAGTAATAGATGATTGACAGGTCAGAGTATGGGGTGGTCTGTTATTGAAAAATGTATTTATGTCCATTTAAATATTTTACAAGGGAGACAAGGAAAACACCGACTGTGTGTGTGAAACGCTGTATATTGAGTATTTGCATGGATATGCTTTGCTGTATATGGGACATTGAACAAAGGTAAAGCTGCTGCCCTGAAATTGTTTTCTCAGGCAACTTCTGGGCAGAAGGCCCTCCACAGTAGATGGACCCGCCCCCCCCCCCCCCCCCCCGAGCGTATTAGGCCTACTCTTCCACGTTGGCAAGATATCTCAGAAGAGATGGGAGTCCCCACGCATTACCCCGCTGCATGCGATCTGCAAATCTGCCTAACTGTGGTGTGCTCATTTATATTGCTGGGTGGATAGACGCTACTATCGCACTATGAATGATAAATAATGCCTATGTTCATTTAGGAAAGCCTCAAAGTCTTAAGACGATCATCCATAATACAGTTATTTTGGGGGTTAGATCGAGTAAATATAAATGTGTTGTTAAACCCGCCACCACCCGACACAACCAATTAGTAAAGTTTGTCACAAAAACAAAACATGCCAATTCGTTACTACTACAGCACACCGGTGTGTTGGCGAGTAAACCCACAATTTTTCCAATTCGTGAATGACGTTTCGCCAGTAATTACAACTAGCATCATCAGGCGAGAGCCAGAGTTGTGGAGAAATCCTCCTGTTTCGTTCCTTAAATAGAGGGGATACATGGGATGTCGTTAGCCAATCAGGTGCGAAGGCCAGAGGGGGTGGGGGGGATCAATGTATGCATATGAATTACAATGGATTATTCAGCCTATGTGTTACACTCCCAAGGCTATTGTTTGCAGGAGAACACTGCATTGAAATGGTTCACCAGAATCATTCTTTAGACTGGAGGAATCCGATGAGCTATGAAGCTCTTTTTTCTACAGATGTCCATTAGGGGGCGGGTCAGCGACTTACAACAAAAACAACAAACAAATAATACGAACAAGAAACGATAGGAGTGCATAAACTGCACCAAAAATTTCACGCACAAAAATACAATCTATGGGAGAAAACCAGCGTAACTGGAAAAAGGCCACGCATACTGGGGAGATAAAACGTACAACTTCGTACAGAATTGATGTCAAAAAACCACATGCTGTACAGTGCAGTGGGTTTAGGAGGTTCACTCATTTGTCTGATCCACCACCTTCTGCCTCCAAAGAGCTGGATCACATGCGTGTGTCACTACGCCGAGCCAATATCAAAAATAGATCCAATCATTGCTTTAATCACAATTAAATGTAGAAGATGTATGCGCAAATAATACAATTTGTACGTGTTATTTTTTAATGCGTAACATGTGGGCACGACAACTGAATTGGCAGTGAGAATTGGATTTTGGTTGCTGAGATTGATGGCACTTTGTTGAGACAGATGCAATTCTGGGTGAATAGTGAGAAGATGAGAGTTCAAAGAGCCACGAAGCTTGTGCTGCTGCTGCTGCTGTGTATGTTAATGTGTGCATCAACGCATTCGTGGGCACGTGTGTGCATACCAGCCTGGCACAAGCACCACCACTTCTGTATGTATGTACGTTGAACTTATTTCGCACCGTACGTAGCCAACCGTGGTAATCGGAGGTGCGAGGGAACAACAACGAACTAAACACTAAACGCAGTTCTCAAGAAATGAGTTTTCAAGCTAGATTTAGAAGGTCATAGTTCCAGTTTCTTCCGAATATAAGAGGGAAGAGCGTTCCAGACGGCCGCAGAAGCGCATCTGAAGGCGCGCAATGCAGTGACCGTCTTTGTTCGATGGCCAGCCAAAAGGCGCTGCGAGGATGACCGGAGTTTTCGTGATGATGGTTTATGCACCTTGACGAGATCAGCGAGGTATTGTGGTTCATTCGTGGTAAGCACTCTGTGCTTAATGAGTGTGACTTCATTATGTAGTCGGTCGGCAACCGGAAGCCAATGCAGCTCAACGATCACTGGACAGACATGGTCGGATCTTGCAGTACCCATCGGCGTTGTTGTTGTTGTGTTTGTGTATCCGCACACATGTGCAGACAGTGCAGTGGTATCGCAAGGGCAGGGATGATGGGCCGGGTGAAGTGGCTTCCCCAGGCACCGCCACTGTGGCTAGGAGATGTTAACTACCTCGCCTGGTGTACAGGAGGTCGTGGGTTAGATCCTGACCCTGACGCCTGCTGCTGTATATTTGGAGTTTGCGTGTCTCTCTCTCATCATCATCATCACGGTGGCTAGGAGATGTTAACTACCTCGCCTGGTGTACAGGAGGTCGTGGGTTAGATCCTGACCCTGACGCCTGCTGCTGTATATTTGGAATTTGCGTGTCTCTCTCTCATCATCATCATCACGGTGGCTAGGAGATGTTAACTACCTTGCATGGTGTACAGGAGGTCGTGGGTTAGAGCCTGACCCTGACACCTGCTGCATATTTTGAGTTTGTGGTGTGTCTCTCTGCCAGTGGTCGCGTGGATATTTCTTCCTGGTCCTCCGGTTTTTTCACCTCCACATTTAGAAACATGCATTTGGATTAGTTGGCTGCTATACATTTCTACGTGATAAGCCACTTCGTTGAGCTCTCATTCGTGGCCAGGTAGCTTCTGCAAAAAAAGTGCTAGTGCTCACTGGGTCTCACCTGGTAAAATAAAAAAAAATGCTTCGTTTTCTTTTTTAGCTTAGTTTAAATGTCTCGTCGAATTGTTGGAATCGAAGCAAGCAGTGGCGGCTATTCGGATGGCTCAAATGCCGGTGTAACAGGCTAAAATAACCCTGGCCCCGATTAAACCCGGGGATAGTTTGGCTCAGGCCAGAGTATACCCGGGGGGATAAAGTGTCCTCGGCTAAACTATACCCCCCGGGGGATTAAACTAGACTGGGCCAGACCATACCCCCCCTCCAGGCCAGAATATTCCCCATGTGAAAGTTCAAACGAACTTCAATCGATATCTAAAAAGCGTATAAATGGAAATAAGAATCTCAATTTGATCAATTGAAGCATTTTTAGGGTTAGGGATAAGGTTAGGGTTGTTATTAAACATTTTCTGCTTGAAGCAATCAAAGTCTATGTGTTTACAGTTTTAAATAAAATGTTGGAAAAACTTAGTAATTCATGTGTATATCGCTCAACACTATTACTATCATGGGGGGTATGATTTGGCCTAGAGGGGTATAATTTGGCCTAGGCCATAATATACCCCAGAGTATAAATTGGCCTATGCCATAATATACCCGGGTATACTCCGGCCTGTTACACCGGCACCCATAGCAACGGGGGCAGCACGAGGATGGCATCTTGCTCTGAGTACCAAACTCCCTAGCAACGGCTGCGCGCGCGCGCGCACGTGTTTGGAGAGCGGTGGTGCAGTGGTTAGCGCACGAGGCTACGACACCTGGCGACGCGAGTTCGATTTCCCGCTCATGGGCCTCACCGTGGGTCGATTTCACCCTCAAAAGAGTACCCGGTGCAGTGAATTAAACATCACCACTGGGCAAAGGGCGGCCGGGCGTGGTGCTGGCCACGTGCCCCAACCGCGTTTTGCCGTTGCGGTCTTCACGGTCGCGCGTCGACAGCACTTTGTCCCAACATTCTGTTCAGGCTAAACGGCGTTGGACGGGGATCTTTGTCTGTGTGTGTTTGTTTGTGTGCCAGCCAAGCAGGCGCTATACATCGGGGGGCTATTTCCCATGAGCGGAAGCTGGCCGGGGGGCCAGGCCTGCAAGCCAGCGGCAATGATGGCACTGGACGACGTGAACGGCAAACGTGACCTCCTGCCGGACTACGAGTTGAAGCTCATCGAGACGGACAGCATGGTATGGCGAGGGGGGCTGGCGAAGGGGTTCCCCTACACCTGTTACAGGAGTGTACTGAGCGTGGGGGGCAAGGGGAGTGCCTCTGGTGGCCAGAGCTACGAGTTGAGCCCCCCTTGATGAGATATGTGTTCAACAACTGTGTGTTCCCACTGGGATTTTTGCACACAGCGTTGGTGTATGGTGTTTTTTATGCAATATTTAGCTGTCTTTTCTTGGATTTTCTGTTTGCACTTAGTCACATAGTCACTTTAAGATGTTTTCTTGTTCAAGTTTTTGTTTGTTGCGGTTGCACCCGATTCAAGAGCCGAATGGCTCACAGGGCTATACCTAATAAATGAACTTGAACTTGAACAACAGTGTCAATGACGAAAACAAAACGGATTTGAAACGCGGTTTGAATGTATTTTTTTTCACGAAAATGCTTTCATTTACGTTTCCACGTTTAATTTAATTTGATTAGAGCGGAAAAGTTTGGCTTTCGTAAATTGCGAAAAATCAAATATTGGGGGGGCTCCCACCTCACCGATTGCCGCACCCCCTGAGTTGGCAATCTAGTTACGCCACTCACCTGCTCGCATTGTGCAGAGCTGTCCCATTGTTGGTCATCAACCTGAAAAACGTATTGAGCCTGTAGCAGCTCAGCAATCGCGCAATAATAAATTAATAAAAATAAAACATAATAAAAGAATTTTTATTTTATTATCATTTTATTTTTTTTATAATTTTTTTATTTTCCTTCTACGTGACTTTACCGAAAGAACCAAGAAGATGAATCCCTGCAGTCACGAAAGCTTTAAATCGAAAAATAAAAATCGCGCAATAGATGTGACCGAAAATATGCCCACACGTCTTACACCGACAGATAGCGCGTAGCCGCTAATTAAATTATCCCGAGGACAAACGCATGGTGGGACGCATCACCCATATCCAAACATTTGTGTTACATTTCATCAATTGAACCTTATGGCGGGACCGCGGGGTCCCGAACAAACGAAAGTCAAAATCGTAATTAATTTATTAATGGTGACCTCGTCCCACCGCGCACATCAACGCCTCGACCCACCTGGCCCGGATCGTTCTGTTGTCGTGTCGTGTCCAAGCGCAGCAGCGAGGACGAATGCGCAGAAGAAACTAAACTTTGAAACTTTGATGAGCGCGTCGTGTAGAGCTCGTCAAGAGGAACAGGTCACCGTGTCGTTCGCCTTCAACAGACATAAAATTACGTCGCAACGCAGTTCATGCGAGAGCCGGGGGCTTATGGGACCCCGGGGTCCCGCCATGAGGTTCAATTGTCAAACGAAGCCGCCGTGTCACGTTCACGCGCGTGGGTCTGTGTGTGCATGTCCCTGTACGGGGAGCGGTAGTGTAGTGGTTAGCGCTACGCTGCGCAATGAAACCTGCGACTCGCTTTCGATTCCCGCTCACGGTCAACACCAAGTTACGATTATCTGTACCGCTCCTGGGCCTCCCCTAGGTCAACTCAGCCTCAACTGAGTACCCGGTGTGGTGTGTACTGTGGAGACAAAGGCGGCCGGGCGTGGTGCTGGCCACCCACCCCCTTAGTGTGCCGTGCCGGTCTTTGTAGGTGCTCGCTAACAGCACTTGCCCCAACAGTCTGTTCAGGCTACACGGGGGGATCTTTGTCTTTGTCCACCCAGTGCATGCCGGGCCACGCGACCAAGATCCTCTACGACCTACTCTACTACGGCCCCATCAAGATCGTCCTCATGCCGGGCTGCAGCAGCGTCTCAACGCTGGTGGCGGAGGCAGCGCGCATGTGGAACCTCATAGTGGTGAGCGCCACGGGGTTGGGTAGAGAGCGGGGTGGTGGCATCGCTCCGGTTGCGACCTGTTCAGACGCACGTTGAATGTGTGTTGATTTTCTTTCGCACCGTACGCAGCCAAACGTGCGGATCGGTTGGCTAAGTACGGTGCATGCTAACAACGATCGCCTTTCCGCCATGACCTGCGATGTTTGCGGAAGAGATTTTCTTCATTGGATTGGGTTATCCTCGCACCGACGCACTCAGCGTGGGATACATTTTCACGGATACCATCGTTGGTGCGTAGGATGGTCAATCAATGCCATAATACACAAGGGCAGCTGTAGGACAATTGTTGTTAGCAGTCATCACCAGAAACGCATTCACTTATGAGCAACTGTCGTGTATCGTGACAGAGTTTTATTTTTTCTGACCAACGAAAGCTGAGTTTGTAAAGAAACTAAAATTGTTGACACGGGGGAGCGGGGATTAAAGATTTGTTCAGATTTTGTCAATTACATTTTTTTTACAATTGAAAATTGTGCCAAACTATTTTGGGTAATGACTTCTGGCTGGAGTGGTCGTGAAATTGGCCTTCCGCGTCGCGGAGTTTCGCTGCTGCTACTGCTGCTGCGTGTGCAGTGGAATGAGGGCACCCCCACCATCAAGTTCAAGCCCCTTTTTCCGATGTTTCTCACGCCGTCTGCTGGAAAGTGTCTTTTCAAGAACCTGGGGCATTACTTTAAAAAAACAAATACCATCGTGTGAATTAGAGCCAAGTTGGTACATTTCCCGAGAGCTGTCACAGATGTTGGAGTGCGTTTCACACTCTCGCGTAGGCAGGAAAAATTATCACGCACACTTCAAGCAGATACATATCGGTGCTCTTTAGCTCTAGCACATTGCCCATCTGTAATAATAATCAGCAGATGGAATGTTGCTAAACTGCTTCATATATGTGTGTGTATATATGTACAGCAGAACCCCTCTTAACGATCACCCCTGTTAACGGATAATCGCTTAACGACGAGCCTCCACAGAGCCCAATGTGTAGTGTGTAGTGTAGTGTATAGTAGTGTAGTGTATAGTGTAGTGTATAGTGTAGTGTATAGTAGTGTAGATTATAGTAGTGTAGCGTAGAACCCATCTTAACGACCACCCCTGTTAACGAATAATCGCTTAACAACGGGCGTCCATAGAGCCCAATGTGTAGTGTGTAGTGTAGTGTATAGTAGTGTAGTGTATAGTAGTGTAGAGTATAGTAGCGTAGTGTATAGTGTAGTGTATTGTAGTGTAGTGTATAGTCTAGTGTATAGTAGCGTAGTGTATAGTGTAGTGTAGAACTCCTCTTAACGACCACCCCTGTTAACGACTAGTTGCTAAACGACGAGCCTCCATGGAGCCCAATGTGTTCGCTTACCAAGCATTCCCCTGTTAACGACGGGCTGTTGTAGGTAAATATTAATTAATGCATTGATTAACCATGTTTCTTTTAATATGATGTGTTTATAATGTGGTTAGTATCTTTATGTATTCATATCTATTTAAATATTATAAAGTACGTTTTTGGGTGATTTTTTTTTACTTTCGATGCTTTCAAAACGAATTAAGCCTTTAACGTGTATTCCCTAGCCTCACTTAACGACCAAATCATTAACGACCGGTTTCGTGCAACCAATTGCCGTCGTTAAGAGGGGTTCTACTGCGTATATATACAGCTTATGCCCAACACACACAAAGTTCCCATCTCACATCACACCACTGCTAGTCAATCTCGTGTCACCTTTCAACTCGCATAAATAACCCACGAGCAAAAGGGGAAAATGTATCCCCCCTCAGGCCTCACTCAAAGGAGAGCCTCACAATGGCCTTTTATTTTCGTCACTAATTAATTAAGGGGGGGGGCGGTCCATGTGGGCATTCTACCCTGGGCGTCTAGCCCGAGGCTTCCAGGCACCTGAATTTGCGATTTATACGAAACGAGTGATGTTGCTGCCTTCCTCGTCATCTTCGCAGGGATGAAGCCTCGATCCCTTGGCCCGGAGATCTCCCTCTTTAGCCAGCAACCTCGAAATCCTAATTCCAAAGTCAGAGACAACGAGCGAACCGATGTTGTTCACGGCGTTTGCGTTTCCCCCTGGATGCTGTCGCGTGTGTCGCCCGTGCCAGCTGTCGTACGGATCCAGCTCCCCGGCGCTCTCCAACCGGCAGCGCTTCCCCACGTTCTTCCGCACGCACCCCTCCGCCACGCTGCACAACCCGACGCGCGTGCACCTTTTCAAGACCTGGGGCTGGACCCGCATTGCCACCATCCAGCAGACGGCCGAGGTCTTCACCTCGGTGGGTCCACAGTGGGGATGCTCTGTGTGTGTGTATGTGGATGTACGTGTGTGTGCGCGTGTGTGTGGTAGTGCAGCGGTTAGCGCGCTGCACTACCACACATATGAACCTGGCGACCCGGGTTCGATTCCCGCTCATGGCCAACACCAGTGACGATTATCTGAACCAGTCCTGGGCCTCCCCTAGGTCGACTCAGCCTCAAATGAGTACCTGGTGCGGTGTGTAAACATCGCCACTGGGGAGACAGAGGCGGTCGGGCGTGGTGCTGGCCACCTACCCCCTCGTGGACCGTTCTGGCCTTCATAGGTGCTTGCTAACAGCACTTGCCCCTACAGTCTGTTAAGGCTATACGGGGGATCTTTGTCTGTGTGTGGAGGGGGGGGGGGGGGGTCTGTCCTCGCACACAAAGATGCAATGGTAACAGGTGGTAAAGGTGAAGCCCTGCAACGCCTTTCTCACGAAAGTCCGCGAGAGGAACTCTCGAAAACCCCTTTATGAACGCGTTTTTTTGGGCCTCCTCTTCCACGCTGGCCAAACATTTGGAAGAGGTCGGAGTATCCACACACTTTGCCCCACCACGCGTGACCTGTGCTGTACCCACTTGTACTGCTATAAACCGGTGTTGAGAAACACTGTCGTATTGTATAGCCCATGGGCTTTTGCGGAAAGTGCGACCGTAAGGTTGACCGAGCTAATGGCTGCCATGGAGGAAACTGCTGAGGAGAGAAGGACTGAGGGGAGGAAACGTGTCAAAAAGGGGATGATGCAAACTGGTTCCAGAGGCTCCTGCTCACAGGTGGGGTAGATGTGCTATGGGTTGGCCAGCAAGAGGTGCCGTCACGCCTGGTGATGGCGGGGCTGACCAAATACCAAACGACGCACCGGTCTCTCTCCAGCCGCACTGCTGGTGGGGAAATGTAACATTAGAAACGGCTCCCGTGAGGTGAATTGCTGTGCAAGAAACCCACTGCACTCCTCGATTCCACCGTCCTGATTGACCCCGAGCAACGCACGCCTATGATGTAGGAAAAAACACAAAAAATGCGAGTATTATGTGCTGTACTTAAAGTCAAACATTAACACTCGCAAACCACTGAATCCTCTGCACCCATGACTCTGAACACAACACGGAATTCCAACCACATCACCTGCTGCTGTTAACAAGTTACAACGGCCGACTATTCACCCAAGTGACATTAGCGTGACAATTATAAGAGATTGAGTACCCATAACCACATCCACAATGCACAGGGCGTGCAAATGTGGCTCCCCTGCAATCAATGCATCATGCACTGCCGGCAAATGTTGGTCTCTCATTTGGCCATAGCGCAACTGAGCTAAATCCAGTCCATGAAATGCACATTATACATCATGCAGGGTGTTTGGCGGCATCCACTGATTAAGCCACTCTGGCGTCCCATCCCCAGTCATCTCTCCGGGCCTTCAGAGCGCTGCACGCAAGTGCTCCCTTGGAAGGAGCCGGTTCCCAGCCAGTTGGCCGCAACATCCCAATGCAACTGGATTGATGAGGTTTAGGAGTTCCGTGAGGTGCATCCTACGCCGGCACCACACAACCCTATTTGTTACACTTTATAAACATAAATTGCATTGCGTGCTTTGCGTTAGGGCTTTTAAGTGGTTATTCGGGGGGGGGGGGGGAAGGGGAAACAACTCTTGTTTATTTTAAATAAGCAAATACTTATAAGAGCATACTATATGAGACGCATCAAATGATTAATTACGAAACTTCAAGGGTAAGCAAGTTAATATCAACAATAATAACACCAGCAAAGTAGAATCATGTGCGGGCAAATGTAACAATCAGCCAGGCTGCGTCACGTCACAAATACCCATGCAGCACGCGCAGGCATTGAAGATTTGGCCATTCTGATATTTAGAGTTCAACTCTGGAACTTCACCTTGCTTGAAGTGGGAAGGGGGGTGGGTGGCGAGGAGGGGGGGCATGACACAATTAATGTTAAGCAACCTTTAAACGAATGCTGACTGTCATCATTTCGGAGGGCTCAGGCTTCATCAGCCCCCTCTAGCCCCCTCCAACTCTGATGGGGCTGATGTGGTTCACGTTTCGGTTAAATCTTTACACGTTTAGCTTTACAAAATGCAGCCTGTTTTACTGATTAAGAATATTGTCATTTGCTCTTTTACATTGTGAATCCCAGAACATGGAATTGAAATGCCAAAAGACAAATGGGAATTGTTCTTTTAGAGACCTGAAATTGTCTGTCGTGAATTATGTTGCATCTGCACTTTGCACAATGTCAGCTTTAAAACCTTTCTTTGCAATCAAAAACATGTATATGTATGAACGTGTCCAACAAATGGCTTATGAAAAGGTGTTACATCATGTAGTGCGGTAATTTTCATAATTGGGAATTTTATTGTGATGTAGTCTTCATTGAATGGCCTTTAGTTGATGAGAAAATCTAATGGCAGAATTTCCATGAGCATTGTGCATACGAGGAATGGTTTATAGCAAGGTGAACATTAATAATTCAACAAACTCAGAAAAGCATTAAAAAGCAGGGCAGACTTTTAGAGTTGCAAAACGATAAACTGAAATGAAATGTGCCGTTCTAATGCTCTTCAATTTTCCCAATACACGTCAGCCGATCACGTTTAATGTTACCTAGAAATAAGAAACAAACTAGCTGCAGTGTAGAATTCTCACGAAAATCATCTGTGCCTCGTGTTTCGCGAGCTCAAAGCACACTCGTGCTGCTGTGGCTTCGACGCTTGTCGTGCCAATTGTTTTTCATCTGTCCACCCGCGTTTCAATTACAACTCTGACAAAATCTTGGGCGAAAATGCGGCGATTCCCGCTGAATAATTTTCAGCCAAATTAAATGAATGCTCACTATTACAGCCAACATGATTGCAGCATCGGACACAGGATCTCATGCAATGGTTTAACACGATAATCTTTTTGGTGGGGGGGCGGGGTTTGGTGGGTGGGGGACTTTTTAAATGGTTCGTGCGATACGTGAACGAGAGGTGAGTGTGTTGTCATCACCGTCTCCGGTGTACTCACGTTGCTCTCGTAATTCCTTTACTGCGACTGTGGAATTTTCCACGTTCTGTTTGTTGTTGTTATTCCCCCAGACCCTGGCAGACCTGGAGGAGAGAGTCAAAGAGGCTGGTATCGAGATCAACGTTCGCCAGAGCTTTCTGTCTGATCCGTCCGTCGCTGTCAAAAATTTGAAGGTAAACCGCTACATTCCCGTCATTACTTCGACAACTCCAGACCGAAAAACACGACAAATAGCGCAAATCTTACCGACGCACACGAAAGGGGCTGTCTGACGCGAGTATAACACTTAGATTTTTTTTTAAATTAAGGCGTCTTCCGGGTGCTGCACTGTAGCACTCTGATATAACACCACACCACGTGGGTGTGATTAACATTATTTAATTGGAAACTGCAGCGATGCCTGCGATAGCATGCTGCTTAATGGGACTTTAAAGTTGTTGTTGTTGTTTTTTATGAATGAGACACTCAAACACGTGCTGGACAACCTGGGACATGCAGCCAAGGTTATGCATTTGGAAAACTCAATCAACATTCGTTTTTTGGGGGGGATTACACGTTCCTTTAAAAAAAAATCCTTACGGCCTCTTTACGACTTCGATATTTAAGTTAGACAGTATTACGCAGATTTTTGCTAAATTAGCAACAAAACACGACATTTAATTATTGATTCCGTGTTGTCTACGGTTAATGCGGAACGGTGGTCTCTGAACTGAAATTTTAACTCATCCCCCCCCCCCTTCCTCCCTTCGCTTAAAATCCACGTAAACCCTTCAAGGTCGAATAATATCCAGCAGGGCTCCCTCGTTTATATCGACAACAAGAGACTCAGAACTGGAACTTGGTACTGTTGGTCAAATGCCTGCTTAATTGCTCTGAAATTTAATGATTGATGAGATTATGCCCGACAGAGGATGTGCAAGCACCGGGGGCCCACTCTCATCCCATGGGATTAGCAGTAGACCAAATCGTTTACTTCCCCCAGCCTCCATTCGCAAGGTTATTTAGAGCTGCTGCCAGTCCAAGCTAGAAATAGCCGAGGTGTTTAGATGTGTCTGTGCACTTGTCTGCAGCGTTGCAGCTCAGTAACCTGAAATTGGCAGCTCCCACAAGGGTAGGGGAGCAGTGAGCGGTGCTCAAGTGGCCAGTGTCAAGCTCCTTCATTCTGTTTTCCTCTTGCACGTGACAATGTTTTCCGAAGGTAAATGCCAACGCGCGAGGACTGCTGGCCACGAGATGCCTTCAGGAAAGAGTTCGGGTAGTTGTGCTGTTCCTCCGTTGAAGATTACAGCGGTATACTGTATAGTCCATGGTTTGGGTTGCGTGGACACAGTCGCATCGTAGTGGCTCGTCTTTTAATTGTTTAAATTCCTTCATTGAGCACCGTTTAGAATCCATTGCCCATGTTCAATTAATATCACTGTGTAGTATTCTGAGTGCAGAAAAGGGCCCCCGAGTGAAAACTGAGCGCTCATAAAGCATGCGCAGGGAGATTCCAGATACGTGTTCGTTACAGAAAATAGAGAACGCCGAGGAATACAAATAATTGCTGCTTCAGAGAAAAATGGGCTCGTGAATATATTTTAAAATTTATGGATGAATATTACATCACGGCTTTTTGCTAAAGCTCTTAAGTTGCATTTCTTTCAACAGCGGTCTACTTTTAACTCACATTAAACGTTTCTCCTATGGGCCAGGTGGCTCAGCATTCGAGTGAGCGGCTCGCAATTGGAAGGTTGGAAGGTTGCAAGTTCAAATCTTGGTTGGGGTTTGACTCAGTTTATCATCCAGCCCGAGGTTACTAAAATGAGTAAACACTTTTTGGGGAGTGAAGAGTGGTCGTGCTGTTGAGAAAGTCTCCCCCCCCCCCCCCACTATAGGAATGTGGAATTTCCAGCTGGAATCAGGAGATAAGAACCAGCATAATGATAATTTGAGCCACGAATCACTTGACTCTCTTTTGAAGTTTCCTAAAGAAAGTATGTCCCACCATATGCAAGCGTACATGTTTTGTAAATTGCACAAGTGCAATATTTGCCATGCCAAATACACATTAGGCACAGAACCACTGGCAAGAGTGTAATGCTACTATCCAAGACGTGAGTCTTAATGATAACATCAGTCCCACATAGTGTGGTGGATTGTGTACGTACACACTGCATCGAGGAGGGCCCTAAAGGTTTGTGATAATCCCCGTAGTGAAGAGAGTTAATGGGAGTTTTATTGGTATACTGTCTCTTCAAATTAGCTCTAATGGTCCATCTGGCAGTGCTGTAGTGCAGGAGGGCATGATGTACATGCTGGGCAATCATCGCTGAATTGCTGAGAAGGGACATTGTCTGGGTTAAGTTGTAGGCTTCACAGTGGGTGCTAGAAAAATTAACATAAGCCATAATTGACCATCCAAAAATTCCCATCACTGCTCCCATACCCATATAACATGCCATGTGTTTGCCAATGCAGTGGCTCACGCCCATCCACAATACAGTACTGTTACTACACGTTAAAGCACAGGTACACAATTTATACTGGTAGGAACCTCCTGGTTACACCAGCCCACAGGGGATTATTGTGTCCGTCCATCCGTCGTGCATCCAAAAATGGGAGGGGTGGGGCTGGGTGGAGAGGGGAGGGTGGGGAATGGGCTGGGTGGGGAGGGTGGGGAGGGGCTGGGTGGGGCGGGGAGGGTGGGGAGGGGAGGGTGGGGAGGGGCTGGGTGGGGAGGATGGGGCTGGGTGGGGGGGTGGGAGGGGTGGGGCTGGGTGGGGAGGGGCTGGTCACCCCGTGATGCCCTTAGAAAACTCAACGTTTAACCTACTCACGCCAGCTTGTGCCCGCCCTCGCAGTCGGCCATATTTGCGGAATGCACCACGCCGCCGTTGACCCTGGCCATTGACAGAGCAACCCAACGTTCCTACCAGCTCCCTCCGCAGGAATGTGTTTTAGGAGGATCAAAAACGAACTTGTGTATTAAACGGTAGTGCAGCACAATCCATTGTTTTACTCTCCTGTACTCAAATTCCTTTGCCCCCAATCTTCACCCTATTGGACATCTGTGAAAAAGAGCTTCATAGCTCATCGGATTACTCCAGGATGAATACAGATTCTGATCCTGATTACTAACCTGCACCGACCAGTGGTCAAATAACCACCCCCCTCCCCCCCCGGTGATCTACGCCAGCATCGGAAGGCCCTCATCCACCACTGGATTGACAAAATGTCTGTGCATGTGTAGTGGTGATAACTACTCGCTGTTCGCAAACTGTGGGAGAGCGGATCGTAAACAAGGTTGTCCCGCTCAATCAAACGGTCAGGGTCAAATGGGGTGAGGTAGGATCCAAACGCCAGATTGGGAAGGACCAATCGGAGGGTTCCACAAGGTGGCCGGGGATTGGACAACCCGGCCACGAACAGGTATAAAAGCCAGAGCGCTGAGAGCTCTTGGCCGGTTCTGCTACACGAAGACCCAAGTCGGCCGAATACATCTAAGACCCTGGACCAAGCCCTCCAGCCCTTGTCAGGGCTAGGGCTCAGTGTAACCAGAGTTCGGGGAGAGATGCCCTAGGTCCAGCCAGAGGACGCTGGGATAGCAGGGAGATTAGATAGCCTGCAAGGTCCGGAGGCTGTACCTCCTTAGAATAGGAGCTAAGCGTGAGTGTGGAGCTGTACAAGGTCCGGAGGCTGTACCTCCTCAGGGTAACGGGTGAGGGGACCATATACCCCTTTGTGTGATAGGGACTGTGTATTAAGACAATAAACAGTGTGTGCCATAAAGAAGTTTAGAAGTCCGTCCCTTACAAGACTACACATGTATTGCTACTCAAATATACGGCTAGGCTTTCCACGTCATAATTAACAAAAAGCAGTTGCGAACTGAAGATAATTACCATGACATTTGTCAATAATTTGAGCATACTACGGTATACGTTTCGCCTACTTTGGAACGATTTGCTTTCACGAGCAGTTTGTGCTTTGGTTTATAAAGATTAGTCGTCACGATTCAAGTCACCATTGACCAATTGATTTCACGCGGTTAATTTACTACACAGAGCAGTCACGGTATCGTGTAAAAGCATTTTCCATTGCACATCAAGATAAAGCAAGCACAAGCAAGGCATTATATGTACACGTATCTCCAAAGTTACTCCGCAGTCCTTAAAAAAATACAAATCAATCAATTGGTACATATATAGTGCACTTCACATTTAAGAAGGTGTTTCAGTGTGCTTGACATAGAATATAATTTACATAAATGCCCACCTGCTTAGAACATATAACCTACAATACATTTACATTAACATATTAACAAAGCAATGTGCCGTAGGCAATGCATATATTTTTTAATCATATATAACTAAGACCAGTTCCTAAAATCAAGGAATAAAACCATATTACCGGTCCACTGAACAGGTGGAACTATAAAATCTCAACTATCTGCTTCTCCAATGTTTATGGGGCAATCACTCCACCACGATTCATAACAGATTTTTTTTGGTCAGATTGACGCGTCACTAAAACCCGTGTGTCGTAAACCCTCCTCCACCCGAAACGGTCAGACAATAAAGTTGCCACGCGGACAAACGTGCCAATTTATTAATGCTCCAGCACAACGGCGGTGTTCTGGAGAGCAATTGACACGCATTTAACAGCTTGGTACAATTGCTGCCATAAACACCAGCCGCTCTGCTAAATCAATAATCATTTTTGCACGTTTGTTCATCACGTGATAGCTTTATTAATTGGCTGTGTCGGGTGGAGGAGAGTTGACGACGCGCGTGTTACTCACACGGTGATCTGACTCAAGATTAAATTATGAATCCTAATATTGGTCGTGAAAGCCTCCTGTTTACGTGTTACGTTGTCCCATCACGTTTGAGTCAGGCAGCTATCTAAAGAAAGTTTCTTTGGATTACCAAAATGCAAAACAGTTGTGGGACTGGCTCGAGAAAAAAAATCATCATATAACATCACCTTTTTGTTTGGATAACTTTCCTAAACTCTTCATACAAATGTTCTAAATATGTACAAATAATGTTACTGGAAAAGAATCTCATCTCGAAAGAGGAGTGTTGAGCTTTGAAAATCATTTGGCAAGTATCATGCGCAATAGCAGGCAGACAGGTAATTCCCTGACGTTAGCACTTTGCGATTCTTCCAAGAATATGGAATAATGAGGGAAGTAATGCATCAAAGGCCGTTGTGAGGTGAGGTTGGGGGTTCAGGGGAAACCTTGACTTTGATTTTCCCAAACATGTTGGAAACTGCCTGAGGAAAGCGACAACTTTTCTGCATTTTGAGAGGCTCTTGTTGAATGCATCGTAAAATGGACGTGATTATAGATGCCCTTTGAGGATCATAAAAACATGAGGTTATATTTATCGAGGAATGGATACAGTATTTTTTGTTCTCGTGCACAATTACTTAAAGGTGTGCGCGCTCGTTATGGGAGTAAAATTGAGAGATGTGCTCTTTCAGGATATTATTTGGGATTATCAGGGTAAAAGCGATGTGTGCTGGAGTTTTTATATATCTCTTAAAGACAAAAAGTGCGAGGATTTGTTTTCATGGTTATTTAACAAAATCCCACTGCTTTCACACCATGAATATTGATCTCGTATTTAAAATAAAACCACTGAATTTGCAACAAAATGGTATCTATTTTATCTACCCCAGAGGTTGATGGGCTGAGCCAACCCCCCATCCAGGATTTGAACTCAGACAAGTCTCACTTCGCGCCACTAAGTCTACCGCTGAGCCACATGGCTGACTGTTATCTTTCTAGATTTGAAGTTTTCGTGACTGCAGGGATCCATACTCTTTGGTTCTTTCGGTAAAGTCACGTAGGTAGAAAATTTTATAAATCACGACGTTTCGGGCGCAACACAAGCGTCCGTCATCAGGTGGGACAACCACAGCAAGAAACAATTGCTGAAGTTGGCAAAATGGGGTGCTTGTGACAAGAGGCTATATAGGTAAGAGAGGGGGGAGGAGCCAGGGAGGAGAGATAGAGAGGGTGGGGGTGTGGGGTAGGGCGAATGGGGATGCTGCAAGTACAGCAAAATGCCCGGGCTGGGAAGTAAGCGGGGCTGGGAGTAGCAGGCTGAAGAAAACTGGAGATGCGGATATGAAACGTCGTGATTAAATTTCTTTTATTGTATACCTACGTGACTTTACCGAAAGAACCAAAGATGATGACAGTTATCTTGACTTTCAAAAACAAATGTAAACACTCGTCTGTTGGAAATTGATCCTGTGATGAAAGTTTTCCACTGGCTGTACAATTGATCAGCAAAATACTCATCTGCGTCCAGATATACAAACACAGACATAACTTCAACCGTGATGATGGGTACAAACTGAGTAATCATTGGAAAGATGTTATTAACCATGTAAAAAAAGATTTAACTACACATATTTGTACCATCTTATTTGACAGGTACTATTCTAATTTACCGAGTGTTGACATCCCCAGCGTTTAACAGTACTGCTTCATTTTATGCTTATTATCAGCTAACACCGACCACAACCCTGAGTCGATATGCACCATTGTTCTCTTTTAGCCCCCCCCCCCCCGTGCCATTCCCTGGCTACCACATTCAGATAAGCCTCCCCTCCCCCTTAACTTGTTTTTAAGAGCTTGCCTCTTGGATTTTTGCTTCACTTGAGACAGTAAATCTAGCTGTGACGGTCCCACCTGATGACGGAGACTTGTGTTGCCTCCGAAACGTCGTGATTTATTATTTTATTTAAATTATTATTTCTATTATTTTTATTTTTTATTTTTTACCTACGTGACTTTACCGAAACAAACCTAAGAGTACTCATCTGCCTGTTTAGTTTGTCATTTGTTATTCAAGAAGAACATATATTTTCTCTCGCTGATCATAAGTACAACAGTGCGTTTCTTTCATGTTCATGTCAATTTACGAGCTTGCTAACTGGCTTGCCTGCCACCTTGACTCAGTTTCACGATTTACTGACACACTGAGCATGCCGCTGGAAATATTCTATAGTAACACGTACCATCAGTGTATGCCACCATTTAAAACACCTCCTCCACCCCCCCCCCCCCCCCGTGTGTCTTATGTTTAATACTTCTCAGCGTCAAGACGCCAGAATCATCGTCGGCCTCTTTTACGAGGATGAGGCTCGCCGGGTGTTCTGCGAGGTAACTCCACTTTCGCGTTAAAAATGAATATGTACAACAACAAAAGCCATCTGCTGTCAATAAATAAAATACTTTTTTTTTCTTTCTGTGCAGCCGTCCAGGCACATTTTCAGCGTGCAGTATCTAAAAGCTCGAGTCATCATATGTTTCGCTTTGAAAATGAGTAAATAAATGAATACAATTTTAAGTTCTTTAGCGCACGCTCTTGAGTGATACAAAAATAAAGCCGACGCTGTTGAAGGCAAATTTGAATTGCAAATGCGCCGTGCGGGGGCCTGCATAATTTATATATCTTTTTTTTTTTCAAAGATGGAACATGGATGATATTTCCTGAATTAGATCAATGCTGTTAGAGCATCACATCAAAAAACTAATGTGAATGTGAGACATCCACTACATGAGCTAGGGTTATAACAACTGAGCAATGCGATACATCACTTGAACGGCCTTGTGGTGGCTGCATGTGATTGCTGGGTATATATTTAGAAGGGAAAAAACATGTAAAATTAAAAGCATTTCTTTAGTTGCCGTCTCATAAGCTCTTGTGGCATGTTTACTACATTCAGTTAAGGAAGAGATGTGTTCCCTAAGCTTTTTGAATTGGGCACTCAGTGTGCATTTTTATCCCAAATTCACACATTCCTTTAACCACTTAAATCATAGTAATCATTACCTAACCACCTCAGTGGGAAATTACTTTATCCTCAGATATTTTATTTTTTCTATTAAACATGTTTTTTACCCATGTTATAACAATTTCAAGTTTGGTAATAATGTCATTGTTTTAACGTGAGATTTGTCAAGATTTAATGAGAATTTTTACAGCCGAGATGTTTTCAGTAAGCTGACGTTAGTAGAAGATTAATGCATGCTGTACAATCTGTGCGAGATGGAATTTCCACTGTTTATTCGTATAATATAGACTCTACATAAGTTATAGACCATTGCAAGATGGGGTGTTTTGAGAGCTGTAAGTATAATGCCTTTTTTACTTTTCCTCTCGGGAACAAACTTTGCTTACCCCAAATGCCCCTAACAGCTGTGCTGAGCAGCCAAACCCATACTCAACACGATCCGGTGATAGCAGCTCGATCAAGCGTGTGCACTCTTTACGTGGATTGCGTGGCAGACTTTTACTCAACACGATCCGGTGATAGCAGCTCGATCAAGCGTGTGCACTCTTTACGTGGATTGCGTGGCAGACTTTTGTAACCACAAATTTAATCTTCTTGGTTCTTTCGGTAAAGTCACGTAGAGTGGAAATAATAAAATAATAAAAATAAAACATTCTAAAATAATTCTCACGACGTTTCGGCCACAACGCAAGCAGCCGTCCTCAGGTGAAGAACAGGTCTGTCGAGAAGACAGATTCTGTGACCTGTTCTTCATCTGAGGACGGCTGCTTGCGTTGTGGCCGAAACGTCGTGAGAATAATTTTATTATGTTTTATTTTTATTATTTTATTATTTCCATTCTGCGTGACTTTACCGAAAGAACCAAGAAGATGAATCCCTGCAGTCACGAAAGCTTTAAATCGAAACACAAATTTCATATTTCGGAACTGAATCAGGATTTGCGGTACTAAGGGACGCATTACAAGGGGCTTTGCTGAACACACAGGCTACGGGTCTGCCAGCATTCGGAGGTTTGCACGTCCGTGTCCTACCCAACCACCTCCGCAATGTCATGAGCACATTTTTGGGGGACATACGCGTGTAGGCTGTCGGGCTTTAAAAGATAATTCCCTTCCTTTTTTTTTACTCCGCGGTAGAACATGGTGCGGTGGACGCGCACCATTTTCCGCGGCACAATATTCCACATCCATCGGTAATATTTGTTTTTAAAGGGGTGGGGGTGGGGGGGTGCCCACCTCATCAGCTCGTTTTTTGTCCCTCAAACATCTCGGCGGGTGAATCTAATGAATAAATAAATGTGTAGAAATAACAGAAACCTCCAACGTGCATTGCTGGGTCACCAGTGTATGAGCCCAAAACAAAAAGCCGTCTGTGTGCGTGCGTGCTTGTGGGCTGCGCTACGAACCTAGCGACCCGAGTTTGCCTTCCGCTCCCGGTCAACACAAGTGACGGTTATCTGAGCCGGTCCTGGACCTTCCCTAGGTCGACGCAGCCTCAAATGAGTACCTGGCGCGTTGTGTAAACATTGCCACTAGGGAGACAAAGGGGGACGGGCGTGGTGTGGGCAACCCACGCCCTCGTGTGCCGTGCCGGCCTTCATAGGTGGTCGTTCACAGCACTTGCCCCAACAGTCTGTTCGGGTTTTACGGGGGATCTTTTTGGGCTTTGTGATTTTTCTGCGGCCATTAGCGTTCAGTGCTTTCTTTTTTATGGTGCACCACACTGTGCAGCAGCAGCAGCAGCACACACTATACCGGGCATAATAATAACACTGTACAGGCGCAGGCCATGTGAGCACAGCAAGGCACGAAGATAAAAGGGCACCGGGCAATGGATGGCAGCTTGCAAATAAAAAAAAGTGCTTTCCTTGACACAGCAGTGAAATTGTGACAGGGCATAGGAACATTTGGCTTTTTTACAGCGCTCTTTTGGGGGATGATCTAAACAATGAATGTTCTTGGAATGTGGATCTCCGGAGACTTCCCTGTGAGAATTTGTGGCAGGATAGCGCTGCTAGAACACGGACACAAATTGGCACGAATTTGATCTCACAACTTGGAGGAAAATGTACAAATTGTGTATTTTATTACGCTGTAGAAAAATCAGCTTTACATTGCTGTGCATTTAACAACATAATTAAGATGATTAGTACCTATCATGTACATCATTAAAAAAACCGGGTTGATCCTGATGAATAATTTAAATGGATGCGTCGACATGCGTATAATGCACAAATAGTAAAATGTTGACTCCAGTGTAATTAATTAAATACAATTTTACATATGACATGCAATGCAAAAAAATCACAGCTTTAATCATATTTAAGATTTGGTGTTGTTATTTCACTTAATGAATCGTTAAAGTGCAAAAATGATGGTTCTGCCTGCTAAACACTGAGTCTTTGCGGCAAATTATGTAAATCCGGACGTGAGTTTGGATAACTCTCAGCAGGATCCTTGTGCTACGTGAATGATTTTGCCGTGGAATTCCAAAAATAAGTCGGCGCTTCACCCCACTGGCAACATTGAATTATGAAACAAGGAACACGCTGGGGCGGTAACCTATAGCGAGCTGTGCCAAGTCGGGGAGGCCACACTACAGTATCCCGATGTTCCACCTTTACAGATTTACAAAGGCTTCCTACAAAGTGCACGATGGCAACACGGTCAGCACACGACTCGGGCGCGCGTGGGCCTCACGTCTGTAGATGAGCCGTGCCGATTTTACCCGTCCCTGCGCCCCGCAGGTCTACAAAGAGAAGCTCTTCGGGAAGAAGCACGTGTGGTTTCTGATCGGCTGGTACGCCGACAACTGGTTCCTGAAGTCGGACCACGCCGTGAACTGCACGGCGGAGCAGATGGCCGAGGCGGTGGAGGGCCACGTCACCACCGAGATAGTGATGCTCAACCCCGAGAACACCAGGGGCATCTCCAACATGGTACCCGCCGGCCTTTCGTGCCATTCATCAATAGTGACGTTCAACCATTGGAACCTCATTTGCCAGTAAAAATATGATCATTGTTTTTTTACCCTTCTATCTGGCAACAAAACTGACACCTTTTTACGTTTGTTTTTTACGTTCAACCCCGAGAACCCCAGGGGCATCTCCAACGATGAGAATCATTGATATTTATTCATATTGGCAGAATCTGACGAGCTATAAAGCTCTATTTTCACAGATGACCAGTAGGGGCGGGTCAGAACGTGACAGCAACAACAATACAGCACAATACAAAAATACAATCGGAGTGCATATTATATGGAAGGTAAACAAATCACATAAAAAATATATAAAATAAAACTCAACTATTTGTTATCTTACCAGGTAAAGCCCGCTGAGCTATTAGCTACTTTTTCACAAGTGACCTGGCTGCACATGATAGCTCAACGAAGTTATCATGTGGAAATTTGTAGCAGCAAAATAATCTAAATAATAATGACTCTGCAGGCTTGGGATACGTTGCCGTGGTGTATGTATGTATGTTGACCTTCTTTCACACCGAATGTAGCTAACCGTGCTAATTGGGGGTGCAAGGGAAGGACAAATGAAAAGCAAAAAGCATTTCTAAAGAAATTCGTTTTCAATCTAGATGATTTAAAAGTGCCATGGCTCCAGTGGCTTCCTAATATCGGAACGTGTAACGGCCAGCGCACTCGACGTGCAGTCCAGAAGTCGCCAGTTCGATTAGTTCTCCAGGCAAAGCGGTTGCAACGATGTGGCGAGTTTCTCCAATCGCTCTGTCCACCCGGCAGTGTAAACGGGTAACAAGGCAGTCGAATGGGCAGGTCGTTGCGTATTGATGTCAAGTGTGGATACTCCAATCTCTTCCACAAACACGCGTGGAGGGGCTCTCTAGAGATAATTTTAATTGGAGGGCCTTTCGCCAGCGGTGGCTTGAGCGAGAAATTGCAGGGCTGCGCCTTTAGCTTTGACTTTGTACACACCAGGAAGAGGTTGCAAATTATCCAGAGTTATGAAATCGTCTCGTAAATTATGGCCTGTCATTTTGATAGAGACCATACCACTCGAAATTCTACGTGGACCGTGACATTTTTGTCGCAAATTGTGACAAATCAATGAATTGTGGAGCGATGATGAATCATTGCAAGCCTGATCCATTGAGTTCGTATATCATCTAAAAGGGTGGAGCGGTGGTATAGTGGTTAGCACACTACGCTATAAACCACCGACCTGACTTCGATATCTAGCCAGATGAATGCCAGTGATGAGTCATATCACTAACCAGTGCGGTGAAGTATGGTCAAACAACCCCATGACCAATAACGCACGGGCAGGCCTTCATCCACCACTCGATTGACAAAGAGCTCTGAATTATTTATCAGCAAAAAAATGTAACTCTTATCAAAGCGCAAATTAATGTCAATGCTATAATTACTACTTTCCTGCGTGCTATTCTACATTTCATGACATTTATCGCTAACGTGATTCTCACTGTACAGCTCAAAATAAACAATTTGACTTGTTTAGTTGTTTTTATCGATGGACCTAATGCACGGATCACAATGGAAAAGCCGTATGTGTTGATTGCATGCTGCGCCGTGATAATGCATTGCGGCATTGATCATCGTTAATCTTGTCAGTGATGACTTTCCAATCGCTCAGTGCATTGCTTGACAAAACGTTTTAGACTTTGTAATCCTAGGGAAACTTTTTCCAAAGCACCGAATCGTGTACAGTTCCAAGTGCGTATTGATCACACTCACAACTTTAACCAAACCGCATGACTCAACCTGGTATTAGGAGGCCTTCATCCTGTCTTGAACTCGTTAAGCCTCTAAACTATTTTTTTTTTCAAATTATGCATTGCTGACGTGGAGTAGTGAGCATAACAGTTAGCGCAATGCACTATGGATCCACTGATCTGAATTACTGGCCATGGTGAACATAAGTGCTGGGTGTTATGTGAACTGGTCATGTGAACCAGTCCTGGGCACCACCTCCCCTTCACCAACCCACATTGACCAGCTTGGTGATGCATGGTCAAACAACTCCCATGATCGACACGGCATTGGGAGGGCTTTATTTCACCCTGGTTTTCCTGGAGGAAGTGTCACCTGGACACAATGGGTGTTCAACTGTTATTACAGGAAAACGATTGACTGTATGAATAAAATGCCATATTTGGTTAACAGTGTCAACAAGTTATTCTTGCTGGTTCATGGCGAAGGTGCAGGTTGAATGTATGATTAATTATATACAGAGGAATAGAGGACTTCGTGGAATTTTGTCAGCAGTTGTGATTATTCTAAAATGCCTGTATATGTGACGGTTCATGTAATAATAATAACCGCGAACCAAACCAACGTTGGTAGATGGTAGCATTATAAATCATGTAAGTGAGGCAATGCATCGGGGCACATTTGATGCATACCTTCTCGAGTAGGGCGTGGCTCAAGGGGTGATGTCTAAACTAAACCATGAAACTTTTTTTTTACTACCAGGTAAGGCCTACTGAGCGATGTAACTCTTAAATTTAGATTTAAAGCTTTCGTGACTGCAGGGATTCATCTTCTTGGTTCTTTCGGGAAAGACAGCGTCTGAATTTAGACGCTGTCTTTCCGACAGACCTGTTCTTCACCTGAGAACGGCTGCTTGCGTTGTGGCCGAAACGTCGTGAGAATTATTTAATTTTTATTATTGTATTATTTCCCTTCTACGTGACTTTACCGAAAGAACCAAGAAGATGTAGCTCTTTTTCAGAAACCTGATTGCTTAACAAAGAGGCTTATCATGTGGGCATTTATAGCAGCCAAATACTCGAAACGCCTGTTTCTAAATGTGGAGGGGAAAACCGGTGGACCCGGAGAAAAATACAAGTGACCACTCCAAATATATAGCAGGCGTCAGGGTGGGGGGTTTCGAACCTACGACCTCCTGTATACCAGGTGAGGTAGTTAACATCTCACCACCGTGGCACTCCCTCTTTCAGGATACCTCAGAGATCATGGGTTTAAGTTGGAGGTTGGTCTCCAACATGAATTCAATGCTCGTGGCTTTGAGTATAACGACCTCGGCCACCTATGGCTTGACTTTAAACAAACAAAAAACCTCATGTTTTAGTACCACTTGATTCAGTTCTGCTGAGAGTGATATAACTATAGTAATAGGTTTTGACCCTTTCAAGTGGTACAAAAACTGACACCTTTATACAAGGCATCATGTTTGCAATAACCACAACACAAGCATTTTGACTGCTTGTGTTGTGGTTATTGCAAACATGATCCCTTGTATAAAGGTGTCAGTTTTTGTACCAGTTGAAAGGGTAAAAACCTATTACTATATTTTGCCACTGGTAAAGGAGGTCTCAGTGATATAAATGTTTAATATTAAGCTCCCCCTCGTACCATTTCATTTATTGTAAACGTGATGTAGTTTTATTTGTTGACCTGAGCTACTATTTTCTTATTTTTTTTATTCTACATATCAGTTGGATTTTTTAAAAAGAGCTTTGTTTAGGCCTTTTGTTCCAGAACTGTACCGAATAAATGCTAAGTTGTTGTTGTTGTACCCAGTACTAAGATACGACATAAAATAAATGTTTTCTTCAGCAGATTAAATGGTTATTTCTACAGAGCAGTCGGGACCCCCCCCCCCCCCCCACGAAGTTAACGAGACATTGCGAAAAAATCCTGCGGTGTTTCATTTGGAGACTTGTTCCCCGCTGGGGCGTATCGCTGCACCATCGGGGGGGGCGGGGGGGGATCACAATAAAGAACAATCCATTCCATTCCCGAGTAACCGTTGCTGCAAGAAGAGGGGGGGGGCGAAATGAATAAAGGAGTAAGATTGTTGGACCAAAGCACGGATCTTACGGCAAATACAATTTTAAGAAAGAAAAAAAGCCATTTGTGATCGATTTTGTGGTCGCTTGTTGCCATCTTCACTGGTTTTGCAGACGTCGAATGAGTTCATCGAGCGGCTGAAGGAGCGTCTGCCCAAGAGGCACAACGAGACGGGCGGGATCCAGGAGGCGCCGCTGGCGTACGACGCCATCTGGGCGCTCGCCTTGGCGCTGAATCGCACGGTGCGTGAGCTGGCGAAGACCGGGCTGATGCTCGCGGACTTTAACTACACCAACAAAGCCATCACGGATGAATTCTACAAGGCCCTCAACTCGTCCTCCTTCAGCGGCGTTTCAGTGAGTGCACCCATTTGGCAGCACTAGACACAAGGAATTTTTAGCAAATGTATTCGGGCCCCAAGTAGCTGAAGGGGTCAAGGAATCATGCAACAAAATATGAGGGAACCAAACATCAGCCAGAATTCAAACCCAAGGATGCATAAAAAAATGTTTTTACTATAAAATAGCTTGTTAACTCCTCTAACCTTGTCTCCATTTATCTTGTGTTGACTCCATCTGTCTCCTGTCTAAATATCTCTTCTCATGTTTTACTTGGTCCATTAAGGAATCTGGGTCTGTTACACTTTTTAAATCGCATCGTAAAACTCATCTGTTTTGACTGCAGGCTTTTTTCCGTAACTTAACAAGCTTCATGTGAATCGCTTTGAGGCCTTCCCGCGAATTGCGATGTCGAAAAACGAGTTTATTATCATCATCATCATCTTATGACATCTCAATCTTTTATCTGCATGTCTCTTGTCGTGCTCCATCACTGTCTTATCAATGTTGCTTTTGTCATCTCGCTACGAGTTCACAAGTCGAAAGGTGGAGGGGGTGGCAAAACAAAACATCTTCTTCTTGTGCTTCCAAAGAGCCAAAACCACTGAGTGCATCTGCTCTGCTATGGAGCAACTGCTTCCATGAATGAATCATGGGCAATTATTGACATCAGTTCTGGCTGCCGTCCCTGATTGTCTTGCGGTTTCCCCCGCACCTCGAGAAAAGAATCCCTGAAAACTGTGCGCATGACTCATTTGTAACTTGACTTGTTGACTTGTATGGCGACCGCTGTGTTGTGTTGAAAGGGTCAAGTCGTGTTCGATGCAAGTGGGTCCCGCATGGCGTGGACACTGATAGAGCAACTGCAAGGTAATTCACCTGAGTGCAATAGCCTGCACTGAACTCGAATTCTTCCTCTGAATTTCGCCCATTGATTCGTCCACCCAGTTGTTGAGAACTCAATCTACCAGTCAGACTGACTGTTTCCATCTCACCCATGATGTGTGTGTTCAACGGCCGAACCGCAGGTCTCAACAACCCTCTTTTTAAATCCTTTATATTAAGTTTGCGTGCTTGCTTGCTTGCTTAGGACCGTGCAAATCTTTCGGTCGTTTTTTAACCCACTTCCCGTGATCCAATCGAGCTGACATTTTCCACACAGACTCGTTGTGCCAGACAATTATTGTTCGTGAAAAAAAATTCCCAAAATTTTACACTTTTTAGGCAAAATTTTTTTATTTTACATATATTCAAATAGAACGCATTCATGGCTTTGGCTGAACGTCACAGTGTAAGAGCCCAGAGCGTAACCCCTCCACAGGCCGTGGCGGAGTAGCGCAGTTGGTAGCGCCCTCGCTTCCCATGCCAAAGGTCGCGGGATCGATCCCCGCGTCCTCCACAGGCGAATATATGTTTAAATCCTTTATATTAAGTTCGCCGCCACGCATATAAAGGATTTATAGTGAAAAACTTTGTTTTTACGGGTTTACTTGTTACACCATTGGAACCTCCTTTGGCAGTGGCAAAATATGATAATGGTTTTTTACCTTTTATCTGGCAACAAAACTGACACCTTTTATTTATTCTTTTTTTTAAATGCTTACCCCGAGCTCTCATACTCTGATGGTGGATTGTCTTTGAGTTGTGCGTCTTTTGGCGTCATCTGGTCCAACACCATGTGAGACTAGGCCAATCAATTTCAAGGAGAGTGCATACATTTATCAGAGTTGTGTTTTTTGTTTGCATTTCGACCGCAGGTATTGTGGTCAATGCAAACATGACTCCTTGTAAAAAAAAGGTGTCATTTTTGTTGCCAGATAAAAGGGTAAAAAAACAATTAACCCTCTTTTTGCTTGTTCACCTCGCCACTACTCTACTTTGGAATTTCCTTTCATCCTCTGTTTTGCCAAGTTCTTATAATAACCTTGCTCAGTTTGAATAAAGTCGTCCGTTCTTATGAATTACAACTTGGCCGGATCACTTTGTTGCTGGCCGCTCGATGCTTTGGGTCTTTACTCGGCAACGTCCTTCAGACAACACGGTTTGGATTTAAGTATATCGTGTCTCAGTGTGACCACATCTCAAGATGCTGTACAGAAACAGTGGGCCATGCTTTTTTTGGAGAGCCATTATAGGTCCCCTATGTGAGTCTGTGGGTCTCTATGTGAGTCTGTGAGTCTCTGTGTGAGTCTGTCGGTGTCTGTGCGAGTCAATGCAATACAATCTGGATGTATATGGTTGGCTGTATATGTGACTGTGAATCAAGAAGCAGAAACAGTGAGTCTATTTATTTTGTGGAGACTGTTGTATTTTTGTCAACGAATAATACTGAACAATTCTTTTTGTTTTGTGTGATGCTAAACTTTTACGAAAACCTCCAACTAAAAAGTGGAAAGTGACTCATAATAATGAGGAGAATCATGATGATAATTGTGATGGATATTAGTGCTAATTAACACGAGATGGTAATGAATTACTGGAATCCGCATATTCAATTAATGAAGAGACAATAACATTACATTTTCTGCACACAGCAAATGATTGTAAACACTGTAGTAATTACCATGCCGCATTATGATTGTGTGCCTTTATTAATTAATTCATAATTGAAAACCTGAGTAAATGTTTTTGATTAGATCGCGTTTGTCTTTTATTTTTTCCCGTCTGCCTCAAGCTAATCTGTTTACATTATTAGCACTTCCCATGCCATGTTCTCCATTGCGTCCATACTCGCCTCATCTAGCCACTCTCCTTTCAAGAAATTGCGTAATAATTATTGCATACTTAAACATCTCAAAGTGCAATTCACCCTCTTTACTTCGCATTGTTCATTTTTTGGTTAAATTTAGTCTACATTTATTATGATTTAAAAGATGCTTTGAGAATATTCTATCCACTTAAACTGACTTGATGTAACCGAGGTCCCCCTTGTACAGGAGGCAATGCTTGCCATAGTAATAGGCTTTTACCATTTCAACTGGTACACAAACTGACACCTTTATACAAGGGATCATGTTTGCAATAACCACCACACAAGCAGTCAAAATGTAAACAAAAATAAACAACTCTGATATTGATAATGATATGCACTGTCCTTGAAGTTGATTGGTCCACACCCAAGACAGCTTTTCTTAGAGCCTAGTCTCCATTGCTGTTGAGCTTGCCATCTTGTCAATGGGTTTCATCCACCTCCTGAATGGATAAACCATTTACCCATCTCCTGGTTGCATATATGATTACTGACTCATGAGTAAACAAAAACAAATGACACGTTGTTGTGCCTGTGTTCCTGCAGATGGGAAGTATGTGAAGATTGGCTACTATGATAGTTCAAGTAACAATATCAGCTGGTTCAACGCAGAAAAGTGGATCGGTAAGGAGAATTAATTTCAGTGCTGGTCACACGGACATCTTTGTTTGGTTGTCCTCTTTCTCTCACACCTCCGATTAACACGGTTGGCTACGTACGGTGCGAAATAACTTCAACCTACATACATTCTTTCCATGGCAACATGTTCATTTGTTAAATCCTTTATATTAAGTTCACTTGCTTGCGCGCTTACGACCGTGCAAATCTTTCGGTCGTTTTTTAACCCACTTCCCGTGATCCAATCGAGCTGATATTTTGCACACAGACTCGTTGTGCGTGACAATTTATTTTCGTGAAAATTTTTTTCCAAAATTTTCTACTTTTTAGGAAAAAAAAATATTTAATTTAATTTAAAATACCAATGTGATAAAAATGAAACTCTTACTCAAGAAAAACAGAAATGAATAATAAAATAAAACCGATGCCACGCATATAAAGGATTTATAGTGAAAAACTTTGCTTTTACGGGTTAATTTTTTTGCCGTTTGGATTCACCAAGAAAAGTTGCTTTTTTACTTAGATTAGTTGCTTATTGTTCCAACCCTTTTGTCAGTTAGATGTAGGACGAATGCCTGCTGAGTCAGTAATGGGGATTATTTGACCATACTTCACCATGCCAGTCAATGCGGCTTGGTGAGGGGGCGGTGGGTTGGGGAAGTGGTGGGGGGGGGGGTACGACTGCAGCCGGGAATGGAATCGAACTCAGGTCGCCGAGTTCATCGTGCATCGCTCTAATAGCTGCGGTACCACTCACTCACTCCTCTTTAACAAACCGCATCCGCACAAGCCATGGCAGACGCGGATACCTGATGCACAAATGGACAATTAAAAACTCCGGCACGCGACTGTGGTCATCTGGAACAGACCTTACAAGACGTAATAACGCGATTCCCGATCCACAAATACGAAGCAGACATCGCAGCGATACACTCCGCTGCTCCTGCCGCAGTTGCCCGGCTTGACCACCTGAATGTGACATTGTAGTTGTTGCTTTATCTTTATGAGCCATACGGAAGAAGAAGAACAACAACAACAACTTCGAATGCATTTTTAAATACGTTTATAATTATAAAAGTCATGTTACCATCTCACAAGTTCTATGTGACAATTTAACATTGCATTCTACATTGTATATCGTATCATGATGTATCTTTTTTTCCCACTAGTAAATATAAAACCACCCTACAAAAAAATCGCATCTTCACAGATGTTTAAAGCTAAGCAGGTTGTGGAGCCTGGTTAGTGCTATGGTGGGTGGCCACAAGGGCTTGGCGCATGTTGTGGGCGGCGGAGTGAACACGACACGACAGAGATTTGAATTCCACCCTCCTCATCTGCGCGGCCTTTCTTTGGTTGCTCCAGTTTCCTCACCACAATGGCAAACAACCATTCATGGAATTGGTCCAACATCCTAATATAGGCACCCTAATGGAAAAAAAAAACATCTTGAGACGTGAAGCTCTTAGCTGGGGTGAACAATTGACATTATTGTATTGACGGAGAGCTGTCCTACTGCTGCTGTGCCTGCTGCTGCTGCCAAAGTACATTCTGTTGTACAATAAATGTTTACACTAAGGGGGCTGTTCACACAACACATGAGTTATTGATTACCTAATCAATAGATGGTGTAGCATGTGACTATACATTACACCTGGCTCTAGCACACCAGACCCAGAGAAAATGTTACCCCCTCTGGTGTTAGGATGGGTTTCGAAGGATTGGAAGGATGCCATGGTGGGGTCAGCATTTGTAAAACGGGGAACCGCGCTGAGTGCAACAACTGCCGGGGTATCTCCCTCCTGAAGAATGATTCAACATCGCCTTTGCAGACAAGCTGAGGAGAAGCTTGCGAAGCCCCTGTGTGGTTTCCGACTTAGGCGGTCCTGCATGGACGCCATTTTCTTTGTCCGTATGCTACAACAGAGGTGTAAATTATTTCAATAGGACATCCCTGCTTTATTTACCTGGTCAAGGCCCATGATACCACCAATAGGCCAAGGATCTGGATTATTTCTTCGTGCTTTTGGAGTCTCAGGCTATCTGCTCACATTAATCAAGGACCTTCGTGATGGCGAGAAGGCCTGGGTAAAGTTGCGTGGCCAAGTGTTGGAGCAATTTTCTGTTCACCTTTAGGTGCGACAGGGATGTACTCTGGTCCCAACACTATTTTACATCGTCTTTGGCCACGGAGTTCGAGAAGCTTTCCATGGATGTGTCAGTGGAATTGCCATCTGGTATAGACACAAGGGGAGGCTGATTGATTCCTGGGTGCAGTCAAGGATTGGCTACCTATTGGTCAGCTAATTTATATTTATGTGGATGATATGATGATTGCTGCCCAGTCTGAGGAGTTGGAGATAAACTTAAAAACGAAACTATTTTTTATTTTACCAAGTAAGGCCCACTAAGATATATAGCTCTTTTTTTAGAAGTGACCTGGCCACATTAGAGCTGAACCATGTGGCTTGTCATATGGAAATGTATAGCTGACAATAGTGCTGAACCTGGAGCATGCTACTCAGAAATGGGGCCTTACTATCAGCCTCACACAAACAAAGCACCTGCCTGGGAATTTGATGTCATTAAATGCTCCCCTCCCTCAGTGTTTTTATATTGTTCTTCTCAAACAATATGGAGAAGCAAGCAAATCACCTACAAGACCAAACTGCACATCTTAAGATCATGCATGTTCGGTGCAGCTTTGTATGCCTGCGAGACTTGGACATTGAAAAAGACTGACTGAGAGAAGATATTGGCATTCGAAATATATTTCTATAGAAGGATACTGCATCTAAACTTGACCCAAAGAGTCACCAACGTAGAAGTCAGAAAAAGGTTGCGCATAGAAGACGACCTAATGATGCAGGCAGTGATGAGAAGGAAACTGGCACTATTTGGACAAATATGCAGGATGGACAACAGGATAATTAAAAGTGGGTTGTTTGGAGGAAAAATTTAAGGAACCGGAAGGAGAGGAAGACCCTACCAGAGAATGACTTGACGAAGACATCATAAGGCATTGGTGTCAGAAAGATGCGCACCACTTGAGCACATTGGCGCGAGACAGAGGAAAGCGGAAACGAATGACAAAATGTGCAGTGGACACCTACTTCGGGCTCTCTACCCCTGGATCGTGATGATGATTGTTCTTCTCGAGCATGCGCTGGGATTTGACGTTTGTTCTCTCTCCCAAGGTGGATCACCACCTCCCGACCGCACCAAAGTGGTGGAGCAGTTTCGCTATCTCTCCCAGGGTCTCTACATCTCGGTCTGTGTCCTGGCCACCGTCGGCATCATCCTGGGCCTTCTCTGCCTCAGCTTTAATGTTTACAATCGCCAAATCAGGTGTGAAATCCTTCAGGGTGTGCGTCTCCCTTTTGTGTGAGTGAAAACCATGATGTGCACCTCTCAATCCGTCAAATCCAGGCCATGCATCACGTGAACACAAGGTTGGATGTTTTTCTGCCTTTGTCGCAATATGTTTTCCAGTGTAGTTTTAATTAACTTGACATTAACAGTGTAAAGTAGAACCCCTCTTAACGACGGCAATTGGTTCCACGAAACCGGCCGTTAAGCGATTTGGTCATTAAGTAAGTATAGGAAGAAATATTAAAGGCTTATTCATTCCGATAGCATCGAAAGTTACCCTTTTCACCCAAAAAACATACTTTATAACATTTAAACAATGGATATTAATCCATAAAGATACTAACAACATTATAACACATTAAAAGAAACATGGTTAATCAATGCTTTAATTAATATTTACCAACAACAGCCCATCGTAAACAGGGGAATGGTCGGTAAGCGAACACATTGGGCTCTGGAGCCTCGTCGTTAAGCGATTAGTCATTAACAGGGGTGGTCGTTAAGAGGGGTTCTACTGTATGTCAAAAGTGAAATTATATTTTAAAAACTAAATTTTCTCTTCGCATTTTTGGTCCAGCTTTACAGTACAACGTTATAAAAGTTGGATTTTATAGAGCTTCCGAATGCAACGGCATCTCCAGACGCAGTGCAAAACAGTGGGATGTACGACACAGGGTTAAAACAATACATGTACAATTATGTTCATGTAGTTATAAGTACAGAAAGTAGCCTGCAATGGCTTAAGCCATTGGAAGCCTTGCATTTTAACGGTGAATGCCCGGTCGCGTTGCATAACAGCTTAAGAACTTTTTTCTTTATTCATGTAGCAGAAGATGCCAATGGATTAGTCGTTCCCAGCCTGTGGTCCACTAATCGCTGATGGTTTACACAGCTCTGGGAAGTGGCCAAGTGAATCGTTTTATGGCTGTTTACCATTGTATAGTGCTTTTAGAGTACAGTAGTAATTTTTAAAAAAAACCTGTTATTGATGTAACGTAGTCTGCAATACTTTCTTGAGGATTGGCAGTGACCAGCAGCTCCAGAAAAATTGAGAACCACTGCAATAGAGGTTACTGAAACTTTGCCTATAAATTAAAGGTTCTCAATTGGAAAATGGTAAAAAAAAAATAAGTTTTCCCAAAATGTAGCTGTCTTTTTGGCATCATTGGTGCTCGATATTGAAAAGGAGACATGGAAACACAAATTGGATGGTTTCTCAAGAGATGTGCTATTGGCTTATTAAAGTCCATAAAAGGCAGGATGCAGACTCAATGCCTCCCTCCGGAGGATGGGATTCACCCGTTGAGGATACGTTCAATCAACGTCTGTGTGTGCACTCCATCCGCTCACCGTCTCTCTCTCCTCAATTATCGACTCAACTGGCTGCATGACATAACTGCACTTCTACTGCAAGCACTACTACATTGTAATTGAACTCCATGATCTCATCGTGTGATGTCATCCCACTGTCTTTACCAAAAAGCCATAACGGCGTTATTCACCCCCTCACTTTCTTGACATCAGGTATGTGCAGAACTCGAAGCCGGGTCTCAACAACATGACGGTCGTGGGCTGTGTCCTGGCCCTCTCAGCAGTCTTCCCTCTGGGTCTGGACGGCCTCCACATTTCGATGGCCACTTTCCCCTTTGTGTGCCAGGTGCGTCAATGAATGCCCCCCATTTCACATTCCGCACGTTTTGCTCAAGCAGTTGATAGGCTTTTTGGTCTTTGTTTGGCCACGAAAGCGATTGCCATCCCCAGTGGCGGCTCCTGCAAAATCTCTCAGGGGGGGAAAATGTCTGGATGATTGATAAGAATAAGGTCCACCCATGCAATGGATAAATTAACAGCTTAAGCATGTAAAGGCAACTTCACTTCTTTAATATTAATGAAAAATAAAGTGACTCTTACAATACATCTTGTTTGTTTCTATACTCACTATTAATACAATCCACTCAAGTTTATTTTATTAAAGATTCCACTAGGTGGCGACAAATTATATTGTTGGATGAAACGTGCTTACGTATGATGACGTAAGCACGTTAGGGCGAGCCCTCCCGGAAGCCATAGAGAATGCATTGCAGCGCCCCCCGGTCGAAAAAAAACATCTTTCAATGTAAGTCTATGGGGCCACTCGGGGCGATTCTCAGCCGGAGTGAAATCGCCCAAAAAGAGGCGGTACTCCACAGAACGTGTCATGACGCTGATTGGACTATATCCAGAGGCTGACAGTGACGGCTAGCGTGACTCTGTGGTTCAATGACATTGGTGGTGCGTCGCCCAATCGCCCTAATGAAGAAACCGCCCCTGGCCATCCCTCACAGTTCTGCAGCGTATGTATGTTGAACTTCTTTTGCACCGTACATAGCCAACCCTGCTAATCGGAGGGGCAGAGAAAGGACAACAAACTAAACACTAAAAGCTGTTGATTTCATCGCTCCGTAGCTTTCCATCCCTCGAAGGCCACTCCATAATTTTAGACGATCGGCCATCGTTACTTTTTGTGGCATGTCCCACTCAAGACCACTTAATTTTCCCAACAGTTTTGAATCATTGCCTGCCATCTGCTATGACATACGGTTCAGAAACATGGTCATAAACGAGCAGACACAAAATTGAAAAGCTAAAAAGGAGCAGAATGAATAATTCCAAGCAAACAGAAAATGTTTGCTTGGAATTACATTCAGAGGCAAAAAAAGGAACGCATGGATTACAGAATGTAAGCAGTTTATAGACAATCCATATTACCATGAGCCATGGTTGCAGCTCATGCCTGTAATCCTGTACTGTGGAGGCAAGTGTTGGTGGAGCACACAAATGTTGTGAAACTCCCTGTGGGTGTCGATGTACCATACCCTGGCTCGCCAGGAGAAGGCAGTACAGCAAGTGGACTTATCACCATCTGTTCCCATCTATATGGGGATACAGTTTTGCTCCCTCGCACGTGTGGGTCTTCTCCGGGTGCTCCGATTCCCTCCCACACGTATAAACATGTCATTATTAATTGGCTGAACACATGAAATTTAATTAAAAACCAATGCAGGACTGAAAAATTATCCTCTGAGTCAGTGTGGCTTTGCTGGATATATAAGTAAGCAATGATGATAGAATAGGTGCCAGTTTGTTTCTACATTTTAGATTAATAACATTAACATTCATCCATTTTCAAGAGGCAATGTTGACTTTGAACAATGCAGTGGCAGTTTGTGTAATGATTTGAGATTAGATCAAATGTTCACAGGAGAACAAATTAAGGCTTATCCATTAATAATGCGATGGAACCAAGTGCAAAGAAGAACCAAATTAAAATCCATTCCATTTACATAACTGGGCAGCTATCGTGGTATAACGGTGAGCATACTCGACTTGCAATCCAGAAGTTGCCGGCTTGATCCCGTCTTCCAGCTGAGAGGTTAAGACAAAGGTGCAAGTTCCTCAAATTCAAATGCCTCTGTGTGGTGGGGTAAATCGTGGGTAGGCCCACCTCTTCTAACAAGTCTCGTCAAAATCTAAGAGGCCAAATACCCTTGAGAGTTCGCTGACATGGTGACCCTTCTGCAAGCAGTGGTGTAAGCAAGAAATTACAGGTTCTAGATTTGAAGCTTTCGTGACTGCAAGGATTCATACTCTTAGTTTTTCGTTGAAGTCACGTAGATAAAAAATGAAATTAAAATTAATAAAAATAAAATAATAAAAATCACGACGTTTCGGAGGCAACACAAGTCTCCGTCATCTGGCTGTGACGGTCCCACCTGATGACGGAGACTTGTGTTGCCTCCGAAACGTCGTGATTTTTATTATTTTATTTTTATTCATTTTAATTTAATTTTTTACCTACATGACTTTACCGAAAAAACTAAGAGTAAGAAATTACAGGTCTGCGCCGTTACCTTTGGTTTTTGCCAACTCAGCGACTGTTGTAGAATGTGGAGGTGTTGCATAAATAATTTAGATGGAATTAAGGAAATTCTAAATCTGGCTATTTAATTCTGTGAAGTGAAATTTATTTGAATGAAAGAATGCCCCAAGGCAGCATGCCCTATCGTACCACTCTGGGTTACAAACGGTCAATCAAGTTGCTGATTTATTTTTCTTAGTAATGTCTCATTCCATTGTATCTAATTAATCACTTTAGCTCTATGCTACATTCATATTCGGTGCGGGCACTGAATTTCGATTACATCTTGTTCCAGCGCCACCAATCACCAGATCCCAGTTACAGAATGAGATGTGTTATTTAGCGGACTCTCTCACCTGCTTTAAATAAATGATGCCCAAAAATAGATAAATCAATAATTCACTGGCCTTACATCCCAACAGTTGCATAGATTTCTTATGTCCATTACTTACACATTTCCCCACAAAGTTAGAGCATATATTTTAAGGGCCTTGTATGCAGAGAGGAGAGAGATATACGCATCAATCTTCCAAGCAGATAGCTAAATTAGTATTGTTATTCACTATTGAAATTAAAGTGTTCCCATGAAATTTGGCCTTAGGTGTCTTTGCAATCTGCTCCATGCTCAATAAAAATTGTTGAAATATTTTAGCTCTCAAAGAGCATTTATTTGTGCGCATGTTCCCAAACAGAATTTTGTCGATTGTTTGACCGTGTTTATGTTTAATTGGGCAGCAGGGTGATGCAGTGCCAACAATTGTGCCTCACAGCAAGAAGAGCCTGGGTTCAATTCCAGACTCGGGTCCTCTTCTGTGTGGAGTTATGTTGCCTGACCCCCTGTGTTCGGCATGGGTTTTCTCCGGGTTCTCCAATTTCCTGCCATAGCTGCCAGAACATACTTTCGTAACTGGTGTTGGCCAAACATCCCGTTCGTGAAAAAAAAAATGACCTACAAATTACTACATCGGGGATAACACCGAACAACATCGCCCGCTAGTGTATGTTTCTTTGTTGAACTTCTTTCGCACCGTACGTAGCCAACCGTGCTAATCGGAGGTGCGGGAAAAACTTGGCAGGACCCTCCGCAAGGAGTCTCAACAGTATCGAGACTCCTTGAGGCTTTCCTGGATACACAAGCAAAATAATAACAATGATAATTTTTTTTTAGATAGATCGTTTATTGTCATTGTCACCAGTACAACGAAATTTAAAATGCTCACCAGTCAGGGCATCATTCATTAATTTAAATTAAATAAAACAAGAAAATAAAAATAAAATTAAATGAAAGATAATCAATTTATACTAGATATAAAAACAGCCCAAGTATACCCACATACCCACATAAGGTTACATTTTGTCATTGCACATCTCTATTTCACAATCAATTGTAAACACTATTACTTAATAATTAATTAGCATTATTGAGTGTGGTGATCGCTGTAGGATAAAAGCTCTGTTTGAATCTGTTTGTCCTTGTTTTGACTGATCTGAATCGTCTGCCTGATGGCAACAGCTCAAACAGTGAGTGTCCAGGGTGAGAAGAGTCCTTTATAATGTTCTGTGCTTTTTTGATGCAACGTGAACTGTGTAGTTCTTCCAGTGTGTGGAGATGGCAGCCGGCGATCTTTTGGGCTGTGTTGATGACCCTCTGGAGCGCTTTCCGCAATGTTGCATACTTACTCTAAAAGTGAAATTGCATTGAGACTTCATATTTTTTTTATTTAAAGCTTTCATGACTGCAGGGATTCATATTCTTGGTTCTTTTGGTAAAGTCACGTAGAAGGGAAATAATACAATTTTGCTGTGGATTTCACACCTGATGACGATTGCTTGTGTTGCAGTCGAAACGTCGTGAGAATTTTTATTGTTTTATATTTATATTATTTTATTATTTCCCTTCTACGTGACTTTACCGTAAGAACCAATAATACTTAATATTTTGTTTCCTATTGTGCACACATCTGGCGGTGTGGCTGTTATGATACTGTGTGTGTGTGTACCCGTCTGCTGCTACGTCTCTTTCCCAGTTACGGGTCTGGCTCATCAGTATGGGATTCAGCTTAGCGTACAGCAGCATGTTCACCAAGATATGGTGGGTGCACACCGCATCCATAAAGAAATCCGAAACCAAAGAAAAAACCAAGGTGAGAACTACAAGCAGAACTCCTCTTATCCACCATCCCATAATCCACGCCCCCTAGCATCCGTGGGAGCTGATGGATCCATGAAAACTCCTATTTCTCGCACCTCGATTCTTACTATTATCTGCGATTACCCATGCTTTATCCCCCCATCCTGCTTTGTGGAACAGCTCAATATAAGCTGCAATTTATGTATGGATAAGTCAAGTTTGTTTGAACAAATACTGTATTCCTAATATCCGCATGGGGTTTGTTTTTTAAATCCTTTATATTAAGTTCACTTGCTTGCTTGCTTGTGCGCTTACGACCGTGTAAATCTTTCGGTCGTTTTTTAACCCACTTCCCGTGATCCAATCGAGCTGACATTTTGCACACAGACTCCTTGTGCGTGACAATTGATTTTCGTGAAAAAATGTTTCCATAACTTTACACTTTTTAGGGAAAAAAGAAATTATATTTAATTACCAATTGCTTAATGGTGGCAGACAATCATCTGACCCATAGGTGGCAGCCATCTCAAGCCAGAGGACGAGAGGACTCTAGCCGCCACGCATATAAAGGATTTATCGTGAAAAACTTTGTTTTTACGGGTAAATTTTTTTTGTAGGATAAGCATTGGGGAAGATAGGATCTGCTATGTTTGTCCAACCACATCACCGACAATCAGAGGAGTTCTCTATTTGAATGGTTCCAGTCAATGGTGTGTTCGCTGCCATCACAACCATGTTTTGATTAAACAATCTTGATTACGAGTACAGCAGTGTTTGCATCAACATCATTAACACTATGCACCTTCATTGTGGATGGAACAATACATCGATTTGTATTGATTCTTAAACTCAAGATACACGAATCAATGTGTTTCAATGTGTATCCTGTGTGCAATGGCTTCACGCCATCCCTGCAGCCATCAGAGATGCTGCAATGAATGAATATCACTGTCAAAACGATTTATGATTTAATGAAATAATCTTCCTGTGAAATAACAAACGAGATATAGACAATGGATAGTCACGTCGTGAGATTAAAGAGAGATACGGACGAGCGAGAAATGCAGTGAAAATGAGAGATGGTGATGAGAGACCGATGGTTTCAGGTGAGAAATGACTGATGCATATACATTAGAGATGTAAGGATAATAAAATGGAGACATGTAGTGATATTAGACAGTAACATAACATGACTCCACATGTATCCAGACAAGATATATTTTATTAGTGGAGACATTTTTCAGATGAGATGTGAAATGGATGTTACGTGACAGATTATTCGTATGGGATACGAGATAGGAAGGGGATATACGATTACAAAGAAAACCCGATTATCGAAAATATACATTGAGATAAGAAATATACTCTTCAGAAAGATATGAGAGAGATTATTCAGAAGAAGAGACAGAGTAGATATACTCTTTGGTTCTTTCGGTAAAGTCACGTAGGTAAAAATAATATAAAACAAATCACGACGTTTCGATCGCAACACAAGTGATCGTCATCAGGTGAACAAATTACGATTGCTTGTGTTGCGATCGAAACGTCGTAATATTTTTTTCTTATTTTTTTCTATCTACGTGACTTTACCGAAAGACCCAAAGAATATTAATTCCTGCAGTCACGAAAGCTTTAAGTCAAGATTTATGAGGGAGATATTCTATAAATTCAGGAGATAGACGCTGTCAGAAGAACTAGAGAGACAGAGGAGAGAGAGATAGATGTGTAAAGCAATGTATACTGCACTCTCCATGCTGTCATGTATCGTTACTGTTACACGTGTAGCGATGTTAAATGGATCACTACGGCGCGTCGTGCCAAGTGCCGTTGAAACAGGCGCAGAGGCTCACACACCACGCAGTACCATTCGGCAGAGGTCGCAACCGGGTACCCGATACCCGTACCCTACCCGATACCCGGCTACCCGTACCCGGCCGGGTACGGGTACCTGTTTGCGACCCTGGTGCGGCCGGGTACGGGTACGCCGTGAGTCACTGGTGAGTAACCATTTGTCACTCATTTCCCAACGTCTTGTCTCTTCTCACAATTCAAGTTCCTAGAATCAACCCACCCGCGCCTGCAACATGGCTTCATACCAGAGGTCGCAATCAGGTACCCGATACCCGTACCCTACCCGTACCCGACCGGGTACGGGTAGGGTACGGGTACGGCCGGGTACGGGTACCCGTTTGCGACCCTGGTGCGGCCGGGTACGGGTAAAGAATCAAAACCCGTTTGCGACCTCTGCCATTCGGTGGGCCACTAGGAGCATGGTACTGGGTGCTCGTAGCAGGAAGCCTCATGCGTCCTACCGACAGAGTAGGGGATTGCAGCCTCCACCAGCGCCGCAGAGGGGGCCACTGGGAGAGTGCGGTGTGGGGCGGCTGGTGCTAGGGGTCATGTGAGGACGAGTCACCCCGGCACCGGGTTAAGCACGTGATGGGCCGGGGTGAGTAATGTGTGCCAAAGGTGAACGAGGGGGCACGGGGGTGGAGTAGCTGAGAACGTCTAGAGAGTGAAGAGGCGTGTTTCGATTTAAAGCTTTCGTGACTGCAGGGATTCATCTTCTTGGTTCTTTCGGTAAAGTCACGTAGAATGGAAATAATAAAGTAATAAAACATAATAAAATAATTCTCACGACGTTTCGGCCACAACGCAAGCAGCCGTCCTCAGGTGAAGAACATTCTACGTGACTTTACGGAAAGAACCAAGAAGATGAAGAGGCGTGGTTAAGGGCGGAGCCAGAGAGGGAACAGGTGCGGTGTAGCCTGGAACAGTCGGGAATATTCTGCACGAAGGGCGCGGCCGAGGGTGGAGCCAGGCCGCGCCGAGAGAGATAAAAGGGACGCCCCGATCACAGATCCGGGCTGTCTGCAGGTGAAGTGGAACCCAAGTGCTACGTCTCCGACATCGTGGGTCAGGCAGCGCGTTGGCTGCTCTGACTAGATTATAGTTATCCCGTATGTAAGAGAAATAGGTGTATTGTGGTCCTATGCGTAACAAGAGCGAGAATAGGTGTATTTAGTCCCGAGTGTAACGGTGTTGCGTAAAGTGTAGACTAAACGTTGTTGCCTCCTAAATAGTGTCTCTGAATGACACACTACACGTGCATTAAGCCAAATTCCAATAAACGCCATTCGCCGCTCAGTGGCGGTGACGTCACCACGACGCCTGTGCCAGGCCAGGTGCGCTTGGAGGCCACGTGAAGTGTCGAAGGCTCGCTGATGACACGAGGTCACGGGACAGACCCCAGATCCGTGCCATGGGTTGAGCGACTGAGATGACTGGCAAGATGCACCAGCTGTGCCCCCTGCTGTACAACCCACTAAGTCCCCCACCCTCGGTGACGCTCATCCTCCAGCGTGCCACGTGACTACTAGACAAGCTACATGACTTCATTATATCACACGGTGCAACAAAAAGAATAATTATGCAGCTCAATATTTACACAATAGAATAAACGCAATTACATGTTTTAAATATGTATAATGGTAATACAATTGATTCGATTGTGATGATTTTTTTTTATTATTAGGCTCTGAATTTGAGATGGTCTTTGCTGCGTCCTCTAATAGTGTTGCCTGAACGCGTGGCCCCGTCAGCTGTTTGGTGCCCTTGGAGGTTTTGCTCAATTTGCCTACCCCAAGCGCTGCCACTGGATGGGGACGAATTGCTTCCACCCCGTAATCCTCATCATCAATGTCACTGTTGTAATTATCGGCAACCGTAGATGCATTGGCCTAATTTAAAATTACTAATCATCGCGGCAGCAGTGGAGATGCTTAATTTCCGTCTGCTCGCGTGTGCGGTATGAGTGGGTTGCACCTAAGCATCGCTGAATAAGTAATGCTATAATTAATTCATGTGCCGACATAAAATATGTAACGTTCCTGTAGAATGTTTTGACATCGGAATTCTAGCACTTAGCAAGAGAAGAAAATCGGCGCAGAATTAGTATTGGAAGGGATTTAGGCATTTGCACAAATATATGCCAGATGGTTAGGCTCTACGCCAACTTAATGGGGGGAAAAACAAGAACGGCAAAACAAAATGCACGCTGTAACGAAAAAAAATAGATGCATCGGTTGCATTGGCTTTGTTGATAATGAACCTGCTTTGAACATTTTTAATTTGGACAAACACATGCCGCAGTTTTTTGACATCATTACGAGAGTATTTTTGTTACATTAACCGTATTATAGGTAATGTCATCACATCGTGAGTATCCAGGCTAATCTTCTCTCTGCAGCGAATGAAAATATAAGCGTGGCAGAGTCGTAAAACCGTCATGAAATCCCCAGTAGCTTACACGTGATTCATAGCTGGAGGCAGTGAGTCGGGTTCTATGGGATAAATATAATTGAAGGCTACGTTAGAATGTTAAATGTTTCGATGTTAATTTCAGTGCAGCTGCCTGGGGCTGAAGCACAATCCACGTGAAATTGGCTTTTGATCCATTGTAAGATCAAGCGTAATGGGCTGAGTGGGCATGTTTTTGGTCCTAAACATCTTTGCGTGCTATTTTTGTCAAATGTTACGTCGTATCATACGGAACCCAAATCCCACACGTGAAACTTTGCGAACGTTTTGGCATTTAATTATCCCCAAATTATTTAGGCGAGTGGAGTGAATGTTGGTGACCTGAGTTTGATTCCTGGCCATGGCTAAAGTCAGTGGCCAGTTATCCCCGTTGCTCCTGGGGAAACTCCTTCACCAACACGCACTTACCAGCGTGGTGAAGTATGGTCACACAACCATCATCAACATGGAAAGGGTAGGCCTTTGTCCAGCAAGTGGATTGATAAAGGGCTGAATATTAAATTGCAAATTATTGAGTCACTTGGCATGCCGTGAGCTTACGTGGTACTGTGGAATGTATTGCTGCGTTCTTGTCCTGTTCCGTACAGCTAAAAGTGCAGATGTCTCATTTAGCCATTCAAGATCTAACGCTGTTCTTTTGCAAAAGATCACCACTTTGTGCATGAACCAGCATAGCAAAACAACCGTCTTACACTTGTACGTCCCACGATGATGAAACAAGCTCTCTGTGACCTGACATAAGGGTTGTGAACTCATGAAAAGAGCAGACACGTCGTTTACTTGAATGTATATAGGGAGATGGAGTTGACAAAAACGGTCTTATGTCATTGATCAGCCCCTGGGGGTCCCTCAGTTCGCAAACGGCAGGCTCGCAGTCATTATTGGATCGAGAGATCAAGCCCTGTATGGGGTCATCTCAGTTCATATCAGAATCAGAATCTGACTATATACACAGGTGGAATCTGATGAGCTATAAATCTTTTTTTCACAGATGTCTAGTAGGGGCAAGGGGGTAAGAACGTTACAACAACAAACAATACAAAAACCCAAAAGTGCAAAGCAGCGTTCGTGCGAATTCTGTAAATTGATGACATCGCCCAGCTGGCGAACGACAGTGAAGGCGTTACGGGTATGCGATGTAGGCAGTTTGCCTTGGCGGAAAATATAGGGCAATGGGGAAAAAAATGGGTTTCAGAGGTGCCCCTTCCCCAAGCTCCCCCGCCACACATTTTCAGGGACGCCTGGGAAATGCCAACGAGAACTCCGCCAGTAACCGTAGCCCAGCCACGGTTGGCAGATTCACGAATTGTTGTTGTCCTTGGCACAGAGACGGGGAATTTAGAGATACGTGCGCTGCTCAGAAAAAAATACTAACTCGTATACTCGTGGAGACACTTGTGCGATTTGTAATCGTTCGCGATACGTAAATGTTTGGTTATAGCCGCGCAGGAACCAAAGATGATTTCTAGGCAGCAAAATGTGCAATTGTGACCACAGGATTAATAATACTTCCATCGTGCCTTGCCTGTCACGTGGTATCACCATACTGCATGTACAATGCTCAATTAACCACGTTACGAAGGGAACAGTGTGCCTAATGTGAGAAAGCCACGAGCTGGGACAGCATGGTTGACATGGGGTCAGCACATTGTATGGTATATCCCGCACTACGTGGTGCCATGGGTGTGATTAGAGCTGGAAAAGATTAGTCAATTAAGTCGATTAATCGAGTAAAAATCGCAATCGACCACATTTTTGTATTTCGATTTAAAGCTTTCGTGACTGCAGGGATTCATCTTCTTGGTTCTTTCGGTAAAGTCACGTAGAATGGAAATAATAAAATAATAAAAATAAAACATAATAAAATAATTCTCACGACGTTTCGGCCACAACGCAAGCAGCCGTCCTCAGGTGAAGAACAGGTCTGTCGATAAGACAGACCTGTTATTCAAATTATTAAATGGTTGAGGAATCAATTACTTCAATAATTGGATGTCCCAGTTCTATATGTTGTTTTCCTTGGCTCCACAAAACCTTTGTGTCTCTCCTGCTATCTCGAATCCACCGTTCGTGTCATCATTATTATTCAGCTGGTGCCTCGGTTCATGTGGGGTTTGTTTGCTCCAAAGATCTCTCAGGAGTTTGAGGACTGGAAGCTCTATGCCATGGCCGGAGGCTTCCTCTTAACGGACGCGATCTTCATCCTTATCTGGCAAGTCGTTCATCCTCTCCATCGCACTATAGAGGTAAAAAGGTAATTTATTATTTTCTTTGACTTTAGTTTTCTTTGGCACCTGCGCTAATGCTAAATTATTCACATTTTTGTTGTGGTTTTAATAGGAGCGAAGTGCACCGAACTGACTTGTACAGCGTAAAAATAGTTTTTTTTAATGTACGTAATGTACTTCTATAGGCAAACACATTTCATATTATGCAATATGTAAATGCATAGGAGGGGGCCAACTGATTTTGCTTCGAAAATTATTCAACCTCGGGGGGGGGTGGGGGGCTTCTATAATTTTGAGTGACTGCATAATTTGCCGATGGCTAACATCGCAACACAGTTGGTGGCATGAGCAATTTAAATTGACGGAGGCCCCCTCATTAGTAGCTCCTTGGGGTGTGCTCACCAACCTAACATGGCTGGGCATTTAAATGTCAGACTACAGGGCAGGCACTACTGAGAACCTGGGTTGACATCCCAGTCTGCTCACTTGGAATAACCTAAGGCCCTAAACTTTGTTAGTTGATGGTTATCAGCCTGTTCACCAATGACCGCACACAAAAATAGCGTGCAATTGGATGTTTAAAATTTGTATTGCTGCTCTCCAACTGAAGTTGAAAGTGTCAAACTATTAGCTGTGTATGTCTGTCTGTCTGCAACGGGCCGGCATGATAACTCTTATAAAGATCATCCGATATATTTTGTGTTATGTATTTTCAGTTTTACATCAAACTCGGACCCATATTTAACATGCGTCCCTGCTAATTAACATATGGCATCTCATCAGCATTGGTTTAAGATAGCCGGACTCTGCTGATGAGACACTGCATGTCACAACCAGTCCAGAGTTTTGCTTGAATTGAACCAATGCTGCAGAAAAATAATTGTCAGAAGGCAGTTTGGCCAATGGGATGTGTAAATACATATTTTACTTCATATCTGGAGGGAGAGACATGGGGAAGATGTATTGTCTGCTTATTTATTTTGTTAACAATGCAAACACAACTTTAGTATAAAGTTGTGATGCTATTGGAGACGTCCTCCAATAGTGCTAAAATTGTGGCCTACGGACAATAACTCAAAAATACGATCCAATGAAGAAGAAACACACTTTAATGCAAAGTTGTGTTGCTATCAAGAACTTACTCAACAGAAGACCGGCCAAATTGATCAAAGGATTGCCCGTGACCTTCATCACAAGAGAGCAGGCCTGGCTGTCTCATCGCAGCCTCCTGTGCCACGCACGCCTGGCACGAGCGCTGCCATGATTACCCCCTAATTAGATATTACCTAGGACAAACACGTTGGAAATACATTACAGAATCTATGCATGCTTTTTTTTTGTCCTCCATGTTTGGCGTAACCTAGCTCAGAGGACCTTGCTCCTCCGGTGGGGGCAGCCTGGCCAAATGTGCTTTGAAAACAGCGTGAATAGGAGAGCTGTTTAACAACTAAGAGAGGTCCATTGGGGACATGTCAGAAGTATTTACACAATGTTTTACAATGCATCATTATTTTCGGAAGATGATCCCACGCCGCCGGAAGGGGAGCTTCGGAATGATCGCCTTTTCGTCGCATGTGTTTGTGTATTTACTCTCAAACACACCGGTGGGCTTGAAGTAGTCAACTAATTGCCACGCGTTTTGTTTACGTGACAAACCTTACTGGCTGTGTCGGGTGGTGGAGGGTTACGACACATTTATACCGTCGCCATCTAACCCCAAAAAAAAACTTTTTACGAGAAAATAAAATGTATATATCTCTCTCTCGCCAGGATTTCATTCAAGAAAAGCGAGAGGGCGAAGAGGATGTATACATCTGGTCCAGGTTGGAGCACTGCAGCTCGTTCAAGATCATGACGTGGCTCGGCGAGTCGCACACTTGCACCGCAGAGGCAGTGGCAGGGAGTGGGCGGCGAGTGTCTTTACTTTTGTTTTCATTCAACGCACTTGCTGAGAGTATGCGCAACGAAACGACACCGCTAAGCGTTGTACGCGATAATAGTCAAACATTGGCATGCATGCTTACACACTCACGCCCACTGCACTATAGAGTCCTCTGGCTTATTGTAGAATACTTTAGAATATTCTGGCATTATAGAGTCCTCTCGCTCACTATAGAGTGATCTAGAATATTCTCGCACTATAGATTACTCTGGCTTACTGTAGAATACGTTAGAGTCCTCTCGCTCACTATAGAGTGATCTAGAATATTCTCGCACTATAGATTACTCTGGCTTACTGTAGAATACTTTAGAATACTCTCGCTCACTATAGAGTCCTTTCACTCACTATAGAGTGATCTAGAATATGCTCGCACTATAGATTACTCTGGCTTACTGTAGAATTCTTTAGAATACTCTCGCTCACTACAGAGTGATCTAGAATATTCTCGCACTATAGATTACTCTCGCTTACTGTAGAATACTTTAGAATACTCTCGCACTATAGAGTCCTCTGGCTCACTATAGAATGATCTAGAATATTCTCGCACTATATAGTACTATTGAGTACTCTCACAATAAAACGTTGCTTTTGCCATCGCCCATTCGTTATTTCGAACGTGTCGCTTGCTGTCGCAGGTGTCTTCTACGGCTACAAAGGCGTGCTGCTGTTGCTCGGAATATTCCTGGCGTACGAGACGAAGAGCATGTACGCGGAGAAAATCAACGACCACCGTGCCGTGGGCATGGCCATTTACAACGTGGCGGTGAGAACTTCCGCGGGGTGGGAACGGCTTCCTTCACAGGGTTCTGGCTTCCTCGTGGAGAGGGCAGGGGGGGTCTTGGGTGGCACGTCTGTAAGAGGAAACAATTAACATGCTTTTTGTATTCTTATATTTCAATAGGAGGTGCGGTACAGAGCACCAAGCGCGATGTAGGGAGGAGGAAGAGGGTGGTGGGGGTTACAGAAACTCGGTGGACAGAAGTCCCAAACGCAGTGCTTCCTGAGTTTAGAGACGGGGGGATAAGGGGTGACTGTGTGTGCTTTTATGTGGGAAGGGGAGGGTGAGGGGAAAGGAACTTACGATAGAAAGTGGAATGGAGCGGTATTTGGGGGATGAAAATGAAAGGGAGGCGCACTTAGGAAGGAGTAACTTGAACATGCTTGGTAAACTGGAAAAAGAACACACTTAATACCAGAATAAGAATATGTATTCATACTGGAGGAATCCAATGAGCTCAAAGGCTCCTTTTCACAGATTGCCCAGTAGGAGCGGGTCAGAACATATATCTGTGGGACCCTTTCGCCAGTATCAAGATATTTTAATGATGAAGAAAGGCTGTATTACCCTTTCTGGCATAAATACAGGCGTTAAGACATTTGTGCAAATATTAATGTTTGCACATTCATGTTTGCATGCTAGTGTGGTTAATGGAGACTTCATGCCTTGTAATAGGCGTCTATTTGGTGTTTGCCCATCTTAACACCTGTGTATATGCCAGAAAGAATAACACTTTTTTTTATCACACAATACTTAATATGCAATGGGGATAGAGGTTTTCCTATGAAGGGTGTTTAATACAAAAATATATTACCATTTGAAACCATTTGTCAAGCTACTGCTTGATGAAAGCCTCCCCATGCTATGAGACCTCCTTTACCAGTGGCAAAATATAGTAGTAGGTTTTTATCCTTTAAACTGGTACAAAACTGACACCTTTATTCAAGGCATCATGTTTGCAATAACCACAAAACAAGCAGTGAGATGCAAACAAAAAGAAACAACTCTGATAATGATAATAATATGCACTATCCTTGAAGTTGATTGGTTCACACCCGAGACAGCTTTCCTTAGAGCCTAGTCTCCATTGGTGTTGGACCAGATGACGCCAAAAGGCGTACAACTCAAAAACAGTGCACTATCAGAGTATTGAGAGCTCGCGGTAAAGCATTTACACTATGAGACCTCCTTTACCAGTGGCAAAATATAGTAGTAGGTTTTTACCCTTTAAACTGGTACAAAACTGACACCTGTATACATTTGCATTTGACTGCTTGTGTTGTGGTTATTGCAAACATGATGCCTTGTATAAAGGTGTCAGTTTTGTACCAGTTTAAAGGGTAAAAACCTACTACCTCCCCATGCTGTGTCTGTCATTGAGGTGTTTCGGCCATACTTCACCACGGTGGTCCGTGCAGGTCAGCGGAGGGGCCCAGCAGTGGTTCAGACATCGCTCGCCACCAGGGGCGGTTTCTTCATTTGGGCGATTGGGCGACGCACCACCAATGTCATTCAACCAGAGAGTCACGCTAGCCGTTACTGTGCCTCTGGATATAGTCCAATCAGCGTCATGTCACGTTCTGTGGAGTACCGCCTCTTTTTGGGCGATTTCACTCCGGCTGAGAATCGCCCCGAGTAGCCCCATAGACTTACATTCAAAGATGTTTTTTTTCTAACGGCGGGCGCTGCAATGCATTCTCTATGGCTTCCGGGAGGGCTCGCACTAACGTGCTTATGTCATCATACGTAAGCACGTTTCAGTCAACAATATTATTTGTCGCCACCTAGTGAAATCTTTAATAAAAAAAACTGAGTGGATTGTAATAATAGTGAGTATAGAAACAAACAAGATGTATTGTAAGAGTCACTTTATTTTTCATTAATATTAAAGAAGTCAAGTTGCCTTTACATGCTTAAGCTGCTAATTTGTCCATTGCATTGGTGGACCTTATCCTTATCAATCATCCAGACATTTGCCCCCCCTAAGAGATTTTGCAGGAGCCGCCACTGCTCGCCACTGATAAAAGCCGTGGCCACGATTCAAATTCGGGTCGCCGGGTTAAAACTAACCGCTGTGCCACTACTCCAAACACGGGGGCGGGGGGGGGGGTTAAGTTGCCCTGTCTTCGTGTGAAATAAGTATAACCCGTAAAAACAAAGTTTTTCACTATAAATCCTTTATATGCGTGGCGGCTAGAGTCCTCTCGTTCTCTGGCTTGAGATGGCTGCCACCTATGGGTCAGATGATTGTCTGCCAGTATTAAGCAATTGGTAATTAAATATTTAATTTGTTTTCCCTAAACATTGTAAAATTTTGGAAAAAAATTTTCACGAACATTAATTGTCTCGCACAACGAGTCTGTGTGCAAAATGTCAGCTTGATTGGATCACGGGAAGTGGGTTAAAAAACGACCGAAAGATTTGCACGGTCGTAAGCAAGCAAGCAAGCACGCTTAATATAAAGGATTTAAAAATAATCACGTATTAAATTTCGATTTAAAGCTTTCGTGACTGCAGGGATTCATCTTCTTGGTTCTTTCGGTATAGTCACGTAGAATGGAAATAATAAAATAATAAAAATTAAACATAATAAAATAATTCTCACGACGTTGCGGCCACAACGCAAGCAGCCGTCCTCAGGTGAAGAACAAGTCTGTCGAGAAGACAGAGTCTGAATGTCTTCGCGACAGACCTGTTCTTCACCTGAGGACGGCTGCTTGCGTTGTGGCCGAAACGTCGTGAGAATTATTTTATTATGTTTTATTTTTATTATTTTATTATTTCCATTTTCCGTGAATTTACCGAAAGAACCAAGAAGATAATCACGTATTGTTACGCTTTCTGGAGGTGTTAAGACGTTCCAACACCAAATAGAAACCTTTTGCAAGGAATCAAGTTCGCATTAACCACACGTACTTGTGGTGAACATGCAAACAAACGTGCTCTGACAATAATATACTGGCATTGTCTTTGAAACGGATTGCCTTACAGCAGAGACGGCCTTCTTTCAGGCCTCGTCTCACCAGTGTCAGACCAGAGAACGCCAAAAGGCGAACCTTACAAAGACAACGCACTATGAGAGCATTTATAGCTCGGGGTGAGCAGCTACAAAATGGGACCTTTTTTTTGCCTGTATCGTGTTACCCTGGATGCGAACTTATGGTGCACAGCCGACTTGCGTGTTCGCGTTATACATCATCGAAATTTGGACGTCAGTGGTGGTGACTGATGGGCTCGATGGTCGTGATAAATAGAGGATGGACATGTTGCGAGAAAGTGCAGCATATTGTGGCATTTCATCACTGCAGTATATCTTAACCCTTATTGTGACTTCATGAAGGCAGCGCTCGCAAAATGCTTTTCACAGACATCCACTCATGAATGTCGCATGATAAAATATTTACAGCAGTGTGTGCCTGAGTGTGTGCGTCTGTGAGTGTGGGGGAGCAGTAGTAAAGTGGTTAGCACATTGTGCTACGAACCCAGTGACCCGTGTGCGATTCCACCATCGGTGATGAATGTATGAATCAGTCCTGCGCCTCCCCTAGGTCGATTCGGCCTTAAACTACTATTTGGTGTGGTGTGTAAACACCAGCACTGGAGAGACAAAGGCGGCCAGGCGTGTTGTTGGCCACCCGCTCCCTTGTGGTATACCGTAGGTGCTTGCTAACAGCACTTGCCCCAACAGTCTGTTGAAGTCTATGTGGGAGATTCTAGATTTGAAGCTTTCGTGACAGCAAGGATTCATACTCTTAGATCTTTCGGTAAAGTCACGTAGGTAAAAAATAAAGAATAATAAAATAATAGAAATAATAATAGAAATAAAATAATAAATCACGACGTTTCGGAGGCAACACAAGTCTCCGTCATCAGGTGGGACCGTCACAGCTAAATTCACTTGAGACAGTAAATCTAGCTGTGACTATCCCACCTGATGACGGAGACTTGTGTTGCCTCCGAAACGTCATGATTTCTTATTTTATTTTTATAAAAAAAATTTCCCTACGTGACTTTACCGAAAAACCTAAGAGTATATGTGGGAGATATTTGTTTTCTATATGTAAAAATATAGGGTACAAATATATATATAAAACACAGGTGTTAAATCTAGTAAACAATGTAAACATTGAAACAGCCTGGAATTAACAAAACTTCAATTGAATGAATTTTAAAAGTGACTTCCGTTTTTAAGCAAGTAATGTACTGTTTTCGGGGCGGTGGTGGCGTTGTGATTTGTGCGCTGCGCTTTGAGCCTGACAACCTGAATTCAATTCCCAATTACAGCCAACATCTGTGGTGAGCGATATGAAAACCGGCCCTGACCGTTGTATTGAACTATGAGCATATAACCACCATAATTCACACAGCATGGGGAGGCCTTCATCCAGCAGTGGATTGACAAAGGGTTATAACTTGAGTTGCAGTAGTTATAATAATGCACCCCCCTCCCCCCCACAAATAAGCATTGCCGGCAGATATGTGTGCACGGTCTTGTGTTGATTGCAGATTCTCTGCATGATCACTGCTCCAGTGACGATGATCCTCACGAGCCAGCAGGATGCCTCCTTTGTGTTCACCTCCCTGGCCATCATCTTCTCATCCTTCATAACCCTGGCTGTCCTCTTCCTGCCCAAGGCAAGCCTCTGTTCTCTGCGGGATTCTCACCTCCGCTCCCTCTCAGCGCCGCTGCTCAAATCCAGAGACGTGTGCTCGTGTGCGTCTCGCGCACGGCATCTTCACAACAAATGACTGTGAAATATGAAATATAAGCAGGTTCACCACAAGCAAGGAATCTTGATTATGCAGCCATGTGGCTGTTTATAGAGCAGACGAGGCAATTTTAATGAGGCACTTCATGTCCATCAATTGGGGCTTGTGTTACACGTGGAGATGCGTTGGTATGATTTTGCACATTCACCGGCATGTGCAAAACCTCTTGGATTGCACATTTTACCAATACATATCGACCAATAAACCGATGCATGTATTGTTTGCTAATTTGATATCCATCTCGCACGGGCAATGCGTAAGACCAGCTGACACAGGAAACTGGATGTTCTGTTCAGCTTTCAATGTTAAGACTTGCCCATCCATCTCCACCGTGCAGATCCATGTCAACGTGCAGAGAAGTGGCTGAAGTTGCAATAAATGTTTACAACTAGAAATATTTATGATCTTACAAAAAAAATGCTGACCACCATAGTGCGAGACCTATTCTCCAGGTATTACAATCAGCAATAATGATATTTTGGGGCTATGTACGATATCCAGATGGCAGCGTGCTCAAATGCATGGTTCGTGATCAGAAGGGTGACAGTTGAAATCCTGGTCTGGTGTGGACTCAGCTGGTCATCCTTCCAGGACCGATAAAAAGGGTACCCCTTTGTGGGGAAATGTCACAGAGGTTGTCCCACGGAGAGACTCACCACTTGCGTGGAAGGTGAACCCTGACCCACTTTTCATGGGAAAGCACTGCAGTGTCAATTGGCACAGAAAACTAAAGGCAGTCGAAAAATATGTGAAGTCAAGAGTTTTCAGTTTACACTATTAGAAACTTGCTGTCAAAACGTGAAGCGTCATGCGATACAACACCGAAGGTGGAAAAAACAAGCTTGTTGAATTGTCCATGTTTTTTTTATTTTAAACAGTTTACATTGTATTCTACGCTGTGCTACATTTCGATATCAGAGCTCGCATTTTGCTGAATTTTTTGCTTAGACAACTGGCTATTAATGTGTTTATTAGTGCAGATATTTATCTGGAAAATCTCATACTTTTCCCAGTGCACTAAGACCCTTAAAATACAGCAGAACTCCAATAACCCATGATGCAATAATTTGCAAATCCCTGCAATTCACGGATTATTGGCGGTACACCACTGCTCCACGTAATTCGTGCCACACAGTAGCGGATTGACGACGCTATGTGGACCGAAAACCTCGTTCAATAGAGGTGGGCAGGGCTAACATGGAGCTGCAGACCTGGAGCTGCAAGAAAAATTACGAGTTAATTTATTTTTGCATATACAGTAATTTCTTTTTACATTGGCACAGGCTAGCTGTGCTGCCATGATTTGTTTAGAAAAAAATACTTTTTTTATACTTAGATATCAAGTAAAAACGTTTTTTAACACAGACCCACGTGGCAGATTTGCATCATTTGGTTCCTAGAAAAAATTAGTAATCCACGAATTTATTGCCGTTTTCATTTATCCGCTGGTCGAGTGCCGCACTGTCCCTGTAATCCATGATTTTTCACGGATTAATGATTTTGAGCGGCTAATTCTCACTCTGCATCAGTGTGATTTTTTTTCCTGAATTCTAAGTCTATCATCCACGCTGGTCCTTGGATCACAGGATATATCAACACTATTATTATTATTATTGCTTTCTGCTATGATAAAGTGAAGGTTTTCAGCCGGTCCGTAAGTTGCCGACAGTGCATTTTCTCACGGTTTTCGTGCAGATGCGGAGGATTTTGCTGCGGAACGAGCACCCAGCAGAGACCTCGGAGCCGTCCAACGTTCCATCCACCACTCCTGCAGTCGACGTGAAGGCACAGCAGCTGGAGGAAGAGAATAAGGAACTGCAGAAGCTCATAACAGAGGTACCGAGCGACAACCAGTGGGATCGGACAACTCAGATCATTGTCTTATTAGCCGACCATGCAGAGCAGGTGGCCGGGTGGCTCACAGATTAGAATGCTGAGTTGAGACTGCTTGAGACCCTGCGTTCTAATTCAAGGAGGTGCCTGTGAATAAACGAAGTTCTCAAGTGAAGTAAGTTGATGGTCTCAGCCCCGATCATCAATAACCGAACGACAAAAACCATCACATTAAATTTGGTTGTGCACTTATTTCACTAAATTCCAGCTCTGAGAAATACAGATGTTGCTTTAACTACTGTACAACAGACAGTCTCGGTGGCAAGGCAGGTAGGGAAGTGCTCACCCCTATGATGTGCACCAGAGTTCACTTGAAGAGATCTCACGCGTACTTTTGTGATATCCGCTTCGACTGGCCGTTCTCTAACACACTGCTCTCTGAAAGGTGACAATGGCTACTTGCATCTCATGGCATGATGCCGATGGCACGATCAGGATAAACGTGGGCAAAGAGACAACATTTTTTTTTTTAACTAACACCATGCTAGCCTCTTGGCAAAAAATATTAATGGCACTTTATGGCACTTCAATTTCGTACTGGCATGAGCAGTTGCGTTAAAGAAATAGGAACCTGCTCTTAGCTCAGAGAGAGGTTTTTGTTTTGCAAAACGTTTTTTTAAAAATCTATTTTGTAACCATGATAGCAAGTGTTCCCATCTGCTGTCCACCACCAGTCTTAAGCAATGTCCAAGTTTGACTCGTGTACTAATAATATGCTACTGTCATAATGTATTCGAATGAAATACATTTATACGGACCATTAAATGTACAAAACAAGCTCTTTTTTTGTAGATGTCATTGTATGTGGCCCTCAAAATGATGTCCTGCTCAAGTGAGCATTAAGGTGGTGCTCATCTGCATTAGGAACATTAAACGTTCCTAATGCAGGTGGCAGCCCCAACAATCTGGAACGATATCCCTCTGCACATTCGCAGCATCACCTCAATCGCCTCCTTCAAGAGACACTTAAAAACGCACCTCTACAATCATGCTTTTGAGCGACTCTGAGCTTGGCTGCGCGCCTCTGAGTTGCGGCCACTACGTCTGCAAATTTGCACGCGTTACAAATTGTACTATTATTATTATTATACCGGGAACAAACACTGCTCACTTCTCCACAAACTTCTACTCATTTTTATCAACCCTCGAGGAATGATGGGCTGAATCAACCCCCAACCAGAAGTTAAACCTTATGATTGCGAGCTCTACCGCTGAGCCACCTATCCGTAACGTACGACATTATTTGACCTTTATCTTTACCGGATCACCTTGGTTTACTCGTTCCTCGCCATGTCTTTAAAACTGCTTTTTGTGTTTAGTTTGTTGTCCTCACCTTGCACCTCCGACTAGCGCGGTTGGCTTCGTACGGTGCAAAAGAAGTTCAACACTCATACAAACAAGGGCAATGGTGATGCTGCTGCGAACTAATGTTAATTTTCCATCGGCCAAGGCGAGCATTTTTTTTTCTTCGTTCAAGTGAGCAAAGCACTTTGGCTTAGTTCATTAGCGGGCACTCAAAATACTGGGCCAGCATATGTGCATTAATGGATCTAGTCGGCAAATAAAAAATGCCAACGGTAAGTGCTCGTGAAACTTTGACTGACGTGCCCCCCCCCCGGCCCCCCATTATTTTCCCTTCCTCCCTGCCACTATTGCAGAAGGAAGAGCGAGTTCGCGAGCTGCGCAGGCAGATCATCGAGCAGAAGCAGCTGAGGGAGCGCAAGCGAGCGTCTGCGATCCGCAGCGGCGGCGCACACCTTGACAGCAGCTCCTCGAATGGAATACTGCACTGAGGAGAAGCGAGGGAGGAATATGGCTCGTGGGACAACAAACCACCCCCTCGTCTGTCACTTTGTTCGGCCGTTGTCGGTGTTGGTCAGTTTTTACAACCCCCTGATGCCCTCCCCCAGTGGTAAACCCGCGGTTGTGTGCAGTCGCTGTGCTACGGTGTCATAATTGGTTTGCGGCTTACATCGAACTCCTTTTTATTCTGATCATTGTCGGATACTCTACCTGTTATTGAAAGCACACTTACTGCTGTGATTGTATTATTGATTATCTGAACACTGGATTAATTTGTTTGAGCTCAGCTCTGGAAGAAATCTGTTTTTACAAAACTGTGTTTCATACATTTGCTTCAGATGTAATTGATTATAATCTGCTCACTTTAATACCTGACGTTTACCGGCACATTTCAGAAATTGCACCAAAAGAGCCTTTGCATTTTACTATTGTATAATTTAATCTGTATGTGTATTTAAGTTGGTTACCTCAATCTGGCTCAATTTTAAGGAACCATGTAATTATGTAATTACAAGGCCCTCTTGTCGTTTTGCCCTCTGAAATATAGTTTTTTTTAAAACATGTATTCAGGTTTCTATAACACTGCATGTAAAGGTTACTACTAAAAAGTGAGTTACGGTTCTTTTACACTGTCGTTTTTTTTCTTCCACATCGTTTTAAAGGGAGAGGTTTTCATCACTGCACGATAAACACGTTGGCCTGTTGGTAATTCTGAGAGGAACTAAACAACCATCGTGATATTGCCGGCTACATTGCGGTTTCTGAATGTAAGCAAACGACCCGGGGGAGTGAGTGGCGAAATCATTTAGTTTGTCTCGGTTTGGCCGTTGTGAAGCAGAGGAACTTTTTTTTTATTCAATTCTGGGTGAGATAAGCAGTCCATTGCCAACAAGCTTGCGAATGGAGCTGTGGAGATAGGGAAACCCATATATTCATGTAATAATGTGGGGTTTAATTGTGTTGGTTATCTTCTCACGTCGTTTTGGCACATGCGGTGGATTATCATTATACCAGTATAATTACTAATCAGTACTGCGGTATGTAAAACATTTACAAAATGTTCACGAGAATTTGCACGATTCTTTCCGACATTTAGTAAGGCTGCTTACTTGTCATCAATAATAAGTTGTACTTCAAATGTTATTGCATCTCGAAATACAACTTTGTAAAAACGGTTTTTATTGATAATTGTGAAGAGATGAAAGCAGTGTTAACTTTCAGTTTTAAAATAGCATTGTCTAAGAAGTGCCAAGTCCAGTCGAGGAATACTGTACCATATATTCTTATGTTACAATAAAACAATATACTATACTGTATGTACAATTTATCTCTGTGAAATACATGTTTACAAGACTCGGACAGCACGCTCATGAACCTAAAAGTGTTCTTGGTCTTAAACACCTTCAAAATAAAAACCAGTTTTTTTTTTTAAAATCAAATGTTGAAATATTTGCAATCTAATGGTTAAGGTGCAGCCCTGCAATTGCTTGTTCACGCCACTGCTGTCAGAAGGCCGCGATGGCCAGATGTCATCTGCCTGGCCTGGTATGCAGGAGGTCGTGGGTTTCGATTTCGACCCCGACACCTGTATATTTGGAGATTGCAGAACTCGTTCTCTTCCCGTGATCACGTGGATTTTTCTCTAGCTCCTCCGGTTTATCCCTCCACATTTAGAAACATGCTTTTAGTGTATTTGGCTTCTATAAATGTACACACGATACACCACTTCGTTAAAATACCAGTTGTGGCCAGGTCGCTTCTGCAAAATAAATATATAGCTCAGTGGGTCTTAACTAGTAAAATATTAAAAAAATAGTTTAGTTTATAGTTTAAGGCCCTACACAGGGAGCTATTGAGATGCTCCCCTCGAGGAAATGTTGGCCCAATTTTATATGTAAACCTGCCACACATTTCACAAGAGGCTCGACTACCTACACTTTACCCCACCAAACTAGATCGATCGAATTTTGGTATACCCATTTATACAGCTGAGTGGACAGAAGTAGGGGTTATTTAAGAAACTTGCCCATTCATTCAATTACCTGGTCCAGGAGATCGAACCGATGATATCGAGGTTGCAAGTCCATTGTCTTAACCATACCACGATGAAAGAAAGCATCATTAATGTACAAAATTACAAGTGCCAAATCACTAAAATCATTACATCAAAAACACATGCAATGCATCATACATTTTGGCACAGCTTTTGGCCCGTATGGCAAAATCACTCATCACTGACAGGCATTGCTGCAATCGACGAGTGAAAGGTAATCAAGGAGAAAAGGCATTTCAAGTACACGATTTGAATTTGGATGTATGAGCTGGAAGTGTGGACAGCAGGAGGATCAATGATCCATCTTCGAGACGCGGCAGAGACGAAGCGGCCGCCCGTTGCAGGCACGATTCAAGACGTTGCAGTTGTTGGAGAAAGCAATTCGACCGTAACGGTGGGAAAGATATGAGGGTAGTGATCAACAGCCATGGCCATTACGCACACCGCTTAGGTGAGGGCCTTCCCAAGCTGACATCCATTCTCACTCCTGCGATGTACCAAATCCGCCGAGCGCCAGCAACTCAAGCCAATTTCATCGCTCTATCTCCATGGTAGGCGAAGTCCTATTCATATTCTTAGGTTTTTTCGGTAAAGTCACGGAGGTAAAACATTAAAATTAATAAAAGTAAAATAAAATAAAAATCACCACGTTTCGGAGGCAACACAAGCTTCCGTCTTCAGGTGGAACCGTCACAGCCCGACAGCTGTATCAAGTAAATGAGAGATTACAGGAGATACCACTCCGTTTATATAATGGTTGAGGGGGGGGTCAGGAATGGCCCACTTTTTAAATCCTTTATATTAAGTTCGCTCGCTTGCTTGCGTGCTTGCGTGCTTGCTTGCTTGCTTACGACCGTGCAAAATTTTCGGTCGTTTTTTAACCCACTTCCCGTGATCCAATCGAGCTGACATTTTGCACAGACTCGTTGTGCGAGACAATTAATGTTCGTGAAAAAAAATTTCGAAAACTTTACATTGTTTAGGGAAAACAAATTCAATATTTAATTACCAATTGCTTAATACTGGCAGACAATCATCTGACCCATAGGTGGCAGCCATCTCAAGCCAGATGACGAGATGACTCTAGCCGCCACGCATATAAAGGATTTATAGTGAAAAACTTTGTTTTTACGGGTTATACTTATTATTATTATGGTAAGGTGAGGCTTGAGACTATGAATAGAGGCGAAGTCCTCTAGGCGGTGATTCTATTCTGTTCATTTGGCCATCGGCCTTAATCGATGACCTTCAGTCAACGTGTCCTCTTCTCCAAGTTCATTTTACTTTTCTCGACCGTCAGAATGTCAACCTGCGTAACCCCCCTTCATTCCACGCATCCACCTGCGGACTCACGACATCGTTTCAGATTGCACAAACATCTAAAGGGTGCAAATAAGCGCGTATAAAAGATGCACGATTGGAATGACGTCAGCGACGCGAGCAGAATTTAAACCGTGAAAAAGCGCGTTCATTATCTTCAATGTGGCTTTGTTATTATTATTTTTTTTGCCCTGAATATACTACTGTCTTCAATGCAGTTGTTCTATCGTCGTCTGTATGCAGGACACAATTCATGGGCGAATATTTTCTACGCCCTCTCCAAATCGCCTATCCAAACAGAGACGAGAAAAATAAAATAAAAATTCGGAGCTCTGCTCACGTTCCACTTCGCGAAGTGGTCGTGTTGCGTTCGTTGCCCCCATTTGTTGTTGATCCGTGATCGCGAGGTCTCCACCGGAACGATAGCGACCCCTGCGGTTCAGAGTGAGTACTGTAAAGTAATCCTGAAAGTCACGCGTAGGTCATCCACTGTCCTGTATTGATAAGCACAATCGGGTGACTCGAGCGGTTCAATCTTAATTTTAGAACTTTCGTGACTGCAGTAAATGATTATTTGGTTCTTTCGGTTAAGTCACGTCTAAAGATAAAATAATAAATTAAATTAAATAATAGCATACGACGTTTCGATTGCAACACAAGCAATCATCATCAGGTATAATGAAATAGCGACATAAAATCTAACCAGAAAACTATAGACAGACATATTAGCAGACAGATATCACCAAGATACATAGAGGGAGCAACACAGGAACCAGAGAGGGGTGATCATCTCTGTGGGGTGGCCTTAAATAGACAGAGGGGGGAGGAGGCAGAGAGAGGGAGGGGGTTAGGGAAAACATTTGCATATCAATGAGTGGTCCAAAAAACAAGGTTCTGCAAGTGCGATGACACGGCAAGCAAGTCTGAAAATCAGAAGGACAAACTAAAATTCAATAACCTAGCAAAATATCGATATTTTGCTAGGTTAGCAAACCTTGTTTTTTGGACCACTCATTGATATGCAAATGTTTTCCCTAACCCCCTCCCTCTCTCTGCCTCCTCCCCCCTCTGTCTATTTAAGGCCACCCCACAGAGATGATCACCCCTCTCTGGTTCCTGTGTTGCTCCCTCTATGTATCTTGGTGATATCTGTCTGCTAATATGTCTGTCTATAGTTTTCTGGTTAGATTTTATGTCGCTATTTCATTATACCTGATGATGATTGCTTGTGTTGCAATCGAAACGTCGTATGCTATTATTTAATTTAATTTATTATTTTATCTTTAGACGTGACTTAACCGAAAGAACCAAATGACTCGAGCGGTGTTTCACAAACTTGTTTTGGCCCACGGACGAAACATTTCCGAGGTACACAAAAGCTCCCCTGGTAAAATACATTTTATTAATTGTATTTTTATTCAGCTATGCTTTTTTTTTAGGGAAGTGTGCGGTGCATTTAGATCTTAGGGTTAGGGTAGTTTAATCAGGGTAAATATTGTGTGTCGTTAAACCCACCACCACCCGACACAGCCAATTAGTAAGGTGTGGGGCGTAAATAGAACAAAGCAATGAATTACTAGTACAGCACACCGGTGTGTTGGAGAGCAAAGCCACAACATATACCATCTGAGTACGACGTTTTGCCAGTAATTACAACCGGCATCATCAGGCGGCAGCCCAAAAAAAACCTATATTATTGATGATATTGGTCGCGAAAGCCCAAGTGTTAAACGAGTTTACCTGACTTGTTTTTAATCAAATATCATGAGTAAAATATTAATTGAAGTCCGAAACAACAGGTTTAGTAAAAAAATGTAATTGTTCCCGGATCACAGCCACGCAGACCACCTGGAGGACCTTCGCGGATCATCTGGCGGTCTGGGGAAGCAGACTTTGAGAACCTCTGCTCTAGAGTACAGCACCGTCCGACAGACGGAGTTATCTCCTTATCGGTTCAGTCCCGTTCTTTCACCTCTTCTCCCCTTACTGGTTTTCTGACCAGCTGACACTCTCACCAGATGCCACTCACCACGTGACACTCTCACCAGATGCCACTCACCACCTGACACTCTCACCAGATGCCACTCACCACGTGACACTCTCACCAGATGTCACTCACCAACTGACACTCTCACCAGATGCCACTCACCAACTGACACTCTCACCAGATGCCACTCACCACCTGACACTCTCACCAGATGTCACTCACCAACTGACACTCTCACCAGATGCCACTCACCACGCGACACTCTCACCAGATACCACTCACCAACTGACACTCTCACCAGATGCCACTCACCACGTGACACTCTCACCAGATGCCACTCACCAACTGACACTCTCACCAGATGTCACTCACCAACTGACACTCTCACCAGATGCCACTCACCAACTGACACTCTCACCAGATGTCACTCACCAACTGACACTCTCACCAGATGTCACTCACCAACTGACACTCTCACCAGATGCCACTCACCACCTGACACTCTCACCAGATGCCACTCACCAACTGACACTCTCACCAGATGTCACTCACCACGTGACACTCTCACCAGATGTCACTCACCACCTGACACTCTCACCAGATGCCACTCACCAACTGACACTCTCACCAGATGTCACTCACCAACTGACACTCTCACCAGATGCCATCACCAACTGACACTCTCACCAGATGCCACTCACCAACTGACACTCTCACCAGATGTCACTCACCACGCGACACTCTCACCAGATGCCATCACCACCTGACACTCTCACCAGATGCCACTCACCACCTGACACTCTCACCAGATGCCACTCACCACGTGACACTCTCACCAGATGTCACTCACCACGTGACACTCTCACCAGATGCCACTCACCACCTGACACTCTCACCAGATGCCACTCACCACGTGACACTCTCATCAGATGCCACTCACCAACTGACACTCTCACCAGATGCCACTCACCACGTGACACTCTCACCAGATGTCACTCACCACGTGACACTCTCACCAGATGCCACTCACCACCTGACACTCTCACCAGATGCCACTCACCACGTGACACTCTCATCAGATGCCACTCACCAACTGACACTCTCACCAGATGCCACTCACCACGTGACACTCTCACCAGATGCCACTCACCACGTGACACTCTCACCAGATGCCACTCACCACCTGACACTCTCACCAGATGCCATCACCAGTTGACACTCTCACCAGATGCCACTCACCACGTGACACTCTCACCAGATGCCACTCACCAACTGACACTCTCACCAGATGCCATCACCAGTTGACACTCTCACCAGATGCCACTCACCACCTGACACTCTCACCAGATGCCACTCACCAACTGACACTCTCACCAGATGTCACTCACCAACTGACACTCTCACCAGATGCCACTCACCACGTGACACTCTCACCAGATGCCACTCACCACCTGACACTCACCAGATGTCACTCACCACGTGACACTCTCACCAGATGTCACTCACCACGTGACACTCTCACCAGATGCCACTCACCACCTGACACTCTCACCAGATGCCACTCACCACGTGACACTCTCATCAGATGCCACTCACCAACTGACACTCTCACCAGATGCCACTCACCACGTGACACTCTCACCAGATGCCACTCACCACGTGACACTCTCACCAGATGTCACTCACCACCTGACACTCACCAGATGTCACTCACCACGTGACACTCTCACCAGATGCCACTCACCAACTGACACTCTCACCAGATGCCACTCACCACGTGACACTCTGACCAGATGCCACTCACCACGTGACACTCTCACCAGATGCCACTCACCACGTGACACTCTCATCAGATGCCACTCACCAACTGACACTCTCACCAGATGCCACTCACCACGTGACACTCTCACCAGATGCCACTCACCACGTGACACTCTCACCAGATGCCACTCACCACCTGACACTCTCACCAGATGCCATCACCAGTTGACACTCTCACCAGATGCCACTCACCACGTGACACTCTCACCAGATGCCACTCACCAACTGACACTCTCACCAGATGCCATCACCAGTTGACACTCTCACCAGATGCCACTCACCACCTGACACTCTCACCAGATGCCACTCACCAACTGACACTCTCACCAGATGTCACTCACCAACTGACACTCTCACCAGATGCCACTCACCACGTGACACTCTCACCAGATGCCACTCACCACCTGACACTCACCAGATGTCACTCACCACGTGACACTCTCACCAGATGTCACTCACCACGTGACACTCTCACCAGATGCCACTCACCACCTGACACTCTCACCAGATGCCACTCACCACGTGACACTCTCATCAGATGCCACTCACCAACTGACACTCTCACCAGATGCCACTCACCACGTGACACTCTCACCAGATGCCACTCACCACGTGACACTCTCACCAGATGTCACTCACCACCTGACACTCACCAGATGTCACTCACCACGTGACACTCTCACCAGATGCCACTCACCAACTGACACTCTCACCAGATGCCACTCACCACGTGACACTCTGACCAGATGCCACTCACCACGTGACACTCTCACCAGATGCCACTCACCACGTGACACTCTCACCAGATGTCACTCACCACCTGACACTCTCACCAGATGCCACTCACCACGTGACACTCTCACCAGATGTCACTCACCAACTGACACTCTCACCAGATGTCACTCACCAACTGACACTCTCACCAGATGCCACTCACCACGTGACACTCTCACCAGATGCCACTCACCACGTGACACTCTCACCAGATGCCACTCACCACGTGACACTCTCACCAGATGCCACTCACCACGTGACACTCTCACCAGATGCCACTCACCACGTGAAACTCTCACCAGATGCCACTCACCAACTGACACTCTCACCAAATGCCACTCACCACGTGACACTCTCACCAGATGTCACTCACCAACTGACACTCTCACCAGATGCCACTCACCACGTGACACTCTCACCAGATGCCATCACCAGCTGATACTCTCACCAGATACCACTCACCACGTGACACTCTCACCAGATGCCACTCACCAACTGACACTCTCACCAGATGCCACTCACCACGTGACACTCTCACCAGATGCCACTCACCAACTGACACTCTCACCAGATGCCATCACCACGTGACACTCTCACCAGATGCCACTCACCACCTGACACTCTCACCAGATGCCACTCACCACGTGACACTCTCACCAGATGTCACTCACCACGTGACACTCTCACCAGATGCCACTCACCACGTGACACTCTCACCAGATGTCACTCACCACGTGACACTCTCACCAGATGCCATCACCACCTGACACTCTCACCAGATGCCACTCACCACGTGACACTCTCACCAGATGCCATCACCACCTGACACTCTCACCAGATGCCACTCACCACGTGACACTCTCACCAGATGCCATCACCAACTGACACTCTCACCAGATGCCACTCACCACCTGACACTCTCACCAGATGCCACTCACCACGTGACACTCTCACCAGATGCCACTCACCACGTGACACTCTCACCAGATGCCACTCCCCAACTGACACTCTCACCAGATGCCACTCACCACGTGACACTCTCACCAGATGCCACTCACCACGTGACACTCTCACCAAATGCCACTCACCACGTGACACTCTCACCAGATGCCACTCACCACGTGACACTCTGACCAGATGCCACTCACCACCTGACACTCTCACCAGATGCCACTCACCACGTGACACTCTCACCAGATGCCACTCACCACGTGACACTCTCACCAGATGCCACTCACCACGTGACACTCTCACCAGATGCCACTCACCACGTGACACTCTCACCAGATGCCACTCACCACGTGACACTCTCACCAGATGTCACTCACCACGTGACACTCTCACCAGATGCCACTCACCACCTGACACTCTCACCAGATGCCACTCACCACGTGACACTCTCACCAGATGCCACTCACCACGTGACACTCTCACCAGATGTCACTCACCAACTGACACTCTCACCAGATGCCACTCACCACGTGACACTCTCACCAGATGCCACTCACCACGTGACACTCTCACCAGATGTCACTCACCACGTGACACTCTCACCAGATGCCACTCACCACGTGACACTCTCACCAGATGCCACTCACCACGTGACACTCTCACCAGATGTCACTCACCACCTGACACTCTCACCAGATGCCACTCACCACGTGACACTCTCACCAGATGCCACTCACCACGTGACACTCTCACCAGATGCCACTCACCACGTGACACTCTCACCAGATGCCACTCACCACGTGACACTCTCACCAGATGCCACTCACCACGTGACACTCTCACCAGATGCCACTCACCACGTGACACTCTCACCAGATGCCACTCACCACGTGACACTCTCACCAGATGCCACTCACCACCTGACACTCTCACCAGATGCCACTCACCACGTGACACTCTCACCAGATGCCACTCACCACGTGACACTCTCACCAGATGTCACTCACCAACTGACACTCTCACCAGATGTCACTCACCAACTGACACTCTCACCAGATGTCACTCACCAACTGACACTCTGACCAGATGTCACTCACCACGTGACACTCTCACCAGATGCCATCACCACGTGACACTCTCACCAGATGCCACTCACCACGTGACACTCTCACCAGATGCCACTCACCACGTGACACTCTCACCAGATGCCACTCACCACGTGACACTCTCACCAGATGTCACTCACCACGTGACACTCTCACCAGATGTCACTCACCACGTGACACTCTCACCAGATGCCACTCACCACGTGACACTCTCACCAGATGTCACTCACCACGTGACACTCTCACCAGATGCCACTCACCACGTGACACTCTCACCAGATGCCACTCACCAACTGACACTCTCACCAGATGCCACTCACCACGTGACACTCTCACCAGATGCCACTCACCACGTGACACTCTCACCAGATGCCACTCACCACGTGACACTCTCACCAGATGTCACTCACCACGTGACACTCTCACCAGATGTCACTCACCACGTGACACTCTCACCAGATGTCACTCACCAACTGACACTCTCACCAGATGCCACTCACCACGTGACACTCTCACCAGATGTCACTCACCACGTGACACTCTCACCAGATGCCACTCACCAACTGACACTCTCACCAGATGCCACTCACCACGTGACACTCTCACCAGATGCCACTCACCACGTGACACTCTCACCAGATGCCACTCACCAGCTGATACTCACCAGTTACCCCTCACCTGACACACACTGGCAGTTACCAACCAGGCACTCACTTGACATCTAACCATCAGCAGACACCACTCGCTCATTCATCCCCCATGTACTCGTTTATCTCGCATACAGTCACTCATTCGTTCACGTATTCATCGAACTCATTCTCATTATTGTAATTAAATAACTCATTCCACTCATTCGTTCACTCACTCAATCGTCTCATTCTTTTCATTCGCCCATTCATCTCTCATTTACGCATTAATGAATGCATTCTTTACTCATTTGCTCATACATCTCTCATTCACTGACTCGTTCCTCCCTCGTTCATTTAATCAATTCCTCTCATTCACTCATTGAAGCCTCTCATTCTTCTGTACGCGCAATAGAAATGGGCACCCATAATTATTTATTTTCGTGGCAAAAGTGTGGCAATGTGTTTCTTTCAATATTATTATTTTATATTTGTTTTGTAAGGCAGAGGATGTACTGAGTTGGTATGGTTAAATTAGATTAATTGTTGCAATGCAAAAAAACAGAAGTGATTTTTGGAAGAGAAAGGTACACACACCCACGTTGTACCCACACTGACCGTGGATAATTATTGCCCCAGGTTTTACCGTAAGTAGCGAAATTGCGAGCATAGCCGCAGTCCGGGGGAAGTAATGAGCTGAATGTTTGTTTTTCGCAAAAAAACGACTTGCTAAATGATTAATATGCATGCCTCTTGGAAGGAACAAAGGGTTTTTTTTTGCTGAAAGCTAGAGGGGAAAACCCCCAAGTGTTGTCACATTTCGTCTGCTTTTGTGATGAACAGTTGTTCAACTTTTTAGCAGACAATTATTTTGAAAACACGAATAGAAATCACAATCCTTCTGACAGCTGTGCTAATGGAGGGCATTTTCCTACCATACCCATTAAAACGGTGCCCACAGATGTCAAAATATGATTCTAAAATAACATTAAAGCGAAATGAAACTTCTCATAAACAACACCTAGGAGTACAGCATCACACTCGTCTTTGCGCAGAAAAAGGTTGAGTTATAAAAATGGTGGAAACATCCTTTTGGATTGCACAAAGTAATGAAATCTGATTTAGTTTTTTTAAAGTAGTGTTGCAGCGGTGATCGACCACAGCTGTTATTGTCAACAAAGGAGTGTTTTGCAATCCCATCAGGATATTTGCAACAGTTTGTAAATATATGTATACTACCAATCGATTTACAACATTTTGAAAAATAAGGTCCTCTTTTATTGAAGGCAATCTGTTACCACATTGCAGAACTCCCCTTTTGTCCCACACCCTATATATTCAGACAAACCGAGTCTGTATCTTGGGTTTCGTTGAACCTTAGCTCTTTTTCTTTTCATCACGCTTTTAAATTTTATTTTATTTTAGTTGTGAATTTTCCAACAAGAGTGACACATTAAAGACAGACAAAAAAACATGGCCATGTTTTTTAACTGCAAATTTACCCGGAGTCTCATTTTGTTTGCCCTTAGTGCCTTTGTTATTTCCACTGCTGCTTACAAACCAATCGTTAATGTGCATGGCTTGCTTGGAAAGCCAAGTGATTTCAGAGTTTTGAAAAGGAACATTCTGAAGGTATATACGGTAACGAAATTCGGGTTTACCGTATGCGGCCTCACAGACAACTAGCTTAAGTACTGTAATAGTTAAATATAAATTTCAATAACACAGAAACGTTAATATCACTTAGACACCTTCTTGGTTCTTTCGGTAAAGTCACGTAGAAGGGAAATAATACAATAATAAAAATAAAACATAATAAAATACAATTCTCACGACGTTTCGGCCACAACGCAAGCAGTCGTCCTCAGGTGAAGAACAGGTCTGTCGGAAAGACAGCGTCTGTCTTTCCGACAGACCTGTTTTTCACCTGAGGACAGCGTCTGATTATCAAAACCATTTACATTTATATTATCCAAGAACAGAATCCAGTTGATCAGAGTAACAGCAATCGAGAGTGAAGGTTTGTGTAAGGGGTGCTTCTCTGTATGATTTCAGGTTTATGCTGCATCATGGTGGAAAAACATTCTCCAAATTTAGCCTGAACCCTTACGCCACGCAAGAGTTCATACTCAACGTCACACATCAAATTCACATATTTGCCTTTGAGTTATCACTTTAACTCCACTGTGACTTATACTTGTGTAATTCCAGGCACACCCAAACACAAAGGTGATCTCCATCGATCTCTATAACGGACTCAGTAGCCTGCAGCCCATGTGGACGCAAGTGCACGGTCTTGTGCGCAAGCTGAAGCCCATCATGAAGAGATTCCCGAATGGCATCCATCTCATCTGTTACTCGGAAGGTACCGTGTATGTCCAAGGGAGTCCACACATTCACCTACTTTACCCTCCAAATTACTTGATATAATTGAAAAATATGATATATTTTAATGTTACCACATTAGCTGGATCCGTGGTGGCGCACGTTTGTAATCCAGTACTTTGGAAGCGAGGGTCGATGGATTGCACAAATCTTATTTTTTTAAAAACTCAATTCCCGTGGGTATTGAGGTGCCATACTCTTGACTTGCCAGGAGAAGGCAGAACAGCAAAAATGTGGTCTCCACCTGTTGAAGTGTAAAATATTTTATTTTATTGTCTAACACTGACTCAACATTGTTTTAGATCCTATCCATCCAGTGCGATATGCAAAGTACAACATATTCCTGCCCCTTCTCAACAGTCAGATATACAGTCCATATGTCTGTTATGGGAGAGAGCGTTTACCCGTCATGCGTTTTGGGTTTTCTCCAGGTGCTTCGGTTTCCTTCCACGTGTAAACACTCATTAATTGGCCGACAACATCGTGATATATCCAGGACCACAGAACTTGGGCAATTGTCGTTCCCGGATCACCACCTGGCAGCCTTCCTGCTCGCCTGTGGTTCCACGCGCTTCTGAGTAGTTCTCTCTCTTTTCGAGACATGGGCAAATTCTGTGCGCATTTACGAGTTACAAAATGATTACAATATGTACAGAACAGTATCTATTTCCTGGGACTACATTGCTGGCCGTAGAGGGTGTTGCCGCAACATCTATTGTTGTACTATGCGTCAGTGCTCTCGCTTCTTTGTGCCCTACCGCCTTCAGCAATCTTCACTGATCAGTGTGGGGAAGTATGTTAAAAAAAATGTCCATGATCCGCCCGATGTGGAGGGCGAAATGACACGTTGAACATTAATTAATAGATTGAACAGCGAATGACGGCTGGTTAGTCGAGAAATGTAGGTTCTGAGAATAATGATGAAATTCCGCAGAATTTGAAAAATTGAAAAAATTAATAAATACAAGTTGCTTCATAAAAATGTTAACACTTACATGGGACTATCGTTTTTAATGAAAAAATAACGGGTAATAATACACTGTGACATGATAACAAATGTATGTTTATAGTTTCAAAAATTCAAAGAGTCTCCATTTGTTCACCATCATTGTCAACGCGTGCCTGGAATCTTCTGCAGGTGGTCTCCAGAGCCCGGAGGCATATTTCTCGTGATGTTGTTGCAAATTCTCAAAAGTGTTAACTTTTTTTTTTAAGCACCCTCTATTGCAAAGAGCAGAGCAAATTTGTCAACTTTTTAACAAAATATTGTAGCGATAAAAAGGGCGCACATTTTGGGATGAGCGGTGACACACGAGGGCTCGATGAACCTTGCGTGTTTACTGGTGAGAGTGAGCACAAGAGATGGAACAGGAGGCTGAGAAGTGATGGTAGGGGCAGCATGCAGTCGTGGAGTGGTTTTATTGACAAGAACAATGTGTGCCAGCCTACAAGAAATTATTCTTTGTTTTTTTCGGTAAAGTCGCGTATAAAGATAAAATAATAAATTAAATTAAATAATAGCATACGACGTTCCGATTGCAACACAAGCAATCATCATCAGGTATAATGAAATAGCGACATAGAATCTAACCAGAAAAATATAGACAGACATATAAGCAGACAGACATCACCAAGATACATAGAGAGAGAGCAACCCAGGTACAGAGAGAGGTGATCGTCTCTGTGGGATGGCCTTAAATAGACAGAGGGGGTCGGAGGCAGAGAGTGGGAGGGGGTAGGGAAAAAAAGTTTACATCCCACAGAGACGATCACCCCTCTCTGTACCTGGGTTGCTCTCTCTCTATGTATCTTGGTGATGTCTGTCTGCTTATATGTCTGTCTATAGTTTTCTGGTTAGATTCTATGTCGCTCTTTCATTATACCTGATGATGATTGCTTGTGTTGCAATCGAAACGTCGTATGCTATTATTTAATTTAATTTATTATTTTATCTTTATACGTGACTTTACCGAAAAAACCAACGAATAATTCCTGCAGTCACGAAAGCTCCAAAATTAAGATAGGTTACAAGAAATATGGGATGGAAAAATATGGGGATTCAAGACTGTCAACCCCTTCGATTGGAGATAACGCGTCATGATAATGACCTGTATATGTGATTTTAGTAGATGTTCGTTAATCATATTTATAAAGCATGCTTTGATACACTACCAATTTACAAAAACAACAATAATTTTTTTTATGGAACCATGCATTGTTTGAAAGGCAAGTAAACGTACTGTAAATTGAATCCAAATTAAATTTTATATGGTAAGATAAGTCCTGAATTGCATTGTATTTAGATTTATAATTCGACTTTGCAGTTAAAATAAAATTATTATCTTCGAATCTCCTTGTGTCTGCATTTAACAAGTCTGCCAATTGTATGACAGGGGCCTTCCCAGCTGTCGCCAGTGTAAATGAGACTAATCCCAATGGTTTTAATAGCTTCAATAATGGTGTGACTTTTAATTAAAGCCTTTAAATAGCCTCTCCACTGGCTGTATTGTGCTAAAGCAGCACATGTACGAACTTGAGACCGGAAAGGGAAAGGTCCTGCCATTCAATTGCCTGCTCTGGGCACTGCTGGCAGAATGACCTCCACAGGCAAGAGCTCTCAAGAACCCTTCTCGAGCAGTGGTTCTTAACCTCCTGTGCAGCCTGTGTCATGTTAATACATACAAAGGTTTGATGAAACAAAGTAGTTGTACCTACGTGCCCGTGCTAATTAGTGTTTTCGATTATTTACCTTCCAAAAAAATCTGGCCATGTCTCAAGTTTCATTTATTTGGTATAGCCCTGTGAGCCATGCAGCTCTTGAGTAGGGTGCAACCGCAACAAACAAAATATGAACAGAGAACATCTTAAAGCGACGACGCACAACAGAAACATCCTGAATAAACTAGCAGATCTTCCAGAAAAAAAGAAACACCGTATCACAACGCTGTGTGCAAAAATCACACCCCCAGAAAGGGCATCTCGCTTCCCCAAGGGGTTGCGTGCACCCCAGGTTAAGAACCACTGCTCTAGAGGGTGTTTGGTCTACTGCTCCACATTGGCTCAACACGTTGGGAGATCTGGGATCACCCACGCGCGACCGGCAGATCGACTCACCGCGGTGAACCCATATACTCGTACACTGCTGGATGGACAAAGGTGGTGGGCAGGTTTGGGTGGGATTAAGAAATTCGCCCCTGCTGGGAGAACGAACCGGTGGCCGCTGGATTGCAGGTCTTCGTGTTCCAGCCCATGAACCAGGGGCGGTTTCTTCATTAGGGCGATTGGGCGAGGCACCACCAATGTCATTCAACCACAGAGTCACGCTAGCCGTCACTGCAGCCTCTGGATATAGTCTAATCAGCGTCATGTCACGTTCTGTGGAGTACCGCCTCTTTTTGGGCGATTTCACTCCGGCTGAGAATCGCCCCGAGTGGCCCCATAGACTTACATTCAAAGATGTTTTTTTTCGAACGGCGGGCGCTGCAATGCATTCTCTATGGCTTCCGGGAGGGCTCGCACTAACGTGCTTACGTCATCATACGTAAGCACGTTTCAGTCAACAATATTATTTGTCACTACCTAGTGGAATCTTTAATAAAAGAAACTGAGTGGATTGTAATAATAGTGAGTATAGAAACAAACAATATGTATTGTAAGAGTCACTTTATTTTTCATTAATATTAAAGAAGTGAAGTTACCTTTACATTCTTAAGCTGTTAATTTATCCATTGCATGGGTGGACCCTTATCCTTATCAATCATCCAGACATTTGCCCCCCCTGAGAGATTTTGCAGGAGCCGCCACTGCCATGAACACCACTCCAACAGCATCATAGAGACTGCAACCAATGCACGTTGTGTCATCGTCTCTTCCACCAGGTGGCCTGCTCTGCCGTGCAGCATTGTGTTTATTGCCGAATCACAATGTGGACGCCTTCATTTCGTTAGCTTCACCACAGATGGGCGAATACGGAAGTACGGTGCCATTTCAAAGTTCACAATCATATATATATATTTTTTACTTCTGATTGAAATGTGTTTGTGTGACAGTTACAATTTAAACGCCAGTCTAACTTACTTTTTGATGCAATGTTTTGTGTAGATTCAACTGTTGTCAGAAGTATGGTGGCTATAATAAAGTCACATGTCTACACACTCTGCTACACCACACCCGGCCAACATCTGTCGATATGCAACTACTGGAATGGTATGTGCCTGCATGAATGTGGGTTTGCGCAGTAAAAGTAGGTTGGCCTTAAGGTTAAGAATATATCAAGTATGGTAATTTATTACAGGGGTGGAGCAGTGGCACAGTGGTTAGTGCACTGTGATTTTAACCTGGCCACCGAACATCACTGGCAAGTGTGGTAAAGTATGGTCAAATAGCTATGCAGACCCACACGGTGTAGGGATGCTATTATCCAGCAGTGGATTGACAAAAGGGATCCACGTACTAATGGGCCGTCCATAAATGACGTCACGCACCTAGGGGGGGGGGGGGTCAGACATTTGTGATGATGTGTGACGAGGGGGGGGGGGGGTGAGAAATGTGACGTCACATCAAAATGCGCAACTTAAAATAAATATAGACAACACGTTCTACTTAATTAAATATACTTTTTAATAAATGTTTTCTCCTACAACATCAGAGTGCAGCGCCAGATTAAATACGCACTACAATGACAATAGTTTGAAGCGATTTGAAGCATGTTTTATTTTGGGGGGGGGCAGAGCTTTGTGACGTCATATTTGAGGGGGGGTCTGACTTCTTGTGACGCCGTGTGACGAAGGGGGGGGTGGTCCAAAATGGTCCAAAATTGCGTGACGTCATTTATGGACGGCTCCTAAATTTGTGCAGCAGTGTGACGCAGTGGTAACACTTGTACCTCACAACAAGAAAGGTCTGGGGTCGATTTCCGACTGGGGCTCCCTTGTGTGTGGAGTTAGTATGTTCTACTTCTGTTTTGCGTTGGGTTTCTCTGTGTTGACCGGTTTACTCCGTTTGCAAAAAAAACATACTTTCAAACGCTACTGCTATTGGCCAAACTTCCCAATACCAAAAAAAATACCTGAAATTTCCACATTTCAGGATTATACATCGCAAAATTGCTTCTTGTCAGAAACCTGCTAAAAAGGTGTTGATACTCAGGCGTCCCTGATTATATAAGTGTAATTCAAAACACATTTTTGCAGAGTGAGCTGGTAGAAACGTTGGGTTGCTCGGTCAATGGCCTGCAGGGTCAACGGCGGCGTGGTGTATTCCGCAAATATGGCCGACTGTGAGGGCGGGCACATGCCGGCGTGAGTAGGTTAAATGTTGAGTTTTATAAGGGCACCACAAGGTGACCAGCCCCTCCCCACCCAGCCCCACCCCTCCCACCCCCCACCCAGCCCCACCCTCCCCACCCAGCCCCTCCCCACCCTCCCCACCCTCCCCACCCAGCCCTCCCCACCCAGCCCCTCCCTCCCCACCCAGCCCCTCCCTGCACGACGGACACAATACTCCCCTGTGGGCTGGTGTAACCAGGAGGTTCCTACCAGTAATATTACAGTACAGTCATATAATGTAGTTTCTATTTTTAATAGCAGGTTGTAAAAATGAATTATCATTGTAAAAGTTTTAAATGTTTTACTAAATTGTCTAACACTAATTTAACATTGTTTCAGATCCTATGCATCAAGATCTATATGCAAAGTACAACATATTCCTGCCTCTTCTCAACAGTCAGATATACAACCCAAATGCCAATGGTACGCATGCTCTTAAAAATATTATAACGCCGGAAAAAGTTATGAAACAGTGGCTCAGGCCAAATATTATATTACTCGCCTTTTGCCCGTCGAAGGACCGCGTGTATTTCAGTAAATCTGAAACTTGCAAGCGAAAAGCAGACCGCGACGTGATACTCATTGCATCAATGCGTGTGTAATTTGTAATGCCCCGGTGACACAGACTTATTGCATTTAAAGGTTCTAATCCCTCGTTCATCATGACGTCCTTTTTACTTCGATGTCTCAACAGCGTGACGGAGATCGCGTGACGTGAGGGTTCTGCCTTTGTAGTGAGGGTTGTGAGTTGACGCCGATGAGGGGGGAGGAGGCGCCTCGCCCCCCCATGTGGAGTGACGTTAGGCGCTAATTAATTTTAATTGAGGGGGGGGTGTCCATTTGGAAGACGTCACCTTATAATGATTATTAATGAGGGGGGTTGTTCGATGTGGAGTGACGTCACCTGCTCATGATTATTAATGAGGGGGGGTGCGGCATGTGGAGTGACGTGACGCGCGTTACACACAAATATATTTTCTTGGCTCATTATAGTAGTAATACGTTAATCAGCCAAATTAAACACAGTACTAATTTTCCACTGACATTTATTTCTCAAAACTCTGAATCTTTTCAGTTTGGAAAAGGAATTTTCTACGCATCAACAACCTGGTGCTCATTGGAGGTCCCGCTGATAAAGAGGTGACACCTTGGCAGTCTAGGTGAGGACAGTATTGTCAAATATTGGTAACAAAGCTTAAAGCTTATTTTTGCACAAATAAGGATATATGTCCACTGCAATGCTCACGGACGACTCGAAGACTTCTCTTTCAACATAATCAGTAAATTATTAACGTGTATCACCGTTATCATTGTGATGCATACCACCAAATATGCAACTTCACATAACATCACTTTCATCGAACCTTCTGATAAACACTGTTGGCTACGTATAGTGCGAAAAAGAGTTCAAGATACATACTTGATCACTTTCACACTAACTCTCCCCTTTGTACAGCTGGCCACACGGCCGCTTGAATATCACACTCTCCTTCCCACAAGTTCTGCATAGTTTATGTATGAATATGGAAGCCATAAATACAATATTTGATTGCTTAACATTTATTTTGCATGAGTGCAGTTGAGTTATATAGTAGGAATCATTTTGTACATTTATATTGTAGTTTAGTGTAGAATTAATTGCCAATTTTACGTGTTTTATATTTTACATTCACAGCTTATTTGAGACCTATGACAAGAATATGAACATCTTGAGAATGGCGAATCAGGAGGTATGCCATTTTTATACTTGACAATACATTACATCTTTACATAAAGCAAAGTAAGAACAATATCATAAATTACTACGTAAATAAACCAACACACTGAATTTGGTTTTGAATTTCATTAGGCTAATTTACGGCTTTGGGAATGCCAAAATGTCGGTATGACTGTCATGCAACAAACTCTAATTGGCAGAGCGAGTGAAACGTGTGTGGTGGACCAGTTCACTTAATGGCATTTCAAAAGTAGCTTTGTGGCATCCATTCCCTTTGCTCGGTCTGTTAAGCAACAGGGTAGCACTGCTGAATCGATGCCTCAACATATGAAATGACGTTGATATGCAGCTGGGGGTCTGAATGGTAACCTCCAAACAATGTGTGAGCTGCTAGTAGATTCTAAGCAAAATATATTCGCTCCCTTGCCCTTAACTCTACAGTTTCATTGTTACTGTCATTACATTTGTGCTGTGCGTACCCTACAGGTCTACACGAAGGACACCTTTGGCTTACGCTCACTGAGTGAAACTGGCAAGCTCTCAAAGTGCATTGTTCCAGGCATAACACACTTAAGCTTCCTCAAAAGCTATTATGTATTTCAAAAGTGTATTATAAGGTGGCTCAAATAGGCATGCTTAACTACCCTTGGTGCTTGATCAAACCTCTTTATTGGTACCACCTAGGCCAGCAAATGCTTCCAATTATCCTATTCAAGTATTTTATCTCTAGATCACAAATGATAGCAAGGCTACCCTGGTAGCTTTTAATGAGAAAACTATCATCAAAGAGAGTGCAGTGCGGAGTATGTTTAATCGAAAATATAAATTTGGACGGGAAAAAATGATATGCAACATCGACGGAATGTAGACAAAACTAAAGGACAACATGCCTAATAAAATTGATCTCCTTCAAAGTAGTCTCCTCTTGATCGAACACAGTAATTCCAGCAGTCATGCCAAGTGTCGAGGCATCTCCGGTCCTTTTATTTCATGAAGACTTTCAGGTGCCGAGTTGCATTTTGGATTACGGTTGGCAAATCCTGAAACGTCTTTCCTTCTGGGAGCGTTTCAATCTAGGGAACAGAAAAGTAAGTCATTTGGTTCCAAATCTGGTGAATATGGTGGGCAAGGAACCAGCGGAATGTTTTCCTTCGCCAGAAATCCTTGTATGGACAGTGCTGAATGTGACGGTGCGTTAACGTGATGCAAGATCCGCACACCTAACTCTCATTTTTCATGCCGTTTCTGCCGATCTGCATCCCATGGGCGTTTCAGAACGGCCAAATAAAACAAAGATTAACTGTCTGACCTTGTGGAACGAACACACCTTCACTGTCAAACAATACAATCGATATCGTCTTCACATTCGAGTGCACCTCTCTTGCTCTCTTTGGTCGAGGTGACGACAATTGTCCACCAATAAACAATACCAAGTCTCATCACCTAGTTCCTCACCCACCAAATTCACCAGATTTGCCACCAAATGACTAGTTTTGTCTAAGTAAAAGTAGTCCCAGTACTTTTTGATCAACCCTCGCACCCGAGGCTTCCTGCTCACAGGGGATGCTCCCATCATTTGCCACCACAGGTGGGACCGACCGATACCTTTGACTCACTCGGTACCAATTTCAGATTTCTCCTGCACGCTTTTACCGAATGCAACACAAAATATAACACAGTATTTACATGTTGATTTTTTCAAATATTGATTATTATTACATGACTGTATTGTAGTCATTTGATTGCTTTTTTTTCTATCTCTTTTATTCCAATGATAAGTGCTTTGCTTTTACATCAAACGATGTCATACAACAAGTGTATAACTCTTTGTGAAATCATTTTTGAAAATGCTACACTTGTGGAACAAGGATGAGAAAATTACAGCTCATTTTACATGATTTTTTTGTTTTGCTTGCAAGAATAATAATAACGTTGATTCTATTAAGCACACATTGCTGTTTTTTCAAAAGTGTGTTTCTTAACATGTACAGTAATGTTGTTTCAGAAATCATGGTACAGTAATTTAAAGTAGAACAAAAAACATAATCACGTCCAATTGTCTGTTGAACAGTTTGCTATTTTTTTGCCATTATATTGGGGTATATGAGGTGTCGCGAAAGCTCTTTAATTTAATATGCTATATTTCAGTTTTACCTATGGTACACCAAGGGTACACCATGGGTAGGTAGGGGCGGTCGACTCAAAGATATAAGGTATGGACGAAGAGAAAGGAACAGGGAAGGAAAGGGATGCTGGGACAAAAGTCCCAAAGACCCCAAAGAGTGCATGGCTCAAGATGAGCAGCAGGAATAAAGAAAGAACGCTGGGTATGGAGGGGACATGGGCGAGAATGAATGACCGGGCCAAGATGAATGTTGAGAGGATGGTGGTGAGAAAGGAGAAAAGAGACGGAGAGAGAAGGAGCCAGCAAAAGTTAGCTGCATGGTTTAGAGTCTTTTTTATAGGGGGCAGCGGGGAGAAGAGTGTGGGGGTGGTTGCAATAAGTCACGTGATATACGGGAGGCTTGATCTGATTTTCATAAATGTATGATATCCGACGGATCCTCCTGTTTACGTTTGTGCAACAACAACACAAGCAGGAGACTTTTAACATCAACTCCGTTGTCCTGGCTTTCTGTACTCTCCAATATTTCACCATCCGTTAGCGACCGCGATGAACTGCACCGATCAGAAATCAAACCTCCACAACATTCCATATCTACGGCCAAGGTCTGGAAAGTCATTTAGGAAATATACACGAACTGTGTGACGTGATTTTCAGCATCGAGACGCCGTGGATTAATTTGTGGGATTAAAGCAAATGTACTCGACAATTAAACACTTGATCAGTAAATCCGACCACTATCCACTGCCAGGCTTTGATATTCCACTGTAGGAATGAGCAAGAATGTCCAAATGATGGGTCACTTTATTGAGCTATCATCTGTGGCCAGGTCACTTTTGAAAAATAAGTTAGTACCTCAGTGGACTTTGCCTTGTAGGATGGGGTTGGTTTCATACTCTTAGTCTTTTTTCGGTAAAGTCACGCAGTAATTTTTTAAATAATAAAATAATAACAAATGAAAATAAGTAAATTAAATCACGAAACTTCCGAAACGTCGTGATTTAATTTAGCTATTTTCATTTATTATTATTTTATTATTTTAAAAAAATATCTACGTGACCTAAGAGTATGAATCCTTGCAGTCACGAAAGCTTCAACTCTAGAAGGGGGTGGTTTCGTTGTATTTGTATGTGTTTGGGTGATTTTTTTTTACCTTTCTTGTACTTTGCACGACTATCATGTTTTTGTACTTACCCGCCCCAACTGGACATCTGTGCAAAAGAGCTTCATAGCTCATCGGATTCCTCCAGGAAATAAATATTCTGATTCTGATACCACAGATGTGGACACCCAATGCTAGCGTTGCCAACCCTACCAGATGGGACCGGAAGTCTACCTTAATTGGCATAGATCTCCCGTTGACTATTGAAAGCAATCTGGGAGATCTTAATAGGATTCAAAAATAAATTGCACAAATTCTCGGAAAAGCTTCAGTGAGAGTTGGCAACCCTATCTCATCGACAAGGGGAAAATACTTCTGTGTGCAACTGTGGATGCGAACGCCAAATTATGGACCATATAATTTCGTACTGCCCTCAAATATACATTTGAACACGGTGGATCTGCAATTCAGCCAACGCTCAAAGCAATTGGACGTCTCAGAATCAGAACATGTATTTATACTGGAGGAATCCGATGAGCTATAAGACTCTTTCTCACATCTGTCCAGTAGGGACGGGTCAGTGTCCAGTAAATCGGTTCTAAGTAAATCACCAAATGTTGTTCTTCATTGACCCGACTCAATCCTTCATTGAAAGCATTAGGAAAAGCGTGTTTTGTTCTGCCTTAATTAAATATGGGCGCGCCATATAATCCTATTACGAGAGTTTTAGTGTTGGACCAGATTTTTTTCATTTCTTTCTTTCTTCGGGGAACTTAATTTAACGCCGGGGCAGCAACAAAATAACGAAAGTTTTGCCCTGCGTCTTATAATCCGGCACGAGAACGAATATGGCCAACGCGCGTGACGTCACCAATGTTTACATTCACCCGCGCCGGGGGTGGGCGGGGCGGGGCGGGGGGGGGGCTTTACACAAAACCCTACTGCACATAAGCGCCCGGCGTCTCCCCCGCCCCGCCCCGCCCCGCCAGCCTCGTGCGCTGATTGGCCCCGCGCCCCCCACCCACCCCTCCCTCAGCGCGAAACAAATTTGCATGCGACAACGTGATTGGACGCCGTGACGATCCGCGGGGGGTGGGGGAGGGGGTGCGGTGCCCTATCCGAACTGGGAAATTGCAAGCTGCTGTTGCTAGGCGGCGAACGGCGGTGGTGGTTGCGGCCTAGGCGAGAGCGGCAGGGGCAGTGGGGATAGTGGACATGAGCTGAACGCCGCGGTGAAATGTTACGTGGGTCCTTAGTCGCGATAACAACGGGTGATGATTGAGGCGGTTGTTTGTTGTTGTTGTTGTTCGCGCGCTTTAACAGATTGACGAAACATCGTGGCGTGGCTATTGAAGTGAGTGGACGCGCGGTTTCTAAAATCTGCCCCGTGCCGAAAATACAGTGACGATTGTGCCTCTAGCAAGTGGTGTAACAAGCGCGACGTTGACCTCGATCCCTGTGCGTTTACGTGATGCTGTTTGCTCCGTCTTGTGTTGTGATTCGCGGTATTCCCCTTATTGTGCCATTTCAGTGCAGAGCGCCCAAGGTTCCATTATTCGCGCCTTTTGGGCAGAGTTAATTGGCCTATTTCGCGCAATTAGCGTGCGATTACTGCGGCTCACGGTGTTTATTTTGCCGAGCTCGAGTGTTTCGCACGTGCCGAGTCGTTTAAACGATGCTATCCGCTTGCGAACTGGTTTCGTTTCCACCTAAATGACGCGTTAATTGAATGGAGCTTACTGCCTCGTGTTTGCAGCTGTGCCGCTACTGCAGTGATTGACCTCAATTGGTAAACAAAATGATCAGACACGCATTGCAGTACACAACACGTGTGTGGAACACTGCGGAAGCCATCGCTCTGTGCTCGTTAGATCAGTCCATTCGGTACAGTCACAAAGTGCACGAATTGATCATCGTAACTCGCAGTGGGGACGTGCATTTAATTATTAGAGGGTGATGACACTTAATAGACACGGCTGTCAACCTGCGCCTAATTAAAATACTTCCAGAAATACCATCACAGCAAACATTAACAGGCCTGCAGCTGGCTAATTCGCATTTTTTTTACCTGCAGATTATTGCAAATGCAGTTGGTATTCCTTTTTATTTAACACACATAATGTGTACATTATGTAATCACCAAATGCAGCAGCAAGTACCCTTACTGTATTGTTCAACACATAGGTATGAAAACAAATGTATAGTCTTAGTTATATGCCATTTAAGCCACGAATAAATACATCTCTCCACTTAGCTGACGCCTATAATTACATTGTTTCCCACGGTGCCTGGGGGAGGGGGGTTTGCGTTCCACTTCTCAATTCTATTGCCGCAGGGAAGCGCCTATGACCGGGGCTTGCTGGATGGTGCGACGATGGCCCCCGACAGCAGAACGATCCTCGTCGACTTTCCGCACTTCAGCGAGGCCGTGCTGCATCGCCTCAACCAGCAGCGGCTCGAGGGTCAGCTGTGCGACCTCACCGTGGGCGTTCAGGGTCGCACATTCCGAGCTCACCGCGCCGTGCTCGCCGCCAGCTCGCCCTACTTCTGTGACCAGGTGGAGTGGACGTTTGCATCGCGTCGGGGTAGATTTCAGCGTCGCGAACAAGTGGGTGGTGAATCTGGATCTCAGATCTGAGATGGGGTAAGGGGGTGGGATGGGGATGACCCCCTCCTCCCTTAAGACCTCAAAAATTGGTATTTCATTATTTACCATGGAAGAGTCATTTTTTTATGTAGGGCCCAATTTTAAAAAGAGAGAGATTTTGGGACCACCGTTCTCCCCAATTTGGGAAGTTTCTAGATCTGCCTCTGGAACAAATCACCTGGAATACACCTGTCCGAGATTGGAATCTAAGCTGGATTGAGCCTGAATAGTGAATGAATAGGCAGCCAATATGCACAATACAATTGCTATAGACTGCTCCTCTGCTACATTGTCAGTGGTTGGCAGTACAGCAAAATCCATGATCACAAACTTGCTTTGACCAGCATGATGAAGTAGGGTTAATGACCTGTTTAGCATGAGGAAGACCTCATCCAGTCATATATTGATGAAAGCGTTGAACATTTCCCCGTAGTGTTTTATCCTGAGCTATGAACTTCACACCCTGATAGCTCCACCTGTGTCAAATAATTATATTTTCATCGATCCTGTGTTCAACCACCATATTGTAGGAAAAACATATCTCACCTTTCGTCACATTGTTCAACTTTAAAATTCCCATTGTATATTTTCTCAATTTTACATAACCATGGCCAATTCAAGAAATGTGCCTGCTCTTATTTGCTATACGAGCATTAGCGCTAAGTTGATTGCAGCTTTACATAAGAAGTCTTTTGGCTTGTGTTCAGCAATCAAAACGTACATTTAGAATGTCTTATCCAATTAAGTAAACTGGAAGTACACCAGAATTTGCGAGCGGCTTTGTGATGACCCATGACGTATGTACGTTGAACTTCTTTCGCACCGTACGTTGCCAACCATGATAATTAGAGGTGCGGGGGATGGACAACAAACTAAACAAAAAGCAGTTCGAAAGAAATTAGTTTGACATTTTAATCAGCAATAGGCCAAATCTCTGAAATCAAGCAGAGTTTAGCCTGGGTAATGCTTGGATGGGCCACCACCTTGCAGAACCGGTGTTCTAGGCTGCAGTGCTACATTATTGGCAGCAGAGGTCAATGTAGCAAAATCCATGGTTGTACGGTACAGTCAAACTCCACTTATATTATTTATCCAGGGTCGGAAAAACGCGGTTTCTCACTTCCAAATATCTGATGAGTGTGGTCATCCAATTTCTGAGGTCCAGACAATGGTGAAACGGAATTATACGGAGAAATCTTCCAAATATCCTGATGATTGCGACCTCGTTCTGTGAAGTAATCTTTGTCACAACGCCCTCGAGGGTCCCCACTCCCTTGCCTGCCAGCCACACCCCATGTTCTGATATTTTGTCACAAGTAGGTGGGGATCTTCCAAATACCCAGCGTGTAAGGACCACGGGTAAACGGATTTTTTTGGCAAATTCTTCTCATCATTCGGGGTTATCTATGGTCACGCCCACCCAGATAAATTAGTGAACCCTGGATATTTAGAACCGGGGGTACCCATGCCCCCATTCACCGCAGACAGAGTTCTATGCTTCCACATGTATAGTGAAGTATGTCAAATAACCCCCACATTCTGAATAGGGTTGGTTTAATCTTCATCCACCAGAGTATTGACAAAGGGACCGTACATGTGTGGTGACACTTTTTTTGTCAGGTGCTGCTAAAAAGCTGCAGTCGCATCGTACTGCCAGATGTCATGAGTGCACGGGCCTTTGAAGGGGTGCTGACATCCTGTTATACAGGCCGCCTGAGCCTCCACCCAGACGACATGGTGGCCTGCCTCACCATCGCCAGCTTTCTGCAGATGTGGCACCTGGTCGACAGATGCACGGAGCTACTGAACATGGCGCGTGCGACGCCTCGACCTGCCTCTACCTCCTCTTCTTCAAACCGGCGCAAGGGACAGCGCAGTAGTGTGGAGCAGTCTCCCAGTAGTAGCAACTTTATTGGTGCACCTGAGAATCCAGAAGTGCATTCTGCAGCCGGTAAGCAATTACAGTTTACACTCAACGATACTGTCCTTGAATATTTTCCCCGTCACAATTGTGCTGTTGGCATCGCATCATGATACGAAGTATCCATTGGAATGTCACAGAGCAGTGCAACCCTTCATGTAAAGAACGACCCACTTAAGTGGATACCACAGTTACATCTCTAAGATCCTTTTAAGTGATGTCTGTTCTACATAATAGGGGTAGCACTTCCCTGTCTACTGTGACACTGGGAATGTGGGTTTTTTTGTAGTCATTGGTGGTGGGGCTGAGACCATGAACTCTCTACACTTGATAACCTGGTTTTAATTACAGACAGCTGTTTTGTTTCGATCCCAGGATCTTGGTAGTGGTGGCTCAGTGCTGACCTCTGAACCACATGGCCACCTCCACTCGGCATACTTTCTTGGTTTGCTCAGTTCACCCATTGAAGTCTGGCCACTCTTTACATTCACACCTTGTTGCAACACCACAGATGGGATGCAATAACATGTTGACTTGTCTTCTGAGTCATAAGGTAACATTTTATTTCGCTATTTTTGTATGTTTCTGAGGTGTCGTATTACCGTTAGACCTGCACATTTGTGTTTGAACATGACTCGTGAACAATGTAATAAAATATGCAACCCTGGTGTCGACCAGTGTAGTCTTGTGTAAATATTAATTTGGCATGAGGAAGTGTGAAAGGTGTCTGTATAACTTCTAAGTGCCTATGTTTAAGCATAGTTTAAAGTTGTAAAGTAGGCTACATTCAATTTGTGTGGTATTTTTTTAAATGTTTTAAAGACATAAAGTAGATATAGAAGTTATAACAGTTACTCTTATTGTAGATGCATCATTATATGTCCCTTTGGCTTTACAGTGGGGAATGGGGAACAAGAAACGAACTATGCCAATGAGGAGAATGAGAGTAAGGAGTGTGAAATGTCTCTGAACAATGAGGCAGAAAATATTTCCAGCAACTCCTCTGTGGGACAAGAGAGCACTGAGTATCCATTCCAGGAGGAGCTGGAGGAGGTCCGTACAGATTTCGGTGAAGTGCAAGGAAGGCCTCCACACATCCCAACCAGTATTATTCCACAGCGACAGTGGGTGCAGGTAACTCTAATATTTCATTGCATCATTAGGAGACTTTTATTTCCTCACCACCTTGTGAATCTTTGACATCTTATACATTTCATTGACGCAACATTGTGGATAATTTCAGGTGAAGACAGAAAAAATCGAACACAAATTGGGCAGCCCATATGTTAATGATGCAAATCTCCATGACGAGAACTGCTTTTCTGAAGATGGTGTAGTTGAACACCTTCTACGCTCTTCTGAAGTGGGGGATCCATTCACAGAGCCGGCACCGGGCTCCCACGAAGAATTTGATGAACAGCTCGAGAGGGCCTCATATCATGGTCACTTGGTAGGCAAAACACAGTTCACGAGCAAAGTGCACATATTCATAAAATCTACATCCGATATTTTACATCCAAAATGTATTCGTAAATTCACATTCTAGCTCCAAAGTGCTATTGTATACGTGATATGCCTTACTCTTGCAGAAGGACTACTACGGTGTCAGTTCCCACATATATGACACAGAGGTCCGAATGAAAGCGCATGGAGAGAGCCAATCGACGGTGACAGAAGGTGCACTGGCTGCCGACAGCTACCAGCAGGGCGGAGGCGAAGCGGAGGCAAGGCCCGAGCAAGCAGGATCGGCTTGCAAGCTCTACCAGTGCCAGTGCGGTAAGGGCTTTACGCACAGGAGCCAGCGCGACCGCCACATGAGCATGCACCTGGGGCTGCGGCCATACTCCTGCAGCATCTGCGGTAAGAGCTTCAAGATGAAGCACCACCTAAGTGGGCACATGAAGACCCACACTGGGTATCGGCCCTTCAGCTGCCTGTGTTGTGGCAAGAAATTCATGTGGAGAGACAGCTTCACTCGCCACTCCACAATATGTGGCCAGGACAGCCAGGCTCAGGCGAACACACCACTTGATGGACCTTGAGTTTTATATATTGCCATGTTTTTGTTTGTGTCGATATGTATTTTGTGTGAGTGAAGGACGTTATATTTAAATGGTGCACAATCATTGTTGTGGAGCCTGCTGAGCCAGTGTGACATGTCACGGATTTGTCAGGCAGGGAATTTCAGAAATTTAATTTAGGAATAAGAATGATTTTCCTTTTGATTTCAATGTGAATCCATAAATATGACCTACCATTCAAAATGTTTCTGAAAATTGCAACCATGTTTGTGATTTCTAGAAAGATATAGTTATTTTTAAAATTATTTTGTCTCCAATGTGTTCTGTTTGTAATATATGTTTGTTGTACATTTTTTTTAAATAAAACCACGTTCTACACTAGCCGGCGATGCTGTATCATGGCGCACATGTAAATTAGTATTCATACTTATTTTTTGAGATGTGCCAATTAAACATGTGAACGAGTTTCTTAGACTGGCAGTCCCAGACATTTGTTTGAGGCGCAACATCCACCAGCAGTTGTTTGTTAGTCATGTCATTTAGCTGTATGGATAGAAGGGTATTCATTACTGTGTTACAAAGCCTGGATCACGTAACCATCCAATTGTACTTTTTGATGGCGTTATAAAACTACAGTATGCTGCTATGTTTCTCGTATTTTGAAGAATGCTGCACTACAATATAAACAATATTTCACATTGACCAGAATTGGTACGAATATAAATAATAAAACTGATTACGATAACAAATATTTTATTCTGTTACTAATGAACATTTCCTTCAAATTCAAAGGCAGTATTGTCACATGTATCTGTAAATAAATGTACATATCCTGCATACATGTCCAGTATATATAACGGTGGTTGTGAACTGGTTTTTAATATTCTAGACTTAAAAAAGTACCCCAATGCATCGGCATAAATGATGTACTGTATGCAAAATGTATATTATTGAGGTTGCCCAATGATAGCACTATACGGTATACTGAAGTCGGTTTGGTGTTTGCTTTATATAACCCGTTCTGATTTACCACATGTATACAGAAATGTAGGCACTGTATACAAATACAGTACAGTGCATGTTTTGACACTTTTGGGTTTGCAAGTTTGGTTAAATGTGTGATGTAATCGGAAAATAATTCAACTGTCCTAAATGGACTGTACTATTTAGCAGTACAGAATATTTGGGGAGTACTATTTAACGCTATAGTACATTTATGTACAGTACGTGCGTTAATAATTTAGTCTTATCCAGACGGGAAGAAGCCCTCTCCATCATGCCATGTATGTTGTGTTTTTACTATAATTCACTACACTGGTCAGTGTGGGTTGGTGAAGAGGTGGCAGTGGGTAGGACCATTCAGATATTGCTGTACTTGACACGTTTGTTAGCTATGGCTGGGAATCAATCTCAGGTTGCCCCGTTCATGGGCCAGTGCATAGACCACTGCACCACTGCTCTCACAAAACAGAAGCCGCCATTTGCCACGAAGTGGTGATGGCATTACGACGGTGCAGGTGCCAGGCTAGGTGCGCTTTGAGGCCACATGAAGTGTGGAAGGCTCGTTAGCAGGTCATGGGGAAGACCCAGGTGTTGAGTTAAGATGACTGTAGATACCACCTGTGCTCCCCGACGTACTAAGTCTGCTGTTTTAACCACCCGGCTCTCCGCTCGTCATGAACATCGTTCGTCTGCCCTGCGTTGTTGGAGGGCGACTGCCTCTCCAACTGCTCAGTAGCATCCTTCACGAGCCTCCTCCAAAGAGGCAAAGTTTGACACCGCAAGTACTAGTCGTCGGCAAGTCCGAGTAAAATCACCTCCACATGCTGTAACGCATCTTGCCCATCTCCTCCAGCTTGTGCTGCTGCGCCCATTTGGCGCCCTCTATCTGGCCAAACAGACGCTGGGCTGGGCATGACAATTTACACTAGGCAACAACAGCAGTCGGACACAAGCAAATATGCTCACAAAAATTACAAGTGGCATATAGATAATCTGTATCCTGGTTAAGTGGGACCTTATTATGATGAGAAGAAATTACAAACTGGCAGCGGTATTGTCTTATTTGTGCTGCAAAGTGCAATTAAGATGGTATAAAATGTATAGTGATTGGAAATTGCTTTAGATAATAAGGTGGAGTATTTTTTAAAGCTCTATTTAAACCACAGCAAGATAAAAAAAAAGTAGATAAAAAGCAATACAGTAAAGTTGCTTATGATTCGTTTTTAAAATCATGAGTTTGTTGACGTTTTCTTTAGGCCAAATTAAATGTTAAGTGTATTTATATTATAGTTATATATGTATTGTTGGTATACTTTAAAATGTGAACTTTTTTGTGAAATGTTTAGCATGTTTTTTTTCATGTTGCAAACCTAACATGGCCTTGTTAATTTGAAATTGAAGTGCATTACTGTCAAAAGGGCTGTTTACATGACACAAACACTGATTTATAAGCTTGTTAGAAATGAATATGGGATGTTCATTCCATTCTCAAGCTAAAGTAGTGAGTAGCAATCAAGTTAATTTTGAATTATGATAAATTATAAGCATTGATATCCTGCACTAGTGAAAATTATTTAGTTCCTTGGGCCTGCAAAAGCTCATACCGCTCAGAAATACGCAATTCAGTTTATTCAGTTACCAATTCGGTATGAATTCGAATAATTAGCTGTTTCTGCTGCATTTTAATCTAAGACCTTGATAGTTTTCAATACTGTAGCTCAAATATTACTGCCCTTTGGTGATGCTAGAAATCCAGTGTCTTGTTACAATTTTCGATTAATTGTGGTAGTCTTATAAGAACATATTTAGTATGTGGCCAGGAATTCTGCTTTATACCATGTTATAATTACCCGACTACTGATTCACAATTCTTAACACCTTTACAGAAAGGTCAATTGCACTTTCATGCTTTGAATGTGGAATGGAGCATTTGCAGAAACCCAACCAAGTTGGACATTTGGACATTGTTTTTTTCTAATTTGCTAATTCTATCGTGTAAGTTATGCATATTGTTGCTGTTGTCTATTTGAACACTTTACATCAGATTTTTTTAAAGTTCTCAATCTCTGGAATACCAACTACTTTTCAGTCCTAGATTTGGACAATAAAATTGCTGCTTATCAAGCAGATTATACACATTCCAAACACCATTTCTTGTCATATTAGTGAAACTTTATGATGTGGTGCTTTGTTGAATGTGTTTTTAGTTCTTATTGTATTACATTTCTACGGCTGTAAAATACAGTAGGAGAGTCAAAATACTGTAATGTTTTATTTATTTATTTAGCAAAGAATGTCCTTCCCATAAATTCACAAAAATGTGATCTAAAAATAAAGTTTACAAAAACCCTCATTTGCATTGTCTTGTATATGTATCATACATTTTTATTTGTACCATCACACTCATTTTTTCACGATGGCATTACATTCCAAATGAAATATTTGTTTTTATATCTCGGTCAACTAAGGATGATCTCCAGTCTTCTATTGCATCATTTTACATGAAGATATTCTGACACTGAGATATTAAAATTTAACAATGCAGACAATTGCATGTAAGATTGTTTAACATTTAAACGTCATTTCTTTAACGAGCATCTTAAGTAAAATTTTGATTTAAAGCTTTCGTGACTGCAGGGATTCATATTCTTGGTTCTTTCGGTAAAGTCACGTAGAAGGGAAATTACATTTTTTTTTAAATTATAATACGTGACTTTACCGAAAGAACCAAGCATATCTTAAGTCAAGTTAACATTCCCCCGTAGTGTCCAAAGGTTCTAGAGATTGGGTGATGCCTTATTGAAAAGGTGCACAATGTACAAACAAAAGTTTGACAAACCTCAAATTGCAAGACTGCAAAAACCCATAGTAATGATTACATCCGTTATATCCTCTGCTGGTCACCAAATGGCTCGCTGGATGCCTGCCATTTGGCCGTGATCCGCGAGGTCTCGGAATACGATGCGACTCAAACGCCACCTTCGCTTCACTCCCCGTGGCCGCGATGTCATCACACAGCGGTTATGGATGCGCACAGGGCAGCTGTCACGTGGCAACGCTGCTATTTCTTTGTTGGCTTCTTCCTACGCATTCAAGAGGTGAAACAAAAGGAGGCAATGACACATTGCACGTTGAAAAGGTCAAAATACTGGTAAAGTACATTACAAATGTTATCTTCTTGGTTCTTTTGGTAAAGTTACGTAGAAGGGAAATAATACAATAATAAAAATATAACTATAAATTCTCACGACGTTTCGGCCACAACACAAGCAGCCGTCCTCGGGTGAAGAAACAGCGTCCATTGGGACGCTGTCTTTCCGACAGCTCTGTTTCTTCACCTGAGGGCGGCTGCTTGTGTTGTGGCCGAAACATCGTGAGAATTTTTATTTTATTATATTTTATTTTTTATTATTTCCCTTCTACTGCGACTTTACCGAAAGAACCAAGAAGATAAATCCCTGCAGTCACGAAAGCTTTAAATACAAATGCTATGTTAATATAAGTATGATGTATAATTGAAGTATTGCTTTCACAAATATAATATGCACACAAACGACCCAAGCACTCGATGCTCCGTTTTGAAGTTTTAAAATGAAACGTCTTTTAATTGTATTGTTTTTAATTGGATAATTTTATTTCTTTATTAAAAGCTTATATAATTTTACATCTGGAAGATTTAATTGAAAACGACATTTGGCATGAATTTTCTCGTCGTTAAGCAGATTGCCTTGCTGGGGGTTTGGTTCGATGTGGACTTTCACCTATTTGGGATTGTGGGATCGAGATAAGGCGACATGGAGCTGCTGGCCGTGCGAGAAGACCGCCGTCTGCAGATCGATTCCAAAGTAATCGAACGTCTGTCCCTGCGCCTCCATCGTTCATGCAGGGGGCGCGTAGGTTTGCAGCGCCCCCTGCATGAAAATGACAGAAAGTTCAGCGTTTATCACAGATAAAGGTGTGCGCTTATATAAGAGTATTGCTGTACTTAAACCGACATCTCCCTTGAAGATAAACGCAAAGTTTTAATGGGCTACCGTCACATTTTAATCGCACCACTTGGAAGTATTAAGGGTTAAGATTACTTGCAACTGAATATCCATAACTGGGTAATTTATAAGTAGGCTCGCACAACAAAATTCTGTGAGCGATGCACCACGGAGCTTTGGGGCTGCACCTGCAACTCTTTGGGCAAGATGGTATTCTTGCGGAGGGCATTGATGCGTAGCCTCTCGTCTGCGTATTCTGCTGCCATCTTCCTCCTCTTGACGTCCCTCAGCATCTTCCAGTCCACGTAGTGACTTCTCCTCTGTTCCAACATCACTCCTGGCTTTGACAGCACCGTCTGCAAGTAAAACGAAGGGTAGTAGAGTACTCTCAACATCAGTAATGATCACGCGTGGCCGAGTGCTTTAGCGTTAGTACTGTCAAACTAATCGATGTAAGATGGGGCAATAGAGTATGCATATGTGCAGATACGTTTTTTTCGCGGCTAAGCCATAGTCCCCACATATCGCTCGTATCGATGCATTTAAGAGGGACAGCGACCCACTACTCTGTAGAGTAACAACGGTATAAACGCTTGTTACATTATAAACAGCGCATTGAAAACGCGTACTATTTTTATACTGTTTACAAAGTGTGTTCACAAATCTACACTGAGAAACACGATGATTGACAGAGGGGTGTACATTATATTCTCGATAGTGTATTTAAATAGAGGTACTGCAGGTAAGTAGTTTTCAGTTTTAAAGGCATAGTTTAACAAGACAACACTTGCCACCATCCTTCAAACCCATTGGTGAAAGAGAGCAAAGTTTTTTTTACATTATAATAATTATAATGTTTATACAAGAGCCGGGGGCTAATGGGATCCCGGGGTCCCGCCATAAGGTTCATTTAACGATCCACAATAGCTTAACGGGCTCACGTTTCGATCATATAATCGATCATTTTTGTCTCGTTTGTACCATCGTCTCTGTCTTGTATTTACCGTCTATTGTCTGTAGATCTGTTGCACATCTACTGTATGTTCGGTGTGTACGTAACTGTTTGATCTGCTCGTTTGCACTCTCCGGTTCGAACCTTCTGGTTGCTTTCCCACCTGATGACGGACGCTTGTGTTGCGCCCGAAACGTCGCGATTTCTTTTATTTTATACCTACGTGACTTTACCGAAAGAAACAAAGAGTGCGGATTCCTGCAGTCACCAAAGCTTCAAATCAAGATTCTGGTTGTGTCTCGTACATTTAATTGTTTATCTTAAAGCGAACAGTGTAATGCGATTAGAAAATTCTCGCCCGATTTGACGCTTGTATCGTGAGATTACGCGTCTAGAGTGTATTAGCTGTACTCTAAATACATCTCACGAGACTGAAGACGGAACCAAAGGAGAACACGGTCGAGTACGTCTACCGTGGAGATGGAGTGATGACATTAGCTTTTGTACAGGTGCTTGATGGACTGTTACATGGAAGGACTACTGTATTAACTGCATCGATGACTGCTTGGGTTGGACTTCATCCTGCAGTGGACAGATCAAGGTTGATGATGACAGTACTGCACATTACCGAGTGGGCTGGTAGACCACTCTTATATAAGTCAATATATTTGAAGATAATCACGGCTCGGTGAGAACAACCACCAGCTCACACTGACCACTGCGGCAAAGTATGGTCAAACGTCCCCCACGATGACCGCATACCTGTCAACCAAATTATCAGTGTCCTACCTTATAGCGGACCAATTCTGATATTATTGTTCACCCCGTGCCCTATACTCTTAGGTTTTTTCGGTAAAGTCACGTAGGTAAAAATAAATAATACAAATAATAGAACTAATAATAGAAATAAAATAATAAATCACGACGTTTCGGAGGCAAAACAAGTCTCCGTCATCAAGTGGGACCGTCACAGCTAAATTTACTGTATCAAGTGAAGCAAAATTCCAAGAGACAAGCTCTTAAATACAAGTTGCCCCTTTAAATCTCAACTTTCATCCTACAAAGTCCCATCACAAAGGAGAAACACAAATAGGCATTTGTGTGTGCCCGTATTGAAACGGCTTTAACGCTGTATGGACATGTAAACTCAATTTCCCTGTACAAGAATACGGGGTAAACCATATGGGTTGACATGTGTGTGACCTAGGTAAAAAAATTAAATTAATAAAAAATAAAATAAAAATCACGACGTTTCGGAGGCAACACAAGCTTCCGTCTTCAGGTGGAACCGTCACAGCACGATAGATGTATCACTTGATACATCACTTGATACAGCAATCGTGCTGTGACGGTTCCACCTTAAGACGGAAGCTTGTGTTGCCTCCGAAACGTCGTGATTTTTATTTTACTTTTATTAATTTAAATTTTTTACCTACGTGACTTTACCGAAAAAACCTAAGAATATGAATCCTTGCAGTCAGGAAAGCTTCAAATCTTAGAATGTGTGTGACCGTCACGACGCGGGAGAGGCCTTCATCCAGCAGTGGAATTCGCAAAAGGAATGCGAATGTATTAGTTTAATTTTCGATTTAAAGCTTTCGTGACTGCAGGGATTCATCTTCTTGGTTCTTTCGGTAAAGTCACGTAGAAGGTAAATATAAAATAATAATACAATAATAATAAAATAATGCAAATAAAACATATTTTAATTTATGTTTTAATTTTATTATTTTATTATTTCCATTCTACGTGACTTTACCGAAAGAACCAAGAAGATGTATTAGTTTTACTTGCAATGTGCACTGCAGACTGCAGTGGCTGTAATAGTGTGTGGGCCCGCTCCACGGGCGAAGTCGTTTTACCTCATTGATCGCCGGCGATTTCAGCGACTGCAGCAGGAGACCGCGTCCCAGCGACACCACGGATTTCCACATCGTCGAAGCTGTAATTGTAACAACTGCAATCGTAACAATTCGTATGATTATGCCGCTGTTTCTTTTCTCTTGTTTCTTTAAAAGCTGTATCGGACCAGGCCTCACGCAAGGTCGCGTCGTGACCCCACCCCCTCTACACCGCCTGTGACCTACGGGTGCCGAGGCTGCTGCTCGGCTGCTGCCAAAACGCGTTTCGTTTATTGTACTCGACACGTGCGTTTTGTGACGCGGGGTGGGGGGCGGGGAGCACCATCCAATATCGAAGAACACATTCCTCCTGCGGAGGGAGCTGGTAGGAACGTCGGGTTGCTCGGTCAATGGCCAGGGTTAACGGCGGCGTGGTGTATTCCGCAAATGTGGCCGACTGTGAGGGCGGGCACAAGCCGGCGTGAGTAGGTGAAACGTTGAGTTTTATAAGGGCACCACGGGGTGACCAGCCCCTCCCTACCCAGCCCCACCCCCACCCAGCCCCACCCTCCATACCCTCCCCACCCAGCCCCTCCCCACCCAGCCCCTCCCCACCCTCCCCACCCAGCCCCTTCCTGCACGACGGACGGACACAATAATAATCCCCTGTGGGCTGGTGTAACCAGGAGGTTCCTACCAGTACAAGTTACTACCCCCAATCCCCTTCTCTCGCCTCCCGATTGGCGCCCCCTCGTGGCTCTAGCTGCTCGGTTTCGCTTATTTGGCATTAACCACTTTGTATATCCTTTATATTAAGTTCGCTTGCTTGCGCGCTTACGACCGTGCAAATCTTTCGGTCGTTTTTAAAATCCTTTATATTAAGTTCACTTGCTTGCTTGCTTAGGACCGTGCAAATCTTTCTGACGTTTTTTAACCCACTTCCCGTGATCCAATCGAGCTGACATTTTGCACACAGACTCGTTGTGCGTGACAATGCATTTTCGTGAAAAAAATTCCAAAATTTTACACTTTTTAGGGAATTTTTTTTTAATATTTAATTACCAATTGTTTAATGCTGCCAGCCAATGATCTGACCCATAGGTGGCAGCCATCTCAAGCCAGAGGACGAGAGGACTCTAGCCGCCCCGATGCCACGCATATAAAGGATTTAAAGTGAAAAACTTAGTTTTTACGGGTAATTTTTTTATTTAAATCCTTTATATTAAGTTTGCTTGCGCGCTTACGACCGTGCAAATCTTTCGGTCGTTTTTTAACCCACTTCCCGTGATACAATCGAGCTGACATTTTCCACACAGACTCGTTGTGCGTGACAATTAATTTCCGTGAAATTTTTTGTTGCAAAATTTTACACTTTTTAGGAAAAAAAAAATATTTAATTACTAATTGCTTAATGCTGCCAGGCAATCATCTGACCCATAGGTGGCAGCCATCTCAAGCCAGAGGACGAGAGGACTCTAGCCGCCACGCAAATAAAGGATTTATAGTGAAAAACTTTGTTTTTACGGGTTAATTTTTTACGATTTGTTACTATTATTACTGCTTTTGTTTTACTATTACTGTTTTTTATTTTATCAGGTAAGGCCCCATTGAGCTATACTGCATAGCTATTTTTTTCTATGTAGCAACCTGGCCACAGATGGTAGCTCAATCAAGTGGCTTATCGTAGCGTGAGGATGTATACCAGTCAAAAACTCCTAACGCGTGTTTCTAAATGTGAACCCGGAGAGAAAACAAAGCCACGCGACAAACGGGGAGAACATGCAAACTCCAAATTTACAGGCGCCAGGGTCGGGATCAAACCCACGACCAAGCGAGGTAGTTAACATCTCGCCATCGTGGCTCCCATGACAGCCTCGTCATCACCCACTCCTTCCATCACCCTCAAACACATCCTCTTCACTACTCACCATTGCTTCCTCACCACCCATCACATCCCACTTCCTCCACCCTCCCACCCATCAGCCCATCCAACAACTCCTACAACCATCACCTAACGCCATTCCTCCTCTCACCACATATTAGTGAAACTGATACGCAGTACTGGAGAGTGGTCATCACCCATGATCTATCCACTGCTGAATAAGGGTCACTTCCATGCTGTCAGAATCCCTCTGGGTTTTGCGATGTAATAATCCAGATCCAGCACATGCGCTCCATATCCGCGGTGTACATCCTCGCCTGTATCTTCTCATTTGGCTGCCATTCTGTCACCAGTTTTGTCCATCTGCCATCACTCCTCCAGCCATGCGATGTCCTTCCCAAGCCCATTTGTTTTCCTTCATCGGAAATACGATGCCGCTCACTTGCATTCACCTTATCAACGTGTCCCTCTTCTTGGTTCTTTCGGTAAAGCCATGTAGAAGAGAAATAGCAAAATAATAAAAATAAAACATAATAAACCCCCAATCCCCTTATGTTTTATTTTTATTATTTTATTATTTCTCTTCTACGTGACTTTACCGAAAGAACCAAGAAGATGAATCCCTGCAGTCACGAAAGCTTTAAATCGAAATTTAACGTGTCCCTCTTTCCGTCTCATTTAAATCCGAGGATGCATCTGTGCTTCTTTGCATACTTTTCAGGTTGTAGAGTATATGTCAAAGCAGAACACATGCAATTACTGCATTGCAAACTTCTTGAGGTGCGTTGATTTATTGATTTTCATTATCTCATTTATTTGATCAAAAGTATGGCATTCTGCATCTTTATTTAATTATTTTCATCTCAATCTGCCTTCAGTGATTGTCCTAGGTTTACATCTATTTTTTTTATATCTAGTTGTATCGCTCCTACCATTATTTTGTTTTAGCAAAGTTGTCCAGGACTTTTGTTTCGCCCATAATGTATTTATTACCGAATTATTTATATCATCTGATCCTTTGCGTAATCATAACCTGTACATGTGCAAATTTGCTATTACAGTATCTTGTGTTTACACTTTTCCACACAGATCAAATAGATAATTTTCATGGAAAAATACGAAAATGATCCTTCCATAGCACCCCACATTTACTCGTTGAAGAGGCATTTTACTTCAGTGCTACACTAGGAAAGATGACACTATGAAATAAACGTTTGTAATTGTAATACCATTTGAATCATCACAAACACTCCTGAAATTAACATATTGTGTCTGTAGATTCTGAGATTAAAAGGGACATGTATTACAGTAGTCCCTATTTTAACAGAGACATCGGTTAACGGGTTTTCGGTTAACGTTTCGCCTCCCATAGGACCCCGTGGTTTCGATTAACGTTAAAATATTGATGAGTGGTGCGTTTACGTTATGCACGCGGGCACCAATTTCAGCCAATCCAAGCACTCGTAAGTTGGGCTGAGACATGCCCTCAGCCAATCATCGACGCCAATTTATGAGCGTTTCGACCTCGACTGGCTTTGTTTACATCGTGTTTTTTGTTTTAATTCTGCTTTCCTTCAACATGTAATTCCTAAATACGATTAATAGTTATTTCGGTTAACAATAATTTTTGTGGAATGTATTAAAACGTTAATCGAGGGACTACTGTATAGAAATTGAAGGCTGAGCCAGGCAGGGCTGATTACACTGATTGCTATATTGATGCAGTGTCTTGAAAATCCTCAGAGAACCATCAATATTGCACTGGAGGTCAAAGACCAGAGTCTGTCTGTCTTAACCAATTGTTGTCTAGTTTCCCGAGGGATAGTATCTGGGCCACAGCCTAGCAACGTTCTCTGACAAATTGGCTTGTGTGTAACAAAGTTAGCACACCCCTATGGGAATGAAAAAACTCATTACTACTGAGAGCAAAAACGCCCACCACGCTCTTTTGACATAAGCCCCACAGCCCCCACACTGATTAATTACGTACATGCAATTATGATGGAAGCAACTCGTGCATTAATTGTACTCTGATCTTACACTCCTAACAAGAATGGCCTAACTTTAACGAATGCATTCTTATGAACTATGGTCCAACACAGCTGTGCTTTGTGAGGTCAATATATTTCCTGTCAAGTGTTAAGGTTTTACAATAGTCATGACATTACAGGACAGTGAGGAAAGATCTTGCATATGTGACCTGATCGTTATACTGGTAAAAAAATATAGTAAAGCATTTTTTTTTGTTATTTTATATCAGTATCTGAATTTTAGGGATGAAACATTCTTGGAAGCAATTTCTGTGAAATTTAGAAGTTCTAAAGAAAACACATTAAAGCGTGCAGCTCATGAAAGCCCCGCGGTAACTTTATTTTCGTGTTGTCGTTGGTGACCAGGCTGAGACCATCAAATACGCTGGAGAATCACGTTTAATCATGGCCCGCTGCCTTTTTTCAAACCCCAGCGGTGCCAGCTCAGCACACTGACCCCTGAGTCACCTGGCCATGTCCCACATTTTCAATCACATTTATTTTGTGTTCTCTGATTTCTATTCTAATTATTTTCCTCCCCACCCGGTTACCTAAGTAACATGTTTTCGCCCCGCACCTCCGATTGGCACGGTTGGCTAAGCACGGTGCGAAAGTTAAATGTACACCCATACATACCTAAATAGAAGGGTAATGCACCACGAAATGGATGGTTTATATGACCCGTTGCTTTCTTCAAAATCGAGGTTGTTTCCAGATATCCAGACCCTCAATCTTAATGAATTTAATGGGTGTTTTACTCAGCCTGATATACGCCTTTGACCTGGCATGTTAATTGCCAAGCTCTTGCCCATTTCCATCCCAGATGAATCTCAACCAAGTGTTTGTTGCGACTGTGCCTATGAGATGCCACGATGTAAGAAATCACTTCGTCACTTTGGTTTGTGAGACAATGCTCTTTGGTTCACTGCATACTGGAGATTAGTTCATACTCAATTTTGTGATCTTCTCATATTCGGATGTTTTGTTGAACATTTCGGATATTTCGGGGTTTTATAAATACAGCAGAGCATTGTACTAAATACATCAAAGTAAAATAAATAAATAAAAGGCAATAGAGTCTCCAATGCATTACTACTACACAGCTTTACCCTGGCATGCCCAGCATCATGAAGGCCCAATTTCATGTTTTGGAATTTCCTGACACTAAACGTTTGAAGAATAACCCAAAGGCTTGGCCTCTTTATATTATCATATGCATTGATTAGCTCGATAAATGTATACTTTAGTGTTTATTATTTATTTTTAAAAATATAATGTTTTTATTCACTTTCTTTTTATTATTTTTCTATCTACTTGACTTTACCGAAACGACTAAAGAATATAGCTCGATAAAGCAGACGTGCAGTTTCTCTTGTGCTACCCTTCTGCCGTAGTGGACGGAGAGAGAATAGTGTTTGTGAAGGATGCTCTGCTTGAAACCACAATGGGCTGAATCCACGACGTTGAATAGTCTTCAGTGTGACACAAACTCTCACACACACTTAGACGCGTGCTCTCTAACACCCCATGTGCCGTCTGTGACCACAGGTGATGTTGCAGGTACTGTGAATCACTTCCCCTGATGGCATATGTAATGTCACATGATGCTGTGATGTCATTTTTTTCAGATAAATCCAAAACAATACATTTCAGATAAAAATAAATTGAATTTACCATACTGATTGTTTTTATAAACTGAAAAATAGAAACGCATCCCAGCTATATACAATTAAGCAATTGAAAATGGTGGCCAGAATTATAATTTTTGGAACTTTAATTTTCTTTTGGATTCTTGTTACCTGAATGCGCATTATGGCCACATCTACCATGAATGAACATTTTTCTTTATATAGTTGACATGAAAGTGGTACATTTAAAATAGCCTTGTAATTCTCGGTGTCTGCAGCATCATCCGTAATGAAGACCTCCCCAAGCTATCGCTTACAGCCCTGCCGAGCAACAATCCATCGAGCACTCGCTGGGTGGGTTGTCTTCTTGTGCACGTTTCCTACTTTGGCTGCCCACTCCATCGTAATTCTCAATCGTTGACCATCAACTCATCGAACAATGTGTGCTGCCAAAGCACACTTCAATAATCGGTTTGAATTACTGTATGTCATTAACTTGCGCACGATCTCGAAAACACGTGTTCATCTTTACGTCTGTCGATAACGTAACGCCAAATATTTAATTACAATCATGTGCGGAACAGCCACCTAGCGCAGGAAATAGATCCCGGCAAGCGGGTGACGTCTTTAAAGCACGCTTTGATGAACGTATTCCGCAGGACACTTATTTCCTTTATTTATCACCACAGTGTTTATGGGATGTTGCTTAATATGCCGACATAGCAGCCGTGCGTCGTACTTTGCCAGGGAACACTTTGTTAACATGTTTCTGTTCTTAGGTTTTTTCGGTAAAGTCACGTAGGTAAAACATTAAAATTCATAAAAATAAAAATCACGACGTTTCGGAGGCAACACAAGCTTCCGTCTTCAGGTGAAACCGTCACAGCAAAATATATGTGACGGTTTCACCTGAAGACGGAAGCTTGTGTTGCCTCCGAAACGTCGTGATTTTTATTTTTATTAATTTTAATGTTTTACCTACGTGACTTTACCGAAAAAACCTAAGAATATGAATCCTTGCAGTCACGAAAGCTTCAAATCTAGAACATGTTTCTGGCTGAGCCTCGCTTGCTCGAATATGAGCCACCCGCCCTCCGAGCTAGCTTTGCAAACTGTCCGCCTGCGTGAAGTGTTGTTTTTTCTCTCGTTTTTTAGTTTTTTGTTGGCCTTTTGTATCCACTGCTGTTCCAACAGAGCTCGTGAGCTCACTCACACTCCTGGAGTTTGGCCAGGAGTTTGTGTGGTGTGGTTGGTGGTGGGGGGGCAGGGGAGGTGATTTTTTCCATCCACGATGACTGCGTTGGTCGATGTCTCTCTGCTCACGGATAATCGAACCCTGACCCAATCTGGCAGAACCAAGTGAGTTCAGTCGTTCAATGTTAAACGTTTCAAAGTTCATTTATTAGATATAGCCCTGTGAGCCATTCGGCTCTTGAATCGGGTGCAACCGCAACAATCAAAAAAACATGAACAAGAAAACATCTTACACCGAGCTGGCAAGAATAGTTCTCTGAAAGTCGACGGCGGTGAGTTGCTCCCCATTTAAATTCATTGCCCACGTTGCAAGCACATTTGCAGTCACGTCCAGACCTCGTTCTCCCTGCGTCACTTCACTGGCTGCTCTTCTCATGGGTGGAAAAAACCCGATTTTTCCAGCGGCAGGCATCGGGTTTTTTCTTTAATACAATTAAACCCGATTTCGGGGACTTAAAACCTGGTTTAATGAATACGAAACTCTGATCCTAGGCTTAGGCTGCTTCCTCGTCGGTGCTGCTGTCGTACTCGGGGGGGCCGTCGGGCACGGAGTAGTCGTAGAATGCGGCGGGCAGGTTGGTCTTGATGAACACGAGGAGCTTCTCCTCCACAATCGTGGGCGCCAGTGAGTTCCTTAGCTTGGAATGGATGAAGCCCATCGTTGAGAAATTCCGCTCGGATGCCGCAATTAGAACCAATTAACCCGGATTTCTCCCAATCTCAGATCGGGTTTAATATAAAAAGACAATTAAAACCCGATTGTAAAAAAACCCGACTGTGCCACCCTTGACCCTGCTGCTCCGTGTGTGCCGGGCAATCGTAACCGTGTCGTAAATGTATTGCGTGTGCACGTGCACATGTGACGGATCGTTGTTTTGTGTTGTTGTTGTTTGTTGTTGTTGTCAATCCACTGCTGGGTGAAGGGGCTTTTCCCCCCACTCCTCAACGCCATGCAGGTCCCCACCCGGGAATTGCTTCACGAGCCATACTTCACCACGCTGGTTAGTGGCCGTCCATAAATGACGTCACGCACCTAGGGGGGGGGGGGCAGACATTTGTGACGATGTGACGAGGGGGGGATTGAGAAATGAGACGTCACATCAAAATGCGCAAGTTTAAATAAATATAGACAACACGTTCTAGTTTATTAAATGTACTTTTTAATACATGTTTTCTCCTACAACATCAGAATGCAGCGCCACATTAAATACGCACTACAATGACAATAGTTTAAAGCGATTTGAAGCATGTTTTTTTGGAGGGGGGGGGCAGAGCTTTGTGACGTCATATTCGAGGGGGGGTCTGACTTTTTGTGACGCCGTGTGACGATGGGGGGGGGGTCCAAAATCGCGTGACGTCATTTATGGACGACCCCTTAGCGGCGCGCGTTCGCGAAGGCGTGGGAGGCATAGACGTGGAAGGAGGCGCAGAAGTACAGTACAACCATGGGGTTTGCCTGCACTGCCCTTTGCTGACCAGCGCATAAAACACATTCCTGCGGAGGGAGCTGGTAGGAATGTTGGGTTGCTCGGTCAATGGCCAGGGTCAACGGCGGCGTGGTGTATTCCGCAAATATGCCCGACAGTGAGGGCGGGCACAAGCCGGCGTGAGTAGGTTAAACGTTGAGTTTTATAAGGGCACCACGGGGTGACCAGCCCCTCCCCTCCCATCCCCACCCCTCCCACCCAGCCCTTCCCCACCCTCCCCTCCCCACCCAGCCCCTCCCCACCCAGCCCCTCCCCACCCAGCCCTTCCCCACCCTCCCCACCCAGCCCCTCCCCACCCAGCCCCACCCCTCCCATGTTTGGATGCACGACGGACGGACGGACACAATAATCCCCTGTGGGCTGGGGTAACCAGGAGGTTCCTACCAGTAAAACACGCTGCTCTGAAGCCGCCTCTTAGTGACAACCCCGTGGCATTGCCCTGATGGTCGCACAATCCGAGTGCTGGCGAGGCTCACAATGTTGCTTCGTTTCTGAGTCACACGGGCGAGTTAGTCGGCGTTACACCTCCAGCCTCGCACGAATTGTATTATATTTCGATTCATACTCTTAGGTTTTTTCGGTAAAGTCACGTAGGTAAAAAGAAAAAATAAATAATAATAAAAAATATAATAATAAATAAATAAAGCTGATAGACATAATAATAGAAATAAAATAATAAATATTATTATTTGCTTTTATTTTTTCCTACGCGACTTTACCGAAAAAACCTAAGAGTATGAATCCTTGCAGTCACGAAAGCTTCACATCTAGAATATATTTCGATTCGTCGTTGTCTTTCCCCCGTTGCAATGTCTCGCCATGCACCGTTGCGAATCCGACGGCGGCGAGAGACTCAATCGCGCCGTCAAATGTTGGCTTTTATTCGTTGCGCGGATGAGCCCCGTTTCGCTAGTTTCCCTGCTGCTACGTCCGCAGGGGAGATCCGTGTGCCGATGGAGCTGACAGGGGGCAGCATTCACAAAAGTAAATCATAGAGGGTGCGCAATTGTCGCAGCTTGTATGTCCATACGGTTTCTACCCCGCGTATTGATTTCAGGTCCGTGCGGCGTACAGCCGTTTCATTGCGGGCAGCATTTGTGTGTCAATTTGTTTTTGTGTTTCTCCCTTGTGATGGGACTTTGTAGGATGAACGTTGAGATTTATAAGGGACACGGGATGACCAATAAGGTCTGAAATGGTCTGCGATAAGGTGGGCACTGGTAAGGGGTTGACAGGTTTGCGCTATGGAATATACAAATATTAAAGTTATTTCTTAAAATGCAATATCGCCATGACTTGAAATTGTAAATGTTGTAGATTTACTCTCCAACACACCGGTGGGCTGAATTAAGTAATTGGCACGTTTTATTTTGCGTGACAACCCTTGCTGGCTGTGTCAGGCGGTGGAGGGTTACGATACATTTATACTGGTAGGAACCTCCTGGTTACACCAGCCCACAGGGGATTATTGTGTCCGTCCGTCCGTCGTGGAGGGAGGGATGGGTGGGGAGGAGCTGGGTGGGGAGGGTGGGGAGGGGCTGGGTGGGGAGGGTGGGGTTGGGTGGGAGGGGTGGGCTGGGTGGGGAGGGGCTGGTCACCCCGTGGTGCCCTTATAAAACTCAACGTTTAACCTACTCACGCCGGCTTGTGCCCGCCCTCACATTCGGGCATATTTGCGGAATACACCACGCCGCCGTTGACCCTGGCCATTGACAGAGCAACCCAACGTTCCTACCAAGCTCCCTCCACAGGAATGTGTTACTTACGCTATCTAACCCAAAAACCTTGCTTATGAAGAACACAGTTTATCGTACGGATTATAGAATTATAATTTAACTCTGTGTCTGCGAGCTGTTGTCACTGAAACTCGCTGACTAAACAAGGTTTTCTATGTAGCAAATAAACATTGAGTTGAAATTAAACGGGGGAAGACGTTTAATAGATAGCGACACTGACGAGGTTGGAGTAACTGACTCTAACTTTTCAATTTGAGCTATGAATGTCATTATTTTTCCTAAATATTCATGGAAACTTAGATAAGATGAAAAACCCTCACAGTGCGTATTATTTTGGATTTTGATGACGTTAAAAAGCAGGTAACTTTTAGTGCTCCAAGTATAGGAATGTGTTGATGAGCATGGAAATGACAGCCGTCTATTATTTTTCATTGCGGAGCAACGGGTTGTCTACTCGTACATTTACAAAAGCAAATTCTTCAAGTGAATGTGATCTACAGCAGGGCTCACTAGCTATCACCAGATGACATTTTGGCTATGCACCACAGTAATTGTGTTTTGGCCACAATGCAGTGCGTAGTTGCTTGCCATTAGTACGGCATTGCATTTTAAATGTAAGGTTAGCGTATTGCTGCACTGCGTGTTATGCATACGATATGCATGTTTCCTTTGGAAATCAGACCCACACATTATCCCTTTGATAGCCATGGTGAGAGCAGATCTGCTTGCCAGACTTCTCCTTTGATTCACGTTTGGTCGTGTTCTCAGCCTTCTATTCTAATTATTTTCCGATTTTTTGTTGTTGCGTTTACAGCTTGTTCTCCGAGTTCTCCCCTGCCTCGCTTTCAATGTACTGCCCATTAAAAAGGAGTTGTTTTAATCACCGATAGTGGTGACATCCATATCATTTGTCTTCCTTAGGGATTGTATCTGTTGTATCTGTTAGAATCAGTCTCGATTATGCAATCTTCTGAACCGTATTTTTTATGTTAACTAAATTGTTTGTGAGTGCAGTTATTCGTTTTGTCCTCTCTTTGTGGGGGATATTGGAAGTGTGATTTGCAATCGCGCCATGCTTTGATTATTTTCTAATCGATTGTATTTTTTATTTCTCTGTCTTGGCTTCTCCATGCCAATAATCAAAACTCAATTTTCTAAAAAATATGTTACTTATTTCCATGTCCCTGTTGGCTGTGAATATTGACAATCTCCTGTCTCGTTCCTCGCTCCAATGGCAAATTTACCATGCACCTACGTTTGTATTGATATCTGTGTTGAAGTCAGTCGTTATGATGATGTGCGGCCCATGGAGGTTACTTAATCATACTACACCATGTTAGGGAATGCAGCTGGTGAAGACGGGGAACATATAAGTGCAGCCCAACAGGGGATTTTGCTGCACTCATCTTTGCTGTCCACAACACTGCCCCACTGTCTGCTGACGATCACCTGATATGCACGGTGATCTCCGATCCAAACACTTCACGCTCAACTTTGCTTGGCAATCTGACGAGATCGGGTACATTTGGATGATTTAGTCATAGGCAGCATTTTCTTAAATAGTATATGAACTTTCTATTTAAAGCTTTCGTGACTGCAGGGATTCATATTCTTGGTTCATTCGGTAAAGTTACGTTGAAGGGAAATAATAAAATAATAACAATAAAACGATAGTATATGAACTTGTAAAACGGATAGTAGTGCTATTTTTTATACTGAATTGTCAACCTTTATTTTCCTTATATGGACATAATCGGCGATTTAAAAATGAAAAATAACTCGCTGAGTAAAATATTGAAGCACATTGTGTTTATCAATGGTTATTAGTACAATAATTATATATATAAACGTTCCACAATTGATGTTTACAGTTCCTGTGTCAGGCTAACGATAGCCTGGACATAGTCAATCATTTAAAAAAGTGCATCATGAAAGGAAGTGGACCAAAAAGGCTCTGTGCTTTTTGGACAAACACTTTTGTTGATCTACCGCGTGTATATTGCTTACAAGGGAAGCAAAGCACCAGATGTTTTTTTTTGTGGGCGCACGTGATTTTTGTTTGGACAAGCTGGGGGCCAGACCTTGACTAGGTAACCAGACCAAAGTAAGTCCACAGGACTGGGCACCCTCACAACAAAAACTTTGACACAGCTGCCTGGCAGGCCCCCTGGCATCACCTGAGACTTATTTTTGCCAACTCAGTCCTCCTGCATTAAGCCTCTCCAGACGTAGGTAAACAACAAATGTGGCCTTAAAAGTAACAAGGGCTGTTAATTTTATTAAATGTTCCCCGGCCTGAAGTATCCAGAGAAGAAATACGTGAGCTTTATTTTACCATGACGATGAAATGGTAAATGTGAAAAATTTAATGTAAGAAGAGGGGGAGGGTACAAAACATATATTTGCCACATTGGTGTGGAATAGAAGGGTGGAATTATGTGGGCTCAAATAACAATGCATCTGTTCAACTATGTTGCATTTTTTTTCAAAAACAGGTAACAAAAAACGAGAGTAGTATCACGTTACTCATGAAAAAATAGTATTACTCATAACACACGTGTGCGTGTGCACGTGTGTACGTGCGTGCGTGTGATTATTTTCCTTCTGTGTTGCTGTGGAGCATCTGAAAGTGGCTGCTTTTGAGAGCTCTTTAGTGGTTTCATATGTTCAAGAGCCCTTGACCATTTGTTTTGATCAAGGAGAGGTCTTTACATAGATGGGTCACGTGATCCAGTGCTTTCCAGGTTAAAGCACGATTAACCTTCATCAGATTTTGCCAAGCATTGAATTTAAATCCTTACAAAGATCTGTGTAAATCTACTGTCGTTTTGTCAATCCACTGCTGGATGAAGGCCTCCCCGTCCACATATTTCAATCATGGGGGCTGTTTTGACCATACTTCACCACCGATGTCAGCCATTTCCGATAATGAAACTCAGGTCAGCCAGATTCAAAGTGCAGTTCTGCTCCATTGCGCCAACTCAACACATTGAAATACTCTGACTTAAAACGTTCGTGACTGCAGGAATTCATAATCTTTGGTTCTTTTGGTAAAGTCACGTAGAAAAATATAAATGGAATGAAAATTTAAATAATAATAATAAAACAAAACCACTAATGTAGACTGTAGCCAGGTTCTTAATATGAGTGAGTGTACTGGTTGTCTATAATGTAGACTGTAGCGTAGACTGTAGAAATGGTTATTAAGCTGGGTGAGTGTACTGGCAGTCTATACTGTAGATTGTAGCCTGGTTCTTAACCTAGGTGAGTGTACTGGCAGTTTATAATGTTGACTGTAGCAATGGTTATTAAACTATGTGAGCGTACTGGCAGTCTATAATGTAGACTGTAGCCTGGTTCTTAACTTGAGTGAGCGTACTGGCAGTCTATAATGTAGGCTTATTCTTTGGTTCTTTTGGTAAAGTCACTTCTTCTTCTTCCTAGCGTTGTTCCCGCTGTGGCACAGGGCCCGCTTTTCGGCATTGTCTTCTCCATTTGGCTCGGTCCAGGGCATCTTCAGGGGATGCGTTGACCGTCTTCATGTCTTCCTCTATTCGATCCATCCATCGCTTCTTCGGACGTCCGCGTGGACGGCGGCCCTCTGGCTCAATACGCACGGCAGTCTTGGCCACTGATGACTCTTCACTTCGCATCACATGGCCGTACCACCGAAGCCTTGCCTCAAGCATCTTGTCCGCAATGGGGGCCACACCAAGTCGCTTCCGAACGTCTTCGTTCATGACACGATCCCATCGAGTGAGCCCGAGGCTCCATCTGAGCATCCTCATCTCCATGGTGTGGAGAGCTTGTTCGTGTACAGTTGTGGCTGGCCAGCACTCGGATCCATAGAGTGCCACCGGTCGGACGATGGTCTTGTATATTTTTCCCTTCAGCCTATCCGGCATTTTCCGATCACAGAGGACTCCGGTGACTTGCCTCCATTTCATCCACGCCGCATTGACTCGTGACCTCACATCAGTCGTGATGCTACCATCTGAGCTGATGGTGGAGCCCAGGAACTTAAAGTCCGTCACTTTCTTCAGATCTTCTCCGTCAATACTGATGGTGCCGTCGGTTTGGGGGCCACACTCCATATACTCCGTCTTTTTGATGTTGAACCTCATCCCGTTTTCGTCCAAACGTTCCTTCCACAGGCGCGTTTGTCTTTCCACTTCTCCTCTCTCTTCATCTGAGAGGAGGACGTCATCCGCGTAGAGAATTGGTAAAGTCACATAGATAGAAAATAATAAAAATAAAGTGAATAAAAAAAATAAACGACGTTTCGATCGTCATCATCAGGAAAAGGGGGGTTAGCCTCGAAAGGAAAATTGTTTATAAAGGTTTAAAATGGGCGTAGCTCAGGTGGAGCAGCATGGGCAGGGCAGCTAATGTTAATGTGAGTGATGGTAGTAGTAGGTAACGACGGCGCTGCTGCTGGGTTTCCACCAATTAAAGGGCTGCCAGGTAAAGGTTTAACATGGGCGTAGCTCAGGTGGAGCAGCATGGGCGGGGCAGCTAATGTTAATGTGAGTGATGGTAGTAGTGGGCATTGCGGCGCTGGTGGTGGGTTTCCAACAATTAAAGGGCTGCCAGGTAATCATTGCACTCCGCTTTTACACAATTACACTGTTGACGATGGAGGTTGCTGCTAGAGGTGATGGTAATAGTGGGTAATGATGGTACTGGTGGTGGGCTTCCACCACTACTACCATCACCACTAGCTACTGCTAGTGGTGATGGTAGTAGTGAATATGAATTCCTGCAGTCACGAAAGCTTTAAGTCAAGATTTAACCGCCTCTACGGGGAGGGTTTCCACACAACTCACCTGATGACGATTGCTTGTGTTGCGATTGAAATGTGATATTTTAAGTATTTTTCTATCTACGTGACTTTCCCTAAAGAACCAAAGAATAAGCCTACATTATAGACTGCCAGTACGCTCACTCAGGTTAAGAACCAGGCTACAGTCTACCTTATAGACTGCCAGAACGCTCACTTAGTTTAATAACCATTGCTACAGTCTACATTATAGACTGCTAATACTCTCACAAAGCTTAAAAACCAGGCTACAGTCTACATTATAGATTGCCAGCACGCTCACCGAGGTTAAGAACCAGGCTACAGTCTACATTATAGATTGCCAGTACGCTCACCGAGGTTAAGAACCAGGCTACAGTCTACATTAGTGTTTTTTGTTTTTTTATTATTAAAATTTTATTTTTATTATTTTAATTTTATTCACTTTTTTTTCTATCTACGTGACTTTACCGAAAGATCCAAAGAACATTGAAATACCATAATTAAAATCACGTTTGGAATGTACAGTGGAAGCAGAACACAAACATGTGTAATCGGATGGAATTAGTAAAATGGTTTATGTTTTGCACAATGTGGTGTAGCATTTCATTTTCTTTACAATAAAGTAAGTTTCATGGCACCGTTTGTACCTCTAGATACGAACCTTTGAATTCGGTGACATTTCCGATTGGAGAATACGTTGAATCCTAAAATGTTTTGTCAGTAAGAATTTAGCACATTTGGTAGTTAATGTGTGTTTAGGTCGGCTATGGTTTGATGTGCTGGCTGTTTAAATTATAAAGCCAAAGTTAGTGCCCCACTGCCGTTTGGGAGAGCATCATTTCAGCAGCATTGATTCAATGCAAGCACACTCTGGGCTGATTTTGACATCAGCAAGTCAGGCTTGCTTGAACTTCCAGATGTTAGGAGGCAAGGACGGTCCTAGTTCAACATAATATTATACGGTGTAATACATAACACAACATTCTCAATTGCGTTCATTTGGAGAATATAAGTAAACAAAATAGAAAAACAAAAAAATATTTCAGATTACATTGTCTGGCCCTCCAAGCTGTTGATAGTGGCATCGTGCGGTTGGAATGGGTCGTGGTGCAAAGGAATATAACGGGGTCTGTCCTGTCCACCGCTTGCATCCACCGACCCTCTCCCTAGCTGGGCACTTTGGCCCCAACGGTCCGCGAGCCCCGATGCAGTTCCACCACCTGCACATGTGGGCAGCTTGCACCGCGGCTGTTAATCTATAGGATGTCACAAGGTCGTGTGCACAGCACTTGGGGTGGAGCTGAACCAGTAAGGGCATCAAGGCACCACGTGTGTAAGTATACTTTAGCATTTGTTTGGATTATGATAGGACGGCCTTCTTAGGGCTAGTACTAAACAGTGTTTAGTTTTGAAGACTCTACAGAAAATACACCGCCTTTAAGCGTGTCATTGAATTTATGGTGGTGCAGTTTGGCACGTGTGTTTCTCTACCAGGAAATTAAGTGGAGTGCTGTTGGCTTCATAGGCCAAAGTGGGTCTGCAAACCACTGAGGTTTCGTAAGTGTACTTCAACTCTTGAAGATATGGCAGGTTCACAATTCATATCCCACACCTATTCGAGACTGGAGCATTTGTGCAGTGGCTAGCATGAGTTGGATTCCTGGCCATGGCTTATATCAGCGGCGATAGATATCTAAACCAGTCCTGGGCTCTCCGTTCACCAATTTGCACTGACGAGGCGTGGTGAACTTTGGGCGAAAAAACCACCACAACCGATATGGTGTGGGAAGGCCTTCATCCAGCAGTGCATTGACAAAAAGTCCAGTTAAAAAAAGTTACTATCATTTTAATACTGTTAATAAGGCTGTGTTACACACAGCAAATATACACTAGTGTTTATTACAAGTACTGTCTAGGTGTTGGAACAGTTATTGGGGCATGTACGTTGTTTTGTAAGGATATTACATGGCCGATTGTGCTATGATGTACTTGTTGGAATACTGTTGTGTTTGGTACACATAACATATCTGGAATTTATGGGATTAAGAGATCCACAGAACTGTTAGTGATTTGGCATTCATTTTATATTACATATATCAGTGTTAGTTACACGGCTAGCCGGTTGTGCATGCTGTATGTACATTCATTATTACACTGGCTCATACTGGAAATGTACTAATGGATATAGGTTATTGCAGACATGACTCAAAATGCAATATTGTTGTTGGCTGCGTGACATTGCTAATGTGCCCTGCAGCAGTTGCAATGTTGGGGCAGTGCCTAGGCCGCTAGGCGTGATGGCAGTTCACACCGTGAGTGTCTGGTTCTGGTTAACAAATGTTCACATGTGCATATGTGTAGCCTTTTATCGATCCACTGCTGGATGAGGGCCTCCCCCACGCTGTTCTTTAGGGTTGTTTGGTTATATTTCACCACGCTGGTGCAGTGCAGTTTGAGAAGGTGAGGAGCATATGTGTGGGAGCACGGAAGCACAGTACAACAGTGGATTTTGCTGCACTGCACTCTGCTGTCCATAGCATAGCCCCTCAGCCTATAACACATCATGCTCGGTGGTCGACCATACAAGCACGATCCAGGCTTTAACTCTGCTGAACTTCCAAGGTCTGGTGAGATTGGATTCATTCTGGGTGATTTGGTCAAAGGCAGTCATAAAATCATATAATCAAAGATCAGAATGATGGTCATCGAATAATCAGAAGTCCTTAATTTACTTTTTAAAAGTTCCCATTATCACAGACTTAAGAACACAAATATTTTACCAACACTTGAACACAGTTGGGAACTTTAAGCACACGTTTGCTCCATGTTTTCCTTTGACACTCATTGTGTACGGCTGTACGGTCGAGTGGAATACTTTGCAGTGGAACACTGCAATCGGTGTCTCTTGGGTGCTGGGTTTAGGTCTGCATTAAGGGTAATATGAGGGGAATGTATTCCGTCGTTGTTGTTGGAATAGGATTTGCCACAGGTTAAGCACCATCTCTAAATGTGTTGCTTTGACACTTTATTCGGGGTCTTCCATTCTCTCGGGCTTACAGAACATGGGCCGGGCGGAAATTCCTCCATGAGCCAGTGGAGGGCACAGTTTTTGGAAGTTCCTTGGCTGAAAAAGTAAGACGAGTTCCGAAGGTACACGGTGAACTATATTTGGTAAGTATGAAAACGTGGAGAGGCGCACGCTTGGAATTTCACCGAGAGGCAAATGGAGGAACACATGGATTGGATTCCATACGGACGTTATAGAGACATCACGTTATAGAGAACTGCTTTTTGTGTTTGGTTTGTTGTCCTTCCCCGCACCTCCGATTAGCAAATTTGGCTATGTATGGTGCGAAAGAAATTCAACATACATATACAGTACATCATATTGGCTCATAAGAAAAGTGGGTTTTGGACGGGATTTTTGTCCTTAGAAGAGACAATAGATAGCCTTTGGTTGAGACTAACAACAGCGCTATAGAAAGGAGGGCACACACCTTGAGAGAATATTCATTAAATCTTGATTTAAAGCTTTCGTGACTGCAGGAATTCATATTCTTGGGTCTTTCGGTAAAGTCACGTAGATAGGTTCAAAGAAAATAACAAAATAACAAAAAACTACGACGTTTCGATCGCAACACAAGCGTTCGTCATCAGGAAGAAAAAAGAGGGGGACAGCTGCTGAGGCAGACTGTTTTAAAGGTTTAGAATGGGTGTAGCCCAAGGGTCATACACGAAGTGGGCAGGGCTAGTGATGTTAACGTGAGAAATTAGCAGTTAATGTAAGATCGGAGGGTGACCTTCACGACGAGGGCTCGAAAGTGGCTATGTTAATGTGAGAGATTAGCATGTTAATGTAAGATCGGAGGGCGACCTTCACGAGGGCGTGGAGGTAGCTATGTTAATGTGAGAGATTAGCATGTTAATATAAGATTTATGGCTTACCAAAAATGCATATAGAAGGGACATCATTTCGTCTTATCGTCTCCACCATTGACTCACCCACCGACAAACTGGCCCGATTTCTGTCTGAGACCCTTCACTGGTAAGACCACCTGAGCTGTACTCAACTCAGCTCACTTGGTAATAATTAAGGACATCTCACTATCTCCAGGTGATTTGGTCGTTAGTTTCGATGTGGTCTCTTTGTTTACCCAAGTTCCTGTGCTTGACACCATTGCAATGAGTGAAGATTTGGTCCAACAAGGACTGAATGCTGATGTACCGGCCCTGGTGAGACACTGCCTCACCAACACTTACTTCACCTGGAATGGAACATTCTACAAACAAGTTGAAGGTACCCCAATGGGTTCTCCCTTATCTCCAGTTGTAGCCAATGTTTTCATAGAAACAAATTTGAGACAGATGCCATCCAGGCATCCACTCTACATCCGTCCTTGTGGAAGAGGTACGTAGATGACACGTTCTTCATCTGGCCACATGGCCGACCAGCTTTGAACCAATTCCTCAACCACATCAATTCCATACACCCAGTCATCAAATTCACCATGGAGGTGGAAAAGGATGGCAAGCTACCATTCTTGATGTTTTAATCGAAATGAGAACAGATGGCTCAATGGGACACTGTCTACAGGAAAGCCACCCATACGGATGCATATCTAAAACCTGACTCCTACCACTATCCTGCCCAGAAGAATTCCCTCATCAAAACTCTATACCATAGAGCTTGATGTATTTCCAGCCATAATCATCTAGCCCGTGAACTGAAACACATACACCAAGCTCTCAAGATGAATGTATATTCAGGCTACACAATCCGTAAAGCTATCACCTCAAACCATTGGGAAAGAACCATCTGAGGACCCAATCAAAACCATCACCTTGCCATACATAGCAGGGGTTACCAAAAATATTTCCAAAATCATGAGCAAACACAAGATCCAGGTTCGATTTAACACAGTACATACAATTCGTGATCTGATCCCATCTGTGAAGGATGTGATCCCTGACATGCAATACCTCGGCGTCTACAAACTAAGCTGTGTCTGTGGCAGTAGTAACATTGGGGAAACTAAGCGGCATGTCTCGGACCGTGTTCGTGAACACAAGGCAGATCTGAAACACGGTAGGACCAATACCTCGGCCGTGGCTGATCATTTTTTTTTTATGCAGTGGGCTCACACGAAATTTATTTCTACTTTGCAAACCCACTGGCTATCAACAAAGATTAGTTTATGAAGCCACCCACATATACAGACAGACACAACTTCAATCGAGAAGATGGGTATAAACTGAGCAATAATTGGAAGGACGTTATTAACCAGTGTTCGTCATAACTGGCTGTGATGTTCCCATTTTACCACTTTTCGATGTTAGTTGTTATTTCCAGCTCTCTGATTTTACATTAACAGGTTAAATTTCCCACACTAACACAGCCACCTCGCTCGCGAGCTCGACGTTGCTGCTCTGCGATCTTCCATTAACATGCTAATCTCTCACAGTAACAGAGCCACGTCCACGTGGAGGTCGCCCTCTGATATTACATTAACATGCTAATCTCTCACATTAACATGCTAATCTCTCACATTAACACGCTAATCTCTCACATTAACATGCTAATCTCTCACATTAACATAGCCACCTCCACGCCCATGTGGAGGTCGCCCTCTGATCTTGCATTAACATGCTAATCTCTCACATTAACATGCTAATCTCTCACATTAACATAGCCACCTCCACGCCCATGTGGAGGTCGCCCTCTGATCTTGCATTAACATGCTAATCTCTCACATTAACATGCTAATCTTTCACATTAACATGCTAATCTCTCACATTAACATGCTAATCTCTCACATTAACATGCTAATCTCTCACATTAACACGCTAATCTCTCACATTAACATGCTAATCTCTCACATTAACATGCTAATCTCTCACATTAACACGCTAATCTCTCACATTAACATGCTAATCTCTCACATTAACATAGCCACCTCCACGCCCTTGTGGAGGCCGATCTCCGATCTTGCATTAACATGCTAATCTCTCACATTAACATGCTAATCTCTCACATTAACATAGCTACTTCCGTGCCCTCGTTGTGGAGGTCGCCCTCTGACATTACATTAACATGCTAATTTCTCACATTAACATCACTAGCACTGCCCACTTCGTTTATTACCCTTGGGCTACACCCATTCTAAACCTTTAAAACAGTCTGCCTCAGCAGCTGTCCCCCTCTTTTTTCTTCCTGATGACGAACGCTTGTGTTGCGATCGAAACGTCTCAAGAAAAAGAATATTCATTATCAAGATGGAGCAATGAAATAAGCTCGTGTGCAGGTGCTCGATGGACGTTTGCATTGCAGATATGTGACGAATAGCTTGGGAAGGCCTTCATCCACCAGTGGATTGATAACGGTTGATGGTGATGCTGCATATTAAACACTGAAACTTACAAGGTTATTTTACATGTACCAATTCGAAGCGTCAACCATACGAATAAAAATGGTCATCGATCATGGCTGGTGCTGATTGTAACTTTGTACTGGTTTTTTACGTCCAATTTAAATTGTCGAAAACAGTGACACTCCTCTTAGCCATGGTGTTGTGGGGTGGTGGGACGCTCTTGACAACATTACGTGCATTTATCTGCTCAAGATATTTCTGTTATCCACATGTCTATTCGTAGATGTATGCGGATAAATAGAAATGAAATTGCTCCCACTAACTCAATGGAAAGCTGCAGATTGTGGGATGAATGCAGGACGTTCAGGGTACTGCTTTTGGTGACTCCCAATGAAAGGATAAGTGCGGACAAGAGGAATGATTTGGTGTCAATTCCAGGTGGACTCCTCTTGTCAACGGGTAAAGGATAAGTTATATGGAGAATCAATACACAGATAATAGGATTTTCCCCATGGTCGGTTATGTACGGTGCGAAAGAGGTTCAACATACATCATACGTATAAGAAGAATTCATTATTATGTTCATCGTTCGGTTATGTTTGGGAGCCTGTATGGCCAAACAATGAAGTTAATAATCATTCTTTCTGTGTCAAGAATGACACCCCAACCGCGAATTGCCCATTGTATTATCATGTCACCAGGCGATGCACTCATAACTTTAACACTTTCCAACATGCACGTGTCTTTGGAAGTATTTAAATTAGCAGTACGAAAGCCCAGGGCTAGCTGTCAGGAAGAAATGTGTTTGCATATTTGTAAATACCATACAGTGCTTTTCGCTCTGAATATGCCTGCAAGTGTTGTGCAATCCTTTGACAAATTTGGCCGATTTTCAATATGGTAAGTACCGAATAGCAACGCTTATACGACAGTGTGATTCATATTAGATCATCTTTACACGAGTTATCGTGCACTCCGCAGCCCCCGTTACGGACTTACAGATGAACAGACGAACTTAAGGCATGCATGCTTTCATCTTTATTGGGAAAGAAATATTTTAAGTCAACATCAACTATCCCACGATACGTGGTCTCCTACGTCCACGTTTCTACATAAGGTCAGCTGATGCGTGCAAATGAGCTACAGTTGTCATTCCTACCTCGACTCAATGTAGATGGAATCCGCAAAATGACGTGCAAAACTCTTCAAATGCTTGTTTGGACCAGATTTTGACCAGTGTAGTCCCTGTATATTTTTTACGTTTCGGAAGTACATGCCATAATTCAACTAGAGTGCATGTTGAGTTCCAAAATATTATAATAAGGGTAACATGTTGGGAACATTTCAGTTTCAGTTATTTTAGTGTTTTATAATTAAAAGTGTACTATTTGTTGCATGCGTACTTGTACATTGTTGCGTTAATTTGTAGCACCATGTGTGCTTTATAGACAGCAGCGTACCATCATGTATTACTTACGGCCAATATACTTCTGGCGTGAACATTATCTGTGTATTTATTTTCGTGCAAATAGTTTGCACAAAACCGAAAAACCCTTCCACAGCACGTGGCCATTTCTGAGCGCTCACGAGAGGGCCATTGCAAACCAGAGGTCGCAAACGGGTTTTGATTCCTTACCCGTACCCGTACCCGGCCGCACCAGGGTCGCAAACGGGTACCCGTACCCGGCCGTATCCGTACCCTACCCGTACCCGGCCGGGTACGGGTAGGGTACGGGTATCTGATTGCGACCTCTGCGATGAAGACGTTGGGAAATGAGTGACAGTTACTCACCAGTGACTCACGGCTTACCCGTACCCGGCCACACCAGGGTCGCAAACGGGTACCCGTACCCGGCCAGGTAGCAGGGTATCGGGTAGGGTACGGGTATCGGGTACCCGGTTGCGACCTCTGTTGCAAACCTCTGCACGAAAAAGGCTCAGCACTTGCGCATTCTGGACACCCTTGGAGTGGGCACGTCGAGTAGAATTTGGTCTGCTCGCCGGGTATGTGTGGGGATTGTTTCAGTGTAACGGCGGATGCGCTTGGTGTGCTTTATTTTTAAAGGGCCACGGAGAGAGGCTGCCAACTTTCCAGATGGTACCCACACTGCGTTTTACTCCATGGCAATCACCCAGCCACCCATTCACTCCGTCTACCCAGCCACTTGTTAATTGCAAATTCACTTAACCGGATGCAGACCGCCGTGCCTTACCGCGCACCATATTTCTGTTGGTTCCCGAACGTGAATGCTCTCGCTATGGGAATCTGTGTCCTGCATAGCATACATAGAAAACAAAGACGTGGACCCCCCGTATCGTTGTACATACTGCTGGGGGATAAGTGCTGTGTGAGGCACACATGAGAAGTGGCACGAAGCGCACATTGAAGGCGCGGTGTGGTGGGCACCACACCTGGCCGCCTTTGTCAACCCACTACTACTGATGCTGGCACATCGCATCGAGTACTCATTTAAACATTTAAAGCAGAGTCGTATTAAGGGAGGCTCAATAGCAGTTTAGATATTCACTGCTGATATTGGCCGTGAGAGGGAATCGAACTCATGGCCGTTAAGTTTGTAGCAAAGTGCTCAAGCCACGATGCTGCCACTCACGCGTGTGAGCCTGCAAGCAATATCGATTTGCAAATTGTATTTTGTAGCGGCAAAGTGTACAGTGTTGTCATTATTTTGCATAACCTGTGCACAATACTCAAAGGTAACAGCGCAGCAGTTTGCACGATTTATTTATTTGTGGAAAAAACTATTGGGAATTGCTTGAAAACATGACATTAAAACGCTCAGGTAAAAAAGGCCCATTCAGAATTTGTTTTCGTTTGACGGGTTGGGATTACACGGGGTGAAATGGCCCATGCGCTCGTGTTACGGCAAAAAGTTCTGCTAAGTTTCCAGAGGAAATATTTGTGGCTGAGTTGTGATATTGTGTCAGCATGAATATGTAGAATATATATTTTTTTGCAGTTGTAACAATGCCACGTGCATTGGGTGCAATTGTATTATTTACGCAGATGTTTGTCTGACATAATTTACAGATATAAAATTACATTGAGCGCCTTCATTGATCTGCATACGTATCACATTTTTGTTCATTTCTTGCATAGATTAACACCAAGATTATGAGGCGTGTTACAGAGGTTTGACATCTGACAAATCAATACTGGTTTCCTGCAATACGTTTTTGATTGACAAGGTACGTATGAAAAAAAATACTCATTTGGAATATAATACACCCCGTTGCCCCAATCCTTTCATTTTCAACCCTGCTATGATTTCTTAAGTGTCGTGCAGACAGGCTGCCAAAGTCCATGGCGTTAAGTGGGGCTGACACGAAAACTAATCAGGAGCTCTAATCAGCGGGCATTAAAGTCGCCCAACGAAAGAGCATGGGGTTGCAGATTGAAGGTGAAGGGCGAATACCGCAGCACTACTGGAAGAAGAAGGAAAAAGACGACGCGAGGCATTCCACGGTTAACAGTGCACACATGCTTGGCCAAGTAGGGCCTTCAATAGAGTGCGCAGGTGAAGACGGCAGTAATAATGGACCGACTTTCAAATGTAGATATCCCAACGCCAAAGGAATAGCCAGGTAAACTGTACGTATCATATTCTTTGGGTCTTTCGGTAAAGTCGCGTCGATAGGTTCAAAGGAAAAAAAAACTACCGACGTTTCGATCGCAACACAAGCGGTCGTCATCAGGAAATGGGGGGTTAGCTTCTAAAGACAACTGCTTATAGAGGTTTGAAATGGGCGTTGCCCAAATGTCAGCAGCCAATGCCAATGCAAGTGGTGGGCAGCGACCGAGGCGGTGGTGGGCTTTCCACCAATCAAAGGGCTGCCAGGCAAAAATTAGCATGTCAATGCAAGATTGCCGAGCATCCTCCACGACAAGTGCGCCGAGGTGGCTATGTTAATGTGAGAGATTAGCATATTAATGGAAGAGATGAGTATGTTAATGTGAGAGATGAGCATGTTAATGTGAGAGATTGGCATGCTAATGGGAGAGATGAGTATGTTAACGTGAGAGATTAGCATGCTAATGGAATAGAGATGAGTATGTTAATGTGAGAGATTAGAATGCTAATGGCAGAGATGCGTATGTTAATGTGAGAGATTAGCATGCTAATGGCATATAGATGAGTATGTTAATGTGAGAGATTAGCATATTAATGGGAGAGATGAGTATGTTAATGTGAGAGCTTAGCATGTTAATGGGATAGATTATCATGTTAATGTGAGAGATGAGTATGTTAATGTGAGAAATTAGCATGCTAATGGCAGATATGAGTATGTTAATGTGAGAGATTAGCATGCTAATGGAAGATATGAGTATGTTAATGTGAGAGATTAGCATATTAATGGGAGAGATGAGTATGTTAATGTGAGAGATTAGCATGTTAATGGGATAGATGAGCGTGTTAATGTGAGAGATTAGCATGCTAATGGGATAGAGATGAGTATGTTAATGTGAGAGATTAGCATGCTAATGGAAGATATGAGTATGTTAATGTAAGAGATTAGCATATTAATGGGAGAGATGAGTATGTTAATGTGAGAGATTAGCATGTTAATGGGATAGATGAGCGTGTTAATGTGAGAGATTAGCATGCTAATGGGATAGAGATGAGTATGTTAATGTGAGAGATTAGCATGTTAATGGGAGAGATGAGTATGTTAATGTGAGAGATTAGCATGCTAATGGCATAGAGATGAGTGTTAATGTGAGAGATTAGAATGCTAATGGCAGAGATGAGTATGTTAATGTGAGAGATTAGCATGTTAATGGGATAGAGATGAGTATGTTAATGTGAGAGATTAGCATGCTAATGGCATAGAGATGAGTATGTTAATTTGAGAGATTTGCATGCTAATGGGAGAGATGAGTATGTTAATGTGAGAGATTAGCATGATAATGGAATAGAGATGAGTATGTTAATGTGAAAGATTAGCATGTTAATGGCAGAGATGAGTATGTTAATGTGAGAGATTAGCATGCTAATGGGAGAGATGAGTATGTTAATGTGAGAGCTTAGCATGTTAATGGGATAGAGATGAGTATGTTAATGTGAGAGATTAGCATGATAATGGAATAGAGATGAGTATGTTAATGTGAGAGATTAGCAAGCTAATGTGAGACCGTGAAGCAGCAGCCTCGAGGATGGCGCGCGAGGTAGCTGTGTTAGTGAGACATTTAATCTGTTAATGTATATATCGTGCTATATTAGAATAAAGTTTGCTGGCTGTATTCGTGCCTGGATGGACGGCTGGCTGCCGCGACCAAGTGCGTGGACGGTGACGTCGCCGCGTATATTTTGCGTGATGACGTCACCCGCGTCGAGGCGTTGAGTCGGTTCGTACGTGATGACATCACGCGCCGCACCCTCAACCCCGCACCGTCCACCCCGATGGAGGGGCATTTGGAGGAGCGGGCAGAGGAGTAGATGAGTGAGAAATTGAGATAAATTGGAGATAAACGAGATAGGTGGACAGAGATAAGGCTCTGGCTGGCATGCATGGATTGATGGTGGACTGAAAGAAACAGTCCACACTTCGCACCTCCTTCAAAAGTAATGGACAGACAATGTGTTTTGTTAAAGTTGGCACAATGATTTACTAATAATGCGGGAAATGCGTTATCATTGTGTCAGGGTGTAAGTTCGAACTGCAAAACTGGACATTTGTATACGGCAGCGGGAGCTGTAGTGTCCTGCTGTTGGGAAAACATGATGTGACGTTTCGGAGGTAGTAAAAAAAAGTTTTGTTTATAGAATACAGTCCATCAAAGGTTACACAATTTCATGCTTACTTGTAAGAGCACCAAATATTAGTGAACTATTTTTCTGTTCATATAAATATGGGACCTCAAGAAATGTCCAATCAGGTACGGCATAATGGTTACTTATTAACCTGGTGACCTGTGCGTGATTCCACTGCTCATAATAGTGGAGAGTGGCATCTGTACTTGTTTTGGGCCCCTTTCTCCACTCGGATTGACCAGAGTGGTGCTGTATGGTCAAACAACCGCAAATACCCCCATGATGGGAGCGCCACGGTGGCGAGATGTTAACTACCTTGCCTAGTATACAGGAGGTCGTGGGTTCGATTCTGACACCTGTATATTTGGAGCTTGCATGTTATTCCCATGGTCGCGTGGATTTTTCTCCGGGTCCTCCGTTTTTTCCCTCCACATTTATAAACATGCGTTTACAGTATTTGGCTGATATAAATTTCAACATAATAAGCCACTTCTTTGAGCTATCATTTGTGGCCAGGTCGCTTCTGAAAATGAGCTACATAGCTCAGTGGGCCTTACCTGGTAAAATAAAAATTGTTTATAGTTTCAATAGTTTAGATCAACACACTGTGGGGAGGCCTTCACCCTTCTGTGGACTGACAAAGGGCTTGTACAAAATACTTGATTTGTTTATTCTCCCTGAGTACAAATACATTTTAACTGTAAATTGTTTCCTCAATGTTCACCTTTTCACATTCACGAATGGCAAAACCTCGCATATCGTGTACTGTATTGAAAGCATATCTGATTGAAACTAGGCTCAAATCTTGTACACTTTACTGGAATAGGCAATTTATGTTTTGTGTAGCTGTTATTCTACTGCGAGAGATTGCTTTACAAGAGGCGTAGAACAGCTTTGAGTAGGATTTTACATTTTCATTACAATTTAATATGGTGGAGTAAATTGTTGGCTCAACATGAAATCAAAGCAATTATTATCCAAGTCATCAAATTTTTGGCAAGGTATTGTTCCTAATAGTTTCAAGAAGAGCTGAAATTCCATCTCATTTATGCACTGGTATTATAGTTGAACGAATGCGATTTAAAAAAAAAATTCTACAAAAATAAAATTCCCTTTTACAAATATGGCAATTATTCCCATGCTGCTGTTGTAGCATCACTCAGTTGTGAATTATAATTTCTGCAGAGGTTACCAAACATGCATGAATACATTCCTGAGCATTGCATTTTCTCTTTTCTTTTTTACTGAAATTATATTCAAAACAGAGACATTCGATATTCATTAGCTGATTAAATTAAGCTTCACTAATTTTACTGAACCCGAATAACTTTGTCGGAAAATTCCCTGCTGGCTTCGCGAGCTTCACGTGCTGGTCGGGGTGCCTCTCCCGGCAGCTGTTTCCAATGAAACCCAAGAAGACAGACACGCGTGTGTGCCATGCGCCTGCCGAATTCCTCCGATGTCTGTCCAAATAGCAAATAGCGGGGCCGGTGGCGTCAGAGCATTTCTCTTTTGTTGGGAGAAGGTGGAATTCTCCCTCGGCCCGCAAAAAAAAGAGCTGTCACACGCTACGAGGCTCTCACGTCGCGCTATTAGTCGTCAGAGTGACGTTAAGAATCACCGATCCACGGTGGTTGTCTTCACACCTGTTTAGCAGTACCGAGGCAGAAAGTGCGTGGGCTGGAATTCCTGTGGCGCTGCTTTGCTGAAAATGGCACACTTTTGACTCTAATGCACCACATCTGTGTGACCTTGCAGGTGTCAGGTTGTTGGGGGGTTTTTTTGTTGTTGCATTTGGACTGATCCATTTTTTTTGCTGGACAGGGGTGACGCAAGATTTGTAACCAACCTGAAATGGTGCAGTCCGGCATAGTTGAGTTGTGGCATGCGTGGCTTTAAAATCATTGGGATGTTTCATGCAAGGTGATATCCGGAATCCATCCACCTCTTCACCCTGTCGCTCTCATCTTTTCCACCCAGCTCAGCTATCCTGCAGTCGTCTGTTTGGATGCAATGCAGTCCCCACCACCACAACCATTACATGAGCTATATTCCTTCGTGAGATGAAATAATCAGTGTCTTACTTTGCAGCAAAACGTCAGGATCTCGTGATCATTTACATTTTACTCATCATCGTTATCGTCACTTTCAATAAACTGCCAGATAATGGCTTTTTCAAGCTGCCACCATCTTTCACGTTCTTGCAATGTAATAATGTAATAATGTTTTTTTTATATAAAATGTCACTGTTACAAAATATATTTGTCATTTGCTTACTTTAATTTGTGAACCCAATGGAATTTGCAGAAACGGCTTTGATTCGCGTAGTGAGCAAGCCCACTTACCAAGGGTCTATAGCATGTCCAATGTATTTAATTGTAATCAAGGTAGTATTTTATTAATTCTTTATAGCCAAATGCATTACATTTGGTCCATAACAGGTCATATTACACACACTGTACTCGCAAGAATGCACAGTCGCTCCGCGTTGGAGGTCCTTGCTTTTCATTTAAAATTACTCTAAAGTGTTGCTGCACGTGTCCGCAATTAATTGTACACGTCAACATTGTTACATCGTTATAAAGTAAACATTAAAGAGGATGGGGGGGGGGTGCAGGCAGGGGAGGGGGGGCAACGTAAATTAAAAATGTGGTTGTCTCAGTCTAGTTTGGTTAATAGCACTCCCAAATGATTTCAGGGGAAGTTTGCTGGCATTCAGAGCCACGACATCAACTTTGTTTGAATGGGCACTTTGGACGAGTTATTTTTTTTTTGCCGGGGAAAGAGCAGGTGTTTTAGGTCCCCGGCACGCAACACCGTGGCTGCGATTTTTTTCTCCCCCCCCCCCCCCCCCCTTCTAAATAATGTCAAATTTGCGTGGTGCAGTACAAAGCTTCCATTGATGGCTACAGAGTTTTTATCTGGAAATATGGCAGGTTTTTTTTTTTTCCAAAGCGGGTTTGCCATTTGTTTTCCACTGGGAGCTGCTGCTGGATTTTTTTTCCTTTCCCTTTTCAAAAATTATTTTTTTTCAAGGAGCCAAGGAAGGAGGTTTGTTTTATGTTTTTCAAGCAATTTTGTTTCTTTGGTATGAATACCGGCTCACCGCATGTGTGTGTATGTATGTACGCTGCGTGAATAATAGCTTTTTTTTGTCTTTTGAAAAAAAAAGCTTTATGAGCAAATGATTGGCCCTTCACCGCATAAGGAATGTACAACTGTGTCTAATTAAGGCAGGGAGAAGGCGCAAGGGTTAAGGAAGTACTCGACAAAAACCTTGGCAACATCTCGCGGAGTCTACCTGTCCAGCAAAAGAGAGACAAAGCCTTGGGACCCTACCGTGCGCACATTTCTCTCAACGGGAGTTTAAAGACGGTATTTCGCTTTTTTTTTACATTTCACTTTTTAACCATCTTGTTGTTTTTTAAGCCATTAAAACTATGCAAATTTCAAACTCTTGCCAGTGTTGTACGTGCTGTAACATTCAATTCGCTTAACGTTCGATCTACCATAAGCTGTACGTAATTTTTTTTAAACGTGGCTAGGCGAGTTTCGTGCCAACAATTGCTCTTTTGTTTCAGCTGATGGTGGTAATTTTTTGTATTTCTTGTAAACAAATGCCTAATAGGTGGCCCAATGTACGCCGAAATTTAACTCCGTTCCTCCTTGCGTTTAACTGGATCCCTGGGTTTTCAACCTTACTGTAGGGATCAAGCTCCTTTGACATTTGGTGTTTGACAGGGCTCAGTAAAGCACACGTGTTCATTTAATTGGACGTGCAGCGCTGCCTTCAGTAGCACCTGCACGGCATGTGCTTCGGACAGCCGTGCATTGTTACCCAACTGCATTTGTCGTCGGTTCTTGGTAAAAGCGTCAGAAAACCGCCTACAAGGTACGACGTCTACGGCAATCAGCAGTGATGTGACCACCACACCTGCTTTTGTGTCCGCCAGCTCAAGGCCGCAATACAAACTTGTTTTGATTATGATTTTGGAGGTTGATGTACCGACCACAACTTCTGATTTTGCATCTGCCAGCTAAAGGCCGGAATATAAACTTGTTTTGATTATGATTTTTTTTTTTTACGTTCAGTTGTTAATTGTCGGTATCGGACTTCATATAACACCGTGTTCATTTGTTATCGTCTGTTATGAACTTTCAATCTTACCTGAAGCGCACAGACAAAATAGTCAATGATGGTTCGCAGTTACAAAGTTAGTAGTTTTCAAAACTCAAATAAAAATCTATTATCGGAAGGCCATTGTGAAAATGGAATTGTAAATTTCCTGACATAATTGGCCTAACAGACTACCAACCTACCCTGTTGTTGGAGATAGATGAAATGGCATTACGTGTTGTAGTTGAGCTTAAATTTACATGGATTCACATTTACAAAATTATATCAAGATCTTGTGATTCATTAAGACCGCGTGTATTTGTAAAACTGAAATAAAATTCTGGTTCAATTTAAGCACTGAATCTAGACGTGCATTTTGGAGAAAAGACAGCCATTTCCATATTCATGGAACTGCTATTAATGTGCATTATTGTTCAGTAACGTTCACTAATGTGTTTTATGCCGCAACTATGGCGTACATAATTGAAGTAGAAAAGTATTTAAAAACAAATTGCAGTTACAGAATTATTATTGACTAACATAAGCAACGTTGAAAGCTTAATAGTTTAACGCTAACGTTGAATCTTGACTTAAAGCATTCGTGATTGCAGGAATTCATATTCTTGGGTCTTTCGGTAAAGTCACGTAGTTAGGGACTCCGTTTACTCATAGAGAAGTTGACACTAGACTCTGGGCATTTGGTTTCCGATAATGCAATAAAGAGTCAGAGTCATGTTAGCCTCTCAACCAAATTTTTTATTATTTTGCACGAGATAGAATTCATGGCCTACACGCCATGTCTGGGGCAAATGAGTTTCTGTAGCGTCTATGCAGGTTTTTCACGGGGCAGTCTGTTTACCCCCCGAGCACAGACAAATATATAGGCGTCTCATATCGCCGTGACTGAGAATGAAACGGTGAGTTAACGGTCCAAATCCTGGATGCTCAGGAACAACCACAGATACCCACAGACGTTGAGGGTTGTGGACCCTCTATTTCTCTGCGCCGTTGCCTCTGTCCTTTTGCAGGCCACCGACACAAAGTTTCTTCAAGAGCTGTCATGCCATTGCGGCCAGACGTGCGGGAGACATTCATATTTCCCATCACACGTATATATTGGTCAAACGGCCACGAGCAGGAATATTACTGAAAGAAAGCGAATGCGACCTACGGTGGGCAAGGAAGAGGGCACGTTTTGTACAAAATCTGGAGAGACAGAGGAAGCTGACAGGGGCTGATCTTAAGATATTGAACACACTGTAGGGAAATCACGGAACAAGCAAGGCATTGTTGCTTTCTTGGCTGGGCGTCCCGCGCGTTTTGTGTTGGGCTCAACACGCCCACGTCTGCTGCTGCTGGGAGCTGCTCGCAGCCCCAGTGGCAGGGCATGCGAGCGGAACCCGGGCAGTTCTGGAACGCTGCGTTGCAATACGCTTTCTCCGTCTAGACCTTATAGAAACTCCCAAAGAGGCGAAAGTCTATTATACAGTAGCACAGATTTAAAGCGTAATTTTCTATTTAATTACGTATAAGATTTGTCTTAAAAGCATACCATTAACAGCTCAAAGTGAAAGGGTATTATAACGAGATACTGTTAATGACCAACTTGTCGAAATATTTTAACCAGAAAGATGGGGCTTTAGTACATATCTACGTTAACTTTTAATCATTGAAAGGACCAGTCCAGCATAATAATCTCTCTTAATCGGTGTGAAGAAAAATAACTCGAGAAAAAGAATAACAGTTGATTTTCAGAGAACCCTGGCAGTTGCAAGTGCTGTATGTGCAACTCTTGCGCAGTGGAATCATTCTTGATTTATTTTTGCAACATCTCATGATGACAGTCCATGCTTCATTGTTCATGCGAAGCGTTCGTCAGTGTAAAACGTGTTTGGTAAATTATCTTGCGGTGCACTTGCCGACTAGTGACCCATAGCTGAAGCAATATAATGTGATGAGTAACTACATTGTCACAGGTGGATAAAATAACCTTTGTCAGGGCAGAATATTGCGGTCCTTGCCCATGGCAAGTATGTGACTGAAATTTTTGGTAGGTCTTTACAGACGGTTAGCCATATATATATTTTTCAAAGTGGTGTGTTATGAAATGCATGTTGTTTATGCTGAATAATTGCAAGGCACTGCTTGTGATGGGCATGTCAATCGGGTTCTCTTAAATAATAGGCAATAAACAACAATGCGGATTTCGAGACTATGCTTGGGCAACCAAAAAATCAAATCATTAGGCAATCCGGTGGTGTACATCTCGACCATAAAAGACACCGAGCGCAGTGCGAATTGTCCCACAGTGAAGTGCAGAATTATACAAAATTAAAAACAAATTAGTGACACCTAAGGACATTGGTGTGTGTCGTTCTTCCATACTCCTGTAAGGAAAAAAAAACGCCCCCCACCAAATCAATCCCGAGTTTCACGGCGTCGTCGATGGGACCGAGTATCCGAGATATTTCATGGCCGTATTCGGTGAAGTAAAACGGACAACGGCGCAGGGCATGCACGCAAGTTTACGGCAGCCAGAGTAAACTCGTTCAGCTGTACTGATTCAAGAGGAAACTATTCCTCGGGGAAAGTGACCACAACTCCATATATAGGATTTGTTGTTTCTTTGTTGCCATATATAAAAATAAAAGGATATTATATCGGTCGGTATTTTCAGAGACAACATTGAGAAGTGTATTTTCAGAGGCCCAGATGAAAACCGTTCACTGTGGCCACTGTTTCGCATCTGGCTATGGGAACCCTTCCCTCATTTAGGGCACAGCTTGACCACACTGACGTGTCTCCTCAAATATACAGTACACCGATTTGCAGCTGATTCACTGAGAAGAGGCCATAAATATTTAAGGCCTCTCAAACACATGGGGGGGGGGGGGTGCCTAATGGTCGGCTGGATGAATTAATTAAATTGGCTTGCATTGGCTTTGGTGTCGTCAAAAGGCCAAACATGTAAAAAGTCTACCGTATTTAATTGTACATGTATTGCATAAACAAAATCCATACAGTTTGACACGTATGCTTTCGCAACCAATATTATTCATAATGAAGGTTTTTTTTTCGGGTTAGATCGCGTAAATATGAATGTGTCGTTAACTCACCACCACCCGACGCAGACAATTAGTAAGGTATGTCACGTAAGCAAAACGTGTCAACGAGTCACCGTTGTGTTGGAGAGTAAATCCACAATATTGCATTTTTTCCAGAAACCGCCCAATGATGCTGGATGTAATTATCAGTATGCAAATGACAGCTGTCTATTATTTTCCATTGCCGAGCAACGGGTTGTCGACTCGTACATTTACAAACACAACTAATTAAAGTGATGGTGATCTACACAAGGGCTCACTAGCAATCAGCAGATTACATCTTGGTAATGACCCGTGGTAATTGTGTATTGGCCACAATACAGTACGTAGTTGCTTTCCATGAGTACGGCATTGAATTTGCATTTTCTTTCCATTGCAGGGCAATGGGTTCTCTATTAGTCACGTGTAGAAACAATGCTATGATTTTGTTAAGCATTTGTGATTATTACATCACGCAGTGGATAGCTCATGGCTGATGATGATTCACCAATGGTAATAGGATAAAGGGCAATTAAAACTGGCATTTATTGAATGGGTGAGAATTTAAACCAACTGCATAGCTTTGTCGTTTTCCTGTGAGAATAAAAATTGTGTTGAGAGGACAGCTTTTCAAGAATAAAATTTAAAAACATTCATAATGAAATGATTACGAATGTTGCTTAAGAGGGCTTGGTAAACTTGATCAACGTAAATTGGGTTAGGTGAAAAAAAATGTTAAAGGGAGGGGACTTGGAGGTAAAAAGGGCTGCGGTGGTACAGCTGGGTTCTCATCTGGGATTCAGCCACCTGTAATTAATTTGGATTCTCCAGTGGAGTGAGTTGATGATCTCAATCTGGTAAGCAATGACTGCACAAAAAAACGTTGAAAAAAACATCCCCATTAAATTTGGTAAAATTCCAATTCTGATAAAAAAAATCCTCGATAAGCAAGTGTAATCACAATATTGACAGCGAGTAAAATATATATATTGCTCTGTCTGTTATGCGATGAAGATGACTCCGTAACAGGGAGGGTATGAAATTTGAGAGGTCGCTTGAAGATATTTCCGAAGCCACTCTGTGACATCGCCTTCTGTGGACCGTTCTCTTAACACGGATGATGCACACAGCTCTATGAGCCTTCTCAATAGACTCTTTGTCTCATGATAAGACGCCGTTAACATAACCGGGATAAAACTGGAGAAAGACAAGAAAAAAAATCTAGATCAGTGGAAACATATTGAAGCTGTTGAACACTGAGACTGAGAAAGGGACAAGCCGAGATGTTTAATTGCAATACTTTGCATACATCTGCCACTGTCGTCTGCAAATAAATGTATGGGAGTCCCGAGAGTTTACTATCGACGCCTGTGGTTCAGTAAGCCGAACGAAGGCTTTTAATTAAACTGGATCTCGAAGACTCAGCCAGTCAGGAAGTTGTTGCGTTAAGTAATACAGTAGTGTTGAAGGCTCTACCCATTGACATTTATCTCGATCACACAGGCCGTGGAACTGAACTCTGGCCCATGGGCTGGAGGGGTCCAGGTTCTAGGATATGAAGGGGCAGTCGAGGGGGTGGGGGATTGAACAGAGGGCCCATTTAATTCCTTGCATGAGGGCCAATGCAAACCACGCGATGCCACTACGTATGCAATACAGAAGCCCAGTGCACGGTCCTTAAGGACATAAACTATAATCATCATAATTTTCAAATGCTGTACTGTAGTGTATTGTGTGTTACGTTATGGCCAGTAACATAACCTCACTACAGCATTGCAGCAGCATTATCATATGCTCTTATGTACTCTCTCGGTGGTTGAGCAAGCAGTTCGCAATCGGAAAGTTGCAAGTAAAAATTCTGGTTGGGGGGGTTGCACTCAGACCATCATCCATAATAGGTCGATAAAATAAGTACTATTTTGTGGGGAAGTCAATAGTGATTGTCCATTGGATAGACTTGCCCTCACTCTCTGCCCATAGGAATGTGGAATTTCCTCCACTGTCTCATGGCTGTTAATAGGAGATTGACTATGGCCTAAATGCTAATTTGAGCCGGACAAAATGTTGTATTGTTTTAAGTGAAGAGATAATGTTCATCTTTTTAATCAAATTGTGTTTCTAATAATTCACGAAGAGTAAATTGACTTGTGCAGCCCTTTTTAAGTGGAAGCCATGCTCCCATTGTAGTGAAAATGTGTGCCCTTTTCCTAGTAACTTACAGTTGAGGTGCGTGACTGCCTTAACGAGACACGAATCAGTGGGGGAGCCCAGAGTGTGTGCAGTTCATATCTGTAGCTGGCTCATCGTTGCTTGACCTTTAAGAAAGGTTGATCCGTGCGCTGACGATCGTGCAAAGGGCACATAATTAAAAGTGGAGTATTAATTACGGTACAGTGGAAGGCAATTATACTTGATTGTGTCTGGCGCGCCAGCTGTGTTTTGTCATATGGCATCAGATAGGCACGCGCTCGAGTGCGTGAGCGCGTGCCTCTCGTTAACTGTGAGCAAATGTGCAATGCGTGGCGTGCGCTTATCCATTGACAAGGACACGGCTATCAGAGGCGTTGCTGCAACACTGGAATCGCTGGCTCGAGTTATGGCACTCATAGTCGTGGCTGTGCCGCCCTAATTTGGCTTACTCGCATTTCTCTAGCCGGTGTGACGGTGTTGTTAGCAGGCGATTCCATATTTGGGTACAGCGTCAACACAATATTTTGCTCGGCCACAATTCGTCCGACTAAAATAACACATCAATAACACACAGCGCACATGTCCTGCGCATACAATCTCAAGTATTGTCAGAGTTCCTGATACTACACGGTACAGTACTCGTATGCAAACAGAAATGTTATCGAAACCGCAGTCAAATATCCTAAAGGTTAAAGAGCGTCTTGTATAATTTCGTTGAAATAGTATTCGCACGTAATTAACGAGAGAAGCCCATTCGTCACTTGATGACAATTTTGGCCAGCACGTAAAAAAAATGCGGCCATAAATCATGGCAGCTCATAATTGAATTACATAAGTCCTCATGTATCCATCAGCCGCACGGCCATCTGACAGTGCATCATTTCAGCAGCATTGATTCAAGACACGCAAAACTTTGAACCGGTTTCGACACACGGTCGGGCTTGTTTCCATCAATGATAGTGAACCTCCGATCATCACAGCAAGCATGGGACGTTGGGCCAACCAACAACGGGCCAACATTGGTCCCAACAGTTTAAACGTTGATCTAACGGTGTCAACCACATGCCAACCAAACGTTGACCCATAAGGTTGGCATGTTTACTGGACATCTTTGAAAAAGTTTAATCGCTCGTCGGATTTCTTCAGGATAAATACATATTTAGATTCTTACTATATTTAGATTCTGTTTACTCGGTTACAGGGCAAGCATCTGTCCCTGTGTTGTACACGGTGGTCAGGATGTCTCAGGAAGTCTTATGATCCTCAATTAATTGACCCCTAACATTTTTTCTGTGCATATTTATTCATGTTTTAAATTAATCTTACTTTTAAAAAATATTACTCTTTAGAGAATGAAATGGAGGGGTCACAAGACATCTGGACAACCCCCGTACATTCGTGGTCGCGTGGATTTTGCCGTCCACATTTAGAATCAACATCACACGCGTTGAGCGTATTTGGCTGCTACAACATTTCCACGTGATAAGCCAGACTTCGTTGAGCTATACCATTTGCGATAGCCCTGTTGCTTATGGAAAAAAATAGCTATATCACTCAGTTTGACCCTTACCTGATCAAAAATCAAATATATACAGGGTGTCCCATGAATCTGGAATCACAGGAAAAACACAGCTCTGTGTTGTTGGCTCGCGGTCTGGATGCAGTTTGTTAAATTCAACAGCGACCTCCCTCGATTTCCGACGAGTGGAATTATCTGGACTCGTTAATCCTTACTCAGAGATATCTTGGGCCTTCGGAAACAAAACAAAAACATGAATTAAATTTCGATTTAAAGCTTTCGTGACTGCAGGGATTCATCTTCTTGGTTCTTTCGGTAAAGTCACGTAGAAGGGAAATAATAAAATAATACAAATAAAATATAATAATTATTATGTTTGAGCTATACCATTTGCGATAAAAATAAATAATATTGTGTTTTATTTTTAATAATTATTATGTTTTAAATAATAATAATTATGTTCTATTATTATTATTTTATTATTTCCCTTCTACGTGACTTTACCGAAAGAACCAAGAAGAAAAAACATGAATTATTTATTTCCCCCCCAATTATTCCAGACTTACGCCGGGGCCACCCTTGTGCCGTAGAGTTTGGTGGCAAAAAAAAAATGCCAACGGGGGGGGGAGGGGGGAGTCAAACTGGGCCCTTCGTGCACGTCACAACGCTGGTGGCGGCTTGGGCGTGCGGGGAGTCTGGCAAGCACGCACGCCTTGCCTGCAAATAAAGCAGCACACACCCCTCCCATCCTCCTCCTCGATCCCCAGCAAGTGGGCAAGGTGATGTCATCGTTTTGCCTACGAGAGAAAGAGAGAGAGGAGGGACAGAGGAGAGCGAGCAGAGTCGAGATTATCAACCAGCCGTGTGCTTGTCTCTCGCGCTGGGTTGGTGGTGATCGGGGGCCAGGGGGGGTATTCCTGCGGTGCCGTGGGAGAGGCACTGATCCTTGGCGCGTGTTAACGGTAGGAACCCATTTATAAATGTGCATACACACACACGCGCGCGCCTTAACATCATCTATCTCTCGCGTTGTGTCTGTACTTAGGGCTAAGCTAGATTGGAGGGGATTTTGGGGGATGGGGGGGAGGTGAAAAAAAGTTGATTGATTCATATATTGCGGTGTGGAAGGATGCATCAAATTGTAAAAAAAAAATCCAGCACATGCTGCTGAGAACAGCTGATTCGTACGTAGCAGGCCGAGGTTTTTTTTTTAGTATTGCGAGCTGTCTGCTACTGCTGCTGCTGCATGGCCGGCGTTATGTAAAAACGTGCAGCTCCCTCCTGCTGTCGGTTCCATGGTGTGTGTGTGTGGGTGGTCGTGTGTGAATGGATGATGTCCGTGGCTCGGGAGGATGACGCACGGAAGATGTGACTTTATTGTTTTGAGGTTGAGCGAGCTATTGTTGCGTCCGGAGTTCAGCTGGGATGGGGCTGGGTGGTGATGGTGCGGTTGTGTGTGGGCTGGGTGGGGCAGGTCACACGACCAGGAGTTTGTCACTAATTCTGCATGCCGTGTGTGTGTGTTACAAGTCGCTTGTCTAAATGTCAATTGCCGCCCCCCCCCCCAACGATTTATTTTGAGCGTTGCTAGAATCTTTTGGAAAATCAATAATATTTACAAACAGTGCCGGTACTTGATTGAATAATTGTGGCACATTTGAACGAACGGCTGAGTGGGTGTAAGATGCGGTATAAACCATTGGGCGTAATGTGATGGTATACGGGCAGATCTTTTCGTTTTAAAATACAAGAAGCGCTACCGACATTGCCGCCTTTGGGGAGCTATTCGCGTGTGTGTGTGTGTCGTATACACAAATGTCAAATAGCCGTTTTGTGAATTGTGATGCCTTCCATAGGGACGCCGTGGTAAAGCCTTCTGCCAGACTCTGTGCTGATATCGTAAAGCTGATGGACGGCATTCGCGCACCGCTCGATGACTTAACCATGCACACACATCTGGGGTCATTATTTGACACGTCAATCCGTGTTCTCAATTATGATTTGTGTAATAGCTGAAATAATTCTGCGCATTGCAGGATAATGCATGGTATTCAACGGCAGTGCCGCATTTAGCAAACTATTGTGAAATGTCAATGCTGTTTTGTGCACAGATAAGTTATTTATGCTTCATCTCTACAAGTGTTTACGATTTTTGTAGTGGAGTGCACATACCATGGAGTATTTATAAAATATAACACTTTATTTCAACACACAGAGTCTTTTGAGAGCACAATATTGAGTGTTTTTTGTTAATGTTTTAACAAATCACCACATGATCGTCGTACAGTATTGTAGCTATATCATGAAGATGATAATGCACAGTGAATAACACAATACAACATCGCAACTGGTGTTGCATCACAATAGATTACATGAATACAAAATCAGTGGCAATGCAATTGTATGGTAAAATGTTACTTGGGGCCAACGTTATATTTACGATATGACCATCAATAATCGCTATAGGAGATGTCCAAACAAATGTCATAAAAAATCAGAGCTACAACACCATAATTGCTTACCCACCTATTAATTTCTAGAATTAAAAATAGATTCCAGAGGGTGATCCGTTTATAGACACCCCGCCAAAATGTGAGGCATCAAAAAACGAACATGGAAATGTAAAACCTCTGCACGTATCTCACCATTCTCAAGAGTCATCACAGTAAACCTTTCTCGAGCACTCTCCTCTGTAAGACGTGGAGCCGTCGCTTTCACAACACTATTCAATTACCTGTTGAGAATCAAGGGTTAGAGGGGGTCGTTGGAAATTTGGTGAAGTGATTATAATGGATCGCCTTGTATATTTAAATGATCGGTTGGACATTGTAATAAGTAGTCTGTTTTTTTTATCAAGAAAAACATTCAACAAATATAGTTACGTGCTAAAGTAACATTTTACATCTCATTTTGCATGTCAGTAGATGAGAATGCCCATCGTTAGTTGATTTAAACTACGGTATGTTAAATTGTTTAAATTTTTTACACAAAGTTGTTTTAAGTCCATAGCGTCAGTGCACTCCGTGTTATCTTTAAAAAAAATATGGAAATCATACTTCAACATATGTGCTGTATTAACAATGGAAGGGCTGTAGCTAAAAAAACAAACAAACCATGATTCATCCTGAATAAAACATTGAGTGCTACATACAGTTTTCCAGTATAAAAAAAAATACAGCTCCCTTATTATGAATGGACCCTTATTTACTGATGGGCTCCTTCTGAGTCTACCTTGAAAGAGATTTAGCATTTTACTCCTCGTGTGGTTGTCTATTTTTTAAATCCCTTTATTGAAATTACTCTTAATCCACGGGTTGTGTTCCAGCGTACGGAGACCGTACTTGGGAAACGAAGTGCAGTTTACTTCGGTGTTTGGCAGCCCTCTGCAATGATGGCCACTGAAAGACAGTGTATTGAGTTTAATCTTTTTTTTCTTTCAGATTTAATGAGTAACAGAGAAATTGTAACTGTTTGGGGCTCTGTGATATCACTATGTACAACCAGGCCTTCTGGGAGATCCACACACGAGCAGCTTACATCTCTCGTACGTGTGCCCTAGTAATGATTTAAAAAGCAAGCAGGTAAATTGTGCCTTGAAAAGTGCACTGTTTGGAAGATGTCTTTTTGGCAAGTGTTATAAAATATGTTCCTAAAGATGATGCTTTCTCAGAATGATTTCTCATGCGTTGCCATTGACATTTAATATTTAAAGTTCATGCAACAGTCTTGCTTTGTAAATAACAATGAATGCATGGACAGATGTGGGGGGGGATTTAAGAAATTCCCCATGTAGGATACTCCTGGAAAAAAAAGCTTTCAAAATAATTTATTTAACATGCACAATATTGGGCAACTTAGCATAAAAAATGTTGTGCCATGAACCTAACATTAATGCAATCACGGGGCCTCGTCTGATTAGGCATGCCTTTAAAAAAAATATTCGTCTTGTTATGGCCTAGTTATAAATACTGTAAAGGACTTAGTATTCCAAAAAAACTCCTGTCATCCTCCCAGAGGTGTTGCAGTGACATCACCTTGACAGTTCAACCCAATTGATGATGTCACATCAAAATCATGAGACATGTAAAATACAACTATGGATAGTAAATGATCTAATGCACCTACAAATCGCAGCATGAATCGTTAAACTACTTTCGCTGTTCGTTATTAACGTTACAACATTCAGCTCGCTAAAATGTTTCCATTCCAATCGGCTTCACGTCGGCATCCTTCTTTATAATTGACGTGTTGGTGGCTACACAACCTACGAGTTGATAGGGTCCGCTTTGTGGGACGGGAGAATGCAGCCGTGGTAGTAAATAAAGGTAGATTTCAAACAGTGGCATCGTAAGCTTGCAAAGGTGATCAGAAAAGTGCACACACTGTCGGAAGCATGTATTTATGTTCAGGAGATTGCATAAATTCCACGGAGATCTCTGCAGTCTGCAGTTTTGAAAGTTGAAATTATATAATTGCAGTACTGTGCAGTGGGTCTATTAACATGGTTAGCATAGTTAATCTCAGAGACTGCATTTCTCGTTATCTAATTTTGAATACAGTTACATAATATGAATTGAAATACCTGTGCTATGTATCGAAACCTTCAAAAAAACATAATCATGAAAAACATACTTACATTTCCAAGTGGTTGTAATGTAATAATGGGGTGTTGAATTCCGGTTATATTGTGATGTTGAGAAGTTGAAAGCCTGTTGGAGCCATAATTGAAATTATGGATCTCTCAAGGCTTTGGTATCAGGATATACAGTAGTTAGAGCGCAGTAAGCTGTGCTGACCGATGGGGAGAAGTGAGTGGGAAGTGATGGGGAGGCTGGAGAGAAAAAAAAAACGAATACAGGCTGGGATGGATGGGGAAGTCGGTGGCTATACATCTAAAGCATGAACCTGTAATCTTGATTGAATGTGGGTGGCTCACACTTTCATCCTTGTGCAAACATCCCACGCTAATTCTGCCATGAACGTGGTTAAAGTTGGCACTCGAGGGCCACGGTTGGATGCTCCTGATTGGAATGTCATTGTCTGCAAGAACAACATTTTCTGTTTCATCTTGGAGCTTTATAAAAAATTAACGAGAGTACGGATGCTACATTAGCATAATTACCGTGTCTAGAAATTAAAGAGGCCATTGAACTCTGCAAATGCAGGCTTCTTTATGTAGCCAAATTAAGCACCCACGATATATTTCGATTTAAAGCTTTCGTGACTGCAGGGATTCATCTTCTTGGTTCTTTCGGTAAAGTCACGTAGAATGGAAATAATAAAATAATAAAAATAAAGCATAATTAAATAATTCTCACGACGTTTTGGCCACAACGCAAGTAGCCGTCCTCAGGTGGAGAACAGATCTGTCGAGGAGATAATTCGTGAGAATTATTTTATTGTGTTTTATTTTTATTATTTTATTATTTCCATTCTACGTGACTTTACCGAAAGAACCAAGAACACCCACGATATAGTTTGCAATGCCTGTGAAAGTGTCTCGCCGCAAACAACTAAAAAGCATGACAGCAGCTGCTTAATTGCTCTGCAGCGTATAAGCTTCGTTAAAATTTTTGAAATTGCACATTTAAATTATCACGAGCAGTGGATTTTAATTAAAACAATTGTTAAGGTTGTGCAGCCCCTGCAGTGGCTTGCTCATTCCACTGCTGGTGGAAGGGCCTCCAGCAGAGGGAGCTCTAGAGGGCCTCCCAAGAGGATATTGGGCCTACTTTTCCACGCTGAACAGACGTCTTGCATTTAAATAAGTAAAAAACACAACAATTACCTTGTAGATATATGTATGAGGCATGATAATGCATGTGATTGTCTTCTCTTGACAGTTCTTATGGCTGGATAAAACCTTTCCTATGTGTCACCTGAACTTGGCCGGATCTCATCAGATCCTGGAATCAGAATATGTAATCGTACTCGAGGTTAACCAATGAGCTCGAAATCACTTTCTCACAGATGATGACAATAGCCCATTTCACCACCTTTATTTATTTCTGAACTAATAACACTGCTCAGTTAATGACACCTTCATTGTGCTTAGATGGGGAACCAACATGTGCAACAGTTGTTATAGGCTGTGGCGATGCATGATGGGCACCAGAGCAGGCTGCAGCAAAATCCATCGTTGTACTATCATTCTATGCTCCTTCAATTATGTTCCCCACCTTCAACCCACACTGACCAACGTGATGAAGTATGGTCACATAACTCCCATGATCTGCACCGCGTGAGGCCCTTATCCAGCAGCATATTGACAAGGGGCTGTACTTTACCAGCCCGTTTACAGAACAGAGTGGTATGGCTGTGGTACGTGGGAATACAACGAACCATTTTTTTTACTTGGGACGATTAAGTTAATTTATTGACTGAATGTTATAATCAAATATTTGACATTGTGGGGGATTACTCGGGTGTCTTTAAAAATGGCAACGACCCCAGGAATCCCCCTCCAACCCACGTATCCACCCACAACTTCCCCGTCCGGCGTTACACGTGGGTACAGAGGTGACACGGGTTTTTTTTTTAACCACCCAAAAATGTTTTGTCCGATGTTAGTCGAGAAATCGAACCGATGGCAGGTGGAGAAATCGATTACTTACACAGTTGGAGAGTAGCAGCTGCACACTGTAACGTCTGTCATTCCTCGTGGGCATCTTCCACGAGCAACGGGGAAGCTATCGGCAGATTTCGTGTTCTGGAGGAAGACCCCTTGCGCACTTACCCTCCTTTGTTTGTCCCTTGACTGCCCAGGTCACTCCGACCAAAATCCCTTAAAGCTCAGACAGGCTCAGCCCCTACCCACTTAGCTGAAAAAGTTAAGGCCCTTCCAAATAATCTTAAGTGGCTTGCACTGTATAAGTGAGCGGTGTGACAAAGTGTAAAGTGCTTGCGGCACACACACAACTCGCGGTTGGGGATGGACACAGTTGCCCAAGCGTAGCCTGCTGCAGCGTTTGATAGAATATTCGTCTGCGACCATTACTCACTTTCCACGGCTTCGGTTCTGGGGGTCTGTGGGTCAACTAGATTTAGTGCCTTCATAGTTGGCTAGACAAGGGACAGTGTGAAAGGGGTGGTGAGTGGAGGAGGAGTGGGGGTATAAAATAAAAAATATATTTTTTTTGTTCCGTACGCTTCATGGCGTTCTGACAAGTTGCTAAACTTATGGAGCTTGCCCCCACGGGGAAATTGGGCACGGGCAAACGCGCATTGTTGGTCACACGACAGCTGTAACATGTGGCCACGAAGGGGCTCGTTTGTTTTTTAAACCCCCTTTTTCCAACGCCTTCACGGAATTTAACGGCGGAAGACTTTTTTTTTAACGCTCACAGAATGCAAATGTGACTCTTGCTGGAGCCATACTGTCGCCCCCTTTTAAGCACGATTGGTTGTTTTTTTTGTTGCACGCTAAACGCTCAAGGCGCCCTGTCCCGGCCAGCCTTGTTTTTGATTGCCCTGCAATCAAAAACATTGTATTGGCGATGCTGCTGGCGATGCTGCGTGTTTTAGGGCCACGGGGAATTCATGCAGATTTGCCCCCCCCCCCCCCTCGAACGGTGGGAGCCGCTATCGGTGTGAATATTGTGCGAGTAACCAATTGGCATGTTTTGATTACGTGACGAACCTTACTAATTGGAGGGTAAACCCACGAATTTTTTTTTACCTTACTAATTGGCTGTTGTCGGATGGTGGCGGGTTTAACGACACATTTTTATTTAACGCGATCTCACCCAAAAAACCTCTTATGAACATTTTATGATGGCTGTTTTTTTTTTACAAACGCAACAACCTGAGCTGCTGACGATGGAAATTTGCCCAAGGGTGACGGCGCTGTTTAGGGTATTATTATTATTATGCACATGAGTTCGAAACAAGCTTTTAATCCAAAATGTTTATAGGCTTCGATGCAAGGCTTTTTTTGCTAATCCTCTTGATGCTGACATGACTTATCTAAGACACGTGTGATCTAGAAAATAAATATTCGTTGTACTTATAGGCTGTTAACAGCACCCACTCTGGTCTGAACCGTTTGTCTTCTGCAATCGGTTTTACACCCCCAACCCCTCCCATATTAGAGTTGGGAGATTTTCACCGGTTTCTCACCTGGAATGATGATCATTCAATTGTTAGATTCTTATCAGTAGAACGTAGCCCCCCCCCCCCCCTCAGTGGAATCTGAATTGGGGGGGGGGGGCTGTGAGGAGCCTGGCATGTTGTTCAATGGTGCCTCGTTCAATGGAAATTCAGGCACCTGCCTTCCCGAATTGCCTCTCTGGCCAGTTGGAATTGGAAGTGCTGTGCTAAGTTACGAATAGCCAAAGCATAGCTCGGCTAGATTTGTAATGGAATCGCAATGTAATCCCATCCCATTGCACCAATTCTTGCATGACCAAATCTCAGATAGGATTCCAGTGCATATGAAAAGAGATTTTCACGTGGGAATATCCTAGATTAAAGGAATATTTCCCGCACCTCCGATTTTAGCACGTTTATATACGTACGGTGCGAGGGAAATTCTACATGCATCCCATAGAAGAATCCCGATTCCCACAGGAATCGCCCTTGGGTGGAAGAGTGAGCATCGAAAACGCTTCCTGCAGGAATTTCCCCCTCTATCCAGCAATATGTTTCAGGTAAACCGTTTGCTGCAGCATTACACAACTGTGCAACTGGCTTTCTTTTCACTCTCAATAAATCGAAGACCTATCCCGCATTATATGTACTATGTTAAACTTATTTCCCACCGTACGTAGCCACCCGTGCCAATCGGAGGTGCGGGAGGGGGGAAGGACAACAAACTAAAGTCAAATATGCATGCTGAACTTTTTTGTACTGTTGATTGAGGGATACCAGAAAAAGTGTACTTGGAATCACCCCTCGCCCAGTTAAAAGTAAAGTCCAAGTATGCGTGCGTGCACGCTGTTGGAAAGCAGCTCCGAATAGGATGAATAGTACTGTACTCTGCACGCTTTTCTGTGTGCTTCTAGGGTGGCCCCTACCTGGCTTGGCTCAGACTGCTGTTAAAGTAATCAAAAGACAGGATATGAGCCATGTTCGCGGGTTGCTGCCATGGTTAGCACATGCTGGACTTGCGAATCCAGCCATCACGGTTTTTTTTTTACCAGGTAAGGCCCCACTGAACTATATAGCTATTTTTCAGAAGCAACATGGCTAACACAAATTATAGCTGAACGAAGTGGCTTATTGCGTAGAAATGTATAGCAGCCAAATACTCTAAACGCAGGTTCTTTCTAAATGTGGAGGGAAAAACCAGGAGGACCCTGGAGAAAAATCTACGCGATCCACGGGGAGAATGTGCAAACTCCAAAGATACAGACATTAGGTTTGGGATCGAACCCATGACCTCCTGTATATCAGGCGAGGTAGTATACATCTCGGCACCGCGGCTGCAGCAGTTGAAACAACGGTGCAATTTCTAACTCGCCCCTCCCACCCCCCACACTTTTCGCTCTGTCTACCCATCAGTATAAATGGGTACAGCACAGGTAATAAATTGGTATGTCACGTGTGGTGGGATAAATTGTGGATACTCCGACCTCTTCCAAGACGTCATAAAAAAAATTGGGTTAGATCTCGTAAATATAAATGTGTCGTCAAACCCGACATGGCCAATTGGTAAGGTTTGTCACGTGAAGAGAATGTGCCAGTTACTATTTCAGCACACCGGTGTGTTGGAGAGTTAAACCCACAACAAATACAATTCGAGTACGACTTTTCGTATGACACGTTTATATGTATATGCGATCTAACCCAAAAAATGGATAATATTGGTCGCCAGAGCCTATCTGTTAAACTCTAGCAAGACTTTTGGCGAGCGTGAAAGAGTGGGCCGAAGTAACCTCTATAAGAGTTCTCTTTGAGCTCTCTCCCAGTGGGGGAGGAGGCCCTTTTGCCAGCGGTGGAGTGAACAAAACATTACAGCTTCGCACCTTTTACTGGTAGGAACCACCTGGTTCCACCAGCCCACAGGGGATTATTGTGTATGTCCGTTCCATCGTGCATCCAAAAATGGGGGGGCTGGGTGGGGGGTGGGAGGGGAGGGGCTGGGTGGGGAGGGAGGGGAGGGGCTGGGTGGGGAGGGGCTGGGTGGGGAGGGTGGGGAGGGGCTGGGTGGGGAGGGTGGGGCTGCGTGGGGGATGAGAGGGATGGGGCTGGGTGGGAGGGGGGGCTGGGTGGGGAGGGTGGGGCTGGGTGGGGGTGAGAGGGGTGGGGCTGGGTGGGGAGGGGCTGGTCACCCCGTGGTGCCCTTATAAAACTCAACGTTTAACCTACTCACGCCGGCTTGTGCCCGCCCTCACAGTCGGCCATATTTGCGGAATACACCACGCCGCCGTTGACCCTGGCCATTGACCGAGCAACCCAACGTTCCTACCAGCTCCCTCCGCAGGAATGTTTTACCTTGCGGTGAATCGTATGGTATCGGCCTGGCCACAGATTACTGGGTAGTATCATCATCATTTCATCATCATCACGATCCATGGGCAGATAGCCCGTCGGTGTCCACTGCACATTTCGTCATTTGTTCCCATTTTCCTCTGTCTGGTACCAATATGCTCAAGTAATGTCACATCTTTCTGGCACCAATCTCTGATGTCGTCCTCAAGCCCGTTCTCTGTTAGGCCTACCTCTCTTTCCTATTCCTTCCATTTTTCTACTCTTCTCTATTTAGGATTTAAATATAGCGCCCTTTCCACCCTAAATCGGTGCGTGCTACTGAATAGATGTCACGGTGCAGAGGAAGTTATCTGCAGCGTCCAGGCAGTGTCGCAGCCCACGTGCAATGTGTGAAGCCTCTTGAACCGGTGCCGTATTGATTTCCGTAAGCCTCATGGAATTGAGCACCCGAATCTACTGATCCATATGGCCGAAATGTTTACAGTGACAAACAACAAAAATAACTGCAGCATTTTGGTATTATTGCTCAAAAACCAAGATGAACATTCGAAAAACAAGACATTTCTTTATTTATTTTTTTACAAATAATTCAATAAATATACAACATTTTCTGTTTCGATGCTCGTGTTCGTTCTTGATTTGCAAGGAAAGGCTGCGCTGCATATTACACGCAAGAATGATAAGTACCGTACTGTACAAAGTGTACACTGAATTGATAATGAGTTTGAGTCATTGCCTACTATGAGGCCAGTGAGTGTCGCTTGCGTCCCGAAAGGGAGCGGAGATAATTGGTTCGTGAAAGCTCTTTGTTTATCTCCATGAGTCACTTTCCTTGTGCAGTGACACGTACTATTTTAACACAGCACTAATGGCCAGCGCATCGTTTATGTCACTTGCTATTATTAGCATTACAGAATACTGCATATGTACAGCATGTGTTTATGCGTTTAGCATGTGTTTGTATGTATGCATGGTGAAATTAGTTTATTGGATAGGAACCTATACTCTCTGGTTCTTTCGGTAAAGTCACGTAGATAGGAAAAAAAATAGAACACGATGTTTCGGTCGCGTCACAAGCGTCCGTCATCAGGTGTTACGACCGAAACGTCGTATTCTATTATTATTTTTTCTACCTACGTGACTTTACCGAAAGAATCAGAGAGTATGGATTCCTGCAGTCACGAAAGCTTAAAATCAAGATGGGACCCATGGATCCTATCCAATAATAGGACCAAAAACTCATGGGTCCCAATTAACTACTGTAATGAAGCTGCATTGAACAAGATAAATTAAGATAAGTCGGCATCAGAGAGGCGAGAAGAGAATGGCACAGCTCGGTTTGTATTCAGGGTTCAACACCGATCCCTTCCCGAGAGAGTTAACAGTAATTACGCGGAAAATTGAGGACAGAAATCTCTCCAGGAATCTAACACGGAGCTTGAATTGTCGAAGAGTAGTTCATGGGATAGCATTGCCAAGATAACGTTAAGACTCCAGACAATTTAAATATAATTCGAATATTCTCTAACCACAAGTCCTGATGATGATGTTATATGGTAAATGTATGAAGAAATTAACCAACCTGTAAGTGAGATCAAAACACATTACACCATCGTAATGTATGACGAAATGCAAAATTAGGTGAAGTGCAGATATGAGAAGATGATTGGTAAGTTTAGAATTGCAATGAGAAACAACGGAGGGGTGAGTGTGTTAGGGTTCGCATCCAGTTGGTGAGCCTCGTGTAGAACAGCGTCACTCGAAGACGTGGCAGGCAAAGTCTGAGACTAACAATGGAATTCGAGCCAAAGGTGCGTGCGATGGTTTGCTGAATTGGAAGAATGGGAGATTGCAGCTTGGGGTGGTCTTCATTCAGCAGTGGATTGGTCATGGTTGAGCACAATGTGTCTTCTGTGTAACGCATGTTGATATGACTCCATTGGATATGAAAATCACGGATGCTATTAAACCAAAGTACTGTGTTATTGTACAAGAGCTATGATGCTTGCAATTGTAAAGATGCGCGTTTATATCCTAGTTGCGGTTGACTCAGCCCATCATCGCTCTAGGGTTGACAAAATTGGTACCACTTTGTGGGTAAGTCGACCATAGTTGTCTTATGGATAGATTCATCCCTGCCATGGGAATGTGGAATTTCCACCACTGGCTCGGGGCTGTAGACAGGGGATGAGCAACGATGCCCCCATGCAATGTGCATTGTCATTCGAAAAGAAAATCGCCTTGACCTTCATTTAACGTAATTATATTTACCAAATTTAAAACACCTTCCTGCGGAGGGAGCTGGTAGGAACGTTGGGTTGCTCGGTCAATGGCCAGGGTCAACGGCGGCGTGGTGTATTCCGCGAATATGCCCGACTGTGAGGGTGGGCACAAGCCGGCGTGAGTAGGTTAAACGTTGAGTTTTATAAGGGCACCACGGGGTGACCAGCTCTTCCCCACCCAGCCCCACCCCTCCCCACCCAGCCCCACCCCTCCCCACCCCTCCCCACCCAGCCCCACCCTCCCCACCCCACCCTTCCCACCCAGCCCCTCCCCCACCCTTCCCACCCAGCCCCTTCCCACCCAGCCCCTCCCCACCCCTTCCCACCCAGCCCCTCCCCTCCCCACCCTGCCCCTCCCCACCCTGCCACCCCCACCCTCCCCTCCCCACCCAGCCCCTTCCCCACCCTGCCACCCCCCACCCAGCCCCTCCCTGCACGACGGACACAATAATCCCCTGTGGGCTGGTGTAACCTGGAGGTTCCTACCAGTATGAAGCTACAACCTCTGTTCCTAATCAGGCGAGAACGTGCTCGGCCCACCACCCATTTAAACAGCTGATGCAGCCACTGGTGATGTCACCACGGCGGTGGGTGTGGCTGTTGAGGCTTGGCAGTGTCGGAACTCCCCCCGCAGACTTGCGTAATGAGTGTGAGTCGTCTCGGCTTCATATCGCAGAGGATAGTTGGGAGCGAGAGAGAGAAGGGAGAGGGAGCGAGAGAAAGGCCGTTTCAAGCGCTGCAGGTGAGAATTGTGTGGCATTGCCCCTGATCATGTGCTCCTGGACGGCGACATGTCACATGTACGATGGCTGGTCAGTGTGTGTGTGTGTGACGAGAGGGGGCTATGCAGGCAGTTGTCATGCCCATTCAGTGTTCTCCAGTCGTATAGACTGTGAATGAGAGGTCAACAAAGCATGCCAATTCGTTACTAGTACAGCACACCGGTGTGTTGGAGGGTAAACCCACGACATTTTTGTTTAACCTTACTAATTGGCTGTGTTGGGTGGCGGCGGGTTTAACGACACATTTATATTGACACGATTTAACCTTAAAAACCTCTGGTTAATGTTGGTCACGCAAGCCTGCTCCGTGTTAAACAGACTCTCCTGTAATTATGTTGCTGAGTGACGAACAAAGCGATGGAATGAATGTGCACTTTGCGTTTGCAACAGTATGCTCCTTGACAAATGTTGAGCACTTTAAATTCATGGCGTTGGTAGGTGTCACAGTGTCGCATGTTCAATAATGTTACTTTTTTGTGAGTGAACATCTGATGCGTGAAAACGAATTTGGAATGCTACTGTCACATTTCATGCCCGCTAATTCGCTCCGGTAATTTTGTCATTTAGAAATCACAGGTACACGGATTGTTATATTCGTAGGGTGCTCTTACCCAACAATTACTTTTATACCCTAAATTCATATTGTAGTACCTGTGATGATCATTTTTAGCAATGCTAAATTATACAATTGTGCATGCATACTCTTTGGTTCTTTCGGTAACGTCACGTAGGTATAAAATTAAATGTTTTACTAAATTTTTCTACCTACGTGACTTTACCGAAATAACCAAAGAGTATGGGTTCCTGCAGTCACGAAAGCTTCAAATCAAGATTGTGCATACAATTGGGGCTGCAATGTTTTTCTAATGTAAAGTATCAGTGAAAGTTGTATTTTTTCTCTCCTGAATTACGTGGCGTTGCTTTATATATGGATTGCATAATAAATAACACGTTACAGTGCTAGATTACAACTGCATTTTTATTTCATTGAGCACAGTACAAACCAAGGTGGGTAAAATCGGCTGGAATTCACTGGACTGATTGTCCATTCAGCAAGCGACTCCCAGATTTCTCTTGACACTCGCACGAAGTACTTTCTATTATAACTTAGCTGGAGTAATGAATACTTTATAAGTCATGAATATTTCATGACGCCACGCAAATGACAATAATATGCTTGGTAAAATATGTACGTTTTCCCACACGTGTGTTGTCACGCTTTTTGGGTAAATGTTCTGCAGGGGGTTACAGGCGGTGTATGTTCCAAGTATGTGATTTTTTTTTTGGTATCCGAGGCTTGGCCATTGTTCGTGTTATTGGAAAAGGGCTGAACCTGACCGTCCAGTTCTCTCGCAGCATATTGAGACCATGACACTGTGACACTGCACTGAGCAATGTATGTCACCTTAGGTATGTGTCTCATTTAAATCTCCTGCAGGCTCCAGTGCGCTTACTATGGGTGTATTGTCATTGCACACACTATTTACTAACAACAATAATCCATCCAATGCCTTACGCGCACCTGATAGTCTTTCCTTTGCCGTAAGCTAGGACTATGTTTCCTACAGGTATATCATAGAACCTCGCTTTGTTACATGTACTTTGGCGGATCATGTTAATGACTGACGGGTTAATCGTTTACTGTTGCCATCCGCATCTGGCGGAACAGGAGGAGATCGATTGCCAAAAATGATGCTCAAAAATGTGGCCTTTTAATGAAGAACATCGCTTGATAATTAGTTGCCGCTGAAACTACTGACGATGCTTGCTGAGATGCTTCTGGAGGAAATACATTTTAAATATTTAATGAAGTTAGAAGTCCCGTAAAAAAAAACACAACCCCATGACTTCAATGACAACGTGAAACCCAAACCAATGTGCTGGCCCGGATTATCACCTCATTGTTGGGTCTCAGACTGAAATTACGAGTGACTGCCCACCACTCACCAGACCACAGCGAATACATGCATTGCTTTTTGATTCATTTTAAGACGAACGTTTTTTTGCTGGGGAGTCTCGTTTTTTTCAGTGTGTGTGTGTGTGTGCCAGAGGTCGCAACCGGGTATCCGATACCCGTACCCTACCCGATACCCGGCTACCCGTACCCGGCCGGGTACGGGTATGGGTAGCCGTTTGCGACCCTGGTGCGGTCAGGTACGGGTACGGGTAGGCCGTGAGTCACTGGTGAGTAACCGTTTGTCACTCATTTCCCAACGTCTTGTCTCTTCTCACAATTCAAGTTCCTAGAATCAACCCACCCGCGCCTGCAACATGGCTTCATCCCAGAGGTCGCAATCAGGTACCCGATACCCGTACCCTACCCGTACCCAGCCGGGTACGGGTAGGGTACGGGTACGGCCGGGTACGGGTACCCATTTGCGACTCTGGTGCGGCCGGGTACGGGTAAGGAATCAAAACCCGTTTGCGACCTCTGGTGTGTGCTACCCATTGGAGCCATCTTAATCAGGTTCAAACTGCACTTGGCCGTTCAACATGCCACACGTGTTCCATTCTTGTCCGCTGGGTCGTAACGTAGTTTTGTTTTAAGCTCATTTCCTGAAACGCAGACCTTCTTTTCTTTTTTAAGCAACCTGTATTGGGGACAGTAGAGTTGGGCAATCACATTTGGCTGGCAGCGCACAGGTGACCCCGACAAAACACGTGTCGCTTGGCGCTCCTCGCTCTGTTTCCTTTAGCCACAGAGCATTCGTAACACGCGTGTGACTTTCAACCGTGCGAGCCGACGTATGGTTGGTTGGTTGGTTGTCTGTTGTGGCGATTTGAAGAAGAAAAAACAGTTGCGGTCATTTAATTTTTTTGAAGTGTGCCCGGATTTTTGAGCGATGCATGCGAATTGAAAGGGCAGCCCGGCTCGAAGGAAGGGGGGTGGCTTGACGCACGGTTGGCACTCACCTGACCCCCCCCCCCCCACCCTGTCACTCGCACGCCTGTCTCCACTCACCAGCCTTCAACTCGTCTGAGCCCTCCACCGCTCACTGTTTTAGACAATATATTGGACATCTCATTGAGATCCAGCGGCTTCTCTCCATTATCGCCTTGTATACACGCGCCTTGCAAAAGGCATACGCTGCTTCTGTCCATTGTATTATTCTCTAAATAGAGCCTCATTGCACAACCGAGCATTGCAAATGATAAAATAGATGAATGGCACAAGCGCCAGCCAGTAAGTCAAATTATCGGGTGGAAGGTAATTTTTTTTGGGTAATTTTGGTCTAGTTTGTATAAACTGCATATGATACTCTTTCAGATGACACCTCATTCATTGAAATTAGTGGGGCATTCGTGGTGTAGTTCTATAGATAAACATACAAAATATTAGATGATTGTATAGTAAAAAAGGCATTTCGTTTATTGAGTTTGAATGAAAACCGTATATGTGCCAAGAAAATGTATGCCATATGTTCAATAGACAGCACATGCATGGCTCGTCAATTAAATTATGTTCAAACTAAAACTTACACTTCTGGATGAGGGCCTCCACACACTATAGGGTGGTTGGTCATATGAATGGTTTGATCATACTTCACCATGCTGGTCAGTGTGCAGATATCATTCGCCACCGGTGTTACTCGTGCCTGGCATTCAAACGTAGATGGCCAGGTTCAAAGTGAAGTTTGCTAACGCACTGCGCCACCACTCCACCGAAATATGTTCAAAAGGTTGAACGAATTTTTACTCTCGATATATTGTACTGCATCATGTGTTGAACGTATTTTGCAATGCGTAGCTATTCATTGATTTAACGTCCATTTATAAAGTCATGGAACGTGCATCAAATCATGCATGTAAGAATCAATGTTTTTACATTTCTATACAGATTTCCATCGCTTTATGCAGTTTCAGTTTTTGAGATTTTTTGCGTGCACGTGACTAACCTATTTCTCCCCAGAATTCCCTATGTGCGGTTTAAATTCACACGTGGATCGATAAAGGACCGTAAAAGAAAATGTTTATAGTTATTTATTCAATTATATATTGCATGTACTGGGTTCACTTGACTCCTGTAGCCACGAATGGCTACTACGTTCACCACAAACAAAAACTATTTCTTAGTTAAATTGAATTGCGACCCTGAATCGCACCAATTAACGAATCTTCGAGGGTTGAATCACTGTACGTGTTATGTATACAAGCCGCGTGCATGACTGGCTTGGTAATAGACTGGTCTGGAATGGTACGCCTTGGTGTTGTATTTAAACCGGCTGTATGTCCTTTTAAGTTGACCAATCCCCTACTTTCCGTAAGCAAGTGACGTTTGCACAGAGCAAGGCTGACGCGCTTTCTCCCCCCCCCCCCTGTTTTCCCCCTACCCTGCCCCTAACCCCATCTGTTGTTGTAAATCACAGCAGTGGCCTTGGGGACGGAGGTTGGAGATGAACCGCGAGAGCCTGAGGTTTCGATAAACCGCCGAATGCACGTGCCTCCTGCACATCATGGAAGACGCCCATAAGTAAGTGTCAGAACGGTGTGGCAGGGTCCCAGGGAAATTTCAAAACGTGTGTACATTTTCAAAAACGAGTTGGGCAGGTACGCCTAATAGCTGAGCCGCCTTGTGGCTAACAATAAATATGAGTTTTTCTTGGGTGCGTTGTACAGAAATATAAATTTGTGTTTTTTAAGGTTGTCCATAATGGTATGGAAAGTTCGCGTTGTGTGAACACAAGTATATTCTTATGTACCGGATTAAGTGTGTGTGTTTAGTTTCAGACATCAGATTTTAGGTGTGTATGAATTGCCTCCCTCGCAGTTCGATGAATTTTCTGGAATTGTAGCCGTAAGCTAAGCCTTTTTCACGTTGCGGTGGTTGTAGCGTCTCTACTGTTTGTTGAAATTCTTTCGCACCGTACGTAACCAACCGTGCTAATTTGAGGTGCAGTAACCACAGTGATCACGTGAACCCATTACGTAGAGCACACAAGCAAATATAAACAAAGGAATTATTAACTACGCGATTCAATGCATATATCGTGAACATAAGAATCGATTGTAATCGATGCATTATCACATGCCTATCGGGTTTGAATACATCATTCTCTATGTCAGCTAGTGCCTCCGGTATTGCAGAGCAACAAAGGGCAAGTTGGAACTTGTCCCACTTGTAGGCCCAGTGTGAAAGCAACTACCCTTGACTCCACCACGCAGTGCGCGTCAGGGGCTGACAAATTCGGTCACCTTTTTAATGCCACCTCGGACCCAACGACTGCCCGACAATTCGCTGCCGGCCACGCCTAAGTCGTCTCCCACCGCTTGCATCCCAGCTCCGTGGCCAGCCGATCGAGTCGCTCGAACCCAGACGTGATGTCGGAGAGCGGTACCGTTAGGGAGACGCGGGCCGTTTTCAGACCGAGCAGCTCATCCTCTTCCACCGCCACCGTGTAGGCGTCCCTCACGCGCCACACCCGACGCTCGCTCCTCTGGCTGCTCGAGAACGCGAGCACGTTGGCACGCCGTAGGAACGCTTCCAGGCCTGCGGTGTTCCCTTCCCCGTCGGGCGGGTCGACGCTGATGATGCTCCCTAGATGACGCACTATGTCACCTTCCCCCTTGATTTCTGTGTAGCTGTAGGCTCTGTCGGGCGCGTGGCCACTTGTGCGCGAGTCGTCGCGCGAGTGAGCGTCGCCGTGGTCTTCTGCGCGTGCGTTATTGCCCTCCGAGTTGTCACGTTCGGTGGCCGTGCCGTCATCATCACGCTTGTACGTGGCTTTGTTGTCATCGCTGTTGTTGACTGGGCTATCTACACGAGGCGTCCCATGTTCTTCCTCTTTCACATTTGGCATCGCGGTATTGATAAACGCGTTGTCTGTACCACCACTCTGTTTTTTTCCATCACTTTCCCCGTCGTATGTGTTGTCGTCATGCTTGCGGTGCGGATTGATCAATGGCTTATTGGCATCCTCAGCCTCGTTGGCTAAGTCCTGAGCCTCGTCATCAGTGCCCACCTCCATCTCGCTTGCCTTTCCTTGGCTTTGGATGAAGTCCTTCTCCAATTCGGCGATGTTTTGAGACCCCACGAGCAGCTTCCACTCTCCATTGCGACAGCTGAGCCAGGTGGCGTGCAGGGATAGGCTGTAGTCCGCGGTGTCGTAGTACTGCTGCGTGACGAGCTCCTCCTTGATGCACCAGGCTCCTGCCTCCTTCAGCCGTTCCTCGCTCTTCACGCCCAGCAGGTAGACCTGGTCTATCTTCAGCATTTGTTCCGGACTTGCCGTCGCTTGAGCCATTTTTATGGCAGATTATTCCTGGAGGAAGAACACGCGACAGTTTTTGGCTTAGAACTTTTTGGCGCGTGGCTGTGACCTCGCAGCAGCTTTTTTGGCTTTCCGTCGGACAAAGACGGTGGCTGCATCTCTCGCGCTTTCACAGGCGCTTCTGTGGCCCTCTGATGCTTCTACTGTTAAATGTAGATTGCAAAACTCTCTTCTTCAGAACTGCCTTTTGTGTTGAATTTGTTGTCCTTCACCCGTACCTCCGATTAGCACGGTTGGCTACGTATGGTGCGAAAGAAGTTCAACATACAGACTGTTATGACCACTGAAACCTCGCAGGGACCTGAGGGAGCTGATTCCCCCTGCCCCCCCCCTTTTAAATGTTTAAAGTCAAGTAGAAAATTTTGGTACAATATTCAGCAGCAGTGGGTGCAGCCTTGCCTTCATATGCACTCTGGTGAGATCTAGACCAGTCTGCAGAATATTCTTACAAAATTTTGTTTGGCATTTAACATTGCTAGAAGTTTGTTTGACATTGCCTGTGTCATGCCCCCCCCCCCCCCCCATAAACAAGATCACGATACAGTTTATAGGCCTTCTATGCTTCATGGAGTATGAACGTATAATTTAAAAAATACCGGCATCATCATTAATACAGCGGTCGAAAATAGACTACATTCTTGTGACTAAAGTAAATATATCATGCGCATGGATCGCCAACAGGTTATGCCACTCAAATGAGAGCAGTACATTCCTTCTGTGGACGACAGTTATTTTGTTCACTTCATAGTTTAACCGTTTATTTCACAATAAAAAACAATCCATGTCAAATGACTCGGAAGACGCACTATTAGACACAGTCGCAACACTGGGCCCGGGCTTTGTGCTTGGTCTTGAAGCTCGTCCCTTCCTTCGTACGTCCCCTCCCCTTGTGCTCTGCCTTTTTAAAATCCTTTATATTAAGTTCGCTTGCTTGCTTGCTTGCGTGCTTGCTTGCGTACTTACGACCGTGCAAATCTTTCGGTCGTTTTTTAACCCACTTCGCGTGATCCAATCGAGCTGACATTTTGCACACAGACTCGTTGTGCGAGACAATTAATGTTTGTGAAAAAATTTCAAAAATTTTACACTGTTTATGGAAAACAAATTAAAATTTTAATTACCAATTGCTTAATACTGTCAGACAATCATCTGACCCATAGGTGGCAGCCATCTCAAGCCAGAGGACGAGAAGACTAGCCGCCACGCATATAAAGGATTTATAGTGAAAAACTTTGTTTTTACGGGTTATACTTGTATATCTCTCGAGCTCCCTTTCTGGAATCTTCCCTCACCGTTTTTCCCACTTAGCCAATCCCTGCCCTTCTCCTCTAAGGGTTCCCAATCGTCGCCTCTGGGTTCCACTCCGTCCGTCTCCCGACCAATCACCGTCGAGGCCTCTTTCGGCAAATCGAAGACCTTGGCCTACTTTTGAATAACCATTTGGCTGCACGTTGGCTTGGGGTGAGTGCTTGGTAATTTTGGTCATTACACATGCACAGTGTTGCATGAACAGCGCACAGGGAGTTTCACAATATCCAGCTTCATTGGTTTACTTGTAAAACGGAAAGCTTTCCTTGACTCATCACTCTTCCTGCAAGCCGTAAACTAATATGCATTGATTTTTGTTGTAAGAAAACCGAGAGCTTCACCAAACGGTGGAGGCTAAACAGAGAAGTGAACAGCAATTCCTATCACTGTACACCTCGTCGATAGTTTAAATGTGCCCACGTCTTTTTTCATTTAGAATCTTCACGTGAAATGAACTAATGGGATTTAAACGTAGCGTTATAGTTTGCAGACGTTAATCCCGATTTGTAAAATTAATTAGCGTTGGCGGTGTTTTTTTTCTTAAATTTATTTTGAATAATAATCGTGATTTAAACTTATAACAACTCGCAGGCATGAAGATCCACAGACGCGTGGGAAGGCGGCCACAATTGCCCATCCGTTAAAATAAGAAGCCGGAGTACGCAATTAGATTAACGCATTACCAACAAAATTCGCATTTACAGCCCTTTGACAATCCACTGCTGGATGGAGGGTCTCCCCACACTGCTGAGTGGGGATCACGGAGATTATTTGACCATACTTCACCTTGCCGTTTAGTGTGTGTTTGGGCGGAAGACGAGGCGTATAGACGTTGGGGAGCATAGAAAGTACTGCACAGGCCAGCATGGCAATGGATTTGGCTGCACTGCCCACTGCTGACCACCACGTCGCTCCGAAGCAATCTGCTGTACATGGTGGTCGCCCATCCAAGCACTAACCAGGTTCAATGGTGCTTAGCGTCCGAGATCTGACGATATCCAAGCACATTCCGGGTGATTTGGTCATAAGCATTATGGCGCATAACTGTGCCATTAATGGGCATATGTATTACACAGTATGTTAGCCTTTCTATTATCAAAGCGTTTGCTGTTTGGTGGTGTTTCCATTAATTTTTAAGACCCACTTATGGAAACTGAAAATGCCTCCTCCAGCACATTTTCCACGCAGAGTATGACATTTTGATCAAACGTGCGGTGCAGAATAACGTTGAGCAAATTCTGATTATTGGGAATTTTTAAACAAGCTGACAAATTCTTGCTCCCACGCATGCCAATGTTTCTTGGAGTTCATTGCATTGGTCTGTGTTATTGGGTGTCAATTTTGTCGAATGTTTCTCGTAATTTACATGGAAACGCGGTTTTCCTCCCACACCTAAAAACCCATTAATTTGCCGTTAGCACCATAATGCACAGGAGATCACAGAGCTTGAGGCTACAGCTTGTGCCGGCTCACCACGTGGCTGCCTACCTGCTCGTCTGTTGGTTCCTCACGCCTCCCGAGTGGTTTTCTCTTTTCGAGAGCGAGTGAATACTGTGCACGATGAAAGTACAAACATTTACTATTTTTCCATTTGTGCTGCGTATTTAATGGGTGGTATAAGTAGTCCCCCATGTGGCTTTGTCGTGACTGTGCTAACAACAGCACAAGATTGAGCATACTGTGCAATCAGGATATTCGTTGGGAGCAGAGGGATGGGTGGTTATTCTCCTCCCCCAGTGATTTGACGAATGTCAGTGTCACGATTCAGTGGAATAATCAATTCAAAATGTTTAACGTTGCGGTCTATGGCATCGCCTCTCGTGGTTGTGAGAGTGACCTTGAAACTAAAAACTAAACTTTTTATTTTACCAGGTAAGGCCCATTGAGCTAAATAGCAATTTTTTTTAGAAGCGTCCTTGCCACAAATGATAGCTCAAAGAAGTGGCTTATCACGTGGAAATGTATAGCAGCAACTACTTTAAACGCGTGTTGATTCTAAATGTCGAGGGAAAAACCGGAGTACCTGGAGAAAATCCACGCGACAACGTGAAGAGAGGCATGCATACTCCAAATATCAGGGTCGGAATCGAACCCACGACTTCCTGTATACCAGGCAAGGTAATTAACATCTCACCGACGTGGCGCTCCATTACATACAACACATGCGAATATAAAGAGGAAACGATTCGATGCATTGTGAGTTTAAGAATCAGGATTACTGTAGTCAATTAACGGAATTCATCGTTCCCCCCGCCCCCCCCCCCCCCCTTTGTGTACCATGACCAATTTAACCCATCTATTTAAGAGCTCATAATGGCCCGTGTAATTCCTTAATGCAGGGGTCACTGAACACAGGAGTTGATGAGTATTCGTGTTTAGTTCTGTCGTTGTGTATGGCTGTGTTTTGAATAACAATGATAAGTATAAATCTGGGTTATCCATGCACAAGATATCTTCCAGTAATGCTGAGCAAAGACCTACAGTATTCCTCCAAATCAGTATTCCTGTGGTAGCGTGCACAATCTAAGGTGCCTCAGACGATTAAGCACAGTAAACCCCGATCACAAGTGGAAGCCTGGCTTCGCTAAGCCACCTCCTAAGACTCCGCAAGATGTTTTGGTCATTTCAAGTTCACGGGGCTAATTAGAGCAAACACGTGCACACACGCGCACGCACATGCGGCTACACAAATTGCAAGCTCGCAGTTACATACAAAGTGGTCTATGCCCGCGTGTACATCCACACAAGCGCCTTCTTTACGAGCACACAGGCACAATTGATATACACACACACACAGGTGTGTAAGCACGGTCACAAGTGCACTCGTGGAGGTGACCGCTGCCCTGCATTGCACACACCTGCACACACCTGCACACACCTGCACACACCTGCACACAAAGACAAACACCTCCCCCCCCCGGTATAGCCTCAACAGGTTTTCTGGAGCAAGTGCTGTTAGCAAGTAGCACTCATATTGAAGGTCCACACGGCACCACGCCCGACCGCCTTTGTCTCCTTCTTGGCGATGTTTACCGCACCAACAAGTTGCTAATTTGAGGCCGAGTCGACCGAGGCAAGTACCGGGACCAGTTCGGATAATCGTCATTGGCGAGGGGGAATAGAACTCGAATTGCCGCGCATAACGTCGCCGCGCCACAATCACTGCTTCTCCACGTTGCGCACACCTGCACAAAGGCAAAGATCCCCCAGATAGCCTAAACGGACTGTCGGGGCAAGTGCCGTTAGCGAGCACCTATGAAGGCTGGAACGGCACACGAGGTTGGTGGGTGGCTGACACCACGCACGGCCGCCTTTGTCTCCCCCGTGACGATGTTTACACACCGCACCAGGTACCCATTTGAGGCTGAGTCGACCTAGGGGAGGCCCAGGACCGATCGGATATAATCGTCACTTGGTGTTGGCCGTGTGTGAGAATCGAACTCGGGAGACTGGAGTTTGTAGTTCAGCGCGCTAGCCGCTACACGACCGCTCCCCGCTTTGTCACACACCTGCACGCACACCTGCACACACGTGGGAAATAAAGAAAAAAATGCGGCCGATTCAAGTTTGCGCACAACGGCGACTCGTGCGTGTTCCTTGCAACCCGTACAGAGCACGGGCCATGGAAACACACCTGTGCAGATACCTGAGAACTCAGAGATGTGTGTGTTCTAGGCCATGCCCGCTTGTTGTGTCCACGTGCGCGCCAAGTGTCACCCAGATTCTATGTTTACATACCAGTTACAGGTTCAGTACTCGGAAACCATTATTGATTTAAATTCTGAAAGTCCCTGTCGTTTAAAAAACACAACATTTTGACAGATTCTATAAGTTATACCCGTTGCTTGGGTCAGGTGCTTCCCCACCCCCTATCTCAGGGGTCGGGAACCTTTGTTACTGGGAGAGCCATAAAAGCCAAATATTTCTAAATATATTTCATTGAGCGCCATATAGTATTTTAACGTATAATAAATTAAATATGTCTTACTTTTAATGCAACTTCTGGTCACGGGACCCGTGACCCGTGAAATTTATCTTCAAAACTAATTTCTGTTTACTTTAAAATGACACAGTATTATTAAGCAATATCACAAGTTTTTTTAAATCAGTTTCCAAACTGATTTTTTTTTTCAACTCAAAATAGTCTGGGAGCCATATGCCGTCACCGGAAGAGCCATATATGGCTCGCGAGCCATAGGTTCCCGACCGCCCCCCTCTCTCACTCTCATTTCAACATTAACTGGCACTGGGTGATTTGCTCGCTGTCACTCCGTGAAGCACAGTGGTTTTATTTCCTCTCCCCACGTCTACCACCAACCTAGCCGCAATGCGTGCAACTCCTGCTGAACACACACGCGTGCATGCGCCCGTGTGTCGTGTGTGTCTGTCCGCGTGTGGGAGCTGGTGGTGTAGAGCGGTGAGCGCTACGAACCCTGGCCACCCGAGTTGGATTATGCCGCTCACGGCCAACTCCGGGTGACGATGATTTGGGATCGGTCCTGGGCCTCCCCTAGGTCGACTCGGCCTCAAATGAGTACGTGGTGCGGTGTGTAAATATCGCCACGAGGGAGACAAGCGTGGGCCGGTCTTGGATTCTGGCTACCCACCCCCTCGTGTGCCGGTGCCGGCCTTCATAGATGCTCGCTAAGAGCACGTGTCTGAACAGTCGGTGTTAAAGTTTTGTGTGTGTGTGTGAGCGGTGTGTGTAGAGGAATTACCCAGAAAGTGTGTTTTTAAGTCAACTCATGACACTGATGGCAAGGATGGGGTCGATGGATGATCATGATAATTATTTGGATACAGACCCTTGGGATTTCATTGTGTTATGTGGAAAGTTGGTGCCACAGTCTCGGTGGAGGTGGCGGGGGCGTGCTAGAGTGGGAGGAATTCAGCAATATTTTGATGCAAGCCAAGGTTTCACCGAAGCAAACACTCCGAGCGAATCCCACGCAGAACAAATATTGGCAAGGGTGCATAGCTTCGACCAGAGTGCACCTTCGATGCCATGGAAACCTTGTGTTTCAACACAGCTTACCGTTTGGCCTGTAATAGCATAATAACCTGACAGCGTTGCCTGGGTGACCTGGCATTATTCCACGTGGCAAAGACGAATTAAGAGCATTATAAAAGGCAGCTTGTTTAACGTTTGGTACAGTGTAAGGTTACCATCTAATTGAACCATAATGTAAAAGGCAGTCTATGAAATTCTTTGTTTTAAGTAGGTAATAATTCACTTTTTTGCACATTTACTTAACTGGAGTGCTGAGTGGTGGTTGAAATGAAACGTTGCAGATTAATACTGTGTGTTTGAGACGCAGTCACATTCACAGCAAGGTACATCGGTGCTGTCAATCAAAATTGCATTCATCAATGATTGCACTGCTCCTGTTATAAGTAGAAACCAAATTTTGACTTAAAGCTTTCGTGACTGCAGGAATTCATATTATATGGGTCTTTGGGTAAAGTCACGTAGATAAGTTCAAAGCAAATAACAAAAAATAAAAAAAACTACGACCTTTCGATCGCAACACAAGCGGTCGTCATCAAGAGGAAAAAAAAAGTTGTAGTTTTTTGTTATTTTTTGTTATTTTCTTTGAACCTATCTACGTGACTTTCTCGAAAGACCCACTGAATATGGAAACCAAATTTGTTTCTACAAATTATTATAGTCTACGTGCACGTGTGTTTCTACTCTTCTTGAGTGAACGCTTGTTTGTATGCATGTTGAAGTTTCTTTCGCACCGTACGTAGCCAACCGTGCTAATCGGAGGTGTGGCGGAGAAAGACGACAAATCTCCGTGTAACATTTACGCTTGTTGTTTGCCTTCGGCCCCGCTACAGGAATTTTAATGCAAATTTTACTTGACATCCATTTTGAGCCAGCACCAAGACCGTATGCCATCTTTTGTTCACGTCGTAACATAAAAAAAAAACTGGCTTAGTTGCTGTCAACGATTGATGAAGGTAAAAGATGCGCCCTCGGTACATCTCTGTATTTTAGCGCTCTCATAAAAGTGAGCGGTTTCCTGCGCAATCAATGCTCGGACGCTAATGTCCCGTTGCAGTCATGACCCAGTGGTGGAAATTCCACTTTCCCATGGCAGCGGGGTGAGTCCTTTCCAGGGAACATTCACTGTTGACCCTCTCCACGATGTAGCACCGTCATTTTATCGACCCCGGGTTGAGTCAAATGCTGACTGTGATTTTAAATTGCAATCTTATGATTGCAAGCCCAACACTTTACTACTCTCCCACATGGCTCGATTCTTGTTTTAATAATCAAAGTACCGCATTAACCGTATTTAGGTTTAGCAATGTTTTAGCTGTGAGCATACACATACAGTATACACACCAGAAGCATAGAAATACAGTGTATTGATGAACAGTTTTTCTTGTATTAGACTGCAGTGGTTGATAATGCATAAGTGTTAATTCTTTCCCGCACTATGCATTGCGATCTTAACGGCACTTAACAGCTCATGCATTACCATACGTACGGAATATCACCATTTAATTGGCACTGTGATAAATTACACAATTCTGGCCTTTCAGAATTGTATTATCAACGTGAAATTAAACGGCAGGTAATATTTTTTCTGAAATTGTGCAAAGAGAGATTAGGTATATGCTGTCAACGCATGGCCCACTGGCGCTATGAACGCGTCGATTTGCCAGCAGGCTTATTAGCAGTCTATTTGAGTACAAGAACGGCACGCTCTCTATAATTACATCGCACGATTTACAATACAGAGTTGCTCGTGGTGTGGAAACTTTAACGCCGGCAGCATCAGAGAACACATGTGGCGTGTTGCGCGTGAGGACGATATTTAATAGAGCTTACCTGTCGCTAAACGGCACGGCTAAAATGCCCGCTTGGGACCCTGGGTTTGTGTTGCAGGTGTGGCCCATGGAGACAGGTAGTTTGGTTTGTTTTTGCTTTGTGTGTGATTTTTTTTCCCCCTCCCTTCACACTGTGTACGGTCTCGCTGTGTAACCTGGGGGGTGCCAAGAGCTGATTGGTGTACTGCCTTTGTTGATCTTCGGAGTTGGTGGTTGAATTGTTTTTATGAATTTAATTTTTTTTGAGTCGAAGTGTATGGTTCAAACCTGCTGTAGGGCGATGTCCATGCATGAAAACTGTGTGTTATTAAGCCAGAAGTGTCTGTGTGGTGTAGTTGTCATTGTCTCCTTACCTTAGGGCTCAAGGTTCAAGGAATCGAATCCACTGCCAGCCCCACGATGGTGGTGTTTTGTCATTTTAAAATAAAATCAACACTCCACATGTTACTTTTACGTGCACGTAAAATAATGACTACGTTTATGAATAGGCCATTGTGTAAGTACTGACTGGGTCATATTTGAAACTCTTTAATGGCAAAGCTCAACTACCTGAATGTCTCTTTTGGTACATTTTATTTTTAGTTATGTTGAGATTAGGTATGTTCCTCAGGGCCAATTTGCTACAAGACAACACTCTGCGTACATAAAATGATGGTACAGTGGTTCCCTTTGATTATATTATCACCATTTTCATTATGGATCGTCACCACAGCCAGACATATTGGGCGGTATCAATATAATGCTAATCTTGTCCCTGTCTAACTCGTGTTCTGGTTCAGACACATTTTACAAGGGTAATGTGTGTGAAATGTTTATATTCAGCTATACAGGAATATGTACAATTCAATACGCCGTATAGGGGAGAAAAGCCGGGAGACCAGCATTGCTCAGAATAATATAATGTAAGGTGTTTCCAATTTAATGTAATAGCAAAATGGAAATTTATGACCAATGGAGAAATTCATATATTGGAATGGACATGGTCCATTAAGCACTTACCTGATCATTGCTTCTGTCTGCTGGGACCAGGCTTAAACAAAAAGAAGATTGCATTGGGAAACCAAAACGGCATTCGGTGCTGCCAATATGCCCATTTTTGTTACAATGGTAAAACCACTTTATTAGTCCTTCCTTTAAAGCTCGTGTATATACACATTATTACTAAATCCCCGGTTTAACAAGCGGCTGCAGGCAAAAATGTGAAGGTAAATCAATGTGATGTGAATGCAACAAAGCGAGTTGGGGGGGAAGAAAAGTACCCATCGCAAGGGCCTTCCGTTACATGCCAATATTGTTGAGAAGGGACATGCCAATATTGCTGAGAAGGGTGATGGAGCGGTTGTGCAGTGGTTAGCACATCGGTTAGCGCAGCGTGCGATGAACCTGGCCTCCTAAGTTTGATTCCCGGACCTGGCTGACATCAGCAGCGAGTGATATCCGTGTCATCTCTGTGCCTCACCCAGGCCAGATCTGCACCTTATTTATCAGACTTGTTAATACCATTTACAAAAATGCCCCCCTCTCCCAAAAAAAATCTGCCATGCGTGTCTTGATTGTTTGTTCACGATTCCGAGATTTCCGCACGCAACTTTGGGTTCAACAGCGTTTCTTGGAGCTACTCCAAAGTTTTGGATCCAACTGGTGCCTTCTCTGGGGATCTCCACACTCCATTGCCATCTCTGTAACAGACGTTATTGTGATCGAAGCTATTGGGATCAATAACGTATAATGTACGTACTTGTTTGTAAGATCATATTGTTTGTATAAATATATGTAATCGTGTTTAATTTGTAACGCTTGCTGCGGTGTTTGTCCGCTGACCGAGTCCACCCTTGAGTCTGACCAGCTAGTTGTGCCTCAGGCTTGTTCCATCTGGCCCGGCCCTCTAGCTGCTACCGTAGGCGCACACCAGGCTCAACATCCCTGGTGAGTCGGTACAGTCAGCAGCTGCCAACGCCGAACCCCGGGGCGGCGGTTAACTAACCTGGCAAACTCAGCTTGTCTGAGCCTGGGCGTGTGGAACCCCTGGTGGAGGAAATTCCACCAAAACGGGTCTTTGGACCTTCCACTGCAACCAGGACCATCTCCAGTCGTCTTGACTACGTCTTGCCACTGGGTACAGATGCGGCTGGTCGAGAGAGTGAGGTTGTCGCTGCGCAAATCACCCTCACTTAAATCCAAGTTCTCTGCGCAAGTCATGGCACTTATTTACCATCGTCAATCGTGTTTAGTTTGTAACGCTTGCTGCGGTGTTTGTCTGCTGACCGGGTCCACCCTTGAAAAGAGCTGTCTATATGCTTAGGTTTTTTCGGTAAAGTCACGTAGGTCAAAAAACATTAAAAAGTAAAATAAAATAAAAATCACGACGTTTCGGAGGCAACACAAGCTTCCGTCTTGCCTCCGAAACGTCGTGATTTTTATTTTATTTTACTTTTTAATGTTTTTTGACCTACGTGACTTTACCGAAAAAACCTAAGAATATGAATCATTGCAGTCACGAAAGCTTCAAATCTAGAATAAAGAGCTGTCTAGCTCAATGGGTTATTTACTCGGCAAATAAACTTCTAAATCTAAATCTGCCATCACGAGCCCGCAACTGACCAGCGTGGCGAACAGTGAACTAAACAACTTTCCCTCGGCCGACACTGCACAGACAGACGGGCCTTCATCCAGCAGTGGATTGACAAAGGGCTGAAACTCAACAATCCGTCATCATTGTTTAAGATCGCTGTATTGTTTTGGCGTACCCTTTAGGACCCTCATTTATATAAATGATTCTTGCTGTTTGCAATGCTTCAAACGTTGAGACGGAAATAAACAACATCATGGGACCTCCTTTGCCAGTACCAAAATATAATAGGGTTTTCCCCTTTTTTCTGGCAACAAAACAGGTGTTAAGATGTTAAAACACCAAACTGAAACCTTTTACAAGGAATCATGTCTGCATTAACCACAATGCTTGTGGTCAGAATGCAAAAAAACATACTCTGATAATATATGCATTGTACTTGAAACTGATTGGTCCACACCAGAGACAGCTTTCTTTTGAACCTCGTCTCTAACGGTGTTAGACCAGAGGACGCCAAAATGCGTCACAAATGCATCCTCTGGTCTAACACCGTATGAGACGAGGCTCAAAAGAAAGCTGTTTCTGGTGTGGACCAATCAGTTTCAAGGACAATGCATATACAGTATTATGTGTTTTTGTGGTTAATGCAGACATGATTCCTTGTAAAAGGTTTCAGTTTGGTGTTTTAACATCTCGACACCTGTTTTGTTGCCAGAAAAAAGGGGAAAACCTATTATCATAAACAAAACACTTGCAGGATGTGCTCTTTAGCGGAGCGTGAGCTAATGAGTAGTAATGCGTGTTGTCTCTTCCGCGAATGAATCGCTCTACATTTTAAGTTGTGTAAATTACCAATTTGCCAAGTTCATCTTGGTCCTCTGTGTTTGTGTTCCGTTTATTATAACTGCAAAGTTTGCTTTGGTCTCAGCTGTGGTTGTGACCGCTGTCACTGCAAAATGCTTATTTTCCAAGAAAAACACTTCTCAGGATGTACCTGCTTTGGTTGTTTCACCAGTGGTATAAATATATTTTTGTGTGTGTAGAAGGACAATGGACTACCTGGGTAATAACATTTAAGCTCTGAAAAAAATAACGACTTTTCTATACTCCCCCTGACAAACCTCTCATTGCCCTACAGGAGAATGTCTAATGCCTGTGGTGATGGCGCCACCCTTTGCCAGATCCATCTTTACCGGGGCGGTGATGGCGCACACCTATAATCCATAGCAGGAGGCAGCGAGGGTTGGTTGTTCGGACAAAATGTTGTCGAGGTCGTTGTACCCTGACTCGCCAGGAGAAGGCGGTGCAGCAAGTGTGGATTCATCTCCGTTTGTTTCTTCTGTATGGCGTCGATGAGTGTTGCCCCATCACACGTGTGTGGGGTTTCTCTCCCATTATGTACATCCACTCTTACACGTTCTTCAAACGTCTGAATCTATATGCGCCTTCGTGTTGCGGATCGCGCAGTGTTGTGCGATGTACTGTGTAGTTAAGTCAATTGGATCAATGTTTATTTGTTACGAGGAAAGTCTTACGCAGCCTGTTACCAAGCGACCCAGCTAGTTTGCAATAGAGATCTGTGGTGCATCAGCAAGAAAAACATCATAAAAGTGATACATTAAGCTATGTAAAAACGTAATATTATTTGTATTTTTATATCAAATATGATCACATGTGAATGTCTGATGTATGTGAATGCTCCTTTGCAAAATGAGCCACTAATTTCCCTTTAAGTCCTTTGTATTATAAGGCTTGCACTATCATTTTCAGTCAGGCACAATCATAGTGTAATTTGATACAATTCATTTGCAATGTATCATCAGAAAGTTATTGCTTATGATGGAGTGTCCTTTTAGAAATGTGGGCATTTAGCAGCGTCAGGAAACAGGAGTAACATTTACAAAGCTTTAAAAACTGCATACCCAGGTCAATAATTACTGGTCGAGTACACCCGTGTATGTATTTGGTGTGCCGCTACTTGTGAAATGGCAATATGTTACATGCTAATGTCGAGGTCTGCTAGCCACGAGAGAGCTTCAGGAGAGAGTTTGTGTGGTTATGTGCTCTTCCTCCATTGAAAGAGTGCAGACTACAGGGGTTTACAATGTGAACAACTATAACCCGTAAAAACAAAGTTTTTCACTATAAATCCTTTATATGCGTGGCGGCTAGAGTCCTCTCGTCCTCTGGCTTGAGATGGCTGCCATGGCAGCATTAAGCAATTGGTAATTAAATATAATATTTTGTCCTAAAAAGTGTAAAATTTAGGAAAAAAAATTTCACGAGCATTAATTGTCACGCACAACGAGTCTGTGTGGAAAATGTCAGCTCGATTGGATCACGGGAAGTGGGTTAAAAAACAACCGAAAGATTTGCACAGGTCCTAAGCAAGCAAGTGAACTTAATATAAAGGATTTAAAAAAAAACTAATTCGTTCCGGATTCCCTGTTGCTTGAGCCATTTTTGGGCAGATAATTCCCGGAGGAAGAACATGTGACCGTTTCCACCGAATACTTTTGAGCCACATGGCCGTGATCCTCGGCAGTGGCTTTTGGATAACCATACTCTTAGTTCTTTCGGTAAAGTCACCATGTAGGTAAAAAAAGAAATAAAAATGAATACAAATAAAACAATAAAAATCACGACGTTTCGGAGGCAACACAAGTCTCCGTCATCAGGTGGGACCGTCACAGCCAGATTTGCTGCATCAAGTGAGGGAGGGATTCAAGGTGTAAGCTCTTAAGTACCAGTTAAGGGGGGAGGGGGGAGGGGGGAGGGGCTTATCAGAATGTGGTAGCCAATGAATGGAACGTATCGGGAGGGGGGGGGGCGGGGCTAACAGAGGGACGGGGTACTCGTGGTCGTGGTCAACGACGTGTTTGTGCACAAGTCACTGTGGATGTACATAATAGAAAAGGAACGAAAATGCCCATGTTTATACCAGTGTTGGCTGACAATAAAGAGAGTACTGTTAAACGTTAGGGATGTTAACACTCGGTAAAGTAAAATAGTGCCTGTCAGATAAGATGGTCCAAAAATGTGTAATCATCGGACAAAGACGGTCACCGCATCGCGTGGCGCTTTCAGATGCGCTTCTTCGGCCGTCTGGAACGTTCTTCCTGCCGATATTAGGAAGCCACTGGAGCTATGCACTTTTAAACCTAGATTGAAAATTCATTTCTTTAGAACCGCATTTTGTGTTTAATTTATTGTCCTTCACATGCACCTCCGATTAGCATGGTTGGCTACGTACGGTGTGAAAGAAGTTCAACATCCACACATTGTCCATAGTTTTAGTTGCATGGCCACAATTGCACTGTGGGTTGTCTTTAATTTTTCATTTCTGAAGGCGATATGTGCATTGGGCTTGGTGGTGTTTTGATGCGGTTTGCCACTGCCTTTCTGCCTAGAGCATGGAGCTATTTATTTATTAATTTATTTCCATGCCATTTTATTCCACACATCTTGTACATCAAACATTACACATAAAACATTAGTCATTATAACCCTTCCATGAGCTTTACGCAGTAAAAACGCACACAAAAATCCCAGGAAATGTTATATACAAAAACCAAACGCGTGCAGTGCTGCGTATAATCAATATGGGTTTGTTGGATTTGTGTTTGTGCAGTCAGAGCAGTTCATTGTGCTCCAAAATGCACGTAAAAAATCGTGCAGATATGCAAGAGCTGTGGAGTGGATTATGCGTCTGGAATTATGTGCATGCATCGGATTAGCAGTAAGAAGATACAACTAATTGAATGTTGAATTAGTTCCCTTTTAATATTTATTTTTATTCATACGATTCATTTAAAACGGCCCTGAGTCTTTTATTTCAACCGAGGCCTCTTTAACAAGGCAGAATGAGTTGGCTATTGTACAGAACAGGGCCACTAAAGTACGTTATGGATTTTTTTTTTTTGCAATTTCGCGCCAGTGCTGTAGAATACAAAGGGCAGTTTCATTCGGCGCTTTATAATTTCTTATGGAAGACCAAATTTAATGTTCTTTGTGCTATGGCCAGTTTTAAACATAGCATGTAATTCTAGATTTGAAGCTTTCGTGAATGCAAGGATTCATACTCTTTGGTTTTTTTCTGTAAAGTCACGTAGGTAAAAAATAGAATAAATTAAACAACTAAATTAAATCACGACGTTTCGGGCACAAAACAAGCGTCCTTCTTCAGGTGGGGACAACGTAGCGAAAGCACAACCAAAGGGTATAGCATGCAATTTCAGTACATATCTCGCGTATAACTTAAACTTGTTAATATGGGAAAAAACAAATGCAATATGCTCTTATTGGCACCAATAGATACATAACTACAATTTTTTAAGGCAATTTTTTTTTATGTGACTGTCGGTATAAATTGATGGATGAGACAGACCAGATGGGGCTGAAATAATCTGGGCATGGTGATACAATTGTGCGCTCCTACACTTGGGAGGCCAGGCGTTAGTGGATCACACAGATTTGTGAAACGCTTCCACCCATCGGGCTGCAAGGTGGCCAGGGGAGATGGCAGTACAAAAAAAAAGTCTCTTAAATCAACCTAAATGGGGTTTTGATTATTATGCACTCACGTTGCATGGTTTTTTTTTTTCTAGGCACTTCCATTTCCTCCCACAATGCAAATGCTCATGAACGTGATTGACCAATCACCCCAGAAAATTCCCTGAGACTCGGTTAGGCTTTCCTGGAATAAAGGCTTTATTAACTATTATTATAATCAAACATATTGCATTGCGGGATTGTGAGACATGGCAGCTGCATAGGGATTCCTTCAATCAGCAGTGGATTGATCATGGCCGATGATAATCATTATTATGAAATAAGAAAAAGGACATAAGATGAGCACCTTGGGGGGGGGGGGGGGGAGACCACTGATTGGTAAATAGAAAAAAATCTGGTTATTCAAGAAATGCGAGCACATACGTGTGTGCGTGGAAACATTCTCATCACCGCTGTCGACAGGAGAGTGAAGCTGTTAAGCGGGTAACTCATGATGTAGTCGTGTAGGTTGGGGTGTCGACACTTTAGCTGTCAAAAATACACGGTTTCAATTGCGGGCTTTCCACGTGTTTGGGTGAGAGCGTGTGTGATGTGTGTGTGTGGCGAGTACGTTTTACCGATGTACAACATTGTCAAGAAATGTTGCTTGCTTTAACAAATTCCGGTTTGCTGAAAAAAATGTAACTTGGCATATCTTCCCACGTGGCAACTTGATTTGATTGGCTTTGCCTGGTGGTGGAGGGTTAAAGTAAAAACAATACTTCAGATCTTCTTGATCTCACCCAAAAGAAACAAATCTTGAATAATGTTGGTCGTATTCTTTGGGTCTTTCGGTAAAGTCACGTAGATTGGTTCAAAGAAAATAACAAAAAACTACGACGGTTTCGATCGCAACACAAGCGTTCGTCATCCTTCCTGATCTACGTGACTTTACCGAAAGACCCAAAGAATATGAATTCCTGCAGTCACGAAGGCTTTAAGTTAAGATTTAATGTTGGTCGTGAATAAACCGTAATATGAAAATTCTACCTAATCGTGTCTGCTGTAGCAGGCGTAGCTAATAAATCATCAAGCTCTCAAGGCTCTGTGGTGTGTTGAATATATATTAAACTATGCGTGCTGGTTTGATCATGTGTGAAGTATCTATTCATAAGGAATGCACGTGCGTGGTTTATTGGCCACTGTAGTAGTCGGGTGTGTCTGATGAGTCACTTCCCCACTGACTACCATGGATTGTCACGACTCAAGGTCGCAAGTCAAGTTAAGAGTTATCGGGGTTAAATTTCGATTTAAAGCTTTCGTGACTGCAGGGATTCATCTTCTTGGTTCTTTCGGTAAAGTCACGTAGGTAAAAATAATAAAAAAAATGAAGTCACGTAGAAGGGAAATAATAAAGTAATAAAAATAATTTATTTTATTGTTTTATTTTTATTATTTTATTATTTCCCTTCTACGTGACTTTACCGAAAGAACCAAGAAGAGTTATCGGGGTTGTTTATTTTTTCCACCTTATTTATATTGTTTAGCATTTTTAGTATCACTTTCATAGTGTTTAGTTTGCGGCCTTGAGCCCAAATCTAACACGGACGTATAATTTGCATATAGCTTGATTTTAAATGGCAAATTGAGTCTGGCGCGCACGAATCGGCGACCGTATTAGTGTAAATACGATTTTTGATCGATGAATTGACGTGCTTCATTTTATGCTTGTTCCTCTGAGTACTACGGTGGCGAGATGTTAACTACCTCATCTGGTATGCAGGAGGTCGTGGGTTCGATCCCAATCTCGACCCTGACACCTGCTGCTGTATAATTGGAGTTTGCATGTTCTCTCCGTGGTCGTGTGGCTTTTTCTCCGCGTTTGTCCCCCCACATTTTATAATCATGCATTTAGATTATTTGGCTGCTATGAATTTCCACGTAAGCCACTTCGTTGAGCTATCATTTGTGGCCAGGTCACTTCTGAAAGAGAGCTGTATAGCTCGGTGGGCCTTACCTGGTTAAAAAACAAATAGAACTTGAATGACAGGTGAGGTCGAAGGTTGGGATTACAATAAAGCGTTACATGACAGTGGAGCGGCACAGAGCGTGAACAGGAAACGATTGATCTAAATAAAATAAACACCAGCCATCGCTCAGAACTATTCTACAACGGCGAGCAGCTTGACGAAGCGCGCTATGCGCAGAACGGAATCATCTGACGCTGTGATCGCGACCGGCGTCAATTAGCACACGCGGAAATCTGCACGCCAAAGGGGTCCGATGTTTCCCCTCGTTTCCATATAACTTCCATGAGTTTTACAACTAATCTCTTAAATCTTGACTTCAAGCTTTCGTGACTGCAGGAATTCGTAATCTTGGGTCTTTCGGTAAAGTCACGTAAATAGGTTCAAAGAAAATAAAAATAACAAAAAAATAATCTCTTCTCGAACGCTTATGATTATTTGCGTGTACCATGACTGTAAGAATATATTTTAATGTATACAACCATACATCGTTATATGCCTTTTTCTAGTTGTATGGATACACTCGCACCTGCCATAGGAATATGGAATTTTCTAAAAAGGGCTCAAGGTTGTAAACAGCACATGAGCACTGTCTCAATGCAAATTTGAGCCAATAAAATATCTGTAACTTAAAAAAATACAGCCGTGTATTGTGACTTTTTAAGTGGGTGCTGTTTTTTATATTGACTGTTCTAATGACTTTCTTGCTCCATCATATGAATGCTGATTTTCCACCACCAATTCAGCGCTGTGAAGCAAGGGATGAGCGCTGCCTCGTACTTATGTAGGTTAGAAACACTTTAACATCTGAACGTTTGTTATTTTATTATATACATTGTACATGAGGAAATATTTGACTGGATGCCTGGTGACCCAGGCGTGTGACCACAATAACCCGGAAAGTGGCTGATCTTGTGAGATCTCGGAAGCTTAGCTGGCTTGAGCCTGGATAGTGCTTGGATGGATCAGCACCATAATTCATAACAGGTGTTATTGGCTTTGGGGCTATGTGATGGGCAGTAGAGAGCGGTGCAGCAAAATCCATTTGTTGCACTGTACTTCCTTGCTCCCGTGTGTAATCTTCCCGCCTCCATCGACGTGCGTGGGAAATTATGGTCAAAACAACCTCCTCGACCCACACGGAAGGGGGAGGACTTCATCCAGCAGTGGAATGACAAGCGTATGTTCATGACCTACACAAGTAAAAGGACCACTGGACTTTTGTTTATAGGAGTGGGGAATTAAAGCCATAATACAGGATTTTTTTGGGTTAGATCGCGTAAATATATAAATACGTCATTAAAACCTACCACCACCCGACGACACAGCCAATTAGTAAGGTTTGTCACGTAAATAGAAAATGCCAATTCGTTCCTAGTACAGCACACCGGTCTGTTGGAGAGCAAAGCCAAGACATTTATAACTTACCTTTTGCCCGTCCAAGGACGGGTGTATTGCAGTAAATCTGAAATTTGCAAGCGAAAAGCAGACTGCGATGTGATGTTCATTGCATTAATGCGTGTGCAATTACAAAAAACAACAACCGGCATTCGCCACTAAGTGGTGGTGATGTCACCATGAAGCTTGTGCCAGGCTAGGTGCACGTCGAGGCCACGTAAAGTGTCGAACGCCCACTGGCAGGAGCTCACGGGGCAGACCCAGGTGCCACGGGTCGACTGACTGAAATGACCGGCCGAGGCACCATCTGTGCCCCCTACTGTGCCAACTTGCTATGCTTTAGCCACCCGGCGCTCCGCTCATTGTTGTGAGCGTCGCTCCTCTGCCCTCCGTTGTTGTTGGAGGGCGACTGCCTCCAACTGCCCAGTAGCGTCCTTCACGAGTCTGCTCCACAGAGGCCGATCTTGACCCTGCTGGTAACAGTCATGGGCAAGTCCACTCAGCTCCACATCCTCCTGTACCACATCACTCCATCTCTTTTCTAGCCCGTGCCGCGCCCGTTTAGCCCCCTCTATCCGGCCGAACAAAAGCTGTTTAGGCATGCGGTGGCTGGGCATGCGGGCTACAGGACCCAGCCAACACAGCCTTGCCTGCCGGAGGAGCTCACCGATGGGACTTGGTCCAGATTATTCAAGGATTTGTGAGCTCCTCACACAATGGATTGTAGGCAGGCCAGCCTAAATGTTTCTAACTGGCGAAGATGTTCCATTAGGGGGGGTCCACGTTTCGCAAGCGTAGAGAAGGGAGGGAATGACCGTGGCTGAGAAGACTTGAGCTTCGTGTGGAGCGACAGACCAGGTAGCTTCCACACAGCGTTACGCAATTGATGAAAAGATAATTCCGCTTGACTAATTCGGAGTGAGACCTCTGCCGTCGAACCAGAGCCAGTCATGAGCACACTGCCCAGGTATGGAAAACTCTCCACTCTCTCCACAACTGCCCCATCACCAATTGGGAGTTGTGCGGGTAGAGTGTCCGATGGTACAATATACCCAGGACTGGTGCTGAGTTTTGGTGGGGCTAATGGTAAGGCCCCACCTCTTAGTGGCACACTCCAGGTTCAGCAGCAGCGCCTCCAACTCCTACTCTGAGTGAGCGGCAATTACCAGATCATCGGCATACATAACGTGGTTGACCAATAGGGAGCCATCCCTTGACCGCACCCAGGCATCGATCAGCCTCCCATTGTATCTGTACCAGATGGAAATTCCTCTGGTACAGCCATCAAAGGCTTCACGAACTACATGGTCTAAAAATATGTTAAATAATGTGGGAGCCAGTGGACATCCCTGTCGCACCCCAAGGTGAACAAGGAATGGCTCCGACTCCCGGCCACGTAGTTTTACCCAGGCCCGCTCTCCATCATGAAGGTCCATAATTAACGGGAGCAGAGGGTCAGAGACTCCGAAAGCATGAAGAATAACTCGGAGCCCAGGCCTAATAGGTGTAGTGCTGCAGGTTACTTTTTTGATGGAGTTAAATAGTGATTTGTGATAGTGGGCCATTGAGGCAGACTCCATCTCCTCAGCAACCCGTGACCACCACCCATCTTTGCAGCTCCTCACGGCTCTCCGAACCTCCGAGTGAAGGCTGCGGTAAGCCTCCTCATTCTCTGACATGGGATGCTGTAGACGATGAGAGTGGGCCTGTCGCTTTTTCTCAGCCAGCCTGAACACCTCCTCTGTCAGCCAGGGTCTCTGGGGAGGTCTGGACTGTGTACCCAAGCAGCAATTGCAGCTGCATAAGCCACAGTCCTAAACCTCGCCCATTTCCCCTCGACATCTGGAGGAGTGGGGGACAATGCCAACCCCAGCTGCAAGTGATGATTAAATTATCACTTGCAACTTTCATCAGCTAGCTGAGACCAAGGCCACCTTGGGTTTGAATGGGGTGCTGGGTGTACACCCACCACCGGCGTGGAAGAATGGCAGGCACATATTACAGATGACAAGTCGATGGTCAGTGGGCAGATCAGCTCCACGGTAGTTACTGGTGTCAAGGACATGGGCCCGCAGCCACTGTTCCATCACTACATAGTCTAGCAGATGTTCTTGCTTCGACCCGGCATGCATCCATGATCTTGTGTGGATGCGCTGATGTCGGAACAGCATGTTGGTATTTACAAGCCCATGGGTTGCACAAAAATCTAGCAGCCTCCCTACCGTTGTTATTGAGCTGATCTGGCCCATGCCTTCCAATCATTCCAGACCAGGTGACAGCATCATGACCAATTCGGGCATTGAAGTCGCCCAACAGGATGACTATCCCGAGGGGCCACTTTAGCTAGCACCTGTGACAGGAGGTCATAGAAGCCATCTGACTCATCGGCCTTGCCTGCATCCCTCCACAGATGTTCGTCTTCGGTGGGGTCATAAGTAACCACGACCACCACTCCTCGCCTCCGGTAGATGGGAAGGTGAGCCCAAAGTAGTCTGGGGCTTACCGCTTCCCACACCTCACTGCCACGCTCCCACGTCCCCTTCATTCTTTTGTTCAGAAGAAGAGCCACTCCCTTTTGTTTGGTAGTCTCCTGCCCCGAGTAGAGAACTGTCCACCCCTGACCGGACCTCCTGAATACCACAGAGATCCAGGAGATACCGGTCCAGCTCCCAACAGATGAGTGGCAGCCTCTCCTCTGCAGTGAGCATTCGAACATTCCACGTGGCCATCCGAAGTGGCTTTTTGTTGTTTCTGGAGGAGCCCCGAGGGTAAAGATTCAATCTCCTGGCTCCGCCAAATGGGGTTTGACCAGGAGACGTCATAGACACCTGTCCCCCCGGGGCTTCCGGCACAGGCTTATTAATTAGATATTTTATACGTGGTTTTGTGGTAATTAATTGAAGGTGGAGGGGTTACCAGCACCTCGCACCCGTCCAGAGCCCCCATTTGGCCGCTGTAGTGGTTACAAACGGCCACCACAGCATTGCCGTCCGGCACCACGAGGAGGTAGGGGGTTGTTTTTGCCACACAATTTCCAAGGGCGCGGTGACAGAGACCTATTGTTCATCATGACGTCCTTTTTACTTTGATGTCTCAATAGCGTTACGGAGATCGCGTGACGTGAGAGTTCTGCCTTTGTAATGAGGGTTGTAAGTTGATGCCGAGGAGGGGGGAGGAGGCGTCTCGGCCCCCCACGTGGAGTGAGGTCAGCCACTAATTATTATGAATGGAGGGGGGGGGGGGTGTCGATTTGGAGGACGTCACCTATTAATGATTATTAATGAGGGGGGCTGTTCGATGTGGATTTGCGTTACTTGCTCATGATTATTAAAGAGGGTGCTCATGTGCAGTGACGTCACATGCTCATGATTATTAATGAGGGGGGAGTCCATGTGGAGGACGTAACCTGTTCATGAATATTAATTAGGGGGGCTGGTCGATGTGGAGTGACGTCACGAGCGTTAAGGACAGACATTCTTGGGTGATTATAGTAGGTATAGATTGTGAATCGGCACGTTCTGTTTTTCTGACAAACCTTACTAATTGGCTATGTCGGGTGGTCGCGGGTTTAACGACACATTTATATATTTACGCGATATAACCCAAAAAACCCTGTTATGGGTGGTATTGGTCGCGAAAGTCTACATGTTAAACTGAATTTAAAGCCCTCTGTGGCTCGCTCCATATGGATGCCACGACGACTGCTCAATGTTCATCACTCTGGCTCCCAGAGCGCCCTCTGCTGTGTTAGCTGGGGGGTGTTTGGCCTTTATTGGTCTGAGCTAAATTTCGATTTAAAGCTTTCGTGACTGCAGGGATTCATCTTCTTGGTTCTTTCGGTAAAGTCACGTAGAAGGGAAGTAATAAAATAATAAAAATAAAACATAATAAAACAATTCTCACGACGTTTCGGCCACAACGCAAGCAGCCGTCCTCAGGCGAAGAATGAAGCACCACCAAGCTTGGTGGTGCTTCATTCTTCGCCTGAGGACGGCTGCTTGCGTGACTTTACCGAAAGAACCAAGAAGGTCTGAGCTAAGTTTTAATATTCTGTTATGATGGGGTTTCTTGTCATTTATACATTTGACTATTGGCGAGGATTGCCGCGATATTGTTTCTCGTGATACGATACGATAACACATTTTACAGTTTGACGATTATCGCAATATCAGTTTTCCATCACATTTGCATTGTAGCTTTTTGGGCTTCACTGTACCTCATCTAGGGGGTGAGGGAGAAGCGCCGCCCAGTGAGGTGTACTTCTTTAACATCTCGCCACCGTGGCGAGATGTTAACTACCTCGCCTGGTATACAGGAGGTCGTGGGTTCGACCCCGACCCTGACGCCTGTATATTTGGTGTTTGCATATTCTTCGTGGTCGCGTGCATTTTTCTCTGGGTCCTTTCGGATTTTCCCTCCACATTTACGATCAACATGTGTTTAGAGTATTTAGCTGGTATACATTTTCACATGATGATAAGCCACTTCGTTGGGCTATCATTTGTGGCCAGGTCGCTTCTGAAATAGAGCTACATAGCTCAGTGGGCCTTTCCTGGTAAACTAAAATTAGTTTATAGTTAGTTGTCGTATCATGCCTCGAGTTTCTTGGCTGTCTGCTGGTTGGGCTCCTGTCCACCCTAACTGTTGTTGGTGACTTCTGCAGGCAGTTGCCACCGAACCTAGCTGGGTAACTGGCTAAACGCGATTTTCCGCGTCACAAACATTGAATTGCTATGACGGAAGGAGCTCGAAAATGAACACTGTTGATTAAAAAATGTTCAAGCGTTTTAATTTGTACTCAAATTAATGTGATTATTTTGCCATAATATTCTGCAGATCTGAGAGAATATAAAAAAAAACATCACAATACATTAACTTGGCATATTATGACATAAAAAGCATCTTCTTGGTTCTTTCGGTAAAGTCACGTAGAAGGGAAATTTTTTTTTTTACTTTATTGTGTTTTATTTTTATTATTTTATTATTTCCCTTCTACGTGACTTTACCAAAAGAACCAACAAGATGAATCCCTGCAGTCGCGAAAGCTTTAAATCGAAGTTTACGTAAAAGCAGATTACTTTTAGTTATCCAAGTGCAGGATTGCGAGAATAGTGTGAACGTGACAGCTATCTTATTATTTTTGTTGCAGAGCAACGGCATCTCTATAAGTGTGTGTGTTTATATATGTCAACATTTGACCAATGATAATCACGATGTAATGTTGTTTTGCATAACGTATGAAAACATTATTGTTGGATCTCACCATACGATATAACGTCGCATCACCATATTACACAACTCTCATCTGAGTTGGACGCAAGTTCAACCCTGTTACCATTTGCTTTTGGGCCTGCGAACGACATTGCTTATACCCATTAATGTTGACAAGAGCTTTGTTGGACTGCATAAGATTTACTTTTTATTCTTTGACACAAACTCCATTTCCAGTGAAGTGAGTTTTCTCATTTGGCACTTGCAGCAATGAATACAATGACTTGCCGTTGTAAGACTATGAGAGTTGGACTATTTAACTATACAAGTAATTGATTACCAACTATCGTTTTTATTTGTCGACAAATCGAATAACCTCTCATCTCGTGTGTGCCGCTGGCCGGGAGGTAATAAGCGGGACTTGGTGACGCCATCGGCATCATCAGCTGCGTCATGCGGGGGGGCAGCTTGTCGCGATGTGGGAGTGCCTGCAGGTTTTATTGGGTTACCGAGTAAAGGTCCACAAAAACCTCGATTGGGTTTAAAACAATACAAACGAGATTGCCTTAATGAAAGGAAAACCAACGGATTATTGACCAGAATCGGTGCGCCAAATTACGACAGTCGGGAACATTTCTGGGGTGAATCATGACGCGCCTTCCGAGGCAGAAACAACAACATTAAGATATATTCTTGGTTCTGTCGGTAAAGTCACGCAGAATGGAAATAATAGAATAATAAAAATGAAACATAATAAAATAATTCTCACGACGTTATTTTATTATGTTTAATTATTATTATTTTATTATTTCAATTCTGCGTGACTTTACCGAAAGAACGAAGAAGATGAATCCCTGCAGTCACGAAAGCTTTAAATCGAAACATTAAGATAGCTCCGCCTGCCCCAAGTGCCCACGCTAGAGGGCGCCGTTTGCTTAAAGTGTAAAGTGATTTTTGCTGACTTGGGCCCACAACTCCTGCAGATTCATTAAATAGCCCCGGTGCTCCAATATGTGAAACTAATTGTACACGATGTGCTTTACACGAGTTGACTTTTTGTTATTCATATTAACAATGTAACGTGTTTTTTCTTCTTGGGGACTTGGTTGGTTGCGAGACCTTTTTAAATTAAAGTGTGCCTTATTGACAAATAGAGCATGCAATATTAATGGTAAGAGTGTTCCACAATTATTTCAACACACTCTTATTTATGCTCGGTGCTGGCCATGTGCTAAGTAAATAAAACAGCTGTAACATAAATCTAAGCATTGCTGCAATTCCCTGGTAGCTTTGCTAACTGTTTTTAAAACGCCGACTTGGCAACCAGATATAATGGTTGATGAAAAGTCAGCCACACGATAACCTCCCCTAAGGTCTTCGTTTTTTTTCCATCAATGCCCATGTGCACTTGGCTATTCCTGTTAAATGTTCGCAGCATTTCGTTAGTTGTTCTTTTGAGAACCTGCCAATGTCATGAAACTGTCGGCCACTACCAATCCTGCATTGTGTTTAAAGGTCACTCAAGCTGACCCTGGATGCTCTAGGGAGCTATGAATAATGCGGAATGCTCGAGACACTTGGACACATGTACAGTTTATATCGCAGTACTTTTACGGTTCTAAATTTAGATAATTCTACTCGGTTTATTTCTACTTAAAAATGCAGATTTGTTTTGGGATCTGCTGATAGTGTCCACATAACACTGCCTTTGCATATGTGCTTCAAATGCGTTGAGCTATTTTTCATTCATCGCCATCTTGGCCCAAATAAAACGTGCAAATTGGAAGAGCAGAACCTGCTACCCCAACATGTGCACACTGAGCTCCAAAGCCCAATGTCTAAGTGAACAGGTTTAAACACGCAGAACATATCCATCTTAATGAGTGAGCGCGTGAAGACAAAGGAATTTAGGTCGTGACAGGCAATGATTAAATCACCCGCAATATGCCCCATCCTATCTTATCAGACCTCAAGCTAAGCAGGATTTGCCTGGGCAATGGATGGGTGATCACCATGCACAAACAAAGGGGGTATATGCATTGTGGGTAGTAGAGGGCAGTGGAGCAAATTCCATATTTTTTCTAGATTTCCCCACCTTCACCAACCTGTATTGACCAGCGTGGTGAAGTATGGTTAAACAATCCACATGACCAACATAGCTTGAAGGGAGCCCTTCTTCCATTGGTGGATTGAGAATGGCTGAAATTTGTTGTGCTTTTAACAAGTTGTTGACTCATGCATTCGTATTCACTGCAGAACACTGCAGCATGCCACATGTTCCTGAATTACCATACAAACGGCATTTGAAGCTGATTATTTGGTTTAATATAATGTTTCAATAGTCATGTCCCTAGCCTTTTCAGTTTCCTGTCGAAATTCTGGCGTCCTGTAGCCTAGCACCAAATAGGTTTTCCTGCATATCCGAACAATCATCATCGGCAATTACATATTCACATCGGCGATGCGACATTCCTCCTAGGACACTACATCACCATCAGCAGTGCAAGATACTCTGAACTTTTTTTTCCACCATGATCCTTTTTTTTACTGTTTCCATAAAGCATCTTGCCATGTGGTTGTATTCAGAGGCTATATAACCACCTGATTTTAAAGGCAAACGTTTCTCCATGCCGCAGTTCTTCAAACCTGGCTGTATAAATGGTTATTTCTAAAGTTTGGTTGCATTCCCAAGAGATACGAATAAGTGGGATAGTTGGGACAGAGGGGCATGACGTCGATTGGGCGAGTGTGGAGGCCCTCATCCGGTAGGTGGATTGGTCATGGCTGATGACGAGGTGAGTGTGAGCCTGGGAGAATCGTATACAACAAAAGGCACACCAAATAAAACGTTTTATAATTTGTCTCTTTAAAAAAAACCTGTGTTTGTGTCAGATGTTAAATATAACAGCGGATGCTATCAACATTGATGAATGGAACACGATCCTTCGGGCAGGCAAACCTAACTGTTTTCAGCCAAGGAAAGTAAAGCAAATACTATGTCATTGTTATTATAAGCATTCTCATGACATCCTTGACAGTAAAGGTACTGAATGTTCCATGCCATTTAATGGAATTACCAGCATTGTATTTAATAGCCTGGCTAGATTTCCTCCAAGCCGTTTTCCGAGTTCCGTGCGATTGAAGACAGCGATAGAATGTATTCATTGTATGGTCTGTGGGCCAATATGTATACATACCTAAGTGATTGAGGAAAGGTTTAAAGTGATTATTTTTCCTATCCGTAAATGCAGTTAACTTCAATCGCTATTGTGACATTGGAAATGCAGCTGCCGCTACGTTGTCTGCTTCCGTAATAGAACTGTGAAAGGATTTTGATGTCTTGTATTGAATGGTCAATACCTATTACCATCCAGTGTACCCTGGTATTTAATTATATGCAATAAAACCATGAAGCATTCTAAAGTTGCTTTCAATTTCATGTCCTAAACCATTATTGGTATTAGGTCTTATGAGCTAACTCATTGGATACAAAATATTTTAGTGGTAACATTTCACAATTCAACACGAGTGAGTTCATATACAATTCCTATTTCCATAGTTATTATCTGCATAATTGTGTTTGTTAATTATGGTTTGAGTTTGTTCTTGTTAGATTGTATTTACTTCAAAGAATAAACTTGGCAATCGCATGAATATGACCATAATTGCATAAATTAGTCGTATAATGACTTAAGTCAAATAAATACTGCATGCACACGTAGCGCGATTTTTCTGCACCAACAAAAAAGCTAAAGCAACCATTTGTGCTGTAAATATTATTTTAACAAAATAATGAAGAAGGACCTTTCGGACTAACAGCGATTCACATTGGCATGCACAGTGTACTTTACGTTTACAAATTTAAATACTCGCGGCCATTCTACTGACAAAATAGCAAGTGGACCTCCACTGTCAACTTTGCTAAGCATTTTTTTTCTGCTGCAGCTGCCATCAAAACAACCACTTCTTACAGTACAATCTGCCGGAGCTTCTGTGTGTGCCAAAGTTTACATTTGAAGTGCTGCCATTGTCAATTATTTTTATTCCATCAGCAAACCACATTCTTGTAAAATGGAACTGCAATATCGTCTGTGTAACTATTGTGTGTGTGTGTGGATTTGGGAGTGGTAGTGTCACGGTTAGTGAGCTGCGCGACGAACCCATTGACCAAGTTCAGTTTCCGCCTACGGCCACAAAAACCAGTGACAATTATCTGAACCAGTCTTAGGGCTCCCCTAGGTCGACTCGGCATCAAATGAGTAACCTGGTGCGGTGTGTAAACATCGCCACTGGGGAGACAAAGACGGCCGGGCGTGGTGCTGTCCACCCACCCTCTCGTGTTCCGTGCCGGGCCTCATAGGTGCTAAGTAAAAGCACTTGCGCCGAAAGTCTGTCAAGGCTATAGGGGGATCTTTTATCTTTGTGTGTGCGTGTGGATTCTCGAGTCCCTTTGGAACGAGCCCGTGCGTTGGTGCGTGTATCTGACGTTCGCGGCACGTGACGGTCTTCCCGCTGCAGGACGTGTGCGGCGGAGAGCCCGGCACTCGGGCGAGCGGCTTCGGCGCACGCCGCTGGCCCCATGGAGGAAGGGAACGGGCAAGCGTCCAACTTCACCCTCACAGCGGCCACACCTGAGGTGAGGCCGCACTTCGAGTGCTCGGGCGGCTTCTGAAAACCACGTTCCTCTACAAACCCCCGTTTAGTCGATGAACCCAGAGCAGGCAATTTCCCCTATTGGCGTCGTGTAAAGGTGGCATGTATTTTAGTGTATTCTTAGGGTTTTTTTCGGTAAAGTCACGTAGATAAAAAAATTTTCATTAATAAAAGTAAAATAAAAATACAATCATATTTTTATTTTTATTCATAAAAGTAAAATAAAAATAAAATCATATTTTATTTTTATTTTACTTTTATTACTTACATTTTTTTTATCTACGTGACTTTACCGAAAAAAACCTAAGAATATGAATCCTTGCAGTCACGAAAGCTTCAAATCTAGAATATATTTTAGTGGTTCCAATGTCTTTACGTGGCCAATGACAGCGAATTATGTGATAACTGTTTGAAATGAGTGGGTTATGAAATCATTAATTCTTATCAGTCGTATACATACATCGGTACAAACTAAAGTTTCACTACCTTCGGCGATATCAATTTCTGCTCTGGAAAATTGTTCTTGTGACAAAGCAGGTATTTTGGAAGTAAAGGTTTTGAGGTGTCTTGATGTCAGCCCAGCAATACAAATGACAAAATTATATTAAATGGCAAACTACAGTTTACCTGGCCGAGTTATTGTCCACCTGTAACTACCTCTGGTGGACAAAGGCTTTCCTGAGTTTTTTTCTTCTTCATCTTCTCTTCCTTCCTTTACCAAGTTAAGTTCTCATCCAGTAGTGGTCACCGCCAACTCCTACGATTCGATCTCTTCCGCTGCCTCCCTCTGCCCCGCCCCCTTTTGCCTGCTCTCTCCAAGTCCTGGAGCGGTGGGCGTCAATCAGGGCTTGGGCCAACCAGTCGGTTCCAATGGGCCGCACGCAACTCGTGCTCGAAGACCCGTGAAAAGGGCCGGCGTACTCGATTGGTCACTGCAAGCATATTAGTCTCACCAATCGGGTACTAGAGGGGAACATTTTTTTTTTTTGACCTGCCAATACTGCGTTTCTAATGTTAGCACACTCATTCGCTGCTGTCCCCTGCATCTAACACAGACACGCACACACCTCCGATTGACTGAGGTGTGTGTGTGTCAATGTGTGGTTCCTTGCCCAAGGGATTTGAAAGGTCTATTCTGCACCACGTAAGGAAAAAGGTTCACCACGCCTGGCATGAATAATTGTCAAAACCTTAAAACAATTGACTTACGTTTAAATGCGTTTTTTTTTATTCATAAAATGTATTATTCCCACATCTGTAACTTAACGTTTACTGTAGGCTTGCCACGTGTGTGTTCTTTAATTGCTCCCAGTATCCTCTTGCTGTGGACACTTTCCATGCACACGTGCGTTTGGAACTCTCCGCAGCTCTCTCCACTCGAGGAGCAATAAGTGCTGGGATCCCCATGACCTGCTGTGACGTTGCATCAGCAGCGGTCATCTGCCAAACAGGCCCGCCAGTGGCCAAAGAAACAGATGGGATTAAATAGCTGCTGCGGTGCGTGCGAGGGCTGCTCGCATCTTCCCGCCAAGTAGAAATACGAGCAAATTAATTACTCTGCACCTTTTTGCTTCAAAGGCCTCCTCGTTATGTTGGAAATCGGCTATGTCCACATGTTTCGTTTTGCCTGGTGTAATGCAAAGGTTCAATATTTTGGGGTGTGTGTAAGGGTTAGTTTTTGGGTTAAAAAATACAATACAGTTTACGTTCATCTAGCGTCAAGATGTAACTGCATGTGTCTCCAGACGCTTTGCAAAAAAAAACAAAAAAAGGCATGCTATTAGTGTCATTTGTTTTGGGTTACATCTGTGAAACATAAAGTCATATTTAGAGCTGTGAGCCTAGAGGTTTTCTTGAGCAGATTCCTTGCATATGTCTATTCCCGCACTTTACTGTCCTGTTAAACAAACGTAGTTTGTCGTTTTGTTTAACACGGTAAGTATAAACGGATACTGTAATAAATGAAATATGGGCTAACACGAGCACAAGTTGCACTTTACACTTGAACATGCTTTGCACGTGTGTGTTTTTATGACAGGGATTTAAATTTTTAAATCTGTCGATGATTTAAGTTGTTTCTTAATTTGGTTACTTTAGTGTCAAATTATTTTCTCTGGGATGCTTTAATACAAAGCAGTTGCAACGAATGGTCTCAGTGGTAATGATTTAATGATAATTATTATTTAATGCGCTGGCCTTAAATTAGATTATTTCCATTTTACATCACGGTTGTATGGAAGTTACTTCAGCAAACCACTTTAACATAAGTAGTATCTGCTTTCCTAAAGATTTTTTTCCAAAATTATTTTAAAGTGAATTCTGCTTAAGTTCAATGTATGCTTTGAAATTTAAAAAAAATGTCGTCATGGCATTTGAAAAGAAAGCTTTATGTACATTTCAACAGAAGCCTTCAAACTCTGCTGGTTCTTTTTAATAAAGCAATAAAAACAACCGACGTGATTTTGAATAAACTCCCATGTGCTCGAATTCTATGCTAGCACACATGAAATGCTGTCAGTGTTGGTTTAAAACACTGTGCTTTATTGATATTGTATGTGTACGGTAGCAGGAAAGCGATTGGTTCTTGAAATAAAGGAAACTGTAACATTCAATAGACCTTTTGTAAGGTACAAAATGAACCTTTTTAAACCTTTCAACTCTCGGTTATTTTCCATGTTCGTTAAATGAAATTCAAAACTTATAAACGTTATTTCAAAATTCGCAACCTACTTATAAAATGCTACCTCATACCTGTAATATTGTTCCGAGTTTTCACGTTAACTTTGTGTTGAAATTAAATTGTAAAGACTTCAATCATCACCTTTGTGATCATCGCCGTGATCCGTGATGTATCCACCGCTGGATGAAGGCCGCCTCATGCCGACTCCTTCCCTCATTGACTTGCGGTTCTGCGTTGCATCTAGCCCCTGCATGCGAGCCGATCTCATCGCTCCATCTCCACAGATGTCGTCCCCCCAGTATTCCCGACTTTGGGCACTTTGTCGTCGATCTGGACCACAGGATACCGTGTACCCTTTGCTATAGAGATGTATGCCACCCAAGCGCACTCACTTGAACAGCCGATATGACGTCTCTGAATCCCGTATGTTGCCTGATGCATGTGTTTCTCTCTCTATCTGTCTCTTTAGTGCAATTACCAACATGAATTTATCGACGCATCTTTGTGTACTTTTCAGATTTTGTTTTATAGTTACGTAGATGCCTTAAAAAAATTTGATCCATTTTAATTATTTTTACCAAGTTTTTTAATTATGATGGATTGAATAGCTGGGTATTTATATTCTTGGTTCTTTCGGTAAAGTCACGTATTATTTTATTATTTCCCTTCTACGTGACTTTACCGAAAGAACCAAGAATATGAATCCCTGCAGTCACGAGAGCTTTAATTCGAAGCTGGGTAATTGTTAATTTATGTTTTTTGACACAATTTATAGTTTGCTCAATTATTTTTTTAATGCCTACCAATACGAAATGAATCTTATTTTTTTTCATCAGCTATAAAATTGAGATGTAATTCACTGATTGTTGCCAATGGGATGGACGACCTCTGAGTAAAATCTTAATAAGAGATTCATAAACGTTACGGCTGCGTAGAGTTCCCGTGTTGTGTTCTGTGGTGCGCCGGTGTGTTTTCCAGTTGCACTACCTGTTCATGCCATTTACCAAATCAATTCAGTTCCTGAAGAAACTCCTAGCTGGTGGGGCTAACCGTCAGAGATGATACTGGATAACATATGTTATATCCCAAAAACACACCAGAGGACTTTTTTCCTAAAATCCCCTGAATGATTGCATCAGTTTCCACTGGTGTTCTCTTGCTCTTTATGAATTGAATGAGGGTTGAGGCATTATTCTAGGAGTAATATTGATCGATGGTCCTGTCAATTTAATGATGCACACACCAATTCTTACCGGTCTGGAGGCTTTTTCTCTTTCATCCTCCCATCCTGAAAAATGATTTGTTTTCTGGGATACATGAGTTTTTTTTGGCTATAAAGATCACGTGGCTTGATTTCTGTCTTGTTTATTAGGTTATTCCTGTCATGCGTTTTGGTTTCATCTGGTTCCCTCGGGGATACTGGACAGCAAGCGGTAACCACCCCGAAAACACACCCAGAGGGGCTAGTCCTTAAAATCGCCTTTCAATCTTGACGTCCGGCTCCCCTGCTCGTGCCGCTTTTTACGATTCGCAACTTCCGATCGTCGAGCAAAAACAGTTAACGGCTGAACCCTGTCCTTCACGACACCAGCAGGAGAGCAGCGGGTCGGACTCCACCGACGGGAGGTGGGCCGTCGATCCCAAGAGGAAGAGCTACGACGCCGTTCTCTTTGACGTGCTCAAAGTGGCCCCCGAAGAGCTCGCCGTAAGCCCAAACGCATCCACGAGCACGCGTAGCAAATACAACTGGACGGGTTATTTGGAGGTCGCCGTCGCCGCCGCGCACGCGTCTTGCACGCGGTTCCGTCGATCCGCGGAAGCGCCGACGTGCGATCTTGTTGATGAGAAGACCACAGCCCTGCAAATTGAGGCCTCCCCTCCTCCCCCTCCTCCTCCCCGCCTCCTCACCCCACCTCACCCCCCACCCACGTGCCACAGTTGATGTGAAACACAGCACGTCTGTGCGAGCCAAGCAGACTTCCGTGCGCCGCTTCACCGACACAATCCAACGTTGTGCAGCTGGCTGCTTATTGCGCCTGGGAAATGAAAAATATCACGAATCGTATTTTCCTCTTACGTGTTCTACATGTGACACATGGTGCTATGGACGCACGCCGAAATGTGACGCGCATCGGGAGAATATCCCACACATCACAATCAGAATCTTAATTTAGCTCGGAGAGATCCCATCATAGATGTCCAATACGGGCGGGTCACAAAGTTACAACAGCAAATATGATGGTGCTTTTGAACGACGAGCTGTTTTTGTTACAATACACACCAACTGCTTTTTTTTTTAAATAAATATTTTGCCGACAAGGGATGCTGTCATGATGTAATGGTGAAGCACACTGGACTTCCAATCCTAGAGGTTAATGGTCTGATCTGATCTTTTTGCACGTAAGTTGAAATGGAAACTTTTTTTTTTAGATCTCTCCACCCAGCAGTGTGAATGGGTACACTGCACTTAGTCGATTGGCAGGTCGTGGTGTTGATTTTTGGTAGAGTGTGGGTACTCCCACCTCTTATGAGATCGATCTATTGATCGATCAATCAATGTTTATTTGTTCCACGGAAAGTCCCATTTTTAGCTAGTTATACGACTAGTTTTCAAGAGATCTGTGGTGCACCAGCACAGAATGACAATAACATCAAATTGATCCGTACGGAGGAACAGGGAACAACGGAACAGAAAGCGCTAGAGGTGCAGGCAAACACAGTGGTTAAAGAACAAAAATTGCAATATAAACAGAATAAACAGGCGTATTGCACGTTAACACGGACGAGGAAATGAATGCTTGGAGAGGAGATGACGGCGAGGTGAAGTGAAACACGATCGAGCGAATGGAACAATATAAGCATCACGGAAATGTGAAAAGTTATAGCCAACGGGATTTTTTTTACACACAGGTGTAGCTGAGCTGTGCAATTTATGAAATAGTGGGACTCTGGGACTCCCTCCAGAGGGGTCCTGCTGCCAGCAGTGGCATAAGCAAGAAATTTCAGGGCTGCACCTTTATTCCTAATATTGCACAGTATATGTGTACCGTACCGATAAGCAAATGACTTTGAAGTCGCAAACATTTCGTAAATGAAAGTGATTACTAAGTAAAATCTGACTGTAGATATTGGCCCATTGTAAATGAACAATAATATGAGTAACTCAATAATAAAGCATTGAATACATATATTAACATATAAATGTACTAAATGAACACATCTGCTAAATAATGCATCAGTAAATACACGAATGAATACAATATACTACTGTGTGTGAAATCATGATTATGTGGACATCAATATATGTAAAACAAACGAAACAAAAATGCATGTGAATCATTTATAAATGTACATCAAAATGTTTGGTGATTTTTTTTTCTCTTTCTCCTATTTAATATTCATTTGTTTATTTTTTTTCCAGAGCCAGATAACACTCATGGATGCTCCAGTGTTCAAGTCCATCCAGCCGGAGGTAGGGATCTCTGCGTTGGTGGTTTTACAGACATTGCCTAATGTTTTGGGACATCCTGTATCACGAGCGAAATATATACAACAGTATAATATTCTTTTTAACGTTCAATAATAAGTAAAAGCCAGGCTGGGCAGGATCTGGTGAAAAGCTTAAATAAGCCCCTGCAATTCACAATAACACGATGTGTAGTATATTTATAATCCTTGAAAGGAAAGCAGAAAGTAGGTTATATACACTCAACTGAAGCCAATACATGTTCAACTAAGCATAACAGAACGATAAATAAACTAAATTAAACAGCAGATGTATTCATGCATCTAAGCATAAAAGCAGAACAATGCATCTAAGCATAAAACAGAACAATAAATGTTGAATGCTGCCGCATTGAACTCGCAATCTAGAGGTCTTGAGTTTTATTTGATCTCCCGGCTCGGCACTTGGTACGCCGGCCAAACTTCTTCATTGCACTCGCCTCTGTCCACTCGGCAGTCTAATAACGGGTACGGCCACGGTCGATCTACACGTTGAATGTGATGGTGTAAACTCGTAGACACTCTCATATCTGGCCAGCGTGGCAGAATTGGGTCAAAAAAACCCTCGAGAGGGGTGCTCTCTAAGGCTCATTTTTAGTGGAGGCCCTTTCACCACCAGTGACATAATGGCAAAGCAAGAAATGGCACGGCTGTACCCTGAACAACTTTGCTTAAATATACCGGAGAGTATTATAATTTCTATTAACTCGTGCTTTTTTTTTTGCATACGTACATGTACTGTGTAATGAACTTTGCGGCGAATGTGTACAGTTGTTTTTGGATTGTTTTGTTCATGTCACTTGTTTTACTGTAACCTAGTTTTTAGGAAGTAACCAGGTCCCCATTGAAAATCATTATTTATTGTCCAATGGGTTTTACCTGTGCCAAATAAAACCTGAACCTAAACATCAGTGGCGAGTATATCTGAACGGTTTCTGGACCCCCCCCCACTTCATAAAGCCACACTGGCCAGTGTGGTGAAGTATGGTCAAACAATCTTTATGACTGAGAGCAATGGGGAGGCTTGAAGAGGTTTTTATTCAGCAGTTAATTGACAACGGCCTGTATTTATATTATTAGTTGTGTTATTAAATCCTGAGTGTAGCTATTCCACGTATTATAAATGGTTTTGAACATTTTATTCAGGCCCTGGTTTGTAAAAGCTTGAATGATTGCATCCATTTCCACTGATGTTGCCTTGCTTTTTTAATGAATGAGTATTGAGACATTCTACGATTGATGTGGAATATTTAGGAAATAGGTTGAGTAGTTTTGATTGATGGTCCTGCCTCTAACGATGGCCACAGCAATTCTTACCGGTCTGGAAGTTTTTCCTCTTTCATCCTCCCATTCTGTAAAATGATTTGTTTTTTGGGATATATGACTTTTTTGGCTATAAAGACCACATGGCTTGATTTTGCTCATTTTATTAGTCTGTTTCTGTCATGCGTTACGGTTTTATCTGGTTCCTTAAGGGATACTATTTGCAGATAACCGTTCATCACCTTTATTTCTTCTGCCTTTACGCTCCAATTGCTTGCTTTGACACCTTCAATAATTCGTGTGCTGCGTTCTGTTAATTTAATTCCTGGTGATATTCTCTCCCAGTCATTATAACAACCAACAGTAATGAACTGCAGACAATGATTTAAGAACTAGACAAAGAAGGCAGAATGGCTAAGGATAAATGGGTAAAAAAAGCATTGTGCAACAGCTGAAAACACACAACAGTTTATACCCAGGCCAATTATTGAATGCAGACCAAGATCAACATTTTATGACATGACATGATTATGATGTATAGCTGGAGGTTCTTCATCCAGCAGTGGATGAATGATGATTCGTTTATTATTACATTATTATTACATTTGTTTACCCATGAAAGTCTCGGTGTGCGAGGGAGCAATGTTGCTACGTGTCATCTCAATTGAGTAATTTTCAGGTACATATTCACCGTTGTTTTTTTTGGCAATACCAAGTACATTCGATTGTTTTTTTTACTATTGGAGGACACCAGAGAACCTGGTGGAAACCCATGCCTAACAGGGAAGTACATACAGAATCAGAATATGTATTTATACTAGAGGAATCTGATGAGCTACACAGCTCTTTTTCACAGATGTCCAGGAGTTTAACTCCACACGGAGGCACTCAAATCAGGAATCGAACCCAGGAACTACTTACCATGAGGCACAAGTGTTACGACTGCTCTACCATGTTGCCCTAATCTTAACGTGCTTCGATGTTAACTTTCCTTTGTATCATTGCGAGATACTCTTGTATGTTTGCACTTGATAAAAACTGAAGTTTACGTTTATACATTTAGAGATTGCACGTAGGAATATACACGACTGGCATGTACAGTGCTTGCACAAACACAAGGGGGGTACACGTGTGTACAGCGACCAAGTCATCGTAGAAAATCCGGACACTCCATGGAAGATGTGGACACTTTCTCCATGAATGGAAAATTAACGAGAGTCCAGTTTAAATTTCGATTTAAAGCTTTCGTGACTGCAGGGATTCATCTTCTTGGTTCTTTCGGTAAAGTCACGTAGAAGGGAAATAATAAAATAATAAAAATAAAACATAATAAAATAATTCTCACGACGTTTCGGCCACAACGCAAGCAGCCGTCCTCAAGAACGCTGTCTTTCCGACAGACCTGTTCTTCACCTGAGGACGGCTGCTTGCATTGTGGCCGAAACGTCGTGAGAATTATTTTATAATGTTTTATTTTTATTATTTTATTATTTCCCTTCTACGTGACTTTACCGAAAGAACCAAGAAGAAGAGAGTCCAGTTTGTGACTGTGGTGCGATATCTCAGACCGTGCGACACCGTGAACAAGTGCCCACTCGGAGCGTTCGACGGCGACCAGAAACAAATCCACGCGGCTACTCCCGAAGCAATCGGATGGGGATATGAAATCTCGACATCAATTGGTAATCTGTTGCAATCCCCCCAAAAAATGCAATATGAAAGAAGAAGAAGTAGACTAATAGGGGGTTTTTTGCTTTTTTCTGGAAACAAAACTGACACCTTTTGCAAGGAATCATGCTTAACATTAACCACAATACTTGCAGTCAAATGCAAACTAAAAACAATACTCTGATAATTTATGCATCGTCTTTGAAACTGATTGGTCCACACCAGAGACAGCTTTCTTTAGAGCCTAGTCTCATATGGTGTTCGACCAGATGACGCCAAAAGGCGCACAGTTCAAAGACAACGCAACTACCAGAGTAATGAGAGCTCGGGGTGTTTTTTGTTTGCATTTGACTGCAAGTATTGTGGTTAATGTAAGCGTGATTCCTTGCAAAAGGTGTCAGTTTTGTTGCCAGAAAAAAGGGGAAAAACCTTATTAGTATATTTTGGTACTGGCAAAGGAGGTCCCATGAAGAAGAAGTAGAGCGGAGGGAGAAAAATAATTCGGCAATTACAAAAAACGGTGGGATTTGTGAATACGAATGCTCCCGTCAGGGTCCGCTGGCACGGCTCGGCGGTTTCCTGCGGCGGGTGGAGTTGGGTGCAGCCAGGGGGGTCAGCGTGAATGGATGTTCGGAAACAAAAAGATTCTCCGTATAATCACTGGCGCTCCTCCAAGCCTGTGACTTCCACTCGAGTAAATTATCAGATTCCAAAACCAGCTTAAAATGTTGTTTATATATTTAAGTAGTTTTTTTTAATATACTTGTATAAATTCACAGCTGACGAAACCATTGTCATGACGAGAAAGCATTTTTAAATAAATGTTTTATTGTAGGACATGATTTCGGATTGTTACCGGATGTCACATCTGAAGTTTCGATCCAGGTGTTGGAAGCTTCTTCAGGAACTGAATTGTCGCCAGGGTAGTGTGATTGCCTATAGCCAGATTGCCCTGGATGTGCCAGATATTGTTGAAGTTTAAATGTTAAGCAGGGTCCAGCCCGCTTGATGCTTGAATGAGAAGATTCCAGTTTTTTTGCCAGTTACTATTACAACTACAAATTATTTATTTTTTTAGTAGGTAAGACCCACTGAGCTTTATAGCTCTTTTTCAGAAGCGACCTAGCCACAAATGATAGCTCAACAAAGTGGCTTATCATACGGAAATGTATAGCAGCCAAATACTCTAAACTCATGATTCTAAATGTCGACGAGGAAAACTGGAGGACCCAGAGACAAATCAACGCGGGCACAGGGAGAGAGACGCACAAACTCGCAAATATACAGCAGGCGTCAGGGTCGGGATTGAACCCCCGAGCTCCTATATACCAGGCGAGGTAGTTAACATCTCACCACCGTGGTGCCCTTGTTGTTGTAGGTATGGGGCTACAAGGTGGTTAGGAGTTGGCGGTGTTGAAGTGCGTATTGTGGGTTGCCCCCGGGGTACTTGTGAAGTACATTTTCCTCCTACGCGAAAGCCAAACACTCGTTAACGGTGTTGATCATAATCCCATTGCTGCACCATGCTGCTGACAAGGTCTTGAAACTCATTAATGAGGCTTTCCTGTGTAAAATAATGAAGCAGCTTAATTAAGTTATCTTAGCTTTCTACATAAAGTGTACAAATGCAGTGGCATGAAGTGCAGCTGTGTCCCCTCAGGGTGCTTTGCAATCTGTCATCCTGGCCAGGTTTTGCTCAGTCTTAATGCAGCTTAACGTGGCAAGGCCACATGCCCTTGCGTTTATTTCTGATAAATCCACAAGCAACCTGACCCATGCTACACAGCGAGTTGCATTGCAGAGGGCAGACATTCACACTTTCCATAGCTGGATCTCGGTGTGCAAGGTACAGCCGTGCAATTAATGTCCCCCACACCACTGCTGATGGAAGGACCTTTACTGAAGAAAGATAACCCTTCCAAGAGCTTCGTTGGTCTCCTCAGCCACGCTGGCCAGACGTCTTGGAATCGATGGGAGTACCCACACTTTATCCCACCACTCACGACCTGCCGATCATCGGCTAACTGCGGTGAACCTCATTGGAACCTCCTTTGCCAGTAGCAAAATATGATAATTGGTTTTTTACCCTTTTATCTGGCAACAAAACTGACACCTTTTTTACAAAGAGTCATGTTTGCATTGACCACAATACCTGCAGTCGGAATGCAAACAAAAAACACAACTCTGATAATGTATGCACTGTCCTTGAAATTGATTGGTCCACACCCAAGACAGCTTTCCTTAGAGCCTAGTTTCGCATGGTGTTGGACCAGATGACGCCAAAAGGCGGTGAACCTAATTACTACAATTCTTGGTTGCACAGAAATAAGGGAAATTAATAAACTTGCACCACTTTTGAACTGCATAGCCCGTCGATGGAATGGAACAAGGCGACTTATGAATTGCAATTCCAGTGTGCGACCCATAAACACCCTTGTCGTGTGCAACCGGTATAAACTTGTTGCGTGTGTACCTTTTTGTTTCATTTCACAGCTTTGGAGTAATTAAATCCTTTATATTAAGTTCGCTTGCTTGCGTGCTTGCGTGCTTGCTTGCTTGCTTACGACCGTGTAAATCTTTCGGTCGTGTTTTAACCCACTTCCCGTGATCCAATCGAACTGACATTTTGCACACAGACTCGTTGTGCGAGACAATTAATGTTCGTGAAATTTTTTTTCCAAAATTTTACACTGTTTAGGGAAAACAAATTAAATATTTAATTACCAATTGCTTAATACTGGCAGACAATCATCTGACCCATAGGTGGCAGCCATCTCAAGCCAGAGGACGAGAGGACTCTAGCCGCCACGCATATAAAGGATTTATAGTGAAAAACTTTGTTTTTACGGGTTATACTTATTTCTATTCAAGTAAGAGCAACCTCAGGAGGCGGCATGTTGAATGAAGAAGCCTGGGATGTTTCAGCTTTCCCAAAGAGCTTCGTTTGCCAGCGAATAGCCAGAACACTTAACGCACTGCTCTTCCTCCGTAGCCTTGGAAAAACTTGGGCATTGCCCAAGCGAAGGACCTTTGATTGAGCCAGGAAGGACATCACTCGAGGGCAGAGAGGAGAAAGGAGCTTATGTAGAAGTTTCCTTTTGCGCAAACATAAGGATTATGCTTATCCCACACCTGTTGTTAGCCAGGATTATCCAGTGGGAAGGGATTTAGTGGGATAATGTTTCTGGGAGGTAAGTGGTAGCACAGGTGATAGTGTTCTCCACTATGCAAGAGGGTAACAAGGTTCAAAAGGTCAAAAAGTCAAGTTTGGGTGGAGATGATCCATTGCACGTGTGTGTGTGTGTGGTTTTACAAGTTAGGCCTTTGCTACTACAGCCAGCATAATTTGTGCATGTATATACACGTGTATTTTTCTGCATGTACATTTAGAGTTATTTTGTCAAGCCACTGTTGGATGAGTGGCTGCCTCATACCCGTACAGGCTGAGTATAGTTGCAAATACTATTTTTGCATAAAATAGCCAAACAAAGTAATGCGTTGCTCTTAATAGAAGCACATGGCAAGTAAAACGCAATAGTTGCTTCAAAGTGAAAGGATGACTTATTTAGAATGTTGCACGCCGCCTCCGAACGCATACGAGTGTGAATGTTAGACAGTACTTCGAGTTCATGGGGCCATTTTTGCAAGAGTGTACGTTCTTTTTTTCAAAGCCCTCCCATGTGTACTTCAAGCTGCAGGCTTTAGTTTAACTGTTCTGGATCCACACATCTTAACCCGTTTGAGTTGGTCCTGTCAAGTATAAGCAGTTGTGTGGCGTTGCCACACTGATTGAGCAAAACATGGGGATCTGGCTCTGGGCTTGGTAGCTCTGGGCGAAGTGAGAGACCTCATGTGTTACTGCTCACCCTCCTCCACCGCCTCGCGCTCTGCACACGGATGTTGTTATCGTTTAATTGCAACACATTCCTGCGGAGGAAGCTGGTAGGAACGTTGGGTTGCTCGGTCAATGGCCAGGGTCAACGGCGGCGTGGTGTATTCCGCAAATATGGCCGACTGTGAGGGTGGGCACAAGCCGGCGTGAGTAGGTGAAACGTTGAGTTTTATAAGGGCACCACGGGGTGACCAGTCCCTCCCCAAACAGCCCCGCCCCTCCCCACCCAGCCCCTCCCCACCCTCCCCACCCAGCCCCTTCCCACCCTCGCCTTCCCACCCTCCCCACCCAGCCCCTCCCCACCCTCGCCTTCCCACCCAGCCCCTCCCATGCACGACGGACACAATAATCCCCTGTGGGGCCGGTGTAACCAGGAGGTTCCAACCAGTAATCGCACTGCACTCTGTAACTTAGGTTTCGTTTTTTGCAATGTAATTAATTACAGTGTGAAACTAATAGCACTTAATGGTGCTGCATTTCACAACATTGCTACATGGTAAATCACAAGAAATGGATGCGCGCCAATGTTTAGGTCATGCTCATGTGAAGCTTGCATGTTGTTGTTTGCTTTGCTGTGGGGAAATTAATGATTCATAAAATGTAAATATGCAACCTACTTAAACACCATTATGTAAGAGTGGCAATCTACATTTCGCTGAAATTGATTTGCCGCTTATTCAGAGTACGATGATTGAGGCTGTATCCACAAACCTGACAAAATGTTTATCTTGTGGAGGACCTGTAACAGAGCATTTGATTAGCATTTAAAAGACTACTGATTTAGTATGGCCTTTGGTTTGGTATACGGCGCTAGTAATACACTTCTAGCCCTTGGTAAAATGTGAACCAGATATTATTGCGTTTGGAGCGAGCGAGTCTGATGGCTATGCTAATTATCTTGCATGAATACGCTGTAGGGATTCGGAGCGAGGAACATTTAATTTTCGCAACGGATTATGTTTCCCTGTTCCGAACGGGGCCTTACTACAGCTGTGCATTCTCATTGCTTAACTATGGCTTGTAAAACAATACCGAATGATTGATGGTGCTGACGCAGCGGCTTATTTGTAGACATGCCATCATCTCCTCTGCTAACAAAAATATATACAATAATCCTCAGACTCTTGGTAATCAAATGTGATCTGGTTTATTTATTTTATTAGTAAAATACAGTATTTTTTTGCTGTAATAAAGCTTTGCATTGCCAAGTTTAAAATTAGGTCATCGAGTACAGTACATTGATAATAATTATCTTTACAGTGACTCATAATTAGTTTATTTTGGGTTAGATTGTTGAGGTGTATTGTCAATTAAACATAAAAACCTGTTGATAAAATTAACTAATCCCTTTATACTAATGGGTTTGGTGTTTGGGAAGAAACCTGATTGCTCGGAGGAAACCCACACACCAGAGGTCGCAACCGGGTACCCGATACCCGTACCCTACCCGATACCCGGCTACCCGTACCCGGCCGGGTACGGGTACAGGTACCCGTTTGCGACCCTGGTGCGGCCGGGTACGGGTAAGGAATCAAACCCCGTTTGCGACCTCTGCCACACACAGGAGGAATAATACTCAAGTTTCTGCACAGATCGGTTCAAGAATTAATTGCTGGAATGCCATCTCCTGGCTACTTCGCAGCTCAAGGCAATACTACCTGGCAATCTTAGGTACTAACCAGGCTCAACCTCTGCTTAGCGCCCAAGTTTGGACAAGATTAGGTACATTCAGGATAAATTCATAAGTAGAGTAATATCTCCATAGTTTCAAAGTTAGCAACGACAATATGTAGAGAGTAAATCGGTTAAGCCCAAATTTTAGAGTAGAAGTTCGCAAACGAACCAGCAGACGGTGCTCTATCAAAAAACAAGGGTTGCTTTTGGCGGAAACACTTGCATTGTCGAGGTCTACCAGGGTGGACAGATATGAATGGTAGTCATCGTTCATCAACCAGTGGCGCTTGTTAGGATTCAAATACAATAATTATTGGTGGGTGCGTGCGAAGTTGAAACATCGAGGTGCTTGCTCGGCTGGTGGGACTGGCTGGCAAGGTCTTGCACTACGGTGGCCCAAAGTTGTTTTTGGCAGAACACGGGCTTTGTGTCTTTAGCCCACGAAAAAATATACGTTCCTTTGCAGGAGACGGGTTTTTTTCCTGCCCGTGTTCTGCACGTGCTTTTACCCCGGAGACCCACGGACGGTACCGCTTGCAGAACATTTCTTGACGGCCATATACTTCATACCCACTGCGTCATTATACTCACATCTTACACACTAACCCCGAGGCAACTGTTGTTAAGTTTATTTGACCTATCCATGAGCACCGTGCGCAGATGTACATTTTACTTTCCATATAAAATCAAAAGCTATTAATCAGAGTGGCTGGTGACTTGCATTATATCGCTATTGCTTGCGCAGAGCCTGTGAAGTTACTTCTAACGCTGCCTGTTTGAAACCATAATGCAATCTGAAAACCTGAGCTGGAAAATACATCTGGTTACTCACTTGATTTCTCCCCAAAGCGATCTTTGTAAAAAAAAAAAATATGGCTGATTTACTATGGATGAGTTTCGAAATTTAAACTTTCAGATGTTTAAGGAGAATTTAGGATCTTTTTTGCATGTTTTGATCGTTTACAGGGGTGTGCTGATGTAATATGTCTTTGTGCTTACAATAGTGACGTTACCCAATGAGACGTCACCACTTTCGGTGGGAACGGCATGAAAGCGACATCATATTAGTGACGTGACTTACAGTTTTCAGATTGATCCAAAGATGAAGACTGCACTCCTAGTTCACACTCTTTACTTTGAAAATAACAAAGTGTTTATTTAATATCGTTAACTGGTTAATTAATCACATTTCCGAGCTTCATAGACCTAACAACTCTGGCAATATTCATTATTGAAAGACAATATCATACATTGAAATAAACTCGCCAAGAGCCGAGTTTTTACACCAGTGATTAGACATGCAGCTGTCTGGGATGTTTATTAGCCTTTTTAAGGTGTATACGTTTAATATCTGTCCAGGAGCCGTGGTTTCATAATGCCACGGTTGCAAGATGGAAACTACTTTGCCTGGTATACAGGAGGTTGTGGGTTTGATCCTGACCCTGATTCCTATATATTTGGAGTTTGCATGTTCTCCCCGTGGTCGCGTGGATTCTTCTCCGGGTCCTCTGATTTTACCCTCGACATTTAAAATCAACATGTGTTCAGAGTAATCTTCTTGGTTCTTTCGGTAAAGTCACGTAGAAGAGAAGTAATAAAATAATAAAAATAAAACATAATAAAATAATTCTCACGACGTTTCGGCCACAACGCAAGCAGCCGTCCTCAGGTGAAAACCAGGTCTATCGGGGAGACAGCGTCTGAATGAAACAGCACACGAGCTTGGAGCATATATATAAGCTGGGTTGGAAGGGGGGGAATGGGCGCTTCGACAAAAGAATTTGCATATCAATAGAGTATTTGGCTGCTATAAAAATTTCCAAACAATAAGCCACTTAGTTGAACTATCATTTGTGGCCAGGTTGCTTCTGGTTTAACACGTAGGCTTTCGCAAACCAATATTATTCATAATAAAGGTTTTTGGGTTAGATTGCGTAAGTATAAATGTGTCGTAACCCTCCACCACCCGGCACAGCCAGTAAGGTTTGTCGCGTAAAGAACGCGCCAATTGGTTACTACTTCAGCCCACCGGTGTATTGGGCTTACCTCGGAAAACCAAAATTAAATCAGCATTGTTAAAATGCCAGTGTGCGCTGACGGTGTGAGTTAGTCACAATTACCTTCATTCGCAGTGTGCTTTGAGAGCCTGCTGGACCACGCTGAGCATTGCCGTGTGAGGCGGCTCTATTATCGCGCGATTTTACCATGAGGCACGCAACTTCGCATTACACAGGAAAACCTCTGTGGCTGAGACCCAAGTGGTGTTCCCCATATTACCTTACCCAGTTGGGGTATAAATAACCCTCCCATGGACCCTTAAATGGGGAATTGAACATCACTGTGACGAGTGCAAGAAGTATTGGGGTCTTTTGGTTTTTCCCTCCACATTTATAAATGTGTCTTTAGAGTATTTGGTTGCTGTAAATTTCCACGTGATAAGCCGCTTCGTTGAGCTATCATTTGTGGCCAGGTCGCTTCTGAAAAAGAGCTGTACATAGCTCAGTGGGCCCTTACCTGGTAAAATAAAAATAGATTAGTTTATGATAATAGGTTTTAACCCTTTTTCCTGGCAACAAAACAGGTGTTAAGATGTTAAAACATCAAACTGAAACCTTTTACAAGGAATCATGTCTGCCTTAACCACAATGCTTGTGGTCAGAATGCAAACAAAAAACATACTCTGATAATATTTGCATTGTCCTTGAAACTGATTGGTCCACACCAGAGACAGCTTTCTTTTGAGCCTCGTCTCAAACGATAGCTCAACGAAGCGGCTTATCACGTGAATTTTTTTAGACCTCTGGTCTAACACCGTTTGGAAACCCTATTATCATAATTTGGTACTGGCAAAGGAGGTCCCATGATGTAGATGAGTTTATATTCTTAGGTTTTTTTCGGTAAAGTCATGTAGGTAAAAAATTAAAATTAAAATTAATAAAAGTAAAATAAAAATAAAATATTAAATAGTTTAAATTTCAATGTTTTACCTACGTGACTTTACTGAAAAAACCTAAGAATATGAATCCTTGCAATCACGAAAGCTTCAAATTTAGATGAGTTTAGTTTTAGTTTATAGAACTTGCTTGCGGTGTCCTATATACATTCACAATGCTGTTATTTCCACAGTGTTTGAAACAAGCATGCAGTGTTTGGGTACAGTTATTTTGATCTTTTACATAATCTTTCATGTCACTGTAAGTAATGGTCCTTATATTTGAATACGTCTCGGTGATTAATACTTTACAGCAGCGGTCGGTAACCTATGGCTCGTGAGCCATATATGGCTCTTCCGGTGACGGGAAAAAATAATTTAAAAAATAAAAATAAAATCAGTTTGGAACTGATTTTTAAACACTTGTGATATTGCTTAATAATACTGTGTCATTTTAAAGTAAACAGAAATTAGTTTTGAAGATAACATTTCTCGGGTCACGGGTCCCGTGACCAGAAGTCGCATTAAAAGTAAGACGTATTTAATTTATTATACGTTAAAAATACTATATGGCTCTCAATGAAAGATATTTAGAAATATTTGGCTTTTGTGGCTCTCCCAGGCAAAAAGGTTCCCGACCCCTGCTTTACAGCGTTGCTTTGCATCTTTTCATTGTATTGAATTTACTTGAAGAAGTACCCTGTTGTGTGGAAACAATGGTGTATTTGTATACGTTATTGGAAAAATACTAATGAGTACGTAAAACAAAAAATCTATATTTGTTTTACATTTCAGTGTCGTTTTGGCTAAGACTTTGGCGTCTTGGCTTATCCACTGGCAGCCTTGACTCGTTGTTGATCACCGTTTGACTGTTGCAGTGTAACTCTCGAGCCAGAATGGGAACGGTTGTTTAAGCACAACGCATCCCCTGCTCAAATGTGAGCATCGTTCCTGGGTCCATCTTCTTGTCTCGGGTTTGACATCTTACATTGCCTTCAGCTGAGGATGGATAGGGCAAAACAAACGATCGCGATTTTGGGAATGCGATTTGCGTTACGCGCAAAAGCTGTAAAGACGCATTGTGCGAAACTTGAGACATTGACTTTCACAAAAACAGGACCAGATCTCAGGACCTCGTACCGTATTGAAGATTCATGCATAGGTTGGTTGCAAGATTCCAGAACATTTGCTTTCAGGTTTGTTTTCACGTGAGGAGTTATATTTAGTCCACAGATGTGTGTTTAATTATGTTACCATGCACTTTTGGGAAGAAAAAAAAACAGCCCAGTGTTTATGCAGTGGTGTATGCTAAGCAAAATATATAAATAGTAGTCGTGAATTATGTCATTGAAACACTACTATATTTTATTTATGCGCCATGTGTATGGGTAAACGGAACATTCTGAACATAGGGAGTTCATTGAATTGAGATGCAGGACCACGTTTGTTAAATATGTAGTGTCTAAAAATGATTCACATTTTTATTTGGGTTATACAGAGCCAGGTAAAGATCGATGGTTTGCATTGAAGGCTTGGCTACACACGAACGAGTTGTTGATTTAGATTTTTTTTTAAAACAATTTAACACTTAGAATTTTAATAGTGCAATATATGCAAGTTGAACTTTTTTTGCACCGTACGTATCCAACCGTCATAATTTAATTGGAGGTGTGGGAAATAGGCACTTATTATGATGTCACATTTCATTACGATGGGTGTTTCTATGGATAATACATTTTCGTTAGATATTAGTCATCATTTCTCAACATCCCATCGTGAGATGCTTTTATATATCTTGGAACAGCTTTGCTTTGGTAAGCCCCCTATGCAAATGCAACATAAAATATTCACACTCCCAGGCCTGTCGTTGCATTAAGTGTCTCTGATCTCGATGATTTTGTTGCTTTCATTAACGAAGAGATTGTTGCTGTTTTGGGGTACAACCATTCCGGTGTTCGATTCAGTGAAATAACCAAACACACACCCACTTTATTCTTTGGTTCTTTCGGTAAAGTCAAGTATAGAGATAAAATAATAAATTAAATTAAATACTAGCATACGACTTTTCGATTGCAGTATTTAATTTAATTTATTATTTTATCTTTATACGTGACTTTACCGAAAGAACCAAAGAATAATTCCTGCAGTCACGAAAGCTCCAAATTAAGTATGTACCCACTTTCCCTACTGCACTTGTGTGCAGCTGATAAAACATTGTTACACCGTCGGGCAAAGGCTAGGGTTCCACTGATGTCCTGTACATTGGTCGTGTTTTTCAGAAACTCAAAAGCACACAAACTCCCAAGTTCTCTGCCTCGCGTCATGCTTGCCCCTGTTCTGAGTTCAGCTGTTGACATTGGAAGTGTATCACGTGTGCGCCTTTAGCGTTGACCCTGACAAATCTCGCTTGTCCTGCATGTCTCAGCTCTGCAAGACCTCAAACGTTATTCAGTGAAACATCTGCCACATCTGTTGTCTCCTTAAGCCCAGCTGCTGCAGAGATCCTCATCCTTGCCTTCATCACATCCCAACTCCACTATAGCAACTCACTTCTCCTAAGGTCTCCCAAAATGTCCGAGTTTAAAAACTCCAGAAGATTCCTCACCCACACGTGAAAATGAGACCACATCAGCCAACTCCTCTCTGATCACTCCACCGGCTCCCAATCCATTCCCCAGATAAATGTTTGAAGATTTCCCATTTTAACTGTCTTCAAGATCCTATATGTATGTATGTTGAACTGATTTTGCCTTGTACATATCTGAGGTGCGGGAGAAGCACAACAAACTAAACACAAATAGCAGTTCTTATATGGCCCTGCTCCTGACTTTCCCATCCCCTCTGATCTCACTCTTCATTGCTGGACCACATTCAGCAACCAAGGCGTTTGATTGACGGCCCGAGTCCAGCTTCCCTCATACAGAGGTCCCTCATTCTCCTCTTCTGTTTGCATCGTCTGTAACTCCATCCATCCGTCTGTGCTGTTAACTCATTGCTCCCTGGTTAAGTCCAGGCTAAAGAGAGTCCTCTTCATCTCTGCTACTCTCGAACAATAAAGTCTTGAAAAGTGGTTACATTTAGACACTATATAAATCCAAAATGGTATTGTATTTAGAACAGATGGTATCCAAAAGCAATATTATGGCGGGACCCCGGGGTCCCATAAGCCCCCGGCTCTCGCGTAAACATTATAATTGTTATAATGTAAACAAAAACTTTTCCCTTTTTCACCAATGGGTTTGAAGGATGGTGGCAAGTGTTGTCTTGTTAAACTATGCCTTTGAAACTGAAAACTACTTACCTGCAGTACCTCTATTTAAATACACTATCGAAACATAATTTACACCCGTCAATCAGCGTGTTTCTCAGTGTGGATTTGTGAACACACTTTGTAAACCGTACATAAAATAGTACGCGTTTTCAATGCACTGTTCATATTGTAACGAGCGTTTATACCAGTGTTACTCTACAGAGTAGTGGGTCGCTGCTCCTCTTATCCGCATTGATACGAGCGGTATGTGGGGACTATGGCTTAACCACAAAAAAAACCTATCTGCACAGATGCATATGGACAAGAGAAGTATTATGAAACAGGAGGAATTAACGGTGCAACGCATCTCAACTGTTAAATATCTGCAGGTAATAAGATTGTCATCGATTGATCCTGGCTGCAGACATTTGAAGGTCACATAATAATGAAGATAAGAGAGCAGTTTCATTGTATTATGCATATCGTGATGACAAATAAAGTCGTGTTGGCCGTTTTAGCAGCTTTGGATAAGACTTATGATCCTGCCCATACCCGAGCATGGAGTGCATTCGCTTGTTCAGCTCTTCTGTGCATTCGTCCTCGCTGCTGCGCTTGGACATGACAACACAGTGATCTGCGCCAGGTGGGTCGTGGCGTTTATGTGCGCGGTGGGACGGAGGCGCCAAAAAGAAATAAATTCATTACGATTTTGACTTACGTCTATTCAGGACCTTAGGGTCCCGCCATAAGGTTCATAAAGCCATAAAATCAATACTTTGCTATAAATCAAATGCGTTTTTATATTTAACTCTCTCTCTCTGAGTGTTAACTTGATTTACGTTAACGCGTAATAAAAATATGTCCAAGTATCTATAAAATTTACGATGTTATCATAGACGACGGAATACGGCATCCGTCGATGCGGTGCGCGATTGGCCACCAACTTCGCATGAAATCTTCCTCTTGGTCTTTTAAGCAAAAACAGATCCGAGGGACAGGAGGAACCTGAGCTCTGAGATCTGGTCTGCATTTTGCCATAGCCAAATCGGATTAAACTTTGGTGCACTGGGGGTTGCTGACTTTTTTTTTTTAAAGCCATTTTTTTTGCTTTATCACTTTTAGGGGGCTGATACTATTCCCGCGTTCGACGTGCGGTGCTGTCAAGGACATGTTGCGTGAACCGTGTTAATTCGCGCTTTGGCATTTTTATGGTGATCTCCAGCAGACCGCAGCAGGAAAGCGTACTGAATCACGAGTATATGTTACAGCCTTGCCCTGTGTGCTGTGGTTAAGGGCTAAGGGTATTTAGTTTGTTTTATGGCGTCATTTAACCATGATATCACAGTACATTTTCTTTTATACAGTAGTGCAAATTATTTACTCAAGGAATCCTCAACGTCATCATTATTTATGGGAAGAGTCCTGCATTGCGATTTTTTTTCGGCTTTTGGGAAGGAAACCGTAGAAGCTGGAGAAAACCCATCGCACGTACGCGGCGGTATTTCTCTTTGCAGCCGCTCCTTTACAACACCTGTCGATTCCAGATGTGGTGACCCATGCCAGTACTCGTCAGGGTCAAACCTGCTGAGCTTCTGCGAGTCTGACAAAATAGGGTGCATTCAGGGCGATTTTTGTCATCGAACCAAATGTATCGCATCCGATTGAAATATGCCCAATGTGTACACTTCTGATGAGTCTGGCTTAGGCTTCAGTTTAATCCACGTGGATAGTTTTGTTTATTGCAACATTGCACGAGGCGCTCTCAGAAGGTAATCACAAGGAGGGACAGTTAATAGTCAAGTCTAAATCTGGTCCACGCTACTCTTTTCATGCGATATTCGCTTGACGTCATTCCAAGTGCGCTTATTGGGCTACATCACGCAGTGAAGCGATCTCGCTGTCCGAAGGGGAATGTTCTGAAGCTGTTGTGCCCATATTTCCCCTTTTAAGATGCCAGCGCAAAATTGTATTTTGATGTGGATGGATGGCTCTCTGGTCTGATGCGAGCTCAGAGTCCTTAAACAACATCTCTGCAGTCCTGGTTCCAGTAAGTAGTGGAAACGTGGCGCATATGAACACATTCTCATTGGTATGAAGGGGTCCTCGCATGCTGCGAGATTAATGACCTCTGCCCAATCATTCGTGACAGCACAAAGAAACACATGCAACCGATCATTGCACTTAGCTTTGAAAGGATGAACTCCTGAGATTGTAGAACATCAGGGAGTGAGCGGAATGACTTGCCAAGCCGATTCATACGAGGACGCATTCTCTGGCGTGGGTGGCTGTTAAATCAAGACAACTGGGCATTAACGCGACCTCCCTGCACTCGGTGTCCCCGAGGAAATGCGAACGCAAGCGTGGCTGCTTTGTTCGCAAGGCGAGGTGTTGTCACTGCCCTTGTTTGTGTTCAGCGTCCCGTGAAGTGCCCGTGTTGGAAAACTGGACCCGGTTTCACTTTTGTATTTCAGCCCCACACGTTTTAGCGACGTTTCCTTCAAAATGTCAAGCGAATTAACTGGGGAATGTCAATAATAATCATCTGCCCACCATTAGCTTTCATCTCTCGCTTTATTGAAAGCTCATTGTTAAAATAATGTATTCCAAGTGCCATTTTCAGCATCACGTCAGAGAAAGCATACCAACAGAAAATTGCTTGTCCTGACTTTTTTTAAAATGGAAATGAAATCAATGATTACTTCCCTGCACGTGGATTTGTTTTTCCTACTTCCGTAGACACACTGCAAACTGTGTTTGAAATCTTGCCGTTGTGGGGGTAAGCAGGCACTCCTTAGCCTCACTCGCTTTACTCACACAATGACCGATCAGTCTGCCCCACATCCATGAAATAACGCATTTAAATTTGCTGACTTCTGCTGGAAACAGGTGGCCTAGCCTGCTTTTAGAAACGGCTTTGCGACGTGCCCTGACACGCTTGTCATCATGCTTCCTAGTGGCACGTGGCTCAAGCTATCATTAAAATAAATCTATATTCCGCTTCCCGTGAAATACACCTATCTCAACATGAATTGCTTCCATTAACTTTTCTTTCCGGGAAAACATTTTCTTTAGCCACGTAAGCTAAAAGGAATTTAATAATGCATTAACTTCCCTCCTTGGGTATATTTCTTTATTTTCAGTGCTCAAAAGTGGAACATGCAAAGGAGAGTAATTAAGAAGCCCTTTGGGCACATTGCCGGTTTTTCTATAAATTTGTAAAGCAATACAGTGGACACAGTGGGGAGGAATAATATTTTTTTAAAAGCATGAATATTCTAGCTTGAACTGTGCTTTTCCTTTACCATTTGAAGTCTCCTTAGCACAGCGGTGCCTTACGTTCAAACAAGGATTTGTCGGCGAGCGTTTGCGCGCACATGTATAACGTTCGTCAACGTGATTTTTTTTCGTATCAAACAAACGTGCGGCGACGTGATTTTTTGTATCCGGATACTTTGCTAGTTGTTTTATAAAATAGCAACGTTTGTTGTGGAACTTGCAGAGATATAACAGCTGAAGGCTTTGGCATATTCCTCATGTGAGAGACACCTATTGAACAACCCACCTCCACGCAGTGAACAACAATACCCAATATTATTTAGCCTGTGCTTTAGCCTGACAGGCCTAGTATTCGGTTGCTTATACAGACATTTGTTTGGAAAATTACACTCGCCCTTCAGATGTGTCTTTGGAATTAAAATTACGACCTGTGGTAAACTTTGGTCATTTGTTCGCAGGTGTAATATTTGAACGTCACAGCTACGCACGCTTGGCCATTTCCGCACGGGATAAAGTTCTGTACTCTTAGCCCTGCCATGAACATTTGATGCCAAACGGAGCCCTATGAGTTTGGACATGACAACAGAATGATCTGCGCCAGGTGGGTCGTGGCGTTTATGTGCGCGGTGGACGGAGGCGGCAAAAATAAATAAATTCATTACGATTTTGACTCCCGTTTATTCAGGACCCTGGGGTCCCGCCATAAGGTTCATATAGCCATACAATCAATACTTTGCTATAAATTGAATGCGTTTTTATATTTAACTTGTGTTTCCTCCGGAGATCGCAACCACCACCCTAAGACCTGACATGGTGCTCTGGTCCCGTTCGCTCAAGAAGGTCTTCATCATTGAGCTCACAGTACCCTGGGAGGACTCAGTAGATGAGGCTTATGAGCGAAAACATCTGCGCTATGCCGATCTAGCTGCCGAAGCACGTCATCATGGCTGGAACACAGAAGTCCGACCAGTGAAGGTGGGCTGCAGAGGTTTTGTGGCAACATCTACAACCAGACTGCTTAGAGACCTGGGAATTAAGGGCCAGAGCCAGCGTTCGGCAATCAAAGCTGTATCGGAGGCGGCAGAAGGCAGCAGTCAGTGGCTCTGGATGAAGAGGAAAGACCCCAGCTGGGCCCCAAAGTGAGAGGGCCAGGAGGTATGCAGTCAACAATGCTTGACTCAGGGAGGAGGACGCCCCTGCCATGCATAGTCCCATGGGATGTTGGCTACCAACAACAAGGCAACTCCTATGACTAATTGGGAATGGGACGCAAGCGTAGGATTGATCACCCTGTCGCTGGCCGCCTTTGGGGAGGGTGTATAGTATGAAAGGCCGAAACACCCTAGGAACCAAAGGGTCACTACTGACGATGCGCTCCCCAAATTTCACCAGGCTCACTGTTCATGAACTCTTGGAAGTGCTTGCACAAAGGATAGTAACATCTCATCCTGTGTTCTTTGGAAAAAAAAAAAATTTATGAGCGTTAACTTGATTTACGTTAACGCGTAATAAAAAGATGCCCCCAAGTATCTATAAAATTTACGAAGTTATCATAGACGACGAATGCACAGAGAGCTTTCTGAAAGAATGCGCTCGGCGGAGCCACAAGACTTGCCCCCACCACGCCTGGTGCCATAGACATGCATCGAGGCTGGGCGATACATGCAGCAGGTGGTGGAAGCATCATGCCACTGTGTCCTGAATTCCTGATTATCCCATCACCCACACTCTTCGTTTTTTTATAATGCCCCTGCCCCCCCCCCCCCCGTTTTTAAGCAGCCCACTGCCTCCCCCGAGTATGGAGTTTGGCACAGCTGCTCCATTGCTTAAACTGCTAACATTTGCCATCGAAAAGTGGGCATTTGCCATTTCCTGCGACTACATTTTCAATAGACCACTAATAGATAAAAAAAAAACGCATACGCGGCTGTTCAAAACACACGCAAAAAGTCAATTGCACACCCCCAATAAATGGTGATTTTAAAAACGTACGAATTTTTCTGTGAACTTTACGTGTGCTTCAGAGATGCACTGTGCAATGGGTTATTTTGCTCATCATCTGTATGGGGTGGCAGGGGCAGTGGGGGGGGTAGTGGGGGGCGGGGGCGGGGGCAGTGGGGGGGGGGAGTAGTGGGGGGCAGGGGCAGTGGGGAGGGGGGCAGTGGGGGGGGTGACCACGAGCATAGCTGCCCAGTCGGTTTATTTAATAGAATTTCCATTTTCCTCACAGCACACACGCAATGTGTGTGTGTGTTCTGGGACAGGGAGAGCCAGGGCGGGGTTTGTGGCCGACTTTTTCCCGAGGTCGACTTTTTCCCGAGGTCGTCACCTGTCAAAAGCGTTTCGATTGGGGCAGTGTCGTTGACTAATGTGAATGTTTCATTGTCATCGTGATCACAAACTCACCGTCCCTATACACAATTGCCCCTTGGGTGGAAATTAGGAACGAGTTGTAGATAAATGTTTGGGATTTTTGGATATTCGGGGAAATTTCTTCTTCTTGAGATTGTGCAATAATTAATGTAACGTGCCTCCTTGCTAAAGGTCACACCAGCTGATGCAACGTAACACGACTTTTGGCAGGAAAGAAACGTTATATATACTCTGTCGATATACTTCAGGAACAATTTGAAGCAAATGAAATGTCAGATCATTCCAAAAATTGTATCTGGGTCGGATAGTCTGGTTAATTTGCACATTTGAGGACACATCATGCAGGAATCATTCGCAACAAAAAGTTAATTGTGATATATTTTTATTCTACGATTCTATACGTATATTTTTAAACAATATACGTGGGTACTGTGAACTATATCCGTTTCAGCAATTCACTATTACAGGCTTGATAATCATGTTATTATGATGCAAATCGTCGTAATAAAAAACTTCCGTCCATCGACAGCATTCCGGTGTACGCATTGACTGGATAATTCTCTAGGAGTGAACTTTTTCCATAATACGGTGAAAAGGGATGCGTTCATCAAAAAAACACGTGTATAACAACATTTCGTGAATTGGCTTTACACATTCATTTTATAAAAAAAATTTGGGTTGTGTTTCAGACCGTCATTCCAACTCTTCACCTATCCTAAAAAAATACACCTATGTCACTTTTCACAATACAGACATTATAATAAAGAACATAAATATTAAAACGATTGAATGATAAGAATACATTTAAAACAAAAATAATTCACCTTTTCAGTGAACTAACCAAAAGATCTGCTGCATGTTGGAATTACTTGGAAAGGTGATGTGGAGGCATCACTGTTGCACTGTTGGCACACCGTGACGCTGTCGCGGATGGGGTCACGCAGCCTCCCAGGTGCTTCTCGTCGTAATGACCACATAGCGTGTGCCATGTGAAATTTCGTTCACGCGGAAATTCGATTTCGTTAACGCGGAAATTCGACTTAGTTAATCGAAAACTGTCCATAATTTGTCAATTGCGTCAACACGCAATTTCGTGAAGAGAACGTTCGTTAATCGAGGAATGGCGGTCCTCGCACTGCTAACACATTTGCGCGAGATGCACGGTTGTGACCTCACCACCGCACACTTGAGAATCAGAATATGTATTTACACTGGAGGAATCCGATAAGCTATCAAGTGCTTTTTCACAGATGTCCACTTAAAATCCCTACAATTTTTCTCCACGAAAGACTACACAGAGATCAGAGGCGGAGGAGGGGAGTGGTGGGGTATTGTAATTATATCATAGATTAGTAATCAGTTAATTAGCATGTGTTTCCTCTCTAAGGAATTGCAGTTGTAAGATGTATTGCTTAATAATACGCTTACAGGCCGCACTAACCCAAAACCCTTTATTATGCATATTGGTCGCAAAAGCCGACGTGTTTAAAATGTATAAACACATTTTGTATTGTATCGACTTTACCTCAGTGCTGCAGGAATCCAAAAAGCGCTAAATATAATTTGCATGCCGACTTTTGGAAAAGCCAAACAATTGCAAACGACACTTATCTACTGGGGCCTTAGTTCGTGTTTTGTAGTAATCAATGTTGGTCATGAAGCCTTTTTTCCCCAGGGTAAGGCCACCTCCAATTAGCACGGTAGGCTACGCCACTTTAATAAGTCATGGGTATGCCTTTTGGCGTCATCTGGTCCAACGCCAATTGAGACACTAGGCTCTAAGAAAAGCTGTCTCGGGTGTGGACCAATCAACTTCAAGGACAGTGCATATCATTATCAGAGTTGTTTCTTTTTGTTTGCATTTTGACTGCTTGTGTTGTGGTTATTGCAAACATTATCCCTTGTATAAAGGTGTCAGTTTTTGTACCAGATAAAAGGGTAAACGAGGTCTCAGTGCATGGGTACGTTATTCGATCAGAAGATCTACGTTCCGAAGCGATCTGTTGATGGCTCATTGTTCTTCAAGTATTTCCTGTTGTTTTTCTTCTCAAGACAGTGAGAGGATTCCAATAGCCTCGTGACTAGAAATCATTAATTCACCAACTCATCAATTTAAATAATTTGATGGGTGTTCTTCGTTACCTTCATGGTACTAAAATATTTCAACAAACAATGTTGAGTGTATGACATTAAGTGCCTCTATGAATGTTCATGGGGATAGTAGGATTGGGTTTGTGCGTCTGTAATTGGACAAGCCTGTGTTTTAACACAATATGCGGAGTGATTTGTGCCAAATGGCAGAATGTCTTAATTCATAAAGCCATGGGAATTCTTCGAATTTCAGTTTACAATTGCAATTATTAAGCAATTGAGAAGCCAGTTATTTAATTGTCTGCAGTTGTTTGGTACCGATGAAATTAAAACAATGGGCAGAAATTCAACAGCTGATATTAACATCGGATAAAGATTACAGAACATATGTAGGTTAAAGACGCTCACTTTGGCTGGTAAGAAAATTATTTGGGCTTGGGAGAGGAGGACACGTCATTATAAGGTTGTTGATGGCTGGTGCGTTAGAATAATTACCGAGTGGTAGCCAAAGGAGGATATGCATCCAAGAGGACATCCACTGTGAAGATGGAGCGATGTGATTGGCTTGTATGCAGCTGCCGGGTGGATTGTTGCGTCACAGAACCGTGGGAACCGTGAGAGATAGTAGCGGCCTGGGGATGCCTTGATACAGCAGTGGACTAATCATTACTGATGATGATGATGAAAATGAAATATGGTTCGCCACTTTTTGTCATTATTTTTCAGTTTTTCACATATGAAAATAGGGTTTTCCCCTTTTTGGAAATAAAACAGGTGTCAAGATGTTAAAACACCAAACTGAAATCTTTGCAAGGAATCATGTCTGCATTAACCACAGATACTAGTGGTGAACTTGCAAACAAAAAAAAACATGCTCTGACAGTATATGGTGCATCGTCTTCCTTGCAAAGGTTTCAGTTTGGTGTTTTAACATCTTAACAGCTGTTTTATTGTAAGAAAGGGGAAAACCCTATTATCATAATTTATTACTGGCAAAGGAGGTCTCATGATGTGGCTTTTCACATAGTTACTAATATTGGTGCAAATCGCTGAACTCGGTCCACGTTTTAATTCGGAATTTGGTTTTGGCTTCAATCTCGTCGACATGTTATTTAATGGAAAATTAATACGGGAATGGAAAAATTAATTCCGTATGGTACTATGTAGCCTTGCGTGTGAGGAGTGGTGGTGCAGTGGTTAGTGCACTTCACTGTGGACCTAGCGCCCGAGTTGTATTCCCTGCCACGGCTAACATGAGTGACGAGTTCAATCTGAACTGGTTCTGCATACCCTCTGCACCCCTGCTCCCTCTACCCCATTATCACCCCAACTCCCATTGACCAGTGAGGTGAAGTATGGTCAAACAACCATTGTGACCGACAGGGTGAGAGAAGGCATGTGTTGAGTAGTGAATTGTCGTCGGTCTGTAGTTTTCATAATACAGGTTTTTTTGGGTTAGATGGCGTCGGTATAAATGTGTCGTTAACCCACCACCACCCAACACAGCCAAAGCAGTAAGGTTTGCCACGTAAACAAAACGTGCAAATTAGTTACAACTTCAGCCCACCGGTGTGTTGAAAAGTAAAACTAATTGACACTTTTTTGACCATGCAGGTTGGCTGTGTCGGGTGGTGAACCGTGCTATGTTCCAGTGTCTAGGAGACACGTCATCACGAACTCTCACACTGACCAGCGTGGTGAAGTATGCACGGCGTGGGCAGGTTCTCATCTAGCGGCGGCTTGACAAATGAACTGCACATGCACACGAGGAGTTCTTATCGCAAAGTGCCCTTAACACATTCCTGCGGAGGGAGCTGGTAGGAACGTTGGGTTGCTCGGTCAATGGCCAGGGTCAACGGCGGCATCGTGTATTCTGCAAATATGGCCGACTGTGAGGGCACAAGCCGGCGTGAGTAGGTTAAACGTTGAGTTTTATAAGGGCACCACGGGGTGACCAGCACCTCCCCACCCTCCCCACCCAGCCCCTCCCCACCCTCCCCACCCAGCCCCTCCCCACCCTCCCCTCCCCACCCAGCCCCTCCCCACCCTTCCCTCCCTACCCTCCCCTATCCACCCAGCCCCACCTCTCCTATTTTTGGATGCACGACGGACGGACACAATAATCCCCTGTGGGCTGGTGGAACCAGGGGGTTCCTACCGGTAAAAGTTCCTTCTACCGAGGATGCGATGGGTAATTAACCTGCATTCCTTTTTTATTTGGGCATCTTTCCTGGTCGTGAAAGCCTACGTGTCAAACTGGTCTGTAGTTTAGGAATTAATTGCTATGCCTTGTGTGGAAGGATGACGAACGGGTCTTGTATTGTATATGGACATACATTTCCTTTGACATGTTTTCAGAGCATTTAGTGTGTTTGTGGTCTACTGTGGCTTAGTGGATACGGTTCAGCAGCTCAGTTGACCCATGGTGACGGACCCAGTAGGGTCATTACTGGGTTACTGCAAAGGCATTCCCCATTTACCCAGGGGCATATGCAATATTTCCCACAAGTTATTATTTATTTAATATTCCTTCTAATATTGGGAACCATGCCTCCTTCATTGCTGGATGGAGGGCCCTTCCCCATACTATGCGGGTTGTGGTTTTTTTAGTTAACATCTCATGTTGGCTCGTTGTTCACCCCCTTGCCTGGTATGGAATAGGTCGTGGGTGCGATCCCAACGCAGACGCCTGTATATTTGGAGTTTGCATGTTCTCCCCGTGCTCGCGTTAATTTTTCTCCGGTCCTCCACGTGTAGAATTATCAGCATGTGTTTAGAGTATTTGGCTGCTATATAAATGTCCACGTAATAAGCCACTTCGTTGAGCTATCATTTGTGGCCAGGTCACTTCTGAAAATGAGCTATATAGCTCAGTGGGCTTTACCTGGTGAAATAAAACTAAAACACGAAGAGTTTCGCTGGTTCGTGTAGTTTGTTGAAGGTGGGGAGTGGACTTTGGAGCCTAGTATAGTACAACAAATTATTTTGCTGTGCTGATCTTTGCTGGCTACCATTCAGCACCGCAGCAGCCAGAAAATCGTTACACCCCTCGTAATAATGTACTGTACAATGTAGAATCATATTAGTTTTAGTTGCATTGACCTCATGAAGTGCATCATTGCAACGGTGATAATTCACACCGAGGACGCTTTGAAAGTATTACATTTCTCTTTGCATCACTATATTTTATATTGGTACTGTATAGAGTTTGAAATATTGCCTTGATAAACTGAAATTGTTCAGCGAAGTACATTTTATTTTTTTGTCAGTTTGGAAGGATTTCCTTTAGCATATGTGCATTTGGATCTCCCAAATACCTTATCCATATGGAAGCTCTTAAAATACAAGTGAAGAACGTTTTAAATGTTATTATTTTTTATGTTGTTCTTTGCAGTTATGTAACCATTTAGAACTCTTGTGCATTCAGTTTTGTGCAAGTTTGACAGTGACCAACCAAACGGATGTTGTGATTCCTTTTGTCCTTTCAATAAAATTCAATGATGGTGATTTTACATGTATTTTTAAAATCCTTTATATTAAGTTCGCTTGCTTGCTTGCGTGCTTGCGTGCTTGCTTGCTTGCTTATGACCGTGCAAATCTTTCGGTAGTTTTTTAACCCACTTCCCGTGATCCAATCGAGCTGACATTTTCCACACAGACTCGTTGTGCGTGACAATTTATTTTCGTGAAATTTTTTTCCCAAAATTTTACACTGTTTAGGGAAATTTTTTAAGATATTTAATTACCAATTGCTTAATAGTGGCAGACAATCATCTGACCCATAGGTGGCAGCCATCTCAAGCCAGAGGACGAGAGGACTCTAGCCGCCACGCATATAAAGGATTTATAGTGAAAAACTTTGTTTTTAGGGGTTAATTTCTTTTAAATGAAAATGAAAACATTCTCAGAGAGTTGGTGAATGTTCCCAAGGTTGTGAGAAGATGAATAGTAATGCGATAGCCATTCTTAGTTGCCAGAAAGGCCAGTGTTGAGCTTTAATTCACAGTTTTATTCCAGTGGGATCCTTTGATATCTGTAGTAAGTATATGGAGGCTTGACGACAGGATCGGAGGCACACTTATTTATTACACCAACACAGTTATTTACAGGTCACTGGGCTACAGGGATTTCTCGACAGCTAACCCCTCTAACCTATACCAATTCCTCCACTACGGGACTAGGGGAGGCTATCTGTCCCAGCTTGGTTAAGCTGGGATCCCGGCTCCCTGAGTCACCAGACCAGCTTCGTCTGGGCTCTCGGGGCCACGCCACCGGCTTGCCCTGGTCGGCCCTTATAAGGACAGCGAGCCAGGGGAGCTCTGGGGCCTACACTAGCTGGTCTTCCGTCTTCTCTGGTTATAGCTGAGTCCCGACCCCGAGCCCTCGAGCTCATCACCTTTTATAGGACTCGCCCCCGAGGGGGGGCCCGTGGGGGATACACATGCGGACGTCGGTGCTAGCGCCACCCTTGTGTACGGCCGTAACCCCGCCCATTGTGTTTGTTGGCCATCCGTGGCCATGCATAATCACACCTCAACATTCGTAGCCATGCGCAATTACACCTCTACATCACCCCCCCCTGTACAGCTCGCAGCCGTCCCTGGCTGCAAAAAAAAAAAAAAAAATCAGAATAAAGGTGCATCCCTCACAAAAACCCCGTGTGTGTGCCTCGCGTAATTTTTAACAAGAACAAGAACAACGAGAGGAAGAGAGAGAGAGAGAGAAAAAAAATAACCCGACGCACCCCCCCCGGATAACACCCCAAAACCAACATATATATACACTCCGGACGTCACCTTTCCCATCGTCCGCAAGGCCCCCCAACGGCCGACCTCACAACACCCCTCCCCTTTTGTCCGCAAGGCCCCCCAACGGCCGACCTCACAAAAGTCTGCGCGTTTTGGCGCGCGTTCTCGCGGCGGGTCCGTCACAAGGGTCCGTCCCGGCACGCTCAGTGACGGTTGTTGACGGTCCGGGTGCAAGAGGGTCAGGCTCCGCTGCCGAGTGACCCCCGACCCCTCCGGGAGGGGTTGGTGGGCGTGGGCCCGTCACTCCTGTTTCACCTGGGGGCGGAACAGTTGGCGTCAGGTTAGGCGAGTGCAGCGACGACGGGGAGTCGGCGACACCCTCACACGTTTGGCCATGCGTGTGTGTGTGTGAACCCCGGGGCGGCGTGACGAATGGTTTTAACCTTGAGGGGTGCACATACCACCGGCGCCTCCCCCATTTGACGCGAACACATTGCGGCCGCAAAACCTGCACGACCTCCACTGGCCCCCGCCACGGCCGTACCAATTTCGACGAGGTTGCCAGCGGCACCTGAGGACAGTGCAACCACGCCCTGTCCCCTGGTACCCATTTGACCACCTGCACCCGCCCCAACCGAAGCCTCTCGTTCGCCTTCTGGCGGAGTTCAGAATTTTGCACGGCCGCTTCCCGCGCCTCAGACAATTGAGCGATGTTAAATTTAACGTGTTCGGACAACTTAGACTTCGCCTGGAGCGCCGAGAGCTTCAGCTGGGTCGCCACAGGAGGGTTAACTTCGCGCCCATACATTAAAAAGAAAGGGGAAAATCCGGTGGCCGCATGGGGAGCCATTCTGTAGGCCTGCAACACACCGGCTATGCGGAGGTCCCAATCCGTCTGGGATACCGACACCTGCTGGGACAGCATGGACGTGATGGTCCGATGCAGCCGTTCCACCATCCCGTCAGTTTGTGGGTGATACGGAGAGGTCCGAACCTTCTCCGTACCCAAGAGGTCGCACACCTCACGTAGGAGTTTACCAGAAAAATTCCTACCCTGGTCAGTAAGCAGCCGTTCCGGAGCACCCTTGTCGAGGACATAGCCCTGGACAAAGGCCTCCGCGATGGCTGCTGCCGATTGGTTCGCCAGGGGCCAGGCCATAGGCCATCTCGTGAAGTATTCAACCCCCGTTAGTAAATACCTATTGCCCCTGGGTGTAGCGGGAAATGGGCCAAGTATGTCCAGAGCGACGAGCTCGTTAACCCTGGAAACTTTTATGGACTGCAGCGGAGGGTTGGATCCCCTAGCAGGTGGCTTCCTCTGCGCGCATTGCGTGCACGACCCCAAGAGGTCCCCCACGTCCTTTTCCATGCCCGGCCAGAAGAAATCTAGCTGGAGCGTGGCAAAGGTCTTATGAACCCCCAAGTGCAGAAGCCGCTCATGAACAGCCCATACCACCTTACCCCTTAAAGCAGCAGGCACCACGAGCCGCTGGCGCCGGGTTTTACCATTCCAGTGCATCAAAAGTCCCTGGAACAACCCCCACGAGTCAACGTTTTCCACCCCCTGGCCAATCCCCCCGGCGCGACGGCGCAGAGCGAGGAGGGAGGTGTCCTCCATTTGGAGGCGACCCCATTCCGCGACTGACAACCCCAGCAACGAATCCCTCCCTTCTTGCTCGATAGGACCCGAAACCGAAGGTGCATCGGCAGCGGCCACGAGGACCGAATCGGTGGTGACGTTCGGAGACCTACAACGCCCCGAACCCAAGAGGCACGCGCACTCCGAAGTGGGTGGCAATCGCGACAGGGCGTCAGCGTTCGTGTGGCGGAGACCCTTACGATATGTGGTGACAAAGTCATAGTCTTGGAGAATCTCCAACCATCGAGACAACTGGCCCGATGGTTGTTGAACCCGCAGGGCGTATTGTAGGGCCGCATGATCTGTACGGACGGTGAACCGCCGACCGTACAGATACGGGCGGTACTGCTGAATGAAATAAACAATCGCCAATAATTCCCGACGGGTAACGCAGTACCGCTGTTCGGCTGGAGACAGTACCCGACTACCGTAAGCCACCACATGCTCTACGCCCCCAATGAGCTGGGACAGCACGCCCCCGATGCCCGTGTTACTTGCATCTGTATCGAGCAAGAAGGGTTGTGAAAAATCCGGGTAATTCAACGGCGGCGCCCCCACCAAAGCATTCCGGAGGGCGCGAAAAGAAGCCTCCTCCTCCGGCCCCCAATGAAACCTGACTCCCTTGGACGTCAAGGCATGCAAAGGTTTCGCAATCGTAGCGAAGTCAGCCACAAATCGCCGATAATACGACGCGAACCCAATGAAACTCCTGACCTCTCCCACAGAGGTGGGAGTCGGCCAGGAGCTGACGCATTCCGTTTTGGCGGGATCAGTGGATATCCCCGAGCGCCCAACAATGTGACCCAAATATCGCACCGATTCGCGGAGTAAATGGCACTTCTGTGGTTTAAATTTCAAATTGGCAGCCCGCATTTTGAGAAAAACAGCACGCAACCTCTGGAGGTGTTCCTCGAAGGATTTGCTAAAGACGATGACATCGTCTAAGTAAATCAAACACGAATCCCATTGCAACCCTGCCAAGACCAATTCCATTAACCGCTGAAAAGTTGCCGGCGCAGAATGTAAACCCATCGGCAAGCGGTTAAATTGGAAGAGACCCTGCGGTGTCCGAAAAGCAGTCTTAGGTTTTGATTCGTCATCCAGAGGAAGCTGCCAGAATCCAGATAGCAAATCGAGGGTGGAAAAGAATCGCGCCCCCGCCAAGGCATCGAGCGACTCATCCATTCGAGGAAGCGGGTACGCATCTGCCACAGAGATTTTGTTCAGACGCCGAAAGTCGACACAAAACCGCAGTGATCCGTCGTGTTTTTTCACCAAAACGATCGGCGCGCCCCACGGGCTATTGGAAGGGGAAATGATATCGGCGGCTAGCATGTCATCAACAGCCGATTTGACATGATCCTTTTCGGCGGGACTCAACCGAAAGGGATTTTGGCGGATTGGCGCGCTGTCACCCGTGTCAATATGGTGTCGCAGCAATTTAGTACAACCAATATCAAATTTGTGTTGACTAAAAACGTCAGCAAATTCGCTCAGAAGAACTCGCAGCTGCGCGCGCTGCGAGTCGGACAGGTCCACTGAACCCGCGCAAAGCGCATCCAGCCAACCGTCATCACAGTCCGAATGCGGTCGCGACGGAGGATCGGTGGATACCTGACCCACGAGTGGTTCCTCATAGGGTACCGGCGTTGCGTGTGCAAGCACGGTCCCTTGAGGAACCACGGCCGTTCGCGATCCCACATTAAGGACTGCAATGAAGGGGTCCCCATCCCCCCTCACCATGGTCTGAGCCGCGAGCAAATCTGGTCCATTTACCCCGGCCCGAGATGGTCCCAACAAGACCCCCCGATCCGCAACCCCTTCATTAAACGGCCGACGCAATCTAAGAGGGACGAGCATCTGAGCCCCCGGAGGCACGCGTACAGTTTTTGTGACGAGCGCCTGCACGGTGGCAAACGCCCGACGCTCCGTGGTGGGGGAAGACAGAAATGTAACGCGTCGGCCCGATGGGAGCTCAATGCACCCTTGGTCAATAAGGATGCGGATGGGCATTTTGGCCAGAAAATCCGTCCCCAACAGGCACGGAACCGCGAGTGAGGAGGAAACCAAAACAGGCCCGGATAATTTAATGTCCCCAATGCAGATAGTGGCGCGGATTTGGCCAATAATGCCCAGAGAGCCCCCGTTAGCGGCATAGCACGGCACGTCAACAGGGAGCAAGGGACGACTTTGAACGGGAAGGATGTTATAAATTAAATCAGATATAATGGTCGCCGATGCCCCTGTGTCAATTAAAATCCGCACCTCTACCCCATCAATGTGACCGACCACGACCGAAGATCCCGCCGACGCAGCAACGACACGATGGGCGAGCTCCGACCACTGACCCGGTTGGAGCGCCCGCCGCATTACCGAACGATCGCGCGCGACGGATGGGGAATTTGGAGCCCTGTTTAGTTGGGCGCGTGAGTGTGTGTCGGATGTGTGCGTGGGCCAAACGTGTGAGGTGCCGCGACTCGCCGTATTTCTCTGCTGGAGCTTGGGAGGAGACGGCGTGACGTCCTGACGAGGTGTCGCCCCGCGCTGACGGGGAGCCCGGCATCCTGACGCAACGTGGCCTTGCAGGCCACAGTTGTAGCAGCGTGTGAGCGCCCCCGATGTCCTGGGCTGCTCCTGGCGGCTCGGTCCATTCCGAGCCTGTGGTACTGCCGCTCTCCATTCCCCTCGCCGCTCCACCCCGCAGACCTCCTCCGATGGGAGGGCGGTAGCCGCCATGGCATGGCTGGCCGCCCCCTTTGCCGCCTTTCGACGAAGGGACCGCAAGCCCCCGTGGATGTGGCGCGCGACCAGCAGGGACGACATCTCTGAGTCGTCTTGAGCCAGGACGTTGACGTCCAGCTCATCAGCGAGTAGCAGCAGCTTCTCAGCCACCATGGCATCCACTCCTTCCTCGTCCATCCTTGGGAAAGCAGCCTTCGCTAGAGCCAGGAGAGCAGTCCGGAAGGCCAGAGGTGATTCGTTGGTGCCCCGACGCCGATCGTGGAAAAGCTGCCTGCAGTCCGAAGGCGGCCCATAGACGGCTGACAGCAGCTGCAACGCCAGGTGTAGGGTGGCGCGCTTTTCCCTCGGCGCCGAGGTGAGGGTAGCCAGGGCGTCGTTGTCCAGCATCGCTGGCAGCGCGCGTAGAGCCTCGGCGTCCGTCCAGTTCGCCATCTCCTGATGAGCGATGAACCGTCTCTTGAAGCCGCCCCAGTCTCCGTCTGCGCCTACGAATTCTTTCAGAGGTGGCAGACGCTGCTGCAAGGCGACGTCCGTGGCTGTAGATCGCTCTCCGTCGCTCCCCGCCGATGATACAGTGTGGGCGGGCTGTGCACATGGCATCGCCGGTCGCTCCGATGTTGACGCGCCGGCCGGTGTTGATGATGTCACGGCTTGTGCTTGGCGCTCAGCAGTCACGTGACGCGGGCCGGCCCCGCCGTCCGCTCGCACTGTAGAGATGGCGGGAAATTTAACCGCCAGCCGCGTCGGGGTGGCGGGAAACGTTGCCGCGCGCCGGCTGCTGTCGTCGACCCGCGCTGCCCCTCCAGCCCCCAGCCGCGTGATCTCCTCCAACGCAGCGGCGGCGGCGTAGAGCAGTTCCGCCAGGCGGGAGTGGGCCAGCCGGAGTCCTTCAGCCGACGCATCCCCCCCCTCTTGTCGTAGCGGCACGGGCGTACTTGGCCCCGGCTGCTCCGATCCGACCCCGGCCATCTCTGGTGTTGAATCGGCCGCGGCGTCTTCCATCTCCGACTCCTTGGTACGTGTCGTCCCTCGTGTGTCCATCGTTTGGACGTTTTACTTCTGACACCAGATGTAGTAAGTATATGGAGGCTTGACGACAGGATCGGAGGCACACTTATTTATTACACCAACACAGTTATTTACAGGTCACTGGGCTACAGGGATTTCTCGACAGCTAACCCCTCTAACCTATACCAATTCCTCCACTACGGGACTAGGGGAGGCTATCTGTCCCAGCTTGGTTAAGCTGGGATCCCGGCTCCCTGAGTCACCAGACCAGCTTCGTCTGGGCTCTCGGGGCCACGCCACCGGCTTGCCCTGGTCGGCCCTTATAAGGACAGCGAGCCAGGGGAGCTCTGGGGCCTACACTAGCTGGTCTTCCGTCTTCTCTGGTTATAGCTGAGTCCCGACCCCGAGCCCTCGAGCTCATCACCTTTTATAGGACTCGCCCCCGAGGGGGGGCCCGTGGGGGATACACATGCGGACGTCGGTGCTAGCGCCACCCTTGTGTACGGCCGTAACCCCGCCCATTGTGTTTGTTGGCCATCCGTGGCCATGCATAATCACACCTCAACATTCGTAGCCATGCGCAATTACACCTCTACATATCTATGAATCATAGCTGCAAGGCCATTGGTTTCGTGTCTCCTTTTCTCCTGCCCAAGCAGAATAGTTTTGGTAAAAAAAAAAATGACATACAATCGTACATATTTGTTTGGTATATTAATGTCGTTGAGATACTCTGTCATTCTCTAAAATGTAATACTCTATGTGCAGTCATTCTGAGACTATTTTATGTCTCGGTGTACTTATTTTTGTTATTGATAGTGAATGCCATTATGGTGATGTACACTTGCATGCAGTTTTTTTTGGTAGGAACACATCTTTAAAAATATTTGTATATTTGTATTTTTTATGACCAACATGGTAAAACAACAACAACCGCCATTTGCCACTAAGTGGCGGTGACGTCACCACGATGCTTGTGCCAAGCCATGTGCACCTTGAGGCCACGTGAAGTGTCGAACGCCCGCTGGCAGGAGGTCACGGGGCAGACCCAGGTGCCACGGGTCGACTGACTAAGATGACCGGCTGATGCCAGTAAAAACAACCCCTATGACCGACACTACATGTGGAGACAATTGGATTGACAAAGGGAATGTAAATAATTTCTAATGTAAACCCTTATTAACAACATTAATCCAATAAGTCCTTGGACTTTCTTTTTTTAATTAAAGCTTTTAAATAGAATAAAAAAAATCCCTGTCAACGTTGAGTACTGGGTGCACTTACCATACTTGTTTTTTATTGCATATATTTATTTAAACATTTCTTCTTCACTACAGACTAGCCTTAGCAATGAATGAATGCCCTATGTGGTTACTTAATGGAAATTAAAACACAACTGCATCTTGTTGAGGCTGGAACCAGAGACTTGGATACTGCTGCATAGCAGAAGCTAAGGCTCAGGCCAAGGTGGTCTCTTTGAGCCAATTTCATTAAGGGGCATTTGGCCCCGAGGAGAGTTATTCTAAATTTAAAGTCTGTTTCCTCCTACAACTGAAGATACTAAGTCTGAAATAAATATATAACTATTATTCATTTTAATTATCAAGCCACGCATTGCCCCATAATGTGACATTGCCGAAGCAACATCCAGTGGTTCCTAGTGACGGAGTCCTTTCTCACGTGGGCATGTTGCATTTGGGCCAAGTTCAAGTACTGTATTCTTGTGATAGGGAAAACACCTGTTTCAAATCAAAACTTCTCCGAATAATATATATAATAAAATCTCTGTATAATAGCAACATTATTTTTCATATATCTCTTGTTATGTTGTTAAACAATGTCATAAAAAAACAATGCCTCTGTTTCCACAATTCCCACTTCATGTGTTTTGAAGCAGCGTAATGCACTCTGTTCATCCTCTATGGAAGTAAAGCGCATTGCCCAAAGGGAAACAGACCTTCACCTGCTTTGCATTTTATACTATTTTGGCTTTCATTCCACCGCATATTTTCAGCTGCATTCATTCATTGACATCACGCTATTTGCTTCGGAAGAAACACTCCAGGTCTGGTTTTGATAGTGGGTACTTTTAGATTTATTTTTTAAAGAAAACTTCAAAACTATTTTCAAAGCAGATGATGGCATACTTGGCCCACTCCCCGCATTTGTAGTGACACCGAGGAAGGTTGGACGAGGAGGCGGCCACAACCATCCCACAGAGCGTGAGCTCATCATAGCCCAGCCGCTAAGCAGAGCCTTCCCTGCTCCGTAGATTGATGGGGAACCCCAGAAGAGACGCCCAAATACAACAGAAACGCAGGTTCGTTGCCCATCGCATCCCCGGTAGAGGGAACTTTTAAGGGCACTTTGCGTAAAAAACTCCTCGTGGGCACGTGCAGCACATTTGTCAAGCCGCCATTCGATGAGGGCCTGCCCACGCCGTGTATACTTCACCACGCTGGTCAGTGTGAGAGTTCGTGACGACTTGTGTCTCCTAGACACTGGAACGTAGCACGGTTCAACCATTTATGTTTATCCTCTGCCCTCGAGTGACGATGTAGCCCCGCAGCAACCTGCAACACTTGCTTTATGCATAGTGGTCGCCCATCCAAGCACTGTCCAGGTTCAACTGCTTAGTTTTACTGGTAGGAACCTCCTGGTTACACCAGCCCACAGGGAATTATTGTGTCCGTCCGTCGTGTAGGGAGGGGCTGGGTGGGGAGGGAGGGGCTGGGTGGGGAGGGGAGGGTGGGGAGGGGTTGGGTGGGGAGGGTGGGGCTGGGTGGGGAGGGGAGGGTGGGGAGGGGCTGGGTGGGGAGGGGAGGGTGGGGAGGGGCTGGGTCGCGAGGGTGGGGAGGGGCTGGGTGGGGAGGGGCTGATCACCCCGTGGTGCCCTTATAAAACTCAACGTCTAACCTACTCACGCCGGCTTGTGCCCGCCCTCACAGTCGGGCATATTTGCGGAATACACCACGCCGCCGTTGACCCTGACCATTGACCGAGCAACCCAACGTTCCTACCAGCTCCCTCCGCAGGAATGTGTTCTAGGTCTGATGGGATCTGATGCATTTTGGGCGATTAGGTGCTGTAACAAACATAACATTTTGTACGAGATATTTAACTTGGTTCCTGATTTTCCTGATACACTTTAAAATATTGTGTGATGATCTTCAGTGTTCCAGCTAAGCTTCAACCATAAATGTCAGCACATCTGGAATTCTGTTTTTGGAATAAAGCCTCGTATGTGTTTCATCCACAAAACATTCTTAACCTGCAGGTGATTGACATTGGTCAAGCAAGATAAGATATGCATAGCCCTGCAAATTCTAGGAATGCACCGATGCATCAGTTAGTTGATTTTAAAATGAATTATTTAATGCTCAGGCCACATGCATTGAGGCTTGCATGTAAGAATCAATAATTTAGATTTTTTTTGTAAATGACATGCAAATATATGCAAATGTTACAATCATGCTAACAGAGTGAATAAAACTGTAGAGATTGGACCAAAAAAGAGAATTAATAATACAAAATCAAACGGTAAAGATAAGGGCCAAGCAGAATTCTGGAACCAATAAAATTGTAACCACCGAGTAAAACCGCAATCCCCAAATCTTGACGGTCCAATTGCACCAACGAGGGGAGACACATTCAAAGACGCCTGCTAAAATGCACGCTTGTCCTGCAGCCGTGCACTGGCAGTGGAAAGAGTGAAGAGTAAAGCGCTCATCTTCTTGGTTCTTTCAGTAAAGTCACGTAGAAGGGAAATAATAAAATAATAACGGAGAACCTTGGGTTGTCTTTCCGACAGACCTGTTCTTCACCTGAGGACGGCTGCTTGCGTTGTGGCCGAAATGTCGTGAGAATTATTTTATTATGTTTTATTTTTATTATTTTATTACATCCCTTCTACGTGACTTTACCGAAAGAACCAAGAAGATGAATCCCTGCAGTCACGAAAGCTTTAAATCGAAGTAAAGCACTCATTGCTGTTCCTGTGTACTGTTAGTGCGGGAAACGTTCCCGCAACGGGAACTTTCCTCCTCTAAATTTCCGCGGCCACGTTGGATGACCCGACTTGTGATGTTAGCTCTGAATGTCAAGTAATCTCCTGGGTAGAAATCCCCATGGCTGAGACTGCACACGGAGAACCTTGGGTTGTCTCCTTTCAAATGTGCTGCTACTGAGGTTCCAATTTTAAACAACTGGTATTCGATGGCCCATTGTTGTACTCTTTGTTTTGTTTTTGCAAACGGGTGTTGGCGAGAATCTTTTCTAACCCCCACTTATAACCATCCAGTGCACATGTTCATAAAAAAAGTTGTATAAACACATCATTACCAAGTAGTAGTTCATTGCAAATATCTACAATAAATATTCGTGTTATTTTGAGAGCAATTTATTTTGTATTTCATGGAGCTTTTCTCCTGTTATTTGTGCAGTATCTTTGCACAAAATGTTTACGTGCGTTCTACACGGTTTTGCATATCTACGTATACTTGGTCGCCTAACTATTTCACAGCTGTGGTAGCGATTTTAAATAGTTTGTTTTGCGTAATATTTACGAGGCTATGGAAGTAAAAAAAAACCCGTTGTGAAGTGAGCATTGGCAAGTTGCCCCAGTGTATGATGCTTGACATGACATATGTGCGTGGGTGGGGTGGGGGGGGAAAGGTTGCATTTCTGGCCGCGAGTATGGAAAAGGGGTTTTTGTAAGACTGTGTGTGTGTGAGAACGCAAGAGCTCTGATGGAGCTGAAACTCCCGGCGTTGCCGCATGTGTTAGCGCAGCGGGCGGCCGGCCGGCGAATGTGGCTGGCTGGCTGGTGCTGCATGATTGACCCTTGGCGATGAGAAAAAAATATATAGAAATCCCTCGTGATCGAAGGAAACACTGGCGATGCGTTGTGTGCGTCGGGAAATGAAATCGCCTTCATGGTAACCGGCGTGTTTTATTTTTCGTGTGCTGCCACAAAGGAATATTTACTTATTTATTCATACGCATTCACTTTCTCGTTTAGACAAAGTGTCACATCTCCGTGTGGCTCCTTTGCCAAAAATAATAAACTATTTTGTTGATTAAGGAGGGGGGTCTTAGTTTAATGCATTTCTCCATATAGCCACCTGATTTGAATTGTTTTTTCCCGGCAAACTTGAATGCACACTGCTGCCAAGATGCCTTTTAGCCCCTCCAGCCCCCCGGTATAAGAAACACACTACGACTCGTATGACGGTCGTAAAAAGTAGGCCGTAAAACAGACAACTGCGCAAAATCCATGCGGAAAAGAATCTAAAGTATGGCACGCATCCGAGCCACGTGGAGGCCTCTACGTCCCCATCACTCTGGAGGTTTCTGTGCTTTGCAGAAAAGCGAGCAAGTCGTGGTTGGCTCCACTGAGGCTGTCTGAGCTCCTGCGGTGTCCCCACGTCGTTGATCTGGGCGCTTTTGAATACATTTCAAAAACAGTAGCAACGGTCACCGGTCAGAGGGCAGAGCCCCCTTTTAACATGGATAGGGGTGAGATTTTACGCAGGCCAAGCAAGGCTTTACAATTGTAAATCTACTCTTGAGTAAACATGCGCCCATTAGAAGTGTCCACGGTGGCCAAGACAACAACTGCAGCTTTGTGCCATGCACAATGTGCGATTATGTTTTCGTTCTTTAACCTTGGACAGAAACTAATCTGGGCAGGACAGATACTTTTTGTTGTATTGTTAACGCTTCGTTAGGTTGCAGTGTAAAGTCAGCCACTGTTTAGTTTACGCCTTTGGTCACTCAAAGGTGTGGATTTTGTGAAGTTTAAAATGTGTGCAGAGTGGTCGAGCAACGGTTAACGCGCACAGCGCCATAAACCCGATGACCTGAGTTCAATTCCTGGCCATAGTTAACATGAGTGGCGAGAGTGATATACTAACCAGTTCAGAGCACCCACCATATATCAACACGCGCTGAACCAGCATGAGTGAAATCTGTTAAAAAAATAACCCGATGACCAGGTGGTCGGTCAGCAACCTGCAGCTCAGGAGCCGCGTGCGGCTCTTTAAGGACCGCCTCGTGACCCTTGTTTATTAAAGAGACCACCATCTCGCATTCACATTGCATTGCGGCTCCTGTTATTTTGTTTGTCGACCACTGCCAATGACCAACAAATCTTGAGGGGGAGGTCTTCATCCAGTGGTCCAACTAGCAAAGACCTCGGCAGTAATTTAGATGGTTAAGTAGTTAGTTTAACACGTAGGCTTTCGCGACCAATATTATTCATAATCAACGTTATTGGGTTTAGATCGCGTTATTTATAAATGTGTCGTAACCCTCCACCACCCGACACGGCCAATCAGTAAAAAAGTGTCACGTTGACAAAGGTAAAATAGTTCACTGCTTTAGCCCACCGGTGTGTTGAAGCGTGAAACCACAACATTTACAGCGAAACGTCGTACTCAAATTGTAAATGTTGTGGTTTCACGCTTCAACACACCGGTGGGCTAAAGCAGTGAACTATTTGTCCTTTGTCAACGTGACACTTTTTTACTGATTGGCCGTGTCGGGTGGTGGAGGGTTACGACACATTTATAAATAACGCGATCTAAACCAAAAACGTTGATTATGAATGGTTAAGTAGTTATTCGTTGTTTGCGATTATAGCCAACGCAAACCGCCGACATGAATGCATTCCTGTGCAGTGTAAAAATATAAATAAGCGGACATCCCTTCACCTAAAACGTAAAAGTAATGTTTACAAAACCCATCGGCTCCCAACCGCCTTCTGGGAGTTGCATCATTTCAGCAACATTGATTCAGTCCAAGCAAACTCTGGACGGGTTTCGGCACAGTATCGTGAATGATCATAAACATTTCCAAATGCATGAGCCTATGGAATGGGTCTTACTGAAACGTTATTTATACGCCTGCCAATGTGTAGCTGAGTGGAAAGCGACTGTCTGAGTTAGTAACAAACGTCTCGCTTGTGGTAATGTTTATGTCGAGGCTTTTCCTTGTAATGCTGTGTGTGCCATGTAAACATTTCAACTCCACCGCACCTATGGGAAATCAGCATAATTATGCATGGAGACAGATGTGAAGCTGAAGGAGGAAGAAAATAAAATGCTACGAGATAAATTAATTAAAAGCTTCGCATTTTTATTTCACTCTATGTTATTTATTTCATTATTGCAGTAATGCATGCTGTTGCATTGGGTGTTTCAGTATTGATTACATAAGTATATTCTTAGTATCCATCTCTGCAATAGCTTTTTGTCTGATTCTATTCATTCACAATCATTTTGGCTGTTACTTTATATAGGAAATAGCAGTAAAACAACTTATCGAATTCACACTGTCTCTTTGGCAAGTAATAATTCCCCAACTCCAGTCCATAGATTCGATGAATCGTCATAATTCTGGTTTGTGATTTTTGAATTGTTAATTGTTCGACTTGTGTTTTGTTTCTACAGTTTGCATACTACATTATCCTAAATATAATATCATATAAATTGCATGAATATTGGTTACTTTGTAAATAATAGATTAATGTTGGCACAATTTTATTCATGTATTCTTAGCATAAGCATTGATATCAATCAATGCATTGTTACATGCTTTAATCAATGCGTTGTTGCGTGCTTTAATCAATGCATCATCATGTGCATTAATCAATGCATCTTCAAATCCTTTAATCAATGCACCGTTATACTTAAACGCGGAAGTATTTGCAAAGAGTGCTGGGCATGTGCCCATATTTGTGTGCGTACATGTGTGGGCCGATTACCACAATCACCCGGAATGCGCCGATTCTGTTAGATCTCAGATTCTGTTAGATCTCAGAAGCAGGGTTGAGATGTGAGAGTCACTGGATGGGCGACCACAATGCACGTCAGGTTGCTGTGGTCCACGTGGTCAGCAGCCAGAGGGCAGTGCAGCATAATACTTTGTTGGACTATACTTCCTATGCTCCCGTGGCTTTGCTCCACACATTTATTGATGAGCGTGGTTGAAAATATGGGTCGACGCCGGCAACCCACGCGGCGTGGGAAGGCCCGCTCTGGGTCTTGGTGTGCACGTGTGCGCGTGTGTGCAGTATGAACCTTAGATAGACCGTCTTTGTCATGTGCCGTTGAAGTGAGATTTAATCGGGAAGGTGCTGCCTGTGCCGTGTGTTTCGCAGGAGCTCTCGAGCTGTGGGTGGAACCGCAAGGAGAAACACAGCCTGGCGCCCAACGTCGTGGCGTTCACTCGCCGCTTCAACCACGTGAGTGTCCCTCTCGCTCTCCCCCCCCTCTCTTGCTCTCTGCCTCCCGTGTTTCTCCGTGCCAAATCCAGTGTCGGAGACCCTCTGTCTCTGTCTCCCTGCCAAACGCAGTGTCAGAGGCCCTCTGTCTCTGTCTTCCTGCCAAACGCAGTGTCAGAGACCCTCTGTCTCTGTCTTCCTGCCAAACGCAGTGTCGGAGACCCTCTGTCTCTGTCTTCCTGCCAAACGCAGTGTCAGAGGCCCTCTGTCTCGGTCTCCCTGCCAAACCCAGTGTCAGAGACCCACATGTCGAGATTATGGTTCTGTCTTTTTCATGACCAATCCAAGTTTCATGCAGATGATGGGGCTTTGAAGCGTCTATGAAGAACACATGCAACTTGAGTGGATGTTACAAATACAAAGTTCATTAAGGTCCACAGTGTGCAGTTACTTTTTTAAGTCGAATTATTTTTGTAAGTAATTGTGCATGTGGATAAGTAATTTCACGCATTGAACAGTATTTATGTTATGCATAAATATCGGAAATAGGAAATTTTTAGTTATTTTCTTATGTTAGCCACTCATTAGAATCAGATGGCCTTGGAACATTTGTAGATTTCATACCAAACATAGGCATACATATATCATTTCGATTAATATTTGGCTAACCTTTCCCAATCAATGACTGTAGTTTTCAGTTGGAACGTACTTGCAATCTATTAGGTCATAAACATTCCTAGACTTGTGAAAAAAAATTTCCCCCTAATGTAAATGGATGCGCTGTTGTGTTTCTTTTCTCCTGCATTTACACAGTTTTTTCTTTCAAATGTTCCATCCTGATTACGTTCAGCTCGACCGTCGGGGGCCCAACCAGTCATAGAGTAGACAGTCGGTCTAATGCGCAGTGACCAAAAATAATATCACATCAAATGTCTAGACTCTGCTCCCTTGACATGTAACTGAAAAGAGGACACACATGTTAACAATCCATCATAGTAGTTTCATAGTTCTTGGGATATAAAAAAAACACAGAACAGAAATGAGCATATGAATAAGTAGATGAATAAATACACAAGTATGTACACATATATACTCATTTTGGAGCGAGGGAATGGGAAAAGAACCTATTGCGTTTACAACTCTTTCAGGATCACTTAACAGAGTTTAATATTTAAACTACGTTTTCACTTGGCTTCTCGATGTGTGTGAGGAGAATGCCACATGTAATTGGGCTGCTCTGTGTTTTGTTAGATTGTATATATGTTTTAAAGGAGGTTTAACGGTAACCCATGTGCTAATTTTCAGTGTTCATTCCGGTAAGCCTGTGAGAAGGCCCAGTTGTGTTGAGCAGCATCAGTCCATGCTGGGCAAGTGAAGAGCGGGATCATCGTATTTCTCTCACAGCCAAGTGTTTTACAATCCCAGCATGCACTTTCAGTAGCTTTGGCATGGGAGGTATAATTACCTTGGAATGGTGCTTCAAACTTTTCATATCGTCGTAACAAAAAAAATATTGCAACAATTTATGTGCTTAATAAAATAGTTATTTTGTTTTTTTTTTTGCATGTACGCAGTCCTGGGATAATAATTGAATGGTGCAAAAATATGAAATTTGGCATACTTAACAACATGGTTTTCAGCTATGGTATTTGTGTTTTTAGCAAACAAGGCAAAGGCTTTTACAGCAGCGCTTAAAGTATGGGCACCCGACAGTTTTTGTTATACAAAAAAAATACTTACCTTTTTAAACATTAGCGACAGGGCCTATATACCATTAGATGGCCGTGCACTTGGGCGCATTGATTAGTCTTTTGAAAGGCTGGGAAATTTACCCAGTACTCAGTGGTTGCTGGCTCATTGTTCTAACATAGTGTGTACACTCTCTAGACCGCACCTCTCCAACCCGCACATCCAGTTAGCGCGGTTGGCTACGTACGGTGCAAAAGAAGTTCAACATACAAAGTTTTTCACTATAAATCCTTTATATGCGTGGCGGCTAGAGTCCTCTCGTCCTCTGGCTTGAGATGGTTGCCACCTATGGGTCAGATGATTGTCTGCCACCATAAGCAATTGGTAATTAAATATTTTAAAACATTTCCCTAAACAGTGTAAAATTTTGGAAAAATTTTTTCACGAACATTAATTGTCTCGCACAACGAGTCTGTGTGCAAAATGACAGCTCGATTGGGTCACGGGAAGTGGGTTAAAAAAACGACCGAAAGATTTGCACGGTCGTAAGCAAGCAAGCAAGCACGCAAGCACGCAAGCACGCAAGCACGCAAGCAAGTGAACTTAATATAAAGGATTTAAAATGTCAAATACTTACGAGACTGCCAGGTTCGCATTAAAGTGATTTTCTGCGTTAATGTGTTTTTGAAGCATTACTCATCTCGTGTTTATGGCCCTGAACCAGAGAAATACCAATAATGTTAACCGCTCTGATAACTACAGACTTAGCGCAGCCTGGAAGCGTATTATTAAGTAATACACAATACGTATTACATTTTCTTATAGAGGAATCACATACTAATTAACTGATTACTAATCTATTATATAATTGCAATACCTCCCCCCCCACCTCCGCCTCTGATCTCGAAACGTGATGGGGTTCAACAACGATGATGTCGTCCTGCTGCACTTTTTAAGACCGGAAGCAGGTGGATGGCTTCACTATTCTGGCAAATCGCCCGAAGATGCTGGATATCATTACCAGCGAAACGTCGTACTACTCAAATTCGAAATGTTGTGGATTCACTCTTCAAACACCCCGGTGGGCTGAAGAAGTAACTAATATGCGTTTTGTTAACGTAACACATTTTTTACTGATTGGCCGTGTCGGGTGGTGGAGAGGTCGCAACACATTTATACTTATGCGATCTAACCAAAAAGCCTTTATTATTAATAATACTGGTCGTGAAAGCCTACGTGTTAAACATACTGTGTCTAGTTGGGTTTTTTTGTGGACACGTTTTACCTCGGCTTAAACGCTTGCACAAAATAAGCTGACAGATCTTCTTGGTTCTTTCGGTAATAATTTATGATAAAAAATAAAAAAAATTGTAATTTTATTATTTCCCTTCTACGTGACTTTACCGAAAGAACCAAGAAGATGAATCCCTGCAGTCACGAAAGCTTTAAATCGAAAGCTGACAGATATATATATTTTTTTCTTCCAAAATTATCCTTTACGCATTCACCTGTGGCCCGGACGTGTTCACGTCATCGGTTTCTGAAACGCAGCGAACCCCTTTAATTTATTTTGGGACGCAAAGGCCACTCAATGGATGCCATAACCACGTGAGGGGAGCTGCGGTGACCGTGAATTGATGAACGTCTCCTTTTATTAATTGCAGTGCATTTAATTCACAAAAAGGAAAAATGTGCAGCACTGAAATTAAATTGCTCCCGCCACTGCTGACGGGAAAGGCCTCCAACCAGAGCGAGCTGCGTTGGCTTTGGAGCCTCTGATTAGCACGGTTTGGCTACGTACAGTGCGAAAGAAGTTCGACATCCATAATACACACATCGGGGGCGGGGGGGGTATTTTGGCCTACTCTTTCACACTGGCCAGACGTCTCGGAAGAGGTTTGGGTACCCACATTTTACCTAACGACATGCGAGCTGAAAATCGAATAGCTGTAGTCTAACAATTTCTACTGCTGGGGGATAGTGTTGGCGAAATGTTCCCATTTATTCAATTACCGTGCCAGAAGATTGAACCAGCAGACTGGATCGCAAGTCCCTTCCGCTAACCATTTTCACCATGGCAGCGTCCCATATTTACTTTATACTGTATATGAATAATGAGCAAGGAGGAAATCTCATCTCCTTGCAAAATTGCATGCATTTCTTGTACATTTTAGCCGATGGGTCTTCTAAACTCATACTTTCCAGCAAACATTTCATTAATCAGGCAAACTCTGGACTGGTTTCAATCTTCTGTGTTGCATCAGTAATCAGTCTGTTAAAAGATTCCTGTTTTTTGCCAGATTTGATTATTGCGCAAAATAATATACTGTAGAGAGTTTTCATTTAATATATTATCTTCAAAAAGTTACTTTAATTGCATTTTAGGTTATTTTTACCAGCTTGGTGAAGCACAGTCAAATGGAATCTCCCATTTTTCGATTTAAAGCTTTCGTGACTGCAGGGATTCATCTTCTTGGTTCTTTCGGTAGAGTCACGTAGAAGGGAAGTAATAAAATAATAAAAATAAAACATAATAAAATAATTCTTTTATTATGTTTTATTTTTATTATTTTATTACTTCCCTTCTACGTGACTTTACCGAAAGAACCAAAAAGATGAATCTCCCATTGTTAGGGCAGTCTGACGAGCAACACTTGGATTGTGTATACGTTGGACTTCTTTTGCACCATACATAGCCAACCGTGCTAATCGGAGTTGTCAAGAATATCAGAAGGAAGATCTTTCCAGACGGCCGCAGAAGCGTATCTGAAAGTGGCGCGCGATGCGGTGACCGTCTTTGTTCGATGGCGAGCCAAAAGCCGCTGCGAGGATGACCGGAGTTCGTGTGCTGGTTTTTGCTCCTTGACGAGAATCAGCAAGGTATCGTGGTTCATTTTGTGGCAAGCACTTTTCGTGTAACGCGTGCGCCCTTGTAATGTATTTGTTCGGCAAACCGGAAGCCCAATGCTTCTCGGATTCGAGAACATAGCAAGTTGACGACGTCATTGGGTATAGCAAAAGTAGGCTTGGGGCAGGACACGAGCGTAGAATGGATGATGGCCGGTGGTCGAGACTAATGCAATAGTGGCAGCTAAAGGTGGGAGCACGCCTTTTGGAGATAAGAGTAACGAGATTGACTCGCGTACTGGAGCTAGATGGATTGTTGCATAGTGAGACGGCGAGAGACGGTGATGGCTTTTGGGAAGGCCTTCATCCAGCAGTGGGTAGAACGTGGCTGGTGTTAACATTTTCACTTCTTCAATAAGGCACAGTAAATGAATACAGGTGGACACACGAATCGGTTAAATGTGTGTCTTAATGTAAGGAAACCCCGCGAGAAGGGTCTTCTTGTAAGTCAAGGAATATGCTCATGAGCAGAGTATGGGGCTGGCGTTGTGGCTTCTAGCCAATAATTAAAACGTTTACAGCCCTTTCCATTTCAACTTCACAATCGGAGGCACACTTGACTCAAAATAACTCCAAGCAGTGGAACAAAACACGTAAAATGATTTAGAGGTATTTAACAGTATTTGGATCAGTACACGGTCGGTGGATGTTTGGAATGACATTGCCAGGCACACATTCCAGTTACCGTTTACACTATTAGCTATGTATCAAGCAAGTGTTGATATGTTAGCAGTACACGATTTCCCTACATATATACACATCAGTTATACTATACCGTGACCACAAAAGGATGCTCCTCGAATTATTGTTGTACAGGTACTTTTTTTGGGGTTAGATCGAGTAAATATATAAATGTGTTGTTAAAACCCGCCACCACCCGACACAGCCAACTAGTAAGGGTTGTCACGTAAACAGAACGTGGCCAATTCGTCACTAGTACAGCACTAACCGGTGTGTTGGAGAGCCAAGCCACAACATTTACAAACTGAGTACGACGCTTCGCCAATAATTACAACTAGCTTCATCAGGCGACAGCCAGATTTGTGGAGAAGTCTTCCTGTTTCATTTGGGGGGGGGGGTTACTGAGGCAACGTACATGATGCATGTGCATAATGCGAGCTCTTTGAACTTGCCTTCCTGTCTATTTTTCGATTTAAAGCTTTCGTGACTGCAGGGATTCATCTTCTTGTTTCTTTCGGTAAAGTGTGTTGGGTGGTGGTGGGTTTTAACGACACATTTATATATTTACCCGATTTAACCCAAAATTAAAAACCCATTTATTTTGGATGATATTGGTCGCGAAAGCCGACGTGTTAAACTGTACAGGTTCTATATGCTTGGTTCTTTCGGTAAAGTCACGTGACTTTACCGAAAGAACCAAGAATATGAATCCCTGCAGTCATGAAAGCTTTAAATCAAAATGTGCAGGTTCTGTTCGCTTGGTACAAAATGAGGAGTTGTGATCAATTTCAAAACCTGTTACTCATTTCAGGCCGAGTCGTCCAGAAGGAGGGAGGCCCACAGCAGTTTTCATGCACCAGTTGCCATTTGTACGCAGTACCAGCAATCGGAAATATGTGAACAGGATTCATCTTCTTGGTTCTTTCGGTAAAGTCACGTAGAAGGGAAATAATATAATAAAATAATATAATATAATTTTATTATGTTATATTTTTATTATTTTATTATTTCCTTTCTACGTGACTTTACCGAAAGAACCAAGAAGATTAATCCCTGCGGTCACGAAAGCTTTAAATCGTAAATATGTCAACAGGACCTTCACACTGTTGCCCAATCTTCTACTGCCATATGCACGCACGCTAACCACACTCTACAAATATACAAACAGTGTGGCTCTTCAATGCGTTTTCAGATTGTGCTGTTGTTCATTACGATGTCCGACGTTTCTCGCCACGTGCCGTGTGTGCGCTGCAATTTTTGAGAGCCGATAAACACGCGGCACAATTCGATGACACGTCGGAGAGCTGCGCAGCATAACCGTGAACACCTACACAGTCGTAGTATCCAATCGGTATGATTGAGTTCTTGTTATGGAGACTGGGCGATCATTCATCGATGTTCGGTTGCCAGGTTGTTGTGGGCTGCGTTGAAGGTTGCCATATTCCGCTCCTATGTATGTATCTTGCGCTTATTTTGCACCGTACGTAGCCAACTGTGTTCATCGGAGGTGCTCCTGATGTAATTATCTGGCTCCACCACCTCAATATGAACTTATTGTTGTTGCTTTACATCAATATCAGCCGCACGACGAATAAGAATACATATTTCGATGTAAAGCTTTCGTGACTGCAGGGATTCATCTTCTTGGTTCTTTCGGTAAAGTCACGTAGAAGGGAAATAATAAAATAATACAAATTAAACATAAAATTTCGATGTAAAGCTTTTGTGACTGCAGGGATTCATCTTCTTGGTTCTTTCGGTAAAGTCACGTAGAAGGGAAATAATAAAATGATAAAAATTAAACATAATAAAATAATTCTCACGACGTTTCGGCCACAATGCAAGCAGCCCTCCTCAGGTGAAGAACAGGTCTGTCGGGAAGACAGCGTCTGAATGAAGAAGAATACATATGTGTAAATTAGAAACACTTTTCAAGGCAACACTCATGTGCGTAACCTTGTGAGCATCGCTTCATAGGCAGACGGATGTGCGTGTAACGATTGGCAGCTCTAATAGGCTCCGCATACGCTGTGGTGACGTTTGTGTTTATTAGGAGCATGCAGCTGTGTTTTCCTATATCCATGTATGGTGTTCCCATTGAAGAGCGCTGTCTTATGTTGGGAGTTCTTTAAATAGTTGTTTTTAATTGAAATTATGCTTTTGACCTTAGAAATAGTATTTTACGTTATTGAAATGCGGCTCTCATGTATGACTGTGAATTACCGTCGTCACAGATTTGGCTTCAGTGTTTTGATAATTTAGGGCAGTCAAAGCAACTTTAACCTTTCGTCATGTTGAACGAATGTCTCCAGGATTCAGTCAGTGGGGGCTTCATGCAAGTTGCAAATCTTTGAGATTTGGGACTTATTCTTTTGAATTAAACATCGCTTGTGGTTGTCAATTGTTCACTCTTGTGAATGACATCTTAGTAAGGAGCCAAACATATTTGCACTCAGCATGTTTAATGTACACAAAGGTTTTGTTTTCACAATAAATGGGAAGTGCTTTCTGCTAGTCATACAGGACATTCCATATTGCGTGAGTAATTATATATTTTGGTCAAATTTTTGTAAACAATTTTTTGTCCCTTCTGACAAATATCCATCACGTCCTAAATGCAAGTATATTCCCACGCTAAAGACGTGTGTGTGATGGGATATTTCTCGAAGAGAGAAAGCCCTTCAATAGTGCGAGTGAGAGAGACATCGACAGCTGCACATACAACTATGCCTGCATTGGAATGAAGGTTCCTGTTGAGTCTCGTACATTTCCACTCTGTTATCACAGTACAGTGAAAGCAGTCCCATATTCATCTTCTTGGTTCTTTCGGTAAAGTCACGTAGAAGGGAAGTAATAAAATAATAAAAATAAAACATAATATACAGTCCCATATTGTTTTATTGTGCCCCGCACTGGTGATTCGAGTAAAGAGCTATTGAAGAGGAAATACCGTTCCTGTTTTAATTAATGGTTAAAACAAATTGGCTCGTAGAAATGCTCTTAATTAATTTCAGGGAGTCACAATATTTGTACGCAGAGTTCATTTAAGTGCGTGACACCAGCTTAATCGCATCGCGTTTTGTCACTTTAAATAATGTGCCATTGATGAGTAGTTTTCTGCCATGCCAGTGAATATATAAACACATGTACTATCATGCACAAATCTTGACTTAAAGCTTTTGTGACTGCAGGAATTCATACTCTTTGGTTCTTTCGGTAAAGTCACGTAGATAGTATACTCTTTGGTTCTTTCTGTAAAGTCACGTAGGTACCTACGTGACTTTGTATGGATTCCTGCATTCACGAAAGCTTCAAATCACGTAGATAGGTTGTGTTGCGATCGAAACGTCGTAGTTTTTTTTGTTATTTTCTTTGAACATATCTACGTGATTTTACCGAAAGACCCAAAGAATATCATGCACAACTTAATACTTCATGATCTTTGTGTGTGTGTGTTTGTTTGTGTTTTCCAGGTCAGTTTCTGGGTAATTCGAGAAATACTTGAAGCACAAACTCTCAAAATCAGAGCTGAAATTTTGAGCCACTTCATCAAGATCGCCAAAGTGAGACCTTTTAACCCACAAGCAAAGATGCACATTGATTTAGTTTTGTCTTGGAGTGACTTATTTAATTGTACACCTTTATTCCACATATTGCCATGATCACCAAAATGTTGATTATCATGAGATGTTTGAAATCCATTGTGAGCTCAAGGCATTATTGCCAAATCCACTATCAACATTCAACTAAGCATGTGAAATTATCTCATGTCACGTGTGTTGTGATTCGCTCCATCTCCTCATTGGTAGATCTTTTAAGAGCTTTTACCCTTTTGGTCTTTTTTCTACCAGCAATCATCTTCGACCTTTATCTCGTGTGGTTATATGTCTTACGCAAATACGTGTTTTTCCTAATGGTCAATACCATTCAATATACATTGTTGGCTATGCGTAATTAAGAATGCAGAGTCGTGGGATGAGATTTACAAATTATATTGATTTAATCATTGTGTTTTATGCCCCTTTCTCTTGACTTCAGTAGTCAGGGAGCCATCCGCCAGTCTTAAATGTGCACCACACCGCCAAGTGAATTGAGCCCCTTGACATCCACACATGTCCTGTGTACTTGCGCCGATGTAACTCGTGATGTCTCTGAAATGCTCTGATATTGACCTGAAAATGCCTTGCCCCCTCTAACTGTGTTGCAGAAACTTTACGAGCTAAATAACCTCCACGCCCTCATGGCAGTAATCTCCGGCCTCCTCAGCGCTCCAATATTCCGCCTCAGTAAAACATGGGCGGTAAGTGGCCACACCTCTTTCATTCAACGGAAAACACCTTACAGTGTTCATCTTCTTGGTTCTTTCGGTAAAGTCATGTAGAAGGGAAATAATAAAATCAGACGCTGTCTTCCCGACAGACCTGTTCTTCACCTGAGGGACGGCTGCTTGCGTTGTGGCTGAAACGTCGTGAGAATTTTTATTTTATTATGTTAGATTTTTATTATTTTATTATTTCCCTTCTACGTGACTTTACCGAAAGAACCAAGAAGATGAATCCCTGCAGTCACGAAAGCTTTAAATCGAAACTTTACAGTGTTCATCAGTCTATCTGGCCTCTTGATGTGCCATTGCCCCACAACACCTATTTTCTCTATATTTTCCTTTTGAGGCGATATTGTTGGCAAATGTGTTGCATTTATGTTGTTTGTGCTCATGCACCACTGCCCACACAGTATCACAATCATATTTATAGTGTTAGAGTTCCATTACACTGTATATCATACTATGATTAAAACAACATCTATGCCTGGAGTTTCCTGGCTGACTGCTGGCTGGGTTCCTCTCCACCCCAACAATAATTCCGTTTTTATTCTAATAACTCCGTTGTGAGCAGCTTGTGGGCCACTGCCACTGAAATTCGCTGGGTAACTGGCTAAATGGAATTGTTTTTTTCTGTAACAAATAAACATTGCATTGAAATGAAACGAAGGAAGAAATTCAGAAGACATAATCGTTAGCAACACCGAAGAGGTGAGAGTGATGAATAGAGAAGACTGATACAGTTCATTTAGAATTACTCTAAATTTTTAATTTAGGCTCCTATTAAAGTGTTTTTTTTGACAGAATATTCTTAAAATCTAGGTTCAATGCAGGTTCAATCCGGCATAGCAACCGAGAGCCGATGAGATTGCGCGCAATTCCGGCTGAATTGGTCAGAGGCGCTACATCATTGGAAATGCTACAGATACTTTTTTCTCTTTTTTTTTTCTTTGTGAAAACAATTACGTTTCTGTGTGACGGAGACCGCCCTTTGCGTGTGCGCAGACAGATTGTGTGTATGAGAGCCACCTGCTGCTGCTGTTCGCTGTTCGTGTTCGTAGTTACAAGGAGACTTTCTCTCTCTCTCCCCCATTTGATGAAAACTGCAAACATCTGTTTGTGAAAGAAAAGCTTAGAGTAATAAACAAACTGTGAAAGAATAATTGTTAAAGGGAAGGCATTACACTGACAGGAAATTATGTAATGTGAGTGGCATTTCGTCCACAGCTGAGTTGACAAATAACTCACACAATTGCAGATGTAATGGGTCAAATAAAATGTGTTTTTGTTGCTGTCCACAATCTGCACAAACCTGGAAATGTTTTTCATTCTTTTAAACTTGCTTTAGTCTTTGTTGTAAAATGCATTGTTCTAAATACGAGTGTGAAATGGGGAAAAACTGTAATTATTTTAGTAAGATTTTTCTATTCTTGTTTTTTTTTAAGTCTGAATGATAACCTAGCTATATATGACAACGGGAGTTCATATAACACTGATCGAGCTAAAGTTTATTATGGTTTTAACAATATACCAGCCCTGAATTATTTACACAGACTACAAATAACTCCTTTTATCTATCTGAGCGTTCACATTATATTATTACATTTTTGGGTATTGTTTAGCATCCAGTGGGAATTCATTGATGAAATTAAATAATGAGAAGTGAAGCTAAATAATCTCTGTAGCATTGAACTTGTGTGGAACTTAAGACTTGCAAACAAAAGACACCTGAATACATGCAGCTGCCCTGTTTTTAATGTTACTATTTGTCTAAATTTCTCAAAGATCTTGCTGTATTTGTCAGCGTTGACTCATCGTCAAGCAGGAATTTAGCCCTTGGCATTTGAATATATTTCCACGTTTTACTAGAAAAATGTGCTCAAATAAACACTGTGTATATATATATATCACATTGAACTTCAGGTTTTAGGGTTTAAAACATTAAAATCTGAACTGTTAGGATTAAAACCTTTCTGATTTACCACGTATTTACCTGTGTCAAAGAATTCTGCTGTAACTTTCAAGTAGCTTCTTGCATGGTGAATCAACTTGGTATATAGTAGCAAAGCTTTTGCATTCTTTCCTATTCTTAGCCATGCACATACTTGGCATATTGGTGGAGAGAACTTTACAAAAGCATTGACTTTTTGGACGAGTTGTATTCTCAATTTCAGGTGATATACTTCTTTACGGTTATCCAGCCAGATTTCTCATGTGCTGTGAAATTGAGGATTTTATTTTTGTATTTTATAGGAAATTAAATAATCCTCATTATAATGGACCATTTGTATATGCTACATCCAAAATATTGTATCTATCCGCTGCTGGGCTAGGGGCCTGCCCGCCCTGTGTGGGTCGCGGAGTCTTTTGACCAAATTCCATGCTGGACATTGCAGACAGCGTGGTGGTCGTGGAAGTATGGTATAATGCTGCGCAACAATAGATCATCGTACTTTAATACACTTTAATGGAATAATACTGTGTGTATCATGCACGATATCACACGATCAGTGTTGGCCAAGGTCTTGGATAAACTTTACCAATCAATAATACATCATTGGAGTAGAGCCTGTAGTTTGGTCTTTGTGTGTGTGCAGATTCCGTTCACTAATATCTGCCTCTTGGCCCTCGCTGCCCCTCCCTGCCTCTCCACTGCCCAGTGCCTGAGCCGAAGGGACAAGGCGACCTTCGATAAGCTCGACTACCTGATGTCAAAAGAGGACAACCACGCGCGATTGAGAGAGTACATCCAGAGCCTCAAGATGACCCCCTGCATCCCCTACCTGGGTAAGCGCGTGACCTCGCACGTCCTCGAGATGTCATCTGTAAACCACCGACGCGTAACGAGTTCCTGTAAACCGTCACTTGCTTTTGTTGCTGTTGTTGCATTGATCATGGCCCCCCCATAGTTTAGATCAAGTGCCCTTGCCGAAAACATCTGGTAGTTCGGAAACATTCGTTCACCAAGCCTGACACCGCCGATGAGAGAGACCCTGTAGGTCGAAACCGGTGCAGGGTTTGCTCGTCCAAACAAATGCTGTTGAATAATATTGGTCTGAAAAGCCGATCGGAAGATGGACTTAAAATATTTTTTTATTCGTATGTGGAGACAGATTGGAGGTCTGCTCATATTTCCTTGAGAGCGGTGTTTCTCAAACTCTTTTGACCCGCGGACCACTCAGCCGATGCCAACCACCCAGCCCCCCGCTCGTGGTGACTAAACGCATTAACTTCTCTCTCTGTATACCAGAAATACAAAAGGATTCGTATTACTAGAACAATTTTTTTTTAACACAGCTCAAAGGCTGTTTAGAGGTGGGGGGAGGTGCATAGGCATTTACACCTTAGGGCTAGGGTAGTTTAATCAGGGTAGTTTACCTAACTTCATTTTTAAATGAAATATCAGGAGTAAAATATGAATTGACGTCCAAAACAAACGGTAAAAAACATTGCCATTATTGTCCGGATCAACATGCGTTCGCATCAAAGCCCCGCGGACAACCTGGAGGAGCGTCGCGGGCAACCTCGTGGTCCATGGACCACACTCTGAGAACTAGCGATGTAGACCACCAGGTTGACCTAATAGAGCATCAAAGTGCATTACAGATCGTGTGCATGTGTAACAACGACTTGACACACTTTTTCTTGAGATGGCACTTTATTGAAGACACGTTCACTTGACATCAGACGGAGACCCCACTGCAACAACCCCGAGTCTCCCGCGCATCTCCCTTATATACCGACCGAGGCCACGCCCCCCCTTCTCGATCATTCTCTCTGACTCTGGACGCTCGCTCTACCGGCAGATTCCACCGTCCTCTTTCGTCACCTAACCACGCTCCCTTCTCGAACATTCCCGTAGCCACCAGTCCCTTCGCACTCACAGCTGACACCCATGTCATTACCTCCCGTGGCCACTAGTGCATTCGGACTGCAGGCTGACTCCCCTGTCATTACCTCCCGTGGCCACGAGTGCATTCGGACTGCAGTCTGACTCTTCTGACATTACTTCCCGTGGCCACTAGTCCACTCACAGCGCATGTAGGCTCTCCTGTCATTACACATGTATGTATGTTGAACTTCTTTCGCACTGTACGTAACCACCCGTGTTAATCGGAGGTGCGAGATCAATTACTGCTGCTGCTAGTTTTGTGGTTTCCAGAATTGTACGTACATGCATATGTAACTATGTTGTATGCAATAGTCAGGAATAAGGCAACTATTATGCACGTTGTGTGTGTTCCAGAGTGTTATCATTTTGCTCATCAGTGTAGACCGTGCTGATAATATAATTACAGTTATGATTACTCTTTGAATTTACAGAACGCCTGAATGTGATCGCATCTCATAACGCTGCATGCTGCTCTTTATTGGTTTATATTGCACTTAACCTTATCTACAATGCAACCAACGATTTTATTTAACTGGTCCATTACACGGGGTTCACAATGTTTATCCCCTGAGGTTATTGCAATGTGCGCTGGAATCCAAGTGATGGATGAAATGTATGTACCAGCAAATAGAAAATGTTTGTTTAAGGACGCAGTCATGTGACATTGGATTCACAGTGAAGTGAGTTCTACGAAGTGGATCACTGTGAATACATTGCAGTGCTGATATACGAAATGGGGCTTTTACATAATTTTCCATATGAGGTGAAAACAAAGTTAGCAACAGTAGATGTTGTGATTATAATGATGTCTACTGCCACAGCCAGCATTTCATTTAAGGGCTGGCTGAGCAAACATCTCGCGTATTAGTTCTAAGTAGCTTACATCTTTTTTTCCCTCGGTCAATACCTTCATCCTCAAAACCTTTACCAGAAAAAACTCCACACGCACGTAACAGAAGCAACAGGACATTTTCCATCGTGTTTTTATTTCCAAACTCTTGAATGCGATTGGGACACCCGAGCACATCTGCACATCTGCTGCAGAATGTAGATGTTCGTCGCTCGAGTTTGGAGTTCGCTCACACGGTGTTCCAGGAACTGCTTAAGCGTTTTGTCTTTCGTGACGTGCGGGGGGGAGCCCGTCGGGACCGACCTGCTCTCAGTAATCGCCCGGCTCGTTTTTTAAGATTTGACCCGTACGTCGGCGTTGCCCTGGCCGACGACTCTCCGTGTCTATACTCCCGAACACGAGAAACACCCTCGCAGTGAGTGCACGCGATCATCGGCGCCCGCAGCACAATAAGCATCCACCCTGGCTGGCTTGGCACGAGGCCAGGGCTCGTCGAGGGCTAGTGTAGGTGAGGTTTCTCAGTGGCAGCAAGGGAAATCACCTCCTGGGGAGGGGAGGTAGAGGGGGGGGGGCATGGGGGGCAAAGGAAAGGGGAAGTGGTAGGCGGTTGGAGCGGACGAAATAGTGAGAGGTGTGTGGGGGGGCGGATAGGGTCAGAGGGGGTGGACAGGGGGTGCCGAGTGAGATGGGGAGAAGCGTGGCGGCAGGCAGGCAGGCAGTGCTGTTGTTCACCACGCTGCTTTGCTGTTGCACACAGTCCGCATGTGTTATGCCTTTGCAGAGGAATTCTTGTGTGTTTTTCAGGGGAGGGGGATTAACATGCGTCAGAATTTTCCCCTTGTCGCTTTTCTATTGAAAATGTCAGTGTCTGGGAGGTTGTGGCAAAAGAGAAGTACATGCCGGGGAAAAGTCTCTAACTTCGCTCTCGTAAATCTGTTGCATATGAGTGAAAATTTTCGTTTGAAATTTTAGACTCCTTGAGACTTTTCTGTCACGAAGCTTTTAGCCTCTAATAGTGAGGGCACCCACAGGTGTGGTGGCTTTAAAGTATCACAGTGTGACACGGTACTTAGTTTGAAAGTTCCAGTTTAGTGCTTTGTGAAATGTATTATGTAGATTCTGTTTCTATTTTACACACGTGTCTCATAATTTCACGAGGATTTTATACATTTATAGTCGTGGTAAATAAATAAAAGTAGAGAATTGATATATTAATTATATATATGGATTGTTTTTATTAAATGGAAGATGTTTTTTTTCATAGTAACCATGAAACTAATTAAATTCATAGATTGGTATATAGTTCCAAACAAAAGCGGCCCTTTAAAAGATCAAATAGAAAGAAAACCCATGGTGTAATGTGAATGCTGCTCCATTGATAAGTTTACCCCGCCGTACACACACAACGTATGCCAATGTAAAGAGCTTGACTGTTTTAATTCCAAACGGTCCAAATAGCTTTGCGCTTAGCTATTGAATGTGGCTCGAATTCAGGCAGCCACATTTGGGTGCAGCACAAAAACGAGTGTTGGTCCCGTGTCATCATCGTTTGCACCTCCCTGCCGCTGGGAGATCATGCGCAACATTCCGCCCAAGGTATGTAAATCTGCGTGGCTGCCGAGCAGGACCCGTAAATGTTGATGGGGGCACGTGAAAGAAAAGAGGATTTGAGCTCTCAATACAAAAAAAAAACACGTTTTCGCCATCATCATATTGTCATCATCATGCGATTATTTGCGCGCGGAAAAGATTTTTTTGTTAGCTGCACACGCAGCACCTTTTGTCAATCCACTGCTGGATGAGGGCCCTTCCCACGCCGTGCGGGCCGTTTGAGTTATTTGACCATACTTCACCACACTAGCCAGCATGGGTGGGTGAAGACGGGGGGGGGGGGCGGAGACTTATGCACATATTTCACCTGGATAATTCTTTCAGATGGTACATCTCATTTGCATACATGTCCAGTGTCAGTAGTTGACACATATGTTTGGAGATTTCGTTATTGCAGTTCTTTTTAAGAAAATAACAGATGTGCATTGTGAAGCCTGTGCAACTGAGTTCAGTTCCTGGTCATGGCTAACATCTGTGGCGAGTGATATTTTAACCATATAACTTATGAGACGAGCAATGACGATTCAAAGACTTGTCATGATATGGCATTGTGATTCGATTCAATAATAAATGATATGCATAACATTTCGGTTCATTGACAGTGTCGGTAGTAGCTTGCAGAGGTCACATGAACGAATCGCATATGTTCATTAGCAATTAAATAATACTATTCTCATTACAGTGGTTCCTTGCATGTGTAGTGAGACTAAGAATCGGTGTTCATTCTGTGGAATTAATTTTGTGCACATTTATTTCTCACACCACTGCTGGTGGAAGCCCCCCCCCCTAGAATGAGCTTTAGAGACATCTTAGAACAGGTGGGAGTACCCACACTTTACCCCACTACACGTGACCAGCACATCGACTGTGGTATACTTATTTATACTTCTGGGTGGAAAAAGGTGGAGGGGAATTTAGAAAGTTGAAGTAGTGAATTATAGTTCACGACAAAATGTTTTTTTTTCACGTCGATATTTAGAGCCTCATGACTGTACATTTAAGAAGCAATTCTCATGGTATGTATAATCTTACAATCCTCACTGTTAGGAAAATATACGTGGAGATATAGTTTTGAGTCGTATCCTGTATATTTACATGTAGCACTTTTATGAACCTGTGTATTCCACAAACCGGTCTGCTTTTTTCTAGTTACAGTTTCAATGTTCAATACTCAAACAGAATGTGTCGTTGCAGATGCACCTTCTGCCGATAAAAAAAATTGATTGCCAAAATTGCTTATTTCCATCCATGATCTAGCCGCCTGTGTTACTGAGCCGTTTTCAATTTTAATAATTGTGGTAGTTGATAGAGCCGCACGGCTGTGCCATGGGGAAACTCTGCAGCGTCTACAGGTGGAAAGCATTTGGCCAGAGTGGAACACTCTGAACCGGTACACTTCTTATTGCTTAAGTAGATACTTTTTAACATATAGTTGACTTTGAATGACGTTTCTTAAATAACACAAAAAAAATCGGAAATAAATTATGCATTGTTGCATAAATGTAAATGAATTTAAAAATCATTTTGAGAATTAAAAACACAAACTGCATTTTTAGGAGTGATTTATAAATACCAGCATACAGTGGCAACATTCTCTCTTAACGAACTCGGATTAGAATAAATTAAATGTGCGTGCTAAAGTACTTAAATTGCTTTTCCAAGTCATTTTCGTTTTCTCTTTAGCTTTAAGAAAGAAATAATGGTTTTAGCACAAGTTTAATTGATTACAGTACATTTCCCAATGTCAGTGTAAAAACGTTTCAAGAATCCGTTCCATTGATGTTGACACAATTTTGACATTTTCGAACATATCGAATGTTTTCAAACAAACAATGCAAAATAATTTACGATGGAATGGGTGCGACATTTGTGGGCTGTTTCCACTAAATTTAACTCGATTAGACGTGTTGTTTTAACTAAAGTGCGCACTGGCACTGCGTTGGATATATTTAAGTTAAATTGCCCATGCCACAAATGGCACAGCTCGCATGCCAAGTCGGCTATAGAGCTCAAAATTGTTTACATCGGGGGAGATTTACTCCAATTATATAATGGGTGAATCCATTATGGGCTCATGTTGTAGCTGAAAAGTGTGCATGATGAAAGCACTTGGCAGCTACAAAAGCCAAAGGGTACACATCCACAGCCCTGGGCCTGCAGATGGGCCATAATGCAAGTGGAATTAATTGACAGCCAGAGACCTCAGGAGCTTGCAGAATGAACCAGTGGATGTGTGTCCGACCCGCCTGCACAGTGTGGCCACGCCGAGTCTCCGTCTCCAAACAACGTGCAGTTCACAATACCATGCAGGAATTCACGGACCAGGAATTTAAATGTTGATTTCCAGCGGCCAGCCAGCATAACAATGAATTCTTAGGCGATTACCAGTGGGTGTGGTGGTGACCTTGTCTGGGCATGAAAGTATGGGATTTAAGAAACCCCTTTGGGAATCGACCAAATGCCCTCTCTTAATGTGTCCCTTTGATAATCTGGTGTGAACTCTTGTCAGGGGTTTTGAAAAGAACATTGATTATTCTTCTACTGTGAATTAGGAAAACTGGCTTCATTGTGCCATCCTGTGAAACAACGTGGGCATGTCTTTGGAATGTTGTGAACATGTTTAACTTGGATTATAATGCCATCAGATAAAACATTCCCATTTGCAGTTCACTTCAGTTTGTGTGGATAATTGTAATAGGCATGCTAACTTACTTTAAAGCTCACCTCGTGAAGCTATAAGAGGTGATATTGCAAAGCAAACAATTTATATAAATGTCCATTTTGCTGTTTAAAACACTTTGTACTCTTATTGCACAGTAATCACAATGCAGAATAAGTATCTTCCCCTTACAGGTGTTCCCCTGGTGATTGAGGCCCAGGGAGACCAATAGAAACAGTGAGATCACGATCCAAAAAGGATCAAATATATGTGCTCATGCCGTTTTGGAAAATATTGTGTTGTTTTTGTAATGTCCACATGCTAAGAAAGGACATGAGCTCAGCTAAAATTGCTGTTAATGCAACATTCCTTCGAGTTAAATTCCTTTTTTTAACTTCGCTTTGGCCTATGTTTGTTGTCCAAGAGCCATTTTTTCTTGTTTCGAATAGCTGGGGTAATCTGTAGCATGTGTTCTAGTTAGTGTTATTTTTTTTATACATGCTTACGTGATTAACCATGGTGAGTGCTTATAGAGGCCAGAGATGGAGAAAACAAATGTCTGCTTGCCAACAGAATAGCTTTCACATGAATATAGTCCAATGGAGATTTTGTATTCGAGATTTTCATAATAGAATAAGGGTTTTGCTGAAAAGCAGTGAAGTGTTTTACTAATTTTTTTGCCCACCCCTTGCTCAATTTTGCCTATTAAACAAGTGCTAGATTTACAACGATCCTTCTGACTGCAGCAACAGCAGTCGTTCGTTTGGCTGCTACCCTCTTAAGTTGTAGAGAGAGAGAGAGAAAATACGTTTCCTTGTGTTCTGCCTCGATTCTAATCACAGGGTGGTTGGACGGTGGGCAAAATAAATCTAAGTTACAAATTACCGGAGTATAATGTAACTAGACACCAAACATTACGACTGAGCTGTCTCGCCTAATGTAGATGCAAACGTTGCAATGACTTCGAGGTGTACAATTACTTTGAGGTGTGTAATCTCAACGGCGATAACAAATGTAATGGAATTACCTGTTTATATTACACGTAATTTAGATGTTGACCCCTACCGTGGCGGCCAAGTTTGTGGACACTGTGCGTCTGCAAAGCCCCCGCTGTTCCAAGGCTAATGCCCGCTACGGGACAGTGGGCTGGTGTTGTGTGACGTGCGGGCAAGTAATGATGAGGGTTTTGCTGGACCTTGGCAAGTTAAACGCTTTGACAGAAAGCACAGGCTCAGGGAGGGGGACTCCCTTGTGCGTCTGAACACGAAAGACAAAGACGAAGATCCCCGTATAGCCTGTAACACACTGTTGGGGCAAGTGCTGTTGTGAGCGAGCACCTATGAAGGCCACCACTGCACACGAGAGGGGGTGGGTGGCCAACACCACGCCTGTCCGTCTTTGTCTCCCTAGTGGCGATGTTTACACGCCGCACCAGGTACTAATTTGAGGCTGAGTCGACCTAGGGGAAAACCAGGACTGATGTCAGATAATTGTTACTGTTGTTGGCCGTTGAGTGGGAATGGAACTCGGGTCGCTGGTTTCGTAGGGCAGCGCGCTAACCGCTTCACTACCGCTCCCCACACGTACACACTTTCTTGCATATATATTTAAATAGGCAAATACAAAATGGTCAGCGTTTGTTGTATTTCATTGGCTTGGGCTGTATAGGTTTTAGTATGCACTTTTCCTTGAATATTGTACAGTAACTTTTTAAACAACCAATGACTTTGTTTTGCAAGGCCATAAATATGTAGAATTTAGCGGTGATGTATTGGATGGATGGATGAATAGGTTTATAAAATTATCATATTTTAAAACATGGCCGTTTTCTGAGTGGTAATTTTGGCTACCTTCAAATGCTATACATAATTCAGGTGAAGGGGGGAAGCTGAGCCCAGTGACCCGAGTTCGATTCCCTCCCATGACTAGCATCAAGGGTGGTTGATAGCTGAACTGGTTTTGCCATCACCCCTTTATTTTCACCAACGCACACTGACCACCGACACCACTGATTAGCACGGTTGGCTACATATGGTGGGAAAGAATGTCAACTTACATACGACCATCGTGGTGGAGTCCGGTATGGTCAACACAACCCCAATGCAGACAGTGTGGATTGACAATGGGCTATACATTGCAAATGTGAAATCACTCTACACGCATATCGTAAACTACAATTTACAATTCATGCTAAATAAATGTAGCTGCCCAAGTGGCTCAGCGGTAGAGCAAGCAGCTTGCAATGTAAAGGTTGCAAGTTCAAATAGCGGTTAGCGGGGGGGGGGGGTTTACTTGGCATATCGACCGTCCCTCCAGGATATACTGCCCCGCTCCCCCGCCATGAGAATAATATTATTTAGTTTATTTTGCTGCTCTAAATTTCCACGGGATGTCACTTCGTTGAGCCACCTTTTTTTGTGGCCAGATTGCTTCTGAAAAAAAAAACTAAAATGCCTCCGTGGGCTTTTTCCTGGGAAATAATAAAAAAAATAGTTCCGATTTATTTGTGTATATTTTTAAAGTTATTCGTTTACCTTTTCGTATACTTTGCACTTCTATCGTGTTTTTGTTTTGTTTGTTGTAACGTTCTGATCCACACCTACTGGACATCTGTGAAAAAGAGCTCGATTGCTCATCGGATTCCTCCAGTATAAATCAATATTCTGATTCTGAATGGGGATGTTCCACCAGAGGAGATGAGTAACTTCCAACAGTGGTCATTGAGTAGGAAATATTTTCTGTCATGAACCCAGAATACATAAATGCTTAATAAGATTACTGCAACAATAGATTTTTTGCATTTCATAGCGCAAGTGGAAGGTTTTGCATAGAGACCCAATTCCACTGGTTAAAGTGAGTTTTTTTTTCTTCTTCAGCGTCTCTGGTTTCCATAATTGCCCGTTCGGAAGGAGGAATTGTGAAACTGACGTGACTGTTTTTATTTCAATCTTTTCATTTAAGGAGGATGTAAATAGTTATTTTCGCTGTAATAGCATCGGCAGTAGTGAGAACACAATGATGTCAGCTCACAACAACGAGACATGGTAAATTCAGCATGGAAATAGTGTCAATTCAAATCAGTTCTCAGGAAGTAAGAAAAAACATGTCTGGTGTTTCCAGTCCAAAGGGTATGCGTTAGGGACGTGCGCCTCATTGACTGTTCTCCTTACAGCTGCCAAGTCCTCATTGTTGAGGCTGCTAACAATCCCACAGTATGAACGCGGTGAAGTGAGGATATGGGAGAGCTTCACATGCTAAAGTGAGGACAGCGGTCGCGTAGTACAGCAACAACTGCGCATTGGATGATATATCACGCACCGGTGCTTGCCGTAGTGTTTCCATTAGCACACTGGTTTATTGCAATCCAGAGGTTTCCTGTTCAATCTTCCAGCGTGGCACTTGAAACGAAATCTAAGTGCATTGAATGCCCCACCTCCGTCCATCCAACAGCATAAATGGCTAGACCACAGTCGTTTGACAGCTCGACGCGTGTGGGTGTGGTAAAGTGTGGGTACTCCCATGACATCTGGCCAACGTGTGAGAGTGGGCCAATATGCCCGCTAGAGCAGTGGTTCTTAACCTGGGGTGCACGCACCCTCTGGGAATGTGAGATGCCCTTTCTGGGGGTGCGAGACATGGGCAGATTTTTTTAGAAGGTAAATCATCGAAAACACAAATTAAGCATGAACACGTAAGTACAACTACTTTTTTCATGAAACCTATGTATTTATTAACATTCTGCATTTTTTACAATAGAGAGCCAAAGGTGTGTAAGGCTGCAGTAAAGGTTAAGAACCACTGCTCTAGAGGGAGCTGTCCAGAGTTGTGCAGAGCGGAGGTCCCTTCGGTCAGCAATGACATCGGCAAGAAATTGCCGGGTTGCACCTCTACCTTGTACTTATGTATATTGAACTTGATTCGCACCCTACGTAGCCAACCGTGCTAATTGTAGGTCACGTACCCCATCTTATCTTGGCAAAGTGGTCTTGCGAGGGCCTACGTGTGTATTGCATACCAGCCTAACTGTCTCTGAATTAAATGTGATGATTCATGCGGGGGTGTCATGATTCTCACCACCCCGTGCCTCCAATCCCCCCTGGCACATGGATGAATTGTTGCCATTCAGGGCCACGATTCGATACCAGCACCATTCTATTCGCCCCTCCCCCCCTCTCGATTGGCCTAACTATAACAATACCATATAATTAGCAAATAATTTTCCCGTATTTAACGATGTAGTTTCTTAGACATGCGATTCGATGAGTTTGTCGCGAGGCTTAAGCAACGATATTAATCGATGACAAAAAAACTCAACACGGTCACCAATATCACCACCAAATTGTTGTCTATTGTATATTTTGTTTGCAGTGTTTATTGACAAATGTGTTGAGTTTTTAAAATGATTATCAATTGTGCTTTTGCACCACTGTCAATACAACAGCAGCATAACCAAGCAATGTGTTTAATAATGAGATGCGTTCTCCTGTAAAGGCAGCATGTGGCTTGCAAAATGACATTGTCGAAGGCATTGGAAATTGTTTATTGAAATAAATTCTGTGTGATACAGTACAATGGCAATGATGGCTCAAGATGTAATTTTACACTCCTACTACATTCAGTGCCATAGCAATCCATAGTATTTAAATGTTTACATCCATCTGACACATTGAAAGTAATACCAGCTCACCTACAATTTCATTCATCATATTTATAGCAACGTAAGTGAGTCGGAACGTTTCAATTTAAAATCATAGCCATAGTCTGCAATCCTCGAGTTGACGTTTCAGGATATTGCTTCATTTGGAAATTTTACGTGAATTACACTGGTCAACAAAAAAAAAACATTTTTTTCTGGCCTGGACTTTTGCAGCTGTTTTAGACTAATTTCAGGGTGCTGATTCCAAATCTGATCTCAGATTTGCTCTATCACATCTCATTTTATGCTATCGGCATACCCCATTTTCATTGATTTTACTCGAAATTAACTCTGTCACTTATGATTGCAAGTTGTTGCGAGTCAGTGACTGCTTTAGTGTTAAAATATGGTGCTGTATTTTTAGAATAGTGTGTTTATAATATCATTTTATGTAGATATCCACATTTATTGAATATTTTTCTCCTGCAGTTTTTATTGAAAATGCAATATTTGATATCTCAAAAACCTGATGTGATAGACAAAAACTGATGCCAGATTTGGAATCGGCACCCCAAAATTACCTTAAAACCGTTGGAATACCTTATGCCAGAAAAAGTGTGTTGACCAGTGTTGTCAATATACACTCATCATTACAATAGTATCTTTGCGAACAAAAGCAAGGCAGTTGATATGCTGATAAATAAAATATCGTAATGGTTATTGATATTGAAATCTAATTTTGTTAGAGCAAAAGATTAAACATAACAATAAAGAAATGTTAAGTTATATTCAAAGCATAGTACTCCACTGGGCTGTACAACCAATACTCAATACAACCAATAATATAATTTTTTTATTATAAACAATTGCCTGCAATTAACAAAACAAAGTTCGGTTACTATCTTTTTTTTAAAGTTAAAGATTATTTATTGCATGGCAGAATCACATGTTTACACATTCCTCTATGTCATAGCGGCAAGCTCTGTAATGTTTACAATTGAAATTCATAGCATTTCAGCCCTTTTTGTCTTCAAGGCACAATAGGAAAAGTAATGTTGTTGTTTGCTTGTTTTAAATTCAATTAATCAACATCATCAACTATTGTGCGCACAGTCTCTCACACCCACACACATTCCTAACCTTTGCCTTCGTCCTCTACACATCTGTAATATTCTGATTGTAGCCTGTCCTTTGTGATTCAAATATCTCCATGTCTTGGGTCCTGTATTCCCCACTCAAAATACTGGTTTGGTTTGTACCCTGTATCACTTACAAGACATTCCGGGGTTCAATTAAAGAACCATTCCTTCTAGTATCTGATTGCCATTTAATTTTCCAGGAGTTAAAGTGAATTTAATTTGTCAGGTTTTTTTTAGTGTCTGCTCATTCCTCCCTTTACATTTACATATTAGTCCTATAGAATATATTGCTACTCATGGGAAGACATGAAATAATGACATTTGCTCATTGTAAACGCGGGCATGTATTACTTTATGAGTACCCATTCTGTAACTCATAATATCTTTGTCATTGATATGGCATGTGCGTCTATTTGTATATCATCACCACTCCGCTGCATTTACAAATATTGAAAAATGCCCTCGCAGATAAGAAATGTAATTCGATTGTGATTTTTACTGATTATTTACCTCTCGTGTGCGTACGTGTGCACGTGTGCGCAGCAAGGAATGAGCGCAGCCTTTGACCAATATTTTGTTGTGACTGTATGTACGTATGTGTGTTGAACTTCTTTCGCACCGAACGGAGCCAACCGTTCTCATCGAACGTGCGGGGGGGGCGGGTCCGGGAGAGGGGGAGAGGACAACAGACATCCAACTCGTTGCATTTTACATCTGAGAATTTTGCGAGGTGGTGCAGAGAGCAAACGAAAAGAAGTGCGCTCGCGCTGCGCACGTGCAGTTTTGACGCGGCGACGCGCACACAGTTAGTTACGCGTCCGGCCTCGGATTTGAACGATGCTGAGGTGAGGAGGCGGGGGCGGGCCCATCCGGTCCGGCCTTGCGTGTGCGAGGGGCCGCACCCCCTAAGGGTTGGGCCTGATCATCATGAGCACCTTCTTGAGAGAGTACGAGCCTCCCCGGAACTCGGCCCAGTAGACACCGTCCTGGTACTTGCTGCGGTAGTGGCCCCCGCGGTACCACACGCCATTGAGGTTGGAGTGCGCGCAGGCGTTGTACCACCAGCCGCCCTTCTGGAAGTGAGCGCAGTTGCCTGCCAGGGAGGGAGAACGGTCAGCGTGACGTTATTTCTAGCGGCCCTCTTGCTTTATTTAGTTCGGTCTCTTTTCACCGCCCACTTTATTCCGGCTGTGCTCTTTGCATCAGTGTGAGAAGGCGGAAAAATCTGTTTGGAAAGTTCATCGAGTGACACTTCCCCCTGTGTGTTAGAGAATGGCTGCGGAATTAAGCATTTTCCCAGGACTTTTAAAAAACACTTCAATCAGGCCCTTTTAGTCTTTTACACAGTAGGGCTGCACTTTCGCACATCCCCTGATGTGAGAATGTTTGTCTTCAGTGGAGTCAAGTGAGAAGCAATCTCCACAAAATGTAGCCAAATTTAGTGAGAATCCGAATTTTATGTCATGCATTTTTTTGTGTGCAATTGTGACCATCATCTTGGTAAACTTAAGAACCCAGTTTAATTACGGGTGGCTGAAACCAAGATTTATACCCAGGATGGCAGCGGTGTCAGTTCGGTACTCTGATGTATGAGCAACCTAATCACTTTGGTTTTTTCAAAATACTTAAAGATCAAACATGACGCACTATATATGTCGATTTTCTGAAGAAAAAAAATGCTGCAGGTTAATGGTGAACAGAGTGAAGATTTGCTAAAAAATATGTCATCGAGCATGCATAAAATACAACAAAACCTACATTTCGTTATTTAAAGAGATGCCAAAGCAATTACTATTGTAGGTGATTAGGCCAGCACTTTGGCGACCTGCTTTTGACTCTCAATCACCGATGTTCACACATTAAACGAACCAAGGGCAGGGTCATGGGCAGGTTCAGAAAGCCCTTGTCTTGGCTGGTGGCATTTGAATGGCGGACATTTGCTACAGGTGCATCGTATTACGGACACACGAGGGTTGCAACCTGTCCTAGCTTAACCAGAATCGTCCTCTATTCGAGGTAGCTGCTGTCCTGGGACATTAAGAGCCTCATCTTTTATTATTCAGTTGCAGAATATCAATAATAATAATAATACACCAACTCAAGATAACGATGCCTTTCAATGCATAGTTCTCCCCCTCTTGCGTCATCAGAAGTGGCGTAGCGGTGCCCTTAACCTGCACCCATGTCAGCACGCTTCTTGCCCACGCGGCCCCGTTGCATTGTGGGGGGTGATACCTGAGTAAGAGTCGCGGTCGCGGTCCAGCGTGGTGAACTGCCGGTTGTTGTGCCAGATGAGCGAGTCGCCGGCGTTCCCGTTGAAGCGGCCCAGCCGCAGGCGGTAATGGTCATTCTCGTTTTCCACACGGAAGCTGGCGTACTCCGCAAACACCTTGCGGCCCTGCCAGTCCTCCATGAGCACAAGCAGCTTGTAGTTGGTCTGGTTTGTCAGCCAGTAGAGGTTCTCCAGGCCCAGCCAGTACTCGCTGTCGATGTTGCCGAAGCCAAGCTGCGTTGGTGTCAAGAAGGGGAAGGGCAAAGGGATGTACGAGTGGAACGATTGTCGTCATCTTCCTTTATAATTTACCCATTTCACTGTTTGACAGTTGCGCTATTGTGTATGTGTACATGCATACACGCGTGTCAGCATGTTCAGGATCAGAATATTTATTTACACTAGAGGAATCCGATCAGTTTATGAAGCGTCCAACCAACCGTTCATCTTTGTGCCATTCATTGCGCCTCATCACAATGGAATCAACGCAGACCCATTACCAAAATCGACCATAATGCACCTGATCTTGTCAGATCTTAGCAGCTAAGCAGGTTTGAGCCTTGGCGAGTGTATGGATGGGCGGCCACCAAGTGCAAAACAGTTGCTCTGGGCTGTTGTTGAGAGAGTTGTTAAGCACAGGGCGGTGTAGCAGTATCCATTTGTTGTACTGTACTATTCTCAGCATCTATACCACCTGCATTCACCAAACCCGCGTGTAATTGGGGAGGCCCTCATCCAGAAAGTGCGTTGACAAAAGGGTTGTAAATGTACACGGAGTTAACTTTATCTGGAGGCATTTACGACAATTGTGTGTGAGCGTATTGTGTCAGAGCAGTTATATTATTGGTCGAGTGTGATCATGGAGTCGGTCATATTCTTCCACGAAAAGTGATATCCATGCATTGACTTAGAATGGGTTAAAGAAGGATATTTTCTCACTGCAAAATGACACGTTATATTTTTACTTAAAAGCAAAGGGCAAAGCGTCTCCCAGCTGGTGAAATGTAAACCTCCAACACCTGCCTCGTGTTCATTTGGTACGGGGCTCAACATCAATCCTTATGGACAACACGCTCTCTTTAAGTTGCACCATTGTAGCATGCGAAAATGTTCAGTCTGGTCATCAAAGACCATACATAGCCTCACGGTGATTCATTTATTCTTAACATTATAAATTCTAGATTTGAAGCTTTCGTGACTGCAAGGATTCATATTCTTAGGTTTTTTCGGTAAAGTCACGTAGGTAAAACATTAAAATTAATAAAAGTAAAATAAAATAAAAATTAAAATCACAAAGTTTCGGAGGCAACACAAGCTTCCGTCTTCAGGTGGAACCATCACAGCCACGACAGCTGTATCAAGTAAATGAGAGATTACAAGAGCTACCACTCCGTATATACTTTTATTAATTTTAATGTTTCAACATTATAAATCTCCAACACCAAAGCATTTTTGTATAATACTGTGGGGTATGTACATCCCTTTAGTATTAGTTGATGCTCTTTCGCTATCTGTCTCAATTTTGTTTAATCCGTCATAGCATTTGCTTATGTGTGCTGCCGGATGAATGCACGTTAATTTGACTTGCATTGTAGGACCTTCTTCTTGAATGGTATAAATTGGTGAACCGTCTTGAATAGTGCTGTTTGCTGTGTATAGATCAACACTGAAAAGCGATTATGTTGAATCCTTGAGGGACACTAACTCAATATTTTGATCTGGCAGATGTCTGGCTCAACATTGTGATGTGTAAGATTTTTTTGTTTTCTAAATAAGCAGCAGCCAGTCATTTCCATTGCTAAAGGCTTGGTGCGTTAAATGTCGTGTCATTTTTGTATAATTCATGGGTGCCAAGCGCGATCTGGATATGGATTGCAACGGCAGATATTGGCAAATTAGCATTTCTAATGGATTGTGCAGCCTTGTCTCAAGTTTGCCTTGCACGTTGATTTAATCTTTTGAAACAATGGTACCTCTATTGCAGCAAATGTGAGCGTGAATTATTCGCAGATGGTTTGGAAAACAACGTTCACCGCAGGCGTACGTTTCGTTTGCCCAGTGTGCTAAATATATTCGTAAATATGAGGAATACTGTGAATATTGAAGTGTGGCCAGGGAAAATCAATCTGTCACGTGCGTACACAGTCATCACCAGCATACGTTAAGTGTGTGCGCTCACACATTGTGTCGGTGGGAAATGAAAAAGGGTTCCTATTTCTGCGAAGCTTCAGTAGACTGAAAAGCCGTTGGCAGTCGTTAACATTTGTTTTGCCAAATAACACGTACTTAAGGAAAAGTAAGACCTGTGTATTTCTAAATCTACCAGCTGTAATATAAGGTGCAGTATGTATACTTATGGACGTATGTTGAGGTTCTTATACTTTAATTTAATTATTACGTGTCATGCATGATGTCATAAGCCACGGGATTGTGATATTTAATAGAAGGAAGAAAACACACAAAATCGAAATGCAGCTGGGTTTTGTGAACCTTGAAATTTATGAAGCCATTTAAATCGTACAGTTCTTGCCAAAGTCTGACAGAGTATGTACTGTTGCCTCAGGTGTGCTGTCTGGTAAATACACCGTGTTTAACATATGCTATGCAGAAATCCCACGTTGGTGAAAATGACTTAATACTCCACACTAAGTCTGACTTGCCCCTTTAGGAGGAATAATCGAAATTTGGAGCTCAGTATTGCAGCTTGAGCATTTTTATATTTGCTATAAATAAAGAATAATTAAAGATAAATACAGTTTTTTTTTCTGTACTTTGAGGAGCAGGGGGGGGGGGGTGAGTTTGGCGGGGAGTCATCGTGCAGCGGTTAGCGCACTTTGCTACAAATCCGGCAACCTGAGTTTGATTCCTGGTCACGGCTGCCATAAGTGGGGATTGACATCTGAAGCAGTCCCCAGGTCCCGCTTCACCTATCCGGACAGTCCAGTGTGGTTTAAATATGGTCAAGCAAAGCTCACGACTGACATGGCATCGTTCAGTGCATTGGCAGAGAGGGCTGTTAATGTTCATTATTTTTGTTACAATAATGAGTGACAGAATGGAAGCCAAGGGAGGGAAGATGGAGGAGACACAAGTGGAGACAGCACCAATAAGATCAGAGAAAGTGAAAGTTGATCTCTCAACATGGGACTAGACCCATACTGCAGTGGGCAGAGAATGGTTACTGATGTCAATTTAAATTCTTAGGTTTTTTTCGGTAAAGTCACGTAGGTAAAAAATGTACATTTAAATTAATAAAAGTAGAATAAAAATAAAATAAAAATCACGACGTTTCGGAGGCAACACAAGCTTCCGTCTTCAGGTGGAACCGTCACAGCACGCTTGCTGTATCAAGTAAATGGATAAAGTAAATGGATACAGCAATCGTGCTGTGACGGTTCCACCTGAAGACGGAAGCTTGTGTTGCCTCCGAAACGTCGTGATTTTTATTTTATTTTTATTTTACTTTTATTCATTTTAATTTAAAAAATTTACCCTACGTGACTTTACCGAAAAAACCTAAGAATATGAATCCTTGCAGTCACGAAAGCTTCAAATCTAAGATGTCAATTTAGTCACGATGTGACATCGTACTTTCAGCATGCTTGATACATTTTAAGCATGTGAGTGTAATTCCATTTTAAAAAGTTGCCAAGTCGGGGCATGTAATGATTCACAATTTGAGCTTGCGATTTGTTTCAAGAACCCATCACTTGTGTCTAATTTTTACTGTCAGTCTTCAACATTGGTGCAGGAGTCAATGAGTGAAGTTCATGGGAACAGTAATCATGTCATCTTCTTATCTTAATTTACTTCATTTAGCGCTTAACCAAGGTGCTGAACAGAGATTTAGCAATGGTAAAGCAATACAGTGTGATGAGATGAGATGAGTTGATGAGAATGATGGGGCATGGTACCATCGTACCGCAGTAGTGGTAGCAGAGTTATAAGGAGGCCGCCAGTTGCTTGAGTGACTGGAATAAATCGGCGAGTTTCTGAACCATCAATTAACCTAATCCGCATCACATCAGGTTGATATGCCAACTGTAATTGGACGCCATGGTGGTGAGATGTTAACTACCTCACCTGGTTCGATTATGACCCTGGCACGCCTGCTATATATATGTTTGGAGTTTGCATTCCCTCTCCCGGAGATCAAGTAGATTTTTCTCCGGGTCCTCCGGTTTTTCCCTCCACATTTTATAAACACGCGTTTAGAGATTTTGGCTGATATACATTTCCACGTGATAAGCCAATTCGTTAAGCTATCATTTGTGGCCAGGTGGCTTCTGACAAAGAGCTATCCAGCTCATTGTGCCTTACCGCGTAAAATAAAAAATAGTTTAAAATAAAATTCCAACTTTAGCCAAATTTGCGCTTTGTACGACTGCACGTCGAACCGTCGGGTAACGCTATTGGGGGGTGTGGGGAGCAGGCAAGGCCCTCTGCCAACCAGCGCTATACCACGCACACCAACCTTGTAGTTTTCCCAGTTGCGGAAGAAGTTAACCGAGCCGTCCTTGCGCCTCTGGACGATGAGCCAGCCGCCCGGGTCGTGGAACTGCTCGCACCACGCCTGCATGAGGCGACTGGTTCCCTCGGGCCGGATGAGGTAGATGCCGCTGGTCTGGTGGCCCTCGTCCCATGCATGTTGGCAGTCCCGCCAAGGCCCTGTTTTTGTAGGGGGGGGGAAATAAGAAAACAACTAAAAACAATTCTAGATTTGAAGGTTTCGTGACTGCAAGGATTCATATTCTTAGGTTTTTTCGGTAAAGTCACGTAGGTAAAACATTAAAATTAATAAAAGTAAAATAAAACAAAAATCACGACGTTTCGGAGGCAACACAAGCTTCCGTCTTCAGGTGGAACCGTCACAGCCACAACAGCTACAGCTGTCTGTCTTCAGGTGGAACCGTCACAGCCACGACGGTCCCACCTGAAGACGGAAGCTTGTGTTGCCTCCGAAACGTCGTGATTTTTATTTTATTTTACTTTTATTAACGTTAATGTTTTACCTACGTGACTTTACCGAAAAAACCTAACAACTAAAAACAATCCAAAATAACTTTTTTAAGAGACAGAAATATGGCTGAGAATATCACGTGGCTCCCATTTTGGCACCTCCGATTAGCACGGTTAGCTACGTATGATGCGAAAGAAGTTCAACATGCATGCATGATGTGTACATGTGCACAATTGCACATAGCTATAGCCCCTTTGTACATGAATGGCAGGATGTAAATGTAGGGACATTAAAGTTAAATAATTTGTCTTGGTAATCTGGACTAGTTATTTAGTGTCTATAATTACAAAACTGTACAGAGGGCTGTATAAAGACTTTAATACTGGTAGGAACGAAGTGGACCAGACCACCAATAGATTAATGTGTCCGTCCGTCCGTCCGTCCGTCCGTCCATGGGAGGGGTGGTGTTGAGGGTGGTGTTGGAAATGAAAGACTACGAGTCTTTAAATCTCACAGCGTTTCTTGTCAAAACAAACACTTTTAATTAACGTTACACTAGAATACAGTAATTTTTTCTTTAACTCCTCTATACCCGGTCGATATCTCTGTACCGGTACTAAGTATTATTCCTACCAGCCCACCCCGCAGGGTCCTGTTATACACGAACAGCCGTTTTTATTATCGACTGCTGGATCTGGGCCTTCCCATGCCGTGCGTGATATGGATGTTATTTGATTATATGGTGGTTCGTGGGTGAATCATTAGAAATTGTATGTTTAGTGATTTTGTACTTACATGCACATAGTCTTATTCACAAATATGACATTACAAAGTGGCATTTAAATCATATATTCAGAAAATACACTCATTTGTCCACTCTGGGAATTTGGGAGGACATTCTTTTCAGTGTCTCTCCCGAATTACTGTTGAGGACCTGCACTCTTCTCCCCGAGTTAGTCTGCTCTGCGTCAGATGATGCCCTGAAAGTCTCTTAAACCGCTCGCAGGTAATTTTACGTTGGTTGTGAAGCAACGTGGCAAAATATTCTGTGGTGTGTGGCCCAAGTCACTGCGGTGTGTCACATTCACCACAGAGGTCGCAACCGGGTACCCGATACCCGTACCCTACCCGATACCCGGCTACCCGTACCCGGCCGGGTACGGGTACGGGTACCCGTTTGCGACCCTGGTGCGGCCGGGTACGGGTACGGGTAGACCGTGAGTCACTGGTGAGTAACTGTTTGTCACTCATTTCCCAACGTCTTGTCTCTTCTCACAATTCAAGTTCCTAGAATCAACCCACCCGCGCCTGAAACATGGCTTCATCCCAGAGGTCGCAATCAGGTACCCGATACCCGTACCCTACCCGTACCCGGCTGGGTACGGGTAGGGTACGGGTACGGCCGGGTACGGGTACCCGTTTGCGACACTGGTGCGGCCGGGTACGGGTAAGGAATCAAAACCCGTTTGCGACCTCTGATTCACCAGCGCGTAAATCAGCCGGCGGAATACAGATCGAGTTGCCACGAGCACTGCGCTTTGTTTGTCAGTTATGGACGTGTCATCTCCACGTTAAGCGTTTATTGAGACTAACTTGCGATTAACTTGAGCAAAATCTTCGTTTGCATATTTTATGAGGAAAATCTTTAGCGCTAGATTGTAAAAAAAAAAATGCTCGTAGATTCACATTGAATTAATTCCTTTGTATTTGTATTATTATTAATAATTTAATTAATTACCCATGATGGCCTTGCTGAGTATCAATACTTTTTCACGAAGGTTCTGCCACCTTAGGGCGTTTGGCCAGTTCTATATTAACGAGTGTTTGGCATGCAGCAGTGTACGATGGTGACACTCAAAGCTCTGTACAGATTGATTCAAGAACCCATTGCTGCATCCTATGATACCTGGAAATCCCAGGCAGTTTCCCATTCAGGTACTCAACCGGGGTAAATCCTTTTTAGCTTCTGACATGTATTGAAATTGGATCCATTCAAGTCACGTTTGGTCATAAAATTAATAATATATTGTATTTTCCTGCAATATATGATCAGTACAGAATGTTTCAGCTTTACAGGGAGCCAAACGTTATTAGTGAAACATTTTTATGTTTAATTTTAAAAAGTTTTGGCATGCACAAGCATGTTAAGCGTACAATGCCTCCCAGTGTGTCGTTGGTACAGTCTTGTCAACTTAAGCGTTTGGTCCACAAACAATATGCATGGGCAATTAATTTATTTTACAGAGTTAATTCCTATGTTGGCCAGAACCAGTGTAGTAAGTAAGCATTGGAGAATGTTGAATTCAGTAATATTTTGAAGGAAATGTGACCAGGACACTGTAGGAATGAATGTTCCTTTTGTGAATATTATTCAGCAATATACCAAACTTTTAGTTTTTAGCATGGTCAATTCATTGCCTGCTGTTAATTAATACAGATGTTTGGCTTTTACAAACGGTTTATGTTAATTCATTCACATCGGTTTCAGCATGCCTGCCTACCTTCCCAGAACGGTAAATTCTGGAATTGGTGCCTGTACAGGAATAGGTAGCCCCATTACTTAAGCGTATGAATTGGCACCATACCTCAAGCTGTAAAAATGTGCAAGAACTTGTATTCGTTTTGAACAGGCCAAACGTAAGATATTAATAATGTTTTGACAACATATATACAACCGAGTGATTTCTGCACAAAATATTTAAAAAAATGGTTTGAAATAATTCGGTAATTTGATAGTGAATGCGTGTTTTTTACGCTTAAAGCTATCCTAAATAATTATATTTATATTAAAAGCAATTCCTGACTAGATTCAAAAGATTAATGTCATCAGCACGGCATGGGGGTGTTGATGTTTTGGCTGTTTGGAGAAGTTGTCACGTGAAGAGGCGTTTTTGTTAACCTTTAACCTTTAAAGAGTAACTGGAGATGCGATATCCCTCTTGGCCTGTGACAGGGCATCACTTGTGGGCTGGGATTGACCACTCCAAACATGTGATTATGTTCTCCGTATGCCCTGTCTGTAGACCTCATTACATGATTACTGATAATGCCTTGGTCATGTGTTCATTGAAAAAAGATCCCAAGCTAATCTCATGGGAAAGCCGGAGGAAATTTGGAAAAATGTCAGTGAACCTGTCAGAAGTTCAGATGCAACAGGCTGTGCTTGTTGTTCAATATTGAACGTGCTGGGGAAAGTCAAATTTGACATTCTGAAAATGTACTGGCAGTCTAGTTTGTCTGCACTGTGAAAGTGATGATTGTTTTTCTTCATGGTGGACTATTCATATGGTGTTAAGTATGTATGTTGAACTTTTTTCGCACCGTACGTAGCCAGCCGTGCTTATCGGGGGTGCAGTGTTAATACCGCTTGGGTATTTTTACATTATCAAGTGCGGCTTTAATTATTAGTGTAGCTTTTATACAATAGAGACATCTTAGAACTGTGTAAGTGATGTGATGTATTCAAGCCTCAAATATGCTTGTGTTCGTGCATTTGCATTTGCCTCCTTGATAACATTTGATGTCCTAAATTCTATTTTAGAACACGTTCATATCCAGGACAGCTTGGTGTAATTAAAATGGGGCCACTAAACTAATTAGCATGGGGCTTTGAGTAAATATTTCTGTTTTTTTGTTGCGAATGACTAATATTCCAAAACTCTAACTTTACAGAATGATTGAGACACGACTGAATTCGCAAGCGATGCAGTTTTTTTGGAGAAGTTTTTTTTTCTTGTTTGAATAAAGCGGAGGCGCTTCTAGCAAAACACACACTCGCCGTTTCCCACCCAAAGTACGAACTCCGCTGTGCCGCCGCATGCACGCACAACCTCACGGGAGTCAGACTGTCATCCGATACGTCTGGCTGCAAACACAGCAAAACACTGGGCGAATGCGGTCTGGAAACCCCTTCCCAAATGAGGGCCGGTGGGGGGGGGAGTGCGGAGGGAAAAAATGACATCACCTCCTCCTACGCGACACTCATGTTTCACACAAGAGGTGACCCAGCACCAAACCAGAGGGCAGCTGTAGGGGAGACCGTTTTTGTTTGTTTGTGGTCGTGTAGCGATGACAATGCTGCAGCGTAGGTTTGCGCCGTTGTGCTGCGCGGCTCTGCTACGTGTTTTTTTTCGTCGGGGTTAGACCGACCGTTGGTCGGCATGGTGTCCCGACGTTTCGCTCCACGTGCCTTGAAATTGCCGTCAACGTTCCTCGATTTCTGAAGAGGCTCCCCCGGCATGTGGTGCAAAATCGTCGGGAACGTCGTGATGAACAACACGGGGTTCATCTTCTTGGTTCTTTCGGTAAAGTCACGTAGAAGGGAAATAATAAAATAATACAAATAAAACATAATAAAATAATTCTTTAGTGAGAATTATTTTATTATGTTTATTTCTCTAGTGAGAATTATTTTCTCATGTTTTATTCTTATTATTTAATTATTTCCCTTCTACGTGACTTTACCGAAAGAACCAAGAAGATGAATCCCTGCAGTCACGAAAGCTTTAAATCGAAATTTAACACGCGGTTCAACCAGAAGTTACAGCAGAGAGATTGTATAGCACGACTGTGAACCTACACCAAGAAGAACAATGACATTGTCATCAGCAGAATGTATTGATTTTATCCTAAAAAGGACTGTTTATGGAAAATGTGGATATTGAGGTCATCCGTGCCTCTGACTTTGCACACATGGCTGGTGTCTCCTTCAGAGAAACATGTTTGCGAAAATATTTTGGAACTGTAGGGAAATTACATGCAGTCGATTTTCAAACAACATCTGGAATGGAAAGATGGGAAGCTTTCATCTGCACTAAAAAGGAATGTAAATGGAACTCTGGCAGTTAAATTACTGTTTGGGGTTTATCTTTAATTACAGGCTATCTTGTGACAGTCCTAATATTTATGGTGTGGTGTCAAAATAAAAACGTACAATGTTACATTTGTAACTCCTACTGTGACTGGGCCTTCTGGAATGCGTTGAGAAAAAAAAACACTACTGTGTGTACGTATATGCCAATTGTTATAATTCTAATCCCAGATATTTGACAAGGGAAGCCTCAATGATTATTTAGTGCTCATTTTTATCACGGCGTTTGGCCAATTTTATTAATGAGTGCCTTGGGCGGCATGTGGAAAGGAAGTGGAGGTCCCGTAGAAAACCCACGCATATGAGGAGATACCAGCTCTGCACCGATAGATTCAATCCACGGACTCAATCCAGCGAGTGGACCAAATACATCTCTGGACCGCTGCCATTGCTGCACTGACATCTGCTGGCACCTTAGAGCCACTGCCATGCAATATGCGCGCTTGCATAAACCAGCGGTCGCACAAGTTAACTTGTGAGTTCTCTCATCAAGAGTGGGTTGTAGCCAATCACAACACTTAAACTCTTGAGACAATGTCAAGTATTCTCTTTACACAATGTCAATATAAGCACGTTAGTTTTGGCACTGTGAAGGAAGAAAGGAATATAGTGGCGTAATTCGAGAATTTGTCTAAACCTAAATGTGCAATTAATAGTAATTATACAAGTTCAGCATATCACTATAATACAATGTATAACTTTCAGTCATTTGTAAAACTACTTCTGCATGAAGGTCTTCCTGCACCGTGTCGAACTTTGAGGGTTGTTTCACCACACTTCGCCACACTGGCCAGTGTAGTTTGGCGAAGGAGACCGCCAAAGATCGGTTCAGATGATATCGCTCGCTGCCACCGTTTCGCCGTTGCCAACTCGGCTACCCCGAGCCCGTAGCGCGGTGCATTTACCGCTGTGTCACCGCTTTCCCGCGGTATATATCGCAATCATGCAAATAAATAACGCGGGCGAAATTCTGACGACGGGCAAAACCACGGGGCTTTTGTTCGCGTCGCGGTCGGGTCGGTCGCTGTTGATCTGTGGGAGGCGCCCTCGTTGCTGTGCAAGTTCCTGCATCTGATACAGATGGCCTTGCCCCCGTGGAGACTTCCCGCATTCCTGCCTTGATGTGTGTGGTAATGGTGCAAGACAAGAGCGCAAGCTCTCGCCCTCGGCCCCCACGAATGCAATTAACAGATGGATGGAAACATGAAAACAGGACGAATGGGGCGCACCTCAAGGGCCGATTCCATTTTCCGAGCTCAATTGGTTTTCGTGATCAAAGTTTTAGTCCACCTCCCATCTCCACCCGCCAGCCTCCTCCCCTTGGCTCCTTATCGTGACCAGATTAAATTAAACCACCGTGAATGATATAAACAGAGCTAATTGCTTTGGGGTCCAACGATAAAGAATTCGCACTGCAATGCCTCAGCCCTGCTTGTTTAACTCGAATGTAATTGGGTTGTTGACCCACGGTCAGTGTGAAGTTAGGGGCATTTACTCTCTATATATATATGGCAATGTTTAAAAAAAAAGAAAATACAAATTATGTTTATTATTGACTTTTAAGTGTTTACATATTAATATTAACAGTGTATTTAAAATGCCTGTATATACAACAGTTAAATGTTGAGATTATGTAATTGGTTAACTATTATGATTATAATTATCCATGATGATAACTACACAGGAATGAAACTGTGTTTGTGTGCAGCTTTTATCTATTTAAACTAGGCATATATACAGAATGCATATATCTCATGAAAGTCATACTTTTTTTTGGAAAACACATTTTATTGCTGCAACAAAATATATTTTTTTCAGGGATTAAATAATTTAAACTGGCCATTCATAACCCACCACGCAGGGGATGGTGAGATGTTAACTACCTCGCCTGGTATACAGGAGGTCGTGGGCTCGATCCCGATCCCGACCCTGACGCCTGCTGCTGCATATTCGGAGTTTGTGTTCTCCCCGTCGTCACGTGGATTTTGCTCTGGGTCCTCCGTTTTTCTCCCTCCACATTTTGAAACACGCGTTTAGAGTATTTGGCTGATATAAATTTCCACACGATAAGCCACTTCGTAAAGCTATCATTTGTGGCCAGGTCGCTTCGGGAAAAGGGCTATATAGCTCAGTGGGGCTTTACCTGGTAAAACAAAAAAAATAGTTTTTTTTAGTTTAGAGTTTTAGATTCCAGTAAAAACACATGCACGGTGGTGGCTGAATCTATGTGGGGGGGGGGGGGGTTATACGAGTTATCGTAGGGGACGCATGCGCACATGGGGCCATGAATGTACTTCAGGTGTTCCGCTCTTGTTGCTATAGGATGAAACAAATGTAACCAAGGGTAATGATCACAGCCCACATATGCCAAGTGGACGAGCCCTAGATGATCGATTATGTAATTATTTGATTGCCTCAGAATTGCCTAATTGGTTACAAACCCGCTGTAATTTGTCTCGTTAATGTGAGCTAATTGCCGAAACGTGCACAGCAGTGTTCGCCGATTGCGGGAGTCGGGTGCGTTTTGCTCGTTTGGACGTCAAGGCGTGTTCAGCAACGCTGATTGTGTGCACGGTTCGCTATTCGCAATGATTGATGCGCGCAATCACGACCGCGATGGATTGATGAGACCTGTGTGCGTGTGCGCGCACGTGGGTCAGACCTAGCACAGCAACAACACGCGCTCGTGCGCCAAGCGGTGGCTGCAATTGCAGAGAGAAGCGGCTTGTCGAGGTGTCAAAACATCGCGACCGTTTGCGGTTTGGCACCTGATGACATCCGGCCAGGTGGTCCGGCAGGTTGCGAATGCAATCCTGATTTGGGGGGGGGGGGGGGAGATGGGGTTGAGTCAGCCAATCATTTTTACCATGGTCGATAAATTGGTACCGCTTCGTGGGGAAGTTTTCTTCTTTCATGTGGCTGATGTAGATGTGGAGCAACGATTACAAGTTCACATTCAAGTGGTCAAAAGCCAGATAGCTGCGTCAGGAGCAGCGGAGTGTTATCACTGTGACGTCTCCTTCGTGTGCCTTGTTGTATTTAATGAAGTCTGTTCTGGTCAACAGTGGGTGTCCTATCGATAACCTCGCCCCTGACATAGGAATTATGAACATCGACTACTGGATCAAAGGGGTAAACCGGAGATGAGCACCGCTTTAATGCTCAGTTTCAGAGAGAGAAAAAAATCACCAATTTGACTTTTTGACTTTAAGGTTTTAGACCCGGAGTCTTAGCGTTGCCTTGGATATGCAGCTTCAGTCTGCATTTTTTGTATTAGCTTTCTTTGCTGTATGTGTTTATTGTTATGAGGCGTTGTTTATGTCATGACAATATTAACTCTTTCTCCAGTTCTGTGTGTTTTTTCCATGACAGCTGTATCACCAAGGTAATTTAAAGGAGGGGAAAAAAACAATAGAAAAACATTCTTGGACCAGAGTCAAAGTACACATTTGGGGACAATTACACATATACTTTACAACAATGAGTTTCCAACATGGGCTATCTATCTTGAACGAGACCTTAGTTGCTTACAGATTTCCTTGGTATCTATTCTAGACTCTCAATACCTGAATCCGGGACATATGAACTGAATTACTTAATCCCAGAGTAATGTGGATGATTATCGCATGTATTCATGTTAATACTGATATTACCCCCCCCACACACACACACACATTTGCCTGGTTGTTGCCGTTGGCCACATGGACGTTATCCATCATTGATCGCAGTTTATATATGTTTTTAACCGTAACTTAATTACATTTTTGATACTTTAAATCTCAGTAATGGTGCCTGCAACATAAACTTTTGGTTCGCGTGAACAGGTCATGCATTTGAATGATCTTAAACCACCATGGGAAACCGTCGGGTCAGTATGCCGGCGATTACCATCTGCCACTGGGAGATTCTGGCTTGGCTCGTGCCTCTCTGGGAAGGATGGGGCACCACGGTGGCGAGATGTTAACTACCTCGCCTGGTATACAGAAGGTCGTGGGTTCGACCCGACCCTGACACCTGCTGCTGTATATTTGGAGTTTGCGTGTCCTCTCCGTGGTTGCGGGGATTTTGCTCTGGGTCCTCGGGTTTTTCCTTCCGCAATTGGAAACATGCGTTTTGAGTGTTTGGCTGCTATACATTTCCACGCGATAAGCCACTTGGTTGAGCTATATCATTTGTGGCCACATCGCTTCTGAAAAAGAGCTACATAGCTCAGTGGGCCTCACCTGGTAAAATAGAAAATAGTTTAGTTTTAGTTTCACGCACCTGCAGCCTTGGTGGGAGCGGGCGGAGTGGTGGTTGGCAGCGTCGTTGGCACGGTGGTGGTTGTGGTGGTGCTGGCTGTGGTGGTGGTGCTGGCCACTGTCTGCAGCAGAGTCTGGTCCCTTTGGATCTCGTTGATGAACAGCTGATTCAGCGAGTAGCGATGACTGTTTGGGGCCTGCTGCGGAGGGATGTTGAGCGTGTTTCGGTCGTGTAACCGCGGCGGCTGAGGGTTGTACGTCTTCCGACATTGCTCCTCCAACCACGCGATGATTGTCGACTGGTTGTTGACGGCGGCCTTGAGAGTGTGGTACTTCTGCTCAAGGTCCTTGTACTTGGTGGCGAGCTTGAGCATGTCGGCCGTTTGGTTGAGGATCTTGTTCTCCAGCTGGGAGATCTCCAGCGAATTGTCCCTCTTGCGAATGATCTCGTGCAGCAGCTGCAGGTAAAGCTGCGTCACGCGCGAGTTCATGTTGCGGCTCTCCTTGCGTAGGAGCTTCACCTCGTTGACGATCCCGCCGTCCACCTCCACCATGTGCTGCAGCCCCTCGATCTGCCGCTTGTGCTTGAGCAGATCGTCCCTGATCTCCTCCACGTCCCGCTTGGTGACGCCGCTGCCCGCGACCTCCTCCTTGGCCGCGCCCTGCGAGTTGAGGCAGATGGGCCCCGTGACCTTCTGCTGGGGCACGATGAACGTGTACGAGCACTTGCCCTGCGTGTCAGTCGAGCGGGTGTATCGCGGCACGTGGATGAACTCCATGTCGTCCTCGCTGCCCGGGAACATCTCCGCTTCCTTGCGCTGTGCTCCCGTCGTTGCCGCTGCAAGCAGCAGGAGCAGCAGGCAGAGCCCCATGGTGTCTCTCATTTGAAAAAGTGCTTTGCGAAAGTTTGTGGCATCCAGTCGTTTGTTCTACTGTGCAAAAGGCGCTAAATATTCAGCGTAACGTTTTACGACGAAGGCACGCTCCGTTCGAGCTGATGATGATGATGTGTTCCTGCGAAGAAATAAAGATTGACAGTCAAAGCGTATATTAGCATACGAAAGGATTCTCGTGTAATGTTGTACAGATGACAAACTCGCTGAGGCTGCGTTCTTCAAAACACAACTGAATTTGTTTTTGGTAAATAAGGAGCGTGGGAGACCAACACGACATCTGACCACAAACCACTTAAAATTGCAACTCATTTCCCATTTGGGTTACAATTGCTTTTACTCTCCAATATTCAATAGAACGGCCTCCAATTGTACTGGATAATTAGGTTAAAGCGAAGTCAGCGTTTGTAAATAAAGACAGCGTGTGATTGAATGCCTATAATTATTCCGAACAACCTACCTCTGTGAAGCATAGGAAATGGCTTGTGAGCCTTAATGAGCTAATAGCGTGTCTCTTCCTGTGACGTGGAACTGACCAAGAGCTGTGTGGGGTTCGGCAGCAAATGCGCAGGACCAAGACACCCATACAAACGGGACGCCAAACAGACCGACTCGTTGTTTTGTATTGGTGTCACTTGCTTTTGAGCTCAACTTCATAACAGGTTTTTTTTTGCCTGTCATACTTAATAGAAACAGCATTTGTTTTTACCGAGGGAACTCTGCTTCATTTAGGCGCAATGAATATGTTTGTGATTTATATATGTTTTCAATTTTTTTTCTCTCCTTTGTTAAGCTGTGCAAATGAGCCCATGTGAACCAGACGAGGTATATCATATTGCAGATTTAATTAAACAGGAAGGGGAATAAGCACGTGTATGGAACTGTAAACATTCCTTCCCGAGAATTTTGACTTGTAACTTTATTTTGTGCTTTTATTAACGTGTACTGAACTTGTGTGTAACTCTGTGGGACGCTTTAAACCAAGTTTTTATATGGTATCAGTTATTTAAATCACATGCTGTAAATTGAAACCCTGCGTTGAAATTCCACATGCCAGAGATCTGCTTTGAGGGCAGGAGAGAATTGAATTGTACTTTGTCAAAATTAGATCTGACTCGTTCCATTCAGGGAATTGCAGGTGGAAGGTTAAGTTGAATTTTACATTGTTTAACTTCACAAGAGGCCATTATTTTGAGAAGTGGCTCAAGAAGGAGCAAGGGTTACGCCCACATCCTATCTGAGCTGACAGTCCACATCCACGTCAGGTGTGCGCTTCGCAGTGCAGCGCCGTGGCACAGAGCTTTGATCCAGCTGTTCCTTCATCATTCTCGAAGCACTTGGCGAAGGTGCCAGCGGCAGCTGAGTGAACGCAACTGCTTCTCCGTCCTGAGCTCAGTCCGGCGCCTATGAACAGCTTGCGATGATGTACGAGGGCAACGTGTGTGCGAACGCAGCGCCCTTGCCAGCGATGTGCGTCGATGGCATTTCGTCGGGGGGTCTGCCGCCACGTGTTTCTCTGGGAGTTTTGTGTGAGAACGAATCGCGGTCAGGCGCCCTTTAAATTAAAAACGGCTCATTGTCAAAGCCTGTTTGGCGCAGCATGCCGGCACATTGGGCACAGACGGCGCGCGCCGGGCTGCTTGGAAGGTGGCCGGCATTCCCCGGCTCATGTCCTTTGCCCTTTTCTCCATGAGAAATGAACCGCTGAGTCTGAGTCGGGGCTTTCAAAACGTTTACAATCAGCTGGGCAGAGTTGGATGTCCCCGGGCCATGCAAAACAAGATTCATTTATACAAATTAAAAATTAAAAAAAATTCAACCTCTCATGTAATAAAACTTAATTTGGAGCTTTCGTGACTGCAGGAATGACTCTTTGGTTCTTTCGGTAAAGTCACGTATAAAGATAAAATAATAAATGAAATACTAGCATACGACGTTTCGATTGCAACACAAGCAATCATCATCAGGTATAAGTGAAATAGAAATACAAATCTAGTATACTCCCATGTAATGATTTTTATCTTGAAAGTTAAGAGTTGTGATCGGGACATGTATGCCGTTTAGGCACCAGCTTGCTTCTCCACCGATCTCTTGTGGTGAGATGAACTGTCACGATTCTATTCTCACCACCCATGCCTTTGTCATTGTGGTGGAATGTAGCACCTCTAAGTGGCTGTGCACGGTTTGTGTTCACACATTTTATAGAAATAATGATGTATAATTACATGCATGTCACGAACAGTGTAATACTAACAATGATACAAAAATCAATGCTGCACAGCAAGACTTAATGCATACCGCAAGTGTTTCTTGAACCTTTTACGAAATATTGTTTTCATAAGAAACTACAAGTGCAAAGCAAATATAATTAATTAAATATTATTAGTGTAAATCGTCTGAGGGTTTTTTTAATCCCCAGAGGTTTATTTTATAAAAAGAAAGGGCACAACTTTATTTTCTTAACAAAATTCAACTTCAATATTCTTATGCCTCTGCAGACATGAATTAGAGAGTGTTCATTTTGTTAAATCAATCGTAACCGTCTCATGTTGTGCATACTTGCTTGTTGCCAAAAGGTGTCAACTGTGATTTGAGCTTCGAAAAAACCTTCATGTGATTTCACCGTGGCCTTACAATTGTGTGACATCTGCAAGTATGGGCTGCTCAGCAAGACTTATAAATGCTATGGGCTGAAAAAACAAATGTGGTCTTAAATCCATAGCATGTGCAATATGTTGGCTCATGTTCACAAAGTCCCTACATATTTTGATGATGTCATGTAATTTGCGTAAAACCCCATCGTTTGCCTGCACGATAGTTGCACGCATGTACACGTTTAATTGCCGGCCTTCATGTTTACTTTCACTTTAAATTAACAATGTGGCATTTTACCTATGCTTTTTTGTATTAAATATTGCCCGCAATTCGTTCGTATGTAACATCTGCAAGCAGTTGCACGCAACTGTAGACGATCTCACTGCAATTTCCTGACCCGTTTTGTTGCAACGAAATGTGTAACACGTCCAGGTTTATTTATAATTTTGTTACCAAGGTTCATATATCCATGCAATGCCACCTGGAATGCCCAGATATGCACAACTCATGCCCCTTGCCCCTTTTTTTCTTAGACAGCAAAAACTCAGACCCACCGATTACCACGGGGCTACGGGGTGGCCAGGAGGATATGGCAGAACAGCAATCATTGAATCTATATTTTAATTGAGGTTATTTCTTTTGGGTTAGATCGCACAAATATAAATTTGTCATTAAACACACCACCACCCGACACAGCCAATTAGTAAGGTTTGCCACGTAGACAAAACATGCCAATTTGTTACTAGTTCAGCACCCCAGTGTGTTGTCAATTAGTTAAAGTCATGGCCACCTGGTATTGTGTTGGAGAGGTTTACTTTCCAACACACAGGGGTGCTGAACGAGTAATGAATTGGGATGTTTTGTTTACGTGACAAACCTTACTAATTGGCTGTGTCGGGTGGTGGCGGGTTTAACGACACATTTATATTTACGCGAGCTAACCCACAAAAACTTCAAATATGTAAACTATTGATCGTGAAAGCTTACGTGTTAAAACAAATCTATATTTGTGGATACTGAATGGCCATATCCCCTCTGATGCACGAGATTTCTCCACATACCGTGGCATCTTAAAAACAAAAAGCAATGCCAAGTGCTCATGAACAGAATTGGCCACACATCCCAATGTTTGACACTCCTGAAAAAAAAGCTTCAGATTTGGTGAGGCTGTCCAGGATGAATGACATCATTTTTACGCGTTGGCAAGTGCACACATATATCTCGAAAACATTTCTTGTTTTTTAACTTTTCTGCATGCGAATATGCATTGAGCATATTATGTGGCTTGGAAAACATGTTAAAGTTCGTCCTTCTAAATCAGCCCAACGTACATTGGGAAGTTACTTGTAAAATAATAGAGGGAATGATAAGTTTGATTCCCGGCCATGGCAAACATTATCGGAACCCATCCTACCAGCATGGTGAAGTATGGTCAAACAACCCCAATAATTGGCACATGTGCCAATTATTGCCTTCATCCAGTAGTGGATTGTAAAAAGGGCTGTAAATCTATAATTACTTAATATTGTTAATATAAATATGATTATTTAAAAAAATATATATAGATTCCCATTAATTAAAATTATCTTTTTTTTTTAAACATGCACAGAAATGACCACTCAAATACATTCATAACGATTGTGCGTACATATAACTTAAATTTCAGTTAATTTTCTGCCAATCCTATTAAAATCTGTGGGAATGACTTAAGCCACCCATTTTCTTCATTGATGTAAGTAATTCATGAGTCCTGGCTTAGAGTGCATATCCAATCAGTCCACGGTCAGCTGGTAAATGCAGAAATGCTTTCAGGAGACTTTTGGCTTTAACTCTAATTATAGATCTCTTGCGCACGTTGGGAAGGCCATGCGTTAAAGATAGAAACTTTTAATTATTTTTACCTCCCTGTTCTCCGCAGCACTTTATCAATGCGTGTGCTTGCGTGTGAAATCGTGCATGTCCACCTATGAATGTCACTGCATGGATCACCACATGAATGCCCGCTATGTTGAAAGCATTGATGTCTGAAAACTTGATTGAGCAAACACGTGTTAATTTGGAGTCCTCATGTAAATGGTTACCCCAAGGGGGGGGGGGGGAAATCCCACTGGGCTCCATTAACTGTGCCCCTCATACAAGTTACTAAATTCATACGTGAAAAAAATACATTCTGCAGCTCACATAAGTACAACTATAAATAGATCCCTTGGGAAATAGCCTCGATTTTGTTTTGTGTTTAAACAAGTTAAACTACTTAACACAACACATACACACAATAAGTACTCAAAAATATCTAAAACATGACAGAGCTGCACATAAACTGTAAAGATGTGTTCGTGTCTTGATACACTCTATACATGTTTGTACGTGAGTGGGTATACCTTGGGATACGAATACACGTGTTCATTTGAGCCTGTGCTGCAAGGAGCTATATAGCGTGCGTGCATTTCTGAGAAATGTGGAGTCTGCCCAACTGTTTTCTGTCTAAAAAGTAATTTTAATCCATGTCACAAGACATGAATAGAGGCAATTAATCAATCGCATCTTCCCCTATCTCACACGTATATCTCCCTAATCATAGGAGCTGTAGATATGCATCAGATTTCTCTACATTTCATAATTTGTCTGTTATTATTTTGGCCCCTCGTTTTAAATGTTAATTTGAAGGCAAGTTATTGTTTTTGAGGGGTTAAAGGGCAACGTATTAAATCTTACACATTCTGGCTCGCAAACAACAACGGTTTTATGAAATGTCATCCTATTTTTTCTCATCTATGCCAAAACTTTAAAAAGGAAAATAGAAAATAAACGAAAGAACTCAAACCACATGAATCTGGGAATTTGTAAATATAAGCCAGATTATGCTCACAGTATGCAGGCAGTGGTATGTTAGAATTCTCAAGTATACTATTGTAACAGACTTTTCTGTGGGGCTTTAATATCAGCATATCAGATATAATGTGTACTTTAGTATTTCAGGAAAATAAAATCCGAGCTGAACAAACATGGGTAAACATTTTAAAAAACAAACCCATGCTGGCTTCCATAATAAATATGTAAATGTGTTCAATGTGTTTTTCATTCATGTTAATCGCTCTGTTGTTATCGTGTTATTATGGGTATCTTAAATGGCATTGTGTGTTTATTTTTGAATGGTACGTATCAATGCTCTAATTTGAAATAAGGCAACATCTTGACTCCCGGTATCCATTCGACACAGACTCACGGCCACATACTGCCGCGTGTGTGTGGACGTGGTAGTGTTGCGGTTCGCGTGCTGAGCTACGAACCCGGCGACCCGAGTTCAAGGCTCCAGTGATCACTAGCCAACACCAGTGATGATTATCTAAACCGGTCCTGAACCTCCCCTAGGTCGACTCGGCCTCAAACGAGTACCTGGTGCTGTGTGTGGTGCTGGCCACCCACCCCCTCGTGTGCTGTGCTGGCCGTTAAAGGTGCTCGCTAACAGCACTTGCCTTTCCAGCCTGTTGAGGCTCATACGGTGGATCTTTGTCTTTGCAGTGATTAGCGCACTGTGTTACAAACAGACGACCTGAGTTTGATTCCTGCTCATGACCAATACCACTGGTGAATATTTGAACCTGTCCTAGACCTCTCCCTAGGTTGACTCAGCCTTAAATCAGTACCTGGTGCGGCATTGCATACATCAGCCCTGAGCAGACAAAGGCAGCCCAGCGTGGTGTTGGCCACCCTCCCCCCACGTGTACCGACCCAGCCTTCATAGGTGTTTGCTATCAGCAATTGCCGCAACCGTCTGTTAAAGGCTATATGGAGAGATCTTTGTCTTTGTGTGTGTGTGTGGCCGTGGGTGCAGTGAAGTGCTTGCGTGTAAAGAGGGCTCTATGGGGGAGGGGTACTCCTTGTTGTGTACACTTTATTCCTGATGGGTTTTTGAGTCGACTGGGTGATTCACCTTTTAAGGCGGTCAATAGTCAGTTGGGGGTGGGGGGTCGGTGTGCGCGCATTGGTTTAGCGCACTGCACTGTGAATCTGGTGACCCTGAGTTAGAGATTCATGGTCATGGTGACCGTAAGTGTGGAATTATATCCGAGTCAGTTCTTGGTATCCCTGCCCGCTTCACTAACCAACCCACACTAACCAGCATGGTGAAGTATGGTCAAACAACCCCCATAGTTTATTTAGGCTAGGAAGGGCTTTCATGCAGCAGTGTATTTGGTTATGACTGGCTAATGCTTCGCGTCAAGGATACTGATGTCCGATATCATTGCACGCATTTAAAAATTAATTTGGGACTTTTTATGTTTTATTACTTATTGTTACCTTTAAAAAAAATGTGTTGTCCCCTACCACATAATTGTGACGTTTCAAAACAGGTATGAAAATAAGACCTAATTATTAAAATTGCCAGGTGTTATAGGCAAGGGGGGGACCCTCTTTCTAATTTATGGGTTCTATACTTTGACGCACAATCATGCAAAGCATAACACAACAACGCTTATGATTATTTGGATCAAACTACGAAGGCTGGTTACCCACTAAAATCCAACACTGTGATAGAAATAAATGTTTTACCGAATATTAAAGGTAAGCATACGGGGACATGTGAATTGACCAGCATCGATTGAAGCAAGCCTGACTGCTGATGAGACACTTTGGTTGAAACCAGCCGCAGAATATTCTTGTACTGAACCAACACTGATGAATGTTTGCCCTCTCAGAAGGGTTGTGGAATGGTTTTTGTTTTGTGGAGAGACAGATTTATTCAGGAAACGTATAGTTTCCTTATCACTTTCGTGTATTTTAATACAAGGTATGCAAATTGTTGCAGTCTACGACGGCAAATGAATTGTAAACGTCTGCTGGTGCTTTACATTACAGGGTTCTACATTCACCACCAGATCACGTAACACTCGCCGAGAGCCTTATCTCACACTGTGACTGTACTCATTAGGGCTGCTTCCTTCATCCCTTCACCCCAGAATGTTGACATTTCAATGCGAACCCTAACTTTGGTCATAGCCTTACAAAAACACCTTCCTTGGAAAAATATGCATTGTAACACACCACATTCCTTGAACCAAGGGTTCTTTCTCATTTCTGCCTTCTCGACTATTACCGCACCTCGAGATAACTTTAGTCTTGGGGCCGCCTTCACGATTAACCACGTTTGCCCGTGACAATAACTTTTTCGCATGTTTATTTTGCATCAAATTATTTTAAGCACACTGTACATTTACACGCACACAATCTTAACGCGTGCAGATGGTATGTGAATGTGATTATATCTGGTGTTATATTGATCACATCTTGTGGTGTCAAATATTCAACAGTTCGTTTTCCTTTAGTGTCTCCAACTTGAGTTGGTTTGCAGCACATTTAACGATCGTTGCGATGGGATATTTCAATGCATCGATGGTCACATCACAACATTTTCATATACCTATTTACCCAAAGAGCAAATTCGGTTATCATCACTCAGAAGACAATCTTGGCTTTTCAACGTATTATATAAACCTATCTTTTTGCCAAACCATGATTCTTTAAGGATGTTAGGATGATTGATGCAATACAATACGAACATTTATTTCACGACACTGGACAATGTTCATACTGAAAAAGTGCAATGCAGCCATCGAGCATAGTTAAATCATTGCCGTTTATTTTTTTAAATTAACATCACTTAATTGAGCACAACAAAAAAAATCAAAAACCTGCTCTCGGTACCTTGTCATCCTCTTGTTTTCCTTCTTCGTGCTGGTTTATGCATCCTCTACGTTAGGAATGCATCGCCGGCTCACAGCATAGCCGCTCCAGATTAGCGCACAAAGTTTCTTCCGCGTGAGCAAATCGTTTCTGTGGGACAGCGGCGGATCGAAACGTAAATCCCACCTCTCCTGTCACAAGTCGCGTTCTGACAAATATTGCGGTGCCACCGGTCCCACCAGGCTAGCGGGGAGCATTATGTGAACGCAGTCATTGACTGAGCCTCTGCCGCATGTTGCTGGCGATGGGAGGGTGGTCAGCCCAGAGCGACACTGGAAGCAGTGCTGGCCGTCTCTCTTTGGGAGCCCAAGTAGCTCCTGCTCTGTAATGTTGTTTTCTCGGCCGGCTCTCGATTCTCACTCCCCAACCCCCCAACTCAGCACCCCCCACCACCACCACCTCCTCCTCCCCACCGCGGCGCCCCTCCAACCAAAACGCCGGGCCACGCTGTCCCTCCTCGCGCCGGCAGACCCCCGGCGGTCTCGGAACTCCACGTCAATGTGCAGAGGCGGAACCCGTGATGTCACTCACGCTTGTGCAGAGGAGAAGTGGGGGGGTGAGAGGAGGAGAGAGCAAGGAGTTTGGAGGGGAGGGTGGGAGGGCACTGGGAGTGGAGCTGCTTTGTGGGCCTTCTGTTTATCACCCGTGTGGGCTAATCCAAACTTGGAGCTTCGCCAAATCGTGCAGTGACCCTAAACGTGGGCTGGGGCACAGGTATAAATTAGTGCTGGACATGCTGCACAATTGTATGTGTGTATGTTGAACTTCTTTTGCACCATACGTGTGGATAAGCGCGCTAATCGGTGGTGCAGGGGAAGGACAGCAAGTTAAACACAAAGAGTTATTCTAAAGAAATTAGTTTTTAATCTATATTTTTAAAAGTGCATAGCTTGAGCAAGTATTTTAAGTGGAACATGCTCAGCAGGCATCCCCATTACGGAACAAGAGCATTTTCTCTTAATTAGGGGTTCCGCAGGATGCTCAACAAAACTTGGCTGGCACTGTTTCCTCTTTTTATGGGTAGCAATATTAAATTATTTACTGTATTACAACGTAGCACATGTTAATTTTAAATTCCTCCTTTCCTTAGCAATGTAGACATTGATATTGATGCATTAAAAAAAGATTTCAACCTCGTGTCCCAAACATTTTGTGCAAGATTACATTTCAACGCACGAGAATGTGAAAGTACACATTATTGGGCGTGGGCCCTCCAGCATCTTTCAGTGCTTGAAATATTAACATCTCGTCACCGCGACGGTGGCGAGATGTTAACTGCCTCGCCTGGTAAACAGGAGGTCATGAGTTCGATCCCCGACACTGACGTCTGTATATTTGGAGTTTGCAGGTTCTCCCCGTGGTCGTGTGGATTTTTCTCCGGGTCCTCCGGTTTTTCCCTCCACATTTATAAACATGGGTTTAGAGTATTTGTCTGCTATAAATGTCCACGTGACAAGCCACTTCGTTGAGCTATCATTTGTGGCTAGGTCGCTTCTGAAAAAGCTATTTAGTTGAGTAAAATGAGCATAGTTTAGTTTCTAAGTGCCAGGAAGATGTATTTTTTCTGGTGGGCACATCCACTGTTGTTTGCCCTCTGTGGAAACATCGTGGAAAAGGAATAGCAACCGATCTGAAAAATACCGATTTACACGTTCTGTGCAGTGCTGGCACGGCATACTCTCCGATATCGGCCAATTTTGCCCGCTGATATTTTACCGTTTAAAGAGCCAAGACTTTTCTTTCGCAATGTATATGAACAGCCGAGATTAAAAATGCGAACATTTGCTTCCAGTTAAAAATAAAAGGGAGAGAGTCAATCGCTCCCATACTGCAGAATTCCCCGACCGACTCGCTGACCTCCGAGGTTCAGGCTCAAGGAAACTCTCCTGGCAACATTGAGTAATGTCTAAAGTTATTAAAGGAAGAAGAACAGCCCGGTTGGAAAAAAAAAAGAAACATTCTTCCAAGCGCCGTAACAAATTGCACTTATTTAGCAAAATTTGCACATGTATGAATAGCCGTACTCTAAATAGTCACCCACGATCGTGAAAGACACACAAAAAAAAACCGGTGTTGTTCGTGCACATGTATACGCATATAATGGGGAGCTGTAGCCTTGAGGTTAGCACATTGAGCTCCACTGCATGAGATACCCAGTCATGGCTAACATCATTGGTATATATCAGAACTGGTTCTAGCCCTTCCCTAGGTTGATTCAGCCTCAAATGAGTACCTTGGATAAAGGCAGCCAGGTGTGGTTTGGCCACCCATCCCCTTTGTGTGCCATGCAGGCCGGCCTCCTCAATAGGTGCTCGCCAATAGGCTGTTAAGGATATACACTGGATCTCTGGCTCGTCTGTCTTATGCATTTTACGTACAGCGTATGCCATATTTGACAGAGTGTGCATTTCTGCTTGTGTTGGTGGACACACCTTGCGACGCCGCGGCTGCGTAATGAAGTAACAGATCGCTCGCGCTTCTGTGTGGCACACGAGGGTTTTTTATGCACCCCTGCTGCGCGCTGTGGCCTCGGTGAGAATTTCTCCACCCGGGCCAACTGGCACAACAGAAGGGGGGCTTCTCTCTGCCCAGGCCGGGTTGCCTTTGTGCAATTTTTTTCCCAGAGAGTTTGAAGCAAATAAAAAAAAACACTGCCTTCTGGTTGGGGCAATGGCATTTCTGTACGGGGCATGCCAGGTGGCATTTTCTGTTGTTTCATTGGTTGTTTGCATGACAGGGGCCTCTGGGTAAACACACGGGACTGGCGAGCAGCTCTGTGGCAAGTAGTACTTGGCGTATTTTTTGTTGGATCAAACTTTTTCCGATTCCATTTACTACTGCATGTGCGCGCATATGAATTGCAAAAGATTTATACATAAATAGACTTGCAACAAAAAGCAAATAGCCACTTAGGACATTTTCACCATGAAAATCTCAAGTCTGCATATGCTTGTCCAACTGTAATTTGTTTTCATTCAGCACAACTGAACCAAAATAAACACGGAATTTTTCCTGCTTGACGTAACCATTCGCGATTATTTTTCTTTATTTCCTGCCGTGGCTGCTGCCTTTTTAAAATGCGACATCTCATCCAAATATACTTTACGATGTGGAAAGTTGAAATGTGGTCATTTTTAAACAATGAAAGGTGTCTGGGGGGAAGGGACAATACTTAAGGGGCTCTATTACTTCTAAGAATGGAACATTGTGTTCCGAAACACAAGGGTGGAGGTGAGGAAGAGCCAACAGCTGTATGCATAGCTGAGCATTCCCAAAGCAATAGGCCCATGTGATATGTATAAGTACATATACTACAATTGAACATCAATGGGTATTAAAGTGGAAAGACCCTCCACAAGGAAGAAACATCAGAGTGCTAATTAGAAGCTGCTTGCACATCACCCCCCCCGATGGACTTTGTTGATGACAGCCAGATTGACTTTGTTGTTCACTGTGAACACAGCTGATTGAATAGCAATTAGGGTGGAGAGTGAAGTTATTCTGTGTTGAAGCATTGAATGTGGACACGTTGAGATGAATGAACAATGCAATGCAAAAGTCAATTATGACTTACTTCCACTTGTAGTTCGTAAAATGATACGTAGACATGCGCAATGCATGTACCGCAGTACAGTGATTTGCTTGAACGATGGTGCATAATACATGCATAATAAATGCTGTCAAAATACTCCAGTGTATTGTTTCATTGGAACTATTATCATTTGGGTTGTTCATTAGCAGTTGTGTCGATTTTGGCTGGTAGTAACTTTCTCAATCAGATTGTTTTATAGAAACAAAATAAGTTTATTTTTATTTCGTCAATGAGCTTTTTCCTTGCCTTCCAAACTTAAAAGAATGGAGTTGTATAACGTCATGTTGGGCATGCCTCTTCTCTTAGTCACCTCCCATAGAAAAAAAAACATTTGGTGTCTCGTGTGAGTTATGTATTGTTTCAAGTATATTACATGGACTAATAAAGTATTGTGTTTAGCCTAAGGTGCAGCACACGCAACACGACTTACATTTGTTAAAATTAATTAACGAATCTCCACATTCATCATCAACATTGCCTGATGGCAGAAACAAAAATCATGACAAGCTGACATTGCAGGCAAAGGCCCATCATTCAGAGCAGAAGGGAGCGGGGGGGGGGGGGTGACTAAACACAGTTGTACTGTACGCTGTGGTGCCCTGCGAAAGTTGAGACGTTTTAAGAGAGTTGAAAAATGCATTTTCGCATTGACATATAAGCACTTTTGTCCCGACAAACATTGAGCACCTGGTTAAGCCGCTAACTGGTGTATATTATTAATAATAAATTAACAAATAGAACTAAATAACGCATCGTGGGAAAGTAGATAATATCAACTAAGGTGTACAGGCAACTCATTGTCCACTAATGTTAAACCTGTGCACTGTATCTTAGTAAAACACTTAATTTGTCAACTTTCTTATATTTCCCAGTTTTTGCAGGGCCCCACAGTATAAGGTGCACTCTCCAAAGTTAAGTCCATCAGCCGATGCCCTCTGCTCTGAGAGCATTATATAAAATGTACACCTAGTATTATTATTCTTATATATGTCCTGTTGTTAGGCAATGTTAATGATGAATGTGGTGACATTTGTTTTGATTCGTGCATGTGCACCACTGCCAACGAAATCCCCCCCATGCATTGTCTAGACCTGTGTTGGTTGCATATCTGTCAACCCATGCGGTTTACCCGTATTCTTGTACAGGAAAAATGAGTTTTCAGGTCCATACGGTGTACAGCCGTTTCAATACGGGGAGAAAAATGTGTTTGTCTATTTGTATTTTTCCCTTGCGATGGGGTTGACAGGTATGGTTTGAATATGGAAACTTTTTTGTCTGTTTATGTTTCTCGCTTGTGATGGGACTTTGTAGGATGAACGTTGAGATTTATAAGGGCACGGGGCGATCAATAAGGTCTGGTCTGCAATAAGGTAGGGCGCTGATAAGCGTTTGACAGCTATGCGGTTGTCGAAAGCAAATCCAGATCGGATACTGGAGGTGGAAGCGCGGACCTCTAATGTCCTCTGCTTGTGACTGTGTCGCTTCTTGGCCCAACGTTCTAAGGCAAAACGTGCAGAGGCAAGACTCACAACATTGTGAAGAAATAATGAAGCCTCGTTGTACTTTATTTAGCTTCGTTACTAGTTAACCTCTATCGTTTTATGCAATTCTACAATGCTGCACGTGCATAATTAACTTTAGCAAAAAAAAAAGGCGTCTCGTCACCGTGATATTTTTTTTACCGGCATGTCGCGGGATGCTGCTATGGTGTCATGGTTAACAAGCTGAACTCGTAATCTCAATATTGCTGGTTGATTCTCTTTTTTTGCGCAGCAATTGAAACTACGGGCAGGTTTCTTCAACACCGTACCGTCATACAGCAGTACAAATGTGTACACCAGAATGAATTGGTTGGTTGCGTGTGGTGAGATAAAGTGTGGGTTACTCCCATCTCTTCTAATGACTGTGGCCAGTGTGGAAGAGTAGGCCAAATACCCTCGAGAGGAAAGTCTCTTGTGCTCGTTATCGTAGAAATTATTCCACCAGCAGTGATGTGGGCAAGAAATTGCAGTACTGCGCCTTTACATCTTTCCCTTTGATGTCAGTGGATTGCATTATATATGGTCTTAATAATACATTATAGTAGGCACCGCTTGGTAAAGATTAAGACAGAAAATATCTGCTGCGCCATTCTTGCCCCAGATGTCCTGGTTTAGGGGACTTATCAAGATCACTTTGGGTGGTAAAATAGCGTGAGAAGGGGGTACAATGAATGGGAGAATACATGTGAAACTATTGGCTTGCATCAGATCAACATTGCTATATAATTCCTGTAAAATTATAATCGGGAGCGGTTCGTAAAGGTTGCAGCTTTGTTTCAAGTAGATGCCACTTGCGAGGATGTCCATACTTTGAATGGAACTTAGAACGGCAGTGCAGCGTTGCGATAGAGCCGTCACGTGCTTGTCTGCAGGCTGTGTACTGGACGTTGATCTTGGTGCGTGAGATTTGTTTCAAGTCCATTGTCAAGGATGTACGTATTAAAAAAAGAATACGTTTACAATTGGGCATTGTGGAGAAGTTCTCAATGAATAGTTATTCAGTCTCTTTAACCCCCCTTGAAGTTGCCCATCTGTTGTTTTGGTCTCTCGTTTCCCCGATTACCTGCCCCACTCGTCCTTTCTTATCCTTTCCATTTTATCCTCAAAACATAAATCCAGTACTTCATTTGTCTCAGTTGAACTCTAAAAACAAGCCGTGTCAAAGACGCTTATCTTGCAGTGATTTCCTCATGAAGGCAGACATCAAAGTCTGCCTTTAAAGATAATGGGACATTCAACATTTTTTCTCTATATATTATACATTCAGCAGTTGTGCACAAACTCAATCGCTTATACTATATTTCCCACTGTCAATACCGCAGTAACAAGAGTGTTTAAGTTTAAATATATATTTTGTTGTAATAACTCTCAATGTTGCTCTCAATGCTTTCAATGATCAGCAAATAAAAACATATGAACCCACTTTTTTTCCCCCCCCAAAGCATAATGGACATGTCTAATACTTCAAAAGGCCTTTCGAGACGCTTATCTTGACTTTCCATTGTAAATACAGGTACTGGCGTGGAGTGAAAAAACAGACCCCATCACGCATGCTTGTATAGCACACGTCATGCAATATTGTATGTCATTTAAAAAGAAAAATGTAGAGTTACACTGCTTGGGATAGAACACGCAGACTATCAAATATAAACATCTGCGATCACTTTGGTTTTTATGAACAAATAAAACATGCCGTCATAAAATTCTTGCTTATAACGTAAGCGATCATCTGTCGGTGATAGGACCCGCCGTTGTGTGTGTGTGAATTCCATGTGGTCACCAATGCTTGCGTGCACTTGGAGATTGTTTTCTTCCAGACAGACCTGCTCGTGGCCGTAACGACAATATTTAATGTGAACACTAACAAAGATACATGCCCCCCAAAAAAGATTTCGGTCTGTTTTGGATTGATTTTACAAAAAATGGTGGCGGTAATGTTGTCGTGTTTTTTTATTTATTTACCACCATTAAAGAACTTAACAAAGAAGGCTACGATGTCGGGGCTAAAGATAAATACCGGATGAGCAAAATAAAGTCACGTTCCACAAGTACATTGAACAAAAAAATAAGCGATTGTTTGGAGGAATACAACTGAGAAGACGCTTCAGATTACTTATATCTAGGGAAAATAATCCAAGGCGCATTCGGATCGATATTATATTATTGGCAATCCTAATGATAGTGATCGATAGCAGGATGTGGAGTGGTTTGGGAAATGTAACTTCGGTCAGGGAAAAGCCTGAAGAAAGACGGGTTTTAATCGTTGCATGTAATTCGCTGTGACAAATTAATCGGAAACGTGGACTGTATAAAGGTGACAGAATGTGGTACAAAAAATAAAAAATACACGACAAACAAAACGTGTGGAGGACTCCATGTCAGGAATCGCACTGAAAGACCGAAAGAGTAAATCATAGTTCAGATGACAAACGCAAATTATAGTTGCATCATGTCGATGGTTATTTAAAAAAAAAGTCAGCTTGGGCAGGAAATGTCACGAATGGACATAACAAAGACATAGGGAGGTCTGTGTCTAGCAGTGGATAGACCACAGCTGATGGTAATGGTAACGGGTGATTCAGGTAACTTTTGATGGCAACCCAAGGAATACCATTTCGACGTCGTGAGAACTTGAGCAGACCGAACGAGGCTACTCTGATCCATTGTTTTGTCTACAGATGCTGTAAGCTGATAGCTGCCAGACCTACACGGAACCTTTTTCATAGGTTGAAGAGAGTTTTTAAAATGTAAGCGTATTCAGTATGTTCATATGTCACTGTTCCTGGGAAGTGTTTGCTCGAAATTAGAATGTTAATTTACGTAGAATATATTTTTGTTATTATCAAGAATGAACACATTTTTTTTCCCATTTCAAGGAAAACAAATCGTTTGCATGTTCGTCATTAGCCACTATTTATTCACTGCTAGATGATGCACTCCTCATGTCATCGCCATCCTTCATGGTCCTGCGGATACCACAATCCATCTTGCTCCTGTGTTTGAGCTGATCTCAAGCCCATTTACTATTCTTAACAGTTAACAAAATGCATTTGAAGTTTTGTTTCTGAATTTTCTTGATGTGTTTAAAACACTGAAATATATATACAATATATGATTATTACTTTTTAATTAAAATAATAAAAAAACATTAACTAATTTAACATTCCTCATTCAAAAAATATTGCATCACGAGTAACAATATAACATTAATCGTAGTAATGTGCACTGATAAGGAACCTCTCGCAAAAAGTTTCTAGGTGCCGTGCATTAAAAGAAGAAAAAGTACGGAAAGATTCGGTTGGCAGAATAAAGTGCCAAAGAGGAACAAAACTAAATTTTTTAGGATGAGTTTTTAGTCAGGACTTAAAGATATGAACGCCGCTTTCTGAGAGCCTGGTCTCAAGAACAAAGTTCAAAGTTAATTTATTAGGTATAGCCCTGTGAGCCATTCGGCTCTTGAATCGGGTGCAACCGCAACAAACAAAAAACAAAAACATGAACAAGAAAACATCTTAAAGTGATTATGTGCAAACAGAAAATCCAAGAAAAGACAGCAAAATATTGCAGAAAAATCACCGTACACCAACCCTGTGCAAATATCCCAGTGGGATGCAAGTCAAACAACAACAACCACAAGACAACTTAGATTAAGGCCATCAGTCTAACTCTGTACTACAACAAACAAACATGGCCAAACCAAAAAACTTTTCGAAAATCACCAAAATAAAGCCATAAAAGCAATGGAACCATGAAACAAAAAAACCAAGATAGAGGTTTACAAGGACCATATATTTTTTTCTGGTCTTATAACTGCAGCATTTATCATAACAACTTTGAAATGACTTGGCAGTTGATGGGAAGTCACCAAAATTGGTCTGCGACCACAGCTTTTATAAAATAAGCATGAATGTCAGCTGAAGCCACATGTTGGAAGAAAACACTGACGTGTTTTGTTTTGAAGTTGGACACCTTTCAAATATAATTCAGCAGGAATGTTGGAAAATACTTCGTATAGATAGCATAACATTTCTAAAGGAAAATGTGGAGTTTTCTTTGTAGGATGAAAAGCAAACGATATATTTACATTGAATGGTCAAATGTATGAGTTCATAGTAATCATCATGAGCATCATTAGCCATGATATATCCACTGTTGGATGAAGCCTCCCTAGAACACCCAGATGCTGCAACACCGGCTGACATTATTGCTCCATCTCTGTGGTGGAAGTCCTCTAGAATGTCATCCCGCCATTGGCTGCCACTCCGTCATTAGACTTGGACCATCAGCCGTCATCCCAGAGGTCGCAACCGAGTACCCGATACCCGTACCCTACCCGATACCCGGGTACCCGTTTGCGACCCTGGTGCTGCCGGGTACGGGTAGGCCGTGAGTCACTGGTGAGTAACCGTTTGTCACTCATTTCCCAACGTCTTGTCTCTTCTCACAATTCAAGTTCCTAGAATCAACCCACCCACGCCTGCAACATGGCTTCATCCCAGAGGTCGCAATTGGGTACCCGTACCCTACCCGATACCCGGCCGGGTACGGGTAGCCGGGTATCGGGTAGGGTACGGGTACCCGATTGCGACGCTGGTGCGGCCGGGTACGGTTAAGGAATCAAAACCCGTTTGCGACCTCTGCGTCATCCCCTGTAGCGATGTATCCTGGCCCGAGCCAACTGTTCTTAAGTCAATACAAAAAAAGCATCGGTTCAGTCATGATTTCAAGCCATTCTCCAAGTATACAGATACAAATGTGTGTCCAGGTGATTTAAAAGTCGAGTCTGGAGGTTTACTGAGGAATAACTTCGTAGCCAAAACTAGAAATATGCACTTGGGTTGCCAGGGTACTGGCCAAGCCATTTGTAAAAACAAACCACCGAGTTTTCCAGTAAGATTGCACAAAATTTTCAGATATATTAGCTGCGTGATATAAAGGAATGTAAGATATTTTGTGACCTGTAAAAATCCGGAAACAAAATTGTGCCACTTGTTTTCAAGACAATTATTTTTGTTATTACTAACAAGATATGTACACAATTTGTAAAAAATGTTCACCATCTCAGATTATTTGCTGACAACGCAAACATCGTAACAACCAATGGAAATGAACGATAGGAAATGATTTAAGAGCTTAACAAAAAAGGGCTACAAAGTTGATCTCAAGGCAAGTACGAGGAAAACAACAAACTTTGCTCAACAAAACATTATAATGTTTGGAAGAACAAAACACAGCATTATCTATTTATATATATAATCACTCAGAGATCAATTATTGAAGGTGGATAGGGATCGTGAAATGGAGGCAAGTGACGGCAGCATGGAGTGCTTTTGGAAAACTGCATTTGAAAACAAAAAGCAAGATAATATTTGCCTGAATGAGAGCTTTCAATCCCTGAATAGTATCTGCTCTGATATTTGGATCAGAAGCATGGACATTGAAATGTTAAATTGGAATGAAATCCTTAAAATGTGCACAAAGAAGCCTAGATAGATGCATGATCGGAATTATTCTGAAAGATAGAAAAAATAATGCATGGATAAGAGAACTAACACCATTTGGAATTATCACGTTGACTGTTTTTGGCACATTGCCAAAAGTAATGATGACCAATGGACGAAACTTGTGATGGAAAGGGAGCCAAACGAGAGAGCGTGCCCGAGAGGAGAGACTTAGCGACAAGGTCAGCTCTCGTGTGATGAAGTGAGATGGATTGTGGCTAGGCACGGCCATGTGGAGTTGTCAACGGCGTGGGGGAGCCATTCGTCCAGCAGTGGATAGACCAAGGCTGGTAATGATTTTGCACTGCTCACGACGAGTGTGTCACAGTGTAAGGCGCTCGATCCCCACATGCGCGGCAGAAATGTAAAGTTCGGGCCACCTCCGTAGCCCCACGGCATCACAGCTGAGTGCGTCTGACCCTTGGCAGCTGATGACCCGACAGATTTCTGCCTTTTGTTTTGCTCGCGTCTGTGGGCCAGACTGTCTGCAGTGGGCCATTCATTTGGCATTGCGTAATGGAAGAGCAGTTCCTCTGGATCCTACCCAGGGCTGAGAGCATGTCCAGCCGCAGTCTGTGCTCAGAGCTGGTTTTGGCATTACCGACAACGCAATTCCAGCAATTCAACTCTTCTGCGGGCCAGCTGCAACCGAGAGCCCTCCACGATGCATTAATCATAGCCTCAGAATGCCTACCACTTGGATGTGCTTTGTACTTTTTTTTTCCACCGTAAACGGAGCAAGCCCTGCTCCAACAGCAATACGTGTGTGTGTATGCATAGGTGCAAACAGAGCTGGAGATATACGGCAAATTAATTGAATAGCACGGCGCACGAACGCGTCGAGTATGTGTGTGCAACAATAAATGATGGCTTTCTGTTGTTGCTCAAGTGAATTTAATGCAAAGTTTTGTAATTGTTATTTTTTAAAATAATATGCTATTATAGCAGCAATCCAAACCAGCTAGCCTTTGTAAACTTTACTTAGTTATACACCATGATGTTGAGGGTTTTATTAATCAATCTACCACTGGATGAAGGCCTCTCCATGCTTTTTGGCCATGGGGGTTGCTTGGCCATACTTCCCCATGTTGGTCAGTGCAGGTTCGTGAATTGGGTGCCCAGGACAGATTAAGATATTACTTTCCACTGGTATTAGCCATGGTTAGGAATCAAACTCAGATGGCCTCGTTCATAGCTCAGTGTGCCACAGTAGCGAGATGTGTTAACTACCTCGCCTGGTATACAGCAGGTCGTGGGTTCGATCCTGACCCTGATGCCTGCATATTTGGAGTTTGCATGTTCTCCCCGTGGTTGCTTGGATTTTTTTCTGGGTCCTCCGGTTTTCCCTCCACATTTAGACACGTGCGTTTAGAGTATTTGGCTGCTATAAATTTCCACACGGTAAGCCACTTTCTAAAGCTATCATCTGTGGGCAGGTCGCTTCAGAAAAAGGGCTATATAGCTCGGTGAGCCTAAACTGTAAAATAGTTTATAGTTGAGTTTTAACCACTGGACCACAGCTCAACATTTTTTTAAATGTACGAAATAGTGGGACCCTGGTGCTGCCAAGCCCACAACGTTATGAGGCATGTGTGCCGTCTGGGCCAGTGGTGGCGTTGTAAGTTTCTTGGACTCCAAGCTCAAAATAGTTTATAGTTGAGTTTTAACCACTGTGCCACAGCTCAACATTTGTTTTAATGTATGCAATAGTGAGACCCTGGTGCTGCCAAGCCCACAACGTTATGAGGCCTGTGTGCCATCTGGGCCAGTGGTGCCGTAAGTCTCTTGGACTCCGAGCTCAACTCCGGTAGCTGCTGACCTCAGCCAAAGTAACCGTGTGTGTCCCAGGGAAAGACAAACCCAATGGCTACCCATTGCGAACTGCCCAACTAGATTACGAGGATTTCTAGGGCTCTAGTGGAAAAGCACGAGGCTTCGTGAGCAAAAGCCAACAGCTCTGTTTGAATAAAAAAACGATGGGAAAGGAGGTGCTGTACAAAGGAATCTGCGGCACAGAAGTGCGTTCTTACGTATAGCCACGTTTCAGCCGGAGGCGAAGGCTAACTGCAGCTTCTCCCCACTGATGGCACCGCTCAGCATTTAAGGATAAGGATTTACATTTATTAAGCGCTTATATGGCACAGCTGCCGATCTCCCAGTGTGGCAGTTAAAACAATGGGGCACTCTTCTTTACTCCTCCCCCCCCCTCTTCTCCCCCTCCCCAACGTCTTTGCACCCAACAGTATAAACGTGTACGTCACAGTTATTCGATCGGAAGGTCCCGCTCGGTGGGGTAAAGTGTGGACGCTCTCGCTTTTTCCAAGACGTGCGGCCAAATACCCTCGAGAGAGAGAGAGGGGCAGAGGTCGCAACCGGGTACCCGATACCCGTACCCTACCCGATACCCGGCTACCCATACCCGGCCTGGTACGGATACCCGTTTGCGACCCTGGTGCGGCCGGATACGGGTACGGGTAGGCCGTGAGTCACTGGTGAGTAACCGTTTGTCACTCATTTCCCAACGTCTTGTTTCTTCTCACAATTCAAGTTCCTAGAATCAACCCACCCGCGCCTGCAACATGGCTTCATCCCAGAGGTCGCAATCGGGTACCCGATACCCGTACCCGGCCGGGTATGGGTAGGGTACCGGTACGGCCGGGTACGGGTACGGGTACCCATTTGCGACCCTGGTGCGGCCGGGTACGGGTAAGGAATCAAAACCCATTTGCGACCTCTGGAGAGGGGGCTCTGCAGAGCTCCCTCTAGTGGAAGCCCTTCGGCCAGCAGTGTCGTGAGCAACACACTTTACAGAGCTGCACCTTTAGCTTTACCTATGCCACGACATCGCAAAGCGTTGGCTGATTTTAATAACTTGCGTTTTTTTTGTGAGAGTACAATTATCGTTAGAGTTGGCCACTCATTTCTAAAAGCAGCTCGTTGGCCTCATGCAATATCTTTTTTTTATACATCATGATCAAACAAAGCAATCTTTACTTTCTTTAATAACTTTCTTAACTGTACACCTGATGCACAATAGTGAAAAATATTAGAAACATCTGCAAGGAGATGCCTAATAAATGCAACAATACATGAAGGTAAAAAAGAGTTGTAACTACAACAAAAACAACAGCATCAACAACTATATGTCATATTCTTGGTTCTTTCGGTAAAGTCACGAAAGCTTTAAATCAAAACTATATGTCAGTTCTAGCTCCGACATTGATGCATTGCGAATGCTCATGCAGCTAGCACTTCAGTGTAAATGTCTGACATGTAGCGGGCAGTAATCTCATAAGTGACTGAGGAAGTTGCAGCGACATTTACTGTATTATTTTCATGATTATGGCCTAGAATAATTATGGAGATGCACCCAAGAATTGTAAATTAAATAAGTGTCCACCGAGGACATGCAGCAATGAAATGAGTTCATGTGTAGGTGCTTGGTATATTGACCGAATAACTCTAACGCTGCTTTGCTTTGGAAATTCCCTCCCATGGGCCCTTTTTTCCCAATTTCTTCTCACCTTTGTCAATAGAAGAAGTGCACGCATTTAATTGATTACAGCTTTAAGAGCACTGCTTGTTGCTGGCTGCTTTATATTTTTGGCCTTTTGGATGGCAAACGTGATTAATAAGTTCTAGATTTGAAGCTTTCGTGACTGCAAGGATTCATACTCTTAGTTCTTTCGGTAAAGTCACGTAGGTAAAAAATGAAAGTAAAATTAATAAAAAATAAAACAATAAAATCACGATGTTTCGGAGGCAACACAAGCTTCCGTCTTCAGGTGAAACAGATTTTTTGCTGTGACGGTTCCACCTGAAGACGGAAGCTTGTGTTGCCTCCGAAACGTCGTGATTTTATTTTTTATTTTTGATTAATTTTAATTTCATTTTTTACCTACGTCACTTTACCGAAAGAACTAAGAGTATATATTTTATACATATATATTGCAGGATAGTGAGAGATAGCAACAGCTTGGGGAGAGGCCTTAGCAGTGGATTGATCGTGGCTAATGCTGATTGGAAAAAAAATGGAACTACGCTCGACGCCCTGCCAGAAGTACAACCAGTTGGACACACGTTCGTGACAGGAGTCGGACTGAAGGGGAAACTCGCCTGAGGGGAAGAACCAAACGGGTGACTGAGTGATGACATGAGGGCACTTTGCACAAGCGAGATGGATTGCAGCTGCCCAAGAGCAAGGGTTGACGCATCTAACGGGAGGAGGCTTTGGGATGATGGAGGGGCACGGAGGATGTCGCCTTCCAACGGCGCATCGAGAATGCCGATGGTGTGATGAATCTGATGATGATGATGATGAATTGGGTGGTGATGAGAGCGGTCTCTTACAGAATTTCCGTCAGCTTTTTGTGAATGTGACTTCAGCGATACTTTGTGTTTTATTACCTGTTTGCTTTTGTTTCATTATGGCTGTGTTTCCAGGGACGTTACTTCAACGTAATGAGGGGGGGGGGGGGGGGTGAAATCCAATTGTTTATGCTGTGGAAACGTTGGAAAACAGTAAATTATGGCCAGCCTATTTGAGCTGAGTTTAATTTGACAAGTTTGGACAAAAGTTCAGGAAACGTTGTTCATGGAAAGACATTTTTATTGCCTTCTAGAAGAGTTTTACTTCCATAAAATACTTCATAATGCTTTGTGGTGATGCTCTTCAGTATACCATAATGAAATTCACTGATTGCAGGCCAAATTTTTTATACCATAAATTGGCAAAAAACGTCACCCCATTACGAACATATAGTACTTAAATGTATATTATTATTTCAAGACTTGATATTTTTTTGCAGTTTTCGCCCTCCCATATACGTTCATTATTTGTTCTAGATTCTAAGGAAAGATAGCAATATGCTGCCACTCAAATGAGAGCATATTATAGCTATTTATATAATTATTTTAGGCGACTGATCCATAACTGTGTGCTTCTATAGGCAAACAACTCAATCATTCCTTAGGGGCTTCAACTCTTTGGAAACTCTTTACGTTTTCTGTCATAAAGGGCTTGGGGGGGGGGGGTTGATGGGTGGCATGTTTTTAGGTCTTTGAAAAGTACTCGAGCTATCGAAATCATCACCATCATCATCATCGTCATCATCATCAATGTTATCATCATCATTCCAAAGGCATGCATAGTGAAAGCAAGTGTTTGAAAACATCACGAAATTATTACCAAGTTATTACAAGTGCAGTATACTGTGTGGTTTTGGCACAGTTCAACGTTTTAACATTACCCGCACATTTTCCAAGAATTAATTTTAAGCATTCGCAGTGCATGGGTAGAAAGATAAAATTCTGCAAGCCAAAAATAGATAGAAAACGATAATCCATCAAGCACCTATTATATTATTTCTCTTAGAACCGGCTTACAGACCCCATCGCAATGCTCTGCCTGTTTCTTTTTTGCATGGGAGGCAGGCGTTGCTTGTAATGCTTGGAGCAGGGCTTTTCATTAATCTGCGTGGACATCATGGGGGACCTCCTTTGCCAGTATCAAATATACTAATAGGGTTTTCCCCCTTTTTTCTGGCAACAAAACTGTGCGCCTTTTGGCGTCATCTGGTCGAACACCATATGAGACTAGGCTCTAAAGAAAGCTGTCTCTGGTGTGGACCAATCAGTTTCAAAGACAATGCATAAATTATCAGAGTATTGTTTTTTGTTTGCATTTGACTGCAAGTATTGTGGTTAATGTAAGCATGATTCCTTGCAAAAGGTGTCAGTTTTGTTGCCAGAAAAAAGGGGAAAACCCCTATTAGTACTGCGTGGACATCTCTACACTGCCGGCATCAGGCTAAGGTTAAACCAGTACATGGCTAAGTACTATGACGGAGAGGCCCTTAGCAGGGTGACTGCAAGGTTTCAGGAGGGATTGCAACAGACTTTTTAAATCTTAAAGCACCGATGCATTGTTGAGGCTGCTGCTGCTGCCAGTGCCTCCTGCCGGGAAAGCGGCAATACTCAAGTGCCACAGGGATGAGTGGCTTCGGCTTTTGTTTCAGACGTTGACCCTTCCATCCCGTGCAGGAACACCACCCCAACCCCCACCACACCCTCGACTAAATGCACGGCCATCGGTACCTTAGAGATGAAAAGGGCCTCAAAGCCTGAGACTTATCCGAGATGGTGGAGGAAGTCACGGGGTGGATCGGGTTTTCATTCATCTGTGGAAAGCGACTTCATGCCTCCTGGGGCTATGGCTCTAACCTTCATTGCACGGGAGCTTGCAATAAATAGCTCCCCCCCTCCCTCTTGTAATGATGAAAGGTAGAATCTTGAAATCATGCGTCGCGTTAATTATGGCGGATTTGCGTCATTGTTATTTGTGTAATGTCTCGTGCAGAAAACGTGAGGCATTTGCTAAACACTGCAGTGTTTAAAGTTTAAGAATGTTTTGTGCCAGACACGGAGAAGGCTCTGAATTGATGGTGCTTCCTAAGGCCGTCGTAATTTATAAATCCAGCGTGTTATGTTTGGCTGGAAAAAAAATTACTTACTTTAATAAAAAGCATGCTCATGCTCTCGCTCCCACATACGTAAGTACGTACAAATACATGCACACAAAGACGAAAATCCTCCATTAAGCCATACAAGCCGCTGAGGCAAGTGCTGTCAGTGAGCACCTATTAAGGCTGGAATGAAACATCAGAGCGTGGTGTGGACAGCAGAATGCCCCAACTGCTTTTGCTTTCCCGATACTGGTGTTTACACACCACACCGGGTTGAGTCGACCTAGGGGAGGCACAGAACAGGTCCAGATACCACTCACCGCTGATGTTATCTTTGGGTTAGGGTAACAGATTGTGGTTAGTGCAGCATGATAACCACTGTGCTATCAGTCCTCCTTGAACCATTTCCCATAACGTGCAAATACACAATCATATAGAGATGGATTTAATAAACTTAATTTTCCATTCCCCACAACATGGATAATTTCACACTTCATATAACTGTTGTCTGACTTACCGAATATTGGGGTTAAGTCCTTTGAGACGGGGTGATCTTTATGAGTCCAGCCACAACAACAAAATGTGCAGCCACTCCAAGCCTCCATAGCTTTTGCTGCCTTTAAGCAGTTTAATAGATGGCATTTTACAACTATCACTGGGATTATTTATAAGTACAATGATCCATTGCTTATTTTTGATGTAAGTTTAATTAAAACTGACAATGAGTTGGGGGCTGGGAATGAATTTCCTTTCATACATTTATCGTTTATTCTTTGCGCTTTTTTATTTATTTTATTCCTGCACTACCACCACTTTGAAATCCTTTACCTGTTCTGAGAAAATTAGGTCCATCACCACTTTGCTAAAGCCAGAGTCAAAACAATAACATTTGGTGGTGAGCCAATGCATCATCCTCAAGCTCATGGGCAGCAGCTTCAGCCAAGATGCTATTCAGCTCCCTAGTGCTACCTGTCGAAAGTTTGAACTGGCATGAGGACCGCTGTACTTTATGCATATTGATGTTGAGCACATCTTTTGATTTAAAGCTTTCGTGACTGCAGGGATTCATATTCTTGGTTCTTTCGGTAAAGTCACGTAGAAGGGAAAAATAAAAAAATATTGGTTTATATTGTCATCATTTTATTATTTCCCTTCTACGTGACTTTACCGAAAGAACCAAGAATATGTTGAACACATCGTCGGAGGCTCCTTATTCGTTGAAGATGATCAATCTTTCATAGGAGCAGCAAGTCGCTGTTGGCCAATTTTTCCACGGAAATTTGGTCAGCGGGCTCAACGTTATTGTGGCTTGGAGAGGCTCAACATTATTGTGGCTTGGAGAGGCATGAAGGTTTTGTGTGACGCCAGCAGCGAGAACCCAGTGACACGAGATGAAGATGTTTACCGCCGCATGTGTTCGGCTGGTCGAGTTTCCATGGGTGCACACCTGCCTACCTTCAGGCACAAGTGCCCGACAGTCTAGCAGATGATAAATCTCGTTCAGCTGTCCGGAAAATGTAACATCTGCGAACGCATGTAGGAAATAACAAAACAGAAGAAAAACATTGGTTGAATTGGTGAAAAAAAAAAAACTCCAAGGTTGAAAACATTTTGTTCTAAGAGGACAAGCATTTAGTTTGACCGGTGATTATGTTATCGCAACAGTTGTTTATCACAGTGGGAAGGTTGCGTGTGATGGGGTAAAGTGTGGGTACTCCCACCCCTTCGAAGACGTCTTGCTCGCGTGGAGGAGTAGGCCACGTATCCTAGAACTCTCTCCTGCCAGCAACGGTGTGATCAAGCAAACTTCAGGGCCGCGCCTTTACCTTTACCGCAGCGCCTCGTTCACAGAAATGTACCCAGTGTTACACTGGGTAACTCGTTTCCATAGTAGAGGCTATGATGCAAGATGCTGACTGAAGGAGTATCCACAGATGTTGCCTCAAAATGTCCCCGTGTTTATAAATAAAAGTGCGCTTCACGGCTCAGGAATTGTTCGCCAAAAATTGACACTGTTAAAGTTAGACCGCCTTATATTGGTTTAGAATGTCAAGCCTTAGGATGCACTGACGTATATTTAGAAATATCTGAAGACCGGGTGTAAAATGATTCTACATCTTCAGACCTATATATATATCGTGCATACTGTAAGAGATGTACATCAATGTCTGAAACGGTATTTTGGTTCATTGTTAAACTGTCCCCATACTGCCTTCGTGAGCACGAGGATTCGTGTGATTGTTCAGTCCGAAGGTTTGATAACATTGATCTTTAGATGCGAGACATTTCAATGCTCTACAGCACAGATTGTACATGTTCTTTATGCCTGTAACGATGTATCCTTACACGGCGTTTTGATGAATTACCAGAATTTAATATTTTTATTTGTTTCAAGAATCAATCATTTTTTTCGTCTCATCTGCAAAAACTCATTATGGATTCTCGCTCTGTATTTTGTATCACAATTTTTGATCACAATCGTTCATAATTACGTGCAAATTATATGCAAAAATCTGCTAATGTGAATTTATGAAATGCATAAATATCTTATACGATTTGACGTGTGCATCACAAGCCTTAAGATTCAATGCTTTTCGATATATGCATAATTATACTCATTCATTACCAATGAACCTTACGTGATGCAGGAGCTCAATTTGTACTTATTTATCTGCCCACCTCCAGCCCCCCAATAAAATAAAAAAACTTGCATTCAAAAACATTGAAGATGTTTGGTACAGTTGAAATTAAGTAGCCTCACAGACAATAAAATAACAATAAAGATGTTGCAGTATTCTTCTTTTGTATGGCAAGGAATTGATTGGCAACTTTAGCGTCGTGGTGAATATCTGAAAAGCTGCCAAGCGAAATTATTGATGTTGTCCCTGGTTTAAGTTCGGTGACCATAACCGTTTCTATAAAAATACGTAAGAGCATTATCTTCTTAACAACCCGCCAAAAGCTCTGCAATTGGAGCATTTTTAAATCCTTCATATTAAGTTCGCTTGCTTGCTTGCGTGCTTGCTTGCTTGCTTACGACCGTGCAAATCTTTCGGTCGTTTTTTAACCCACTTCCCGTCATCCAATCGAGCTGACATTTTGCACATAGACTCGTTGTGCGTGACAATTAATTTTCGTGAAAAAAATTTCCCAAATTTTACACTGTTTAGGGAAAAATAATTAAATATTTAATTACCAATTGCTTAATGGTGGCAGACAATCATCTGACCCATAGGTGGTAGCCATCTCAAGCCAGAGGACGAGAGGACTCTAGCCGCCCCGATGCCACGCATATAAAGGATTTATAGTGAAAAACTTTGTTTTTACGGGTTACTTTTTTATTTGTTTAGTCCAATGTTGGCCCACATCTGAGGCTTGCATTAATTTGAGCCTCTCATTGGCAGCTGTTGGTGTTTACAGTTTGCTGTTCCAAAGCTGCGTGCTTGTTGGTCTTAACCAGGAAAATCATTGCTTTCTGAAAGCATTTCGCTGTGTCCCAACTGACGATGTCTGTTTCTAATTTGGAGGGGGTAGCTGGTACGAATTGGACAAGGTTATCTGCGTGTGTGTGTGAAGCATTGCTAAGGAAACGTGCCTGTTTTGGTTTGGAAGAGGATGGAAGAACCTCGTATAAATCTCGCGCAGTGTGTTTCACATTTATACAACTGCAGCCTCACAAATAACCATGCTAAGGAATTTGACATCCTTTGTGGCTGACTAAGAGGAGGCCTTGCTATCTGTCTCCCGCACTTAATACGAGCTTAATACTGTGGCGATGAGGCACATTTCTTTGAATCTATAATAATCTTTACGTTATAACCTAATGTTCCCTAAATTTATAGCAAATTTATGTTTGAAAATAATTGGTAGCTTGGTCGTTTTAAAATAATTATGCCAAATTATAACACTCTGCATATTAGTGTATTATAATAAAAAAGCAATCATTACAGTTATTTGCAAATACATTTCTGGATGAAGGCCCCCCATCAGTCATGGGGGGAACTATAAACGCAGTCACCTGAGTTCGATTCCTGGCCATGGCTAACATCAATGGCAGTGATCTCTGAACATGTCCTGGGCACCCCCTGCACTGATGCGCACTGACCAGTGTGGTAAAGTATGGTCACACAACCCCATAGGCATTTTGAGACTTCTTAAAAATAATAACTTTAATAAAAACATATTTTTGTCCTGGCAGTTCTTAAAGTGGTGTGATTTTTGGAACTATGTCCTGGATGCTGTGTTAACTTGACATAAAGCTGCTGCTTATTGTTTTTGGATTCTTTTCTGAGGCAAAGCACGGCTAGACACCACAATGTGCAACTTGACCATTTGAGTAACGTGGCTTACACCCCTTTTTTCTTTTAAATGTGCTAATTTTATTCAAACCAGTGGCCAGACGCCGAGGTATAAAACTATTTTGTTTTACCTCAGTTGTACTTTGTCGTGATTCACAAAATATGCAGACACCTCCTCATTAAAAAACGACAGCCTGCGTGGTTTAATAGCTCTGGGGGTTGAGGCAAATGTTGGGTTACCGTGTCAACTTTATTTTGAAAATTCAAAGGTGGTCTGGGCTTTTGACATGTTCAGCCTGCCACCTGGTCGTTTTAGGGCTATGGGAAAGTCAGAGGGGGTCGAGAGTGTGAACTTTCACACTATTGGTCTGTTGAAGTGAAGGCTGCTCTGGTTCCGTGGTGTGCAATGGGGACAGATGGCAATGTCGTAGCTGGGATCTAATAGGTTATGCCATTTAATTCAGTTACACGCGCATACATAAACACGTCTGTGATTTTTTTGTTTAGAGAGAGTAGTTCATTAGCTTGGTCAAATCGCATTCAGTTGCCACTGGAAAAGTCATAAGACTTTCCTTACCACTGGGCTGTATTACACATTTCCTGTTGTATATTGCACATGTCAATGTACGGTCCTTTTGCCAAACCACTTCTAGATGAGGGCCTCCCCACTTTGTGCAGATCGGGGGGGAAGGTTGGGGGTGGATTTGACCATACATCACAATTCTGGTCAGTTCCAAGCTGGTGAAGGCGGGGAACATATATGTGGGAGCATAGAAGTACAGAACAACAATTGATTTGATTGCACTGCCCTCTGCTGCCCACCACGCTCAACCCCTCGCTGCTTGGCTGCCGAGATTTGATGAGATTGGTCGAATTTTTTTTATATTTTAGCCTAATAAACTAAAAGTGCATTGTGTATTCTACATGATTGATAATTGTTAATCCTCTTTTACGATAAGTGGTTTTATTAATTGAGTTGCCCTCACCATAGGAATGTGAAACATCTGCCGCTGGCGCGTGGCTACGAACAGGAGATGAGGGCCTCGCCACGCAAGTTTGAACAGGAAACCACTGAGTTTTTTGGCGTTGTTTTTTTTATTACTCATCGTCGTAAATGCTGAAATCACAGCATTGGCAAAAACAGAGCGGTTTGACATTCTTAAATGCATCTCAGTTTCAAGTATATTTTAATTTTACGTTATTTATTTTGCACGTGAAATCAATGTAGTTGTTTTTATGTTGGATTTTCAAGCACAATTTAAAAAAGAAAATTCCCATGACCATTTTTTCACCTTGGTTTCTGAGTCATCCTCCATAACATCCTTGCTCTAATTAATGACACGTTATTATATGTCTGCAATGTAATTGTCTTCTCTACTTTTATTGAGTCACTAGGGTTTATCATCTTGTTTCTCCACATCAGTAGAATGTCTTGTATGGCTGTATGACCATCCAATTGAAGTGGTAGGCGTACATGTTAACCTTTGTTAAGCAGTAAGGAAAAATACATGACTGTAATAATGTTTTACTGGTTGCCCTTAGAGACAAGCAGTACAGTACAATGCTGCTAGTATCGCTATGAACAATGCGGGCAGCATTGCTCTGGCCTATAGACCCCCTACCCCTGAGCATGGCTAAAGCGCAGATAATCTATTGGGTGGGGACAAGCAAGGGTAAGTGAGGGAGGGTAGGGTTAGGCAGGAGTTAGTAATGTGATGAAGGCACAGGGCTTTTCCCAGTGTTTTATTTGGCCAGCTGTAGTTTGCGCATGGTCACAGTTGAGATTTTGTTTTAATCTGTGCCCATTGGCTGTGCAAGGTTCCACACATGGAAGTGGATGGCCAATGCTTGCAGGAGAGTAGAATTTCATCCGCTGAGCTCAGCTCAAACCTGGTCCATTAGAGTAAGATGTCTGATAACTGGGTTGTTTTTGCTCAGTGGCCTTGTGTTAAACCTATCCATCCGTACGTTGTACTGCGAAGAACCAAAAGTCTGACAGGTTTCCAAAGTGTGCAGTCATAGGTGCAGTGGTGGTGCTAGCCCATTGGAGGCCCTAAGCAATTGATAACATCCTCATGAGATGACAACAATTATAGACGAGACATCGATCTAGTTAGATAAGATGAAGCTTTTCATGCCCTATATAATTAACGTCAAATTGTATTTATTTCTATCCCAGTGACATGGTATTATGTTGAGTAGATTCACTGCCTTTGCATGAAGCGCCATGTAATATTTTGTTTTTGGGGGGGGGGGGGGGGAAAGGATAGATCGTTGGTACAGTGGTTAGCGTGCTGTGCTACAAATCTGCCGACCCGCATTTCATTCCTGGCTATGGCTAACAGCGGTGGTGAGTGAAATCTGCACAAGTCCCCCCGCAGCCCTTCCCCCGCCTCACCGAATCCGTGATGACCAACGTGATGAGGTATGTTCACACAACGCCTGTGACCGACCCGGCATAGCGACCCCTTTCATCCAGCAGATGGTTGATAAAGGGCTATGGAGACTATAAAACAAATAATGTGAATAAACTATTTGATGAAATACAAACATTCTAAGTAGCGATATGACGCCCCTCTGTGGCTCAAGCACCGACTCTGTAGAGCATTGTTTTATCGCGATACAACAAGAAAATGTGATTCCGTACATGCTAGATCAGCCAGGCCTCTTCGCCAAGTCTTTAAATGCTGCCCCCCCCCCCCCCACCGAAAAAAAAGCATTCAGTGACAGGATTACTGCGGCTCATTGGAAAACTGTATTATTGTTATTGGCACATTCCTGAATGCTAATGCATGGGAAATGGCATCGCACGGTGGGAAAATATCAACGATGTGAAATGATGGCAAACGCCACCTAACATCGCCATTAGTGGAAATGAGAATTTGTTCGCCCAGACTGACTGTCGTGTGCCCATTTTATGTCAGGTTGAATGTATAGCCTTCGGAGTTATTCGGAGTAATGGCTTCTTTCCACTATAGCAAGCTGCTCAGGAAAAATAATGGCTTTGGGTGGTCTCTTTCTTTAAAGTGTGGGGAAGGTGCAGCTCTCGTTTTCGCTTGTTTTGAAATCCTTGCTGAAGTGTGGCTCACTGAGCAAACTCTGTTAATAATCTACACGCGCACAGTTCGTTGGAATTTCATAGATTATATCCTTCTCTAAGTACGTAGTGCATGCATTTTTTCTTTTAAAAATTGGGTTTAAAAAAAAAATATGCGAAGCTAAGTTAGCCTTTACATTCAATGTTCATCATTCTCCATAACATGTATGGTAATAATTATATTTAAAAATTACAATGTAATTATAATTATAATTACATTATATAATTATAAGTATAGAAGAATTATAATGTTACTTCAAGGAAGACACTGGTGTGGCCATCAAACGCATCGGCACATTAGCAGGACGATGCGCAACGTCTCCTACGTGAATGGAAAATGCGGGACAAGCCTCAGTCGTGCGACTGCGGCCATGCAACGCAAACTGTGGACCGTCGAGGAAACCACCACAGTCTGCGACCCTTCAGCGGAGGGAATAGCAAAACTACGTGAACTCTCTCCTGAAGTATTCTTAGGTTTTTTTTTGGTAAAGTCACGTAGGTAAAAAATTAAAATTATAATTTTATTTTATTTTACTTTTATTAATTTTATTTTTTTACCTACGTGACTTTACCGAAAAAAACCTAAGAATATGAATCCTTGCAGTCACGAAAGCTTCAAATCTATCTCTCCTGAAGCCCTCTCGTGGCCAGAAGACCTTGGCTCCTGAACATATTGTCACATGCAAGAATGTATTCTCGTTCTAGATTTGAAGCTTTCGTGACTGCAAGGATTTCATACTCTTAGTTCTTTCGGTAAAGTCACGTAGGTAAAAAATGAAATTAAAATTATGTTTTATTAATTTTAATTTCATTTTTTACCTACGTGACTTTACCGAAAGAACTAAGAGTATGTATTCTCATTCAGGATTGATGTGTAAACAGTGTAAATATATTATATTTTTGCGGTGGAAGATGTTTCTGACATTCAGGCCCAATGCTTTTTCTTGACATTTAAAAATGACTTTTTCATACGTTTACATCATTATCTCTATCAGTTGCACCGTTATTTAATCTAAGGACAAAACATTTCAAACAGTCAAGTGAACATGATTATAATTTGAAGCTTTGCTGTTTTTCTAGCGCTCCTGCCTCCATAATCTATAATTACTCTTGAGTTCAGTTTTTTTACGTGAACAATAGGGTACTTGTGAATTAGAAGTTGTCCAATTGATGCATGGGCCTACTGAATTGCAAGTGATCAGATGTTGATGATAGCTGGTGAGCCTCGGGCAAGAGTAATCTGTCTACCCACAGTTCACAGCTACAAGATATTGCCGAGTTAATATGCCTTTATCATCCATCACCATTTACCCATGAAAGTGTATTTAAAGGGAGCACATCAAAGGCCTATTGCAGTGTGCTTCTTCTGAGCTGCAAGGTTAAGTTTGTGATGCTGTAAAGTTCATTAATCAGCAAATACTGTTGTGTGCGCGTGTGTGGGTTAGTAATCGCTGTTCATATTTATTTTGTTACCTTGCAAGTTAAAATTGCGGGTGCTGTAACTATTTTCATTCCTATTTGTATAAGAAATCACCTGTCAAATGTACATATGCAACCTGTTTAGTTCGAAACGGTCCGTAACACAGATCGCACTGCGTTTGTGTGCCACGCATTTAGTCTTCGCTCGGATGATTTTATCTCGGGACCGTAGCTGGAGAGTGGCCAGATTTTTTGCCAAGTTTTAAACTTTCACTGAGGCCATTTATTGGTGCCCATAGTGCACGAGAACTCAATTATACTGTTGTAGACTGGTTTTATATCACCCAAGAGGCAAGACAGGCAATGTTATACACTGTAATATTTCAAAATTATTACCCAACAACACGTGACCTGCCCATCGACTAACTCCGGTGTTCCCATTTATTACAGCTGGTTGGACAGAGGTGGGCGGAATTAAAAAAACTTGACCATTGTTTTAACTGCCACGTCAGGAGATTAAACAAGAGACCCATGGATTACAATTACGGTGCCTAACCATGGCAACATCATGTCCGTGTGTGTTTTTTTCTCATATTATAATAAACATGGCCCATCCTGAGGATGACAAACACTTTATTCTGAGTTGAAATGGCAGATTAGCAGAAAGGAAAATATAACGGAGGTGGGGAGGCAGGAGGTTTGTTTCGTGAAGGGTTATGTTTTAAATTTACACCTGGGGGCAAAACTTAACGTTGCGTTGGTGACACTGGTTCCTGGAAAATGGAAAATGCTGCTTGGCCCAGACAAAATGGCCCTAAGACCACCACTGGGGTGCTGGGAAATGGCAAAACGTGAAAGTAGACTACAGAGAACAAGGTCTGTATTGTTTCCATTTTCCATTGACAGATTTCAAATATTTAAATGTTTCAATATCATTAGAGTTTGGTTGTAAACTATTCTGTGTTCAGTCATGTAGTTTCACAGAAATGACGTTCTTGGAATTTTCTTGCAGGAGGTTTTCGTTTTGTTTTTGTATACCTGTGGTCTGTCATGCCTTGTAGAAATATTATGAAGGTTAGATGCTGCACCGTATTAATTATTATTTCTTCCAAAACGGCATATAATGAAAATTAATTCTTGAGATCATGCTGTAACCCATTTTAGCAAAGGAATGCTAATAACTGCCAGTTAAAGCATAAAAACTAAACTATTTATAAAAATGTAGTACTGTCTTTTATGGTATTTAATTACAGTGTGGTCAGATATATCTACCTATGGACAAGTACTATTAATTATTGCCTGAAGGTATATATTTTATATTTGTTTTTTTTAATCTATATATTTTTTTAAATAACACTTTGTGTGGGAGGACTTCTGGGGCTTCTGAGTGCGTGTTTATTTTTGGGAAATACATCGCCTTTTCCATAGAAGCCCCCATTGTCCACCTGCAGAGAAACATTAGCACAATCTGAGCAAAGTATTACATGTAGGTCGGCGGAGAGAGTAGTTTATGGAGAAAGTGTTAACCGTATTTTATCTGTACCTGCAATGGCCACAACTTATTTTTTATTTAAAAAAACAGACATTTTTGGGGATATAAGGCAGGTCCACACTTTGACATTATTATCATCATCATCATCATCACACTCGTCTGCCCAGGAAAGTCTCATTGAGTCCCAAGACTCTCGTTTAGGAGGGTCCTGAAAAAATGTTTTGCAGGAGTAATTTTTAAGGAGATTGTTCAGCATCGGGATATTTGACCAATACCATTTACCAAAGAACCTGGAGCAAACCCATGTAGAACAGGGGGAGGATATGCAAACTCATGAAGGCGCCCAAGTCGGGAAACAAACCCACACCCTTCTTGCAATGAGGCATAAGTGATACCACCATATCACCCTGTTGTCCTTTCGATTGAATGCTTTAATTATATTGCTGCAATAATAATAAAACTACGTCAGAACTATCACAACCACTCTTCTTCTTCTTCCTAGCGTTGTTCCCGCTGTGGCGCAGGGTCCGCTTTTCGGCATTGTCTTCTCCATTTGGCTCGGTCCAGGGCATCTTCAGGGGATGCGTTGACCGTCTTCATGTCTTCCTTTATTCGGTCCATCCATCGCTTCTTCTTCGGACCACAAAGCACTACGATCACAACAAATAGATCTGCTGTAACAATGAACTAATGTGTAATTGTATTATGAACGTACATTGCATTAAATTAAGGTGTAGATTATTTTAATCAAATGTGATGATGACAAATTAACGATACAAAAACAGTGTAATCTTTAATAAACATGTGCAGCAGCTTTGGTTCCACTAGTTTTGGTGTCAGGTGGGTAGGTTACAGATCAAGTAGGGGGAGCTAAGAATCGTTGGTTATGTGAACACAAAGTCTCTGCAATTTACTATTGATACATACAACACATGGGTGCTGTCTGAACTAGAGATGGAACTGGGATAACTAATTTTGGACGTATTGCAGTGGGACTTTGTGAGGTGAAGCGAAAAGGATGCAACTTCATACATTTAACGAGTGGCAACTTTTTGGTTTTCATCACATAGGGAGAGTTGACAGGAATTATGTAGGACTGAGATGAGACTTTCTGAGAATCAAACATCGGAGTAAGTTTTAGGAATTAAGAATACTTCAGCTTATGTTGATGCTCTCCAACTGTAGCAATTTATAGATAATTTATATATTAGCAATATCCGTGAGGGATGGTGATTACTTGGAAAAGCCTTCATCCAACAGCTGATTGATTATAGCTGCTGAGCATGGTGATGGTGATATAATCTTCTTTAGTTAAAAAAAAAATGCCTCGGACAAGAATTCACAAAACCTCACCATCATAAAGCATTCACGCTTAAAGCAATGCTGAAATGCTGTGTGAAATACACCTGGAATACATTCTGCAGACGTCACTGTTTTGCCTGTATAATACAACGTGGGGTTTGATGGGTATGTGTGCATGTGTGGTGATGGGCCAATTGGTCTCGGGTTTTGACCGAACTGACCTTTGCATTTCCAAAAAAGCATCGTGCGATTTTTTTACGTATGTGTAACGCACGGGGCTGCCACCGCTCATTTGTTTGCGTGCCCATTTCACTGTTTCACTTTTGTACTCGTTGCTACGCGTACATGAATGCGCGTGCGTCACCATAATTTGTTACTGCGGCCATGTGCCATTTGCCTGCATCTCAAATTATATTACCGTGTTATTATTAAACAAATTATTCGGTGATACTGAGTTGGCAGTGGTGCACCAGCACATTCACCAACAAAAAACTCAACACATGCATCAATAACATTGTGGCCTTTAAAGGATAAAAATATGTAATGGCCAACGTTTCAGGCTGTGGCCCTTCTTCATAACATATAAATATAGTGGCCAGAAAGATCGAGTGGATAACACTGTGTAACTTTTTTTTTGTTCCTGGGTAGTAAAGTGTTATTTCCTAATTGCTTATGCCTCAAAGGTACAGAAAACAGCTATTATTCCCCACAAATTTTGCTTATGTGACCAGGTCAGTGATATTTTGAAATGTACCTATTTTCATAGTGTAATCATACAAGTTGGAAACTGTACTTTTACACTGTGGGGCCTTATGAGAATTATTTTTATATTAATTTTCTTTTATATCATGGTCAATAAAGGTGAGACTATGAACAAATAATTGAGAATGTGCCCAATATAATAAAACAAAACATTTTCCAATAACACTGCATTGGAAGCAAAATAAAAATCTCATTAGATCCCAGAAGCTGAATGTAATTGAGCCTGGATAGTGTTTGGCATGGGTGACCACCATGCACCCCAGGTTATATCAAAAGCTACGTGATGGAGAGCAGGTGGCAGTACAGCAACATGTGTTACTGTGCTGTACTTCTATCCTCCCATGTCTATGCTCCCCCACCTTCATCAACATTCACTGATTATTGCGGTCTTGTTTGGTAAACAAAAAAACATGGCCCACACAGCGTGGGGAAACCCTCATCCAGCGGCGGGTTGACAAAAGGGCTTCAAATGCACACGTGTACATGCACACGTATGCGTGGCCATGTGATGTGTGTACGTCTTTGTGTCATTACTTGCATCTCAAATTGCGTGAGAACCAATACAGGTGAAACGAACAAGCTGGCAAGCCAAAGCATAAAGGGCCCACACTTTTGGAATTAATTTTTTGATTTAAAGCTTTCGTGACTGCAGGGATTCATATTCTTGGTTCTTTCGGTAAAGTCACGTAGAAGGGAAACAATATTTTTATTATTTTATTGTTTCCCTTCTATGTGACGTTACCGAAAGAACCAAGAATATGGCCCCCACTTTGTTGAGGATGTGCCTGTGCAAAGAACCGCATGCACAGAAACAAGAACACGTCCACACAAATTGATGCACAAGTTACGGGCACTCAGTCTTGCACACACGAGCTGCCCCACAACACTGCAGGCAAGCTTATACAAAGACAAAAAATCCTCCGTGTAGCCATAACGGGGTTGTTATGGAACACCTATGAAGGCCGATCTGGAGCACAGGGGGATGGTGTTGGCCAGAAAGACATCCAATCAACTGTGTATGTCCATTTCCAAATGTTCTACACTGCACACTGGTACTATTTTAAGGCTGAGTCGACCTAGAGGAGACCCAGGATTGGTTCCGATATTCGCCACCGATATTAGCCGTGGTGAGGAATCGATTAGCTCACTGCACTGTGAACCCAGTCACTTGAATTCGAGATAATTACTGCACTCCACCACAAATATGTCTGCATATGATAACGTGTGCCTATACGCTCATGGGGCACGCCTTCTTATGCATGCCCACTAATCGATCTGGTGCACAATCCTAACGTTTGTCATTTAGTTTTAATTTCTGATTTAAATACTTCTTATCAGTATCTTATATCCAATCTATTCCAAAATCTATACAAATGTGGCCATTGGTGTAGTAACTTTGGGATGCAGTAAGTTTGGTACATTTAATCACAATTCGTATGTAGTAATTAATTATTATAATAAGTCTTAAAAAATGTAAGCTCATAACTGTTCTCCATTGAGTGGGTGGTGTCACTTCGTGTCAAACTGTCAAAGGACAGTCAGTCGGCACGTGGTTCATTACACTTGTACATGTCGTACTTACGCTGCCGCACGCAGGTGGTCGGTGCTATCAAGAATTCACGATCGGTGACCTTGCTGAATATGAAGATAGTTGGGTCAGCATGCCGTTCAGCTTATTGTCAGAACATTTCCCATTTCATCTCTACCCAAGCACATACCGTTAAACCTCATGCCTCTCTCCATGCGTCACATGGATGCTCAGAAGATTGAGCTCATCGCCTGAATGCAAACTTCAAAGCAGTCGACAGCCAATGACTTCTTCCTTGGCTACTGTCTTCAGATAGGCAGCTCTAATGCGTGCTGTTAAACCCTGCACGGCAGTCCAGTAGCATCTGTGACCAGTTATCCGTGCATTAATATTTAGCTGTCAATATGTTTCTCGCGCCGGTATAAACCACCGAGAGACATTTAAGCGGTCTTGAGCATGTTATCATGACAAATCAGATAGTGCCTTTATTTCCTAGATTCTATCGATTGTTTTTGGTGTCATGAAATTCCGGGGGAAAATTTATTTTCAAAGGCATTGCCACTGTGCGACTCGCCAGACCAACTCCAACATGTGCATGTTGCGCTTGAACGAGTGCTGTGCACAGCAAACCACGTGACTGTTCCAAACGCACAGAGGCTCATTGACGGCATTTTAACAATAATTTCAGACTTCATTTATTTTCCTACGCGCCAAAGCTGTTTGTGAAACGCACTCGTCAACCTTATTTGCACTAAGTGTGCTCGGTAATGCTGCACTGCGTCCAGACTATTTTGCTTGGCCATAGTCCGGAGTCACACACCAAACTCCCCCGCGGTCAGGCACGAGGCTACTGGGGTTTCCTCGCGGCACGTGGCGCGTTGCACTTCTTGCCGTCGGGAATGGCGGCCTCTTTCATCGCTGCCCCATTCATCGCTGCCTCATATCGGTCGTTGAGATTCGTGGGCGATCAATGCAACTGAAGCAACTAAAATTTGCTTGGATAGGCATAAATCGGATAACAACTTTAGACAAGCAACAATGATCTTACTGGTCAAGCGCATGTAGGGAGGGGGATTAACGTAATGCTTCGCGGGCACTGTTTTCATTTGCCCGGCGATAAACATGCAAAAAGAGTCTCTGGCCACACTGCATATAGAGTTTGAATATAAATCAAACGTTTATGGCCAGCCTTGAAAAGTAGCACCCAGTGCGGTCTGCCTCTGGTCTGCGTTTTGGGCGCTTGCAAGCCAAAAAAGAAAACTTCCTGCGTGGCAGACACCAGACGGCAGTGTGGTTCGGTAACGGATCAGCTATTTCCTGTGCCGCTCCGAACAGGGCTAGAGGAAAGAAAGAGGTCAGTAAGATTTCAAAGTCTCTCAGTGTCTAACTGACACGGCCATCATTGATTTCCCCCCCCCCCCTGGCCCCCTACACTCAGCACAGTGACATCCACTCACCTTTTATTGACGTCCGCCCACCGACCCACAATTGGTCACACCGCGTGATTTAATGGAGCCTTGCCACCTCTGCGTCCTTTCAAATGCTTCGCATGGCTGTCACCTTCTTTTGAAATTCAGCTCTGCCTGTGGCTGACGTGGCCTTATATGCTCCAATGTTTTCATCTGAGAACACAATTCTAGATTTGAAGCTTTCGTGCCTACAAGGATTCATACTCTTAGGTTTTTTCGTTAAAGTCACGTAGGAAAAAATAAATAATAAAAATAATAGAAATAATAATAGAAATAAAATAATAAATTTCTGTTTTTTTATTTTATTTCTATAAATGTTTTATTTTATTTTTTTATTTTTAATAAAACGTGATATATTATTTTATTTCTATTATTATTTCTATTATTATTTTTATTATTATTTTTTCTTTTTCCCTACGTTACTTTACCGGAAAAATACCTAAGAGTATGAGAGCACAATGTTTGGATATTTGTTGTCTAACGTCCGCACCAAAAATGTGTGCCGCTAAATTGCATCCACGGCTCATTGCAAATAACATAGGCTCAATAGGCCAGTTTGAAATCCCCTCCCTTCGTATTCATTGACATGTAAATGTTTTCCCTACCCCCTCCCACTCTCTGCCTCCGCCCCCCTCTGTCTATTTAAGGCCACCCCACAGAGACGATCACCTCTCTCTGTACCTGGGTTGCTCTCTCTATGTATCTTGGTGATATCTGTCTGCTTATATGTCTGTCTATAGTTTTCTGGTTATATTCTATGTCGCTATTTCATTATACCTGATGATGATTGCTTGTGTTGCAATCGAAACGTCGTATGCTATTATTTAATTTATTATTTTATTTTTATACGTGACTTTACCGAAAAAACCAAAGAACTCAATATACCAGTTTGAAGTTTGTGGAATGGAAAAAAAATTCTGACCACAAGTACTTAAACCTTTACTCTTCTGGACTAATAATATTTTTTCGATTGGTTGGGTAAAAAGCGTTTTGAGTTTGGGCAATTGAAAACCGAAAAAATAATTGACAGTTTTTAAAGTATCACACAGAATGGAAATGAAGATGAGCAGCCTGGATCGACAATTAATTAAAATTAGCGAGTTGGCAGCATCAGTGTTTTACTCATTCAAATTTGCTTTACTGTTCATCACGTCTTTCATAATACGGTCTGAGACACATCCAGACAATGGACAGTTCTTCATTAGACTCTTAACAGAAGGATCCTTTAACACGTAGGCTTTCGCGACCAGTATCATCCATAATATATATATATTTTTGGATTAGATCGTGTAAATATAAATGTGTCGTCAAACCCGCCACCACCCGACACAGCCAGCTAGTAAGGTTTGTCACGTAAACAGAACATGCCAATTCCTTACTAATACAGCACACCGGTGTGTTGGAGAGCAAATCCACAACGTTTACAATCTGAGTACGACATTTCGCCAGTAATTTAAACTAGCTTCATCAGGCGACAGCCATATTTGTGGAGAAATCCTCCTGGTTTAACGACACATTTATATTTACGCGATCTAACCAACAACAAAAACCGATATTATGGAGAAGGACTCGTGTGTGTGTATTGTAAATTGACAACAATGCAAAGTACGTAATGACCATGAAAACTATTTCTATTACCAGTGGTCAAATAATGAGGCCATGAAATTTGCTCAGTTTGAAATTCCTGCCAGTGTAATACAATACGCATATGTAATAAATCACTTGCATCGATGTATCATTTAATGCAAAAGGTATCTCAAGGTGCTGTGCAGAGCATCTGGTATATTTCTTTGGGCTTTCATCGAATTACCTGGTAGTGATATGTAAGTTTAATCACCCTTGTGAAGACGGTAATGTGCATAATGCGGTATAGGAAATGGGGCTCGAGATATATTGCATCACAATTGCTCATTTTTGGTGGTCTGCTTTGAAATAAGAAAGATAAACTTAAGTTTTGCAGCAACATTAATGTTTGTGTGGAGTTTTGTTTGTTTGCGAAAACATTTGCTGAGCACCGACCCCAAATAGTTATTGTTTCTTAAATTTAGCACGGTGTTAAACTGTTGCTGAAAAAGAAGTGGTAAGATTTTTGCAAAGAGGAGAAGCGCGAGGGAAGAAGCAGAAAGCGGAGTGGTTGTGACCTGCGGTGTGGTGGTTGAACATGGTACGGATGAGATGAAACAGTCCGCGACATGGTTGGAGGAATCAATGAGTGACGCTCACAGGAACAGCAGCCACGGTAGTAGCGATACAAGAGTGATAAGGAGGCGTGTTACGATATGGCTAAGAGACTTGGGCCTGCAAAATGTGACGAGGAAAGAGGCAGTTGGTCTTTAAATATATGCATATTTCTAATAAGCTAGCCGTAAGCTTAACCAACTTGCTACGAACTTGAAAGTTTAGGATGGAACGTAGAAAATAAAGTGTTGCAGATGTAATGACGAAAAGGAGTTTGTGATGGGTGGAACACGTGTGCAGGATGGAAAGAGGGCACGCTGCTGAGACAGCCATTCGAGTTGCACCCAGAGGTCACCAACCATGGGGATGAACTAAAGGCAGATGGTGCGGTACTCATTTAATAGCGGAACTTGGACGTGTACATTTTGCATCAACTATATGGGATCTTGGGGTAGGAAGAAAGTGATGGCAAACTACAGTGGTATCAACGCCGTCGGCAGTGATGGCATTTTCACCATGACTTTGTAAGCAATGAGTCAGAGCTGGAAAGCCTTTTTTTATGGCCACAACTGACCTAACTGAAAATCAAACTTCGAATGAATAGCAGAAATATTGGATGCATAAGTACTGGGAAACATCTGATGAAATTGCAGCGATCGGTGGCACGCTGAGGCAAGGATAGTCCTGCACGTGATGTCTTCTTCTCTGGCGGGAGAGTGCTTGTAGAGCCTGGAGAGTTCATATTGTTCCTGAGACGCTTGACCTCACTTCCAGAGAGATAGCGTAGATATAAATGTGTCGTTAAGCCCGCCACCACCCGACACAGCCAATTAGTAAGGTGTTTCACGTAAACAAAGCATGCCAATTTGTTACTCGTTCAGCACACCGGTGTGTTGGAGAGCAAACTTATAACATTTACAATTTCAGTACAACATTTTGCCGGTAATTACAACCAGCCTCATCAAGCGACTGCCAGAATTGTGGAAAAATCTTCCTATCTATTTGGAGCCACAAGCGATATATTTACGCAATATAACCCAAAAAAAACATTCTGTTATGGATAAAATTGGCCGCGAAAGCCTACGTGTTAAATAAACAAATGGAACCCATGGAAAACTGGGTCCCTGTCTTTTTTCATCCACCGATTGGCACCGAGTCGCGACCGATTTATTTCATCACGTGGCCATAGGCTTGGGATTTGTAGAAAGCCTCAATCTCTCCTCGCCTGTTGGGAGGCTTTTAGTTATATTGCTAGTGCTACTAGAATTTGAGTTGTCATGCCAGTGCACTTGCATAAACATCCGTGAATAAATAAAGCTTCCTTTTGTATTCATCATCATTCAAGGCAAAGTAATTTGGAGCCACATGAGATAGAAACATTTCCTGGCAATTGTGCCTTTTAACGCCTCAAGTCTTGAAAACACATTCTTTGTGCTTGCTTGTAAATCAAATAGTTTATCCAAACCTGCCAGAATATATCACTGAATTATCTAGGGCATGTGACCTCCATCTGCGCAGTTCTCCTGCATTGGTTGATGTGGTATTATTTTAGTTAAAAAAGAGTGTTGACACAGTTTGGCAATCTAGCACCATCAGGCGTGCTGTTAGGCTGTGTGATGCAGTCAGGTTACACAAAGTCAATGGCAAAACAGATCAATACCCAAGTAGAAATTTTACTGTATCAATATTCAACATAAACCAAATGCTGAACTTCAGTGCATCTGACTCTGGGAGTTATTTTTTTTTATTTGTACAGTGCTTTGGACTGATGCAAGTGGGATTCATTTGGATTTCATTTTAGGTCTTGCTTTTAATAATTTGCACATGTTTGGTTTTCAACGTACTGGTGATTATTATTTTGATGAAGTAAATCGGGTAAATATGATTAAAATAATGAACTGGAAAGCATTTTGAATGTGGTTTAAGTTTTTTTTATTTCCATGAAGGAGCACATATTGTTTCAACACCAAGGCTCATTGCCAAACTAGTGCTTTAATGAAGGTTATGCAGCATGTCAAATTCTTATTTTGGTCTCTATGAATACAAATCCAATTTTGCGACCAGATATTTCATAAACAACCCTTACAGCTTAGGAATGTGCATAATCCGTATTTAAATTTTGTCATTAGGTACGAAATAAATTACACACATTTATCATAATTAAGATAATTTTCACGGACCACTTTGATGCCTAATGTTACACAATCAAATAATAGAAACCATCAATTAATAATTTGAATGTGTGGCTTTTGTAGTCACATACGGTCATGTACTAAATCATTAATTTTGTTAGAATTGTTTCCTGAAGAGTTAACTTTGGCTAACCGCTCCTTTACCTTCATTTTACAAATGCAGAATCAGAATCAGAATATGTATTTAGACTGGAGGAAACCTATGAGCTGCGACGCCCTTTTTAACAGATATCCAGTAGGAGATGAATGAGTGTGGCGGTGCATTGGCAAAGAGTGACACCGCTATATTCATGTACGGCATGTTGTCTGTTGTATGTGGGTATCAGAACTTTTAGGGTTAATAGCAACATTTTTGTTTATAGCCCTTTGTCAATCAGCAACTGGACGAAGACCTCGCCATACCACAAGTTGTCATGGGTGTTGTTTGACCATGCTTCACCATGCCGGTCAGTGTCGGTTGGTGAAGGGTGGGGGGTAGGGGGGGGTCGAAGACTGATTCAGAGTTCACCACTGATCAGAGGTCGCAAACGGGTTTTGATTCCTTACCCGTACCCGGCCGCACCAGGGTCGCAAATGGGTACCCGTACCCGTACCCGGCCGGGTACGGGTACCCGTTTCCTACCCGTACCCGTACCCTACCCGAAATGAGTGACAAACGGTTACTCACCAGTGACTCACGGCCTACCCGTACCCGTACCCGGCCGCACCAGGGTCGCAAACGGCTACCCGTACCCGTACCTGGCCGGGTACGGGTAGCCAGGTATCGGGTAGGGTACGAGTATCGGGTACCCGGTTGCGACCTCTGCCACTGATCGACCTCAAGACACTGAGGTTATAGCGGAGTGTGCTCATGACTGCGCCACTGCTGCCACCCCCCTTGGCAACTTGCTGCGAATTTAATCAAATGTCTATTTCTCTCTGTTCCTTGCAGGCATATACCTGTCGGACGTCGTGTACATTGACTCTGCCCATCCGGCATCTGGCAGCATCTTGGAGAGCGAAAAGAGGTCTCTGCACATGAACAACATACTCAGGGTCATCTCCGACTTCCAACAGTTCTGTCAATATGGTGAGGTCTCCCTCAGCACAGCTGCCAAGGGCTTTCCATGACATCTGTGGTTCTACAAGGACGTGAAGAACTCACCACTGAGTTCAGTAGTTTGCTTTTGCATGTATATAGGGTGCTTCAAAAATGTTTTAACACTTCTGAGAATTTGCTACAATACCACAAAAAATGTGCCTCCGGGCTCTGGAGACCACCTGGAGAAGATTCCAGGCACGTGTTGACAATGATGGCGAACAAGTGGAGAGACTCATTGACTTTTTGAATAGATCAACATACACTTGCTGTCATGTTACCGTCTTTTTCCATTGCAAACGATAGTCACATGTAAGTGTTAACATTTTTTTGAAGCACCCTGTATTTTATTTTTTGCACTCGATTGTCCTCTTGGAGTTGTGTCATGAGACAAAGGATCCGTATGGATTTCTCGCAGTGCAGTGCCATCCTTTCTGCTGCAGGATGGCCCATGCAAGCGGAATACCTCTGTCCCTTCAGGTGACCCTCGGTCCACACAGGAGGGGGCACCTCTCTTCCTCCCGCCAATGCAACGCAGAGTGACGCTCGTCATATGAATATTGGAACTGATATTTTGAAGTCGTCAGAGGGTGGATGTTGACCTAGGTGTGTGCGCAGCCAAATTTAATGTGGCGCGGTTATTTTCGGTCACCGGTGACCAGGCGAAGACCATCAGCTGACTACACTTGAGAATCCGGTTTAATTGGGTGGCTGCCTGATAGCAAACCCAGCGTTTCAGTTGTGCCATCTCAGTGCTGAACCCCGGAGTTCAGTAAGTTGGTGGGACAAGCAAGTTTTTTTTTGGTTCAGACTATCAAAATACAAAACCCCTTGTTGCCCTTGTGTACTCCCGTTCACTCACCAGTGCACGGGTTTCTAGCGGGCAATGTAAAACATTTGGTTGCATGTGACTGTCGCATTGAATTAGTTTTACTCAGCCAGCAGTGTGCTTGACAGCAAGACTAGCATTTGAATGATGCCATGTGGATTGGAATTGCTCGGCTGATCGAAACCACTCAAAGCAAATGCGTGCCCCTTTTGCAAAGACTTTTGCACTTGCTGCTGGCTCTGTGGACTAATACATTTCCACGAACTCTCCCAACATCAATATTTGTTTTATTACGTAACGAATAAAGCGGACAGAGGGAATACTAATGATATGGTTTTATGTAACGCACACTTACTCATTTCGATATTTGCACTCATTATCTAATGTGACAAATAACACGGGGGACGTTAATGCTATTTAAGGGAGGCTTGCGAATTGTGTTGCGCTGATCATATTAGGTGGGTGCCATTTTTGTTATTGGATTATAGTTGAATGTAAAATCATAATTTAAAATTACGATCCTGTTGCTTTTCTTGGAACCTGTTTTCATCTGAAGTAATAGGCTGTTTTTCTACATGTCCAGAACAACGGTTTGAAGTTTTATCCAGACCACTCGTTGGCACTATCGGAATGTATATTGTTAAATGCAGAAGATTTTAGTTGCTTACAACATTTTATTGAGTTATGATTGGTCCACGTAGACTTGCAGTGCTGTGATCCCACGATACAGTGTGTCTAGTTATCAGGGTTTTGAATAAAATGCCAAAGAGCAGCAGTGAGACTGGAATTCGCATAAAAGTTCAAGACCAAGGCCATCAAACCGTGATTCACTCTTTACAAACTGTACACTTTGTGTGCTCTACCTAAACATTTAAAAATTTATAACAATTAAACAATTTAAAGTGTTATTTAACTATAAAAATTGCTGTGTAGTAAGCTCTGTTTTCCTTTTGAATTTTTTTTTGTAAACTTTCTGCAGCTGTCCAAACAAATTAATAACTTTTAAAGGATGCACTTTTATTTTCTTTAACTGATGGTGAAGTTTTTACAGACTATGCTTTAGGGTCAGTGTGGAGCATGGCCACTGAAATTCCAAACAATTATCTGTCAGTTTAGACGAATACAAAATGACCATTCTCTAAGTGTTCCATTAGGTTGAGAGGCAACATTTATAGAATTACAGCCTTATGATATTGTGCATTCTTTACGATGGCACAAAATGCCTTCCTACAGGAAAAATGCTTTGGAAAATATAACCTATTTAGCATATAACTTATGCCTACTCAAATTACATTAATGTGTTAACGCCTTTCATACACAATGCTCGTTTATTGAAACGGATTCTTAGATACATTTGTATAATATTTGCTTTGGATAGACCACGCATCACCATAGAATGTTCACGATTATCTCCGGACTGCCAACAGAGATATGCACTGCTTAAGCACGATTATACCTTTGTGAGGCAAACCGTGGTAGTGTGGTGGTGATATTATATTTATGCGTGTCTGTGCAGACTTCCTACCAATGCTACTCCATGTCCAAAAGTACCTTCAGTCTGTGCAGTACATTGAGGAACTGCAGAAGTTTGTAGAAGATGACAACTACAAGTAAGTGCTGTATTTTGTCCATGACACCACATCCAGCTAAAGTAAAAGAGACCTGGTCTCAGAATTCACAATCGGCTTTGAGGAAATATTCAGCTCAACTTCTTGGTTCTTTCTGGTAAAGTCACGTAGAAGGGAAATAATAAAATAAAATAAGTAAAAATAAATCTTATGTTGTATTTTTATTATTTTATTATTTCCCTTCTACGTGACTTTACCGAAAGAACCAAGAAGATGAATCCCTGCAGTCACGAAAGCTTTAAATCGAAATTTATTCAGCTCAAGTTAAACAGGGCATCTTTCTTGCATGTAACTTTTGTTGCGTGACATTCCATGTCGCATTGTGCGACTCTTTTTGCTTCTGCTTTCTAACACAGTTGTTCGTTATTGAGCCATTGTTGTCAAAAATGGTTTCTTTGTCTCCATTCATTCATACACAAAAGCCTGAGGCCAAAACCTCACCCTCCCCTCTTGCCTAGAGCTCACTCGGACCCAGCAGGGATCTATGAAATGAAATGCACGGGTTCAGCCTATGAAGGCAAAAGTAAAACAAGGACATTTGTAAACAAATAAATGAGAATAAAATAAGAATATGCAATTAATAATCAAGACGACCCATTGCATAATGCCATGAGGACAGATTAATCCAGTTTTTATTCAAAGTTCTCTGTGCCATCATCTCGTGCAAAAATGGAATGACGTCACAGGGTGAGTGACGTGTCATGAGATAATATTGCGCATAGGACATCATGCGGAAGTTAACCTGCACATGACTTATAACGTCATCACATTGCCTGAATTGGACTTGGCCGTTACCGCTGGGTTATCTTTTTGTATCACTACGTGTTGGGTAATTATTTCATCAGTTTGTTTTTTCTGTAGTTTAAGCTCCTAATAAAAACTCAACTTTAAAATGGTTTAATCTTTGGTTATTTCGGTAAAGTCACGTAGAAAGAAAAAATAAATTAAATAATAGTATACGACGTTTTATTTGCAACACAAGCAATCATCATCAGGTACAAATGAAAGAGAAAACAAACCTAGTAAACTTAGAAATATAATGCAATACAACACAGAGAGTCAGCTAACATAACAGTCAACATCCTACCTGGTTGATTACGTTCTTCCAAAGATTGCTAAATTTGAGATAGAGAGACAAAACACAGACACGGAGACACACAGACAGACACATAAGCAGAGAGAGATAACACAGAGACACACAGAGAAAGACACACACATAGGCACACAGAGAAACAACGCCTCTGTGTCGAGGCCTTAAATAGAGAGAAAGGGGGACAGAGAGAGAGGGGGGTAGAGAAATTAGCATGCCAATGAGAGATTTGGAGCTTTCGTGATTGCAGGAAATCATAGAGCGTTATAGTGACCCCATTTTACAGGCAGATGGATAGATGGGCTAGTGGGCAGCGGTAACACATCAGTGCTTTGAACCTCAGTTGAAAAGCGTCAAAAAGCCCACGATGTTGAATGTTTTGCTTGATGATCCACGTGACCCTATTTGTCCAATCATCGTGCTTTTTACATGTGTGACATGTAAATACATTTATTTTGAATAAAGTTGATTATTGTAGAGTCGCTTGTAACTGTATTGCCCCATTGTTTAAACTAAATACAGAAGAAAAAAACATCGTTTGCAAGAATATTTCTGAAAAGTTCCACTACTGTATTGACTTCAGCTTGAGTCTGCTTTTGCATGGCGCTTTCTGTGCCCCGTTGAGTAAAATGAAACAGCAGCTGCTTGCTGACAGTTGAAAAATATACTATTGTCTGTACCCGTATTGCATAACCTGTATATGCATAACAACCTCGTATAAATTAAATGGCCGAGATGACTTGTCTTATCCACATACACTAATTTAATGCTGCCAAAGTAGGGCAGTTAAAAGTATTATAAAATGAGATGCAAAAACATACTCTTTGGTTCTTTCGGTAAAGTCACGTAGGTATAAAATAGAATAGATTAAATCACGACGTTTCGGGCGCAACACAAGCGTCCGTCATCAGCAATTGTTTCTTGCTGTGGTTGTCCCACCTGATGACGGACACTTGTGTTGCACCCGAAACGTCGTGATTTCATTTATTTTATTTTATATCTACGTGACTTTACCGATAGAACCAAAGAGTATGGATCCCTGCAGTCACGAAAACTTCAAATCTAGAATGCAAAAACATGTAAATATTTGTGGTGTCAGAAAAGTATATTGATGGTGGAGGTTATTACATTTAAAAAAAAATACATGAGTGGTTTGCAGTATTTTCATATATTTTTCATACATCAGACTGCCCTTCAGATTAAGGGACATGAGTGTGTACTGTGCAGTTTCAAATACAGGTGACAGATTCCAGAGCAAATGCTACTTAAATCAACTTTGATTCATTGTGTAAAACAACATCGGCCAAGAAGATGGCTTCCATGCTTCCTCCAGAAACATCAATCCAGGGAATTCAGTGTCATGGCCATCAGTTTTACGTCTATGTAGGCATGCAGTATCTGATGTAAACAAATTATTAACTGATAATGAGTTGGCAGTGGTGCGTAAGCACACATAACAAATAAACTAAACTGTTTAATCAATAACGCTGCCTAAAAGGAAACATGTAAAATAGTTGACATTTTGGCCAATGTCGCATACTCATAGCACATCATTTGAAGAAGGGCCATTGATTGAAACGATGCCTACTATATATTTTTTGCTTTTCAAGCCAATATGTTGGACGAATGTGGTGAGTGCATAGTATCTGGCGTATATCAGCAGGAGCAGCAATAGCGGTAACTCCACGTGTAGCTTCCTCCAAGGAGCTACTTAATACTGTCACCGTTTCTTAAACAAGCGCACACTAATGAGTTGTCATTCAGTCACCAGAGGAAAGTAGGAAATCCTCAACACACACGGCCTCTAATTTGAAAACTCATCATCGCAATCCCATGACCGCTTTCTGAAGATTTAAAGAGTTAAAGCAGACCAGGCATGAGAGGTTGACCTGAATGTGCTTGGAAATGATGGATCGCACAATGATGTAATTCAATGTGCCTCTGGCCCCCGGAGGTAAAGCGGGGTACTCTCTTAAACTCTCTGAGCAGCAGAACTCTCCGCATATGGGAAACCATTTGCCTGTCATTCCGCGTGGGCTGCGTGTCCTCCTGTCTGAATGTTCAGAGAGCGGAGAGTTTAAGTTTCATTTGTTAGGTATAACCCTGTGAGCCATGCGGCTCTTGACTCGGGTGCAACCGCAACAAACAAAAACATAAACAAGAAACATCTTAAAGTAACTACCCGCAACAGAAAAATCCAGGAAAAAACAGAAAAAGTCTTCCAAAAAAGCACCGTATTTCAACGCCGTCTGCAAAAATCCCAGTGGGATGCAAGTCAAACAATAACAACCATAAGACAATTTAGATTAAAGTTATCAGGCTAATTCTAGATTTGAAGTTTTAGTGACTGCAAGGATCCATACTCTTTGTTTTTTTCGGTAAAGTCACATAGGTAAAAAATATAAAATAAATAAAAATGAAAACAAATAAATTAAATCACGACGTTTCGGAAGCAACACAAGCAACCGCCATCAGGTGTTGACTGCTCCAGAAAATTTACTGAGGCTAACTCTGTACTACAACAAACAAACATGATTAGTGAACACGTTGGCTCTAAGAGAAACCGTTCACATGCAGTGTGGCTGATGAATGCTGCACCTCTAGACACCAGATCGGTCCCTAAGGGCGGGGGGGGGGGGGGGGTGCATCCTTTGTTTATAGTTGTAGCTTTCAGGTACCATTTCATTGAAATGGATGGATTGTGATATTCCCAATGCGACTGGAAAACGTGTGACGGGGTTTTTCTTCCTTTCTGTTTTGTTTTCCCAAGCGCGTTACTTAATATTGCTCGCGGAGAGGTCAAAGTGTGATTTAAAAGGTCGGTCGCTTGGCGGCCTCGTCGTGTGAACTCAAGATGTGCACACGTCCAGTGTGAATTTACGGCTTCTGTTAAATAAATGAAGTTTTGCCTGCCATGCCAATGTTCCGTGCTGCGTTGTATTTCCAGGCAATCGCTCAGAATCGAGCCTGCGAGTAGCACGCCGCAGCTCGCCATGTCGAAGGAGGACCTTACAGGTAATAATATCATGGTTCATACTCTTATGTTTTTTCGGTAAAGTCACGAGGTTTTTTCGGTAAAGTCACGAGAAAAAGAAAAAAAACCTAAGAGTATGAATCCTTGCAGTCACGAAAGCTTCAAATCTAGAATATCATGGTTACTCTTCCCATGAATCAATCTTGATCTGAAGCTTTCGTGACTCCAGGGATCCATACTCTTTGGTTATTTCGGTAAAGTCACGTAGGTAAAAAATAAAACAAATTAAATCACGACGTTTCGGAAGAAACACAAGCGTCCATCATCAGGTGGGACAGCCACCCACTATATTTCTCCTCCCTGGCTCCTCCCCCCCTCTCTTGCCTTATACAGCCTCTTGTCACAAGCTGCTCTTTTGCCCAATACAGCAATTTGTTTCTTGCTGTGGCTGTCCCACCTGATGACGGACGCTTGTGTTGCTTCCGAAACGTCGTGATTTAATTTATTTTATACCTACATGACTTTACCGAAAGAACCAAAGAGTATCCGTCCCATGAACTTCACCCGTTGATTCCCTCAACCCATGTTGATGACTGTCTACCAGACTGGCTGTTTTCTCACTTCCATCCTGTGTTTAACCTCCATATTGCAGGTCACAACACTTCTCTTTCCCATTGTCTCTTTTACCTAGTTGTTACGTATGTACGTATTTTGAACTTTTTTCGCACCATACGTAGTCAACCGTGCTAATTGGAATGAACACGTTGGCTCTATTTTATTTTTAATTTATAATGTTTGATTTTTATAATTTTATTATTTCCATTCTACGTGACTTTACCGAAAGAACCAAGAAATTATTGGAGGTGCTCGATTCAAGAAACATATTCGCCGTTATCTATAAAAAATGCGATAGTGCCTTTTGTGACTGACCTCTGGGCATTTTGGGTCCCTGAACTGGTGCTCAACAACTGTGATAGACAGAGCATCATAGTTGATGCGAACGGTGAAACTTCCTTTGCTGTTGTGCTATGTACCGGGTTCTGCAGCTTCCAACTGGGCAGCTGTGTGCATATTTTCACAATTGACCTGTTTGCAGTGGCTATTTTTTGGCGATACTGCATTTGCAGCGGGCACACAAGCACAAATAACGTTCGTCAATCACACTGGCCTAAAGTTAAAGGGGAAAAACGTAAAATTTCGATTTAAAGCTTTTGTGACTGCAGGGATTCATCTTCTTGATTCTTTCGGTAAAGTCACGTAGAAGAGAAGTAATAAAATAATAAAAATAAAACATAATAAAATAATTCTCACGACGTTTCGGCTACAACGCAAGAAGCCGTCTTCAATAATTCTCACGACGTTTCGGCTACAACGCAAACAGCCAACTTTAGATCTTCAGGTGAAGACGGCTGCTTGCGTTGTAGCCGAAACGTCGTGATAATTATTTTATTATGTTTTATTTTTATTATTTTATTACTTCCCTTCTACGTGACTTTACCGAAGGGGAAAAAGGTTGTTGACAAATGTGTTAAGTTATTACTAACTAGCCTTTCGCCCGTCCAAGGACGGGTGAATTGCAGTAAATCTGAAACTTGCAAGCGAAAAGCAGACCGCGACGTGATACTCATTGCATCAATTAGCGTGCAATTTGTAAGGGCGCGGTGACACAGACCTATTTCATTTTAAGGTTATAATCCCTTGTTCATCATGACGTCCTTTTTACTTTGATGTCTCAACAGCGTGACGGAGATCGCGTGACGTCAGGGTTCTGCCTTTGTAGTGAGGGTTGTCAGTTGACGCCTCGCCCCCCATGTGGAGTGACGTCACCAGCTAATTATTATTAATGAAGGTTGGGTGTCTATTTGAAGGACGTCACCTTATCATGATTATTAATGAGGGGGGCTGTTCGATGTGGAGTGACGTCACTTGCGCATGATTATTAGTGAGGAGGGGTGGGGGGGCCCATTTGAAGGACGTCACCTGCTCATGAATAATAATTAGGGGGGCTGGCCGATGTGGAGTGACGTCACGAGCGTTAAGGACAGACATTCCTGGGTGATTATAGTAGGTGTACCTGATGCATGTTGTGGCAAAGCTTGTTCAGCCTCCGTTCCTTAATTAAAACAGGGCTCTGATTTATTTACACACGTGTTGCACTGTCCGCAGTCAAGTGTAGTGACGCACACATATGTAAGATGGAAATTAAATAATAATAGTTATTATTTTATTACTTCCCTTCCACGTGACTTTACCGAAAGAACCAAGAAGATGAATCCCTGCAGTCACGAAAGCTTTAAATCGAAATTTAGTTTGAGGTCCTTTGTCATTCTACTGATCGGATGACGGCCTGGCCTCATAGTGTCAGTGGTTTGACCAGACTTCACAATGCTGGTCAGCGCGAGTTGGTGAAAGGGGGGCGCCCAGGACTGGTTCAAATATCACTGGCAACTGATGTCAGCCCTAGTTGTGAGTTGGACTCGGCTAACCGGGTTTATAATGTAGTGTGATAAGAACTGCAACATCACTCCCCCTCTTTTTACTTGAATTCACATGTACCTGTACTTGCATTGAAACATTTCTAGATAACTATGATCTTAAATTTTGATTTAAAGCTTTCGTGACTGCAGGGATTCATATTTTGGTTCTTTCGGTAAAGTCACGTAGAAGGGAAATAATAAAAGAATAAAAAAGAATAAAAATACAAGACAAGATATTTTTATTATTTTATTATTTTCCTCCTACGTGACTTTACCGAAAGAACCAAGAATAACTATGACCTTGCTAAGTTTTTGTCTCAATGCCTATGTAGCTCAGTTGATAGGTCAGCAAGCTCCCTGTCAACTTGTGTTGTCATATGGAGAAATAGCAATGTGTTAGAGTATGATATGTTTTGATATGCAGTTTAGGAACTTCTGGAGATGCAGAGGGAATATCAGAGATGTTTCAAAGGAATACGTGCAGTTGAGATCGATGTTCCATTGTGTAAAGTTATTCGCCACATTTGCGCTGGTGAAATGTCCTTGAGTCTCCATCGGTGCATAAACTGTCTACAAGAGGACACGAGTTCAAATCCGGCCAGGGTCAACGTCGCTGCAGAGTCAGTCAAATGGGCAGTTTGAGCTGCACGTGATGAGGCTTCAGGGTTTCAGCCCTTATTTGTCCACCAGACAGACCGGGCTCCGCCAACGGAATGTGGAGTTTCCACCGCCGACTTGGAACCGCCACCGTAAATGAAGCCACAGAGGCCAGGCGCTCGCTTTGGGCAAGAGGGAATGTTTTTCCTCTCAATGGAACCGACAGTAACGCAGATTTGTCCGATTTTTTTTTTTTGCGCGCGTGTCTGTTTTCCATTGGCCGACGTCCAGGGCCGTCCGACTTGTCGTCATCCCCGCGTGTCGGCAGGAGACCCACGGCCCCCGAGGCGCTCTCCTTCCACAGTCCGGGAGCCACGCCGCCCCTCGCGCGCCACACCCCGCCGTGCTGCCACCGCAAGAGCCGCAGTCTGGGCAGCAGGTTGGGCCAGCGCACGAGGAGGGCTTTGGCGGCTTCCAACCGTTAGTTTAAGGCGCCCCAGTCCAAGTGTATTACCGTACACCTGCTTTCCAGCGATGCAATCGAGCCGTGCGTGGGGGCTGTGCTGAGCTCGTCCCCGTGTGCGGCTCAGAGAGGTGCCAGGTTGTTGTTTTCCCCACCTCGTCGGTAGGCGGTGAAGTCAATCGGGGGGGGGGGGGGGGGGTGATGAGGTTTTGCACATCGCCTGTCTGTTCTGGTTTTCACCAGGGATTGTGCTCTGTTTAAGCTTGCCTGACCTGTGAAATCAGTCAATCTTCCTAGGACATCATAAGTGGCCGTTCATGTTGTTTGGCTGATAACTCATCACTCAAGACAAATGCATTCACGTGTAGTTCTTCTCTATTCCAGTATTGCGAGATTATTTTTTCCCCATGATTTTTCCTGGTTTTTTTGTGGCGGTGGCAAAGCTCGGCGCAGCGACTGTGGGTGTCGTGAATATTCGGACACCCCCAGCATGTTTAGATGCGGCTAAGAGACTCCTGCAATATTTCGAGGAAAAAATCCTGGTATTTCTAAGTCTCTATTTTTCTCCCTTCAAAAAGGTGACAAAAATGCTGATTTATGCTGATGAAGGAACCTTTCAATGCAGAGCAGCGCATAGACAGTAGGCTCAGTACTGAGTCAGTAGCCAGTAGTTGCGTAAATTTACTATAATTACTATAATTATAGTTGGGTAGAACTCCGTGATGAAGCGGGGGGAGCCAACTTCGTGAATCCCATTTGTATAATCTAACCAATAACCACTGGGAAGCATTTGCGAGTGAGACTCACCCAACCTCCACAGAGTGGCTGCAACTTCTGCTTCCAACCGCAATTAAAGACACCCGTCCACCGCATGCGTCATATATCTCTCTGCGTCCACCGTTGCAAGTGCCAAGGAATAGACGAAACATCTGTGATTCATAATAAGACTCGAGCGAGACAAAATGCAATAAGCTGCGGTGTCGAGGAAAGAGTGAATCTGCTAGTAGCCTTGGTGGCTTCTTAGAAATACAATTGATTCATAAATGCAACTGTGCCTTTAAGATCCGTAGCACATTTTTTGGTGAGCGTTTTATTTTTGCAACTGAAAGTTGAAATGTGATGGTGCATGAATATTGGACGCCATTAATTTATTTTGTTTATTTAAATTGATTGTAGCTTATGTGTGTTCGTTCGTTAAAATCAGATCAACTATTAATTCATGGAGAAGCTATTCAAGTACCGGGTAACTTTCTGTTCCCACTGCTAACCCCTAATGAGCGATTACAGAAATTCTAATTACGGCGCCATTCGAGCTGAATAATTCGTGTCGTACTTTTTTCCGCGCAGCGTCTCGTGTTACAGACCCCAGACCCAGACGCAAAATCAAGCTCGTCGGCTCGAACGAATTAGCCAATGCCATAATGGCTCCGTCGAACTTTTAAAACGGTTCGTGTGATTGAACATCAGTCACTTCAGATCAGCAGCGCGGTTGGTTGCATGCGGCGCGGAAGAAGTCCGGCGTACACGCGCACAACAACAACGAGGACGCGAGTTTTCCGCACGTCTAACCACCGACGACGGGGGGGTGGGGTGGCGCTCGGTCCCGTTTTTTTTCGTTGCCACGGCCAGTTTCGTGGGCCCGCAGTCGGGCACGGAGGCCAAGAGCATGACCCTGCCAGCCGTGCGGCCCCGCCATCTGCTGGACGACAGCGTCATCGAGAGCAGCAGCCCCCTGCGCACGGCTACCGACGCCTCCTTTCTCTCCAGCGGCCTCTCCATCGGTAAACACGGCCTTGCCCCCCCCCCCCACAAATGCACCCCCCCCACACACACACATCCCCACCCCCCCCAGCTCAGAAAGAAATAAAATCGGCCTTTCTGATATTTTGAATGTACGGTGCGTCCGGGTGTAATCAGAATCAGAAACGGTTTTAATCGCCATGTAAGTTTGCACAGACAAGGAATTCACTATGGCTGGACGGTGCATACATTGAACAAGTAGGAATCTTAACTTATATAGAAGGTATACACACTAACTATACTAACGTTACAAAGTATAAGTAATACTAAAGGGCTAAAATCTTCAAAATTATGAATAAGTAGACCTTATAAAATGCGAAATGTAAAATGTTAATTAGCCGTATTAAACAATCTTAAAATACAAAAATACAAATAAGATTACACGTTGTAAGTATGGAAAGGTGTAATTATGGTGAGGACTTGCAAATCCAGAGGTCACCGGTTTGTGGCAGTTGAAACAATTGGCAAGTTCTTAAGCCTCATGGATTGTTCTAAAGCCCGGTTTGTATTTGGTAATTACACAAAATAAGAGCTGCCATGGCATAATGGTTAGTACACAGTGGACCTGCAATACAGGGGTCGCTGGCTCGATCTCCTCCCCTGCACAGCAATTGAAACAATGGGCCAAGTTTCTTCAATTCCCTCCACCCCCACCTCTGTCAACCCAGCCGTATAAATGGGTTTCTCTACAGTTAGTCGATTGGCAGCTCGTGTGTGTGGTGGGGTAGAGTGCGGAGTACTCCTAATTATTCGCAAGATGTCTGGCCAGCATGCAAGATGAGGCCAAGATATTCTCTCGAGAAGCTCTGTAGAGCTTGCTCGAGTGGAGCCTCTTCTGCCAGCAGTGGCATGAACAAGTAACTTGCAGGTGCCGCACCTTTGCTCTCTCACCATTTTGAAATGTCTCCCTGGCATTCAAATAACACATTCCTGCGGAGGGAGCTGGTAGGAACGTTGGGTTGCTTGGTCAATGGCCAGGGTCAACGGCGGTGTGGTGTATTCCGCAAATATGGCCGACTGTGAGGGCGAGCACAAGCCGGCGTGAGTAGGTTAAACGTTGAGTTTTATAAGGGCACCACGGGGTGACCAGCCCCTCCCCACCCAGCCCCACCCCTCCCACCCCCCACCCAGCCCCACCCTCCCCACCCAGCCCCTCCCCACCCAGCCCCACCCCTCCCATTTTTGGATGCACGACGGACGGACAGAATAATCCCCTGTGGGCTGGTGTAACCAGGAGGTTCCTACCAGTAAAATTTCTACAGCTCTGGATAGATGCCCCCGTGTGTCAATGTATTTGAGTTGTACATTTGGCTCTGCTGTGTCGGTGTCATTGTGAGCACCACCAGCCGGTGTCAGTGTACGGTGAGCTGCTTGCTGCCGTTTATTTCCCAGACGGCTGAAGTACAAAACCTACAGGGAGCGAAAGGTTGCGGCACACTCACCGTTTGAAGATTATGAAAGGCGCGGAGTGTTGTCAATAGCTTTGTACACTTCACTTGTTAGTGTTACATTAACCGTGTGCCCCCTGGTATTATGGTTTAACAGTGACACCTGCAGTTTAAAATGCTTAATGTATTTAATTTGCACTGATAAATGATGGTGATTTTGTGGTGTTTTTACACCGCCCATGGGCCCAATTCCCAATTAGGAGTACGTACCTTTACCTACAAAAACATTTATTTGCCAATGTCTCCATCACCAACAACATGGGAAATCACTATGATGATGCATTGTGGCCATTTTATCAAGAGGTGAATTTACCCCATGTGTCCTTCACTGTCGGTGAAAACAATTACTTATCCCGACCATGTGTTGTCAGGTTGTACCACGTGTTATTCGGCACGATGTACGATGTTTCACTCCACGTACCAGAAGGTTTTTGCAGAACCGAATTAAATTTGCTACTGCAGAGCCTCCAAAACCCCACGCAGTCGTTCTTTGACCATCGCCATCTGCGATTTTCAATTTTGTTAATTGCATGCTTTGTACAATAAAGCACACACTTTGAAGCACGTACAAGTGACAGGAATGAAAATATCTGTACTTTGAAACATCATACATATTGGATTGGTCAAATGATCAATGTGAAATAGAGTGAGTATTTAATGAATGTTTAACTTTTGTGCTTTTAGGCAGTAGCGAAGGGTCTGAGCTGAGCGAGGAGCTCAGCTACGCTGGATTTGACAGGTATGGTCAATAAGTGTAAAAGCTGTTTCAAGTCACAGGACCGTGCATTGCATTGCAGGCCATCACAGATGTGTTACAAAGCAATCGATAGACAATTGCACATTCTCCATTTTTGAGTTTGCTTTGCTTTTATGCTGTTAGCTTAACGCAATATTTTGCTCTGTTCTCAAAATGAAAAACGTACGGACATATTTAACCTTGGATATTTTTTACGTGACTAGTTCAAAATGGATAATATATAATTTTAAGCATAGCCTTTCAGAATTTGATTTGTAATTGGTTTCCGTTGAGCTAGATCATCTTATCTTATATTGATATAGCGCTTTCATCCAAGGAGCTTTCCAAGGGTGATGAGTGGTACAATTAGCGTAGCCGAACGTGATATGGTGAATAGGAATGGGGTATGGGAATTACTGGGTTACCTCGGGATGGATGGAGGGAAGGCTGGACCAGTAGGAAGAAGAGATGGTTTCTTGAGGAAGGAGCCACAACTAGACGGGGTGGTCGCTTGCGTAATGTGGAGGGGAAGTTTGTTCCAATATTTGACAATGGCTAGACTTGCTTTTCAGCATTCCGACTTTGCTAATGAACCAAATCAGTTGGCGTGTTTGCACCGTGTATAGATTCAGTAGGGATGATGAATACATTGACTGCACGGTATATTTCTAGTGGGTGTGCCATATAAAGTGCTGCACTTGAGATATACAGCAGTAATCGGACACACAGCAACATGTGGAAATGTCTTCTTGGTTCTTTCGGTGAAGTCACGTAGAAGGGAAATAATAAAATAATAAAAAGAAAACATTAAAATAATAAATAATATAATAAAAGTATTAAAATAAAACATAAAAATAATAAATAATACATTATTTGCTTTTATTTAATTTTATTATTTCCCTTCTATGTGACTTTACCGAAAGAACCAAGAAGATGAGTCACAAAAGCTTTAAATCGAAATGTGTAAATGTGGCTGAGTTCAAGACATGGCAACTGCAATTTAATTTCGTTGACTCTTAGGTTATGTTAATTATACAAAACAATTGAATTATATTTCGATTTAAAGCTTTTGTGACTGCAGGGATTCATCTTCTTGGTTCTTTCGGTAAAGTCACGTAGAAGGGAAGTAATAAAATAATAAAAATAAAACATAATAAAATAATTCTCACGACGTTTCGGCTACAACGAAAGCAGCCGTCTTCTTATTATTTCATTCCTTCCCTTCTACGTGACTTTACCGAAAGAACCAAGAAAATTGAATTATAGTTTAACTCAAGGATAGCATTGCTATATTTACATTTTTGTTAGATGGGTTTTTATATACAATGCATGTAGAAGGCACACACACACACCTATCGTATATTAGTACACGGTACGATCGCACACATGCCTGGCAGCATTTGACCTGTTTTCACATTGTTTTCGATATAATTTTGCAAAGACGCTGTCCCACATGGCATCTGGAGATGTTTTAACACTCAACGACCCCCTGCATTAAAATGGAACACCCCAAAAATATAAAGGCTTTTGCTAGGTGTCCACCCCCGCCTGTACGTATGTTTGTATGTTGAACTTATTTCGCACCGTACGTAGTCAACCGTGCTAATCGGAGGTGCGGTGGAGGGGAGGACAACAAACTCGGCACAAAAAGCAGTCCTAAAGAAACGAGTTGGTCAATCTCGATTTGCCCGATCGCTTCGAGGGCAATGCAAAGTACAGGTGCCAATGTGCATATTTTTTGGGGGTGCTTCATCTTTTTGGCGGGTGTCACTCGGTTCTTGAAACATCTTCTCGGGGTCTCATCCGCCGATGCCGCCAACAACAAGAGGTCACGTGATTGCACGGAGCGTAACCCCACGGGATCGTGCTCTTTACCTCGCAGTACACTGCCCCTGCCACCCCACGTGGGGCAAATGACAAAGTATGCGACATGGAGCGCAGGACACAGGAGCAGATGTGCCAGAGTGCATTTCATCAGGTACACCGCATCACCGCACGGCCACCGCTGCATTATCTGTTGCTGCATCATCGGCATTTTCATTATTCTCCCCCACCGCCGGTCCCCTCCCCCCCCCCCAATTTTTTTTCCAATGGATGTGCGAAAGAGTTTCCTTTGTCGATGGCATGGACGTTGTGCACAGAAGAAGACATTTCTGTAAAAAAAAAACCTTTGCCATAATTTTGTAGGTGCCGAGAGAAAGTGGCGCAGCAACTTCATGTGTGCACTTAAGATAACGTAGGTCAATGAAGTGAATTTTGTCAGTTTAATGTGTAATTTTCTTTCGGTAAAAATTAATAATACGATTACAATATACAGCCCTCAATCCACTGCTGGAGAAGGCCTCTATGCCATATTGGTCATTGGGGTTTTTTGACCATACTTGACCGTACGAATCCGTACAGGTTGGTGAATGAAGGCCAACAAGCGATAGCACTCTCCACTGAAGTTATCCACGTCCACGGCCACGAACTCGGGTTACCAGGCTCGCAGGGCAATGGAGTATCCACTGCACAACCGCAGCCTCCTCTAATAACAGTCGCAATTATTTTAGTGGATTTGTCTATGAATTTATCTTGTGACCTTGCTCCACCTGTATTGAAATTCCATCAAACTACTGATGAACCATTTTTTACGTTTCAATAAAATCTTAATATTTGCATTGGGTGTTGTGTGTGCGTCTAAAAAAAACAAGTCAATGTGTTTTGGTTAACATGTGGTGACTTCCTGGCACAGTTTAGTTGATACATCGTCAACATTGCCTGCATTTATAATAGTTTTCCTTTGTCAGCAGCTCCCTGGATTTGGACGACTCACCCCTTCCTCCTCCGAGCAGCCTGGTCACCTTGGAAGGAGCACTGAAGCGCAGGACCATCTTGAAGGAAGGACGGAGACCAACCGTACGCTCAGCCTTGGGAAATCACAATTTTCTTGTCATGGAGCATATTGTATCTGTGTGTGTGTCTAGATCGTTACTCAAATGCATAGTTGGGTAACTGTTGCATTGCATTTTGTGCAATTTTGAGTCATTCCCATGGCAATGAAGGCAGTCTATCATATCCATTATTGTCAAATTCCAAGCGGCCAATTCACAGATGAACCACCGTAATTTGGAAGGTTTTCATTTAATAATTTGTCAGTGCAACATTATTTTACAAGCGTTCACATGTTACGTTAACGTTTGTATTGTTTTGCATTGCTCTTGCTCCTATTTTTTGTCGTAACAGATGTCTCCGTGGACAAGATACTGGATCTCTTTGTGCGGAGCAGATCTGTACTTTTATTCGGCAAAGTCCATGAAGGTTGCGGACAGAAAGCATGTGAGTTCAGAGATGGGTTGTTAGAGTTTGTTGGCATGCTCACCGCATGTACGTGTGGTTAATGCAGACTTGATTCTTTGCAAAAGGTATGTGTTTGACGTTTGAACATCTTAACACCTGTTTTATTTCCAGAAAGAGTAACACCTATACTTATTTTTCATACTTTGATACTGGCAGAAGGTGCCATGATATTGGTCGTCACGTGCATATTATACACGACGCCACTTTCCAAGCTCTGATTCTTGAGCGTCATTCGTGCCTGTGACTGAATCATTTACTCTCCGTCAGGTCGCGGAGGTTAACCAGGCTTGATCTTGAAAAGCTGCAGTTTGAAAAGCTGGAGCTTAAAGCACCCCTTAAATATCCACCAGAAGTTTTGCTACAATTGAAAAGAAAGCATGCAAACGTGTTGCCTGTGTTCCTTTGTTTCCCCACACAGTTTAAGTCACGTCCATCTAAGAAGGTCCACATTGCTGGCTGGATGGTGGTTAGAGCTGCTGATCCTGATCATTCAACTGTGTTTCAACTCACAGACCCCGAAAGAGGTGCGTTTAATCCCCAATGTGCATCATCGGCGCAATTAGATGAAACACGACAAATGAAAAACTGGGATTTTTGTTCAGCGACTCATGCTCGCCGTGTTAACACGGGTGCGGCATTGCGCAACATTCCACGATGTTCCCAATCTGCCAGAGCTAAGTTTCGAGTTACAAAGTTAAGCCATTGTTCGAGGATGTTTCGAGTAAAGTTGGTAATATTACTTCGAGCAGATTTTCGGAGCCTTTTAGCGTACCAAATTTATAAACGAGCTTCATTGTTTCCTGCACCATATGTAAACATGTGAAGTGAGTTTGTCCAGCAATTATGGTTCTTGCCATTGGCAATCGTTTGGTAATTTTTTTTACGTTATTCACCGATGAAAGGGTACAGGAAAATGAAAAATGCAGTGTGTGTGAAGAAATTTAAGCATGTGTGTTGTTATAATTGCAGGCAATGTGTACAAGTTTCAAGCTGTGTCAGACGTCAATGCCAGCCTTTGGGTCAAACATTTAGATAAAGCCTGTAAAAGCAACATCGCCCAGGTGAGTTACTTTCCACATATATACATTAGTTTAATTTCGGCTTAAATTAAATAGTCAAAATGTATAATTTAATACAAAATATATATTTCATGATTGAAGATTTTTTTTTTAATCAAATATTGCTTCTTCTTTTTCAGCCACCAGACAACTTGATGACTTTTGAATAATGGTTATGGACAAGCAACAAGATTCAACAATGTGCAAGGCACATGGCACTTCTGCTTTGAAAATGTTAAGTTTAAATGTTGGCACATGTTAACCTGTGGGTTTACATGTTCCATCCAAAGAGAACTGATTTTCTTGGCGCAAAGCATTTGACATCGAATTCACCGTCTGCGCTGGCTGGATAATGAATTTGAGTGGCTTTTATACCATGCAAATGAAGATCACTTGATCCGAGCATTCAAATGAAGAGAGACTCGATGGCTTTCAAAGTTCGTGAAATGGTTAGAAAATGAGCCTGAAGACTTGACCACAGTTGCAGTTTCTGCAGCGAATGAACTGATTTACATAACTAGTGCTGTGTTACAAATGCAAGATGACAACATGCCGTTTAGTACGACTGTCCAAACTTTATGTGCTTTTTAAAGGACCCCATATGCATTTACATTGAAATGTTTTAACGTGGTATATTTTAACGGAAATATAATTGACGATATTTTCCATGTTCACGGTATTTTTTTGTATATCTAAAACAGTGTTACAGCATGATATTTATGGGCACTATGAAGTTGTGTGTTAAAGTATTGTAGGTTGGTGCCCAAGCACTTACCGTTTCCATGTTATGTTTACAATAAGAGAAACACGTCATTGTATAATGTACTGTATTCGCTCTACATATACATCATATATGTAACGTTTAATGTTATGTTTTAATGTTAGCTTTTGTGTAACAGGTTCTTGTTCAAGCTTAATTTTAAGCGATGGAATACCTTTCCATACATATCAACTATTTGTTAAGCTTGTCAATTTTTACGAGTGTTTTTTTACTAAGATACTGCATGCCAAAATGATTTTCGCATTTTATTTTTAAACGACTGCAAAGTGGGAATAAGCGAATGTTATTTTAAACTACACACTCATAATACACACAAGACAAAACTGATGGTGTATTAGAGTAATGCGATTTTACTTCACTTGTTAGTAAATATTTTTAAGTAATGTACGTTTCATTTGCAGTAGCATTTTAAAATGCTTCTTGTTAAACAAGAATGGACTGAATTATTTCGGAAATTTAGTTGTAATAAATGCTAAAGACTGCACGTTGCTTTTTGTTGAATGATTGGTGTGAACTAACACTCGACTCTTTTGAGTTGGGGGTCTAAATGATATCACCACTTTCAGCTCCTTTGAGTTGGTGATCTAGACAAGGCGGAGGGAATTTTACATGCAATATGGTCACATGACCTGCATGCAATGCATGCTGGGACTCGTGCCTTCCTGCTATTTGAGCACAGCTGTGTGTGTGTTAAGTATGTTTCTAGCCTGCCTGCATTTTCCTGTTTTCATGGGTTTAAAATTCAAACATTTCCAACTCAGCTTTTATTATTCATTACAATAAATATCCTACCCATTATGGGCCACATAAATTGGTAATACAAATATATAATTATTTCACACTTGAGCTTACTATTGCAAACCACATCTCGCTACAGCCGTGAAGGGATGGCCACTACTTTAAATGTTTCAAATGCGAAAATGAGCAATTGTGGTTTTAACCAGCAGGGGGATGATATTTTATGTTAATTTTAACCCGTAATTGTTTCAAGCAATTTGTATTTGGGGACTTATAAAGTAGGTAAAATTATCTCAGTATTTTGTGGTAAACGGAGTTCATGCATGGGTCGCTCTGACAATGGTTTCATGCTCAAATGCACATGGGCTGGCGTTCAACTCGAGTTTAATATCAATGGTGTAAATCCAAAGTCATATTGAACGGGTGAGTCATTCCACGTTGCACTGCACACAATGTTAACGATTTTATCGATACACCAAAGCCGCATCGACATCCACCCATGAGATGTCTGCTCTTAGTCACACTGACATGCAGCCACAAAAAAGATTACATAAAGCTTGTACTTTCAGACAAGAAACGTCTAAACTTTGCAGATGCTATATTATTGGGTCTTTCGGTAAAGTCACGTAGATAGGTTCAAAGAAAATAACCAAAAACTACGACGTTTCGATCGCAACACAAGCAATCGTCATCAGGAGAAAAAAGAGAACAGTCAAAAAATTTTTTTGGACTGTTCTCTTCTTTCTCCTGATGACGATTGCTTGTGTTGCGATTGAAACGTCGTAGTTTTTGTTATTTTCTTTGAACCTATCTACGTGACTTTACCGAAAGACCCAATAATATGAATTCCTGCAGTCACGAAAGCTTTGAGTCAAGATTTGCACATGATTTTCAATTTTTTTGTAATTTACCCCCAAATTATATTCATATTTTGCTATCCTGTGTCACGTTACGAGACGAAGAATCCTTTCAAGATCTCGTGCAGATCAGTGCAAAGCTATCGTATTGTGAACGGCTCACAGAAGTCACAGAAGTGGATATAAACGGGAGATCATTTCAAGGGAGCTATGATCCACACACAGGAGAGGGCAGTGCTACGTGAGGTTTGTCGTGACGATAAGACTAATATTTGATCTCTCATCTGGAATTTGTAAGTGCAGGAGCATATTTTATTTGACCAGCAATTAGGTGACCGGAGCGAGACCATCAACTCAAACGCTTGTGGATCCTGTTCAATAGGACTTCTGCCTGGATTCGAACCCAGAGCCCCAGAGGTTCCAGCCCTGGAACCCCTGGCCAACTCAACCGTGCTGCGATGATCAATACACTTGTATTGATGGGTCTCGTGTCAGTGTGCCGTATAAGGTCAACAAAAGAATCGAATGGGTCAGCCGGCGATGGGTACATGCATCGGAGAACAGTCCAATAAATCCTGGATGTGTAGGAATGTCCAGATACCACAAGCAAAGTCAACCGGTTGAGGGTTGTACAGCCTTTGCGCTGATGCATCTTCTCTTGCAGTACACTGAGGAGTTTCTTGAAAAGTGTTCAAGTCATTGCGGCAGATGTGCTGCCATGACTCCCGTCTTGCTTGACATCTTCCCATGAGCCTGTGTCAATGGAACCAGACCTGGAGGCCCCTTTATATAGCGCGTCTTTGTCCTGGATGAGTGGGCCTGCATCTTGTTTCAAGCTTTTCACTTTATTTAGTGTGCGTGTGAGAGCGGAATTCGACGAGGGGCAGCTCACATAATTAGGCAACGCTGGTGGGGTCATTAGCTTCCCTTGGGGGGGGGGGGGGGGGGCTCCTGTACTGACAAGGGGCGAGACGGTTACGTTGAATCCATTGCTCCCCAGTAATACACTAAAAACCTTTAACTAATCACTTCTACATTTCTGACTGCAGGTGGCAGCTGTCATCCACGCAACTTCTTAACCATGTTACTATAAAGGCCTAAATCTGTATCGACTTCCACGTTACTTTTCTCACTCAAAACAGCTGAAGGAGCTGAAAAATGGCACACTTCAAGTCTATCACGGCGAGCGTTCATTCCACCGTGCATTCTTGTCTCTGAACTGCTGAGGCTGGGTCTTTTCATTTGTCCCCGAATGCCAAAGGGCTTTTAGTCATTCGTTCTAAAAAATATATAAAGTGGGAGTGTCAATCAGTCTGACATGTTCGTTGATGAGCCAGGGTTATTAAAATGTGCAAGCCTTTATCAATTTACCTATAAAATTACCAGTTTTAATGTGTTTTAGTAATCAGTCAACGCAATGTTTTGTAGAACTATAGACGATGTTTTATTGTGGCCGAATGAATCGGAATGTGCCCCACCTATTAAGACCTCAAGCCAAGCAGATTGGAACCTGGATAGTGCTTGGATAAGCGACTTTGCTCAAACAAATTGTCATGAGGCAGAGGGGGGGGCTAATGGATAGGCAATAAAGGAAAATGCCTACAAATTATATTGCTGTACTGTACTTGTGCTCCCTGCCTTCACGAACCGGCACTGAATAGCGCGGTGAATTAAACAATGCTCACAACTCTTTGGTTCTTTCGGTAAAGTCACGTAGGTGAAAAAAATATAACTCACGACGTTTCGGGCGCAACACAAGCGCCGGTCGTCAGGTGGGACACAACAGTTAGAAACAACTGCTGAACTGGGCAAGAAATCTGCAGTGACTTTACCGAAAGAACCAAAGAGTATGGATTCTTGCAGTCACGAAAACTTCAAATCTAGAAACACGTTCCTTCGGAGTGGGCAGGTAGGAACTTGGTTGGACAGCGCATTCGTGCACGACAGAAAGCTCGCGGTCACCAATCCGGGAGCGGACATGTTTGGGAGGGGCTATGCATGACAGACAAATAATCCCTGGTGGGCAGTGTGGAACTGTTGTTCCTACCTGTATAAATACCGAAAACTTCAAATCTAGAATAATGCTCACAACCTCCATGGCGTGGAGAGGCGCTCATTCAGCAGCAGACTGACAGAATGGCCTATGTACATCAAACTTTTTATTCTGCCCTCAGTGTTGCAAATATGTACACTAAATTAAATATGCAGGATAACCAAGGCAAACAATTTTAATTTAATGTCCACATATTGACAGTGCAACAGCAGCATTTCATTCAGAAAAAAAAATATCTTTGCATTGAGATGAAGCATTATTTTCAATAAAATGGCAGCAGCATTTGACAAAAATGACATTTCTATTGTTCAAGTACTATACTCTTATAAAATCAAGATATTTCGTGCTAATAGAAGCACACGAGGGCAAAGTGTAGCTCCAGAACTGCTTTTAAATATTTTGATTGGTTGTGAAAGGTAACGCAAAATATAAACTGTGACACTGCATTGTGGTGCACAAGCACAAATAATAAACACAACACATTAATCAATCACACTGCTGTGAAGGGGCATTGCCTGAAGTTTCACCGAATACATGTTTCCCTTTAAAGGCAAGGTTATTGATTAATGTTGATGGTCTAGCGAAATGGCCGTACAGCAGTTTCATGAAAAGTTATTATGCAATTCAATTAATTAATTACGCCATTGTCACTATGAAGTCTAGTACCTGGCATCTGAAAGTAAATAAATCCCATCAAGTAATCTACCAGCCCATTGTATTAGCAGTTGCAATGCAGTTAAGCACAGACCCAAACACCTGATCTTCTGCAAACAAGTCAATATAAGTACCATTATTTCCTTCGTGAAATTTGTGACCTATTGCATATTATTCCATGGTCTATTTTGTATGCAACGACCCAAAAAAAACCTGGGATTTTGTCATTCAACAACTTCCTTTTTGACATCAATGGCAAATCCTCAGCATGGCCAAAAAATGAACAGGCACAAGCAATAGACCCCTTCAGGAAATAGTTCCCTTGTCAAAGCATGGTACAACCAGTCTGTCTATGGCCCATGATGGGAGGAAGTCACGTAGCACGCGTATCTCCGACGAAGCTGAAGTCGCACACCAAGGAGAGGTGGTCGGACGGGTATGTGGACGAAGGCAGCCGCCCAGAGCCAATGTCCCGCTCAGATGGAAGATTCAGCAGCCGCTCCACACGCAGAGCATTCTGGGAGTACCATATATAATCCAAGGTGGCTTGAGTCTCCCCACCGGCACGTACCGTCCATGTAGTGAAGGGTGGTTCCGTCTCTCCGTCCTCGCTCAACTTCCTGCCGTTGAAAACAAATAAAATAAAAATAGCATTGAGGCGACAAGCACGCATGTATTTCAGAATACATGACCCATATACTTCTAAATGGGCCTGTGTATTTCTGAAGGAGATATGGTTTAAACTTTGAGCATAAGATCGATCTATATAAAACAAGACATTGTATAAGAGTAGTGTCAACAACTGTTTTGTAAGGACATGATTTTTTTTTTACGATGTATGAAAAGGTAATGCAATGGACTGTCAATTTACCTGTATTATTCCTTTGCCCAAAACAGATGAATAACAATGGCAATATGATTACGTGGTAAATAAACATTTGAACAGAAATGACACAAGGCTTTTCATAAAAGGGTGATGAAATATGCAAAGCAAATCGCTGCCACAATTGCACAGGACTGCTTCACCTGTAAGCACTGCCGAGGCCCAGGGCTGAAGCAGAAAATAGCTGATGAACAGTCTCTGCAGGTTTGGCATTCAAATCCCCACACACGATGAGGGGACCTTCACGAGCTTCTCGGTCGCCGTCCAAGCAGCTGAGCAAGTGTTTTGCCTGCGCGGCACGCAGACGCTCCCAGCCCTGCCGTGCCTTCAGGTGGGTACACGCCACTGTCAGGCTATGTCCCGTGTCAACGTAACAGAGCTTCAACACCAACAAAACCTGCAGGGATGTTTGACAAAAAATTCAACAGCGACACAGCAAGGACCATACTGTGTAAGCGTATGATCAGCAAACTATTCGCTGTTTTTATCTGAATGGACGCTTGCACGGCGCACTGCCCAAATTTGCAACCAATACAATTAAGTTGAGGAAATTAGGATATAGGTGAATTTTCAAAGTGAGAAATAATGCACGAACAATGTTGTATATATTCAACATCAATTTGGCATACGAACCACAGCCGTGTAATTGTCTATACCCAAACTATTATTTACTTGGCTTCTCAAAAATGCTCGAGGCTCGTAGAAAGTCAATGTCAAGAACATTCTTAAAACAGCTAAATGTTTCTTGTGGTATTGTCAATTTTAAAAATGGCTTATGGCAAGGTTATGCTGTGATAATTCCGAGCTCTCACTACCTGGTGGGTTGGGTAGGGGATGGGCTCAGCACGCAGACCGATTGCGTATCCACTCAGGAGCTCAAATCGCTCCTTGCGATAGAAAATTGCACAGCCATCGGGGCCATAGTTGGGCTGGACGTCCAGGCATGGAGAATGGCGCTTGGGCACAAACGCACCTCCGTACCCAAGCTGATTCAGCGCAGGGCTGAAAGCATCGTGATACCGGTCCACTTCCTGCAGGCAAAGACAGCACACGGAAGCATGACACAGCCAGATGGCCGAGGACAATGAATGCTGAGCATATCTGTATACCGTTACGCTGCTAAGCCGGGTCACACTCATGTTCAAACACAACCTTTAAACTGCATTCACTGTGTTTTACATGCAGGACGTGTGACGTGCAACAATTAAACGCTTTTGCAACTTTTACTATTACATTTTTTGCACGTAAAGCAAGGCCCACTTCTGGAAATGACATAAAAGCAGATCTTAATCACATTTCTGGTATATAGCAAAAATAAGTGCTGTTTTTCAACATGTATACTTGAGATACAGCATGCTGTAACCTTTAAGTTGAAAGAAACATCAAACAAAGTGCTATAAAAGAAAAGAAAGCCCTACATGGAAATTGACTTTTAATGAAAGCAACTGGTGTGACCTGCAGTCTCACCCACCTGCAAGCAGATAAGGTCGGGCTGATAAGATACGATTTCATCCAGGATAAGTGGCCACCGGGCGGCCCATGTCAGGTCAGCAGGTCGACAGCACACAAAGTTGTCTTTGCCCTCCCCAAGGGCTGATACATGAGCCGAAAGAAACATGAGAATATTTTGGAATCCATTCCAAGGCAATGAAAGCACACGATGCAACTGAATGTTGCAGTGATAGCAACATGGTACTGTTTAGCAAATTCACTAAGGTTGCCATTATTTTATGGGCCTAATGGACAGTATGCACGTACATTTAAATAAAAAAAATTCCACTTGGATTATTTTCAAACATTATGGGACTCGTTGAAAAAATGTAATGTTAAGAAACAAATTAATAGCTTATATCAACTGACAATGTTACCAATGCATATTTCACGTTATTTCCCTATGGCTCAAGTTAAGGCTGGATTTACACCTGTGTTGGGGTGGCATATGGCACCACTGTGACTACATACAGGACAGTATTGCCAAGTGACCCACCTTGGGCGAGGACGTTCCACTGCATGATGCGGAAAGAGGGCGTGGGAGGAGATGGATCTGGCCCTTCGACTGGCACAAACTCACGACCCAGCCGAAGGCGCGAGGAAACCTTTGCGGGGTCAAGGAGTCTGTGCTCTGCGTCTGTGTCATCCACGGAGTTCACTGCCTCGGAAGAGGCATGATCTGACCACTCCACCGCAAGTACATTTCGCCGAGCACCCAAGATGTATCCCACCAGGGCCTCATAAGCCCGGCTCACAACTGACCCCATTCACCAAGCTTACGAACAAATGCAACCCAATGTTTAACTGGGTGATCTATAACAATAATTTCTGAAAATAAATTGAGTACAAAACTATATCGGTAAAACTACAGTATATATTTAAACGTGTATGCTTATGCAGCACGTGCTACACAATTTAATTAAATCGTGTAGGTTAAAACAGCAAAGTGTGTATTACGTCGAGGACTTTATGTTCTTAATCCAGATGAGAGCCCATAAACATAAATTAAAGCGGATGTGCATTGGGAAGGCATTGTTTTTAATTAGAAAAATTATTAAATGCACACAAACCTCGGTCCAAATTGGCTCAAAGGTGGTTGAGAGCTCACTCAAGTAAATGTACTTTTGAGTTAGTTTAGCACAGATTTGATCTAATCATGCCTCATAGTTGATCACGTAACCAAGTAATCATTATAGATATAACCTCAAATGTATTTTACAGGTGTACTCTATGGTAATTTACTAAATACAGTATAACCTGCTTACTTTCGTTAATTTGTATTTAGTGAAGAAATCTGAACAATCTACCACTTAACAAAAATACATACTTTAATCGGCGTTTATCTATTTATCTCCAACGTTACAGATCATAACCATGTATCGTTGCTAATGTTAACGATATTGTACATTCTAATCACCAGACTCGGCATGTATCAAGTAATTTAGTTATATTAATTATATGTACCATAGAATCTAATTGAAACCAATAACTTGGATGTAGTTTAATGAACTTATCACGTACCTCATAGATAATCTAAGATTAATGTCATGAAATTAAATCAATTGTCCTCTTTAAGACTCGTCGAAAAGAAAAACGCAAATCCCGTCTAATTAATAAATACAACACAATGAAGGCTACACATGAATTTATGAGATCAATTGCTCGACTACAGGTAATTGTATCTAATCGAGTTAAATCGCACGCAATGTAACTGATTGACAATACCCAAATGTCAAGAGTGAACAAATCCTTTTGTATTGCGTATCGTAATGCCGACACAAAATGAACTGCAGAAAAATCTAACAATCCAACTCGCACACATATAGTCGTCTGAGGACTAGTCGTATATTTACGAGGTCGATTTAAAACAAATCAAACCACGACAACCCAACTACATTCACCAGCTGTTAAAACTAACGTGATTATCCATTCAAAAGGGCCGTTCGTGCATGCGGTCAAACTCCTCACCGCCGTGTCAACGACGCATACAATTCTCTAAATAGCACGAGACGATGGTCGACTCAACAGTGGCAACTTAAATCACAGGTATTGTACCAAACACACTAAAGATACACTCCGTAGCGTCACGGGAAACTCTATTTTAGCCGTGCAATTGACTAAATCACACAACACTCAACACACTCACTCTACCACAGTCTATGAGATTCAATGTATAACAACAGATCTACGAGCTCGACATGGTCACGGGAATGACCGTATTGTTGTATTCGTACTATTAATGTTGTTGTTCCGATAATTATCTAAGACGAATCGCGAGTTAGATTGTCGCTGCAACGCAGAAGGTTATTTTGTGTTTTATTTTGCGTGACGGGAACGCGACCCGGACGCCGCGTGCGCTGCACTGGGCTCGGTGCGAACCGCGCGGCTCCGATTTGAGGTTCCGGGCTTAAGCCGAGAAATCGTTCCGGCTCTGTGTTTTATCAATATTAATTACTGCAACTCAACGCATTTGTCAACAAACACTGGCCTTAAAACGATATATATAACGACTCCACGTTTCGGGCAATTGCCCTTCTTCATAGCACAGTGTTAACAATGGTTATTTTGCCATTATCTTATTTAATGTCATATAAGATTAACTTACCAAAATTTTGAATTTTGGGGGTGAGTCACAGGGTGCCCTGCACGAAAACCCACTATTGTGCAGTACTTCTATGCTCCCCACTTTCACCCTGTATGTTGAACCCTAATCCAACCGTGCTAATTGGAGGTTGGACAACAAACGAAACATAACGATGACATATAGATGGAAAAAGTGGAAGTCATCTCAGTTGCGCTGACGACACACATCTGTCAACCCCTTATCAGTGCCCTACCTTATTATGGACACATTTAGACCTTATCGGTCACGCCGTGCCCTTAAAAATCTCAACGTTCATCCTACAAAGTCCCATCCAAAGGGAGAAACACTCACCACTAGTACACTCAACACTAGTACACTCACCACTACATACCTGTCAACGCCTTTATCACGTAACTTACCTTATTACAAAAAATTCAGACCTTATTGGTCACCCCGTGCCCCTTAAAAATATCAACGTTAGCCCTACAAAGTCCCATCCAAAGGGAGAAACACTCACCACTAGTACACTCAACACTAGTACACTCACCACTACATACCTGTCAACGCCTTTATCACGTACCTTACCTTATTACAGAACAATTCAGACCTTATTGGTCACCCCGTGCCCTTATAAATCTCAAAGTTCATCCTACAAAGTCCCATCACAAGGGAAACAAATAAATAGACAAAATGTTTTTGTTTGTGCCCGTATTGAAACATCTGTACGCCGTATGGACATGAAAACTCAATTTCCCTGTACAAAAATACGGGGTATACACCGTATGCGTCGACAGGTATAACGACCGACGTAGCGATGAGTATGCAAGGGGAATGACTAAGGAGATTGATCGCAAGCACCTGTAAAGTTGGGCTAAAGTTAAAGTCGTGTAAAACAAGCTGGCTAAATTAACGAGAAAATCATTGTCGGATGATCACAACTGGAAGTCAAAGAAGAACGTGTCAGTGCCTGGGGCAAAATTCAAATTGTTTGAATGAAAAGTCCAAACGAGACCAGCTAGGATGGCAGTGCCTTTGGAAGAGGAGTTTGATAAACGAAGTGGGAACAGCAATTTGCTTTCAGTGGAACGTTTGAAATCTGCGCTTGTTAGCGCCTCTGTGACACTGACCAGGAAAATATGGACACTGACAAACACGTTCCTTTGGAGTGGGCAGGTAGGAACTTGGTTGGACAGCGCATTCGTGCACGACAGACAAATATGCACGACAGACAGACAAATAATCCCTGGTGGGCAGTGTGGAACCTGTTGTTCCTACCTGTAAAAAAGACTTGAACATAAGCTGTCCCTAGCTCTTACCGTTGGCATCTTCCTTCTCAGCTGCTTGACTCTGCCAATGAGCACTGTGTACAGCAGAACTACAATTCCTGAATCCGCACTGATATGGGTCGAGGCCTTTGTAAATCCGCCGACCCCTGCGGAGGTTCCAGTAATCCGCGAAAAACAATCTCTCCAACGCGGTGTGCCACCGATTAGAGGAGCAATTACATCGTGTGAATTTCGCAGATTGTGAGGTTATGATATTTTCAAGACCCATTTGGAGCATATCTGCCATTTGGGTCTATCTCAAAGTATTGTTTTGCATTGCGAGTCTGTGCTGATGCAAAACCAAATTTGTCTATTTTTTATGCATTGAAACTTCCTTTTCTATCTGCATTACGAAGAAGCTGGTGGCCTCTTTGCAATGCGCAGCACTTTATTTTTTTTTCATAATAAATAAAATAGCAATGAAGCTTTCAATGATAATCAATTCTAATAATCCGGGAATGCCACTTACAGTCACGTGCGATCAAATGTGTGACACTGTTCCATCAAAAACCTGTTGAATGCAGAATACAATGACCAGGAGTTCAGAAGGGCAGCACCATATGTTGTTGGTAGATGTAATAAACCAAAATATATATAGACTCGAACCATAAACTACTGAACTCAGGAGGTGGCTGGGTGGCTCTGCCCAAAGTGCTGAACACTGACAACTGAGATCTTGGCTTCAAATCCAAGCAGCTGCCTGTGATTACACCGAGTTCTCAAGTATATTAAGCTGATGGTCTCAGACCAGTCACCAATGATTGCATAAAAAACAATCATTTAAATGTGGTTCTGCACTTTATATGGCTAAATTATAGCCCTGAAAATTACAATATCGATCTGAATGTCACGCAATTGGGAAAATGTATTGTTTGTGGACCATAGGTCAAGTTCAGGGATCTTGTAGGTATCTGTGTAATATCCACTTCCACTGGCCGTTCTCAGATACGAAGGGGTGACACTGCTCTGTAAGAGATCCGAATTACACTGCATCTCATGATGTAACGCCAATAGCACATTTACGATAAAAATGGGGGGGGGGGGGGATTACTCAAATGGAACCATCATTCCCTCTAGTTCAGTGGTTCTTCACCTTTATTGCAGCCTGCATCCCTGTGGTTCTCAATCGTAAAAAAGTGTAATGTTAATGAATACATAGGGTTTGATTAAACAAGGTAGTTGTACTTACGTGCCAGTGCAGAATTAGCGTTTTCGATGATTTACCTTCTAAAAAAATCTGGCCATGTCTCGTACCCCCAGAAAGGGCACATCGTACCCCCAGTGGGTGCGTGCACCCCAGTTTAAGAACCATTGGTCTAGTGGGTTATAACTTGCAACATTTTGAGAAATAAGTCCAGTCAATCAAATTTTTACATTAAGATTGTATCCATATCGTTCAAACAAATCGGTTAATTTCCATCACGTAAACAGGATGTAGTGACGGAAATGTTTTTGTTGCTGAGATTTGCAGACACACCGTACTGATGACACTTTAAGTTCAGAACATATGGTTCAAGGCTGTTTGTGTGATTAGCGCACATTTAAGGTATGTGCGTGTGACAGACACACAGAGGCACAATTTTATTGCAGGAAACACCTGCCTGCTCTCATTAAAATGATGCCATTTCCTCAACGACCCCTCTCTGAAAACAAACAAAAATATGTTTGCACCTTTTAGTATCTAAGACTCTAAGTGCTCCGTGTGTTTGTATTTCCTTCCATTATAGGAATAAAATGTTTTAAGCATGGAATGTCATTCATTTTTTTTCCTTCAAAATAAAATTACAGTCCCACACCACAGAAACAGGGCAAGAATTACAGTCATTCTCATGCTAGTAGATTTGTGTCTGTGTTGTCATTAATTATTCATTCTCGATATTGCTAAATGTTTCAGGCGTGGTCTTTAATTCCATGGTTTGGATGAGAACCCTATGCAATTATATTGGCTCAAGGTTTATTCGCCGACCCGTGAAGACAAGCATCTCTAAACTATATCACTGTAACTGCCATGTGAAACATTTTTATTACAAAATAAGCTCCAGAGATTAACAGGTTTGAGCCTGAATAGTGCTTGGATGGGTGACCACCATGCACGTTCGGTTGTTTTTGGCTGCTGTGGAGCTACGGTGTGTGCATTAGAGGTCAGTGCGGCACAACTACTTTGTTGTACTGTGCTCTACTTTCTATGCCCCAACATCAATGCTCCCCACCTTCACCGATGACCATTGTGGTGAACTTCGGTCGAATAACCAAAAACACCCACGTGGCACCAGGATAACCTCCCCCAGTAGTGGATTGACAAAGTGTTGTACGTGTACATATGTACGTAAAATCCGTAAATATTTCGTGTCTATGTGGTTAGGTATTTATGTGTTTTGTGCAATACTCGTGCGTGCTGTGGTCTATGTAACCAAAATCGACTGCACTTAAATCAAACCTGGATTTTTCAGCCATAAATCTGGTGTTTCACAATTCTTATAATTTTCATTTCAATGCGGTCCTTTTTTGCCAAAGCTATGGCGGCATGAGCTAAGTTGGCACAAAAATGTGCATGTCAAAAGGTACAATACATGACTGGGACATTATGCTCAAGAAAGGTTATGGATACAAATCAAATCTTCCATGGCCAAACCCAGGGGCGGTTTCTTCATTAGGGCGATTGGGCGACGCACCACCAATGTCATTGAACCACAGAGTCACGCTAGCCGTCACTGTGCCTCTGGATATAGTCCAATCAGCGTCATGTCACGTTCTGTGGAGTACCGCCTCTTTTTGGGCGATTTCACTCCGGCTGAGAATCGCCCCGAGTGGCCCCATAGACTTACATTGAAAGATGTTTTTTTTCGAACGGCGGGCGCTCCAATGCATTCTCTATGGCTTCCGGGAGGGCTTGCACTAACGTGCTTACGTCATCATACGTGCTAACGTCATCATACGTAAGCACGTTTCATCCAACAATATAATTTATCGCCACCTAGTGGAATCTTTAATAAAATAAACTTGAGTGGTTTGTTTTAATAGTGAGTATAGAAACAAACAAGATGTATTGTAAGAGTCACTTTATTTTTCATTAATATTAAAGAATTGAAGTTGCCTTTACATGCTTAAGCTGTTAATTTATCCATTGCATGGGTGGACCTTATCCTTATCAATCATCCAGACATTTGCCCCCCCTGAGAGATTTTGCAGGAGCCGCCACTGGCCAAACCAACAAAACTGGCCTCTGTACAGAAGATGTATAATGTTTGGCATGTCCCATTAACCGATTCTTTTTTTTTCAAGTAAACTACAAATCACACCACAATATTTCCGTACATGACCAAAGTGCATTTAAAACATCAGTTTGGCAGATTTTCTCTTCGATTTGATTCTGCAGTCCGACAGCAACAGCAACAGCTCCGTGTTCTACATTAATGATGATGGTCAAACTTGTTCACAAATGAAACGTGAAACACATTGATCTGTGCACAATTTATGAGGTGTGCCTTGAGGCTGCATCTTGCATGCTGCATCTTGTTATATATCTTGCAGTTGCTGCAGGGCCAGTTCTTGCAGAACCTCACCGCAGCGTCTTACCACGTAACATAATAAAAATTAAACAAGCGAAACTTCAATTTGAAACGTAAATAGAGTGGTAAAATGCCAATCAACGACATCAATGGTTTGCTGTAAAGTTTTTATTCATGATTACTGAAAGCAACACTATTTGCTATGCAAAGACTTAAAGTAACGACTGTATAGAAAACAACAACAAAATACTGCACTTTAGCGTTATATTGAATATCAAACACTGGATTATTTCAATATAGAATTACTGTTTTGCATTTTAAATTGCCTTCTTTTATTCTGACCAGTTGGGTGATTTCTGTACGACAGCTGAATGACTGGCATTTGTTTTTGTTGTTGAAATGTACCCTTGCAGTTTTAAAATCTGCTCCCAATGCAATCCATAGTTCAGACATGCTTTTCACAAACATTGTGCCAAACGTGAACACCCTCGAATTTTAGTCAATTAAGTGCCCTCTAATATATACACCATATTATGTACAGTAATTAAATCAAGAACAGGAGCGACAGCTTTTTATTCGGGTTTTCTTCAGTGCAATGTAATTGAGCTGGTGCCATCAATCTTGTCATTCTTAGGCAATCTCTGTGGGCTGAGCAAACAAAATTCACTCTTAACATGTCCACGCAGGAGCTCAGGCTCTTAAGGGGTCGTTAGCTCCAATACCCAGGCACAGTATAATCCACCCACGAGTCACCCAACCAACCGCCTTTGTAGCTTGTAAATATTAACCTGACTGAAAAAGCAAACAAGTTCATCCCACATTCATCAGTCATTGGTACTTAACTCCTGTAAACCTTTCGAGATTTACAGTTCATTTGAAACATTCTCCAGGAGTCTCAAAGAAAAGTGTCACTGTATTTTTGTGATGTGATATTGTCAATTGACAGTTATGGAGATCCGGGGTCCACTTCAGGTGCGCTTAATTTGTACCAGATGGCCCGGGCAGGCTGTCCAGACATGATGACCTTCCACCGAGCCAGTATTTTTTCAGAGCTGTCCTTGCCAAACAAGATGCGCCCAACTTCGACCTTCTGTTTTCCACTGCTGGTCTGGATAACCTGGAATAACAGGTGTGTCTTTGCCAGCTGTTCAGATGAATAGCTGAAAGCCACAGATTCATTAAACTCGATGCCACCATCTCTTTGTTTTTGCATGATTTTTTTGGTTTTGATATATTTTTCATTTTCCACAGAAACGGTCAGCTTTACAAATAGTCCTGAGAGAGAGAAAAAAACACAAATACAATAACTTCAAATTATAACTTAAGACCATTCTTGTTGTTAATGTGTTTGCCACATGGCCCATAGTAACTAGGCAGGTTAAACCAGGCCTCAGCTCTCTGCAATGATGATCAGCAATTATGTCAGTCTTAGACTGATTTGTGGAATTACCAAACGCAAAACCATCCGGTACACTATAGCACTGTGTAATAGAGCTGGGATATCCCATTTATGTAATCAAGTACTGCACTCTACTGGGTATTTGTTTGCTTGGCAAATCGGACAACACTTAAATCGTTGGAAAATAGTCTCACCTCTGTTCGTAAGTGTGACAATGGATGAGAGTTCATGGATGGCACTTGTTGAAATAATTGGCATAACCACGCTAGGTTTGGCTTACAGGGGGTTTGCTGCCTTTGGGTGGCAGGATGTAAGAGCGGCCATCGATTGTAATGGGACCCATGGAGTTAACCTCAAAAAGTATTCCCATTGTAATTCTTCGTCAATTAGTCAACTAATCAATTACGGTACAGTATTTCAGAAGGGATCTTCCTAACGGCTGAGCCAGAGGGAATAACTCTTCGCTATATAATTGAAAAAGAGCACTTTGCATTTGATTGATAAAGATGATGGCCATGTGTATGCCACTCTCAAAACTGAAAACCTACCTTGGGATCCATTTTGAATTGCGTTGATGTTCCGTGCTTGTAACACAGTGATCGTAAGCTTTTCAGCCTTTGGAAGGTAACCCAGCGATATTGACAACTCACCATGTTCCTTAAAGATACATTACAATGCAAAACACAAATGTTAAATTCATTATCATATTGTGTTGTATATGGAGCTTTGCATTGACAGACTACCAGCTTGTGAATTGTCCACAAAGGCCAGCTCTAGGAAATGTGGTTCACACATTCTGATAAACTGCACTGATGACCTTTTGCCTACAATGGTAGGTCGAATGTGCCGACTGGTCAAATAGATGACAATGTAGAAGCTAACACGGCCCTGGCGTATTGTACATTTGAATGACTGTATTCAAAACATTTCAGGGTAAAACCAGCCGGCCGTGGAGTCATGTTCAACATGTTCGCCAACATTTAGAACACAGAAGGTCCATTTAAACTGTGAATTTGCACTGGAATGTAGAACTTTATACAGCGGTGGCAGTCAAAAGGTGACGAATAAATGTGTTCAAGTCAGGTTGAGACTTTAGTTTTCCTTTTGTGTGAACATTACCATGTTAGAAACAATACATGTTTCAATGTGTTAAAATAATAAAAGTGTTGTCAGCCTTTGGGCGTATCCACCAAAATATTTATCTGATGTGACCAACCACACCCAAACAACATGAACTAGAGCCTTCCCTAAAAGGAAATGGCTGATTAGCGTTCCATTGTGTCCCCATAAAGGTGTGTAACCTTTTGCTCAAGTTGAATGGCAATAAACGAAACCCTGTACACGATATCTACAGAAATCCATATCGAGTGTCTGTAAGACATCGCGGGCTCAGAGGATGTCGCAACCTTGCTGCCATTGCTCAGCTATATTTACGGTTCAAGGTTCATTCAGCTGAGACTTGTTTGCTTCCTTGGCAGTCACTTTAATTATTTAACCTGCAAAAAACACCACAACTCTCTTCCATAATGCGTCTAAGTGTTTTTTTTTTCTTTCAATAAAAACATCTGTGCACCGTATGAATAACGTGTACCACAGTATGAAAACTGAGTGCACGAAATGAAAATAAAAGTGAGCGCTCAACCAAAGCGATCACACCGGACTTCTCAGCGTGAGCATACCTCGTTCCGGCACAACTTTATCTTCTTGAGGAAGTGCTGGGGAGCCTTCATGTCCAGCAGGAGGTCTCGCAAGGGCTGCTCGATTTTGCCGACGATATTTTTCTTGGAGAATCTGTCGACTTCGAACAGCTTGACGAGCACGGTCCTCCGATGCAGCTCCAGCAGGGGCACCGAGAAGAGGAAGCTCTCCATGAAGATGGGATTCGGAGTGTTGTGATGGACTTGGCTCTGCAGCGACGAAACGTCTGGCAGCAGCGACACGGTGCAGATGAAGGAGGCTGGCTTCCCGAATTCTTTGGCTGGCAGATCCCGCACTTGGATGATCTGAACGGTCAGGATGTTCAGCTCCTCCTCATATAAAAGGCAGAAGTTGATAGAGCCCAGCGGACAAGATTCTTCAACATTTTCCAGGGGCTGATTGTGAAGGCAGAAGCGTAAGACGTGCAAATGAGCAAATGCTGTTCCAAGCAAGCTTTTTTTTTTAAATAGCTCTTGTATACTATATAGACTTTATATTTTATGTAATATATTACCCCAATAAAGTCAGGAACATATATGCGAAATATTCAACGTGGCTGATTATTTGAATATGCAATAATGTATACGATACAGAGTTGTACAGTTCTACATTGGAATTTGGTTATTTAATACTCTGGAAATGTGGAGAATTTAAAACATTCATATAATTGTGTAAAGATGTCTTTATATTTTAGTTTGAAAATCAAGATTGTAATAAAATAACTAAAAATAAACAGCACAGCCCTTAGTCAATCCACTGCTGGATGGATTCCTCCCCATGCTATGTCGGTAGTAAAGGTTATTTGACTATACTTCACCACATTGATCAGTGCAGGTTTGAGAAGCGGAGGAGTGGAGGGGCAATAACTGGTTGGGATATCGTTTGCCCCTGATGCCAACCGTGGCTCGGCATCAAACTCACAAAAAAGACCAATCAAGGTATTTGTTAAAATATATATACATAATTGAGCACACATGCCCAATAAGTAAACTGAACACATTGTTATTGTATGTGCACGTACTTGAGCTTGTTTGTAAATGTCTACGTTGAATTGGCTTGGATCCAGTGGGCTGTTTATCGATGGGCGGCGCGAGTTGATTAACAGGTTGGTAGATCCATACTGAGAACCTGTTGAGACGATCACGATCAGTGGCACAAACGCAACAAAGCATTTCGGGAATGACCAAATTATTTCCACTGGAATGGGAAACAAAATGTATTGCATTTACTCGAAGTAAAAATTTTAATTGGTCGAAATGTTTCTTAAAATTACATATTCAATGCGATTGAGCATTGAGACAGTGCTCATTTCCTGTTTACAGCCTTGAGCCCAGTGGTGGAAATTCCACATTCCTATGGTGGGACTAAGTCTCTCCATTGGGCAACCATTAATGGACTTCCACAAGGTGGTACTCATTTTAATCAACCCCAGAGAGATGATGGGCCGAGTCAACTCCCAATCAGGATGCAACCTTTCGAGTGCGAGCCGTTCTACCGCTGAGGCACCTGGGTGGATGCACGTGGCAAGGATGTGAACTTTGTACACATTTGCAATGGTGTCACGTCACGCAACGTGCTGATCAGTGCTGAAAAAATATTTCTGAAACTTATTATCTCATAAAGTGATCAAATTTGAACTGATTTATACGTCGATTAATCAGTAGCCATTCTAAAATGATTGTCCGCCCTCGAATCTCACCACAGAGCAAGCCCAATGTGATAACGATGAAGATGGTGATGTCATAAGTCCCTTCAAACCTAAATGCATGTTTTTATCCCCATGTGCAGAAATTATGCAATCATTTTTTGAGTCACATCAACTTTAATAAACAAGACAGTAAATCAATATTACCAAATTATTTCATCAGCTAATAGTTGCAGCTCGCGTGGCAATGCTCGTTGGCAATCATGTTGTGCCTTTTTTATATAAAAAAAAACGTTCACCTGGAAAATCCCTTGAGATAGAAAATCTTGTTGCCAAGGGCATCCATTAGTATGAGGAGTGCCCCATGGGAATATTTTGATTGCAGATTTCACTCCACGGGAAGAATTTGAGTAAAAAAAAAAACCTGTATGTAGTGATGGGTTGTGACCAATCAAAGCAACAACCCTGAACCATAGCAAGATCAAAGGGGGAGCTGAATCTTGACAATTTACTTTGGAAGAAGAACATTACCATCTTGCACGTGTTTTTAAACTCAGGGCGGAATCTGCCTTGGTCAGCATGGTGCTTTAAATGGTGCAGCACATCGTAATTATAACATCACAAGATGTCCCGTCGTGCCCTGAAGGTCGTAATGAACGTGAGAGACTGGTATTTATACGCTGTAATTTTTTGTCAGAGCTGCTGTTGCACTTCTACTTTGGGGATGTTGTATGACAAGGAGGGACACACCCTCGGGGTTGTACAGGGATTGAGCACTCGCATTGCCCAAAACTGCACCTGACCTTTTTTTCTGGAATGTCACACATCCAGTTTTACACTTCATATTGTGTCTGTGCTTGTCATTTTTGCATTTCAAAACACATTCCTGCGGAGGGAGCTGGTAGGAACGTTGGGTTGCTCGGTCAATGGCCAGGGTCAACGGCGGCGTGGTGTATTCCGCAAATATGGCCGACTGTGAGGGCGGGCACAAGCCGGTGTGAGTAGGTTAAATGTTGAGTTTTATGAGGGCACCACGGGGTGACCAGCCCCTCCCCACCCAGCCCAACCCCTCCCACCCCCCACCCAGCCCCACCCTCCCCACCCAGCCCCTCTCCACCCTCCCCACCCAGCCCCTCCCCACCCTCCCCACCCAGCTCCCCACTCAACCCTCTCCACCCAGCCTCACCCCTCCCATTTTTGGATGCACGACGGACGGACACAATAATCCCCTGTGGGCTGGTGTAACCAGGAGGTTCCTACCAGTATAAGTGTGTCCTGCATTTGCCGTCGTATTCTACACATTTCTAAAATCCATTAGCAGGTGACCATTCAACCCATATATCACAAAACAACTGCAGTATGAGCAGCATGAAGGGAATGTAATATTACAGTACATTGCTGTTCAAATTTGGCACCACCAAAATGAAATACATATTTCAGTATGGCAAAATAATGAAGGCGAGGCCCTGCAATTTGCTTGCTCATGCCAAGTCCGGCAGAAGGGCTTCCACTGCAGCAAACTCTATAGATGGCAATTGATCTCCTCTTCCATGTTGACCTGGCGTGTTGGAAGAGGTATGTTATACCCACACTTCGCTGAACCACATACAACATGTGTTGTACCCATTGATGCTGCATGGGGGAGGGGGGGTGGCGGGTGAAGATGCTCGGACCATCGATTCAACTGCCGCGTTCGAGATGAATTGGAACCGGCGCCCTCTGGATTGCAAGTCCACAGTCTGCTCACCGTAACTCCACGGCAGCTCATATTTTGTGCAATTACCAAATACAAACAGGTATTTAGCACGACCCATAGGCTTGCTTAACAGAGGTTCAAAACTTAAATTCGAGGTGGTTTAATATTTTTTTTTCAGACCCTTGCTCTTAAAAATGCATTGCTCTCGCGAGTGTGCGTGCGCCTGTGATAATGCACGTTTTGAAAGCCACATTGACATACTTTGTCATTCCACTGCTGGATGAAGGGCTTCCCTTGTTTATGATTGCCATTGGATTTGTTTTGACCATGCTTCACCACGCTGGTCGGTGCAGGTTGCACGAAGAATGGAAACGTGGTAATCACCCAGGACCATTTCAGATCACTCGCCACTGATGTTAGTCGTGTCCAGGAATCGAACTCTGGTTACAAGTGTCAGCACACGGCTGGACAACTGCGCCACTGCTACTCTCCCCCCTCCTCCCCCACCATGTGCATCTGCCATAGTCAATTAATAAAGTAGCTCAGTACAACATCGGGAGGGGGGGGGGACATCACGAAACACTCCCGAAACATCACTTTGAATGAAGGCCATTCAACATCAACATTCTGAAAATATTTGCATGGATGAAATATGCAAATAACAATCCCCCCCTCCACCCCCACTATCTTACCGTCAGTAGATGAGTAGCACATCTGGCTCTGGAGCAAAGATGTATTGGTTTGCATCACATTAACCCGGGCCAAGGAGTCTCCAGCAGGCATGCTGAAGCGCCTTTCAAAGTCCTCTCTGCTGGGTCTGTTCAGGTACACGGCGCTGCTGCTGCGACTGAGTTTCAGGTCCGGCTGGATGACTCTGATGCTGCTGCCGCTGCTGCTGCTGCTGCCCTTTTGCTCCGGGCTGCTCGTTCGGTCGAGATTTGCCCCGGACGATGTAAACCATCTCCTGAGGTCGCAGTAGAGGCACATGGCAGCCACTGTCACGCACGACACCGGGAACACCAACGCCACAACAATGAGCAGCCCGTCTTGGGATGCCTCGGCAGAGGGAGGCATGCTGATGAGCGGCCACCTGTTACAATGGCAGGCAGATGTATATTTTGATTGTTTGGAGGGTCTTTTTGTGTGTGTGTGTGTGGCTAGGCTGAGAAGTATGTGGGCGTGTACCTGCTTTGTTGCCTCAGGGATTTTTCTTTTTTTAAGTTTGACTTAGCAGGTAACAGCTTGGAGTGACAAGCGAACATGTGTGTTAGCAACGAAATATAAGTGAAAACAATTATAGTCTTTAAACTAGATTCGAAGCTTTGTCTCTCTGTTTGTCTATGTTGTGTGTCTCTCTCTCTCTCTGTGTGTCTCTCTGTGTGTGTCTCTATCTGATTGTGTGTATGTCTATGTGTCTCCGTGTCTGTGTTTTGTCTCTCTCAAATTTAGCAATCTTTGGAAGAACGTAATCAACCAGGTAGGGTGTTGACTGTTGTGTTAGCCGACTCTCTGTGTTGTATTGCATTATATTTCTAACTTTACTATGTTTGTTTTCTCATTCTTTCTTACCTGATTATGGTTGCTCGTGTTGCAATCGATACGTCGTATTTTATTATTATTTTAAAAAAAATTCTACATGACTTTACTGTAAGAACCAAAGAGTAATTCTAGTCTTTATATCTGAATTTAATTTAAAGGAAGAATACGCTGTGGTTATATAGCACATTTGGGGTGGTGATGGCTTTTTAACGTATTCATTAATTTAATACTGCTATGGATTAAAGGTTATCAAAGCGGACTTGAAGATCCAGAGGGCACCAATTCGATTCTGTCTCCTGGCATGGTGGTTTAAACAATGGGGGAGTTCATCTTATTAGGTTCTTTCGGTAAAGTCACGTAGAAGGGAAGTAATAAAATAATAAAAATAAAACATAATAAAATAATTCTCACGACGTTTCGGCCACAACGCAAGCAGCCGTCCTCAGGTGAAAAGAGATTCAGACGCTATCTCCCCGACAGACCTGGTTTTCACCTGAGGACGGCTGCTTGCGTTGTGGCTGAAACGTCGTGAGAATTATTTTATTATGTTTTATTTTTATAATTTTATTACTTCCCTTCTACGTGACTTTACCGAAAGAACCAAGAAGATGAATCACTGCAGTCACGAAAGCTTTAAATCAAAACTTGACTGGGTAGTTAAACTGCCCAGCTCTAAAACTCAAAACTGAACATTCTGTTGGAACATTTCCGAGGTTCATTGCCCGAAGTTTGTTACCCGACTGGAGCCGTTTCATTGCGCTATCCAGCTATTTTCCAAGGCCGACTTCGTGAATACATGAATATAGTAAAACAAAGATAAAGGTGCAGCCTTGTGATGACTTGCTTATTGCACTGCCAATGCCATTGCCTCCGCAAGATAACCTCATTCGGGGGATATTTGGCCTACTCTTTCACCCTGGTCACATGTCTTGGAAGAGGTACCCACACTTTACCCCACCACACTCGCCCTGTCCATCGACTGGTGGTTTGCGAGTCCAGTGCTAATCATTGCACAATGGCAGCATCATAGGAAGACGGTAATTGAATATAATTTGTTTGATCACTTTATTAAAATTATCATTAGCCTTGTTCTATCCACTGCTTGATGAATGCCTCTTGCAGTAATTGGTGTCTCGGCAGGTCTTCATTATCTATCATTGACCTCGCATGTCTTGTTCACCTTTCTTGGTAAAGGGGCTTACAAACCCAGACATAATGTCATCATTTGATTAAACCTTTGCCACTTTACCTTTTGAATAGGTCACTGATGCTGAATAGAAAGGGCACCACTTGGTGGGCTAAATATACGAGTCTCATTTAAAGAGTATTCAGCGTGCTGAGGGCGGTCATCCATTCATTGTGCGTCTGTATTGTTCAGTTTTTGTCGAGACATTACTTGTCACCGAAATTGTATAATTTACAGTTTCCTGGTGGACTGCGAACTCAAGATATTCCAATTGAGGATGCATCTGGTTTCCTCTATTCAAGTCAAAGAACAGTTGGGAACTCTGTGTACATACACTCAGACCTTGGCCTCTTCTGCGCGCTTCCGTCTATCTCACTCTGCCACCACGTGGCTTGTATTGCACTCTGCAGGGACAATACAAATCACAAGACACACGTAATACTCATTGCAGTATGTATGTAGAACTTATTTTGCACCGTACGTTGCCAACCGTGCTAATCGAAGGATGCGGACGGACAGGACAACAAACTAAACACACACAAAACTGTTCTACAGAAATGAGTTTTCAATCCAGATTTAAAAGCGCATTGCTCCAGTGGCTTCGAAAGGAAGAGCGTTCCAGACGGTCACAGAAGCGCGTCTGAAAGCGCGCGATGCAGTCACCGTCTTTGTGCGATGGTTCGCCAAAAGTCGCTGCGAGGATGACCGGAATTGTCTTGATGGTTTAGCGAGGTATCGTGGCTGATTTGTGGCAAGAACTTTGTGCGTAATGAGTTCGTTCGGCGACTGTAAGCCAATGCAAGCTCAGCGAGCACTGGACGGATACCGCCGAATCGTGCGGTAAAAATGATGTGACATTGTGTTGACTTTTTTTACCACCCATCTGTACCAATGTTACTGGCAAAAAGTCTAGGAGAGTAAATGTACCCGTGGGTTCTTTCGGTAAAGTCACGTATAAAGATAAAATAATAAATTAAATAATAACATACGATGTTTCGATTGCAACACAAGCAACCGTCATCAGGTATAAAATTTAACCAGAAAACTATAGCGAGGCCTCGCTACAGAGACAATCTCCCTCTCTGTGCCTGTGTTACTCTCTCTCTCTCTTATGTATCTTGGTGTTATCTGTCTTATTATATGTCTGTCTATACGTTTTCTGGTTAAAATTTTATACCTGATGACGATTGCTTGTGTTGCAATCGAAACATCGTATGTTATTATTTAATTTATTATTTTATCTATATACGTGACTTTACCGAAAGAACCAACGAGTAATTCCTGCAGTCACGAAAGCTCCAAATTCAAGAGAGTAAATGTCATTTCTCCATTGCTGTGACGCCACAAATGACAGACACCACTGTGAACACCACGTGTTAATTTCGCTCATGCTGACCCAACTGTAAACCATTTGGCTCGTCTCTCTTCACATTGGCACAACGTGTACCACACTTTAATCTATTTTTTTACCTGTTGGGTTCGGCCAAATATTGTACTTTGAGATCTTAAATTACAGTATTAAACACAGAGTTAGTCACACGATTGGTACTGTATTCCTCGACTTTACTATTAAGATAATCTAAGGTGTAAAAAAAAATCTGTTTTGTAAGTTGTGTATGTATTTGTAGCCTATTGTCTAAACATCCAAAATGTACCCAATCTGTCGAATCTGGGAAGTTAAGCAGCGTGAATAATAACTACGTGCGTGGCATACTCCAAAATAATGCTGTTATTATTACCAGACTCATGAATGAAGATGGAGTAAAAACTCAAAATCTCACAAAGCATAGAAGCTAATGCATGTTCGGGGTTACGCTTCGAGATGGAAAGGAGAACACGGATTAGAGTAAATATGCAGGTTAAAGACAATTTTCACTATTAACAAAAGTACGTGGGCTTGAGTAGCGCACATCATAGAAATGGATGGTGGCTGGTGGACAAGAATAACTTGTATGGGAAATGCCCAGGAAGACAACCACCAGATGGAGTGATGAGATTGGCTCGTGTGTCGGTTGACTTGTTGCATCGTGCCACCACAAGAGATGACAATTTATCGGGGAGGGCTTCATCCAGCAGTGGATTATGGCTGATGAAAATTATAAATACACTGCCTGATATTACTTCACGAGCTGTCGTGATAAGGAAAAGTGCATCGCCATCATCTTCACATACTTTACATATTTATCTTAATCCAGCTTTCTCTGTAGTTTCACATTGTCTGTCTTTCTATTTTCCAGTAGGGGGTGGCAGATGAGTGTCTTACATGACCGTCAATTATATTCTCGAAACATTGTTGTTTCTCCAGCTTTGCTGCTGTTAACTTTTATTCAGACGTGCACATTGGCCTTGTATGTCATTGTCCTGTGAAAATTAATTAACATTTCCATGCCGTTTATCTAAACACTACTGGATGATAGGCCTACCGATGGCACGTCGGTCATGGGAGTTGTTTCGTCCGTACTTCACCACATTGGTCCATTGTGAGCGAGTGAAGGACTGGTTGAGGTTTCGCTGGCCACGACTGTTGACCGTAGCCAGGAATCAAACTTGGGTTTCTGGATCTATAGTGGTGTAGTGTGCTAATCACTAGGCTACTGATCCACCCAACCCAATGTCATGTTAAATACGATTCAACAGAGTGATTGCAATTGTAATGAGGCATTATACACAACACTTTAAAAATATATATAAATTGAACTGTTATTCTTACTGCTGTCTTACACATTTTAATCAAAGGAGAATGTGTCTATTTTCAACAGGAGAATGTCGTTTTACAGTCTACTACACTATATGATATACGCAGTTTGCTTTTTTACAATTAGATTGCAAGCTTTTTACAGCTGTTACACTGGTAACGGTTCGCTTTTATGGCTGAGTGGTGCTATAAAACGGACGTAAACCATGTACAGCGTAAAGTGTACATGTTTTTAAAATAAAGAAATACATATTCCACCAATAGTTTACCATTTGTCGGTGCAAATAGAGAACTAAGTAAGAACCCATATTAAAATTATTTGTTAAAAATGTAGTGCAATAATTTGCCTGGAATGTCCCCTTCTTCGCAAGAAATATAGATGTCCAATATAAGCTCCAAGCTCGCCCAATGATCAGAGACACTGGGCTGAATGATCCCAGATTTAATAGACTTGGCAGTAGAATGCCCACAGTAAAAATGTTAAGAATTTTCCAGTGGGAAGCCCCGCGAGCTCGTGAAAAATAAAAAGATTGACCGGTGTCTCTTTGTGAAAATAGAATGGCAGTTTGCTCTCTACCTTTCTTTAATTCCAGAGAACGGTCAGGTTATACCGGGTCATTTAGTGCTATGACGCACTTTCGTGTTTACAATGAAATACAGCCAACTCTGCTTTAGTGATTAAACAAAAATGTTTTCACTACTGAACACCAACACATATGCATGTGCCTCACTTGCACTATCTATATATATAAAATCGTTCATGTCTGTGTGTCTGTGTGTGTGTGTCTGGACTGCACTTTCATTGGACGGCGGTTGCCCCTGGCAACGGCTAGCCACGCCTTCGCCGCTTTCATTGGACGGCGGTTGCCCCTGGCAACGAGTAGCAACTTTTCTCCGCGGGGTGGACGCCATTTTTAATAGCGCGGGGGGGGGGGGGGACCGGCACCCGTACCCAGCGTTCGCCGGGTGGGAAAATCAGGCAAGGCGGGAGGCTCTGCACGGTGCTAGGCCTCGACACCCAACACGCCACTCTGAGGTAAATTCATACAAATTTCACGTCCTCTACAGAGTGGCGAGGGAGGCAGAGTGGCGAGGGAGGGACTCAGCCTCAAAACGAGTAACTGGTGTGGCGTATTAACATCGCCACTGGGGAGACAAAGGCGGCCGGGCGTGGTGGATACAAGTCCCGGGCAAAGCCGGGTCATGACTATGTGTGTATGTGTTTATGTGTATGTCTGTGTGTCTGTATGTATGTGTGTATGTATGTGTCTGTATGTGTTTGTGTGTATGTATGTGTGTGTCTGTATGTATGTGTGTGTGTATTGTGTTTGTGTGTATGTATGTGTGTGTTTGTATGTATGTGTATGTCTGTGTGTATGCATGTGTGTATGTGTTTGTGTGTATGTGCGTGTATGTGTGTGTCTGCAGCAAGCGCGTGTATGTGTACCTATGGACGCGCGCGCGTGTGTTGTCTAGGGGGAACGGTAGTGTAGTGCTTAGCGTGCTGCCTGTGTCTATGTGTGTGTGTCTGTGTGTGTGTCTGTGTGTGTGTGTCTGTGTGTGTGCGTGTGTGGTGTGTGGTGTGTAGGAGGAACGGTAGTGCAGTGCTTAGCGTGCTGCCTGTGTGTGTCTGTGTGTGTGTATCTGTGTGTGTGTGTGTGTCTGTGTGTGTGTCTGTGTGTGTGCGTGTGTGGTGTGTGGAGAGCGGTAGTGTAGTGGTTAGCGTGCTGTCTGTGTGTCTGTGTGTGTGTGTCTGTCTGTGTGTCTGTGTGTGTGTTCTGTGTGTGTGTCTGTGTGTGTGTGTGTGTGGTGTGTGGGGAGCGGTAGTGTAGTGGTTAGCGTGCTGTCTGTGTGTCTGTCTGTGTCTGTCTGTGTGTTTCTGCGTGTGTCTGTGTGTGTGTCTGTGTGTGTGTCTGTGCGTCTGTGTGTGTGAGGAGCGGTGGGTGTAGTGGTTAACGCTACGCTGCGCTACCAACCCGGCGAACCGAGTTAGATTCCCGCTCATGGCCACCACCGATCAAGATTATTTGAACCTCCCATAGGTCGACTCAGCCTCAAACGAGTAACTGGTGTGGCGTATTAACATCGCCACTGGGGAGACAAAGGCGGCCGGCCGTGGTGGATACAAGTCCCGGGCGAAGCCGGGTAGTACAGCTAGTAAATGTATACATGCGGTGTATACATCTCAAATAGAGCATTACACTGATTAGCAGTGTTAAGTAGGCAGACGTCTTTAGCATCGTACGTAGCCAACCATGCTAATCGGAGGAGCGGGTGAAGGACAGCAAACTGAACTGCTTTTTTGTGTTTAGAAGTTCAACATACATACAGACTGCTATTTAGCATCTACACTAAGGTCAACAAGATGTTTGCAATGAAGAGCAGGCTGCCTTGTTAACTGTGCCATGGTCTCCCATGTCACTGACCTATGAATCATTCTGGTTTAGGGTGTCCCCTGGGGGATCTCCAAGTGAACTTATATCCACTGGTGGCTGCAGTCACAGGTGGAGGGAAACTGTCAGCTTAATCGCAAGCGTGTTGTTTGTTAGCAATTTTATTCAAATTAATTTAACTCTTGTCGTAAGATATTGTTTTTGAAGATTTTGCTAATTTTCATTTTTGCTGAGATAGCCAAACATTAATTTGTTTCTGTGCTTTGAAAATACTCTAAGATCTTAAAACAGTGGCTAAAATTCCACCATGCTATGGTAGGCCTGAGAGAAATTTGGAGGGCAAACGTTGGCAGCAATCTACATCAGCAGCACACTTACTGTGAGCAACATATGGCAACTTGGTATGGCAGTGGAATAGGTTGATGGAGTTACGTCCAAACAAAATAGAGAATGATGCAGCAACTATTGCCGGTGAAGAATACCAGTGATTAATTGCCAAAAAAATCCCATCGTGCACAGCGGTTTCCAAACTTTGTGTACTTGCTGACCCTTTGTCAACGATTAATTTTTTTTTTCGCAGACCGCCATGCAGCAATTCAATATTTTTTAAGCTGAAGTATGTTAAATCGTAATATCTTGCGACACTTGCACGGCCCACTTCCCATAGCCTTGCAGACCAACGTTGGTCTGCAGGCCACAGGTTTGGAACCACTGTCCAAGTTGAATCATTGCGGTCCCAGTCATTCTATTGCTTTTGAGATTTGTTTACAATAAATGTGTATAATAATCCAAACAGGACAGAGACAATATTCTTTGGTTCTTTCGGTAAAGTCACGTATAAAGATAAAATAATAAATTAAATTAAATACTAGCATACGACGTTTCGATTGCAACACAAGCAATCATCATCAGGTATAAATTAAATAGAAACACAAATCTAGTATACTTAGAAATGTAATGTAATACAACAGAGAGTCGGATAACATAATAACATAACATAACAGACTCACTGTTGTATTACATTACATTTCTAAGTATACTAGATTTGTGTTTCTATTTAATTTATACCTGATGATGATTGCTTGTGTTGCAATCGAAACATCGTATACTAGTATTTAATTTAATTTATTATTTTATCTTTATACGTGACTTTACCGAAAGAACCAAAGAATAATTCCTGCAGTCACGAAAGTTCCAAATTAAGTTAGGACAGGGACAATTAAACTCACGTGCCTTATCATCTGCATCATTGATAATGTGTTTACGGATACATGGTGCTCGCTTCTTAGCACTGAGTACAGTAGCTGTTTACATGGGCATAACACTTGGCAAGATGCCTGGTTGCTGTGAAATACGCGGCATCAGATGTGCTCTGGCATACGTCTGTGGTAAAAACATCTCTGTATCTCACGATGCGCGAGACAGAAAGGTCAAGCGACATGTTTAAAGGTCACGTGATTGCACCATATTACGCTATCGTGACACCAAGACACACGTGTATATATCCACTTAGGTACAATGATTTTGTTTCTAAGTGCATTGCACAGTATGACTGTAGATACTTGGCAACCAATAATGTGAAGACAAATGGAATACTCGATGTGTATGTGTATTGTACAATACGACTTAGTCACACTAGTTTTTCAAGCAGCCGTTGATTTAACTGAAGTTTACCTTGATGTTTTAATTAACAGCAAACAACAAGTGTTTTTCTGTTTAAGTTAATCATGTGACTGTTTTAATTATTTATTTGGGAACATCAAAAGAAGTCTCAATTGATACATAGCACAGCATCTTAGCCATTCTTTACATTCATTCAATATTGAATGGAAAAGGAATTGTTTTTTTTCTTCATTCTTAACAGACTCACACGGTGAAGTAATATTAAAACTCTGCTGTGACCTCAGTTGTGAAATCCTTGACTTATGATGTAATCCGGGAGTGCTGAATATATTTGTTTCTGTATGACTGACTGGCAAGTTTTTTTATTCTAATAAAGAGGTGCCATTGTCATCGTTCACGTATTTTGTGCCACTTCTATAACGTTGAAAGAGTTTCGAGTGAATTTGAGAAGCGTCGGTGGCGTAGATATTATCGCACTTGTGGTTGAAAATTCACCGCACAGATGTGTTCAGTTATTTCAGGAAAACGATCCATGAAATTGCATTGCTAATGTGGACACCGCAATTCCTTCGAAATGTTGAGGCTCATCTGGAATGCTCGTAGGTGTTTAGGGTTGTGCATTTGAGCGAGGATGTTTGTCATTTACACCTACATGTCTGTCGTTATAGGATAGGAGAGGATTGCTGATGATGCTTCTCATGAGCAACCGCTCGTTTCTGTTTGCAGCTGTTGCAGCAGGAAGATGAACCTTATAAATGCATACATTTGCTCAAAATAGTTTGAACATTATTATTATTTTAAAAAATAATCACTCTAAATGTGCCCGATCTCGTTAGATCTTGGAAGCTATAAAAAGTTTGAAATTTACCTTGATGTTTTAATTAACAGCAAACAACAAATGGTTTTCTTTTTAAGTTAATCATGTGACTGTCCTAAATATTTCTTTGGGAACATCAAATGGAGTCTCAATTGATGCATACCACTGGTTCGCACTTCAAATAACCAGTTTTGTAGACTTGCGTTGCGAGGTGAACAGGTGATAGTAGTCCATCGATACCCTGTACTGAAATCTTGTCATTGTAAAGCTTTGAGGATTGGCCCCTCATATGCATGGAGAAGTTTTTTTTCAGGAATTCTGGTTTCCTCCAATATCAATATTATTTCTGTATATAATTAATTACAATACAGAATGGAATTTTCTATATGGGATATAACCCTGGATCGGAATTTCTTTATTTTTTTTACCAGTTGAGTTCAACAAAACTCGAATATTCTGCTCTAGTTGTATCTTCATGGCTACTTGTAACCCATGACAAGTACTGTAATGGGTTACTATCGTATCTGAGTGAAACTCACACGTTAAACTTAGTTAGACTGAAATTTCGATTTAAAGCTTTCGTGACTGCAGGGATTCATCTTCTTGGTTCTTTCGGTAAAGTCACGTAGTAGGGAAATAATAAAATAAAAAAATAGACTGTCCAAGCATTGTAATTAAACCGAGTGATTATAGACTTTTCCAAAGGGCACGTAAGAAGCATATGGAGATGCAATGCGCTGGCTATTGCTGCAAAAGACCACGAAAGAAAGACAGGCGCCACGTTCATTTGTCTTGATTCGTCGTGAAAGAGTCATGGTGTAGATCTTTTGGGATCTGGAGGCTGACAGTGTGGCAAGGTAGCATTGGCTCTAAGCATTGCTCAAATTCTGTGTTGACCTTGGCTGTGCCACCGAAGCATTGTGCACCGGTGATGGAGGAGCCACAATTCCCCAAAAACGTCATATTTTAAAGGATAATGAGCTAATGAAGCATTACACAATGAGAAAAAAGTGTTGAAGAATTGGCTTGAGTAAAGATCAAAAGGCAAAGGTGCAGCCCTGAAATGTCTTGCTCACGCCACTGCTGCTGGGAGGGCCTCCATTGGATAGAGCTCTGGAACGTCTCCAATGGAGGGGCTTGGATGAGACAGGAGGTACCCACACACTACCCCACCACACGCAACCTACTGATCAACTGTGCTGCACCTTCTTGGTTCTTTCGGTAAAGTCACGTAGAATGGAAATAATAAAATAATACAAATAAAACATAATAAAATAATTCTTACGACGTTTCGGCCACAACGCAAGCAGCCGTCCTCAGGTGGAGAACAGGCCTGTCGAGGAGACAGAGTCTGTCGTGAGAATTATTTTATTATGTTTAATTTTTATTATTTTATTATTTCCATTCTACGTGACTTTACCGGAAGAACCAAGAAGATGGATCCCTGCAGTCACGAAAGCTTGAAATCGTGCTGCACCTATTTATACTAGAAACTATTTTTTGTTATTTTAACAGGTAAGGCCCCACTGAGCTACATAGCTCTTTTTTTCAGAAGCGACCTGCCCACAAATGATAGCTCAACGAAGTGGTTTATCATCTGGAAATATATATTTTATTGTTTGTTGCGGTTGCACCCGAATCAAGAGCCGAATGGCTCACAGGGTTATTCCAAATAAATGGAAAAAAACTGAAAAATTGTATAGCAATCCACGCGACCACGGAGAGATCACTGCAAACCCCAAATATACATGTATCAGGGTCGGGATGGAACCCACGACCTCCTGTATACCAGTCGCGGTAATTAACATCTCGCCACCATGAAATAAATCCTAGTTTTAAAATTAATAGTACTGATCTAAAATATATTTTACAGCATTAATCATTTACCTATCGACTCTGCTAAGACCAGGGGTTACTGGGTGAAGCAGACAACGTGGAAATAATAATAAAGGTCTTTAGTCCAAAAACCTTTTCTAACCTTGCATGTCATATATTTCCAAATACCATGAGCTGACCTTTCGGGGGTAAGATATCTGTGAGCCAATGTTCCTGCAAAGCACATACGTTAAAGGTCCAGTCAGTCACTGTTCAACTGAGAAGTACTTTCGCATTGTTAACAATCTCCCGTCAGCCACATGAGACGTCAAAGGAACAAACGACTCAAACGGTGAAAAAAAAAAAAACATCAAGTCAGCTGCTGGTCATAATGACACACCAGTTCTCATAATCACAATTCAGCAGATCAAAGAAACAAGATAGCATTGAAGGAAGGATAACAGCACTTCCATTGTTAAAAAAAAGATGCATAACCATGGCTGGAAACCTCAAGGGCATTTTTTTTTCAAACAGAATGAGCTCACGTCTGTATTTTTATAGCTGCTAACGTAACGTCAAAGAATTGAGACAAAAAAAAACACTTATTGGCAATCTAACAGACTCGTTAAGATGTAACCCATCAGGTATTAAATATTTGAAAATACTTTTTCTTTTGTACAGACATTTTAAATATGTAGTAATATCCTCTACTGCTGTCATTTAACAGATCCCCTGTGGAAACTTGCGGCATCCCTGAAGAGGACCCTCCGTTTCCTCCGGTCTCGTTCCGTTCTTCTTCTTTCTACTGCTGCTAAATATATTTCTCTTCTTTGATTAAATTCTTCCGTCTCATTTATGGCCTCTCTACACATATTTTAATGGCATGGTTGTCTCTTTTAGGCTACCGCTGCCTCTTCTCATAACATAGCCACAACTTGCTCAGCTCTCTGTTGCTTTATTCCGTTTAGGAGACTCTTTTCTCTGAGCAATTCTTCCAGCACTGACTCATTCCTCCTCCTTGCCACCCAGGGAATGTGCAGTATGCGCCCGTGGCATGGCATGTCGACAGATTCCATCATTTCCTCATCTGCTTTCACCATTGAACAGAATTCATATTTATATAATGCAATCGGGAAGACCATTGTACGTATAATTCAAAATTTTAGTTAGTTTGTTGATGCCTTGTTCTTCCAGATGAATATCATATGTGTGAAGTAATTCCTTGCTACATCTAATGTCCCCTTATTATCTCGCGTGCAGCTTTTATTGGTGTTAATCTCACACCCTAGATTCGTCAAACCTCTTCCCTTCGTCAATGGGTTCACTTGCTACAGTAATCGTTGTGTGTCCTGCTCTCTTTCTGTCACAACGAGGAGCAGTCCAAGTGGAATGCTGTTGTCTTTGACCATCTAAAATATTGACCTCGCTGCTCCCAGCATTCTCAGATAGCGATGCTTATTTTTGACTGAGATTCGATTCACATTCGACTGCTCTTCATGTCACCATCCCATTTGTCGAGCGCATCTCTCAACGCATCTCTTGCGCAGATGTTGAACGTGTAATGTTGTGCTAGACACTGGCCGAGCTCAATTTCCAACCATGGCTAACATTAGCAACGGCAGCAGCAGAAATGTACGTACACTCTATGTATTTCGATTTAAAGCTTTCGTGACTGCAGGGATTCATATTCTTGGTTCTTTCGGTAAAGTCACGTAGAAGGGAAATAATAAAATAATAAAAATAAAACATAAAACATAATAAAATAATTCTCACGACGTTTCGGCCACAACGCAAGCAGCCGTCCTCAGAATTCTTCACCTGAAGACACTCTATGTATGTTGAACTTCTTTCACACCGTACGTAGCCGACCATCCTAATTGGAGGTACCGGGGGTTAGGGCACAAAAAGCAAGTGATACCTTAACCTGGCCTGGGCCTCCTCTTCAGCATCCCGTGCTGGCCAGCGTGGCCAGGCGTTGGCCAAACAACTCCCATGAGCAAAACGTCATCGGGAGGTATTCATCCAACATCTGGTAGTGGATTAACAAAAGGCTGTAAATTATATAATAATTATTATTATTGTTGTTAAGTAGGTGATGTATACATTTTTGTTGGAGATCGTACGTCATTTAGTGACATCAGTTCACATTCCAAGAGCAATTTTCCATCTGCTTTAGACAAGTCCATCACCGAGTACAGCTATTAAGACATTTCTGCATGCACACAGGAGCTCATGCATGTCGCCTGCAACTACTATTACGCATTCGGTAAGTTTTGCTATGCTTTCACAATTTAGCAATTACCATGCCTTCTAGCATCGCTTTTCTTTTCCAAAACAGACATCTCGGGCGACTAATGTGCTTTGGCCTTTGATGTGTACCAGGGAAGTTGATAATGTTCTCAGAATGAGATGTTTAAAGGGGCAAGTTAACTTGCCCCTTAGTGCTGTATCATTTTTATGTGATTGTACTTACATTTATGTTAACATTATACTTCCACTGGAAAGATACAGGGCTTAGTAGAATGTTTACGCAGTTTTAAAAATAAAACCATTGTAGTTCTCTTTTATATCATGTGCAGCGGTGGCACAAAGGTGCAGAGAACTGCGTTTGAACCCAGTGAATGGAGTTTGAGTCCTGGCTGTGGCCAACATTCGCGGCAAGTCGATCCATCAATCTTCAGTTTGCGTACCAATATGGCCCTCGATAATTAAGTAGCCATCGGTGCACATTACAGCGGAACGGGGACGGTACAGGGGTCAGAGAGCAACAGGAATGAGAAAAACAACCCATCACGACCTCGGCGGCTAATAACACTGACTGAGCAAAGTAAATAAAGTGCAACCGTGCACAACGAATCGTATAAGAAAGGTAAGTAGTAAATTTGAAAAAAGTCAAATTAATGACAAGTAAAGAGACAGCTTTAATTCTAGATTTGAAGCTTTCGTGACTGCAAGGATTCATACTATTAGTTCTTTCGGTAAAGTCACGTAGGTAAAAATTTTAAATTAATAAAAGTAAAATAAAACAAAATAAAATAAAAACAAAAAAATAAAAATAAAAATTCACGACGTTTCGGAAGCAACACAAGCCTCCGTCTTCAGGTGGAACCGTCACAGCCACGACAGCTGTATTACCGAAAAAAACCTAAGAATACGAAAGAGACAGCTTTAATTGAAAATGTTTACATGTTTTAGGAAGACGATTCTTAATAGGTGCGCCTTGCAGAGGCCAAGGGAATTGAGAGACACCCGGCGCGTTTTGGATGTCCGGTTGCAGTCAGGAGGTTACGTGGTGTTCCATAGCTGTGGGGCTGCGCTAAAGAAGATCCCATGTCTCCCCCACCCACCCAATCAGCGTCCCATGAAAAAATCCTGGGACTGGGTGAGTCTCGCCGTTCCCGTGGAACGGAGTGTCAAGTGACGTCTGAGCTGATCCAGGCCTCCGACTTCACCAACCCAGACTGGCCAGCAAGGTGAGAGATGGCGTGACAACACCCAGGTGAATGATCAAGCGTGGGGAAGCGTCCGTCCAAAGTGGATTGACAAAGGGCTCCAAACCATGTGCATGTATGTGTAGATTCTGTGGTGGAATGATTCACCACCCCTCTGGCGGTATGATACAAGATTCATACTCTTAGGTTCTTTCGGTAAAGTCACGTAGGTAAAATAATAATAATAAAATAAAAATCTCTTTACACGCTACAGTAATTTTACTGGAGCAGTTACACCTGATGACGGAGGCTTGTGTTGCTTCCGAAACGTCGTGATTTAATTTAGTTATTTTCATTTATTATTATTATTTTCTTTTATTATTTTTACCTACGTGACTTTACCGAAAGAAGCTAAGAGTATGAATCCTTGCAGTCACGAAAGCTTCAAATCTAGAACGATACAAGATGCCTGGTCATGATTTGGTCCACAAGAATAAACCCTTTATTGAACATTGCGGTGAGTGGTGGCATATGTAGTGGCTGTAGGGGTGACTTGAACCCATTATATGCAATATATATGATTTCAAAAATATTGATTCTTGCATAGTAGTTTTAGTCTTTGTATTGTGAGCTTAAGAAACAATACGAATACTAATCAATTATAGTATATATGTTTGCTCTCATTTTCCCCATAGCAGTGTATAGTTACTCTAATTCATTAACATCAATGTGCTCAAATTAAATATACATTAAAACAATGTGCGAATGTTCCACAAAAATTACGAAGTTGTTTGACCCATTGCGTTTAAAGTTTGATAGTTTAACAAAGTGACCTAAATAAAAAATAATTGATACAGTCATGGTGTGAGAGATCGCCCATCTGCCAATTATATTCCAGCACGTGCATTTCGCCGGATGATTATGTTGCTCTTCTTCTTGGTTCTTTCGGTAAAGTCACGTAGAAGGGAAATAATAAAATAATAAAAATAAAACATAATAAAATAATTCTCACAACGTTTCGGCCACAACGCAAGCAGCCGTCCTCAGGTGAAGAACAGGTCTGTCGAGAAGACAGCGTCTCATTCAGACGTGTCTCATTCAGATGCTATCTTCCCGACAGACCTGGTCTTCACCTGAGGACGGCTGCTTGCGTTGTGGCCGAAACGTCGTGAGAATTATTTTATTACGTTTTATTTTTATTATTTTATGATTTCCCTTCTACGTGACTTTACCGAAAGAACCAAGAAGATGAATCCCTGCAGTAACGAAAGCTTTAAATCGAAAGATAATGTTGCTGTTCAGACAGCGAGGACATCTCAGGGTCCTCCAAGGGCTCCTTTTAGATATTTTTTGACCTTTCACCCCCCCCCCCCAAATTTATTCTAATTGCACTATCAGCATCACATTCTGAGATGAGGAATCCAACTTGAAATATCAGAGAAGAGCATGCCCTATGTACTCGAGAATGGTTGTGTGATAGATTTTTTGTAGGGCTTCTCCCAAATAATCCTTCCAAGTGTAATGTCCATCCTTTGCACAACAAGCATCGGTTGCACGTTCCCGTACACTCTGCTATGAGACTGTGTTCGTCGAATCACAGTCACCAAACCGTATTCTCTCTCGTCCCAAAGTTGGAATTTTGCCAAATGTAACTGCATAACCAAATGTCTTACGATATACATATTTAAATGTAGAGTCAGTAGCAACTGGGTCGAGACCATTATCTTGCTACGGGTGAGAACCCACTTTAATAACGGGTGGCTAAAATCTAGGATTAGAACCCAGGGCTGTCAGCAGCGTTGGCTCGGCGTTTCAGACACTCTGAGCCACTCGGGGCCACTTTGCTGCGGTCGGATCGAACGCGACAGCCGGGGAGAAACTTGGCCGCGACGCTGACTGCACCCGAGCTGTTTCCACAGATAGCAGTGCACCGACCGACCGCCTTCAGTGGAGCGTGGGTGTCATTCATCCTGAACTGGCCGAGGAGCAAATGTTATTAGCATGCTTCGAATGAATAAAGGCAGTATTTTTCCATTACATTACCTAATGTATTTACCCATTCCGCAGCAGCTGAAAAGGTAATTAAAGGCTCCGAAAGAAGAATGGGCCTGGAGTGCCAGGAAAATGTGCCAAAGGAGAAGAGAGAGAGAGAAAAAATACCCCATTCATGACACAATGGAACGTCACTCAGTAATAGCACCAATGTGGCACTTATGTATTTTCTTATTTGACCTTTAATAACGTATTCATGTATAATGTGTGTTTATATAATGTGTATAACCAGGCCCTATAGAGACTACACTGTAATATATATTTTCATTTATTCTGGAGGTATTTCTTGTTGATCTAGTAAAATGTAATCTTAATTAATGCGTTTAAATAATCTGGGTTGACAATATTATTTTAAGGGTAGTATTTTGCAGCAAATCACTGTGGTTTTATTTTCATGAGAAGCATGAATGCATCGGTCTGTGAAATGAGAAGTGCAGACTGTGAATATGCTTGCCATTGCTTGTACTGTGCGATAATTATGCTAGAACAGACATTATGTTTATATTCTTGCAAGTTTTAATCCATCCTGTGTTCTTTGGAATCAATTCACTGGTACACGAGGGCGACCATGTCAATCTTCACCACGCTGGTCATTGTGGGTTGATGTGAGCCATATCCAGGAGTAAGACATGCCGTCGGGTTTACAGAGCAGTGCAATAACGAGTGCATAAGTTATTGGCGTGATGTGACGATGTGTATGAAAATACAATGCGCCCCACTCTCATCGTTTTCACGAAATTGATTTATGAATGTGCCCATGACGTCAGTGGTATTAATAATGCAATGAATTTCCAGAACAACATTGCAGGTTTGTTATATATTGTCTGTGGGTTTCTTTATTCTTTTATGGAATGGAAAAACAATATTGGATTTTTTTTTCCTTCACGATCATTCCTTTAACGTGGCTCATTTGTCATTTACCCAAGAAATTGATATGCTGTCATACTTTGGCTGCAGATGTATTTACGATTTGCTTCACTGTGAGACCAGCCCACAGTGTTGGGAATTTGAAAACATTGCCACATTGCTGTGCGAACATTTTCATAATGTACTTTTTTTATCCAGCAGTGCAGTTCTTAAGATCCACAACCCGTTCCCAAATCTAATCGAAATAGAATATAAAATACAAATAACAGTTAAAAAAACATGTGAATGGGATATTTACAAGTACACACATATGCGCAATTTGAACAAAGTCATCTCATCTTGTATAGATTATTTCGTCATTTTTGTATGATGAGATTTCAGTCAGTATAGGTACTCTTTATAATGTGCTGCAACCTATGTCCGTGTGTTTTCCGTAACAAAAATGGCGTACTTAATGGGGTACACTTGTGCAATATATGTTTTCCGTGTTTGCCGCTAGATTCCAGATGCATGCCGTGATCAAATGTGACAGCGCCCTTGTGCAGCGACACATTAGAAGAGCAGCAGCAGCAAGAGTGCAAACACACGGGAGAGTGAAACACGCCAGTGGGGTTTCAAGAAGAATGAAGATGCACTTTCTGCTGACAACTTTACGAATCTCATGGCGGAGCGAACAGATGGGTGGAATGGTTTCAATCATAATCTCCGCATATGCGTGATGGTGACAGAGGAGCCAGGACACGTGACACTTTAACTCCAGCCAATAATGTACTTTGTGTCGAGAGGTTCATGTTTGTTGACAGAAGAGTAGGAATTAAGACGTGTCATTAGTGGTACGAGTCGGCAGTCGCACGTGTAGAAACAGTTCATCAGTAATTCGTGAGAAGTCGAATAACTGATAAAGATTTTTTTTTGGGGGGGGGGGTTAGATTGCGTGAATATAAATGTGTCATATTTTTGGTTCTTTCGGGAAAGTCACGTAGAAGGGAAACAATAAAATAATGAAAATATTTAAAAAATGTGTTTCCCTTGTACGTGACTTTACCGAAAGAACCAGGAAAATGAATCCCTGCAGTCACGAAAGCTTTAAATCAAAATTTATAAATGCGTCGTTAAACCCGCCACCACCAAACACAGCCAACTAGTGAGGATTGTCATGCAAACAGAGTTCAGCACACCGGTGTGTTGGAGAGTAAACCCACAACATTTACGACGTTTCGCTGATGATTACAACAACGAGCTTCATCAGGCGATCTTAAATAGAGGAGTAGAGGTGATGTCATCACTGTGAGCCTATCAGGTACGAAGATCAGAGGGGGGTTAATGTTGTCATATAAATTACAATGGATCATGTTCATCTGAGATAAGCGGTACATATCTCAAATGGTCAGATGGCTCGGCAGTTGAGTGAGGGGTTGTGAGTTTAATCTCCGATTCGGGGTAGACTCAGCCCATCATCCCTCCATAGCCGATAAAACGATCATCACTTTGTGGAGAAGTCAACAGTGGTTATACTCTGGATAGACTCACCCCCGCCATAGTCATGTGGAATATCCATCACTGGGTTGTTAGCGCTGTTTAAAGGGGGGTGAGCACCGCATTGAGATCCTCGTCAAAAGGCAGGCAAAACGCTTTGAGAACATCCGCAGAATTGTGGTGGTCCCCCCACATCTTGTATCACGATTACATGAGCACCAGGTAGAAGGGGGAAGGGGGACACACGCGGATTAGAGAATATGCACGAGCTATTTATCAATTTTATTGTCAAGAAAAAATAGGTGGGCCTGGACCACTACTCGTCACGATCGGTCGAAGCGAACGACTCAGTGGCGGCAGCAGGGAGAGAGAGGGAGGGCGCTCGAAAATACGTCAGATGCAAGAGATGGAGCGATTAAATCGGCTCGTGTGCAGGTGCCAGATGATTTGTTGCATAGCAGGAATGGGAGAGAGATAGCAGTGGCTTGGAGAGGCCTTCACCCATCAGTGGGTTGATCATGTCTGATTATGATGATGTCATGAATGCTGCATGAACCTAACATTGGTTCATTGCAAACATTTCAAGCTTAATTCTAGATTTGAAGCTTTCGTGACTGCAAGGATTCATATTCTTAGGTTTTTTCGGTAAAGTCACGTAGGTAAAAAAATTAAATTAATAAAAGTTAAATAAAAATAAAATAAAAATCACGACGTTTCGGAGGCAACACAAGCTTTATTTAACTTTTATTAATTTTAATTTTTTACCTACGTGACTTTACCGAAAAAACCTAAGAATATTTCAAGATTAGTTTCTCAAAAATCCTTCACAGTTATTTGTATATACATATGAGCAATGTTACTGGCTATGTATAGTTAATTGTGGAGTACAATTGACTTGTTCAATTTTAAGAATTAAAATACGTATAAATATGGTGCCAAGGTATTTCATAATTGTCATTTAGGGGGTATATATTTATCTAAATATATTGTGATTGGTCCTATACAAAAATACAATAGAATGAAAATAAGATATGCTTATACGGTTGTGTGAAATGTGTCTTTAAAACTCACGATAAAATTTTTTTATGAAGACGTTTGTCATCATGGGAAGGTTTTTTTGAATGGGAAGAAGATTTCAAAGTTATCTCTAACTTAACAGAGGTCGATTGTTCTGATGCCTGGAGGCACTGCGATCCAAAATACAAAATAAAAATATCAGCGTTGTCAAACAAACATCTGTCAAACCTATCACTCTTAGGTCCTTATCTCTTGCCATCTGTGGTATCTAGGCAACATTATATAACTTCTAAAATAAAGTGCAAATAATGCATTCAAATAACAATATATAGATGCCATGTAAATATCTATCAGCATATGAATAAAGCCAAATCAGTGTTGTAATAGCCATCATATAGAACTTGAATGCAGAACTTGCATATGTTGAATGTCAAAACACATGAAAGGCAGAAATGAATGTTGCTTGTTGTCACGAGATCACCACTGGAATTGGCCATACTCCAGGTGTTGTTGGGAAAGTGAAGAAAAAGAACAAAATAGGGAGTGCAGGTGTGAGGGCGATTTGCTCATTTCCTTAATCCTCGTCCCAATTGCCGAAAAGCCAAGGAATTCACATCCGCAACAACTCACCCAGACATTACCTCAGTCTTTGCTCATAGATAGGCTACAGGAAAGAAAACGCAGGTCTGTCACTACGGCCCCATATGGAACAGCTATCAACTCGGACCTTTGCTCTGTTATTAGAAAATGCTGCACATTGCTATCCTCTTTGGTAATTGCCATTACCTCAAGTTGCTTCATTGCGAATGTTTTAGTTCTGTGAAGTGCCAGGCAAATCCGGTCATTATGTTCGAGTGTATGGAAAAAAAGTAATCTTTTTTTTGTTTTTCAAGGGAATGAAAGTAATACGAAGTTATATCACACAATGACAGTGTTTCGATTTAAAACTTTCGTGACTGCAGGGATTCATTTTCTTGGTTCTTTCAGTAAAGTCACGTAGAAGGGAAATAATAAAATATTTTATTATTTCCCTTTTACGTTATTTCCCTTCTACGTGACTTTACCGAATGAACCAAGAAGATGGGAAAGTGAAGAAAATAATAAAATATTTTATTATTTCCCTTTTACGTTATTTCCCTTCTATGTGACTTTACCGAAAGAACCAAGAAGATGAATCAAGAAAATGGCAGTGTTGTCGCACATATAATGGCAGATCCATTAATTTAATAAGAAAATATGTCATGAAGTTCTTCTAGGCCAAGGGAGTGAAATTAGAAAGTGTTTACTCCTCATATTCATGTATTTACATGTTACAAAATTACACCCTTAAATATTTTACTTTGATTCAACTGAAAAAGTATTTAAGAAACATGTGTATTTTTCAAAGGGAGACCGAGTAGTTATTTACCTCGAATAATAAATATAATAAACATAATCTAAGTTGTGTTTGTAGTTTGTACACAGCATTTCCATGTTTTATTTACATGAAAACATAGCAATGAAAGAAAATGCGATCAACAAACTTACATCACACCGTGAAATCACCCACGTATAATATGAACACATTATTTGGCATTATACGATGTTTGTGTTCATTGTATCCATCCAGCAGTACTTAGAGTGTTCGTTCAGCTCCACTGCCGGCCGCGGGATCCTGTTCGTCGTACAGAATTGCGTTGTCATGCCGTCACGAGGGTGTGTTTGGGAGGATATTTTAAACTTATATGTAATATATTTTGCACTTAAGATATATACCCAATCCTGCGTGAATGTTACATCAAATGGCCCCGCTCTCTTGCCCATTTTATTCCAGAAGCATTATGAATAACAGTAATTGTGCTCGAGCCTCAATGATGACGGATGCATATTTTGTGGCCATGCTTCTGGGGTTATTTGTATAATAGCTTGATGTAGGTCAACGTTTCAACTTTTTTAGCTAGAGTGTTTATTTAAAACATTCATCCGTTCAATTGGATATCAACAGTGAGGAAAAAAGCTAAAATATGATTTTACTTAATTTACTGGCATGCAGTTGGGTTATATATCATTCGACATTCCTGAATTTTCTCAAAGACTGGATTAGAAAAAGGCCTTTCCAGATTTGTTTTGAACTTTAGGCTATTTTCTGAGTCCAGTTGGATCAATAAAGGAACAATAAGCATTACGGAGTTCAGTTTAGTCTTGTGATGCGACAATTACCGATTTTTCACGTAAATATTTTCCCAGCTCTCAGGCGTTTTTTTCGCAATTGCATAACCAACCGCCGGATTTGACATTTTTTGCTCAAAAAAAAATCTTATACAGGTTTACGGAAATGTTTCCACTATTTACATTCAAAAGTTGACACGTGAAACTCAGTCAGCAGATGGTAGCATAAAAAAAAATCTTTGGTCTTAAAACGACATTGGCAGTAAGGCATATTTTTCCATCTACCTGAATGCAGAACATTCCTTCTAAAAATGAACCTAAATCCCATTTAATTTGGACGAAAGTGATTCACCTTAAAACAAATATTTATATATATTCGTAGTCAAATATACAGTGCAGCATTCTTTCAGGAAAGATGTTTTTTAGTATCTTGTTCTGACTCCTTGGCCATTTTAGAAGAATGCGGTGTTATTTTGTGGTGTTTTTTTTACTGATGTCTTCAGTGAACTTTGGTGTTACCACACACACGCGCGCGCGCACGAAACTATGCTCTTGCCTCTCCATAAGGAGACTTCCTTGCAGACGCGGTTTAACATAGAGCACACCGTGTTTATATGTAAATATTTGTAAACGGTAAGTGCATGGATTAAATTTCGATTTAAAGCTTTCGTGACTGCAGGGATTCATCTTCTTGGTTCTTTCGGTAAAGTCACGTAGAATGGAAATAATAAAATAATAAATAAATAAACATAATAAAATAATTCTCACGACGTTTCGGCCACAACGCAAGCAGCCGTCCTCAGGTGAAAAACAGGTCTGTCTTCTCGACTTCTTGACAGACCTGTTCTTCTCGACAGACCTGTTCTTCACCTGAGGACGGCTGCTTGCGTTGTGGCCGAAACGTCGTGAGAATTATTTTATTATGTTTATTTTATTTTATTATTTCCATTCTACGTGACTTTACCGAAAGAACCAAGAAGATGCATGGATTAAGTTACATCTTGAGCCCTTTTGTCAGTCCCCTTGCTGGATGAAGGCCTCGTGGGAGTTATTTGACCGTACCTCACCGTGCTAGTCAGTGCAGGTAAGTGATGGAGTTGAGGGGTGGGAGAGGACTGTGTCTCCAGGACTCGTTCAAAGGTAATTCACCACTGATGTTAGCCGTGGCTAGAAATTGAATTCAGGTATCTGGTGGGTTCATTGCACAAACCATGGGCCTGTCTTGGGTTGAAGTAGAGAAAGCTGCTGATGATCGTCCGGCATGGTGTGGGCTTGTTGCGGCCTTATGCGCCACAGAGAGCTCGTAAGTAAGTCATGGCACAGTGTTAACCACAGTGCCACTATTTCACTTCGATATACATTGAGACTCCGATCTGACGGGAGATATTAAACTATCTCCACTCTATAAAAGTGATTAGATAATTGGCAAAAGTTAGTTACTCTGCTGAAATCTCACTTATCAACATAAATACATTGTACACAAGTTACAACGTCGAACTTGCTCTCCAGTCAAGAGCTGTCATATTTGAGTGGTTGTCGTGAGAAGAGGCATCTGCATGGCCATATAACAAATCCAAACAACATGTGCTAATTGATATTCCAGCAGGTGAGTTTTATTGGTGAATGGCCACTCATTTATTTTGCTGCCTTTTTAAATGTCATAACAACTCCATTCGGGTCTAAAGTATTTGGCTGCAATACATTTCCACGTGATAAGCCACTTCGTTGGGCTATCACTTGTTGCCAGATGGCTTCTTAAAAATATCTATATAGCTCAGTTTGCCTTACCTTGTAACATTAAAAATAAGAAGAGTTTAATGTTATTTTTTTGTTTAAAATAAATGTGTGTCACTGTCTTTGTGTGTGGGGAGCGGTAGTGTAGCGGCTACCACGATGCGCTATGAACCCTGGCGACCCGAGTTCGATTCCAGGCCAACACCAGTGACAATTATCTGAACCGGTCCTGGGCCTCTCCTAGGTCGACTCAGCCTAAAATGAGTACCTGCTGCGGTGTGTAAACATCGCCACTCGGGAGACAAAGGCAGCTGGGTGTGGTGTTGGCCACCCATCCCCTCGTGTACCGTGCCGGCGTTCATAGGTGCTTGCTAACATCACATGCCCCAAGAGTCTGTTCAGGCAATAGGGGTGATCTTTGTACTTTCTGTTCGTCCAGTAGCATGGTGCCTCTCCTGGGAGCGATCTGCCGTGAGGTCTGCTGACGTCGTAACGATGCTCTTATGCTGCCAGGAGCTCGGATCTCAACAACACGTGGTCCCAGGCATGTATGCTTGGACGTCCACTGCTGGACCACTTTAAAAACAACAGGGCCAACGTTCAACAAAGTTGTGCAAGTGTGAGATGATTTAAACGTGGCCCCTTTTTTTATCACACAAGTGAAACATGTGCTGTGATTTTCTGCTCTTAAAAAATTGGCCCACAGTACTTGCCAGCTTCGTGATCATGTTTCTGTTTTGTTTAGCCCGCATACTGTATTATATGTGTGGGTGAATATATCCCTATATATGTTGAGGTCCACTCAGCCCTTCAACTCTGTGTGTTCAATACAATGACAACCACTTTGTGGGAAGCCAGCAGTGATTTTCCTATGGAATGACTGGATCTTGCCCCAGAATGTGGACTTTCCACGACCAGCTCTGGGTTGTACACAGAGGTGAGTACTGTTCCATGCTTGCGTGAGTGGGAAAAGTGTTTTGTTTTTTTAAAATATTTTTTGCGTTGAACCTCATGCTTTGTTACATATTTGTAATTCACGAGATGCTAATTGATACACTTTTGTGTTTTTACAGCAAAAACAAGCGATGTGATAAACAATGTGAAATATATTTTATTTGCTTTAAACTATGCAACTATTTTTCATTTTACCAGGGCCCACCGAGCTATATCGATATTTTTCAGAAGCTACCTGGCCACAAATGATAGCTTAACGAAGTGGCTTGTCATGTGGATATCAGCCAAATACTCTAAAATCATGTTTCTAAATGTGGGGTGAAAAAACCTGAGGACCCAGAGAAACATCCACGTGACCACGGAAAGAACACACAAACTCCAAATATGCAGGCATCAGGATTGGGATTGAGCCCACAACCTCCTATATTCTAGATTTGATGCAGCAAATCTGGCTGTGACGGTCCCACCTGATGACAGAGACTTGTGTTGCCTCCGAAACGTCGTGATTTTATTTTATTATTTTTTATTAATTTTAATTTCATTTTTTACCTACGTGACTTTACCGAAAGAACTAAGAGTATGCCACCTCCTATATACTAGGCAAAGTAGTTAACATCTTGCCACTGTGGCACCCCATGGTGTTACGATACACATCGACCCCGTTGAACAGTAAAATACAAGCACTCTCTGCATTTCTTTTTGGACGATTGGAAATGGCTTTGTGGGTTTAGACAAATAACTTTATGTTCTGGCTCCCCTGTGCCAAGGTAAAGCTTGCAAGACATACATAACACCGTCAGGAATTGGTACAAGTTGTTTTCATAAGCGCGCACATTGAAAGCGAGTTTGGTGTTCCTGCGAGTGGGAAGGTGCCTATAGAATCCATCACATCAAACAGGGCAGAGCAGCAAGGCCTCACTTGGGTCCAGCTTGAGACGTAAAACATCTGGAATTTTCAGTGTTATTGATGCCGGAATCCATTCCCAGGCTGGCGATTTTATACAATGGAATACAAATGGCTTGTCTGTGCTATTGGTGCTGCGAGTCTTGATGCGTGTTGGTATGTGGGCCTCACCTTTTCCCTACTGCTCCACTTCCCCGGTAGCAGAGCTAACATTTGTGGGATTTCTTTTGCTGATTGCTTTCCAATGATACAAGAAAACACGTGATGAGCTGGTAAAGATATTCCAACATTCTCCCTCCCCTTCTCTCCCCTCCCCATGCTTTACGATTCTTCTCTGTCCTATCTGTCTCGTTCGTAAGCTGTCTCGTCCATTAACTCTTAAAATACCATTAGCTTTAAGAAACATATGCATTTCACATTTTTCTGAATAAAAAATAATTGAGTCTTACATGAACAGTTTGCTGCAAGAATATAAGAACAAATATGCAGCTGTAAATTGATAAGAGTGTTAAATTACTCTTTGCTTCTTTCGGTAAAGTCACGTAGAAAATAAAATATAATAGAATACGACGTTTCGGTTGCAACACAAGCAACCATCATCAGGTAAGAATGAGTGATAAAACACAGACACGGGAACAGCATAGGCAGACACACATGCAGAGAGATACACACACACAGACACACAGAGCGAGACACACACCAAGATAAACAGGAGTGTCAAACGCCTAATTATAATCTGTATCAACATTGATACATAAATGCAACATTGCATTGAGAAGACAATAGAACATATTCAAGTAGAGTACACTCTATGAAGTTAAAACACGTTTTCATCCAGTTAGGATAGTCATTGGTATTATAATAATATCTACTGCTGGATGAAGGCCTTTCCATGCCATCACTATCTCTCACAGTCCTGGGATGCAACGGTCCATCCATCCAGCCTTCCCACGCCAAACCACTCACGGAGTTTGGCAATACTTCAGCAGCGTGGGCTGGTGCAGTGTGAGGGTTCAGGATTCGTGTGACTATCACGAGCCACTGATGTTAGTTAGCCATGACCAAGAATTCAACTTATGTGACGAGGTTCAGAGCAGAATGTGCTGGTCATTGTACCATCACACCATCCCACTACAGTCATATGCGTCAATTATTAAAACGATTAGACCCACAACATGTAAATAAACTATAAACTATGACAAAAATAAACAAAGATATTCACGATTGCCTTTGGAGCCCAAAACTGGACAAATTAAAGCATAACTTACATTTTTTTATTACGTTTTAAAATAGCTCACATCAAGAAACCTAAAAGTACATTTCCATTTTCTAGGTGAACATCTTTAAATTAATTGTAAACAGCTGATTCTAGATTATAATCTCAGTTTCGAACAGTCATAGGATCTAGAATATATCCATGTCCAGGGTCAAAAACTGTATTTTTATCCTCTGCCTATCACCTTCTCTTACTCATTGTAAAATAAACACACCCAATGTTCTGTACAATTACTTGAGAAGCAGTTGCATTTAGAAGGGACATAAATTCAACTTGTATTTTATTCATGGCCACCAATTAGCTCTTAGTACATTTAGTTACCTTCCACTCGACGTGTTCTGTGTGAAACTGTTAGCGGATTATGTTTGCAAAAGCATCTGCCAAATATATTAGTCTCTGAACACACAAATCTTATCCCTTCAACGAATTTAGAAGAATACTATTGTCGTGTATTTACATTTCTATTGTACAACTTGCCTAGGAAAAGGTGCAAATTGTCGATGAAAGTGTCGTTCAGGAACACATTATTATATTCTTACTTTAAAACGACTGAGAAAAGTGACAACATTCTGAAGATGGCAGTTCATTCCTCACCTTTTCCCTCTTTTTTCCTGTTTGTATCATTTATCTGCTGGGCTCTCTATCACTCCCTCGATCACAGCTGGGGATCATTGTAATTACGGGGTCGTTTGACGCCGATCACGTGGAAGTTGTGTACTCTGTCTTTGTGTGTGTGCTTCCTTACTGGTTGTTAATTCTAGATTTGAAGCTTTCGTGACTGCAAGGATTCATATTCTTAGGTTTTTTCGGTAAAGTCACGTAGGTAAAACATTAAAATTAATAAAAGTAAAATAAATAAAAAATCACGACGTTTCGGAGGCAACACAAGCTTCCGTCTTCAGGTGGAACCGTCACAGCCACGACAGCTGTATCAAGTAAATGAGAGATTGCAGGAGCTACCACTCCGTTTTGTTTTATTTTATTTTACTTTTATTAATTTTAATGTTTTACCTACGTGACTTTACCGAAAAAACCTAAGATTACTGGTTGTTGTTGAAAATATGAATACATTTAATTCCAGTTTACTGAAAGTGAGGGAATGATGGCATCAACCTAAACTTGACCTCACTGAGCCTTCAGCACTTGTGCTCCAGGTGTCCACTTGAGCCACGTGAAGTCATCCTGGAGGAATGTTATGGGTCTCCTGGGATCTGACCTTTGTGCACAAGGATCAGAGATCAGACGTTTTTAACCACAAGCCCCTTCATTATTTTTCTAAGTTATTTAAAAGTCTTGTTTTAGGAAATCAACACCCTTTAGGGAATTCTGGTATATGGTTGTTAATTAATTTCAGATTTACCTTTGGCTTCCGTGATCGAGGAAAATGTACGTTTTCACCGTAATTTTATTTTCAAATATCAATTTGCTCAAATAAAAAACCGTCGAAAAAGACCCTCTAGACCAGCAAGACTAGTACAATGTTTCAAAGCATATTGTGTATTTTTTTTACATACCCAGTGGCATAGTTTGGACCAAGAAATACACGTCATTAATTCCTTGGAATACCTTTGCAAGGGTCTTTTACATAACCATGCCACTTGCCTTGCTACGCACACGGAGAGGTGCACGTGATAAAGAGAGATACAGCACTGACGAGCGTGCAACGTGTTGGAAGAGTCTTCTTGGTTCTTTCGGTAAAGTCACGTAGAAGGGAAGTAATAAAATAATAAAAATAAAACATAATAAAATAAAATAATTCTCACGACGTTTCGGCTACAACGCAAGCAGCCGTCTTCAGGTCACGTCGTGAGAATTATTTTATTTTATTATGTTTTATTTTTATTATTTTATTACTTCCCTTCTACGTGACTTTACCGAAAGAACCAAGAAGATGAATCCCTGCAGTCACGAAAGCTTTAAATAGAAGTGTTGGAAGAGTTTAAGTAAAATAGGCAGCTCTGGTGGGCCTTCGCTCGTTTGGCTATTTTGTTTGGTTCAAACGTGCGCACGTTGAATTCACAAGACCAACAATGAGCCTTGGCATGAGAAGGCCCCCTTTATGGTGCTGTTTTATTTGGGCTGCACTACTCATCGATGGAATGTCCAGACATTCGCTTTATAAGCAAATCGGCGGGCTGCTCAAGAGACAGTGGCTGAAGGAAAATATTTTCACTGGCTACATAAGATCATACTTTTCTTTACAGAGAAGCTCCTGAACCCCCTTTTTTATTTTTATTGTAGCTATAAACTGGTAACTCTATTTAAATTAACTGCAATGACATCTCTTTAAAATCTATAATGGGCACATCAGGAAAGCAGAAAATAATACGGTTTTCTACGAAACATATAACCCGTGCTCTATATACTTTATTAGGTGATGCTGAAAGTCCTATAGCATTTTCAGACTGGGAAATATTCGAAACGTGCTTTGTAAATTCCTACATTTAGTTTACCCTAACTTTATATGCGAGGCCTGCCGAGTGTCCCCACCATACCTGTCTGTATGCTGCTAAAGCATCGTACAACTGAGGTGCATCGATTCCTCCTCTCACGATGCACGCAACGAATCGCGCGTGTAACAATTGATGAAATTATCGATTCATATTTAATGCAAATGGTAAAGGTGCAACCCTGCATTTGCTTGCCCATGCCACTGGTAACGGAAAGGCCTCCACCCAGACATTAGCTCTGTTGGAGCCCTTCGCGATCTGGCAGAGGGAAGACCACACATTTGTGAGGTGTGGTGTGGTGGCATCAGCGGCTTTGGCCGTGGCGACATCTGTATCTGATGCAATTATTGCCATATGGATTGTTATCGTGACCCTTAAAATATAGTTTGTATGATACGTGACAGGTACACATTACGTGGCAATCCTTGAATGAGTCTACGTAGATGTACACGCAAATATTTGCTTTCGAAACGTTTGGACTCTCTTGCAGTTACACACTATATTTAATTTGCAACTGCTATTGCCGTTTAATCACGTCGAAGGCATTCCCGTTTATAACTCAGAATGTGTGCATTGTAGTGTACACAAAGCAGCTAGTCCAATGTCATATCAGAGTCTCAAACATGACTTGTATTTAAACAAACAAGAACATACCTTCAGCGGCAACGTGAACCTGTCGGTCAAATTTGCAATGCAGAAATTCCCAAGTGGTTTAACAGTGGCCGAGATCTAATACCCTAAAAAGGGATTCCTTTCGGATTCCAGGGGATCCTGTAGCACTTGTGCACAATTAGTTCAATTGAGTTGTAATGTGAGCAATTGTATGCGGACAGGCTTCATTAGCACATATTCTCGAGATCGGTCCGATACCTGCATTTTTTTGTGCGCTGTTACTGAGACGTGGGACAAAACACAAAAAAACGGAGGAACACGCGAAAGTGACTCGGTGTGAAATCGGAGCCACCTCCCGCTTGATTCACCGAGTTGCCCAAAGGGGTTTCATTCATAATCCCCTATTAGCGGTCTAAACCCTATCTGGCAATAAATAATAGAGGCAGCTAGCTGGAATGTGCAATTATATCCCTGCCAGGGCATTACCAGCGGGAACATTAGATAATAAACACACGCATGCCAAACGTATAGATAGCAGATGTCAATATCAATTATGAGCTAACGTTTCGTGACATGCTGAGGCAAAACACGATGGTAATGCTGATGCCAGTTTTGACTGAAATGTGTAGCTGTCGTGGTCATGCACTAAGGCAGGGGATTTATAGTAAAGGTAAACGAATACCCTTTAACGCTTTGCAGACAAACATTACCCAAGACAGTCTGGTGATTTATTGACTTAAACATGTGTAAGAAAGAGCATGCACGTGCTACTGACCTCAAGTCCCGGTGTTGTCTATGGAAATTAATCTACGGAATTCTAACAAATAACTTTGTTTTTCTAAAAAAAATTGGGTCCAAAGTAAAATTACAAAAACAAGCTAAGGAAATTATCTACAAAATCATTAAAAGTCTAAAATGGTTTTTTGCCATTATTGTATTTCTGGAAATAAACACTACTGCAGGTCATTTATAGAAAGTGCCGCAGTGTTTCCATGTTTGAACAGACATGTTCCGTTATGAGCTTGCGTGGTTCCCATCTTTGCTTTATTGTGTTGAAGCCCGTTAATGTTAGGGCTCTCCTTTGAAGGAAATGAGTCGTTTGTTTGTTCTGGCAAAGATTGAAAACTTGCTGAATCTTTTTGAACAAACTCAAGGCACCCCCCACTGCCGCTACAGGGTATCCCGAAGAAAACCCATTGTTCTAACAAAAATGCATCACCGCAAAAATAAATAAAATTAATCTTTCCTAACTGTGAAAAGATTCCTGTTTTTCCAGGCAGATAAAGCTCTTGTACATTGTTTGGGAGAAAAACAATCCTAGCTTGTTTTGAGGTTTGCATTTCTCTTGGTATCAACATATCACCGCATTCATTAACAGGATACATTTTTACATTACTAGTGTATTAGATATTTTGAGATATTGTATTCGTGTATTTGTATAGTACCTGCATAAATTGTATTTCTGAGTGCATATCGACAGGAAAACATGTACAAACAGCATTTTCCACATCATACAGAGGGCCTCCTCAATCCATGAAGTATAGGAGATGTACGATCATTGGACGATGTATAAATTTACCCCACCATCAAATCAGAGTTATGACAAAAAGCCCTCATTTGTCCATCAGATGAATGTGGCTTCATATCAACTAATTGCCTGCAAGAAGTCTCTCTACCCCATCGTGTGCTGTTGGTCGTCATTCTAAACACCAGGTGGCCCCGTAGCCCTTCCCACTGTCTCCCGTTACAAACATACAGCGGACTTGTCTCTTGTTTTGAATGTAGCTCATGCATTACATTACGACTCGTTTAAGGTCGCGATAATCACAATAAATAATAAGAATACGAAGGTTATTTTATTGGTGTCACCCGTGTTTTTTAGGAGAGCGTGAAAGTTCTCCAGCTGACTGCAGAAGCCTCTGCTGGGTTTCTTTTCGCTAGAATGTTCTTTGCTTGATTCAGAGAGTAAACATAACGTGAAATGCAAGAGGGCTTAAACACCCCACCCCCAGTTGAGTTCAACTGCCAGCCACCAGTTTTTTCTAACCTTAACCTGCCACCCAGCTCAAATACTTATCCAGAAACAATATACAGCATCATGCAATTAAAGTTAGCCTCCCGTGCACAATTACATAACCTGCGTGCATTTGTAAACACTTGTGTACGAGCCTCTTTTTCATATATCGCGTTACCTCCTTAGTAAGCAGACTGTGGAAAACCTGACCGGACCGTATTGTTGTGACCATTGGACCATTGTGACATCGGTTACATTCAGCCGAGGCACTGGAGACATCCATTCAGATTCCGTCCCCTGTACCCCACCCCACCCTCTCTCGGCCTGTTGCTTTGGCGAGTAAATCTGGACATGGACCTGTGGGTTTCTGCTATACAAAGCCAGACCCAAGAAAAAGTAAACAGACTTGGCTTACAAATGTACTCTGTGCCCTAATACATATAGCAACATATTTTGGCCCACAATGAAGTAACTGCTGTACTTTTAGAGGTTTGATCATTCTTTTGATTTTAACCATGCCTTGTCCAAGGCTGCCAGAATTATTTTTTTTAATCGTCGCTATTGGTTACCGCGTTGCAAATACTGAGTAAAAAAAAAATCCTCCCCCATAAATCTTCATCGTTTCTAGCGTTTCTTGTAATTAAATTTCATATCGTTAATTTTCAACGGTTCCCCTCCCAGCGCATGCGCGGCTGCGCGACCCGCTGTCCTGGAAACACCGCTGGAAAGGCATGCCAATCACCTCCTGGTAAATGTAAAAGCAAATGGAAACAGCTATTTCTGGGGTTCAAACAGAGGGAAATGTAAATATCAAGTTGGATCCTTCCCAGCCCTGGGTGTCAATACACACGTCAGCACATTGTGATTCAGTCGCATTCCCCTAACACATGGCCTGGATCATTGCAGCTGCTGGAATTACCCAGGATAGCCCCCATACTGCGAGGAGCACATAGAACCAGGGGCAAGGGGAGGGGGGTTCGAGTGATGTATTATCTTTTGTCACAGGAGCACGCTCCAGGAAAGTATTCGAGGGTGGGGCATGTTGGGGGGGGGGCGGGGGGGGTAAAGAGAGCGAAGGGGCGTGAAGTGGGTAGGAGTTCGGGGAGAGGCGAAGGGGTCGGGGGAGTGTGGTGGTGGCAGTGGTGGTGGTGGTGGTGGCACGCTCAAAAATTATCACGCTTTTTTAAGTTTCTTTCCATAAAACGCCCGGGGTGCATTGCCGTACCGCGAAGACACATTTAGAGAGCTTATTTCCATGATGCTCGGCGAACTGGCGATTCGTCATTATTGCTGTGTTGTGTGTGTTGTCTATTTCCATCTGCGTTCGTATGAAAACAATCGGTGGCAACAATAGCAAAGGGAAAATGACATGGCACACTTGCGAGAAAAAATATAATGAAGATTGTAATCAAATAGCCATTGTCACGCAGGTTCAAACACTTTGGACTCACGTGTACGAGACAAACTAGGATCGTGAAATATTTGTATTGATCGCAAAAGCTGATATAATTATGCATTATGTCGTTATAACGTTTTTTTTTAAGAACCTGTTACGCTTGTTATATATTCGATTGACGGCTGGACAATATATGTGCTGCGTTCAGCTTAAATAAAATTCCATTGCAGTAAACTGTTAAAGACAAATTAAGAATGACAGAATACGTGTATTTTACTTATCTCTTTCCGAGCTGTGATATTTGCTGGACAGACCATTGGAAATATATCTCTGCACTGCAATGTTGCTTATAGCGACGTATAGTAGTAGTATTGCTATACTCCGAGAACTGAATGGAAAATAGCAAAGCGTTGTAAGTATCTAATCACTTTCTAACAGCTCACGTAACCAAAAAAAATTCTAACTTGAACAAATTTACGCATGTGGCCCATAACGACACTTGTTAAATACGGCCCAGTCTCACGAGAACAGAAGAAACTGAACCATTCCAAAACAAACAATCCTACCTATGAATCTCAACAATATCTCATCACATTCAGTAGCGAAGCCGCGAGTATTGAATCGAACCGTTTAAAAAAAATTGCTTACAAACATAATGGTGTTAGAGCACGCCGGTCCAACGTGGGCAGCCAAGTTTTTTATTGTTTTTTTTTAATTGCCAGCGATCTAAATTTACCTCCCGTTACCTAGAACACTCCACGGCACAGCCGTGGCATCCGTGAAACTTTGCCGGGTTTAGTCGCCCGTTATGGGGGAATGGGACGGACACTGCTATTTTTTGCCTCTGTCCACACGGGCTTGAGAACGGGGCATATCGGAAGTGAGGCTCCCAAGACCAGCGTTTTTCGCCGTCACCCCGAAATTGTGGCCGCATACTCAGCTCGGAGGTTTGCTTAGCAGCCAGAAAAACAGACGTCACCGAGCACAACACACAGTGGCTCCGAACCAAAAGGCCATGCTTATTTTGCAGAGTTAGAAAAGTGATGACGTACAATCGACCCGTGCTATTTAAACACGGAATGAGGTAGGATTACCCACGCTACCCATGTACACTGCCGGGTGGACAGAGTTGGTGAAGGGTGGGGCAGGGGGGCGATGCGATTAAAAAAATATTGCACGAATGTTTCATCTTCTGCCACAGGATTCAAATTTTACCGGCGACCTTGGCATTGCGAGTTCAACTGGCTGCTGCTATAACCATTGTGGTAGCATCACATTAAGCGCAGTCAGTACCCAAGCAAATATCATCTTGGCGGGTTTTTTTTAAAATTCGTGAATGCGTGACGTCATTGACAGAACGATGCCACCTTTGCGCGGTCGTGATCGAGCGTGATTCATGCCGAGGAGACAGATTGCTACTCGGCAAGCATTAAAACTGCTCGGTGAGCAGACGGGCTCCTCACTCGCCACGGCTCCTGATGAGCGGCTACTGGCGCTCTTTTGTGAGCATCCCTGCCGGGCCATCACGCCTTGAAATGTGGCACACATCTGCTGGCAGTTATCTAAAATGGGGCAATTTCCCATTCCTAGAAAAAAGGAATGTAATGGGATATTCAAGTGTATTATCCTTAAATACAGCATCAGTCAAAAATTAATTCGCATTTGTGTGTATGCTGATGCTCCTCGTTCTGATTTGGACGATTTCTTTTAAAGGTTCTACGGTGAAAAAAGATGAAAATATTATTTTGTTTACAGAAAAAAAACCGCATATATTTAAAGCATAAGGTTGTGGTCATGAGTAAAATTTATTGTGGTTATTTGAGTCATTATTAGTTCCATATTTGGCCTGAAGCAGTTGATTTTGTTAATTGAAATGAATGTTGTGCTTGAAAACAAACAATTGATAAAAGTCAAATCAAGATTTCGACACAATCATGTTTATTTATATATATTTGAGCCAATTGAACTGCTCTGCCTTAAACACAAAACAGTAAAACCGTGCAGATATGCGCTATCAAACATTATTTTGTAATTTTGCCCGAGGCATGGTAAGCTGATGAATTCCTGCATGCCCTGACATTTAAAAATGTGAAAAATTATTTGGCTCTTACATTGTTGAAAGTCGAGTAATGTGGAGGCTGTTGGTAGAGAGACCATATAATAAGCAGATTAATTAGGAGCCAACAACAATCTAAGTGGCCCTCGGATATTAAACATGTTTTGGTCTTCAAAGATTTAGGGTAAGTAAAATATATCACAATTAAAGTGATAGCTGTCTCAAATAATACCGTGGATTGTATGATGCAAGTTGTTCGTGCCTCTGACATGGCATTTAGCCAAACTGAGCTCTCTGTCTCTCTGAATGGAATGCATAAGCACTGTGGGAGTGTAAACGATAATGGAGAAATACAGTCATGTCGGCAGCACAGTGAGTGACAAGCTCACTCCTGTGAGCTTGCACGCGATCGGTTGCACGTCCACGCACACCCTGCCCGCTACATCTGACCGTGGCGTTGCAAGTTTGGACACAAGTGTGCAGAGCAGCGTTAAGATCTTAATTACTTCTATGAAACTCATTTCGTCCCGTTCTCACGTTTTCTTTCCTTCATTACGCCACGTAGTTACGTGTTCACACAATAGCTCCGTCCCACCTCTAGCATTCACACCCCAAGAGGTCAACGCATCGAAACAATCACGTGGTAAAATGAATGCGAGTGTAACGGAACATACTCATAAATAAAGTATCACTCGGCATCTATTCATTAGCATAGACCTGTGGGGCAAAACATCTCCATTTAAATCCCTGTTCGCAAAACAGAATTAGATGTCATCAATTCCAGCCACTAACGAAACCTAAAACAAATCATTTAGCGCTGGTCACGCTAGTGGAGCATCACAGCTGATGGCAATGATGAGTCCTGGAGGATTTATGTGGCTTCGTGCCAGATATTTTAGGGGATTTAAGAGGAAGGGATTAGGTCATTAGAATTCATATGGGGTAAATTTATAGCTCTGAGGAAAATGTAGCAATGTAATGAGACAAACAGATTTAGGTTTTTTTTTTCTACGGGAATACGTTTTTTTCTCCATACACACACATGTTACACATAAGAGCTCTAAAATAGCAATTGTATTTATTTGTATATAATTTTCACGACTTAGGAGTTTGCATGCTATAGAACAGTGTTTCTTAATCTTTACTGCAGGCTTGCACCCCTTTGATTGATTGTCAATCGTAAAACAAGTGTATAATGTTAATAGGTTTGATGAAATAAAGTAGTTGTACTTACGTGCCCGTGCTGAATGTGTGTTTTGATGATTTACCTTCTGAAAAAAATCTGTCCATGTCTCGCACCCCCAGAAAGGGCATCTCGCACACGTATTTCTTGTGGAAAGGTGACTTCTATAAACAAAAGGAAGGAGCAGCAATGGGCTCTTCTTTGTCTCCTGTGATAGCGAATTTGTACATGGAAGATTTCGAAACAAAAGCAACGGCTTCGATCACACTAAACCCTCTGCTTGGTTGAGATATGTGGATGACACATTGTTGGTCTGGCCACACGGCAAATATACACTTAACGAATTTCTAAATCATCTCAACTCGCAAAAACAATTCATCCAGTTCATCGATGGAATGAAGCTGACGGAACTCTACCACTTCTGGATATTCTGGTCGGGCGCGGTCGAAATGATAAAATAACACACATGGTTTACCAAAATAAAATGCACACTTACGCCCTATTTGAATGCATAGTCACACCATTACCCCGCACAGAAATCCTCTCTCATGAAGACGCGCATACATCGGGCTAAGAAAGCGTAAGATGGTGATAGTCTGAGAAGTGAAATTAAACATGTTAAAGAAGCGCTGCAATTGTATGGTTGCAATGAGGCACAAATCAACAGGGCATTGAATCCCAAAACCAAATCAAACAACACGAGCCTTGAAACTGACCAAGTAATTAAAACTATTAAAATGCCGTACATTGCGGGAGTAACTGATAAACTAGCCAGATGTTTGGAAAAACAAAACAATATCGAGTCAAAAATTAATATCTGGTACAAAATATGCATTACCTAAGCTATCAACAGAAGGTGTGTACCGGATTAATTGCACTTGTGGCAAATACTATGTTGGGCAATCAAAACGAATGATCAGCACGAGACTAAAAGAACACCAAATAAATATTAAATACCCCCAAATACAAGTGTCGTCAGTGGCGGAACACACGTGCCAACAAGGATACTCAATTGATTTTTATAATGTTGAAGTTCTGTACAAAATAGTTACTACTGGTCAAGACTAATTAGAGAATCTATCGAAATTGAGATAAATAAAAATTATTGTAACCGTCCGGATAGCTACCGACTTAGTACTGCTTGGAAGCGAATCATCAAATAATGCATCTTTTAAAGCATGCTTATACAGGTCACCATACTTCAATAGGGATTACCGTTGGTACGGCTATTTTAGTAGACACAATCGAATGGAGGTACAGGCACAATGGGCTTGCATAATGCCATACATAATGTACGTTGATTACCATATAAATAACCCAAACGGCAATGGATACCCATATTAATGCATATGCATGAATCCCTCCCCCCACTTCGCGCAAGAAGAGTACACAAGTGATGTCATCACATCTACCCCTCTATTTAAGGAAATCTGGCTGTCGCCTGATGAAGCTAGTTGTAATTACTGGCAAAATGTCGTACTCAGATTGTAAATGTTGTGGTTTTGCTCTCCAACACACCGGTGTGCTGTACTAGTAACGATTTGGCATGTTCTGTTAACGTGACAAATCTTACTTATTGGCTGTATCGGGTGGTGGCGGGTTTAACGACACATTTATATTTGTGTGCGATCTAACCCAAAAAACCTGTGTTATGGATATATATTTTAGGCCGCATTTTGCAGCCTTCTTTATTAAGTTATTCTATAATTTTCTGGTGTTCATTTCCATTAGTTGTTGTCATGATTATATCATCAGAAATTGTAAGATAATTAATATTTTCAGATTTGATATAATGCCCTTGTATCTCCAATTACATTTTCAGGAAAAAAATGTTTCATGTCACTGTGAATTTTTTTTAATGAAAGCTTGCCTCCTTATTTGATTTGTAATATGTGTTTCGTAAATTTCTTTATGCAAATCTCAGTTTAATTGTGCCGTAAAAAAAGTTTTTTTTATTTCGAAATTAGTTTTTAATGTAGGCCTTGGTTTGCGAGAGCTTGGATGACTGTTCAAGTTCCACGGAGTTAAATACGTTTTCATATTCTGCAAAAGTCAGGCATAATAATAATTGTGATCCATTTGTATCGTGCACATGTGGTCGATGGTTAAGCAACCTTTCCTAAACTTTGCTTGCTCACGTGGTTGGGCGCTGTGGTGGTGAGATGTTACCCCCCTTTGCCTGGTGTAAGTAGGTTGCGTGTCCGATCCCCACTCTGACGCCTTTATATTTGGAGTTTGCATGTTCTGCTTGCGGTCGTGTGGATATATATTCACGGTCATCCGGTTTTTCCCTCTACATTTAGAAACAGTCTTTGGCTGCTCGAATTTTCCACGTAATAAGCCACATGGATGACCTATAATTCTTGGCCAGGTCGCTTCTGAAAAAGAGCTACTGTATATAAATAAGTCTTACCAAAATTTCGATTTAAAGCTTTCGTGACTGCAGGGATTCATCTTCTTGGTTCTTTCGGTAAAGTCACGTAGAAGGGAAGTAATAAAATAATAAAAATAAAACATAATAAAATAATTCTCACGAAACGTCGTGGGATCACAATAATTCTCACGAAACGTCGTGAGAATTATTTTATTATTTATTATTTTTATTATTTTATTACTTCCCTTCTACGTGACTTTACCGAAATAACCAAGAAGATGAAGTCTTACCTAATAAAATAAAATAGTATATAGTGTAAATAGTGGTTGGCTTCTACAGTTTCGGTTATTGTTTTCTGGATGAACTTCGTGAACGATTTAAAGACTTGCAATCAGAAGCTGATGGGTCTGTAATTCGTGAAGTCTCTTTAGTATCATTCTATTTTGAATGGAAGAATGATTGAGCTCTCATTTCATGATTAAAGTATTTCATTTTCCGTGTAAACGTATAATACATATGTCTGCTAAGCTTACCTTCTTTCAATACTATGAAGGGAAGTGTTAGTGCTTGCATTCTTCTAGGTGGTGGCATCCAGTTAGTACATTTAGTTCCTCTTATCATTTCAATCTGTTACTAAACATTTTTGTCCCGTGATTAAATGTGTCCTTTCTTCGGCTATGAAATACTTCAACTTGCTTCGTTGCCACCCTGGGATCACTTCCCGTAGTGAATTTGTTGAGGACAGAAATTACGCCGACAATCTGGGGCTTGTCTCATAAATTCAAGTTAATCTCATTTCTGATTTCACTATTTAGCTCCTCCACATCCATGTCCTGTATTCCTTTTTTTTAAAGTATTCATTATTTGCAAGCCTTTGCTGACTGCGGACTCTAATAGACACCCACCTCTCTCATTCCCTATTTCAATGCCAATCATACCAATCATCTATTCATCTCTGCATCTTTCACCTTTTGCATTAAGGTCACCCATACGATGCAAATGCGTTTCTCGCTCATTTAGCACGTGGTTAATGTCATCAGAGATTTGGTCTACTTCTTCATATTCATGGCTTGTTGTTGGAGCTTGTACCGAATTAGACATAATTAGCCTGCAGTGGATCGAGAGCCTCAAGTGGCCGCTACACAGTACTGATATAAAGTTGAAATGCAATATCCTACCCTTATCCATTATGAGTGTAGATTTTTGATAACACTGCCTCTCTACACTTAAATATAAATGTGCGTGGGTTGATACTGACCCATCCCTTGCGACGCATTTTGGTTCACGAAGAGAGCCCATAGGTGATTTTAACTTGGAACATTCTGCCTGCTCTCCAAATTAAACCGAAATAGTGTGGCTCCAAGCAGCCTTCAGACAGGACATGAATAGTCATTTACCATATGGCACTAGCCCTGATTATAGAAATCTGGCAAAGCGACCCGTGTGCACTTTTAGAAAGTGTCACATATACCTTTGAAACATCCTTCCTTCTGCAGTTGCGCCAAAATTAAGCCTGTTTATTGAACCACATAAAAGTGGAAAATGTTAAGTGTCGGAGCTGGTGACGCACAAGGTAATTTGGAGCTGGAAAGTGATGGATAAGAATAAACAGAGTATTTTAAGAACAACACAAGAGTTATACTGACTGCCTGTAACTATGAAAACAACACCATGTTATTGAGACGGCTGCCATTCTCTTTGGTCCCACGACATAGTGCGCATAGTTCGCTTGAGAGATATTTGTCCATTGATGCAAAGAGCGAGGCAAAAGTAATGTAAAAGTCCGACGTTGTGTAGAACTTTGCCTTGGTGCCGTCGAGTTAAATAAATAGAAATATGTGAATACTATTTCACGTACAATTTCGATTTGTACGTCACATATTCAAAAGCATGTGTAGGTTTCATGCACTTTATTTATTCCCAGATTTTCTTCTTATTCATATGGTTGAGCACCTCCGCAACCGACGCGGTGTGTGGAGGCCTTCATCCTGAAATGGCCACGTATGGTGCAAAAGAAGTTCAACATATATTCATGCATACAGAGGTGGTTGAGCCAGATAATTGCATCAGGAGTAGCGGGGTGTATCGCTGTGATGCCTTCTTCGTATTTGTGAATCGGGCATTGAGAGGCTGCATGTTCCGTGGTCTGTTCTGGGTGACCATCTCTGGACGAAGGCCCTCTGCACACCGGGTCGGTTATGGCGGTTGTTTGACCATACCTCACCACGCTGGTCAGTGTGAGTTGGTGAAAGGACTGGCCCATCACTAATGTTAGCCATGGCCGGTGAAATAAACTCAGGTTTCTGGATTCAAAGTTCTGCATTGTGCTAACCGCTGCACCACTGCTCCACTTTGAAATATCAAAAATAAATGTTTTAATGTATTACCGAAAGTTGACTTTTGTTCATTGTAATGCTTGCTGTAATTGTTACAATTGTCATCACTTATTATTTATACCATGCTGCCCGTGCAGTCCATCTTGAGGCAAGTTTGTCGACAGTAAGAACGATAAGGAAATATAAGCCGGCTGGAAAATATGAACAATTCCTTCTTGGTCCAATGCAAAATTGCAAATGTTCTGTGTTTTATTCTTGTGAAAGAAAGAAACCCCTCCACTTTTTGCCATATCGCTGGAAGGTTTATTTTCCTTTGCTTTTAAGATTAATTGTGTTGTTGTCGCTGCTATTAAGTAACTCAATATAAGAATCCAAATGCATGAATGAATGCCAGTGTATTGCACTCTCCACACCAGCCGAATGTGAGTACTGCTGCCGTGGCCTTATCACGAGAAGGACAAGGTTCACAGGGGCCGTCCATAAATGACGTCACGTACCTGGGGGGAGGAGGGGGGTCAGACATTTGTGACAATGTGTGACGATGGGAGGGGGGGGTGAGAAATATGACGTCACATCAAAATGCGCAACTTTAAATAAATATAGACAACACGTTCTACTTAATTAAATAGACGTTTTAATAAATGTTTTCTCCTACAACATCAGAGTGCAGCGCCGCATTAAATACGCACTACAATGACAATAGTTTAAAGCGATTTGAAGCATGTTTTATATTTGGGGGGGGGGGCAGAGCTTTGTGACGTCATATTTGAGGGGGGGGTCTGACTTTTTGTGACGCCGTGTGACGAGGGGGGGGGGGGTCAAAAATCATCCAAAATCGCGTGACGTCTTTTATGGACGGCCCCACAGAGCAATGAACCAAAACAGACCACGGCATTAGCGTGCACCTGTGGTTCAGGATCTCTCCTTTTTGAGCATAGCACGGTGTTGCATGGGCAACACCCCAAGTTCATCCCCAAATTCGGGGAATATCACTGGGGCATGTAGATCACCCCCTACACCCCCCCACACCCCTCTGAAGCGTTCTCTTATGTATGCAGGTTTGTTGAAGTTATGTAGCCAACCGTGGTAATCGGAGGTGCGGGTGAAGGGAAAGAAACTAAACACAAAAAGCAGTTCTAAAGAAATGAGTTTCCAAACCAGATGATTTGAAAGTGCATAGCTCCTGTGGCTACCTCATAACGGAAGGAAGAGAGTTCCAGACGTCCGCTCGATAGCAGCCCCGCTTGAGTTGCTCGGCTGTCCCTTGCTCGTGCCAGAATAGCCCCCCCGCCCCCCCGTAAAATCTATCGTTCTCAGCAATGCATCAATCCACTGCTGGATGAATGGCTCACACCCACGCTGTCTGCAGCAGCGCATCTGAGAGCACGCGGTAAACTGAAAGCAACAAAATCAACAGGTGGATAAACACTTCTCCTTAACGCATCCATCCCTCAACACGTTTTCTATACCTCGCATCAACCACGAGGCCCTCCGGGGAGTGCACAACCCCAGTAGTAGCGGCTCAACACAATGTTTATACCTACGTGACTTTAACGAAAGAACCAAAGAGTATTGACACAAGGGAACTCCGGACTGGCCTCGGCACACATCGTCTGCGGGGACCGGTGCTGTCAGAAAACAATACTGTGGCGGGGACTTTATTGCTGCTCAATATATACAAAAAACTATTTAGATACAGACAGCGTTTGTTTTTCTTGAAACTTGGAGTTACAACGTTGGACTTCCACATTTACAATACATGTGTTAGTCAGTCACTTGTTTGTGTTTCATATAAACTCATCATACTTTGTGTGGATTACTATACAATCTATGCAGCCGTCTTTGTCAACCCACTGCTGGATGATGTCCTATCCACACTGTCATTCGACCATGCCACCCTGTTCAGTGTGGGCTAGTTAAGGGTGTTGGAGCATTATGGGTCTTGAAATAGATACATTGAAACTGGATCAGAGTTTGCTTGTTTAAACAAATGGTGCTGGTTAATATTGGTCTGGAACTCCCTAGGCTGACGGACAAAAAAAGAGTTTGTTTCTATGTGGAGAGACGGACTGAGGTGTCGTTATTTGTTTAGATCAGCTTCCCAGACACTTTTTTTTGCAAGCTGTTGCATTCAGTCAATCCGATTTTTTCTTCTTTCTTTTTAATAAAATGAAATATTTATCTTGCCGGACAAGTTCAATTAAACATTATTATAGTTTAATAATTGTTTTTTTACCCTTTTATCTGGCAACAAAACTGACACCTTTTTTACGAGGAGTCATGTTTGCATAGACCACAATACCTGCAGTCATAATGCAAACAAAAAACATAACTCTGATAATGTATGCACTGTCCTTATAAGAGTTATGTTTTTGTTTGCATTATGACTGCAGGTATTGTGGTCTATGCAAACATGACTCCTCGTAAAAAAGGTGTCAGTTTTGTTGCCAGATAAAAGGGTAAAAAAACAATTATCATATTTTTTACTGGCAAATGAGGTACCAATGATTATATAGTTATCGCGTATAATCACGACAGTGCTGGATTAACTCTGTTGTACAATGTGCACAGGTACAGTTAACCTCCTCTCTATACCAGCTAGTCTATGGCAAAGACCTCGCAAGTAAGCAGACGTTGTAAACATATTTCCATCAACAGGGCCATTTACAGGAAATGCATTCATGCTATTCTTCTATGTTTTACAATTTAGTGTCCATGGCAGGAAGTTTTATTTATAATCCCCGGTTGGATGTTTGGCTTTTGTTGGAGGTTACTGACCAGTACATTACTAAGTGTGACCTCCAAGATGGCATTTCGTGCCTTCGGCAAAGAGATAATTTTCCACCCATGATGGGATATAAATATCGATACTGAACGTAAATCATCGTACGAACGTTAAAACACTGATTAAAAGTGGGGTTTTTTTTCAGCCAGGGTTTTACTCAAAACAAGCCACATTCCTCGCCTTCCTCTGCTCCATCGTCTGGCTTCCGAACGCCAACAGGGTCAGCGACAACATCGCTTGCCTGCGCCACTGTGCCTCTACTTTCGGCCGTGCACCGTATCTTCATTCGGTGTTGTCACCCAGCACTGCAGCCTACGGTAGAACTCTCCACAGCGTCGTGATTCACAACCTCCTGCTCTCTACACCAAGGGCCAGGACGGTTACTGCCGGGCGTCGTTTCTCTGTGGCAGCCCCAGTCATTTACGGTGCCATCAACCCGCTGTACAAATTTGAAGCATTTAATCTGCTCCCACTTTTCAGAGACACTTAAAGGCCCCACCTCTTTTGCCAGGCTTTCGTGTGACAGTGAACGTTACAACTCACCTCAGCTACAAGAATTAATATTCTGTGAAATATTGTGCACGGTACGAATTCAATTATAATTATTGCTTTTGCAATCTATGTCAATGCTTTCTGTGTTGGTATTGAATTGTACTCTTCTTCTTGGTTCAAAAGACTTCCACTTGTAATGTCATTTGGAAGGGAAATAATCAAAATAAAATATAATAAAATAAAATTCTCACGACGTTTCGGCCACAACACAAGCAGCCGTCCTCAGGTGAAGGAACAGAGCTGTCGGTAGCCAGCGCTCCAATTGGTTGTGTTGTGGCCGAAACATCGTGAGAATTTTTATTAATTTCTTATTTCCCTTCTACGTGACTTTACCGAAAGAACCAATAAGATGAATCCCTGCAGTCACAAAAGATTTAAAATCGAATTGTACTCTGTTATTTATTCGTGGCCAGTAGGAAGCTGACCCGCAAGAACCTGTCCGTGCTATCTGCGGGCGAGTTTTGTGGTTCAAGGATCGGACTCCCTGAGTCATCTCAGGCCCCGTCTGTAAATAGCAGGCAGACATCAATAATTATCCTCCAATCGAGGAATCGTCAGACGACAACATCATTGCACGTGACGTCACCCCGCCGTGCGACTCGGAAGGTACCGCTGTTTATTGATAATTAAATATCATACTTCCAAAGACAACCACAAGTTGGAAAGAAAGTGACAAAAATCCATGCGTATGCATGATTTTTCCTCCGAGTGTGCCTTATTGCAAGTACGACACCGCGACCATGTTTAAATGTTGCTGTGTAATTTACGAATGCATGAAACACTTAAAAAATATTTGACAAGCTATGGAAATGATGCTGCATACAACTTGAACTCATATGCGGGAGTTGTTGTTTTGCTGGGAAACATTACTGATTGCAGTTGGTCAATGGCGCAAGGAATTTGTGAGCCCCGCTAGGAGGGAATTTGGCCTTCTCCTCTGCAATCGCTAGACGCCTTGGAAGAGGTAGGAGTAGCCACACTTTACCCCACCACACGCAATCCTGCCGATCGACTAACTTTTCTAGGTAATAAAAAAAACTAAATTGACCTCTGTTATATATTTTTACGCAATATATAATCATGCGTTTAAGTCATTGGCGGATTGGCTAGCAAAACGTTTTAACTCATGATTGACTTTTTGGGCCAGTAAATGTGTTGTTATTGTTGTTTGTTTTTCGACAACACATTGGCATTTTACTTACTACCTGATCCAGTTTTTATTTTTAAATTACGGATCATAATTGGTTGAAAGAAAACTACGTGTGACATGTCAGACGTTCTTATATAGTGGCTCCAACATAGAAAAACAGCTCCAGGGACCTGGGCTGGTGAGGCAAAGTCATCACCTCTGGGATCATTCTGCATCGGCGGTACACGGCGTAATATTCCGTCTACAATTATAACCTTGTTGTTGCTGTCATAATGAATCACTAATGCTCACCGTGACCCCTCGTCCCGGTGTCCACACTTGCTCAGACACCGCTCAGTAACTTGTTATTTGTAGTACCCTTCAAAACCCACAAAATACTAACGACCTGGGATACATCGAGCTCAACTGATGACTGGTGTCTTGTTCACGCGCGCTGTACTGACCGCTTCGTTCCTGTTCTTGAAGCCGTGTAAATGTATTTGATGTCGTTTTATGTACGTGCCAGTTGACATCCAGGGCATCCGTGCAAATGAGACGTTCCAGCTCAAGGGATCATACAGGTTACATTTGTTTCAATAAATAAGTAGAATATCGTGCAGCACTGTTCATTATTTTGAACAATCTTGACTTAAAGCCACGTAGATAGAAAAAATAATCAAATAATAGCAATATCACGACGTTTCGATTGCAACATAAGCAATCGTCTTCAGGTGCAAAAAATACTTTCAGGTGAAAAAAAGTATTTTTTTCACCTGCGATCGAAACGTCGTGATATTGTTATTATTTTGATAAAAAATTTTTTTATCTTCGTGGCTTTACCGAAAGACCCAAAGAATATTAATTTTTAACAATGTTTGTTTAATATGGGTGTAAAGATTCCCCCCCACGGACAATCTATGAGTTTTCATGATTCACGCTGACTACTTGATTCAAGATTCGATTGTTTTAAATACTGTGGTGAAGGAAGGATGAATCAGCCCGGCACACACAGCGATTGGACGCAATGTATAATGGGCTTAGATAGTCAGCCATGATTTATCCACTGCTGGATGAAGGCCTTGACGAGGCATCGCCACCCCTGACGATTTTACGAAACGACGAACCATCCAGCGTCTGCACACCAGCCAATCTCATCGCTCGATCTCTGCGATGGGGTTCTCTATACTTTGGCTCCCACAACAACATTTGTCTTTTGTCAAGGCGCTCTTCCCCCCTCCATCCCAGCTTAAATAGACGTTCCAAGCCTGGGGTGTGTCATTCAGACTCTGTCTTCTCGACAGACCTGTTCTCCACCTGAGGACGGCTGATTGCGTTGTGGCTGAAACGTCGTGAGAATTATTTGATAATGTTTTTTTTAATTATTTTATTATTTCCATTCTACGTGACTTTACCGAAAGAACCAAGAAGATAAATTCCTGCAGTCACGAAAGCTTTAAATCGAAATTTAACATTTGTCTTGATCACCATCCCTCATCCGTCATTGAGACGTGTCCTTAATAGTCAAAACGATGCCTCGAACTTGAATTTGTCCTATGATCCTTGTGTCATTCCTTTCATGTTTCTTTGGACACCTTTGAGCTTTTGATCCATTTTCTTTGTCAGCATCCATGATTTGATCCATGTCATAACAGGTAACATACACTGCTCACAAATGCTTTCCGTTAGGCACATCGGTATGTTGCTTTTCGTTATCAAGTTCAGTTTTCCCAAGTCGCTACAACTCGCTCGACATCACCTCCTTATCTCTTCATTTTAAGCCAGATTTGGCTTCAATACATTTTCCGAGGCTCCTCCAAAAACAAAAAAAGTATCGTTCATTATTTAGCGAACTTGTTGTACTTTACTTTAGTTTTCGATTTAAAGCTTTCGTGACTGCAGGGATTCATCTTCTTGGTTCTTTCGGTAAAGTCACGTAGAAGGGAAGTAATAAAATAATAAAAATAAATGTTTTATTTTTATTATTTTATTACTTCCCTTCTACGTGACTTTATAAAAATAAATGTTTTATTTTTATTATTTTATTACTTCCCTTCTACGTGACTTTACCGAAAGAACCAAGAAGACTTTACTTTAGTTTTACTCAAATTTATCTTGAACCGAACGTCCCAGCCTTCTTGTTTACATTGTTTAATAATTTCCTCCAAATAATTTCCACTCGTTAAAATTACTGACATCAGCAAATCAATGATGGTTAATATTCCGTCTTTTTTTATTCATGGCTTCAATTTCTCCAATACATAAAAAACTGCTTCTTATTTATCTGTGAATAACATTGTAGAGAGTTTTATCTCCTTACATGGTTCCTCTTCTGACATGTGACTTGTCTTCGTGCAGTCTCAGTGTAGCTGTTCCATTAAAGTAAGTACTTTAGATAATTTCAATTTGATGGAGAGATGGTGATGGCCTAATGAGGCCTTCATTCAGCAGTTGATTGAACATAGATGATGATATCGTGTAGAGAATATTTTTTCCTGAAAAAAAACAAGAATAGGTTTTACCCTTTCTGACAATAAAACTGGTGTTCAGATGTTCAACAACCTTTTGCAAGGCATCAAGTTTGCATTAACCACACATGCTTGTGTCAAAACATGTAAACAAACATGCTCTGATAATAAAATAATAAAAATAAAACATAATAAAATAAAATAATTCTCATGACGTTTCGGCTACAACGCAAGCAGCCGTCTTCAGGTGAAGAATGAGACAATGCCAAGTTAGGAGCTTATATATAAGCTGCGTTGGAGGTGGAAGAAAGAGCGCCTTAACAAAAGAATGTGCATATGAAGAGGAATTTAGCATATTCATGGGAAATGCGTAGGAGGTGGGCGGGGGGGTTTCAAAGTCATATTATGCCCATGCATTATGCAGGATCAACAGCACCAAGGGGGGGTGCAGGGATTAGCAGTAACAAAGGAAAGGAATGTTAATGATATGTAGCTGCAGTTACTCAACAACCACGTAGACAACTAAAGTATAAACTACATAAAAAAAACTAAAGTATAAATAGCATAGCACCATCAGTATACTTACTATACTCTACACTAAGCTGAGTTACTAACAGCAAGTAATACATTACAATTCTACGTCGTAAAAATTATATAATATGCTTCCATCTAAACTTTATTCTATTGCATCACACGAGCATATACCGTACTATATACTGCCAACATTAAATTATATACTGTATTGCTGTAAACCAACCTATATCTTATACATTTAATATAACACTATGTATTATTCTACCCACCCTAATGTGTGTCGAAATGGTTTATTACGTCCTTCCAATGATTGCTAAGCCAGAATCCATCTTCTCGGTTAAAATTGAAGATGGATTCTGGCTTAGCAATCATTGGAAGGACGTAATAAACCATTTCGACACACATTAGGGTGGGTAGAATAATACTTAGTGTTATATTAAATGTATAAGATATAGGTTGGTTTACAGCAATACAGTATATAATTTAATGTTGGCAGTATATAGTACGGTATATGCTCGTGTGATGCAATAGAATAAAGTTTAGATGGAAGCATATTATATAATTTTTACGACGTAGAATTGTAATGTATTACTTGCTGTTAGTAACTCAGCTTAGTGTAGAGTATAGTAAGTATACTGATGGTGCTATGCTATTTATACTTTAGTTTTTTTTATGTAGTTTATACTTTAGTTGTCTACGTGGTTGTTGAGTAACTGCAGCTACATATCATTAACATTCCTTTCCTTTGTTACTGCTAATCCCTGCACCCCCCCTTGGTGCTGTTGATCCTGCATAATGCATGGGCATAATATGACTTTGAAACCCCCCCGCCCACCTCCTACGCATTTTCCATGAATATGCTAAATTCATCTTCATATGCACATTCTTTTGTTAAGGCGCTCTTTCTTCCACCTCCAACGCAGCTTATATATAAGCTCCTAGCTTGGCATTGTCTCATTCTTCACCTGAAGACGGCTGCTTGCGTTGTAGCCGAAACGTCGTGAGAATTATTTTATTTTATTATGTTTTATTTTTATTATTTTATTACTTCCCTTCTACGTGACTTTACCGAAAGAACCTAGAAGATGAATCCCTGCAGTCACGAAAGCTTTAAATCGAAATTTATGCTCTGATAATATATGCATTTTCTTTGAAACTGATTGGCCTACACCAGAAATAAACTTATTTATGGCCTTGTCTCACCAGTGTTAGACCAGAGAATGCCAAAAGGCAAACAGTAAAAACCTTTTCTTATGTTTTTTATCATCTTGCATTCTGCCAAAAAGATCCAATAGAATGTTCTACCTGTAATCATTTTCTATGTTTTTTTTATTATATTATGTTTTTGTTTAACTAGTACATAATGTATTCGAAATATATGTTTTTATTATTATTTAACTACTATATATAAATAATGTTACATCAAACACATCAAATTAACTTGTTTAAAATAATCTTGGATGTCTTTATTTTCATTGCTATGGAAACATGGAATGAAAATACCAGTGGCACTTGCTTTTCTTGATGCTATCTGTGACACTTAAACGGCTGTATCATTTGATCTCCTAAGACATGTATGGACACATAATAAGTCTAGCCACATTAGATTTATGTTGCTAGATCAGCATAGCTGCAGCCCGTATATCCATTCAGCATTTGGCTGCGTATTTCAAATGCTGTATACTGGTAATTTGTGGAGCTAGATTTATCAGTTGCATGAAATGTGTATGAAGCGTAGAAATGGCTATGTGAGTGTATATTCATCTCATAAAATTTTCCAAATTTGTTTCTTTAGATTTAAAGCTCATTTCTTTAGAACTGCCTTTTGTGTTTAGTTTGTTGTCCTTCCCCCGCACCTCCGGTTAGCACGGTTGGCTACATACGTGCGAAGGAAGTTCAACATACATACAACTCATCAGCCATAGAGTCTTGATGTTTAAAACATAATTTTATGTTTTACGTAGAGAGATACATATGCGAAGATATGGGGCATATTACCAACTTATTTTTGCTACTTATATACCCCACAACGATGTTGCTGATTATTGTTATTAATTTCCCATTTGGGTTACATTCCTTTATTTGTCAAATTAAGCTGTGGATTTGTGAACGTTCTCAAAAGTCCCAGTTTTATGAGGGACCCCAGAGTGTAAAGTATCAACTCACAAATCTTAGGCAGTCACTCTCCCCGCTTTACACACTTTCTCTCTCTCTCCCTCTGCTCTGACGAAGGGCACTTGCCGGAAGCATCAGACTGCGATTGATTTTCCTGTTACTGAGAAATGATAAATGTGGTGAGTTTTTTTTATTTTGCTTGTGCAACTATTGCTGACGCAATACTTTAATTTATCGTTTCTCCGATTGACAGTTGCCAAGTGTTTGATACACACTTTAGTACATTTTGTTCTCACAATATAAAATGCATTAAGCTCCCACGATGCAAAAAAAAAAAACTTCACGTGATCTTGTATTAATATTTCATGAGAATGTAAGATTACTCGAAAATGTCTGAGTGTTTCCATGCTAGATAACGTATTCCTTGGTTGCCACTATATCATTATTCCTAAGCATTGGCCATCTTCTCTTCTAATGATGTAACTTTGGGTTGCACACTCGAAATGAAAGACATGGGCAGGTGCTCCAAATCGAGGGCAAACACATTTATTGTGCTCAATCTGTAAAATGCAACAACACGTGGTGTCACACACAGCAATTCTCAACCGAGTCGCCATTAACCACGTGACTGGTTACTCAATCACCCTGACAGCCACCTACAGGCCCGACTCAGTACCGCATGCTGGCGTGCAGACGTGCATTGATGTACTGCACAGCACATAGGGACCTTCACAAAACCACACTTTACTCCATTGCTGCACGAGGAAATAATTAAAAGAGTGGTCCATTCCTAATGTGCCACATTTGTTCTTGATGTCATTTGACATATTTGCCTTCAACATAATTATTTCACCAACACGTTGGATAATTAATAATTAATCTTGTGAAGTTTTTTTTTTTCCCCATCGGGGGTTACTACTAGTTTTAGTTTTACAATATATGTCTCTGTCTTTCTGTCTCACGTCTGATTAGCATGGTAGGCTACGTACGGTGCAAAAGAAGTTCCACATACATACATCTCCTCTGCAACCACAAGCCATGTGCCCACAATTTTTGCATCTAATTAAAGCTAGGAAGGTACTATAAAACAACGTAAAATGTGTAACTTAAAAATGTGCAGTTTTTCCTCATGTTGTCTCGAACTACATGTCCACACAACAGATACGGTGTCCGCAAAGGAGCAATCTTCTTCTTTCGTGTGGATTAATAACAGCAGATTAAAGGTGTAATTTTAGATTTGTTATCCACTCAACGGTCTGTTCAGAAGCAGAGTGCATCTCGCCCATTCCTCCTTTAGAGTAGTGAAGACAGCAGCAGCAGCGGCCGCAGCAGCAGCGGGGTGTTTGCGATGTGGTCCAAGGGTTTGGGTTTCGTGGCCGCAACTCGCGGGCTGCCGAATCTTCGATGCGCCATTTGTGCATCAGGTGGCCGCATTGGCCATGCCCGGGTCCTGATTAGATCCATGGTCGACCAGGGGTAGTCAAACATGCGCATGTCGATGGCGCACCCATTGCAATCCACTGCAGATTACTGGAATTAACTGTCATCCCAAAATTACTGCAGGAGTGAATTGATACGGGAGTTGTTACTGATGTCGTTGGGTTTCTGCCGTGGCGTAATAGTTAGTCCAGGGGTCGGCAACCTGTGGCTCTCGAGAGGCGTGCGGTGGCTCTTTAAGGGACTGCTTCGTGACCTAGATTTGAAGCTTTCGTGACTGCAAGGATTCATACTCTTAGGTTTTTTCGGTAAAGTCACGTAGGTAAAAAAATCAATAGAAATACAATAATAATAAGTGAAAATAAATCAATTAAATCACGACGTTTCGGAGGCAACACAAGTCTCCGTCTTCAGGTGGGACCGTCACAGCTAAATTTACTTTATCAAGTAGTAATTGAAAATAATAGCTGTGACGGTCCCACCTGAAGGCGGAGACTTGTGTTGCCTCCGAAACGTCGTGATTTAATTGATTTATTTTCATTTATTATTATTTTATTTCTATTATTTTTTACCTACGTGACTTTACCGACAAAACCGAAGGGACTGCTTCGTGACCGTCGTTTATTAAGGAGACCACCAGCTCGTATTCACCACAGTGCATTGCGGCTCTTGAAATATTAAGTTTTCTTTTTTACCTAGTTAACAAAATAATGTCTCTTCTTGTTGTTTTGGTTGCCGACCCCTGGGTTAGCTCAATGAACTTGCAATCCAGGGGTTGCGCTTTGATCTCCAAGCATGGCAGTTGATATAATCGACACGTTTCTCGTTTTAATTTAAAGTTTAGTTTCTTAAATCCCCCCCCCCCCCACCACCACACACTGCCTCTGTCCACGCAGCACTATGAATGAATACACCATGGTTAGTCTATCGGCAGGTCACGTGTGGGGCGAGGTCACGTGTGGGTACTCCCACTTCTTCCCAGATGTCTGGCCAATGTGGAGAAGTAGGCCAATTACCCTGGAGAAAGGTCCTCTACTGTTTTCTTGAGTGGAGACCCTTCTGGCAGCAATAGACTGAGAAAACATTTTTGCAGGACTTGCTGTTACCTTTGTTACTGTTGTATAGTAGTTAATTGATCTGGTAGCGTGTAAACAATGCTACTTATAATTATGGGCTCTGAAAAATAATATAAATACATTCGCAGCCAGTGTGTTTAAGAACTGTGGGTCACCGCACTGGGTTTAAAAATGCTAAAACCAAAGCAACGTATTAAAGGTACGAGGAGATACTGGTCTGTCAGAATATTAGAATTTGGACACTTAATTTAAAGAAAGGGTCTTAAAAGCATCCACATAGAAATACGAGCAATTCCCCCTCCTTACGTTCGGTGTCCACGTTACAATTTTGTGGAGTGGAGCGGTAATGTGCGGCATTATGAACCTGACAACCTGAGTTCGATTCCCGGCCACAGCCAACAGCAATGGTTTGTGGTACCTCAACCGGTCATTTCCCCTGCTCCCAAAGTAGCACTGAACAGCACGATAAAGAGAGCAAACAAACCACGTGACCGACACATTGAGGATTTCTTTAGTGACCTCAGTTCAATGCTTAGAACTGATCACGGGACCTCCTCGCCCCCGTTTAACAAAAACGCACTGACCGGCATGATGAAGTAATGCGCGGTCAAACTGTGTCGTACACTAAATTTTGATTTAAAGCTTTCGTGACTGCAGGGATTCATCTTCTTGGTTCTTTCGGTAAAGTGACGTAGAAGGGAAGTAATAAAATAATAAAAAGAAAACATATTAAAATAATTCTCACGACGTTTCGGACACAACGCAAGCAGCCGTCCTCTTCACCTGAGGACGGCTGCTTGCGTTGTGACCGAAACGTCGTGAGAATTATTTTATTATGTTTTATTTTTATTATTTTATTACTTCCCTTCTACGTGACTTTACCGAAAGAACCAAAAAGATTTGTCGTACACTGTTGAGAGCCCTTCGTCCAACAGCACGTTGGAAAATGTGGCCGTAATGAAAATGTTATTTAATGAATTACCGCATTGTTTAACGTGAGCCTGCCCCAGTGTCTTGAGATTCACGCATAGGAAATCATGAATCAGAGCCAATCGTTTAAAAGGCACCCATGAATAGAGCTACTCACTTATTTTTCAATTTAAAGCTTTCGTGACTGCAGGGATTCATCTTCTTGGTTCTTTCGGTAAAGTCACGTAGAAGGGAAGTAATAAAATAATAAAAATAAAACATAATAAAATAAAATAATTCTCACGACGTTTCGGCTACAACGCAAGCAGCCGTCTTCAGGTGAAGAATGAGACACTACCAAACTAGGAGCTTATATATAAGCTGCGTTGGAGGTGGAAGAGCGCCTTAACAAAAAGAATGTGCATATGAAGAGGAATTTAGCATATTCATGGAAAATGCGTAGGCGTTGGGCGGGGGGGTTTCAAAGTCATATTATGCCCATGCATAATGCAGGATTAGCAGCACCAAGGGGGGGTGCAGGGATTAGCAGTAACAAAGGAAAGGAATGTTAATGATATGTAGCTGCAGTTACTCAACAACCACGTAGAAAACTAAAGTATAAACTACATAAAAAACTAAAGTATAAACTGCTTAGCACCATCAGTATACTTACTATACTCTACAATACTTCCCTTCTACGTGACTTTACCGAAAGAACCAAGAAGATACTCACTTATTGTTTATTCTTCTTCATATTCAATCTGTGGGCTTTGTTGTGAGTACAAAGTTGTAATTCAGTGGCCTTCAGAGGCCATTTGTAAATGCTGAACTTGCTTGTCAGTGTTAAAGGTGATATCTATGGCAAACACACGTTACAAAACACTCCCGGCTCTTCGGATATTGCGACAAATTGTCTAAACCCATGACGACAGCGAGAGGAAAGTGTGCTCCCAAGTAAAATGTTGCCGCTCCGTAAGTTAAACAGAGATCTTTATTGGCTTTGACGTGCTCCTCTTCAGTCTTCATGCCGGAGCCACCTACTGCTCATGAAAACAAGGGCAGGAAATGTAGCCCGGAGGCACTGCTTGCATTAAAGTCTCAGCAGCACATGCCACGTGGTCAAGCAAAACCTGGGGTGCAGTGTTACGGCAGACAGGATAATTTAATTTGCACACTTATAGTGAAGTGAAGTTAATCCGACTCTCTTCCGTCCTTTAAATAACCAGTCTTCTTACACATCATTGCCGGTATATTTAATTGAGTAATCGATTATTTTACAAATTGTTGATTCGATTATTCGACTAATCAGATGCCGCGAAAATAGTTAAACACTTAATTCTAGATTTGAAGCTTTGGTGGCTGCAATGATTCATACTCTTTGGTTTTTTCGGTAAAGTCACTTTGGTAAAAAATAAAATAAATGTAAACAACTAAATTAAATCACGACGTTTCGGGCGCAACACAAGCGTCCGTCATCAGGTGGGAAAGATTTTATTTTTTACCCACGTGACTTTACCGAAAAAAACTAAGAGTATAGTTAAACACTGTTCCACCTCTCTTGCCACGCGTGCCTCTAGAAGAGTGGTAGTCATCGGGAAGTGATGATGCCTTAGGGAGGCGGGATGTGGTGGGGGGGGGTGGGTCTGCCAATGTCAAAGGAGGATCAAAACCGAAAAAGTAGTCGGTTACAATTTTTAGTTGACTGATCAAGGTATGTATCCCACGGTAGAAGCCAAAGGTGCACAACTTTGAAATGGACCTCCTACTGAGACCAAAACTTTCGTTGGCGTCAACATTGTTCAGAGTGCCAAAGACTTTATTCAGAAGTCGTCAGATCGTCACTGCAAGCCTGAGACCCTCTGCAGGATCGGCCTGGGTGCATCCAATATGCAGTCTTAATATTCTTAGGTTTTTTTTGGTAAAGTCACGTAGGTAAAAAAATTAAATTAATAAAAGTAAAATAAAAAATAAAATAAAAATCACGACGTTTCGGAGGCAACACAAGCCTCCGTCTTCAGATGGAACCGTCACAGCACGATTGCTGTATCACTTACTTGATGTGATTTTTATTTTATTTTTATTTAAATTTTACTTTTATTAATTCTAATTTTAATTTTTTACCTACGTGACTTTACCGAAAAAACTTAAGAATATGAATCCTTGCAGTCACGAAAGCTTCAAATCTAGAATGCAGTCTTAACACATCATCTGGCCTCAATATTCTCTCAGTATATATATCAAGATCCGAATATACGAGACTTGCATGAAGCCAGTCACGACTGTACGACACCGAGACTTGGACTCTTCTACAGCCAAACTCAAACAGGCTGCAGGCCTCTCATGTGCCGTGTCAGCAGACTTGTTGGCGTCAGTAGGAATGACTTTTTGCAACACCGAAGTCTCGTCGAGGACTAGCCTTGCTGCCATCGATTAACATCAGTTGCTCGAGACGTATTTGTCCATTTGGCCACATTGCAAGAATGGAAGATGGCACTCTCGCGGAAACCGTGCACTATTTTTGTCCATCCAGGAAGAGAGCGGGTCTCATCATGGCACCGTCCAGTCGGCCGTCCCAAAGGGCTCATGGGTTTGTCAGATCTGTCGTGATACCGGCCCAACATTGCAGGAGGCCTTCAGCAAGACGGTGAAACGTGAACAATGGTTGGCACAAAGGGCTTTTCGTACCCACAAGTCCCTAGTGATGATGAAATAAGTCCTGAAAGCGCTGGACAAATATCAAGTAAATAGTGCACACAATATTGAGCATGTTACTTACATTTTCCGTGATAATTAAAGAGCACTAAGGCTGCTGATGGAATGGTAAGAAAATGATGGAACAGGATCAAGAGGAAGACCACTGAGAAGATGTAGCGATGGGATCAGCTCAGGAGCGAGATGGATCGTGGCATCACAGGACTATGACGGATGGCAACAATATGGGGATACCTTCATTCGGCAGTAGATAGATGATAGTCAATGCTGATGGTTAAATTATGTTACACACACATGTTACAATACATTTCGGTTTCAGATCGCAACTACATTTTAAGACACCATACAGAACATTAGGCATGCTTTATAGAGATAAAGTGGCAATCATTCATTCAGGATCTTGAGCCTCGATTTTAATTGAACAGACCCAAGCAGTGAAGTCCCAGGGTTCAAGCTACCACGTAAAAAATTGGACAACCCTCAACCCTTTTCTCATTGAAAATAGGGACATTTCAAAATATCACTGTCCTGGTCACAAAAACAAAGTTTGTGGGGAGTAAAATCCATTTTATATACTTTTTAGGCATAAGCAATTACGAAAGAACACTTACTACCCAGGAACAAAAATTGTGTTACATGGTGTTATGCTCCGCTGCCAAACTTCCCAACCTAACACGGCCAGCGTAGCATGATGGGCGTCTTAAATAGGCCTCAGCTGGACCGATGCCTGTGCGAAGAGCAGTAACAAAATGCAGGCAGTCACTGGGTTCCCAATGAGAAGCAATGTGAGTTTGTTTCCACCAACATTCATGTTTATGAGTCGAGTGTTAGTGCTTCAGTTCTTCAGTATTTGGAATGAAGGGGTTTGGCAGCGCCACCATGCGTCGTTTTTACAGCTTGTTCCTGATTGCGATTGGATAAAATCCGACCTGTGTAAATTATTTTAAATTTAAATGTATCCACTTTGCGTAATGTATTTATTCCATGGCATAAAATGAGATCTACTTTTTTATGCTGTTCGTAAATAGGATACGGGTTTTTTTGGAAAGTCAAATACATTTTTAAGAATCCTATTGATTTGTCAAACAAGTTTCGCTGCGAGTAAACAATACTCAAGTAATAAAGTGAACTGGAAACCCAGGGAGTGTTAAGCTCAGGATATAGAGTGTTTCTTATTTTTAGGCATTTGTATAATTCTATTTTATGGCACTCGCCTGCAACTTATCTGTACAGGATTCAAAGAATATTTACAACAGTCATAAAAATTTAATGGGTGACACCAAAGTATTTAAAAATGATGAATGCATGACTTTACCAGAATAGTTTAATGGTCTGAAATGAAAATTACTTCAGAACTAAATACAATTTATTTGCAGGTGTCTTTTCACAGGGGAATTAAATATTCCATTTTGCTTCAAATATGTATAGCATTCTGGCCATAAGTAAAATGTGTTATTTCTATGGCTACATTGGCAACGATACATGCATTACAAAGCAGCTGTAAATTATTAATGTTGAAGTCATTTATTTTGTTAAACCATCATCATATCACGCCATATATTCAAGTTGTTTTCATGCAGAAAAAATAACTAGAATTCACAATATGGGCAGAATGTTTTAAGTGGACATTTCACAGAAACGAATCATTGGCCAGTTTGGTGGATAGTTGTATCTCACATGCATGTCCATCGAAATTCATTCTGGCGTGAATGATAAGTGACTCTTACACAATTTTTATCTGTTTGGCCATGACCATGCAAGTGGTGGGAATGGAAATGGGTTGGTCACTACCACCACATGGACTTGATTAAGATTGTGTGTGTTTTTTTTATTTAGGTTTTTTTTTTCCCTTGCACACCACTGCCAGAAGTTTTTTTTATAATGCCCAGGAACTAGCAAGATATTGATACACACAGACATCTTATTAACTAAATGAATATTGATCATTGGCAGTTGTTCATGCTATAACTTTATGACATATTAAAGTTTTTTTTATAACATAATTTGAAATTATACGCTAGTTTATTCATGCATGACCCACTGGAAAAAAACATTTTCAATAAGTATTTTTTTGTAAATAAAGAATTCATATTAAACGTTACTTGGATCGCTATGAAACGTGCACTCGTGACTGTTTATTCGTTCTGCAATATTTTGTTTTGCAGCCTGTATAGAATATTAACACGTGAATTCCACACTATTCTGAAATACTAAATGCGCACGTACAGAAATGCAATACCGTGCTTCTGCGATAGATTACTGTTCTGTTAATCATTCGTTGCCTTCTTTCGCTGTTTGGGTTAAGCAAACACGCAAGTGTATCTGAAACGTTTGTGCAACTGTTATGCTGGGCCTTCTCAGACAACTGCTCTCTTTGGTGCGAGCTAAACTTTTTGGGCAAGCTAATTTGTGAACTCCCGGGCTGGAACATGCTGTTCCTGTAATGCCCACTTTGGAAAATTGAAGCGACCCTGAGGTTTTCATCACAATTAAGGAGGACAAAAGACATGTTTCGCCTTTACGTAAGCAGTAATTGCATCAAAGGTGGCTCCGTAGCACTTACATTAAGTAATAATGTTGCAGCAACAAAAAGACACCGGCTGTGTCCATTCCCACCAAAAAAAAATAACGCAATTCGTTGTTCGCTGTCCAACCCCCCTCCACCCCCCGCACCAAAATAAAAAATATTTCTCCCATCTCGGAAAAATGCAGTTTGCCCCGCGGCATGCAAAATAGCTGTACACTACTGTACGCCGCAAAGCGTCGTGAGTATAATGAATGGCATTAGCGGCGGTGATACGAAGCACCGTCGCTCACCATCCTAGCCTTGTTGGCTCGCGAGCGCATACCGTTCCCTCTGGCATTCATCCACCTGTCTCGCCACAACGTGGCAATACATGCGCCCTTGTCTGTAAGGGCCCCCCAACCCACCCCTCAACCTTCCCCAAAATGCTGACGGCAGAATAACTTCGTAGCTGCCTGAGCTGTCCTGTTCACAAAGCGCTCTGCGACGATACACTCAACTCTCAGACGAATGAGCGGCTTCTTTTTCGGCGCGCATCGCGGCCAAATGTTCGTGCTTTATTTTTTGGTGTTGGTTGCAAAGAGGAGTTACGCTTCAGCTGTACTGATGAATCGTTGACGGACACACAGCTTTATCGAGTTTTTTTGTTTGCATTTAAATATGTCCCCGTGCAAAACGTGAGCTCGATATTTTTTTACCAGCGTTTTTTCGCGGATGCGTTGTTTATTTCCTCGCCATTTACACTAGTTTCCACTTGATTATGCAACTTTTAGCTTAAATCTGAAACACATTTGAAAGGTGAACGAGACCCCCTTTTCGCACGGTAACTTTCCCCATGCAGTCTGTGCATTGAATTCGAACTTTAATATTTTACGGCTTTAATGACGAAATTTTCTCACTGCTTTTAACGGCAGGACAGGAAAAAAACAATGACCGCGTTTCGTTCTATGGCCCCTCGTGGCTTCCAACGCAGCGCACACGCGCACACGCACCACACGCACACACACGCACCACACGTGCACACTCACCACACGCACCGCACACGCACAGACACGTGCACACGCACCACACGCACCGCACAGACACGTGCACACGCACCACACGTGCACACGCCCCACACGCGCACACGCACAACACGTGCACACGCACCACAGGCACCACACGTGCACACGCACACACGCACCCCACGTGCACACGCAACACACGCACCGCACACGCACCACACGTGCACACGCTCCACACGCACCACACGCGCACACGCACCACACGTGCACACACACACACGCACCACACGTACACACGCAACACACGCACCGCACACGCACCACACGTGCACACGCTCCACACGCACCACACGCGCACACGCACCACACGCACCGCACACGCACAGACACGTGCACACGCACCACACGCACCACACGCGCACACGCACACACGCACCACACGTGCACACGCACCACACGCGCACACGCACCACACGCGAACGCGCATCCTTCCCCTTTGAACTCCACGCGCGTTCGTGTATGTTGCCTTGATCCGCGAGCACATTTCAGGGACTCAATTCAACAGCGCCAAGCGAAAAGCGGAGCGAGTTGCCAAAAGCGTTATTTTGGTTGATAAAGGGGGCGGGGGTAGGGAATGTGGACGTGTCAATGGGACTCTGCGCCCATGCAGTGGTGGTATTTTTCCAGAGTTGCCGATCCAATTAGCACTCGTGTTACGGGTCGCATACGCGGGGAGGCAGCTGAAGGATGAATGCTGCCGATGCACGCTCGTCCGAGCCGTCTGCACGAGCCGTGCCAGAAATGGGCATCGCCAAGGCACGCAACGGGGTTTATGGCCATTTGTACAAAGGTCTACTTTTACACACTGCTGTATTTAATAAAAAAAAATACTCCCCGCCACCATGGCTACAAAAAAAGTATTTCATAAATATGAAAAACTGAAACTTAACCGTCTTAAAAAACCATTAATATTGTCGATAATGTGCGGCTAAATGCATTTCGTGTCACTGTTAGGAATTGTGTGCGCCCGATGAGTTTGAAGGGCGTTTGAAAATGCAACAGGGAAATAATTATCATTTAAAGATGAATTGAAATGCTCTAGTAGGAAATAATTACGGGTGTCATATTTGCAGAAGTTAAATCTAATTTCATATCCAACTGTGGCACGTGTTTACGTGTTACAGTAGCAGAGGTGTATTATTCAACAGCTGCTGAAGAGTAGAAAATACATATTTGTTTGCGAGCTCGGGTGCAACATCACGAGAGGCAATAATTTTTTAAAGTGCGATCAAGAGCGAGCCCAAAAAAAAATGTGGATTTTGACACATGCAGCCAAAAAAACAAGCGGCGTTTTCCATGGTAACGGTCACAACAGCCCCGGGATCACGCGAAAGGAGTGCGAATTGCAGACCTAATCTGTTGTGCGAAGGGAGAGCCCAACGCCACCTGATTTAAATCAGCAAAATTACACACTTTGCCCATGAAAGCAAATGTGAGAGGTCCTGAACCTAGAGATTTGTTTTTGCTTGCTGCTTTCTTGGCTACTTAAAAGGGGGAATTGAGGTATTTGAAACCATTTCCTCTGAGCCCAAAGGCTGACGTGTTCTCAGATTGAGGCAAATGATCAGATGGCACCACGCTATTTGATTTGATTAAGATTCATAGTTTACAGAAACAAACGTCCAATCGGTCATTGGCTCCTTTTTTGTTACCTCAAGGGCATAACAGAAACATGTTTTAAAGGATTGTTTTACCAAAGCAATGTTGAATAACGTTATTTGAAATGATAATCGTTATATAGCGTTGGGGGGGGGGGGCTATTAAATTGTCTTGAACAAAAGACACCCTTGAAAACAAACACTGCACACACACACATCTGGTTTATGTTAGATGCAAAGCAACATTTCGCTTTAGATGTAACACAGTGTGTACACACTCCTGTGGTGTCGATCCAGAGTTGACTTGTCCTGAATCGAATGGGGGCAGAAATGATGCACTCCCAGGTAGACTGTGCGGCCGATGGGTTGTGTAAGACATTTTCTTTATCTTTTTTTACGTGGAGAGAGGGATACATGAAGGAGACATTGTTTACTGATCTATTTTGTTGTTGATACTTTTCATAAGGGCGTCAGTGATTATTTTGTGGTGCTTGTCACAATGCATCACGTGAGCAAATCTACAAAACTAAAACATAGATTTTTCGCACAATATTAATTGCTTCAATCCATTGCATGTAAGGAATATCTGAGCTGTTGTTTCATCTGTTTCCTAAAATAAGCGTGAAAACTGTGTGTGAAATGCAACGGATTAATGTAATTACGATTATATCACAAGCGGTGGATCTGTGTGTATGCAACAAAGAACTGAACGCAGTCACCTTAAAAGGTGACGTTAATAAACACGAGGTTACGTATGGGGCAACAACTCTTCTTCATAGCATTGTGCGTGTTTGTTGAGAGAGTGTTATTTACGAAGATGTTGGGTATTTTGTTATGTATGCATATTCACCAGTACTAATTAAGTTTTACCGTAATTTCCACACACTATGTTTTGAGTACTTGGCTGCTGTACATTTACACGTGATAAGCCACTTGATTGGGCTATCATTTGTGGTCAGGTCGCTTCTAAATAATAAGTAATGTAAAAAAAAAAATTAAACACGCTTTCATGAAATCTACCGTACTAGTAATGGCAGAACTCTACGACTCCAGGAAGTGGCCCCGAAGATTGCCATAACGTAAGGGGACCGTGCCCAATTACAGCCAACATCAGTTGAGCGTGGACAATGAGACCCAAGCCGAAACATAACATATAAAAAAGAATGTTAAAAAATATATATATATTTCATTTTTATGATAGAATATAGTATTGTCATCAGTATGACATAAGTATACCAAGTTTGCAGTCGATACCACATTGGGAAGTGGGTTAAAATTGAGTTACAAGATTTGAGCATACAACAACGACAACAACAGACAGAGTGAGTTAAAAGAAAGCGTGTAAACAAGAGCTGTGTATATCAGCGCGCCTTACCTGTTAAAATAAAACTAAAATAGTTTAATAGTTTAGTTTAACGGTATATTCGTCCAGAGATACCCTCTAAGACCTTTCACCCAATCATTTGGCTTATTGAGCCCGGCGCCGTTTATTCTACGCTAACCATTTACGATAGTCTGGCAACGTTATTGGAGACCACTTAAAAAATCCATACGCTGGATAGACGTGTTAGATTGAGGTAAGCGGATTTGTGCACAGACAGAGGCGTAGCTAGGGGGGGGGGGGCAGGGGGGTACATATGTCCCCGGGCGCCAAGGTAAAGGGGCGCCAAAATGAGGCTTACGACGTTACATTATAACTTATTGCGGCGGGCGCGGCAGCCTGAAACTACTGCACAAATCTACACCTCAACCTAAAAGTTTATATATCCCGCCACACACAGCCTACATGTCATGTAAGTACATTTTGGTATGTGATTAAACAGGGGGGGGGGGGGCAATTTTATAGTTCGTCCCCGGGCGCAAAATATCCTAGCTACGCCACTGTCAGCACAGGTGGGCGGCGGGGGGGGGTTAGCTGTTGAATCTCAACGAGCTTCTCATTACATTGGTGGACGGGAGAGAAGTGGGGGGGGGGGGGGCAGTCAGCCTCGTGCTGAACGCTCGATGACGAGGGTGAGGTGCGTGCCAGTTGAGTGCCACGTGACTCAGTCAGTGTGACGCCGCGCGGGTGTGCCCGCTCGTCCTGGTTGCCTCGGGTAGGGGTGGGGAACGTCCGGCCCGCGGGCCGTATGAGGCCCACGAAATCATTTGGTGTGGCCCTGCCAAGGCAACCGCAGGCGGGACTCGAAATTCAATAAATCTAGGAGCAAACCTGGAAAAGCAATTGCGAGTAGCAACATCATCAATACCAGCCAACATCGCACGCCTCGCCAAAGAGAAGCAGTTCCAGCCTTCACATTAGGGGTGAGTTAATTAAATGTTTGACCAAATATAACAGGCTAATTTTGAAGTTGATCATTTTGTATGGCCCGCGAATGATGTTATAAATATCCAAATGGCCCTCGGCAGAAAAAAGGTTCTCCACCCCTGCCTTGATGATTTCTCGTCGTGTGATAAAAGGAGAAAAAGAAATTGGACCTTTTTTCTCTCACCTGGATTTGATACAGTCCTGAAACCAATGCATCTGGTTATTTCTCTTCCCAGCGCTTATGGCAAAAACAACATCAGACACATCCAATGTGGTCGATAATATTGATTCATTCATTTCCTCGAACTCAAGAATTGCCTGCTGACACAATTGGCAATACCGTACATGCATACTGAACGTAGATTTTCATTTCTTTTCCACCTCTGTTGTTTACTGATGGGCGCTGTAAATTATAGATACATAAGCTTCCGTTAAAGTACACAACATAGGTGCTCATCCTATAAAACTCTTGCATCTATGCAGTGGTCGAATTGCAAACGTAGGAGTGCCGGTGTGAAACCTATTCTTCCTGAACGCCACGTTTACTGCCATTCCCGTCCTCTGCTATGGAAACATCGTGGTGGAGTATAGGAATAGAAACCATTCTGGCAAGCGCCGGTGTATATGTTTGGTGTTTGGAGAAGGGCTGGTATGGCATGCCATCGCATACTGGCTCGTTTAGACCGCTGCATGCATGTGATGCATTAGATGACCACGTGATGTTATTCTGTATCTGATTATTTGTCATCTGCATTCATTCAGAGCTATTATCTAAGTTGGGTCAATAAATACAATTTTTACATGTAGGTAACCTGTCACTCAGAAATATATTTTTTAAAGGCTCTCCACCACCTGTGTACATTCGTTTATTGTGTCAATTGTTGTTGTGTCATCACACTGGCAAGTTCGAGAACACGTCTCAACCAAATGTATTAAGATTGTGCGTTCAGCGCTTGTGTAGGGCTGTTACAGAGGAGCTGTTTGTGTAGGGCTGTAGGCATAGGATCAAACGGGTAACTAACACAGTGGGCGGGGCTCCGTCAGTACACGGGGAGGTGCCCGCAACGACGTCCGCACCGGGCGGCGTGGGGGGGCTGCCCGTGGGGGGGTTGTGATCCTCTGGGGGGTATAAAAGGGGATGAGCCAGAGAGCTCGGGGTTGAGTCTTAGAGTAAATAGGGGAAGACGGAAGATCGACCAGCTAGGCCCTGGACTCCCCTGGGACGCCGCCCTTATCAGGGCCGCGCAGGACCGAGCCAGTGGCGTGGTCCCGTGAACCAGAGTTAGTACTCTGGGACTCCGGGTACCGTAGCCCGACTGACCAGTGTCGGGCCAGATAGCCTCCCCGTTAGTGGAGGACTAGGGATAGGTCAGGGGTAGCTAATAGAATATTCCCAGCTATCCGGGTGAGGGGGCCGATACACCCCTCTAGTATTGTACGACCATTTGTATAAATAAATACGTGTGCCTTACAACGGTGTCCAAGCGTCCTCAACGGTACTTCACTTGTACGCATGGCAATTTACTTTGCTTGGTGCAAATTTGGCCAAAGCGTTGTATCCTAAACCAAACAATCAATTATGATCATAATATTGGTTGCGAACACCTATGCGTAAATGTAATTTGCTCGTTTACCATATATAATTCCATCATTTATGTTATTCATTTATTTATTCTTTGAATTATTGCCCGATGTTTAACTTGTGGTAAAGGGGCAGTCCTGCAATTACTCGCGCCACTCCTGGCAGAAGGGCCTCCACTAGAAGGAGCTCGGATGGATCTGGTGGGTCTTTGGCCTACTGTTACATGCTGACCAGACACATTGGAAGAGGTGGGATACCCACCTCGCACAACCTGCTAGTCGACTAACTTTGGTGGACCAATTTAAGAAACTAACTGCATTATATTTCGATTAAAAGCTTTCGTGACTGCAGGGATTCATCTTCTTGGTTATTTCGGTAAAGTCACGTAGAAGGGAAATAATAAAATAATAAAAATAAAACATAATAAAATAACCGCATTATTTCAACAGCCACACCGTGAAATCAAAATGAACTGGCGATTTCTGAATTGCACGTCCAATGTGCTCAACATTACACCCCGACAGCATTCCTTCCCTGGTTGTAATGTGATGTCATCTATTTTCATCGAAACGTGGATAGCCAGCGATGTCAAACCACCCACTTTAATTGAAGACCCAATGCAGGAATTACCTCTTTTTTTCAGCTTGCGTAGAAGGCAATTGGTTGAGCCCTCGGTGCGTTCGAACAACACACGGCAGGGATGTGCTCCTTTTCCCCCTTTAAAGATACGAGGAAAGACATCCGCCCTGTTGTGGATGTGGCGAAGTGCGATCTGTCCATCACGCGTACACCGACATGACCGCTGGCCATGTATACGCCTACACAGGAAGCACGGACGCTGTACATCAAGTAACTCATATTGCCCTCGGATGGATCACCAAAAACAACGTAGAGTTGTCATGTTTTGTCAGTTCCTTTTCTAATTTCATACCAAGGACAGAAAGATCTAAAATGCAATGCAGGTATCAGAACAGCTATCTCATGGAACCTTTTTCCAGTATCAAAGTATGAAAAATGCGAATAGGTTTAACCCTTTCTGGCAATAAAGCAGGTGTTAAGATGATATGGATATGTTTTCATGTTGTGTCTTCCCACGTTGAATGTTAATTGGTCAATAACACATTCCTGCGGAGGGAGCTGGTAGGAACGTTGGGTTGCTCGGTAAATGGCCAGGGTCAACGGCGGCGTGGTGTATTCCGCAAATATGCCCGACTTGGAGGGCGGGCACAAGCCGGCGTGAGTAGGTTAAACGTTAAGTTTTATAAGGGCACCACGGGTGACCAGCCCCTCTTCACCCAGCCCCACCCCTCCCACCCCCCCACCCAGCCCCACCCTGCCCACCCAGCCCCTCCCCACCCTCCCCACCCAGCCCCTCCCCACCCTCCCCTCCCCACCCAGCCCCTCCCTTCCCACCAAGCCCCTCCCTGCACGATGGACGGACACAATAATCCCATGTGGGCTGGTGGAACCAGTGGGTTCCTACCAGTAATAACCGACCACGTGATTCAGCAGCACAACGAGCGGCTCGCAATTGGAAAGTTGCGAGTTCAAATCTTGGTTGGGGATTTACTCAGCCCATCATCCATCCAGGGTCGATAAAATATATACCACTGTGTGGCGAAATCGACAGTGTTGTGCCCTTTGGAAGTTCCGCAACTGGCTCAGGGCCGTAAACGGGAGATGAGCACTGCCTCAATGCTCATTGGAGCAGGAAATCACTTAGACTTCACTATGGGGACCTCATTTGCCAGTAAAAATATGATAATTGGTTCTTTACCCTTCTATCTGGCAACAAAACTGACACCTTTTTGCAAGGAGTCATGTTTGCATAGACCGCAATACCTGCAGTCATAAATACAAACAAAAGACATAACTCTGATAATGTGCACTGACAGTGCACATAACTCTGATAATGTGCACTGACAGTGCACATTATCAGAGTTATGTCTTTTGTTTGTATTTATGACTGCAGGTATTGCGGTCTATGCAAACATGACTCCTTGCAAAAAGGTGTCAGTTTTGTTGCCAGATAGAAGGGTAAAGAACCAATTATCACTTAGACTTTTGACTTGGTCAAAACATACCATCGGAGAGGGTAGCACATTTGCACCGCGGCAATGTTGAGCCCAGTGTGCAATGTTGAGGCCAGCTCACATGAATACGCGTGTTGTATTCACATGCTGCCAAGTGCCAGCATTGCATTCACGACGATCAGTGGTGGAGCTAACACAAACAACAGCACACGAACAAACGTATCAATGCAATCACTGTATATCTTTTGTGGCGATGACTATGAGAAAATTTGAATTCATTAGAAAAAATTGTATAGGTGTGTAGGCTGTATCATGTTCAACACACCGGTGTGCTAAAGTAGTGAACTATTTTGTCTTTTGTCAACGTGACACATTTTTTACTGCTTAGCCGTGTCGGGTGGTGGAGGGTTACGACACATTTATAAATAACGTGATCTAACACAAAAACCTGTATTATGAATAATATCGGTCGCGAAAGCCTACGTGTTAAACTGTATTATGTTGTTAATATGTAAATGGTGTTGTTGCTTGATATTCACGATGCGTAAAAAAAAAATGTGTTCAAGGAACGCTTCACGCATCTGTGGACTTGTGTTGGCCTCTTATTAAGAATGCTCAGCTTTCTCATGTGCAGCGAGCTGATGGCCCCAGTCACCGTTGGCTGTACAAACAAACATCATATTAAATTTGGTTTTTCTATTAATTTGGCAACATTCCTGTATTGAATATTTAAAAAAAATATCAGTTTGCCTGCCATGCAACGGACTTACCAGGGTGTGTGCGAATGTGCAATGGCCCCTCGAGTAAGGATAAAATAGATCACTTGAAGGGGAACCACAGATTTTAAGCTTTCGTGACTGCAAGGATTCATATTCTTAGGTTTTATCGGTAAAGTCACGTCGGTAAAAAATTTAAATTAATAAAAGTAACATAAAAATAAAAAAAATCACGACGTTTCGGAGGCAACACAAGCTTCCGTCTTCAGGTGGAACCGTCAGAGCACGATAGCTGTATCAAGTGATAGCTGTATCAAGTGATGTATCAAGTGATACAGCTATCGTGCTGTGACGGTTCCACCTGAAGACGGAAGCTTGCGTTGTCTCCGAAACGTCGTGATTTTTATTTTATTTTAATTTTACTTTTATTAATTTTAATTTTTTACCTACGTGACTTTACCGAAAAAACCTAAGGATAAAAAAATTGGAACCTCAAAAGTAGTTCTAGGATATCTCCCTTCCATTCGTCTACGTCTTAACTTGAGGTGATACACTGCTCTGCAATGGTTCTGAATTGATATATTACTTCGTCTCATTACATGATGCTGAAAGCACAAATGTAAAACAAATGGGCTGTGACATTAAAGAATAATGCCCAAGGCATTCTTATTCTTATGTACATTTTATACTGGGGTACAAAGCATTAGGTTTTTCCCCCCTTCAATGGTAATCTCCACTTTTATCGGTTCTTCGATCTGTTCTTCATTTTCAAATAGCAAAGTGCACAATTTATAGAATTTAGCTTAGTTTTTATGGGTCTCCCTAGTGTGGCATTGCAATCACTTGTTAATGTTTTACCGATGAGGGTTCCTCTGCTGTTACCAGGCAATTGAAGGGGTGTGTTTATTTGTAACGGATGGTAAATACCAGGTCACACATGACGGGAGGGCATCTACACCCTGTGCCAGACACTGCGGCACATTCACTACCATCTAACCTATAAACGCACCTTCCGTTGAAAGGTGCGGTGTTTAAACGTAGTCTGCAGCAGGCAAAGCACTGAGCCTTAACCATTCTTACCTGCCAGCACCTGTTTCAAATGCGCATTGCATAAGAGACTTATTCCTGTCACTTATTCCTTTCAAACAAGGCCATTAAAACTGAGATGCAGCAAAAATGGTGTTGTTGTACGAAATGTTGTTTTTCACAATTTAGTGACATTTGGTGTAGATTTCACAAAATAAATTAAGTGCAAATATGCCCGATCGCCCGAAAACCAATAACTTGTTTATTATTTTATTGTATTCATCGTGCTAATGAATTCCATACAAGCAAGCGGCGGGTTAACGAGGTGGTTTTGTATTCTAATCTCTGTGGACACGTGGTTCACGCGGATCGGTGGGGGTCACCACTGGTCGGAGTGGCAAACATGTCCTGGATGGAGATCAAGCAGCATGTTGATCTCACTGTGGCTTAGCTGGAAATGGCACAACATGCCTGGAAGGCCACACGCCTAAAAAAAAAGTTTTTAAAATCTCACAAGCAAAGCACACATTGGTGGTGCAGTTTGAACGTGGGTTTATTGCATCAGAATTTGAATCTTTATTTATACTGGAGGAATCCGATGAGCTGTGGAGCCCTTTTTTCACAGGTGTTCAGTTAGGGCCGGGTCAGAATGTTACAACAGCAAACGATTTAAAAACACGATGGGAGTGCAAAGTATAGGAAATGTAAGCACATCACTAAACATTTAAATAAACTATTTTGTATAAATATACTTTTTATTTTACCAGGTAAAGCCCTCTGAGCTATTAGCTTCTTTTTCAGCAGCAACCAGGCCACAAATGAGAGCTCACCAAGTGGCTGAGTGCTCATTGGCGATGTTCACAGTCTCATCGCTGAAGGTGGTGGATTAAGAAATTGTGATGTCTAACCTGTTTTCTTCCCATTATTGAATTAATGTTCATCTTGAGAGAGAGAAAAAACACGTTAAGTATAATAACAGTTTTTTTTGTCTGTAGCCACTGAAAGGACATGAAGATTGTGATGTTTTGGCCGACTGATCTTCTTCAGGAGATGTTGGGATTCACAGAGAGGGTCTTGAATCGTCTTAGAAGGTAGGTGGGGGTTGGGTTGTCTGTGAAGTCAGATGATGGTCCCACTGGGGTGCAATGCGGCATCATTGTTTTAATTGTTTTTAAATACATAGCAGGGGTTGATACGCAGCATATTTGACTAACGTGTAATGAGTTATATGTTTATACTATATTTGTTCGCCGTGAGTTGTGGTTCATGGAATGAGCACGTGCATACAATTACAGTCTTTATTCCTTGTTTGTCGTGTAGTAACCATCTTTTAAATAAACTTATTTTAATAATAATATGAAATTAACAAACAAAACATGTAATTAGCTTAATGTAAGCTTCAATGGTAAGATGTTTATTTTAATATTGCGACAATGCAGACAAATTCTCCGTGGTGTTTTTTTTTTCATTCGTATCTGGGCTCACCCGGAGAAATTGAGGCTGATGTCGGTCAGTGTATGTACATAATGCATGCTGTATGTATGTATGGTGTGTGTATGTTGAACTTCTTTCGCAGCGTACGTAGCCAACGGTGCTACTTGAAGGTGCATGGGAAGGACAGCAAACTAAACACAAGAAGCAGTTAAATTTCGATTTAAAGCTTTCGTGACTGCAGGGATTCATCTTCTTGGTTCTTTCGGTAAAGTCACGTAGAAGGAAAATAATAAAATAATAAAAATACAACATAATTAAATAATTCTCACAACGTTTCGGCCACAACGCAAGCAGCCGTCTTCAGGTGGAGAACAGGTCTGTCGAGAAGGCAGAGTCTGAATGGCACACCCCAGGCTTGGAGCGACTATTTATGCTGGGATGGAGGGGCGAAGGGCGTCTTGAAGTTACAGAAGCAGAGGTTAGTGTAAATGCGATTGGTATTACCTTAGAGTCGCGGCATCTCTTCAGAAAGGTGAGAGACTCGATTAGCTGAGCCTTCTTATCCTTCTACGTGACTTTACCGAAAGAACCAAGAAGATGAACAACAAGCAGTTCTGAAGTTTCAATCTCGATTTCAAAGCACATAGCTCCAGTGCGTAACTACACCGACAGCCAGGGCTTAATGTCCCACCCGATTCCTTTGCAGATCGCTGCTAGGTTGGCTTGGAGTAGGGATTAATCAGTGTAAAGCATTACCACGCCAGAGACAAGTTACTCCTATCCATAATAATCCGAAATTGGTGTACCCCTTCATTCCTATAATTCGTTAAGGACAAAATAAGGTGAGATGGATGTGGTACACCGAAATAGTGTTTCGGAACGGTGTTGCGGACTGTTCCGGACCAAATTGAGCACCGTCCACGTGGCCCAGCGGCGGCGCTGCTTTGCCGCTCCTTGCAGCAGAGGTTCATGGTTCACACCCGGCAGGCCGTCCTGGTTATTGCTTCGGTGGAGCAATTATGAAATGTGCACCGTCTGCTCTCACCGTGGGCGTTAAACATTCTGTCGTGTCTTCTTGGTTCTTTCGGTAAAGTCACGTAGAAGGGAAGTAATAAAATAATAAAAATAAAACATCATAAAACAATTCTCACGACGTTTCGGCCACAACGCAAGCAGCCGTCCTCAGGCGAAGAATGAAGCACCACCAAGCTTGGAGCGTATATTTAAGCTGGGTTAGAGGGGGGGAGGTGGGAAGAAGAGCGCCTAAACAAAATAATTTGCATATCAAGAGGAATTCAGCATATGGAAAATGCGTAGGAGGTGGGCGGGGGGGGTTCCAAATCAATACTATGCCCGTGCATTATGCAGGATTAGCAGCATCAAAGGGGGGGGGGGAGGGGGTAGCATTAACAAAGGAAAGGAATGTTAATAGTATGTAGCTGCAGTTGCTAAACAACCACGTAAAAAACTAAAGTATAAACTGCATAACAAACTAAAGTATAAACTACATAGCATCATCAGTATACTTACTATACTCTACAATAAGTTGAGTTACTTGTAGAGTATAGTAAGTATACTGATGATGCTATGTAGTTTATACTTTAGTTTGTTATGCAGTTTATACTTTAGTTTTTTACGTGGTTGTTTAGCAACTGCAGCTACATACTATTAACATTCCTTTCCTTTGTTAATGCTACCCCCTCCCCCCCCCCCCCTTTGATGCTGCTAATCCTGCATAATGCACGGGCATAGTATTGATTTGGAACCCCCCCCGCCCACCTCCTACGCATTTTCCATATGCTGAATTCCTCTTGATATGCAAATTATTTTGTTTAGGCGCTCTTCTTCCCACCTCCCCCCCTCTAATTCAGCTTAAATATACGCTCCAAGCTTGGTGGTGCTTCATTCTTCGCCTGAAGACGGCTGCTTGCGTTGTGGCCGAAACGTCGTGAGAATTGTTTTATGATGTTTTATTTTTATTATTGTATTACTTCCCTTCTACGTGACTTTACCGAAAGAACCAAGACGATGAATCCCTGCAGTCACGAAAGCTTTAAATCGAAATTCTGTCGTGTGTTCATTCAAACAGAATAGGCCATTTTGCACCTCCGATTGGCACGGTTGGCTACATACGGTGCAAAAGAAGTCCAACATACATTGTTGGTACCAAATATTGCCAAGTTTGCTCTCAATTTGCATTACACATAGCAACACCATCGTAGCTAACACTACTGTAGGATGCGTCTGTAAAATGCAACGCCTTCGTGAATGGCGCTAAAATGTGCGAAATCCTTATACCCTTACACGCTCAGACCTCGAGACGACTGAGCCATGGGGACCTCTTTCTAACTCAAGGTTGAAGGACTTGCAGTGGCAGTACGGGATGTCACGTGACTTCATCCACACAACGTAAATGTCCAAATGATGGGCCACTTTGTTGAGCTGTCGTTTGTCGTCGGGTCGCTTCTGAAAAAGAAGTTAGCACCTCAGTGGGCTTTGCCTGGTAGTACGGGGATAGTTTATTTTAATTTGTTTGTGTTTGGGCTATTTATTTACCTTTCTTGGGCTTTGCACGACTATCATGTTCTCGTACCGTTTGTTGTTGTGACGTTCTTACCCGCCCCTACTGGACATCTGTGAAGCGTTCTTAAGCTCATCGGATTCCTCCAGGATAAACATTGTGATTCCTGAACATGGGCACCATCTGGCTGCAGGAAACGCACGTCGCAATTGACCTGGCGGGTCGCTTTCAGATTCTTAGATACGACCTTCGATGCTTTGTTTGTTATTCCCTCCGCCGTGCACTGTATGTGTAACGAGAGCTGGTTGACATCGTGCCATCGCCTTCCTGCGAGTTGTGTAATGCTGTACACGTCGGAGAACATCATGTATCCAGCGTGTGTGTAAACCGCCAAATGATTCGCGGGGGGTCAAACAGTTAATTTTCTCACATTTCAACACGAAAGCAATATACGTTGGTGACCATAACACAGCCCTCGCGTAGAGCGGGGGCTATGCGGAGCCTAATGAGAATGGCGAGTTGTATGCGGAGTGGATATCACGGTGTAGTTTTTCATCTCGTGCGTAGTGCCAATCGGCCTGAGATCCTCTGTTTGGCAGGCTGGAATTGGGAATAATTGCCGGACCTGTGGCGGGTCAGTGAAGTCCACAATGATCAAATATCAGCGTCCCGAACCTTCCTGAACAACCTTCATCGGAGCCAACGCCTTCTATCAATAGCTCACATTTGACTATAACTCTACGCGTCATTGTGAGTGCTCACAGACCATGCTGGAACTTCTGCAAGGCAAAGCGGCGGTGGTGCTTAAGTGTAGCATCACGAACATCCCGGACACCATCTTAGTGGATGAAGCATACGTACTCTTCAAAGGGGGCGTTGTGCAAAGAGGCCACACAGACCATCCCGTGCGATGTTTGCTCCATCCAGCCAATCTTCCCTGGGTGCTGTATGTGCTGAAATACAGCAGCAGCAGCAACACTGTTGATCCTGTGATACTGACCCACCGGATCGATGGCCATAATACCGGGAGTAGTGCCCGGTGGGAGAAATCAGTCATTGGTGTAGACTTCCCAAGTTGTGTAGAAAAGCATGGGTTTCATCCTCACACTCGCTGCCACCCAGCAATCTCCGGCACAACACTGACAATAGTTTACGCCCAATCAAATATGGAGTCATTTTGTGCAGGTTGCTTGAACCAGTTGTGCCAAGACACAAGTGTCTCTGAGCATCTAGTATACTGTGAGTCGTGGTAGGACTGGCAAAGTCACATTCAGAGTCTTGCCAGTCTTGCACCTCCAATTAGCAGGGTGTGTTTACTTACGAAAGTGCGTACAAGGTGAGACAGTGAGAGAGAGCACAATTGTGAACTGCTGATGTGCTCACAGTACTCTACTATTTGACCACCTGAAAGTTAAACTAACTGACATAGGGAATATATAAAACACCTTGATCAACGTTCCCTATACTGACTGGCGTGGAGTTTTTACGTGCGTTGTGTCAGAACATAAGCTGCCAAAAATCTTGAGAAGGGTGAGAGTCATTGCACTCTCAAAACCAGGGAATGGATTTGAAAGTTACGGTGATTTACCAGCCTGGCTTGCTGCTAAACATGTGACTTAAGTTACTGGTGCGATTAGTGCTGCCGTAACATTTTATTCGCTGTCAACAACATCTTCAGTCTCGACCAGGCAGGCATCTCCTGTGACCAGGCGATTGTATTGGCGACATTTTTAAAAATGGTTTCAAATGTCTTCTCAATATAGCTGCAGTGCTCGTTGACCTCACAGCAGCCTATGCCCACGTGGCACACTGATCTCCCGCTGAAGTTGTTTGGGGGTTCCTGCCACGCTCCATATTGGACATCAATCAATATTCACCATGAGGATTGTTTCCTCCAAATACCGTATTCATGAACGACAAGGTCGGCTCTCTGCAGATTCAAATTAACGGCTCACCTCAGGCCTCAGTGCTCGCCCCAACACTTTTCAACATCTTCATCAGTGCCAAGAAATCCTGTCAATTGTGTGTACGCAGATGACATTTGTCTCACAACCCAAGCCCGTAGCTTTGCCAGCCTCGAGGCCACCCGGAACAATGGTGGTTGTTGTTGAGGAGTCTCATCCCAAGTGAAGACTCCAGCCAATCACAGGCAAGACGGTGCCCCGAGTGTTCAGCTGCACAATGCCCCAGAGCCAGGCACGATCTCAGGGCACGACTAAAGCGGCAGCCATCAGCTCAAGCGTGACCCGTGAGCGCTTTTGCTAGGAACGACGCCTTGCATCCAGATGCCACCTCGAGGAGACGACCAGTGAAGTGAGCTCATGGAACTGCCTACTTGCTCGGCTGGCCGGCTGGCTCGACAGGGGTTGATGGTACGCAAACACCAAGCACCGCACGCAGCCGTGGCGCCGGCCCTTCGGGGGCCCCAAGGTGAACCTATTCTGGGTGGATTACACGACTTCCAGACATTACGCGATGGACAAGTGCAATTGCACAGTTGTGTGAAAGCATGGATTGCAAAGGGTACAATTGAATTAACATTGTTTTGAAAATGTGATTAGAATGATGAGCTCTTCAGTGTTGTTCAGGATTTGAGTTTGATTTGGCGTGGCACAATTTTTTAAAATCATAAATCCATAGCCCCTGAAGATGCTTGGGGTGCTGAGTTTTGGCTTAGTTTGCTTTTTCTGCGCACCGTTACTAACTGCACACAGCAACCCACTCTCTGTTACTCTGTAGCAGAGAACCGTTCCCCTGTGCAGGCACGACCAGACAAAACTTGGCTGGCAGACGTTCACCTGAACGCCACTGTGAGAATCATCTCTGGTGCACCGAGGCCAACATCATTTCCCTTCCTCCGATGGCATATCTGTCAAGTATACGGGCAGTGTGGCTGCATTTGCTCCCTTGGGCTAGAAGGGCTAAAGTGCCCAGCTACAAAGAGGGGGAGAAGCTTACAGCGGGGGTCGTTCTGAAAGTGAACCATGCCAACCATAACACGCCACTGCTGTCGTGACTTCCATTTTCATCCAACATTTGCTCACCACCAATTCATCGCCAAGCTGCCGTGACCAAGATGTTCGACAGAGTGCATGCAGCATCAGAATTGCCAGTTCAATCTGCCATTCCTGCGTGTGCCATCGTGATGGCCCCATCAATTTTTTTTCCAACTCCTTAAAGTTGAAAGCTGCCAAAATACATTTTTAAAAGTCAGGTGATGTCAATATGTAGTCCTTGGAAAGTTGTCATACATGTTAGAGAGACGATTTAGCAAGTGTTAACCACATTAAACTGATACAGGCTCGCTTGCTATTGGCGGGCAATTGCTCCTAAATTTGCACAATATGCTCATCCTAGAATGTCGCTAGATTTGTCCCAGGTTGATAATTGGTATTTTACCCTTCTATCTGGCAACAAAACTGACACCTTTTTTACGAGGAGTCATGTTTGCATAGACCACAATACCTGCAGTCATAATGCAAACAAAAAACACAACTCTGATAATGTATGCACTGTTTGCATTATGACTGCAGGTATTGCAAACATGACTCCTCGTAAAAAAGGTGTCAGTTTTGTTGCCAGATAAAAGGGTAAAAAACCAATTATCATATTTTTTACTGGCAAATGAGGTACCAATGGTTGTCCCAGGTTGTTAAGGAAAACTCAGAAAAGTTGCTCGACTCAGAGACAAAATCACTCAGGGGGGTGGGGGGAGGGTAACAACTGTGCCCCTAGTGGGTGTCGTTGCAGTCTCCAGAGCAGATGTCAGGATGACCGCATTGCCTGAGGCACGGCCACATGTGCCAAACCAACATCTTTGACTGTGACCGGTGTACAAATTTGATCTCCCCACGCCTTGTCAGTGGGTTTATCACAACAAGCGCTTCTGCTGTGGAAGCATCGCTGTAGTCTGCACGACGGTTCGCTGCCGCACCTTCTTGGGAGCACAAAGCAACTGCTGCACGGGGCATCTCTGGCCGTGGCAGTGCGGGCCACAGTCAATGTCAGCGGTTCTTGTCATTTCGGTGACCTCGGGTTACTCTTGCAAATGAGACTCATTCTGCTCTCGTGTTTGTTCTCCTCCGCCCCCCGCGCCTACGATTAGCACGGTTGGTTGCGTACGGTGCGAAGGAAGTTCAACACACACACACACACGGTACATGCGTACGTTAATCGTCCCAAATATTGCCAAGTTTGAACTTGAATCTTTGGGTACACTACGTGACGAGTTACCATGGTGGTTCTTTGACTCTACACGACGATGGCTGCACGGTCAACTACGACTTGTAATTGCTCTACACTTTAACCTATCTGCTAATGTGTTGTTTATTCAACCGATTCTTTATTTAATTTGTCACTTGAGAGGCGTTTGCTAATTAAGAATGGCAACGGCAAATGCGTAGACGTTATACGTCGGTTGTAGCGTTGTAATTCTCCTGCTCAAACAGCTGAGCGGAACTTGGCCGTTCATGTATGACGCATGAGCGATGCGTGATTGAAGTGAATCGCTGGTGCCTGCATCTTTCAGCGTTCGTCTCTCAATGTGGCGCCAGTAATCCCTCCACAATCCGTACAAAGCAGAACAAATCCTGCAAATCTGTAAAAGGGGAAAAAAATCCCGAACAACTCCACGCAACGCATGCAGGGAGTGTAGGAATGTCCTTTGGAGAGTGCATGACGATTCTTTATAACATTAAAACATCCTTCGGTGCATACAGACACAACACAACGTTGAAATATTAATCATCATTGAGACACACAGCCTAACTTTCTAGGAGGAAGTGTGTCATTCCAGCTGTGTTCGTTGTTCTGTCAGTGTTAGTGAGCATTTGTGACCTCAATGGTGAAGCCACTCCACGCTTTGTGTTTTGGGCTTTGCTCTAACACTGGTGAGTACTGCCATCCTGGTGTATGTTTAGTAAGCATTATCTAGCCATCATAGTCTCTCTCTATCACTGTTAATTTTTTCTTTCACTTTACCAAACCTCAACAGTCTATTCAGTTGTTCCCCATCACGTCTGGATGTATGTTGAGTCTCTTGCAGTGGTACACTTCCAGTGGTTATTCTCGAAGAGTGCAGATCATTAAAAAGTGTATCGCTCAAGCTGCACTTTTACTTTGTGCTTGCCGATTACAATACCCTCCAAAGGCTTTTTGATACCATTGTTTTTGTTGTTGTTATTTTTAATTACTGCCTTGGCAGAGAACTGCTTCTAAAACTCCATTCTCCAAGCCGTCCGCGCTCCAGATTCGCGGCGCTGTTCAACTCCAATCTCAAAACCGGATTGATTGATCTTTGATCGATTGCATTTGTTGCAGCGGGTGAGAAATATTCAGCCGTGAGCTGTTTTACAAGAGTGACCCGCGGAGGACCTTGGTAGTAAAAAAAAAGAAGGAAGTTTCAGCAGCGAATAAATCATAACATTGCAGGCATTAAGTAGCAAACACATTTGGGGACAACAACATTCAAGTCATGCATCACTCAAAAAACACCAACGCACTTTTCTTTTACTGGTAGGAACCTCCTGGTGACACCAGCCCACAGGGGATTATTCCGTCCGTCGTGCAGGGAGGGGCTGGGTGGGGAGGGAGGGGCTGGGTGGGGAGGGGCTGGGTGGGGAGGGAGGGGCTGGGTGGGGAGGGGAGGGTGAGGAGGGGCAGGGTGGCGAGGGAGGGGCTGGGTGGGGAGGGGAGGGTGAGGAGGGGCTGGGTGTGGAGGGGAGGGTGGGGAGGGGCAGGGTGGGGAGGGGCTGAGTGGCGAGGGGCTGGGTGGGGAGGGGAGGGTGAGGAGGGGCTGGGTGGGGGGTGGGAGGGGTGGGGCTGGGTGGGGAGGGGCTGGTCACCCCGTGGTGCCCTTATAAAACTCAACGTTTAACCTACTCACGCCGGCTTGTGCCCGCCCTCACAGCCGGGCATATTTGCGGAATTCACCACGCCGCCGTTGACCCTGGCCATTGACCGAGCAACCCAACGTTCCTACCAGCTCCCTCCGCAGGAATGTGTTGTCCTCTGGCTAGGGCTCACTGCCTCCCTCCATAACAGATAAATACGCCCAATGTATCTGTATAGCGTCTTGAGACGTAGACGCTCTATAAATCAAGTTTGTTTTGTGTTATTATATTGAGCTTGTAGTAGTTGTTGTAATAAGATTGCCTTCCAGTGTGTGTGTAGCTATCAGCATCATGTCTGGCTATTCACCATGACGGCACCAAACCCAGCGGCAAGCAAGTCTGGCCAGTTGTTAGAAAGTATTTCATCAATGGTCATCTTTTGGCTCCGGGGGGGCGGGGCGGGGCGGGGGGCTATCGACTGATAAGCATGCCAGCGCATTGATACATCTTTTGAGCCTATGTTCAAGCCCCTGGGGTAAAAAAAAGAAGCGAAAACGAATTAAATGAAAAGCATAAAAAAAACAATGTTTCCATTAGAAAGGAGGCCCGTGAAAAATTTGGTGACCTCATCCCAACCCTCTGTTTGGATTGCACCCCCCCCCCAAATAAAAGGCTTTTGAGCGTTTTTATAGTCACAAAAAACTTTTTTTTAAACAAAATTCATCTCTGAATGAACGTAATGTCGCCAGAGGTCTGGAGCATACGCGTCTCCTGTCGCCAGGGTTTTAATATCATCGAGTGTCGTCTCTAACAATAGGACGGAGTTACACTCGCGAGGTTTTTTTTTTAATTGGCACTGACATTGGAAATGAAGAAACGTGATCAGACGTTACGCTCATTACTTGATCATTTATTTTGAAGTTTGCCCCGACGCATAATTAGGATGCAATTGTGAACTTCTAATTATTGTATGGGATCACATTTTATTCCAGATATTCGCATAATAATGTGCTATCGTGCAATAGGTATATTTAATAGACTACAGTAGCATAACATATTTTTTAAACACACATTTGTGTATTTTCTACTTAAAATTACTTAACAAAATACACTTGGAGGATTATTTGAGGTTATTTGAGGTCAGCGTAGAAGTAGTTTTAAGATAAGGAAGAGGTGTGTTGACTTTCTGCGGGTCTCCTGCCACCGTTCTCCCATTCACATGTTTCATTGCTTCTACATATTATTAACATGCCCTCCCTTTGTTAATGCTACCCCCCCTCCCTTTGGTGCTGCTGATCCTGCATAATGCATGGGCATAATATGACTTTGAAACCCCCCCGCCCACCTCCTACGCATTTCCCATGAATATGCTAAATTCCTCTTGATATGCACATTCTTTTGTTAAGGCTCTCTTCTTCTTCCACCTCCAACTCAGCTTATATATAAGCTCCTAGCTTGGCAGTGTCTCATTCTTCACCTGAAGACGGCTGCTTGCGTTGTAGCCGAAACGTCGTGAGAATTATTTGATTTTATTATGTTTTATTTTTATTATTTTATTACTTCCCTTCTACGTGACTTTACCGAAAGAACCAAGAAGAGAAAAAAAAATGATGTATGAGACCAAAGACTTTGCGGCACTGGGAAGGTTGTCCCAACAAGTTTGAGCACGACACGAAAGCGACAGTTTCTGGACGGAAACATCGCGAGCTCTCCTCGGTATATATCAACACACGTGTCAGTAGAAAGTAATACATAATTGCTTTGTCCTTTGTTAATCCACTGCTGGATGAAGGCCTCGAGATGCCCTTTGTTAATCCACTGCTGGATGAAGGCTTCCTCGTGCATATTGCCCATGTGAGTTGTTTTTAACAAACTTTGCCACTCTGGCCAGTGCCCGTTTGATTAAAGGGCCACAGGATGACTCGGATATCAACTCGCCACTGAATTGACCCTCAAGTCACTGGGTCCCTATCCCAGTGCACTTGAACACCGCATCACTGCTGTCCTATCGCCCAACACATTTTTTTTACACGCTGTTTAAAAATGAAGCGCCTACGTAAAGCGAATGTGTTAATCGCATCATCGGCATTACTTTTTTTGGCATTAATAACATCGATCGGAGTCGTTAGCCGAGTTGCACGACAAAGGAATGGGCCGCAAATTGTTGTGAGTGCCCTGTCGCTGCGTGGCCCTATCCTCCGCACCCCGCTCAGATTCGCATCCCAATATACTCAGCCATACACAATGTTACACAGACATGTTCTTCACCTGAGGACGGCTGCTTGCGTTGTTTGCGTTGTGGCCGAAACGTCGTGAGAATTATTTTATTATGTTTTATTTTTATTATTTTATTACTTCCCTTCTACGTGACTTTACCGAAAGAACCAAGAAAATGTTACAGCTATTTCTCGGCCGTTAACATTTTTCCGACGGTTGAAGGGGAAATAAATACGCTCACCTCTCCAAATTTATCTCCAGCGTATAATTGTGTCAGTAGCTTCATGGCCTCTATTAATTAAATGCTACCCATCGCACGCACAGGACACCCCGTTTTGATATTCACGAATAAGTGAACTTAATACATATGAACCTTTTTTTAATCTGCTATAAAATAAAAAAATAAAAACGTACAAAAGGTGAATAATTATTCAGCCAGGCGGCCCTGATCAGTTGTACTACTACTACTACCACGTGTGTTTGTTCTTTCTGTGATCGTGCTGTACGCGTCTCCGTTGGATTGTTTGGGTCGTGTCACATTGTTGTTCGGCATCATATTTCGACGTTTCACTCCACGTGCTGACAGCTTCTTCAGCCAATGAGGTTGTGCTCCGACACGAGCGCGAAGACGAACGTCACACATCGCGCCGATCGCCACGCGGCACGACCCCCGAAAGCCCACTGGGGAGCATCGATCAACCCGATCGATCGGCCGCGATGAAAGGGGGATATCTTGCCTCCGACGAATCTGAATATCTTCTTCGCGTCGTGACGTTCCCACGAGTTGTCACGCCGCGAGCCCCCCCCCCCCCCCCCGCAACTCAAAGGCTCTGGCTGCTCCACCGGTTGCTGACACTGAGAAAAGCGTGGGGTGACAAACAAACAGCAACATGATAATTGTTTTTTTACCCTTTTATCTGGCAACAAAACTGACACCTTTTTTTACGAGGAGTCATGTTTGCATAGACCACAATACCTGCAGTCATAATGCAAACAAAAAACATAACTCTGATAATGTATGCACTGTCCTTGAAGTTGATTGGTCCTTACCCGAGACAGCTTTCCTTAGAGCCCAGTCTCAACTTCAAGGACAGTGCATACATTATCAGAGTTATGTTTTTTGTTTGCATTATGACTGCAGGTATTGTGGTCTATGCAAACATGACTCCTCGTAAAAAAAAGGTATCAGTTTTGTTGCCAGATAGAAGGGTAAAAAAACAATTATCATATTTTTCTACTGGCAAATGAGGTTCCAATTGGGTTAAATAGTAACATCCCACATTGACCAGGCCACGTTAGAGGTTTCAAACGGGTTTTGATTCCTTACCCGTACCCGGCCGCACAAGGGTCGCAAATGGGTACTCGGGTAGCCGTATCCTACCCGTACCCTACCCGAAATGAGTGACAAACAGTTACTCACCATTTTAAATTTGGAGCTTTCGTGACTGCAGGAATTACTCTTTGGTTATTTCGGTAAAGTCACGTATAAAGATAAAATAATAAATTAAATAATAGCATACGACGTTTCGATTGTGTTGCAATCGAAACGTCGTATGCTATTATTAAATTATTATTTTATCTTTATACGTGACTTTACCGAAAGAACCAAAGAGTAGTTACTCACCAGTGACTCACGGCCTACCCGTACCCGTACCCGACCGCACCAGGGTCGCAAACGGCTACCCCGTACCCGTACCCGGCCGGGTACGGGTAGCCGGGTATCGGGTAGGGTAACGGGTATCGGGTACCCGGTTGCGACCTCTGGGCCACGTGTACGCAAACGGTGCAGTCAGTTGGGACCCCACGTTGGAATTCCAGCGGCAAATGCGCGCTCGCCACGAGAGCACAGAGACACGCTTTTGAGATTGGCGGTGTCCCAAGAGCGAATGCTTCTCCGTGGGTTTCGCCAAGATTACAGAGACGGGATTTGTGAAGTTTGTCCCACTCCCGTCCAAAGCCTCACCGCTTCCCCGCCACTTCGTCACGGATAAGCGAAGTTCGACTTGCACTATAATTATACTAAATCTACGCAACCTGCTGGGCTACCGACTCACCACTGAGATCTGAGATGAATGTTTCATGGGCCACCATATGTGTGTGTGTGTGTCTCTGTGTGTGTATGTGTACACGTAAAGGTTCAATCTGATCAGTGCACGGAGCATTTGTGTCACCTTGCTGAAGGGAGACAAAAAAAAACACGTGAACTCAAATATACCGTGAAAGTTTTACAGCCATATCTAGAAATTTGGGGTAAGGGGGAGGCGTGGCGAGTGTGTGGTGAGTGTATGTGTGTGTGGTGAGTGTGTGTGGTGAGTGTGTGTGGTGAGTGTATGTGGTGAGTGTGTGTGGTGAGTGTGTGTGGTGAGTGTATGTGTGTGGTAAGTGTGTGGGGTGAGTGTGTGTGGCGAGTGTGTGTGGTGAGTGAGTGTGTGTGGTTAGTGTGTGTGTGGTGAGTGTTTGGTGTGTGGTGAGTGTGTGTGGTGAGTGTGTGGTGTGTGTGTGGTTGGTGTGTGTGGTGTGTGTGTGTGTGTGGTGAGTGTGTGTGGTGAGTGTGTGTGTGGTGAGTGTGTGTGTGGTGAGTGTGTGTGGTGAGTGAGTGTGTGGTGAGGGTGTGTGTGGTGAGTGTGTGTGGTGAGTGTGTGTGTGTATGGTGAGTGTGTGTGTGTGGTGAGTGTGCGTGTGGTGAGTGTGTGTGTATGGTGAGTGTGTGTGTGTGTATGGTGAGTGTATGGTGTGTGTGGTGAGTGTGTGTGGTGAGTGTGGTGAGTGTGTGTGGTGTGTGTGGTGAGTGTTTGGTGTGTGTGTGGTGAGTGGGTGTGTGGTGTGTGTGGTGAGTGTGTGGTGAGTGTGGTTAGTGTGTGTGGTGTGTGTGTGTGTGGTGAGTGTGTGGTGTGTGTGTGTGTGGTGAGTGTGTGTGTGTGGTGAGTGTGTGTGTGGTGAGTGTGTGTGTGGTGAGTGTGTGTGTGGTGAGTGTGTGGTGTGTGTGGTGAGTGTGTGTGTGGTGAGTGTGTGTGTGGTGTGTGGTGAGTGTGTGTGTGTGTGTGTGGTGAGTGTGTGTGTGGTGAGTGTGTGTGTGGTGAGTGTGTGTGTGGGGTGAGTGTGTGGTGAGTGTGTGTGGTGAGTGTGTGTGGTGAGTGTGTGTGTGGTGAGTGTGTGTGTGGTGAGTGTGTGGTGAGTGTGTGTGGTGAGTGTGTGTGTGTGGTGAGTGTGTGTGGTGAGTGTGTGTGGTGAGTGTGTGTGTGGTGAGTGTGTGTGTGTGGTGAGTGTGTGGTGAGTGTGTGGTGTGTGTGTGGTGAGTGTGTGTGTGGTTAGTGTGTGGTGAGTGTGGTGAGTGTGTGTGGTGTGTGTGGTGAGTGTTTGGTGTGTGTGTGGTGAGTGTGTGTGGTGAGTGTGTGTGTGGTGAGTGTGTGGTTAGTGTGGTTAGTGTGTGTGGTGTGTGTGTGTGTGGTGAGTGTGTGGTGTGTGTGTGTGTGGTGAGTGTGTGTGTGGTGAGTGTGTGTGTGGTGAGTGTGTGTGTGTGTGGTGAGTGTGTGTGTGGTGAGTGTGTGTGTGGTGTGTGTGTGTGGTGTGTGTGTGTGGTGAGTGTGTGTGTGGTGAGTGTGTGTGTGGTGAGTGTGTGTGTGGGGTGAGTGTGTGGTGAGTGTGTGTGGTGAGTGTGTGTGTGTGGTGAGTGTGTGTGGTGAGTGTGTGTGGTGAGTGTGTATGGTGAGTGTGTATGGTGAGTGTGTGGTGTGTGTGGTGAGTGTGTGTGGTGTGTGTGGTGAGTGTGGTGAGTGTGTGTGGTGTGTGTGGTGAGTGTTTGGTGTGTGTGTGGTGAGTGTGTGTGTGGTGAGTGTGTGTGTGGTGAGTGTGTGGTGAGTGTGTGTGTGGTGAGTGTGTGTGTGGTGAGTGTGTGGTGAGTGTGTGTGGTGAGTGTGTGTGGTGAGTGTGTGTGTGTGGTGAGTGTGTGTGTGTGGTGAGTGTGTGTGGTGAGTGTGTGTGGTGAGTGTGTGTGTGTGTGGTGAGTGTGTGGTGTGTGTATGGTGAGGCGGCCGGGGCAATGGCGGTGCAGTGGTTGGAGCAGTGCACCACGGACCTTACTATATGAGTTGTCATCCTGGCCACGGCTCAAAACAGTTGGTCTATAATATTTGAACCTGTCCTGAGTCACCCCTATGTCGACTCAACCATAAATGAGTACCTGGTGCAGTGTGTACTGGGGTTCTGGCCACCCCACTCCGTTTGTGAGTGTGATATTTCCAGGTTTTAATACGCGATCAGTACCAGCACTTGCCTCTGCAGAAGTCTATGAATGCTCTCGGGAGATCTTTTTCAAATGTCATCACATGCCCTAGGCACATGTGCACACATCTGCGGTTGGCTGTGTGTACACACAGAACTACACCGACTAAGCCACTAACCTGATTACCGATTTCAGGTGTCTGCTCGCCTGTGTACAGACCTTGCTCGTCGTTTTAGAAGTGAGTTTGCTTCTCTGCGATTCGGTAATGTCTGGGGCACAGACTAATGAATATCGTGAGAAAAAAAATGCAATCAAAGCACGAACTCATTCACGACATTACATCCCCTTCCTGTCAGCAGTAGCACCTGGCGTTGGTGAAAATGTAATTGCGAATTCTCTCCTCGCCACGGTTGCAACGTGCGTTTCAAAGTTCATATTCATTGCCCAACGACGTTGTCAAGACGGGCAGTGTTTGTTATTTTTTTTCATGACACCGTTTGCTGCAGATATGTGAATGTAACCTCGACCAATATTTCAGAAATCTTAAGAACTTATCTTGTTTTCAGGAAGCATCCTGAAGTTTCAGTTCGATTGCACAATCCTTGATTGCATCATCTCCTCTGGGCAGCACACCCTAACACACCCAAAGTGAAAATGAAACGTATGGTCATATTTTTTAATGGTTTAGGGTGAAGGTAATACATTATACATTGAGATAAGAAAGAGATTCACGGAATTTCTGGCAATGACAGGAATAGCACTTCACAAGAAAATAAGCTTGAATTTGAAATGCAGATGAAATGACATTGATACGGACTGTCTATAACATTCATGATCTGTTTATTCCTGTCTAAGTACGTCTCGAATTGCAGTGAGTTCCAACGGAATGTGGCAACGAAAATGTGTTTAACCCGTAAGTGGTTAAGTGCAACATAGGGATTATCAACTACAAGTAATATATTTTAATTGTATTTCTTGCTCAAGTGGTCAGAATGGAAGGCAAGTAGTCAGAATGGTGGTCAGAATAGCAAGATGTATTGAAAAATAAATCATGTTAATCCAAATTAATAGTACATTACATGAAAATAATTACACTCTTTGAAGGTGTATTTGTGGTTGTTGTAACAAAACATCGTGACAGCCCTTTGTCAAATCACTGCTAGACAAATGCTTCCCCATGCATCAGTCATTGGGGGTGATTTGACCATACTTCACCACAAATGGGGGCCCAGAACCAGTTCAGATAGCACTTGACGTGGCCGAGAATTGAACTCATGTCACTGAGTTCACGGCACAGTGCAACCAACCGTGGCTCTTAGAGCATCCAGGCCCTGGGAATCAAAGTGCTGGCAGTGAGCGAGGCAGAGAATGGAAGTGAGAGAAGATATTCGGTGTTTTCTCTTTAGTTGCTGAGAATGGAGCTGCAAAGCATGTGGCAACAAAACTGCTAAAATCACGGCCTATTCCCTACATCGCACAACCATTTGGACAGTGATGGGCCGGTGAACGCCAATTTACCTTCTTTAACTTCATGACATTTCGCTTGACTCGTAGTGTTGACTGTGTGTCGGCTTATCCTTCACAATTATGGAGCTATGCATTCTTCACGGTTCTGGTTTGCCTTGTTATTGATTAACCCCGTGACTATAACCCCCCCGCCAAGTTTACTCAGCGTGTGGCTTCTCTTCTCTTTAATAAATCACGTTTTTACTTGGGGTTTTTTTGTTATTTGTTTTGCTCAACTCATATAGGGTGCAGACCACCCCATGGTGCTTTTACGCGACTGCCGTAGTCTCTCATTCGGTCGTGAAAAAATTCCGGGGCGAACGATCGTGTCGCAGGGCCATGCGTGCACCGCTGTGTTAATCATTAGGACTACTCGGTAAGGAACATATTCTGCAGAAGTATACAACACAGGACTCGCTTACACGCTGTACATGCTGGAGTCGTCAAGGTAAAGGCCGTAGCCATGGAGCCAACATTGGGGGGGACCAAATTTCCGGGGGTGTGGGGTCCCCCCCCCCCAGAAAAAAAATCTAAATTTGAAAACAAATTTTCTGCCATTTCCCACCTTAAATATAACACGTAGAATGAACTTTTTATTTATTTTTAACAATAATGTCTAATAGTGTATTGTATTACATTGCTCTGTTTTTTTTCTATTTTTACCTTTTCTTGTTTCATTGTATGTAATGGCAGAGATTAGGGACTAATAAAGTACAACCATAACCACAAGCATATAAACAGAAATCTATTTTATAGCAACATATTTGGGGGGACATTTTGAGCATATTTGAATATTGGGGGGTATGTGTCCCCCCCAATATATAGTATAATTGCGGCCTTGCGTCGTGGTGAAGGCAAGGGTGCAGCCCAGTAATCGCTTGCTCGTGTGCCTGCTGGGGGAATGGTCCCGACAAAGGTAAGCTCTAGAGAGCCACCCCAAAGGGCCCCTCGAGATGGTATATTGGCCTACTCTTCCACGCTGGGCAGATATCTAGGGGGCATCAACACCAGACAACATTTTATGGCATTACTATCTATGCGTTAATTGAGTACCCTATCTGCATACGCTTACCTTACAATAATACATGTAAATAAATTACATGCCTTTGTCCATCAACTATTGGACGAAGATAGCTGAATGTTACGTGGGTCAGGGTGGTTGTTTTAATCATGCAATGTTCATAAGTATCAAATCGTCGTGAAAATGCAACCACGTCTCAAAATTGTACAAAAAGAGTGGCTGCATTTCTTTTATGGAGAGAGGCAGTCATTTATGTATGTATGTTGAACTTCTTCCGCACCGTATGTAGCCAACTGAGTTGATCGTAAAAAAATTAACCCGTAAAAACAAAGTTTTTCACTATAAATCCTTTATATGCGTGTTCAATGGGCCACAACTCAGCCCACATTGGTCTTTGAAACGGGCGGCTAGAGTCCTCTCGTCCTCTGGCTTGAGATGGTTGCCACCTATGGGTCAGATGATTGCCTGCCACCATTAAGCAATTGGTAATTAAATATAAAAAAAAATTACCTAAAAATTGTCACGCACAACGAGTCTGTGTGCAAAATGTCAGCTCGATTGGATCACGGGAAGTGGGTTGAAAAACGACCGAAAGATTTGCACGGTCGTAAGCGCACAAGCAAGCAAGCAAGTGAACTTAATATAAAGGATTTAAAAAGGTATTGAGTCTGGGTTAAGCAGGGGCCACGAGTCGAGAGACAATTGTGATAACAGAAGAAAATGAGCGATCTCTCATTGAGCAATGGTTTACTGGGGGCTTCTATAGTAAGCCTTGCTTTTTGTACCAGCTAATGCGTGGAGGTGGAGCAGACTAAGACGAGAGATTAAAAGTAGGTATGGTTGAGTAGATGTAGACTTGGTGAGTGCTGTTTTGAAATTGATATGGTTTTGGATTGGGAGCCAGTGGAGGGATTGGAATATAGACATGATGTGTTATCGTTTACGGGTACGAGTGATTAGCCTGGTGTTAGTCATCTTGGGTTACTTCACTATGCTGATCAGTGCGGGTTGGCGATGTTGGAGGCCAAAGATCAATTCAGATATCAGTCACCACTGGTATTAGCCATGATGGAAAATCTAACTCACTTCTACTCTTCCCACTTGTACCAACACGTGCCGACCAGCGTGGCAAAGTATGCTCAAATAGCCTCCATGCGTCACATCGTGTGGAGATGCCCTCATCTTAGCCGTGGATTGACAAAAGGTATATATTTTTTTTTAATTGGCTTGGCAGCCCCTCGTATACACACGATTTATGGCTGGGAGCCACATTAATGGTTCCTGCTGGGTGCTCTGGAAACTCAAAAGCCTCTCCTGTTTTAGAAGCATTGCAGGGGGGGACTCTATGAGCGAAATATAGCATCCAGGCGATTACAAAATAGCAGCGGAGGGCAGAGGGTTGCTGGGATGTGCGTGGCGGAGTGTAGCTAAACAGGGCAGGTGATCCCTCGATCAGTGGTAGTGGGGGGGGGTCCTTGTTTATCTTTAGAAAAGGTTCGTTCATAGAGCACTGAACACTCAACACAAGCATATGCAATGGCTCAGTTGCTTGTCCATCGTTTTTGTTGTTGTTGTATGCAGTGTAATTCCAAATAGTTTGTTCTCAAATGTGAAGAGGAGCTGTACAATCAGTGACGGGCAAGTATTTGTGGTACTATGGTGGCGAGATATTAACTACATCCCCTGGTATACTGGAGGTCGTGAGGTCAATCCCGACCCTGACGCCTATATGTTTGGAGTATGCACGTTCTCTCCGTGGTCGCGTGCATTTTTCTCCGAGTCCTCCGGTTTTTCCCTCCACATTTAGCATCAGCACGCGTTTAGAGGCTTAGGCTGTTATGAATGTCCACGTGATAAGCCACTTCGTCTAGCTATGCTACAAAACCCGGCGGTCAGCACCAATGACAATTATCTTAATCGATCCTCACCATTGGGGAGACAAAGGCGGTCGGGCGTGGTGCTGGCCACACCCATCCCCTCGTATTCCGTTCCGGCCTTCATAGGTGCTACTCACTAACAGCACTTGCTCCAACAGTCTGGTTAGGATATACGGGGATCTTTGTCTTTGTTAGTTATATTGACCTGACTCAAACTGCCGTCTAATTGGAATTTTTATTTAAAAAAAAGATTGATACCTTTACGGACATCCTGTAGTATTCAATGTATGCTGTGGTTTTACACGCGAAATGCTGGCCACGATGAGCCCAGAATTTAATCAAATTTCATTTTAATCTCATCATATCACGAGTGACGAAACCCCACAACAGGCAGACGTGTACTGTATGTGATCTATCGGGTTCAGAACAGTTGATACGAAATCCACGTTAACGGACAATGATCTCTAAATGTTGTCCTGGCCAGGGCCCTCGAATGTCCTTAATCCAGAAACTTTTTAACAATGTTTTCTAAATTTAGAACGTTCTGTATGATCGCTGATGTCACCGTATGATTGGTGACACCAGAAATAACAATCACATTTTGCCAATACAGCCTCAACCATTGGGCCTTTCACCATTACCCATTTTGCACAGTGCTCGGCTTTCAATAGAACGCGGACATAGAACAATTTAATAAGTCGCAGCCAAATAACTAATCCAAGCGAGCACGAGGTGTAGACTTTTAACATTCCTGTAGCGAGTCTAACATATACATATTATTGACTTGCGCGAGGTGGTGCTCAATTCACTGACCCCACCCCCCTCCCCCGAAGGGATGAAGAGCTGGGCTGATTTCAACCCACAACCTACCGATTATGAGTCACGCACTCAAAGCACTTGTGTCACCTGCTGCAGGTGCAGGTAAGCCCTTAATTGGCAGTAATGTGAACACTGTTCAAGGCCACACTGGAGAGTGAGCAGGTGGGCCAGAATCCCGTAGGCCTCCGAGGAAGCCTCAGAAAGGACCAAGGAGGCCTTAGGGAGAACTCAATAATGGCCAAGAGGGCCTTGGGGTGGTGAGGGTTGGGGAACTCATCTGACATTTTACCCCAGGCCCCCAAAAAGCTTTCGGTGGCGCTGGAATCAGTGGCGCAAGGCTGAAAACGGTGGCAAAATTTAGCTCACCAAGAATGGCGAATATCATGAAGGGGCCTTCCCCAATAATTTGAACGCAAAATCCATTCGGTAGTATATGCATGACGGATGGGCCAAGTTGTTCAGGTTTACGTTACGCTATAAATTTCATTGGCAGTGGTCGACTATTAATACACATAGGTGCCACCTGTTGGTCTCCACTGGGAGCAAACAACTGTTTGTTAACTGAGATGAGACTGCCGGAGCACTGCCTGCGTGCACCCTGCTTATTATAGCAAGTACATTGGCGGCTTGCAGGAGGGAATCTCTAGTAGCCGACAGCTGATCCCAGCGTTTACTGAAGCCAAAAAGTGCCGGATTTAGCCGAATCTTATTGTGCTGCCTATATTCAATAGCAACAACAGCACCGGCCTACCTCTGCGATTTGTTTTTCGGGTTGTGCCATGCGCCGGTTGGTGTGATGCCCAACGTTCCGCTTCACGCGCTCGGAGCTTCTTATTTAAAACGTTTTCAGCTCCCGTAGAAGTTTCGCGTATCATGTCGAACGGTATAACAGTAACTACCCGAAAACTAATCGGAGCCCAGCAATCCAAAAAAAACCAGGTACGTCCGTTAACACTCCTGGCTAAAACGCTACAGACGGTGCTTATAATAGCAACCAGATGTTTCAATCTTAATTTTGAAACTTTCGTGACTGCAGGAATTATTCTTTGGTTCTTTCGGTAAAGTCACGTATAAAGATAAAATAATAAATTAAATAATAGCGTACCGTACCACGTCGTCGTCCACTCATTGACATGCTAATTTTTTCTCTGCCCCCTCCCTCTCTCCGCCCCCGCCCCCTCTCTATATTTAAGGCCTCGTCACAGAGACGACCTCTCTCTTTGTGCCGATACGTGTTCTCTCTCTGTGTATCTTTGTGATATCTGTCTGCTTATATGTCTGTCTATAGTTTTCTGGGGTTAGATTTTTGTTGCTATTTCATTTATACCTGATGATGTAGTATGCTATTATTTAATTTATTATTTTATCTTTATACGTGACTTTACCGAAAGAACCAAAGAATAACCAGATGTTTCTTTGGTGATAAATGTGGGTGCGATTATGCATCGATTCGTGGATTAATATTGATCCCCGGGCTTATGATACATCCATTGAGATGTGTGCATCGGAATCAGTGTTTTTAGATTCGTAGTATATTGTGTGTTGGGTTCATGCCATCTTTGCAGCCACCAGAGGTGCTGCTGTTCACCACAACATTTATGCGGGGAAAAATATTATTGAATCGAATTATGACCCTGACTCAAAACAATTCATTGGATTCTTGGGGAGAGGGCTGGAGGGTCAGGTGAATCCACTCAGAGTGATAAAAAATTCTAGAGAAATATGTTATGCTGTTTTTTTTGTAGTGCCCTTGCTTTATAACGTTTGACCATATTGAACTACATATACGTTTTTTTCCCACAAAGGACAAAATACCAATTCTGTATTACACCATTCCATTACAGCTCTTATTTGTAGGCCCCTTCATAATTACCACACTACAAATTCTACCTCTCCGAGGTGCTGTCGTCCCTTGTACCGCACGGTGAGATACACACTTCAGCTGCAAGGGACTGTCAACCATTCACATTTTAACAGGATGTAAGCCTTCTACTTTGAATAATTAAATTAATTTTGCGTGTGTGCGTGCTCATGCGGCAGTGCACAGCGTTTTGGCAGACACATGTATACATCTGACTTGTAATGTGCATGTTAAGCCCTTGGTTAATCTTCCGCTGGATGAAGGTTTCCCCATGCCATGTTGGTCATGGTATAACCATATTTCACCACGCTGCTCAGTTGCTGTTTTTTTTAGGCTGGGGAGGCCCTGTCCTGGTTCCAATGTCACTCACCGCTGATGTTGACCGAGTCTGGGAATCAAACTCGGACCGTGGATTGCATAGCTTAGTCGTGCTGGCCACTGTGCCACCATTCCACGCGATGCTACTGAATAAATAATACCCCGTTTATAATTTGAGTGGAGGAAGTTATTCACTGGGAGATGATCCGTGGATGTCCTATGGATTATGCATACAGTACACTAATATGTGCCACTTGAGACAAAAGCCGATGAAATCTCCATCATATATATTTTTCCGAAACAAATTCTGACAGGTTATTTTCCAACGCAAGCAGATTAGCTGCTCGTGAAGCTTAGTCAACATTACATAATGACTCTTTGTCCTCGTGAACGGATAAATGAATGCTGCAATTATTCGCAGAATGAAACTCGAAATTCCAAGCGTTTTCACATTCTAATAGGACCTCGGGAGGTCTTCACCGCTTACCGGGGTTAAGTGGTTAGGAGTACTTTCCCCCCCTCAGTGGCTGAGATATTTTGTTGACTCAGGCCAGAGGTCGCAAACGGGTTTTGATTCCTTACCCGTACCCGTACCCGGCCGCACCAGAGTCGCAAATGGGTACCCGTACCCGTACCCGGCCAGGTACGGGTACCCGTTCCCTACCCCTACTCGTACCCTACCCGAAATGAGTGACAAACGGTTACTCACCAGTGACTCACTGCCTACCCGTACCCGTACCCGGCTGCACCAGGGTCGCAAACGGCTACCCGTACTGGTACCCGGCCGGGTACGGGTAGCCGGGTATCGGGTAGGGTACGGGTATCGGGTACCTGGTTGCGACCTCTGACTCAGGCACATGCAAATACGCCCCCTTTTTCGGCAGCAGTTTTCAAAGTGATGCAATATTGTTGTGTTTTTGGAATCTTAATCCCTTTAAATACATTTTGACTTGAAAGTGAAGGTAAATAATGCATTCCTCTTTTTCCTTTTCGTGAGTAGTTAATGCAATTATTTTATTCAACGCCTAGAGACCAGTTCGTAGCCAGCGTATGACCCTGCCCACGTGTGTTATTGATGTGATTAAGAATCTGTGAATCGAGGGTAACTGCGCTGCTATGCTACTTTAGGGCCTTACATTTCCTGCCAATGTGCCTCTCTGCCCGAAATAGAGTGCCCTCCACAGGAGCAGACTGGGACTTCTGCTCTTGACCCAGTTTTCTCCCGAGGCTTCTTCATGCGGAGGATGCCAAGCAGGGTGTCATTGCCCAAAATTGAAGGAAACTTTGCGCAACAGATCGAGCAAAAAGAAAAACAAAGCAAGGAGTTAAAGAACACGGGGTTCGACAAGTAAGTACCCGTGGGGCGGTGAGTTCCATTCATTCCTTTGTGTCCTGCTTTTGAATTTTAGGCCCTCAGAAATTCCACACGCAACATTCCAACACGAAGTTTTGACTGGCGGCCAAAGCATATCAACATCGATGAGCAGGTATTGCCGCGCTTTGTGAAAGTGAAGAGGATACTTTTAACGAAAAGTGAGTTTAGAGCATGCTGATGCGAATCCATTTCTGCCAATGAATCAATAAACCCTTTAAGGTCATGCTCAATTATAAGTAACAGTCATAATGATGATGGTGATGACTAAGATGACACAATGCTAAATATACTTCATTTAAATTCAGGACACTTATTGCCAAGTGAATATAACATGCATCAATGTGTATGTAGTGTCGGTATGCATGTTGAAACGATTTTTTATTATTTGAAAAAAAATCCATCACACTGGCATTGCACAAAAGTACACACTGGTGAAAAGCATTACCTAGTTCAATTTGACAAATCTTGATTTATTTATCCTCAAGGCATGCAAGAATGTTATGTTCAATTTTTCCATTCCTGCGATCCAAAGGGCTGCCCTAGTCTGTTATCATTCCCCTCTTGTGCCAAATTTTGTAACTCCCATATGGTATTAGTGTACGCTGCTATGTGTTAAATCATCTTTTCCTACCGTACCGTCATCGGAAACCTGTGTTTACCACAGAGCTCGTTTGAAGCAGACCACCTCTCTCTTCAACGTTTAGAGAGAAAAACAAAATGAAAATGGACTGCTTGTACATCAAGAGGAATAGCTTTCTCCTAATTCAGAACTGGGAAAGATTTTAGCAAAGGGGGTGATGGACGTGTAGAATTTATATACCCAGAGCTGAGTTTCAAAATAAATACGCTTACTGAAATGTTCGTGTACCTAGACCACAAGTTAGCTCTTTTGACCCATTTATGTGCAGATATTTACGCATTATTATGATTTTCCACCCTTCGAATGTCCCATCGGATACTTATAATTAGATATGTTTGGAATGTTTACGCTGTATTTATCTAGCGATTTACACGGCACCGTTTATCCAAGCAAACCCCCGTCCCCCCAGAAAATGTGATCCTGCAAGGTATGCACGTGTCTTTTTTTTTCTCCAGGAAATTATGAAATAATGATGAAGCCACAATTATTTATCCGGGGAAGTCTCATTGAGTTTCAAGACTCTTTTTCAAGAGGGTTCTGCGTTGAGATGTCTGGTCAATTTTGTTTGGCAATGCAAGTTCCAATCAACGTTGGAACTGGTTCAGCAGTTCCACTACTGGATGATGTTTGTTCCGCCTGAGGACGACCGCTTGTGTTGTGATCGAAACGTCGTGATTTATTGTATTTCATGCCTACGTGACTTTACCGAAAGAACCAAAGAGTATGTAACGTCAGTATTTTGCCACGGGAGGCAATGCTTGCACAATTAGATTTGTTTACATTTTAAAGTGCATGAATAGGTACTTTTTGGGATTACCTGAACTCGAGATTGTCAAACCCGACCAAAAACATCTACAAAACAAAGTGTATCATTGAAAAGTTTTATTTTTCTCTTTAATTTACAATAACAAAAATATATAAGGGCATCTGAATACATACGACAACCATCAGTAAATATACACTAGTCTCAAAAAAGCTATTCATAATATTAACACTCAGGTCATTTACTGCATATCTTAAACCAATGACATAATTCTAAAATAGTTATATAATATCAGCTTTAACATAGCTCTATATAAAAACATAAATATTTTGTACAAATATTTTACATTTGGCTTACTACAGTCTCAAAATAGTAGAACGTGCTTCTAAAACAAAGCTTTGTTGCTGTTGCAATCCCTCACAGTCTGTGAAGTCTATGTACAGTATATTTGCAATCTAGTCTAGTAAGACTGCAGTAGAGGCCAGCCTCAGTGTATAGGCATCAGTACAGCTGCCTTGCTACAAATTCACATCAACAAAACATTTTTTTTACAGTGCACATATACATTACAAGTCAAACAATAAATATGGAATCTACCCCCAGAGTTATTTTAATACACCTGCGTGCCAGCTCATTCGCCGCAACTTTGTTTCACCCGGACGTTTATTAATGTCGGTTTGGATTTTTTAGTGACCATAGTCTCTTTATAAAGTCACCGTGAACAAAAAAAAAAACAAAAGGGAGAAGTGGTCGTAGATGTGTTAACCCTTTCCAGCTTAGAAGAAAACTAAATGCTCTCAAATGCTTTAAGTGCCAAAAGTAAGCTTCACCATAGCTGATTTTACTTTCATTATGCAAGCTTCTTCATTAATGACATGACTGAAGCAATAAGCTGTTCCTTGTCCACCTTTGCTTTAGAGTCTTTTGGTTAAAATTTTAAATATATATAAAAAATAAAACTTTTTTGTCCATGATATGTCAACTTGCCGGTCAGGCTGAGAAGAAGAAAAAAAATAAAACCGTCCAACAGTAAATGGAAGGAAGACAAAGGCAGTCAGTGCTCGTATCGGGCCTGGAAAGGGTTAAATAATGAATCGCGATTCCCATCTCTAGCTCGGCTGAAGCCGGACCACAGTGGGGGGGTCGGGGGCAGCCTTTCTAATCGGAGAATTTGTGGATGTCGTTCTCGAGCCGGTAGAAGCTCTGCGCGAACTCGACGCCGGGGTGATCACCGCAGTTGTAGTGGCAGCGGCAGCTCTCCACCCAGAGCATGCTCTTGGTGAGCGTCTCGCCGTCGTCGCAGCGGAAACGCACGCGGACCGTGTGCGTCTGGTCGGGCGTGCAGCAACGTCCGTCCACGCAGCCTCCGCAGTACTTGGGCTTGAACTTGCGCACGCTCGTGCAGCCCGCGTACGTGTAGCGCAGACCCTTCTTTGCGCGCTCCGTGCGGTTGCACTTCTTTCCCTTCTGCGCGACCGGCGGAGAGGGGAGAAGCGGAGGCGGTTAGAAACGCGAGAACGTGGTAAGCGAATGCTGCGGGTGGTTTTTTTATTTTGAGTGTTGGCGATGCGGCGTTCAATGAGTAATTCATTTGACTGTCGATGTGTCATTGAAGCAGGTTAACTGGATTTGCGTCTTATTCACAGAATCAGGGATCCTCACAAAATACGTCATGCATTGAAAATGCATAGGCATTTCAATAGATTACGAATAAGCCTTACACCGACTTGTTATTAATTTTATAAGAATGGATTCTACTACCCAACTTGGCCATGAGTTCACCGCTCTGTGGAGTGCGCGTGACCGCGGTGCATCGTGCTTGCGTTGGCAGTGGCAGTCGAACTCACTTTGAGGTTAGCAGCGGATGGGGCTTGGCTGCTGCATGGCCTGATCTCGCACAGCCTGGTCTCCTTCACGAGCTTGCATTCGCTGTTGTCATTCGTGACGCGCGTGGAAATGCCCATGCCGCAAGTCTTGGAGCACTGTGACCACTCGGTCGTCTGCACCATGCACTTGGGCTTCTTGAAGAGCCTTGCAAAGGCGTGCTGCCTCCAGGCTGTATGGAAACAAGAGAGAGAGAGAGAGAAAAAACAGGACACGCTGTTAAAACACACGGGTCTTATCTGAATGTGCATCAGTGTGTGCGCTGTTTACATTTTCAAGCTCCCACACTTGCAAGAAAGTTGTTTGGGATAACTTAAAAATATCACCAGCCACCATCGCTTGAAGCGGGTGCACAAACGTGCATGATGTAATCCAACAAACCAAATGATGTGTGCTTGCCTTCCGAATACTGAGGGCGTATCTTATTCATGCATCACAAGTCCAAGTGTAGGAAAGCACTTAATGCGACAAAGTCCAGTTTCCATTCGGGTTCTGGCACAGAGGTGGCTCATGTGTTGAGAAATTCCGATTCCTTCGTATATGTACAGCCAGTTTTTTTGTATTTGGCTGCTATAAATATCCACGTGATTAGCCACTTCGTTGAGCTATCATTTGTGGCCACATCTCGTCTGAAAATGAGTTACGTAGCTCAGTGAGGCTTTCCTTGGTCAAAACATTTTTTTTACCAATCCACTGCTGGATGAGGGCCTTCCAGGATGAAGGCGGGGGGGGGGGGATGGTTGGCTGAGCAGACACTCACCAGGTAGAATCTTGTGCTTTCTGGGCGTGAACACGATCAGCTCGTTGCTCTCGACGGATCGCGCGTCCTCCAGGCTGTCGGCGAACTCCTCCTCGCGGCTCTGACCCTGGCTCGCCGCGTCCTCCTCCGACGACGAGTCGGCCGCCACGGCGTCGTCGCATGTCCACTCCTCGCAGCAGCGGCCGGGCACCTTGATGAGACGCGGGTTGGCGCAATCGGCGAGGCGAGCGGCGGGGAATGCGAGTTCTTGCGGACACAGGGGCATGCAGCCCACCACGCCGTCCACGCACGTGCACGCGTGCTTGCAGTTGGGCTGGAAGCTCTCGCCGTGCTGGTAGATCTTGCCGTTGTAGTCGCAAGTTCTCCCTTCCGACTTGGCTACGAGGGGCGAAAGATGGAGGGGAGGGAGAAAAAAAACGATTATAGCCTCGGCGTAAACTCCAGACGGTTGTGTGGGGTTAACTTTACTGTAAGTGCGCTATAGTTAGACAGCTGAGTGGTCGGGAGATCCCCCCCCCGTAGCTCCCTGCCTTTTAAAGGTATCGTGACTCACACAGAGTTGTAAGAGGTAATCGGGACATCCCGCCTACCCTGCATACACCCACACGCTACGTACAAATGCCACACAGCGGTCCTTGCTAACTAAACCTTTCCATTGCGGCGCGGTGAAGGGTTCTCCCCCCCCACCCACCTTTATTCTAGCTGGTGTGCCAAAACAACAGAGTACAGCAGCAAAGGAATGTCTGCATTTGCCCTTCCGTTAAGCGGCTGTGCATGCCAACGCCAAACCCCCCCCCCTCCCTACCTCCTCCTCCTACCTCCACCATCTTCTGCTACCACAACCCCCGCCACCCCCGATGAAAGTAGGGGGCCAAAAAAAAAAAAACCTGGCGCTCACCTCGGCAAATTCCTCTCTCGGCAGACGCGTCCGCTCCCGAGTCGCACTCGAGTCCCTTGAGCGGGTCGCAGGGCTCGGAGCGGCTGCAGTCCTGGTTGAACTGCCGTGCGCACACTTTGCAGCAACCGCAGCCGTCGTTCACCAGACTCACGCCGAGAGCGCACTGCGGAGGGCTCGTGGGACACTGCGGGCACTGCTCTGGGCAGCTGGTGGTGGACGCCTGAGGATTTGAGAGAGAGAGAGAGCGAGCGCACGGGGTCAATCTTTCGGCTCTGTCGAAGTGTCTGCGTGAGAAGCTGTCGCGGTGTTTGTCGATGCGCACGGAAGATGCGCCCTCCCCTCCGCCCCCCGTTCGATGGAACTCGCGCGGCGCCACGAGCGCGTTTCGGAACGATGGGCGCGCACGTGTTTGCTTTCGATGCGTGTGTGCGCGTGTGTCTATATATACTGTGTGTGTGTTTATACACATGCGATGACCGCGTACGTTCGAGAAACTCAATACAAAGTTAGCGCACGAAACCATAATTCACTACGTGCGTAGCGTGTTACAGTTAACCATGCAAGTATAGTGTAGTGGTAGTTATCACTAAATGTCAATGGTCGTAAACAGACATGAGCGAGCGAGTGGATGAATGAAAGTCGGTGTGCGAAGTGCGGAGTCGTTCTTACCAAGTTCACACAGACGGCGAGCAGAGCGCTAATCACCAACGCTGAAGCCATCTCTTCTTCTTCTTCTCTTCGTATCAACTAGCGACGAGATCAAACGTTTAACCGCCTAGATTCGACCGTGTCGAATAATCGTTTCCCTTAAAAAAAAACAACGGGTGCTTAGCGCGAAGCTCTCCAAAGCATAAAATCCACGGACTTTGCTTCGACAGTAAAAAAAAACGGAGCGCAAGAGATGATGATGTATATACCAAAAAAAAAATAGAGACGACACTTTCAACAAAAAAAATTGAGCGTTTGACTTGTCTTTAAAACTCGATCTATGGCGTAGCCCTGTTGAGTCCACACAACTGGTAAGTAGGAGATCCCCTTCTCTATGTATCTGGAGCAGCGCCTTCTCTCTCAGTCGTCGCTTTCCTCTGAAGCTCTGAGCTTGCGCCGCGCGCCTTATATCGTGTCCCGCGATCCGCCGCAATGTGATGTCAGTGGCAAATGCAAACATCGTCAGGAAAGTATGCGCGGAATGCCCCGTACACCCCCCCTCCTCCTCCTCCTCCCTCTGCCCCACACACACACACCCCACCGCACCCCGGTTCAACCCCCCTCCCCCGCAACTCAGCTCTAAACACATCACCACCACCAGCAGCAGCAGCCTTCCTCCCTCCCTCCTCCGTCTCTACCTCCCTCCCTCCCTCCCCCGCCAGCACACACACACACGCCCCCCCACCACCACCACCACACGCTCTGCTCTCCCCCCCCCCCTCTTTGCCACTCTTACAGCTCCCACTTTATTGCGCTCCATCACCAAACGCACCCCCCCCCCCCACCCCCCCGCCAAACGGTGTACGCGAAGCCAGCCAACCCCGGCAAGACCTACCCGGTCAACCCAAACCCTCTCTCTTCTCGCTCTCTACCCACCCTCATCCTCCTCCTCCTCCCCCCGTCGTTCCGCTTTATTTTTCTTTCCGAATCGCTTTCCCAATCCCCCGCACCGACGGCAAACAGACGGAATGCTGCCGGCATGCTTGTTATTTTAACGAGGAGCAGGCAAGGGTTGTTGGATGGGCCGGCTAGCTGGCTGACTTGGGTTGTATGCTTGGCTATTGCTGGGATAGATGGCTTCGGCAGGCCGGGCTTGGATTGGATGGATTGCAGTGGTTGGAGAGCGAGTCCGACTGAGCATGAGATGGTTAGAGTAAGAGGATGATGAGAGAGAGAGAGAGTTGGCGGTCGGGGTGGAAGGTTCGGGACAGCGAAGGTGAACAATAAAATGGCTCTCGGCTCCGTTATACTGATGTGTACACGCTATAGCGTGTGAGGTACGGCACATGCAACACATTACGGACGGCTATTTTTAGCCAAGCCGGTAGCCGCGCAGAAATCTTTAACAGATGTGGAATTTAGCTGCGTGACTCTATAGTAATTTATAAACCTCTGTCGTTTTTTTTACCTGACCCCCCCCCTCCCTCCCAGAATCCTCCAATGTCCTTCCTATTTTTCCCCTCCTGCAACTCGCATTCCCCTCTCTTTTTTGGAAGAGGTTGGGTTTTGGGGGGGGGGTGAAGGAAAGGAATTTAGACATTCAGGGATAAAACCATACACGTGTACAGCGCGACTGGGCAGGTATAGCCAGGCTGGACGTGTTCGTACCACCGCTTCATTTAACGTCGTGTGCTTAGCAGGAATAGTCTCCAAAAAACACCCTTCGTCGTTTGTCTTTTGTTATCTCTAAACGTGTATAGTGCCACTTGACGTGCTACGTGGTAGTCTAAAACCGCACAGTTAGGGAGCTTGAAAGAAGCGGGGTTTGTCATTTGCAAAGTGATACACACATGTATTTTTGGCTCACATTACAGCATCCTTTATGTATATACTGTACATATTGAAGAAGAATAAAAAAACCAGAAGGCATCATCGTTAAGAGTTAATTTCCAAAAGACCAACAAAAATACCTGGCGGTGACCAAAGTGCGGTCCTGACTTGTAATTTCCTAGCACTTACCGATAGGGGGCGAACGCGAGCCGTAACGCCAATCCAAGACACGCTACAGAGCTGTTAGCAAAAGCACACATAGTTAGCAGAGCTTGTGTTCTGTCTCCACATACATGTGCAAATAATCATCATGTTAACTCCAACAACCTATCGGATTCCTAGATCGATATGATCAATCGGCATTGTTTGAAAGCCAGCAAACTCTGGACCAGTTTCGACTTTTTTTGGTCTCATCAGCACAGTCGGGCTTATTCAACAAATATTGATGGATTGCCAGATGCTACTGGCAACAACACTCCATGTCAACTATGGGACCCAGGTCACACACACACACTATACGTATTATATTTTTGCACAGAGTTGCTGAGAACGTAATTGTTCCAGCCGATAGGCAACATTATGCCAAGGGAACACAAAGACTGATCCCTGTCATTAACCACCTACATTAATTCTCTGCGCAGGTTGTGTCTTGAAGTCTGTGGTTAGAAAAGTGTATTAACACTAGGCTATACAGTGTGTTTACAATGAATATATCATGTAAAATAATTTTTCTCAACAATTAAAATTCCAACTCAAAATTCTCTCAGAGAGTGAAATGGCTGTTTGACAAAGCCCAACCTATAAGCTGGGCGAATTTAAAATATAAATTGCGTTTACGTTATATACAGAACTCAAAGACACTGCACATCTATGCACATCATCACTCGGCATGTGCCCGATCTCGCTCAGATCTCAGAAGCTCAGCAGGTTTTTTGAGCCTGGCTGGTGCTCAAATGCATGCTCACCATGGACGAGGACAAGGTGTATATGCTGCTGCGGCTCGGCAAAAGTGAAGGAAGCAGAGGACAATGCAGTGGAATCCACGGCCTCCATCAATCGTTGACCGGCGCTTTAATGTATGGTCAAACAGCCCCCGATGGTCGGCATGGCATGAGCCGGCCTTCATTCAGCAGTGGATCAACAAAATGCTGTGCATACGCATGGACCAGAGAGGTGTGTGTGTGTGTGTTTCCGCACAAACACTGTGCACTGCTGTGGTTGTACGCACAGTGTAGTCGTAAAATAAATAAATAAATTTCACTTACTGTTTTATGTGTTCATCTATATTAAGGAGTTCATATGTGAATATGAATACTATAACATCAATACACAATAGGGTAGCTTGACATTTGAGAACAATACCTTGGAGGATTTGCACATGCAAGAAACTAGCAGCAGCAGTACATGATCTTTGCGTCATAAATTATGCATTTTATGTCTACGAGTGTTTAATCATTCATTTACAACAAATGTTTTATTTCTTGTCTGGATGAAGGCCTCCCCATGCCGTGTCGGTCACAAGTGATGTGTGTTGGCTGTTCGTCGGTTAGCCGTGGCCAGGAATCAAACTCAGGTGACCAGGTCCATAGCGCAGTACACGTGATCATTCCTTATGTAGGCTTTGAATAGACAGTCGTCTTGTGTAAGGGCTGATGCAAGCATCGGTATGTGAGCGATCCAGTGAAATTCATGCGGCCCATGTTCTGTCTACGCTGCACTGCAGTGTGAAATGTTTGAGACCAGGGTGAAGTTTCCACAGGACCCAAGTGCACCTCGTGATAACCGGTGTACACCCTGACACATCCTCTACAAATACTCCACGTAGCGTTGTGTAGAATGTAGGAGCCTCGTACAGATTGTCATCATCATCGTTGATGGATGAATGCCTCCCAAAGTCGTAGCCATCGCTCACAAGCTCACAATGTAACAATCTACGTCGCTCGTGCACACTGAGCTGAACGCATTGCTCAATCCATGTGGCGGTCGTTGTCTCAAGTGGTGTTCTCTCCTTTGACTGCCTCTTCATGTCTTTTGTCGTTTTGGAGAACTTGTTCTACTCCCCCCCCCCCCCCCCCCCCCCCACTTAGAGCACGTTACACCAACTATGATGGTTATTGTATCATTCTAAGTATTGCTTCTAGAGGTGTTTGAAATGTTTGCTTCGAGTTAATCAAAATTCTGGTACCTCCTGAGCCAGATGTTTGATTTTTTCCTGTAATTATCTTTGTTCTCTCTTTGACTATCCTATTTTTCGTATGGCTGATTTTTATGCAAAGCAGCAAACATGATTTCACATTGAGGTGGATGAAGCGTAACTTGCATCACACCAGCCTGTTATCACTCTAGGCGTGGAAAATTTGCTGAAGACACAGATGTCTCTGACATCTGGGGTTTGTCATCGTATCAAGCCAATCTCATTTCTAATTCTCATAATTTGAGCTTTCTCCGAATGCTTGGATGTGGATTATAAAATAAGTCCTCTTATTCCTGGCTCCCAATGCCAAAATTACCATGTCTTGTCCCTCCAACTATTCCTACTTTTGTATTACGTCACTCATTGCACTATTGTAATGTATTTTATCCTTACTGGGAGTTGGTAAATCTCTTCATACATGTGTGTCTATTGCTGCATCTTCATGGCTTGTCGTTGGCATCTACGCTTGAGTTATCTTTCACCGGTAGCGTTTTGAGAACCTTCGAGTTCGCTGAGAAACTCTATCCCATGTACACTCAAATAAATTATACGTATGATTACCAGAGATTAAGAAGTAATTACTGTCAACTCTCCCAATGTAATTGCGACGGTTGCCACTGTAAAAATGTTTAAAGTTCTCCTGTTGCCTTCTCCCATCCCTAACAACAATTGTGTCCCAATTTCTTTATTTCAATGCCATCTCTAGCTTGACAAGCATTGATGCTTCTATAAAAGGCGCATAATGCCAAGGGGCAATCGGGTTTATGTGTCTATTATCACAAAACACCGTGGGATGGGTGATAAGCTATATGCCTAGCTGCCTTAAATGTTCTCCCCACCCCCCATTCCTCGTGTGATAATGTCATCGTGTGAGTGTACATGGCGGATGCCTAGAACCACGTGCGTGGACGAGGCTGGATGGATTGGTGCCTTGATGCATGGGGAGTGGTCAATGGAAGATGAAGAGACGTCCAGAGCTAGACGTCAGGAGTCGAGACATGTCTGTGTCTAGTGAGGATTAAAGAAGTTGAGTGGGAGGTGAGTGCAGTGACATGGAGAACGGATCTCGGGGAGTGGAACATAAGCCGGGAATCTCCTTAAATGTTTGTCAGTGGGTAGAATTTTGCTCTTAGGGACGATGATGATGATGGGTGAGCAGTGCCTTTTACTTCCACACTACCCAGTGTGGAATTGAAAGCCCAGTTGTTGTGAAATGGCAAAGGTTTATTGACACAAGTTATATAGGTTTTTGTATAACTTACATTTGTAGAACCTATGTCAATAGATGATTGCAAATATGTGAATTGTGATTCCGAATGTACTTACAAACGCAAAGGATTGAAGTCGTTTTACAGTTTTGTTTTACATGCCTATAAACCTTTGGAAACTATGTAGGGTACGAATAACAATAATTTCCTTCCCATGTCTGCATGAAGACCTCGACCATGCTGTGTGGGTCGTTCAAGGAAGTTGTTTGACTCTATACTTCGCCGTGCGAGTGAGCACACGTTGGTGAGAGGGTGGGGGATGTTGTGGGTTTGGGGGGGGGGTTGTACTGAACTGATTCCAATGTCACACACCGAATTCAGGCGTTGTGTGCTGTTCGTCGTGTAGCGTGCTAACAACTGTGGCACTCTTCCCCCTTCCCGTCCTCTCACGAAGAAATAATTATCATAATATAATTCGGGCAACCCTCGAAATATAAAAAAAAAACATATTCGTTCCTGAAAAGTTGTCCTTAAAGCGAAATTATGTACAACGGAACCCTATTTTCCCATCGACTGCCATTATATCATTGGAGATGGGTTGCTACGGAAAATAAAATCGGCCCCAAGGCATAACACAATCGCACTAAAGATTGCAGCAAACCTTTTCAAATCACATTTTATGGAAAATCGATCATTTTATGACAGGCTACTAATTATAATGCACAAAATAAGTCGCGAAATAAAAAAATACTGTAACTGTTTTGATATGCATGCGAGGAGAATTTACATTATTAGAACCCCCCCACCAAATAAATAATTTAGAGAAAAATAATCCTTCAATTATAATTTAATATACTGTAACATATATCGAATTAGTACACTAATTTAGAAGTTACGTTCTAGCGAATTCCATGTGTTGAATTGCCATACAACTAGGGATGACTGTACACGCATCAATAAATTAGTCAAAAGTAGATGCATGCAACGTAATAAAGTATAGATGTACGATTGGTACAGCAGTGGATTACTCGTAATGGCCAATGCAGTGTGGAGGCTCCCTTAATGGCTGGCGCAGAGGGCTTGTACACATTCTGGCTTGAACTTGTTGTGCGCAGAGCGCAGTTCTGACTGGCACCCAAGCGAGGAATTTTGTATCCAGAGTAAAGGTACGATGAAGAATGTGTGTGTTTGCTGTAATTTCCTGTTGGTGTTGGGGCGCACCAGCTCTGCGCAGTGGCACTCCCAGCGAATTATGAAACACGGGAGGGAGCCCACAAAACAGCTGCCTATCTTGGAGGGAGTTGGCCCGGGAGGTTATGGATTGGGTGGACTGGAGCTGATTAAAGCTCCACCGCTCCATTTGCCGGCGTAAGACTCAATTGCACCGTGTTTTCTCGTGCAGTGGAAATGTATTTACCGCTATCCACATAAATATATTGTGCACGATAATTATACTCCTTGATAGCAAGCGCGTAGTAATTATCGACAACTGTGCCATTACTGACATTACTTGTAAAGCAGCTTGTTTTGCATGATGTCCAAACATGTTGTCCAAACATTACATATTTCACAACAGCCACTTTACTTCGTGCCACTTGTAAACAACAACCCCAGCCAGTTATCGGGATATATGTCGGTCTGTTAATCATGCTGTCACATAAAACTCGCACTCTTCAACCTGTTTGCCACAGGGAAATCATGGGAGGAAGAGATGCAAAGAAATCGACCTCTTATTGACAACCAACATTTCAGTACGAACAGTGCATTGTTTATTCATGCCCTGTCATATTTCAAACGTTCCTCCAGACGGTGGAGATGCAGTGATTTGTAGGTAGGCATGCATCTTGCAATGCAGGAGCGCTACATCTTCCAGGGAGCATGCTGTTGATCGAGCCGAGCGCTGGGTCAGGCCACGTGCATCCGGAATTTATGCAGATGCCCGCAGGAGTTTGGCTCAGATGCTAACGGGGCCTTACATTGCTCTAATTGAGCCTATAAATTAAACTTGCAAGAAGCGCGTTGTGTGTGCCACTTGCATGAAAAATGTACACGGTGGGATGATATACGCCACAATAAACATTAAATAAAAGCCCATATGTTAAAGTTTTTCTTTTTCGGCAATTTTAGGGGGGGGAGGGGGTAATTCGCACGTAAATCATTTGAAATTTACACTCTTGTAGCTCGGTTGATACGTTATGTTAATCCAAGCAAACACCATTCATCACTGTTTTAAGAAAGTGGGGTTGATGTCTTCCTTTAAAGTCTTGTGGGTTTTTTTTTTATACAGATAACCTGAAACAGGTCCTGTTGAAAATTAAATACAGACGAGTGCTTACAATGTTAGTGACTTTAAATGTTCATATCTCATTGACTGTACAATCGTAATATACAATTTTAAGCAAAGTAAATACATGCTGATAATAGCCGACATGCAAAGATGACAGATGAATGAAGGATGCTGATTGTATTCCACTTTAACATTTACATTTTTCAATTAAAATATTTAACCTGGATATATGCTGCAGATGGAACATCTCGTTTTCATGGGTGTCCATGGTGTCACATGACACATATGTAGCAAAGACGTAATTATATTTGGTTTTGTTACATATTTAATCTTTTAACAAAACATTGCCGTTTTTACGTGGATTTACAGCGTAGTTAATACCTAAGGATTATTCATTTATTGTTAATGACCTGGCTCAACTAAAATGTATCGATGTTGCCATTTGAATGGTAATGTCCTTCGGAACACATTCCACTCAATGAATGGTTTTCAACAGTTTGCAGGTGCAGACTTTAAATGGAAGACTTTACACTTATTCTTTTTTCATTTGGAAAGCGGTAACGGTGTTTTAAACTTGCGAGATTAAAAAAAATCATCCTGTGGGAGAATTACAAAAATTCTCTTTGGTCATTTTTTTAGGAGGAAAATTTTAATAATGAAAACATAATGGCTGCGGACACGAGATAAGACGTAAACATGGACGCATAAGCACACACGAAGGGCTCGTAAACTAATTTAGACAAACAAGATGTGTAAAGTTCAACGCCAGCTTCATTGAAAAATTTGAAAATGTTCCTTATAGAATTAGTCAATGGGGGCTGTAGGTGACTAAATTGCAAACTAAGACCAGTGCGAGTCGAGACGTAACATATTCCTTTCTCAAAACGTATTGATATTGACCTATGCATGTGTAGAGTCAACCTACAGTGTGAGTGGACTGGTGGCCACGGGAGATATGACAGGGGAGTCAACCTGCAGTCCGAATGGACTAGTGGCACCGGGAGGTAATGACAGGGGAGTCAGCCTGCAGTCCGAATGGACTAGTGGCCACAGGCGGTAATGACAGGGGAGTCAGCCTGGGGAGTCAGCCTGCAGTCCAAATGGACTAGTGGCCACAGGAGGTAATGACTGGGGAGTCAGCCTGCAGTACGGATGGACTGGTGGCGACGGGAATGATTGAGAATAGGAGTGTGGCCAGGTGACAGAAGAGGACGGTAGAGTCTGCTGGTAGAGCGAGCGGTCTTGGACCAGCGAGAAGGTTCGCGAATGGGGGCGTGGCCTCGGATCGCATATAAGGGAGATGCGCGGCAGACACAGGGCTGTTGCAGTGGGGTCTCCGCCTGTTCGAGTGTGAGCACGTGGCTCCTTAATAAAAAGGAACCATCTCAAGACAAGTGCGTCCAAGTCTTAATTACACATGTGCATAGGCGCGTACATCCATAACGTCAATCCACTTCTGTGTGAGGGTCTCCCAATGCCGAGCAGAACTTGGGGAATTGTTCGACTATAATTCGCCATGCTGGTCAGTGAGGGTTAGTAAAGACGGGGAACGTAGATTTTGGACCATAGCATAGTACGACAATGGGCCTCGCTTTACTGCCTTCTGCTGACAGCATAGCCCTGCAGCAGCCTACAATGCCCGTTTCATGCACAGTGATCCCCCATCCAAGCCCAATCCGGGCTCAACTTTGCTCGGCTTCCGATATGTGATGAGATCGGGTGAATCCCGGGGTTATTTGGTCAATGGCATTGTATATATCAGTAATCTTTACACATGTATGTATGCATACACACACACATATGCGTACACTACTGAAACTTGTTCCTGCAATACCCCAGTACGTGTCGATAAAAATGCCTCTTTAGTCAATGTCATTTGAAATCTGGTTAGCACCAGATACTTTTTTTTTTGCTGAGGCTATTTGCATAATTTAAACGTACCAGGGGGGCTAGACATTGTTGGTTGCTCCATTCAGCGTTCACTCACTCTCCGCACACTCGCACACTCGGAATGTAGCCCTTGCAAGGAATTAGCATGGGTTGAAGGTTCCCTCCAGAGTCCCTCGATGATGAAGCAGGGGCACAGGGGGGAGGGAGGCGTCGAGGGAGAGCCGAGGCCCCGTTTGTTTTGTAGGTTTGTGGTGGCAGTGACAGTGGGGGTGAGAATGCCGTCTCTGGGGTCTATGTGAAAATTCCGAACATTCCTCAGTCTAGGGGAGGCAGGCGGGCAGGACGGGATGTGACCTTGCATTAAACCGGGCGTCTTATGGCGCACTTATGCTTAAGCTACCCATTTCTGCTGGCCCTCCTTGCTTCCAACAATAGGATTTTGCACCATAATGAGGCGTCCAGGTCATGCTTTCCATTAATTTCCATTTGGACATTTTGGCTCCGGCTGTGCGATTGACAAAAGGCCTGTCCTAGTGCTTGGTCCGAGGCCCAAAGTCAGGATGAAAATTCTCTACCAATTGGCTTAGCGGCATTGCTGAAAGTATGCCGTCATTGTGTCAAAAGCGATTTAGTTTGCAGGAGTATGTCTGTTATGTAACATGTTAAATTAACCATTCAGAAACTTTAATGAGACATTTTATTCTTACTATAATCCAATTTTGATGAAAATGGAAAATGGAATTAAATAAAGGGCCAATGATTGCATTTTTGGTGCTCTTTCTTTTTGCTGCTATTAATGGCAATGCCTTTTTTACAATAAATGGCATATAAACAAGCCTGTTAGTGGTTTAGGAGGAATGTTTCCACTTCCTTCATAATAACGTGTTGATTTTCCAACTTATAATATTAATACTTCTAGGTATGCATAATTTGGAAAATAACGATTTTTGCTTTAAACTCTGCATGTAATTGTAATATGTAAATAAACACATGCCGACATTTTTTTTCAGCATTGCTTTAAAAAAAATACACGAATATTTGCAAGTGAACATGAGCAAATGTGCAACAAATTTATCTTGCATAATTGCCACTGGGGTTTGACACATTTCTAAACCATAGATGTCAATTAATGGGGAACATCCCTCGTGTGAATGTTTCAACATGCATGTGTAAATTTTTAAAATATATTTGTTTTAGACAGCCTCACGTTCAGTTTCAAGCACACTCGGATGTGTGGGAGAAGCCCTTCTCGTAGGCAGACAGACAGTAGGACAGACACGAGGGTAAGGTGGAAGTGACAGGGCAGTGAAAATCTCACTTTGTTGCAAAGCAAATAGGACAAGTACACGCACGGGAAAGTGGTTTGGTCCAGAAATGTGAAAACTTTCTACGTACGTCTGGAGCCAGGGGAATGCCATTCCTGTTCAAAACAATCGTGGAATACATGCTACTGTGAGTTTTTTTGTTGTTGTTATTGAATTCTCAGTCGCTCTCTTTTCAGGTCATTTCCCTCAACTTTGTTTTTGTCCTTGTAACGTTCCAATTACATGCGAACATTGGAGAAGCTAAAGCACTCACAGGTGCCTTAATCGGCCTGTTTTTAGAGCAGTGACAAGCCGCTTGATGGTTTGATTAGATTTCCACGGGTAGGATTCAGTGTTTCACTCTGGGTTGAGATCTTCGGTAACGGCATCCCACGACCCCCATCCATTGCCATCTACGCACCATTCCCTGACCCCCAACCACCCAAGCGAATACTTGCTGTTAAGGTTAGCCCTTTAACAAACCACAATAGATTGTCGAATCTAAACACATTCGTGTTCCGTTCGAGCAAGTACACACAGCATTCAGCGTCTACTCGGGCTGTTGGTGGGGGCCCGTGTTGTGTCGCCGGCACAAAGTCCCCAAATCAACCCCTCTGCCTGCGACAGGTCCCGTACCCATGCCGTGTCACAGAAGGACAAGAGGCTCTGTATTCAATAAAAGGCCGCACAGTGGTGCACACACGGCACGAAATGTTCCTTGCGCGTGGGTCAAGTTTCTTCATGTCAGGGTCAGGTATATCGTTTACCTGCACGCGCAGTGGCAAGCGCAGGTGGTTGGTAAATGGAGGGGGGGGGGAATTCCTCCACTGAATCCCATAATGAAACCTTTATCAGTGTAGGAGAAATATAGAAAGCTAATGCCACCACCAAATCTGCACTTTACAGGTCAGCTCAGTAATGTGCAATCCTTTGCTAAGAGCTGCGACATCAAGAAGGGACCTCATCTTTTCCTTGCGAGTGCGATGTGTCTCGAGTCACTTTTATTATTACATTCATGATTAAAAGCATAGACCGATAGGTGCTATTTAAGGATTTTAAGATACACATTGATGACATTGATGCAGTTGTTATGAATGTTGAGCAGAATGTATTACTTTCTTGTTCGGCATGATGTGGTGCACAGACAGAAGGAGACATTGTCTGAGTGTTTATCTTGTTTACCTTGTTTATTTACTATGTTATGGTTCACATATCGTTTGTTTTATAATTGATCTACGTACACACACCCACACTTTCCTTCGATAGCAACGTCAGCTATCGTCACAAATAAAGAACAATGCAATTATCCTTACCTTGAAACTAAATATAAGTGAAATGACACAAATAAAACTCATCTGGTTTAACATAAGCCATTATTGAATCCAAAAACTTTGCATTACGGTATATGATTATAAATGTCGACATATTTTGGTTAGGATGTTTTTCCCCGTGGATTTTTCTCCACGTCCTCTGGGTTTTACTCTCCACATTTAGAATCAACATCACGCGTTTACATTATTTGGCTGTTATACATTTCCACATGCTAATCCACTTTGCAGAGCTATCATTTGTGGCTAGGTCGCTTCTGTAAAATAGCTATACAGCTCAGTGGGATTTACCAGATATGTACAAAGTTTTGATCAGTAAGAGTTAAGTTTGGATATTCCACTCCTTGAGGGTGTTCATATGCACCTGCTGTTCAGTGACAGACGAGTATGTCCCCTCTGCATGTCAGAATTCCTGTTAGTCATCAACTTCGATATTTGTTTGCCCTGTTGTTAACCCAGGTTTGGTAATAAAAGCCCAATTTCGTGGATTTAAACCAGTTGCCTTTTGCTAATACAACAAAAAAAAATCAACCCTCGAAATAGGAAACTTTGAGCATTTGTTCATTTTGTAGCTATTAACACCCCCTGGTTTAGCAAGCGTTTTTTTTTTTGTGGGGGGGGGGGCTTGATGGTATGTCATGGTGGCATTTTTATGTCAACATTGGCAACACTGATGCAAGCCTTCGTGTGAAACAACTCTGGCTGCCATATGAAACAATAATAGCATTTAAGAATATTAATTCATGTATTTATGACTCGCATTAACTTTTACGAACCACTTGAGTTCACGGACACATTTCATGTAGAAATGCTTAAAGTGGCCAACAAATGATATGTTATTTACTTGTGCTTATGGGAATATTCACTGATGCCATGATTTAATGGCTAGCACCCTGGACTCGCAGTCCAGAAGTCACCGTTACATTTTTTTGGCGCGGCAGTTGAAATAATGGTGCAGGTTTTGTAAATGGCCTCGCCATTGTCCACTCAGCAGGACACGTGCGCTGGGAGAAAGTGTGGGCACTCCCACCCGCCTTCCAGACGTACGGTTCACGTGATTTAGCGCCTTACAAAGTTGTTTTTGGTCCAAAAGGTGTCTGGTGAGCGTGGAAAAGCAAGCCAAATACCTGCTAGAGAGGTTCCCTAGAGCTCCTGCGAATGGAATCCTTTCTGCCAGCGGTAGGGAGAGCCAAGACATTGCAGGGCTGCACATTTACATTTTCTTCTTGGTTCTTTCGGTAAAGTCACGTAGAAGGGAAGTAATAAAATAATAAAAATAAAACATAATAAAATATAATAAAATAAAATAAAAATTTAAATTATTATGTTTTATTTTTATTATTTTATTACTTCCCTTCTACGTGACTTTACCGAAATAACCAAGAAGATGAATCCCTGCAGTCACGAAAGCTTTAAATCGAAATTTACATTTTCCTTAAAAAAACGCTCGCACTTTTGTTTACTTATTCTACCAGGTAAGGCCCCACTGAGCTACATAGCTCTTTTTGAGAAGTGACCTGGCCACAAATAAAAGCTCAAGCAAGTGGATTATCACGTGGAAATGTGTAGCAGCCAAATACTCGAAACGCGTGATGTCGATTCTAAATGTGGAGGGGAAAATCGGAGGATTCGGAGACAGATCGACGCGACCACGGAGAGAACACGCAAACTCCAAATATACAGGCGTCAGGGTCGGGATCGAACCTATGCCCTCCAGTATACCGGGCGAAGTGGTTCACATCTCGCCACCGTGGCAACCTGTAGGAGATGTGCTGGTGGCCATTTGACATATTTTGATAAATTAATCAAATATGTCAGCTCTTAACTCCACTCTTGCAGTGGTGTATCTGCTGTTGTGTAGAGTACAGTAGTCGAATAAGATTAGCGAGGGTTTACCGTTAGTCAGTTCTCCACGTGCCTCCTCTTAATGATCTCAATCGCGGCTATTTTCCTCCTAATCCCCAGGCGGACCGTCTTAAGTCCATCGCTCGCTAATCTTTCGTGTAAAAAAAAGCAATGTTTGGAAGACAAAGAGTAATGGAGATATCCAGGTGTGTAAACTATGCACACAGTGCGTGTGCAGTGCGGGTACATTTGGGGATTATGATGTTGAATGCTTTGTTTGAAAGGTGTAGGGCTTCACACATTTCATAACAACCCCATTTTAAGTCTGCTGTATTGTCCTGCAGAATCGCACGTGTCATGTTAAGGCTACAGCATCGATATTTTCTCAAGATCTGTTTTTGTATTTTTGCCTAACGGACGCTGTGTACATTGATATTGGTATATATATGAGTGTGTGGTTCATGGCATTATTTTTGTCCGCCTGTCTGGATTGTCTCAGCTCCCGAAGACAAATAAGTGTTCATCGTACAATAAACACTTACGTAGAAACAGGTTACCGACCCGTTGGAAGCGCCACTTATGAAGAAACCACTGTATATAGGTCCACATATATATATAAAAACATATCCCTGGAGAAAATGTAAGTGCGCATTTCATAACATGCCCCCATTTAAATGCACTAACTTTGTGCTGGGTATTGTGTGTCTACTCAGCATCTGGTTATATTTTAAAAATCATGAATTGTTCAGCCATAGATGGGGCCAACCTCGTGTGCTTTAATTGCACAAGGCTCAATGCCTGGACGGTTTAATTACGTATTATTTTTGTTTCCCCGTTCTTCCATTGTTGAGTCGTTGCGCTCGGGTTTCCCCGCACGCTGTCGCTTGCGATGCCAAGGATCCACTGTGAGCACGCTTTGCCAACAAAATAAATTATAATCATTTACTGCTGTATGAAGGATTTATTTAACCATACTTCACCACACTGGTCATCGCTGTTTGGTGAAAAGGGGAGGCTTAGCGGTGGTGGCAGGGTCAGGGGGGGGGGCATGACCTTTGCAGATATATCGCTTGCCAATGATGTTGGCCATTTATTGCACCACCAATCACCCCCCCACCCCTCCAAAAAAATATTCGACCAAATAAATATCAGAAACATGTGAACGGTGGGAAAGTACTCATGCTGTTACAAACGTGCAGGCATTTCTCCCTTTCATCTGCCTTCCTCCTGCCGTGCAGGAAGTGTTTTGCATACTGAAACACAACTCTTGTTAATCCCTTGCAACACCATGGTATTACGGTTGCTTAATTCACAACCTCCGCAGCGGAAGTGGCCGTGTCGGGTAAATAGCTCACTGGCTAACTGTGTTATTCTCCGAGTGTGAACGCGATCGATCGCTGTAAAGCCAACAAGCATGAGCGGTGGCAGGTTTACATTTTTTTCTTCCCCAAGTGAACACAATGGGGTAGAAAAAGCCTCATCCTACAGCTGGGTGAAGGCAGCATCTCCGCTCAGTGCGGGCTATGAGGGTTTGTTTGACCATATTTCACTGCACTGGTTGGTGTGGGATGGTGAACGCGGGGAGAACAGACGTAGGAGCTTTTAGCAACAGTGCCGTGCAAACGGTGCGTCCCTGTGACTGAGGTTGCCTGCTCATTTAAATTGTACGCAGCATTACAGAATCAGTGTAAAGCATTTGCAAACATAGGGAAGAGGATGTGAAAATGGCAAGAGCTTCAGGTAAGAACAAAACGGTTAGTCGTGGAGGAATGAGGGGCATTTCATAGAGTCCGTGGTTTTCCACAAGCCCCAATGATGCGTTTGAAATTGTACCGCAGTGAGGACAAAAAAAGCATGCCAAAACAATTTTACAGGACTTTGCGGTAGGTATTTACTTAAGATAAATTGTTTATGGAAAGCGTGGAACCTGTGATGAACAGACTCATCATTCATCACGAGAATAAAATGTCCCGCAATGCTTAGATTTGTTTCCATAAACTAGTTACTGCATCTTTGGCAGGTTTAAAAGTACAGTATCGGCGTTGAAACATAATACGTGTATTTATTCCATCTAAAGCAAGAGATGAATTTTGTGAAATTTTTTTTATATGTTCCACCGATAAGTTATAGGAATGTACGCTTAATGCGCATAGTACGGTAATGTGTAGTGTTTCGCGGTTGTGCTCTCAGCTGCCCGATGTGTCTTTGGGGTGTGCCATGTGTTGTTCAGCACGACGTCCGACGTTTCGCGTCCCGTACCTGGAACTACCTCGTCAGCTGAGAGTTTGCATAAACATTACTTGAGTTTACTCTGAAAATTGCAATTAGCACAGGAGTCTGCAACTAAAAGTGAAAAAGCGACTTTTTTGGGCAAAAAAGGAATGACTACATCACGGTTACAGAATGCATGTAATTATATTGTAGGATACGAAAACATTGTAGAACAGTATTTGTTTATTCAGCAGTGAAGGCATTCATCCAGCTGTGGATTGACAAAGGACTGTGCATTTCTATATATTCCCCAAAGATACGTGGACATTGTGTATAATGGACATTATGTACAGTACATGGCTCGTGCTAGATTATGAGTTCATCACATTATCACCGTACGGTTTTGGAGACTATAGTTGTCGAGTCGGTTGATTTAAATGGCCACCTTGGAAGTTGAAACCAATAAATCACTCTTCAACATGAATCATCATACAGAAGAACCCCTCTTAACGACCACCCATGTCTAGGACTAATCGCTTAACGACGGGCCTCCATACAGCCCAGTGTGTAGTGTATAGTGTAGTGTATAGTGTAATGTATAGTGTAGTGTATAGTAGTGTATAGTGTAGTGTATAGTGTAGTGTATAGTGTAGTGTATAGTGTAGTGTATAGTAGTGTATAGTGTAGTGTATAGTAGTGTATAGTAGTGTAGTGTATAGTGTAGTGTATAGTAGTAGTGTATATTAGTGTATAGTAGTGTATAGTGTAGTATATAGTAGTGTATAGTGTATTGTATAGTAGTGTATAGTAGTGTAGTGTATAGTGTAGTGTATAGTGGTGTAGTGTATAGTGGTGTAGTGTATAGTAGTGTATAGTGTAGTGTATTGTAGTGTAGTGTATAGTGTAGTGTATAGTGTAGTGTATAGTAGTGTATAGTGTAGTGTATAGTAGTGTATAGTGTAGTGTATAGTGTAGTGTATAGTGGTGTAGTGTATAGTAGTGTATAGTGTAGTGTATAGTAGTGTAGTGTATAGTAGTGTATAGTGTAGTGTATAGTAGTGTATAGTAGAACCACTCTTATAGTAGTGTATAGTGTAGTGTATAGTGGTGTAGTGTATAGTGGTGTAGTGTATAGTAGTGTAGTGTAGTGTATAGTAGTGTATAGTAGTGTAGTGTATAGTAGTGTATAGTTTAGTGTATAGTAGTGTATAGTGTAGTGTATAGTAGTGTATAGTAGAACCCCTCTTAGCGACCACCCATGTCAATGACTAATCGCTTAATGATGAGCCTCCATAGAGCCCAATGTGTTCGCTATCCGACCATTCCCCTGTTAATGATGAGCTGTTGTAGATACGCTAAATATTAATTAATTCATTGATTAACCATGTTTTTAAATATTGTGTGTTTATAATGTTTATGTATTAATATCCATTGTTTAAATATTCTAAAGGATGTTTTTTGGGTGAAAAGGGGTAACTTTCAATGCTATCGGAATGAATAAGCCTTTAACGTGTATTTCCCATACTCACTTAACGACCAAATCACATAACGACCGGTTTCGTGGAACAAATCGCCGTCGTTAAGAGGGGTTCTACTGTAATGCGTTCACTTGATATAGCGTCATTCATGCTAATAGCATCCCATAACATTGGCAGGCATCTTCATGGCATCTCTTTGCTGGTGGTGATCGTATGAGTTTATTTGCAAGGGAGTGTACGACGTGGAGGGGGTGTCAAAGTCAAGCCAGCCGTGAACACTCATCAGTCGAGAGAGGCCCGATCTAAGAAACGAATTCCGTGGTTTCAAAACACTTGGCACGCGACTACGGAAATGCAGTGCGTTTCAGTCGCAATTATTTTCCCAAGAGGGATAAACGGGACCCTTTAGTTTGCAGCAGATAACACAGTGTAACAATTGTTTTTGTTCCGGCGTAGTAAGTGTTATTTCCTAATTGCTTATGCCTCAAAAGTACAGAAAATGGTTATTATTCCCCACGAACTTTGCTTTTGTGAGCAGGACAGCGTCAGCGACCTTTTTGCAGCTTCTTCACCCGTCAAGATGGGCTCTGTTTCTGCCACAATGTGACCAGTTTGTTCGAGGCAATCGGAATCGCCTGTAACCAGAATGAGTGGCGCCTCTTCATTGATGGCATTCCTGATGGGTCTCCAAGGTGGTTTTACCAAGTTTCCCTGCTATCTTTGCCTTTGGGACAGCAGGGACACCAAGGTGCACTACCACAGGCGGGACTGGCCACAGCGGACCGAGTTCTCTGTGGGGAGGAACAACGTCAAGAGGGAGCCACTGGTGGACCCCCGGAAGGTGCTGATGCCACCACTGCACATCAAATTGGGCCTTATGAAACCATTTGTCAGAGCTTTAGATAAGGAGTCGGCAGCCTTCAAGTACCTTCAAGACTTCTTCCCTAAGCTGTCTGAGGCAAAGATCAAAGCCGGTGTCTTCGTCGGACCACAGATAAAGAAGATCCTGGAGTGCAATGAATTCCCCAAGAAGCTCACTAGTAAGGAGAAAGCTGCTTGGGACAGCTTTGTCGCAGTGGTTCGTGGCTTCCTGGGCAATCACAAGGACGAAAACTATGTGGAGCTGGTTGAGACTCTGGTGAAGAACTACGGCACAATGGGCTGTAGGATGTCCCTCAAAATCCATTTCCTTGATGCTCATCTTAATAAATTCAAGAAGAACATGGGAGCGTACTCGGAGAAGCAAGGCGAGCGCTTCCACCAGGATATACTGGACTTTTAACGCCGCTACCAAGGACAGTATAACGAGAACGTGATGGGAGATTACATTTGGGGGCCGAGTCGTGAAAGTGATTTACAATATAATCATAAATCTCGAAAAACTACTCACTTCTAAATGTTTTGTAGTCATTACTTTAGTATAAATACATGTTAATTTTGATTCATATGTTGTTTTTTTGTGACTTTATGTGAACGAAAATACACAAATCTGCCCGTTTTCTCATTGAAAATAGGTAAATTTCAAAATATCACTGTCCTGGTCACAAAAGCAAAGTTTGTTGGGAATAATAGACATTTTTACACTTTATAGGCATAAGCAATTACAGGAACAAAAATTGTGTTACACAGTGTAATAAATGATCGCTAACGATGATAAGTTACGTAATGTTGCAAACTTCTTTTCATACAAACTGAATGCACGTACCTATACGTGGATTATATAATCTGTAACAGGATGCGATGAAAACTTGTCTTTAATGACTTATGGATATCGCGTGCACATTCTCCCCGTTTGTCCTTTAACCACCGGTCGTGAATCAGTGAGCCACGTGAGTTCAATGTGTTTGTGATGCTGGGAAACTGTGGGCCCTCATGACACAGCGCCAGAGTAGATGTAGATAATCAGTGCAATAAGCTGAAGCTTTGTGATTTATTGAGTCGATTAGACGCATTTTTTCATTTTTCAGCGGAGCAATGCACCAATGTGTCAGTCCATTTTAAAATATAACTGTGACTGTATATGTATATCAAATTACAGATCCTTTTTTAAAAAAAACGTCATTTGTGTCAAGCTGAAAATAGAGCTAATACAAATGGCACGTGCTATTTACAATGCACATCTTGTCCGATGAATGTTGCTCAATTTCAAATATCAGATTTGGAATATTAATACCGTGCTGGATAGCTGCGTGCAGGAAGTAAGGCACCATAAGTGATCCAAATTCAACAGATAACAATCAAAGGAGAGTGGATATCTTTCAGAAAATAAAATAAAAATTCCGGCTCTGTACATGGAGTGTGCATTGAATTCCAAACTTTTTGAGGTTTTTTTTCCACTGCCGTGCGTGTCGCGATGTACATGCTTCTTGTGTTTATGCTTTCACATCTGCGGGGAGTTTGTGTAATCTATAATTTCTCCGTGGCCTACACCGCTCCATATTAACTTTTTCCAGGTTGGAAAATAAGCAGCTTTGAGTTGTTATGTTGACCTACCCCCCCCCCCCCCCCATGGGTTCACTTGAAAAAAAAAATTCGAAAGAGGGGAGAGAAAAAAACCCACTTTCTCTGCCGCCCTTCCCAGCTGCGGCCAATTTTACGCGGCCGATAATGAACAAGAAACATTTTTTATCCTCCTCTGAAATTATTTTGTTCTCTTGACATGAGTCGATTATAACACGACAAATGTATCGCAAATATGTCTTCAAGTCAAGCAAATGTAAGTGTGCACGGCGGTACAGTGGATGTGCACAGTACAATGGCTCAGGATTGCCTATAGCGGTTACTTTTTCTGTGCCCTTTGATCCACACCTGTGACCGGGATCTGTCATTTTCAGCAGAGCGGCGCCATGCTCCAGCGATGAATATTACTCACCGTAATATTCACTTCACAACGAGCCAGTCGAGTTTTGTCTCGAGAGCCCCCACCACCACCACCTTTTTTCTAGTGGCAAGAACTCCCACATCTCCCGTGTTAGTAGTGTGTGTGTGTGTCTGTGTCTGCGAGACGAGGGCACGTCCACTCTACGATTGATCGTTTTCTGCGCAGCGGCGCGTACGTTGAACTCCCCCCCCTCGCCCCCCCATACCCCCCCACGCGACAGATGCGTGCCGAGGCCCCTTTTTTTTGACAGCCAGCATCAGCTCGTTTCGCTTCAGCTGTGTTTGTGGAGTAAAGACTGAAGCTTGTGTACACAAATTCAAGTGCAGAAGGAGGGAGAGAGGGAAAAAACCCGTCGTGCGTTTTCGGCTTCTGATTCGCCTTTGGTGGTAGACAAATGTTACCTACCAAGAGACGAAAACTTTTTTTTACACTTTTACCCCTTCTAACCTCACCTGACCCTCACCATTCATGGTGTCCCACACCTCCATGCGCTTTTGACGTATAGTTTAAACCAGGGTCGGGAACCTTTTTGACTGGGAGAGCCATAAAAGCCAAATAATTTCTAAATATATTTCATTCACAGCCATATAGTATTTTTAACGTATAATAAATTACATATGTCTTACTTTTAATGCGACTTCTGGTCACGGCACCCGTGACCCGAGAAATTTTATCTTCAAAACTAATTTGTTTATTTTAAAATGACACAGTATTATTAAGCAATATCACAAGTTCCAAACTGATTTTATTTTTAATTTATTATTATTATTATTTTCACCTCAAAATTGTCTGGGAGCCATATGCCGTCACCGGAAGAGCCATATATGGCTCGCGAGCCATAGGTTCCCAACCGCTGGTTTAAACGTACGAAAAAATGCTTTAGCATTGGTTTAAGTAGGTTCCAGGCACCAGCAGCAGCAGCAGCAGCAGGAGGCTGCCGGGTAAGTCAAATAGTCTGCGTTGTGCAAATTGCACGTTGAGTTATTGTTGAAAGTGAAAGTGGTCTCTGTGTGGCAAGCGGCATGACCGACCTCGCCTCGGGTATTGACGAAGGCTAATTTGAAGTGCTCGCATCGTAAACAATGCATATCTCGGTCGTGACATCGACGAGTGTTATCACCTCATTAAAGGCTCTGTTGTGACCCTGTCAGACTTCTTGTGTCTCGTGGTGAGAGGCACCATCAGCCGGGAGTAAGATGACATTTGCCAGTGGAGTATTGTGTTGCGTGCACTGGGCACAACGGGAAGGGTACGTTGCCTGAGTCAGTGAGAAATGTCATTCACGATGATTATTCGGTAGTAAAAAAATAATCGCTAATTTGTTTAGCTCGCATGGAATAGGATACTCTCTTGCATTGCACACGTGTTGAGCCGTATGTTACAGTAGGTCGCATTGTTAAAAAAAAATAAGCGGTACATTTTTATAAATTGAAATAAACACAGCTACAGCCAATTGGTTGCACGCCAGAAGCCATTCCCTTGATGATCTTTTTCTTGTTTTGCCCAGACATTCGTTCATTTAGACCTCATTTGGGGAATACAGATACAGTTACAGGGCCATATGAGCAAAACATGATGGGTAATCGCGATTAATACATGTATGTGTATAAAGTAAAGTATTGCACTTCCGCCCTCACCAATTACAGCTCAGCGCGACATGCAGTGTTGGGTCACAGTGTGGCTGTCATTTTCTATTGATTTTCACAAATACAACGTAGCGGATTCTGAATCTCATAACAATTCGCTTTCTATCGTCGTACAGTAAAACATTTATCCATGTTCAAATCAGTTTGCGTGTCATTTTTTTTACTTTTATTTTATTTTCTATAGATTTTGACATATCTGAGCTTTTCACATTACTGCCTATCCTTCAGCCCCAGTGAGTCAGGTGTGCGTTGTTGAACCGCTACTGAAGTCGTGAATAATTGGACTATTGGTCTTGCTTTCCTCCTGAGAGTTGCTTTTTCATCACTCGGGAATTCACAAATTCTGATTTCCAATTAAGCTCATGAAATAAGCTTGAGTTCTGGCAAGCTACTCATGACATTTTCACTCACTCAACACGCATGTGCACACATAAAATTATATTCCTGCTCCCTCTCCTGCAAAATTAATAACTTAAAGGCCAAACCAGCAGTTACACAATAGCAGGAGTGTGGGTGTGTGGTTGTGGTGACCCACGCGTTGTTCACGTAACTAATAATACTGTCGTCATTTGCAGCCCTTTGATGGATGGAAGCCTCAAGACGTGTCGATCGTGAGGCTTGTTTGGCCGTATTCTTAAGTTTTTTCGGTGAAGTCATGTAGGTAAAAAATGTAAAATTAAAATTAATAAAAGTAAAATGAAAATAAAATAAAAATCACGACGTTTCGGAGGCAACGTCGTGATTTTTATTTTATTTTTAATTTACTTTGATTAATTTAAATTTAAACTTTTTACCTACGCGACTTTACCGAAAAAAACCTAAGAATATGAATCCTTGCAGTCACGAAAGCTTCAAATCGAGAATTGTTTGACCGTACTTTACCACGCTGGTGAGTGCAGTTTGGTTACGCGTGTGTCCAGGTACTGTTCACATATTACACTGATGCTCGTTCATGGCCGGGAATCAAAACTCAGGCCGCTGGGTTCATAGTACAATGTCATAACCACTGCCCCTTTTATGGCAGGTATCTGGATTACCTAATTATTCTCATGTCATGAAACACCTCGTGATGCCTAACATACTATATAATTGTAAATTCTGTATTTGTTATGATGTTATTAAAAAAAAATCTTAATTGAATTGCATTACAGCTAAATACCAAAGCTTGGTGTTCACAATTATAGGGATTTTTTTTGTATTTTCAAGTAATATTCTAATTTTGACTAAAATGTGAAGAAAACTATCATTTGGTTGGAGTTTTTGAAAGTTAAAATCTGACTCCGTCCAATGGGGGAAGTTCAAACAACATTCCAAAAAGTCAAAGTGATTTCCTACTCATTGGGCATTGAGGTGATGCTCACCTCCCGTTTACAGCCCGGAACTAGTGGTGGAAATTCCTCATTCCTATGACAGGGGGTGAGTCTCTCCACAGGACAATTACTGTTGACTTCCGCATACATTTACATTCACGTTATTGACGACAGAGTTGATGGTCGGCGACAGGAACCACCAATCACGGTTTGCGGTTTGTCCTGGCAACCTTCTGATCGTGAGTCTCGCTCTACCGCTGAGCCAACTACTGCTGAGCCACCAAACAACGTTTCACAACCCCCCCCCCCCCGCAGTGGTTTATTAAACACTTGGCACTGTTATTTGGGAGCTGGGGGGGGGGAACAGGTCAAACATATTTTTGTAAAGTTCACATTTGAAAACATTGAGAACACAACAGCAATCATGCTTGGCTGTGTGATATGTTTCGTTGGATGTTTTCACATTGTACTTTTAAACAAGTGTGTAGTGGCGGTAGCTGAGTGTATAGTAGTTCCACAGTTTTGAACACATTGTTTTTATATCAAAGGAGAGCTGCTTGGGTGCATGCTCATATGTAACAGCTCTAAATGTTGGCTGATGGAGTGTAACTGTATCCATTGGGCACGTTATGAGTGTAATAAATAATCAGTACATCAAAAAGGGATTATGATATCAGATACAGAACTTCACATCACAAACTAGAAAGTAGCTGTGATTGAAATAACATGGCTGTTACATTGTGCGTTGGGTTGATCAAAGGCGTACATTTTTTGAAAGTTATTTACGTGCTCCATTTTTTTGCATGTGGATTATATAATAAACATATGGCAATTTTATACTTACTGTACATTGGGGCAGAGTAGTGGCGCAGTGGTTAGTGCACTGCACAACCTGAGTTCGATTTGTGGCTACGGCTAACAGCAAGAAGTGATAACTGAACCAAGTCCTGGGCCTTCACCACCCCATTCAATTTGCCTTTACCGGTGTGGTGGAATATTGTCAAACAACCCAACATGACCCCATTGGAACCTCATTTGCCAGCCTTTTGGCGTCATCTGGTCCAACCCATGTGAGACTAGGCTCTAAGGAAAGCTGTCTCGGGTGTGGACCAATCAACTTCAAGGACAGTGCATACAGAGTTATGTTTTTTGTTTGCATTATGACTGCAGGTAATTGTGGTCTATGCAAACATGACTCCTTGTAAAAAAAGGTGTCAGTTTTGTTGCCAGAGAATTTCATCCAGCAGTGACAAGACAATGGGCTGTAAATCAATGAATGTTAATTATTTCTGTATTTTTTGTTCCTTTCAAGATCATAGACACTTACGTGCCTACTTGATGTGTTGGTAGAAACAGCAGAAATATAGCCACATTGCCACAATGTGATGCAGTGACTGAACTGTTAACCTGATGATGCTGGATGGGTGCTGCGGTGGCGAGGAGAAGTTAACTCCATCGCCTGGGATGCAGGAGGTCGTGGGTTCAATCCTGACCCTGGTGCCTGTGTATTTGGAGGTAGCATGTGCATCTGCCCGTGGTCGCATGTTCTCTGGGTCCTGCGGTTTTTTACCGTTTAGAATATTTGGGCTGCTATAAATTTCAACGTAATAAGCCACTTCGTTGGGCTATCATGTTTGATGACCAGGTTGCTTCTGAAAAAGAGCCATATAGCTCAGTGGGCCTTACTTTGTAAAATAAAAATAGTTTTAGTTATTCTCCAGCGAAACGTCATTACCCCTTTAAATGTTGTGGGATTACTCTTCAACTAGAACACTATTGAAGCAGTCATAAATTTGACCTAGGTTAGATTGACGTTACACTTTTATTAATTGGCCGTGTCAGGTGAATGGATGGGTTTTACGACACAATTTTTTTGTTACACGACGACCTACCCGGAAACCCCAAATTATGAATAAGTTATTTTTAGTTGCAATTAAAAGTGTGACTATGAGTATGACGACATGGCTTCAGAGCAGGTCACAGGGCACTCTTTAAATCACCTCAGCCTCAAAGCTGCACCAACACAGCAAGAGCCTTTAACATTGCAAGATACAGCATAAACATGTTGACTTTTAATTGCATAACAAAGTCACACAAGCCTAATAGACTTTATTTTACAGTCATTTTGTATAATACTGAACCAGGATTTATTTGAGAGATAACTACATCCACAATAAGAATATATACATGTGAGCTTGGGTAACACTTGTTATACATTACCACATTGTTTTTTCCTCTAACTGCCCACAGCAATAATGTTTCATGTCTGGAAAAATATTTTTGGATGGAACAAAGTTGAGTCGTTGAGTTTTAGTTGCTGGTGAAAGTTTGTTCATTTTGTTTCAGGCTTAGTCAACTTAAATATGCTTCTTACAACCAAATGCTGGCATGTCTATGTTCTATCTGAAGTTCATTTCTGCTAAAGGCAGAGTCTCTAAAATGTAGTTTGTTGTGCATGTAAAATCATGCTTCACCAACATTCGCCGACAATTATTGTGAAATTGACTTTCACAAGAATATAAACATTGTCTCATGCAAGAAAAATTCTGACAGATTGGTAATTGGCCGCAGCATTCAGTCAGGGCACACTTTCCCCCCAAAAAATATATGATAATCATCTTAAACACAAATCACTCGGGGGAAATGTGGTGAGAATACACGTGCATTCCAAGATTTTTAAAAGGACTCTTAACACTATGAACTTAGTGAAAATATTTATTTACTCTGCGTGGCTTGTAAACAACTCGAAACATGGAGTACATTTCGACATCGAACTGCCACCAGAGTGTTGGCGTGGGAAAAAAAGCGTCCGTATTTGTATTGAAATTACAAATGTAGCTTTTAAATATTTGCACATCGACGGAGCCGGGCAAATTTACTGTAAATCAAGAGTCTACCCCCCCCCCCCCCCGCCTATGAAATTCCCCGTGGTCTTACAAATGACCAGTTTGCACGAGGAGGCATGATTATTGTGCAAACATTTTGAGGGCTTTCATCAGCACGGCCTTCTATAAACATTTTGACAGAAATATGCTGGCGCAAGAAAAAAGGGGTGGGGGGGGGGTTGGTGGGGGTTTCATGCTCATAACCGGTGAGTTGGATGAATTGTAAAGCGAGTTATTTATGCATAAACGCTCTGTTTTGGATGATAACACCGGCTCCATTCATGCAGCCTCTCTGCGGGGAATAGAAAAACAGAGCGCCAGTGTAACTGAGTTCTGCAGTGGCACGTTTATAAAAAAAAGCAGAGAAAAACGACGTTGAATAGATTACACCGTGTCCCTGAACATTCGAAACTGCATGCCAGTTTTTTTTGCTGATGTTTACATAAAGATCTCACATTTCTAACCCATGATTTCTTATTCGTTTAAAAGTTAAACATTACCCTAATTCACACCTATGTTGATGTTTTAAGTGTATTGATCGTGGAGGTGAATCGCCATTCATTTTGGTCTCTGCAAATTGGGGTCGAGTGGTGGTGCAGTGGTTCATGCACTGAATAGAGGTCACCTGAGTTGATGAGCAATATCTGAACCGGTCCTGGGCTTCCCTTCACCAGTGTGGTGAATTCTTGTGCAGTAATGTCACAGTACATAAAGTAAACATTTTTTTTATTTTACCAGGTAAGGCCCACTGAGCTATGTAGCTATTTTCCAGAAGCAAACTGGCCACATATTCTTGGATCTTTCGGTAAAGTCACGTATAAGGGAAATAATAAAAATAAAACAAATACAATTCTCACGACGTTGTGGCCACAACACAAGCAGCCGTCCTTAGGTGAAGAACAGAGCTGTCGGAAAGACAGCGTCCTAATGTCTTTCTGCAAATTGCTGCTTGTGTTGTGGCCGAAACGTCGTGAGAATTTTATTATGTTTTATTTTTATTATTTTATTATTTCCCTTCTCCGTGACTTTACCGAAAGATCCAAGAAATATGAATCCCTGCAGTCACGAAAGCTTTCAATCGAAACCTGGCCACAATTGATAGCTCAAAAAAGTGCCTTTTTCACGTGGAAATTTATAGCAGCCAAATACTCTCAACGCATGTTTCTAAATGTGGAGGAGAAAACCGGAGGACTTGGAGAAAATCCACGTGACCATGGGGAGAGAGACATGGAAACTCCAAATATACAACGGGCATCAGGATCAGGATCGAATCCACGAACCTCCTGTTTACCAGGCGAGGTAGTTAACATCTCGCCACTGCTCCTGTGCAGGAGCTGATATCATCACTCCACATCCTGTGCTGGTTGTTATCACCTGTGCACCCCCTCCTTTGGTTGCCATTCTGTCACCAGTTGCATCTATCTGCTATCATTCCTTCTCGCTATATGTTATACTCAAGCCCACTCATGAGAATAGTTTAAAACGTTCTGGGAGCTAATATAGAAGGGAGTACCAGTGACCATTGATGTCGCAGCTGCATTATTGTTTGGGAATGACTTAGGTCCCAGGAATGCTGGCATTCGACATCAAGAGGGAGCGTCTGATAACTTCTCCTTACAGGCTTGACCGAACGAAAGCAGACTGGGTCAAGCTTTGAAAGGTGATTTTGTTGCGAGGGATGAGACCTGGAATTGACATTACGACCCCGGGTTTAAACAGCAGTCCGCGCAGTGGAATCCCCTAACTTCTTGAACACCCACGACGTTCAATTCCAAGCGCCCTGCCGAAAAGATCATATGCACGATGATTTTGAGATGGCTAAAGGTGTGGTACATATTGACTTAATGCCACGAAGGGAGATGATCACTGGCCAATATTACGCAGGTTCATTCCATCAAGCGCGTGAGTCAAAGAAGACCACCGTGGAGAGATGAGAGCCGCACCCTGGCTTCTGTATGACAATGCAAAAGCACACACTGCAACATTTGCAACAGGCGATGCTGTTGAGGAATGCCACACGAAGGAATTCCAACATCCTGTCGATTCTCCAGACCTCACCCTTACACCCACCCCCTCCTTCATCAGTTTCCGAAAATTTAAGGAGCTTTTGCGTGGAAAGTGTTGTGAGGATCATGATGGTGGTGGTGGTGGTGGTGATGATGAGCTGAAGGATGATATTTAGGGGTACCTGAATGGACTGGAAGAAAAGTGTTGGGCTTTTTTTGTCTGGAGGCGATCAAAATGCTTCGCTTGAAAAATGTGTTGTTAAAGAGGGTGATTGTTGTTGGGGAATTTATTGCAGATTACCTTTATTTTCCTCACATGTTATTTTTTGCTCCAATTTGTAACCTTCGTTATGAAGTTTTTCAATTGGATTTTGCAACGCATTTTTTTTTTGACTGAGCAAAACTCTACCAAATTGAATATGCTGTTGCCTTGTCACTTACTTGTGTTAGTGCATCTGTTCTCCTTGGCTTCTCGCCCCTTGCAGCCGATCACACCTATTCACGCATTGGTATTCACTCATCCAAAGCACTATCCAGACTCAAGCCTGCTTAGCTTCCGAGATCTGATAAGATTGCCAGAGCATCAACTACAATTTCACATTCAGGTGGCCAAGTCAGACAGCGGAGCGTATCGCTGTGATGTCTCCGTCGTATTTTGTGGGTCACGCATTAGGTTTATCCGCATCTGCCATGATTTGTGCAGATGCGCTTTAGCGTGTGGGCCATGAGCTTCGTGGAAGATCAAATCCAGGGAGGATCTGCGTTGGGTATTTCACAACAGGGTGTTTACACCATTGGAACCTCATTTGCCAGTAAAAAATTGGATAATTGGTGTTTTACCCTTCTATCTGGCAATAAAACTGACACCTTTTTTACAAGGAGTCATGTTTACATAGACCACAATACCTGCGGTCATAATGCAAACAAAAAACTAGGCTCTAAGGAAAGCTGTCTCGGGTGTGGACCAATCAACTTCAAGCACAGTGCACATCAGAGTTATGTTTTTTGTTTGCATTATGACCGCAGGTATTGTGGTCTATGTAAACATGACTCCTTGTAAAAAAAGGTGTCAGTTTTGTTGCCAGATAGAAGGGTAAAAAACAAATTATCAACAGGGTGTTTGTGAGTTCTTTTGAACTCCATTCAGCTATCCAAGTTTCATCGGGGTTGAAATTGCATTGTTTACGTTTAAGTCCAAGAGGGCTTGCGTGGGAGCATATACGCATGTAAGCACAGTACACTATGTATATGCTCCCACGTACATACCCTCAACCTTCACCAACCCGCACTGACCAACGTGGTGAAGTATGGTGAAATAACTATTATGACTCACATGGCGTGGGGAAACGCCCACCCAGCAGGGGATTGACACGTGGATATCTTCTGGCATATGCATCAAATCCTAAGGATTTTAAACATTTAATTCCACCTTTAATTTGTGTATGTTGAACTTATTTCGCACCATACGTAGCCAACCTTGCTAATCGGAGGTGCGGAGGAAAGACAACAAACTAAACACACACACACAAATGGAAGCGACACAAAATTATAACACATTTTTATGATAATATTCCAAGCCACTTGGCTATGGTAGCTTCTATACTCGTATAGCCATGGGGTTAAGGCTGTGAAAAGTTCTGGGATGTCATGCCTGAGGCTTCTCAGACTAATTGAACCCAACATCCCAAATGCTGTCAACTGAAATGAAGGAGAATAATGTGGTAAATTAGCCTATTGCACGACGGCTTGTTCTGGCTGAAGGAATGTGACTCTGGCAGCAGGACACTAGATTCAGAGTGTCTTGATCCAGGGCTTCTGTGTGTGTTTTTTTACAATTAGAACAGCACTTAATCCAGGAGAATAAATATATGTCTACGTTTTTGGTATGGCCATAGAAAGCAGGGCTCTGTAAATAGTTGCTGTAGAACACAGGGGAAGTTTTAGATGTAAATAACAAAATATTACATATTAAGAATGACGGGCATTGCATCTATACAAAAATAAATCTGTTCTGAACCTGTAATATTTTGTACAGGAATCAAAAAGTACAAAAGTGCTACATCTCTCAAGCAATAACTTTGTAATGGGATTACAATTAATTGACAAAAGTATTTGAAATAATGAATCCTATTTATTCCAGCTTTATATTACACTGTTGGTTTAATTTATTCTGTTTTTGTAAGCACGTGTTAGCAATTGCATAACCGGCTTCATAGCTCCCCAGCGATTGAGGTCACAAGCATGGGACAACTTCAGCAGCAGTACACACACAAATACAAAGATCCCCAGTATAGCCTTAACAGACTGTTGGGGCAAGTGCTGTTAGGAATCACCTATGAAGGCCGCCACAGCACACGAGGGTGTGGGTGGCCAGCATCACGCCCGACCGCCTTTGGCTCCCCAGCGGCGATGATTACACACCGTACCAGGTAATCTACTCAGGTTGAGTCGACCTAGGGGTGGCCCAAGACTGGTTCAGATAATCGTCACTGGTGTTGGCCGTGAGCGGGAATCAAACCTGAGTCCCGAGGTTCGTAGCGCAGCGCGCTAACCGCTACACCACCGCTCCCCACAGGCACGCATATGCATACAGACACACGTGCACAAAGACAATGACACCCTGTGTAGCCTACACAGGCTCTTGGGGCAAGTGCTATTAGCAAACACCTCTGAAGACCGGAAACGTAGGGGTGGTATGGCGAGCACCACGCACGGCTGACTCTGTCTTCCCAGTCCTCATCATGTTTATACACTGCACTTGGTACTCATTTAAGGCTGAGTCGATCTAAGGGAGGCCCAGAGCTGGTGTATATAATCACACGCACGCACAATGGCATCGACAAAGATCCCCCGTATAGCCCGAACAGACTTTTGGGGCAAGTGCTGTCAGCGAGCACTTTTGAAGGCCGGCACGGCACGTGCATATATTAACAAAGACAAAGATCCCCCGTATAGCCTTCGGGGCCGTCCATAAATGACGTCACGCACCTAGGGGAGGGGGGGATCAGACATGTGTGACGATGTGTGACGATGGGGGGGGGGGGGGGGGGTTGAGAAATGTGACTTCACAGAAAAATGCGCAACTTTAAATACATATAGATAACACGTTCCACTTAATTAAATAGACTTTTTAATTAATGTTTTTCTCCTACAACATCAGAGTGCAGCGGCACATTAAATACGCACTACAATGACAATCGTTTAAAGCGATTTGAAGCATGTTTTATTTTTGTGGGGGGGGGGGGGGGGCGCAGAGCTTTGTGACGTCATATTTGAGGGGGGGTCTGACTTTTTGTGACGCCGTGTGACGAAGGGGGGGGGGGGGTCAAAAATCGCCCAAAATCGCGTGAAGTTATTTATGGACGGCCCCTTAACAGACTGCAGGGGCAAGTGCTGTTAGCGAGCACCTATAAAGACCGGAACGGTACACAAGGGGGTGGGTGGCCAGCACCACGCCCGACCGCCTTTGTCTCCCCAGTGGCGATGTTTACACACTGCACCGGGTACTCATTTGAGGCTGAGTCGACCTAGGGGAGGCCCAGGACCGATTCAGATAATCGTCATCGGTGTTGGCCGTGAGCGGTAATCGAACTCCGGTCGCCGGGTTTGTAGCGCAGCGCGCTAACCGCTCCACCACCGCTCCCCACCACATGCATATACCCACACGCATGCATGCAAACAGACGTACGTGTGCACACACCAACGCATGCACATACACACTTGCACACGCATGCACACGCAGGACTCTCTGCCTCATGAATGATGATAGTTTTTTTCCCCCTTGGAACGTTGTGACGATCCATGCTGAATGTAAAGATTGCGAAGGTTTCTGTGTGTTGGTAAGATTGTTGAAATGAAAAGGGACTTGTGCTTCGTATTATATTCCAGAAAGAAGTGACTTCACTGCTTTTCTCATGGCTCCTGAATGCTAGAGTCCCTAAGGTGGAGTCAAGAAAGCCAGAAGGAAACTAAAATAAATTGTAAACTGCAGTGGATACTTTTATTGATGGTTACGTGTGTTGGGTCACAAGCGGCGTAGTGATAACACTCAAATAACAACTGAAATCTGAAATATATACCGGACATTGCCTAACCTAACATATTCTATTTACCTTGAATACCGAGCTTTGCTTCAAACACATCCAAGTTAGATAGCAAATTATTATTCACGTGTGGAAATGCCCATTTCAAGAAACTTGCAAATTCTCATGTGTTTGTGAATATAATCCACCGCAGTTTAGACTTGACACATACCACGTAATGGAAAACCATTTGAAAATGTGAATAGTTACAGCAATGTGCTTTAATTATAGTCGTGGGGGGGGGGGGGGAACATTTGATTGACAAGCTGTCATAAAGTGAAGAGTGCTTCTCATAGAGAGCGTGGTGATTACACAGTAGTATCCTACACAGACGGTGTTGGAATGCGTCCAAATAACGCATCGTGGAATCTTTAACCTTCGGAGAAGAGAAAAACAACATCGTGCATTGAAACAATTACGTTTGTAAACAATTCTGGACACGCTCGTGTTCTGACACAATGGCAGAGCAACAGCCACCTCTTTCTTCTTGGTTCTTTCGGTAAAGTCACGTAGAAGGGAAATAATAAAATAATTAAAAAGACAGCATCTGAATGTCTTTCTGACAGACCTGTTCTTCACCTGAGGACGGCTGCTTGCGTTGTGGCCGAAACGTCGTGAGAATTATTTTATTATGTTGTATTTTTATTATTTTATTATTTTCCTTCTACGTGACTTTACCGAAAGAACCAAGAAGATGAATCCCTGCGGTCACGAAAGCTTTAAATCGAAATTTAAGCCACCTCTTTCATTCTACAAAACCTCAGCAGCTTTGCTGCCCTCCAAACTCTCTCTTTCTCTCTTTGCAGCAGCCCGCCAAAGAAGTAGGGCACAACTGCAAAATGATCATTGGAGTCGTGTGGAGCATATAAACAACAACATCGATTGGCGGCCAATATATTCCCTGCACAAATCTGTCTCTCCGCGTGAAAGAAACATTATGAAAGCGTTCGTTACGCAAACCCATGGGTGGTGATTCAACGTAGCTTATCGAAGCGGAGCGCGCCTGACCCACGTCACCAAGGAAATGCACAAACTATGACCCACGTCGCCATGGAAATGCACAAACTATGCTCAGAGGAGTTTCGGGAACCCCACACGGACTGGCAGAGTCACCGGCACGACCGCCGCCGCCGCTGTGATCCGCTGTCCCCTTTTTGCTGAGCTGAGAAGATGTTTGGGTCATAATTTGGGCACAAACAAGAGGGCCTTTGCCTTGAGCCAGCGGGTTGCAATTCTCCCCCCCCCCCACCACTCCCCCCGACCGAATGAGCTCACGTATTTTTACGCATGCGGCGCCGTGAGGAGCGTAGCGACGATGCTCAAAGCACCAATATACGAGCGAGTAAACACAAGATGCTCGATGGTTTTTGCAACACGATAATGAGTGTAAATACTGACTCGTATTCAGGTTGTCCAGACAACCACGGCGGCAGTGGCGAATGGTCAACCGTGCCCTTTAGAAGCAAGCGGAGCATTTTAATCAGGCGTGTTATACTGAGCCTTGAGTTTGATGTGGAACAGTCCAAATGTGCAGGCACGGTATGTGACACTCTGAACTTTCAATCCGAGGTGGCCGGTTGAATCTTAAGACGCGGCAGTTAAAACAACACGAAGATTTCTGAAATGCCCCTCCTGTCTCTACCTGGCGGTATAAATGGGTTCGGTAAAGTCGATGGGCAGGTTGCGTGTGGTAGGGTAAAGCGTGAGAACTACCACTTTTTCCAAGACATCTGGCCAGCTTGGAAAAGTAGGCCAAAATGCCCTCTAGAGCTCCCCCAAGGTCATTCTGCCAGCAGTTGCGTGAGCAAGAAATTTCAGGTCAGGACTTCTACTTTTAGCTGTTATAGCCATGGGAATTGGATTTTGGGTTCAAACTTTTGTCTACCACTGCAATATTTCACGAATTTTGGAAAAAAATTGGAAAAATTCATGAAAGTGCATGTTTGATGTTGAGTTAGAAAACGTAGCACTATTTGTCCACACCAAAAGTTCAAAGAATATTTTTTTTTTAAATAAGAAGCTAAAAATATTATGATTTATGAGGCTTCAGAATTTAAGTGCACTTAAAACAGATACAGCTTGCATGGGCACCACCAAACGATAACTCTGACAAAAATTAAGAAGCAATGTTCCCTTTTAACATTTGTTCATACCTTATAAAGTGTGCCCTTCAAGGTTGGCTTATATTTCACAACATTGTCTCTGACTATGTTGGCTGATGCATTATGACACTGGACTGTTGCAGAGTGTTGGCTTACACATTATTGGCAAGAGGTTTTTGGTGCGTGGAACCATAACAGCCATATGTGACTCGTTGAGCCAGAAGTCATCAGTAGCTCCCTCGTGTTTACCGATTAGACCTTTAGTGGCGTGCTGAGCTCGGCGAAACACATGACTCTCATAACTTTTGTTGCCGACACAGTTTGTGAAAATTTTCGATTTTTTTTTACCCATGCTAAGACTGCTGGCAGAAAAATATGTTGACTGCTTGAGGTAGGCTTGCGTGGGAGTAAACCTCCACATCGTGCTTACTTATTGACCTGGGAGGTACACAAGGCTGTTTGCATGCTCTTCACCACACCTGGCCGTTTATGCTGCTTCCACAGCCAGGGCAAGACCCTGAGTATTACTTTCAACCTGGAGATGACCCTCGCAGGGCAACACGGGGCGAACTGAAAACATTGTTGGAAACGCATGTGCCCTTGTAGAAGCTGGGACCGAACCCAAATCACAGGCACGGAGCCATGGTTCACTGGCCACTGCTCGCCTCCTGCTAACCCCTGGCACAAACAAGTGCAGGCCGTGATTAATTGGGAAAAACAACTCGTTGAAACATTTCTTCCACGAACCAACATGGAAACAATAAACATCAATTGGCGCTATTGTGCCGACAAAACTTGAGCCGCATTTATTTATTTCAGTGTTAGCAACCCTTGAGTTATTTTAAATACTTTTTTCAAGTGCAAATTGATTGTACCGAAATTTTGCATGCCTATTTGCACTTGTGGTTTAATTGTTTCTGTGTTATGTAACCCTATACAAGCATAATGTTCTTGAGCACATAGTAGTGCTGTGACCAACAGACATCATTTATTTATTAGGGTATGAGTTCAATTCGGTCACATGTTTGTGTGAGTTGCTGCTCTAGGAGACTGGCAGGTCGTTGATCGGACTGATGGCATTAGGCGTGATTTCTCACTTTGTAGAGTGGGTCTCGATGATTATAGTTGTTGTAACATGATAATTGTAGCTACACACCTATATCCGCCGTACGAAGATGAAGACACGTTTGCTTGCTGTCCTTTCCAAATTATTACTTTTATATCGGCAAGAAAAAAGTGCATTGCTAAGTTTACTTAAGCAAGAAGTTCAAATATAATTGGAATAAAATGTCCATGACTGAGATAATTTTAAGGGAGCAAAAACATCTCTTTAAAATAACGTCCAATTGGATTGTAATTTTCAACCAAATGTCGTACTTTGCTGGATGAGGTCTTGTTAGTTTGTACTGTGATATGCAAAGAAAATCAAGCACTCTCCGATCATTAAAAAGTCATGTTGTGTTTAGGGTTAGGATATTGAAAAGTTACAATTTCAGTGTCCATTGAAAAGCCAACAGTGCAGTACGTACTAACGTTCAACTAAAGGTCAGTTTTAACCAGGAACATTCAGCACCATTTATCCCACAGAGCGGTTATATAACATAAACACATTAACAACAAAAAAGCGAAATAAATGTTTAAGTATAAATGAAAACGGTGCAATGTATTACTGGATTTGAATGTTTGTTTTTCTTGATTGTAGCATCGCCTTAGTATTTAGTCACATTCACAACACTTGTGCGACGTTCAAAATACTGCGGTACATTTTTATCCAACTATCGGTGCATTTTTTATATAATACTTCCTCATAAAGTTTAAACTTTTGATCAAGTGTGCGAAGGCAAATTTTTTTTAAGCCTTTGGGTTCAAAACAATGTAACTTTATGAAATGTTTTTTTTCAAGTATATAATGTGCCATTTATAAGGGTTTTTAAATAGTCGTTACTTAGCGAAGTTTTTTTTCAAATTGAAATGAAACAGCGTAAAAAAGGGAATCGTGAAAAATTCCCTTGTGCCAAATTTGCAAGCATTTAAGCAATTTCCATACAAAACATTGTTGCAACATTTATAAGAATTATGAATCAAGTGAATATTGGATGAAGGCTTCCCTACTCTATGTCGGCCATGGGGTGGTTGTTGTCGTTATTGTGGTTTTGACCATACTTCACCATGCTGGTTAATGTAGTTTGGTGAAGAGGGTGGTCTTGGGCAGCCTCAGACATCGCTCGCTACTGATGTTAGCCACAGCCGGGAATCAAACTTAGGTCACCAGGTTCATCGCGTAGCGAGCATGCTAGCCATTGTACCATCTCCACCCCTGGCAACTTTTTTTGAGTTTTCATTGGACAGAAACTATTGCTTTTACGTACGGAACATGAGTTCTTAATCCATTGGACAAATCCCAAAAGGCTTTTATAAAACACCACAGGTATTCAAAACAGAAATATCCATCAGGCATTATGTAACCACTCAAGGGAAATGTCGGATAACGCACTACCGCTGTACGCTGAGAAAAAGTAACATATACCAGTGCTTACAGAATTAAATCCCCGTGGTTCTTTAGGCATTGCGAGAGCTATCACTGGGTTGACGTGTAAAGCTGCTCTAGGCTGGGTGGCTTGCTGAATATTTGCCAAGCGCTTGCACTCAATAGGGGCTCGCTGTTTACTTCCCTTCGTGCACAGCTGAGGTCTGAGAAATAAACAGGAGGCGAAACTACGAAACACAGAGTGCTTCCTCGTGTGCATTCACCACTGCCAGGTGGCCCAGTTTAGCTAACAGAGCAAAATAATTTAACCATATATGAACCGGCTTCATGATTTTTGAAAATGTATGAATCATTATTTTCTGAATTAATGTGTGTGACTGTGGACATTGAACATTTTGCATACCAGTCTGCGTCACTGTTTGATATCAGGAAGATGTTGTGATCCTCATAAATATGATGATTAGTTCATTATAAAGAACAAGAATGTTACATTACTCTCACTCGCAGAATTGTTGTTGAAGTGTTGGCCAACTGCAGGAAATACTGAGGTGGACAGAAATGCAGTGTTATATGTACTGAGCCGCGCGTTCATTTATGTCCGTGAAATAGTGTACGTGTCATAAATTGCATAATTTGTATTCATAATCAACGTTTTTGGGTTTAGATCGCGTTATTTATAAATGTGTCGTAACCCTCCACCACCCGACACGGCCAATCAGTAAAAATGTGTCACGTTGACAAAGACAAATAGTTCACTGCTTTAGCCCACCGGTGTGTTGAAGCCACAACATTTACAATTTGAGTACGACGTTTCGCTGGTAATTGCATCCAGCATCATCGGGCAATTCGTGTTAAACTGATAATTATTATTATCATCAAAAAGGCGGATTGGGTTTGATGATGGCAGGTGGCGTGATTTATGGGATTTTTTTTGTCATGAAATTCTCCACGGTGTGAAGAGCTGAGCATAGGTATACCTTCTGATGATCAGACTACAAAGGACATGCACAGAGGCATTGTTCCACTTGCCTACATGTGCTGATAAGACGAAAAAAACATTCCACAATGTAATTCAGTTATGCCTAATGTGTAGAGACATAGTTTGTCAAAACATGCACATCGTGTGCAGATGACTTACAGCTTATAAGCAATATCCTAAATGAGGTATTGTATATAATACATAGTCATAATAGTTTAAAATAGGTCAGTTTTTTTTTTAATTAGGCGTTTACAATTGCAAACTGTAGAGATTATTTCATTTCCTATTTCCCTTGTTCTTTGCAAAAAAAAAATCATCGAGTTGATAACAAATGATTGGTATTGATGCCGTAAGTGTAAAGAAAAGTACTCTTAGTTTTTTCTGTAAAGTCACGTAGGTAAAAAATTAAATGAAAAATAATAAAAAATAAAATAATTTATTATTTAGGTAAAAAGTGAAATAAAAATTAATAAAAATAAAATAATTTATTGATTTTAATTTCATTTTTTACCTACGTGACTTTACCGAAAAAACTAAGAGTATGAATCATTGCAGTCACGAAAGCTTCAAATCTAGAATGTAAAGAAAAGGTTTGTTCTAAGTTAATTACCCTACTCTCATGAAAAAAAAATATTCCTGTAAAATCCAACACACCGTTCTCACTTTGCTACTTAACTGGAACACGTCAAAAAGCATCGGTTTCTTAGCAAATTTATACTTTACACTAGACTTCCTCCAGGTCATATTTTAAGGCTTTCAGATTCTTTCCCGCTTCACACACACACACAAAAAAAGTCAAAACCACGCCAATGTTTTGGATTCTTTCAGGCCAAAAAATAAAGGGACCCCCAAACAGGAAGGCAATTAAGATTGTATTTATTATTATTTCTGGTAAATAGGGCAGCAGCACGATGGGATAAAAAAAGACGACATCTGTTGGTGAGGTGTAATCGAGCCGCAAACTTTAAAAAGCAGGTTTAGATCCGGTCTTACGGCAAATAAACTTTGCCCGGCTTTTTAGGGCCGTCTGAGATCTATTTTCGCATTGGAATGTTTTCTGTTCCCAGCCGATCCCCAGGGGGTTGTGAGCGTGGGCCAGCTCTACCTGCTGCGCGGCACAGGATCTTATTGTGTGCAAGCAACTCGCTCGCTCGCTCGCCGCGGTTCGCCTCCGACGGAACGTATCGACGTCCGCGGCACTCGGCGGACCAGCACCTGGGCACCCGCGAGACCCGCTCGCCCCACCGCACGCGGGCACGTGGTGCACGCGCACACGCGGGCACGTGGTGCACGCGCACACGCGCACACGCGGGCACGTGGTGCACGCGCACACGCGGGCACGTGGGCACGCACGCGCACGCACGCACGCGCGCGCGCGCAACCACGTGTTTGCTTTGGATGAATTTCTCTCCAGCGCCTTCTCAAACGAGCCTTTAATTCACATCGCGAACATTTCCTTTTTTAAACGATTGTAATAGCCCCCGCGGATTACGTTTGCATTCCTTTCTACCGCGCATAACGCGCGCAGGCTGCAAAAACACGTACGCTTGCAAGTGCCGCATCTCGGAAATAAGATGATTAATTTGAAATGCGCTTTATTTAAGGAACGAAAGCATGTACCAAGCTGGTTACATGCAGGATGCGGTCACACTTCGGAATTGCTAAATTAATATTTTCGACGTGGTTTGTTGCACTTTGCTTTCCTACACGCTCAGAGGAGGTGCGAGACTTCAGCAGACTTCATTTCAGCTGGGTCTCTCTGGGTCAGTGACCTGGAAACTATGTCCGCACCCGGGTAGATTATTTCTCGTATACCCCTCGCTTTTGTTTGGAGACTATTAGTCATATGCCAACCAGCAACCTGGATAATATCTCGCAAGAAATGAAGACCTGAATAGGAGGTTTACGCTTATGTATATGTGGAACACATTGTGAGCATTTGTGCATCGTGATCAGAAAATAATGGAATGGTCTTCTTACAAAATAAAGTGCCATTTCATTGTATACGTGTATTAACTGACAGATGTGCCGCTCCTTTTAAAGCGGCGTTTTTTTTAAACTTCCAGCCCTCGGTGCGGCTTTTCCGTGCGTGCTTACCAACCATCAGGTTGCACGCAGTGTGTAGTGGCTGAATGCTCATTCGAATAAAAGCGACTGGTGGTAAAACAAATCCTAAGTGGACCGCGGTGAGCGGGGGCGGTGGGTTGCTCGCGAGAAGGGAAACGCGGCAAGGTCCTTCGAGCGCAATTCGGGAAGCACCCTGAGAAATAGACGAGTGTGCCTGGATTGAGACGAATCGTACCAGCACCTCTGGAACGAGACAGCGGAGCGCGTTACTCGTGCACCGGCCTCCGACAAAGTCAGTGAAGAATAATGCTCGGCTGTCTTACAAAACACCATGCACACCTAAACATTATAATTTTAAAAAATAATTCGATTTAAAGCTTTCGTGACTACAGGGATTCATCTTCTTGGTTCTTTCGGTAAAGTCACGTAGAAGGGAAATAGTAAAATAATAAAAAATAAAACATAATAAAATAGAATTCTCACGACGTTTCGGCCACAACGCACGCAGCTGTCCTCAGGTGAAGAACAGGTCTGTCGGAAAGACAGCGTCTGACAGTCCTGTTCTTCACCTGAGGACGGCTGCTTGCGTTGTGGCCGAAACGTCGTGAGAATTGTATTTTATAATGTTTTTATTTTTAATTATTTTTTTATTTACCTTCTACGTGACTTTACCGAAAGAACCAAGAAGATTATAATTAATGCACACGCAAACATTTGGCCACGGCACTTGACAGCTGTTGTTTAAGACTTATAATAACTTATCTAAGCTAAGTTCTTATAAATCGGCGTGTGCATGTAAGTCGTGACACTGAGACACGGCAGAGCCTTGTGATCCAAGGCCATGTTGAGACAGCGAATACTGCTACGACTGTGTCCTGGCCCCAGAGGTAGGAGCCACCAGTGTGCAGTATAGGGCATGTCTGATTTGTGCCAGTCTTGACTATTGAAGCATAAGTCCCCCTGCCAAGTCATCAATTCCCAAAGAAGAGCTATACCTTGATAAAAACAAGGGCATCAAAATCCCCAAGACTTTATGGGCTACCAAAAATTCACAAACCTGATGTCCCATTAAGACCCATAGTTAGTACAATAGGCTCTGCCACGTACAATTAGCACAATACGTAACGAAACAAATACAGCCCTACATCGGTAGGACCTCTTCGTTCATCAAAAAATCTGAACATCACGTAAATAAAATGAAAGATATTAAGCTTAACCCTATTTATATTCTCGTAAGTTTTGATGTGACTTCTCTTTTCACGAGGGTTCCGGTCAACGAGTCAATTAGTTTACTCGACACTCTGGTAATGAACAAAGGTTTAGCCAAATATACCCCGAGAATAGCTGAATACTGTTTAAAGAACACCTACTTCTTGTGGCAAGGTGACTTCTATAAACAAAAGGAAGTAGCAGCAATGGGCTCTCCTTTGTCTCCTGTGATAGCGAATTTGTAAATGGGAGATTTTGAAACAAAAGCAATAGCTTTAAAGCACACTCAAACCATCTGCTTGGTAAAATAACACACAGTGTTTACCGAAAGAAAACGCATACTGACACCTATCTGAATGCAGTCACACCATCACTCTGCACAGAAATCTGCTCTTATCAAGACGCTCATTCATCGAGCTAAGAAAGTGTCAGATGGTGACAGTCTGAGAAGTGAAATTCAACATGTTCAAGAAGCGCTGCAATTGAACGGTTACAATGATGCACAAATCAACAGGGCATTGAATGCCAAAACCAAATCAAACAACACGAGCCTTGAAACTGGCCAAGTAATTAAAAGGATAAAAATGCCGTACATTGCGGGAGTAACTGATAAACTAGCCAAATGTTTAGAAAAACAAAACATCCGAGTCAGATTCGGCACGGTACATAAAATACAGAAATTAATATCTGGTTTAAAAGATGTATTACCGAAGCCATCAACAGAAGGTGTGTTCAGGATTAACTGCACGTGTGGCAAATGCTATGTTGGGCAAACACGACGAATGATCAGCACGAGACTAAAAGAACATCAGAGAAATATTAAATTATCCCAAATACAACTGTCAGCAGTAGCAGAACACGCGTGCCAACAAGGACACTCAATTGATTTTGATAATGTTGAAGTTCTGTGCAAAACTAGCTACTGCTGGCCAAAAATAATTAGAGAATCTGTCGAAAGTGAAATAAATAAAAATAACTTTAACCGTTCGGATAGCTACCGCCTTAGTGCTGCGTGGAAGCGAATCATCAAATCATACATTAATGAAATGCATGCCTACAAAGGGCAGCGTACTTCAATAGGGATTACCGTTGGTACGGCTATTTTAATACACACAATAGACAGGAAGGACAAGTTCAAAGGACTCGCATAATGCACATGCATAATGTACGTTGCCTCAGTAATCCCCCCCACCACGTTGCGCAACAGCGCAGAAACGTGGTCACCACATCTACGCCTCTACATAAGGAACGAAACAGTAAGACTTCTCCACAAATGTGGCTGTAGCCTATTGAAGCTAGTTGAAATTATTGGCGAAACGTCGTACTCAGATTGTAAATGTTGTGGCTTGGCTCTCCAACACACCGGCGTTCTGAACTAGTGTACTACACTATACACTACACTATACATTACACTATACACTACACTATACACTACTATACACTACACTACACACTAGTGCTGTACTAGTGACGAATTGGCCACGTTCTGTTTACGTGACAAACCTTACTAGCTGGCTGTGTCAGGTGGTGGCGGGTTTTAACGACACATTTATATATTTACGTGCTCTAACCAAAAACAACCTCTATTATGGATGATATTGGTCGCGAAAGCCTACGTGTTAAAATCATTTACAAAATTTATTTTGAAGTACAATGTATTCACTTTGTACTTCTGGAGCAATATGGTAAAATATTTGCGGCGTTAATTCTACGTGTTTGTTTATTAGTGACGTAAATGCACACGTTGAAACACGTGTAGCTTTCAATGCGCCGTGGAGAGTAGTGGCTCAGTGGTTGGCACATTGCACACGAAACCCGGCATCTCGAGTTTGATTCCCAGCCATGGCTCAAACCAGTGATGAGTGCTATCTGTGATGGTCCTAAGCCTCTCCCCTTCACTAACCCACACTGAATCTAGATTTGAAGTTTACCTATATAGCCTCTTGTTACAGCAGTCCTTTTGCCCACTTCAACAATTGTTTCTTGCTGTGGTTGTCCCACCTGATGACGGACGCTTGTGTTGCGCCCAAAACGTCGTAATTACATTTACTTTATTTTATACCTACGTGACTTTACCGAAAGAACCAAAGAGTATGTAACCCACACTCATCACTCGGCAGCTACCCCTTGAACAGACATGCCATTGGGAGGCTTCCATCCAGCAGTGGATGAATAAAGGGCTGTAAATCATACATCATTGTTCACTATTGCATGGAAAAAACATTCAGCTGAGTATATATACGTATCTGGAGCGGGTGGGGGGGGGGTGCAGTAGTACAATGGTTTAGAGCTTTTTGGCCACAAACACAGCAACCTGAGTTATATTCCCAGGCACAGTTGAACATAATTGGTGAGTGATATCTGATTTGGACTCACTCCCACTGACCAGCGTAGTCATGTTTGCTCAAGAGACACACACGGTCGCCTCGGCCTCGGGTGGCCATCGTCCAGCAGTGAATTGGCAAAAAAGGGCTTAAAATTACGTTATTATATAATATTAGTTAAAATCTTAGATGAATAACAGATCCCTACTTTCATGGTTTCAATATTTCACAAACGTATCAACAATGACGCATTACATTTGCAGTGGTGGTCCAGTCACTTAAACGCAGCACATTTATCCAGAAGCTTTGAAACCTGCTCCTAGTCCCTGTGTGTTCCAATATCTGAATGCGTCTGGCCACGTAGCGCAGTTGCATGCCCCTGAGGCCTATTACAAGCACATTTGTGCGAGAATGGAAATACTGATAAAAAAAAATTTCCCCTTGCAGCCAAAAAAAATTGGACATTACATCAGCCCATGAGCTCATCTGTTACGGGGCATAGATTTGGGAGCAGTAAAAGTCAGGCTTCCTCGAGGGTTTTTGTTGTGGGGTCTGTGGACTTGCGGCGGTGGGTGGCGCGGTAGTGGAGTAGTTAGCGGTGGTTAGCGCGCTGTGCTATGAACTCAACTAGCCCATTTAGATTCCCGCTCACGACCAACACCATACAGTGACGATTATCTGAACCGGTACCCATGTTTCTCTAAGTCGACTCAGCTTCAAATGAGTAGCTGGTGCGGTGTGTAGAAAATACCAGAACTAGGGAGACAGAGACAGCCGGGAGAGGATGATGGCCACCCACCCCCTCGTGTGCCGTGCCGACGTTTATAGGTGCTACTCGCTAGCAGCACTTGCTCCAGCAGTCTGTTAAGGCTCTGATGGGGATCTTTGTCTTTGGAGTAGTTATAAACTCTTGACTAATACAGCAGTGGGTATTTGTTAAAACAAAATTATTAATATACCAGCAACCACTTTACATTAATTTCCTTTAGTGTCACACACATTTCATGGTTTACCAATGAAGGCAATTGTGTGTTCTTAAATATCGAACATGATGCTTAAAATTATTAGGTTAACTCTGCTCGATGATTGACATGGATCAACCCTCATGTCATCATTTTTGGGAACGTGAATTAGAAAATGTAGCATTTACAGATTTATCTCAATATGAGCACACACTTTAATATATTTATCTCAATATGAGCACACACTTTAATATATTTATCTCAATATGAGCACACACTTTAATAGATTTATCTCAATATGAGCACACACTTAAATAGATTTATCTCAATATGAGCACACACTTTAATATATTTATCACTATTATATAACAAAAGTATAATTTATCTTCGTCACATAGTTACTCTTGTGTGTGTGCGCATATATAATACAAAATGCCTAATTTACATATACATATGTAATTTTAAGTTATATTATATACACATCAAACAAATTACATTCGCCATGCGTTGGTTACTTGGGCAGGTGGTTTATTAAATGGGAACAATTTTAATTCCCGCACTAATTGTCGTTTCTCAAACCCTCTGTGTTAGAGACCAGCCCACGGAAGCAGTCATTGCAGAACTACTTCTGTCACATCCCTTCAAGTGACCTCAGGTCCGCACAGCACGGGGGCAATTCGTTCCACCCACACAGCTTTGGGGAATATCGTTCGTAACTTGACTTTTAAAAAAATTAACCCGTAAAAACAAAGTTTTTCACTATAATTCCTTTATATGCGTGGCGGCTAGAGTCCTCTCGTCCTCTGGCTTGAGATGGCTGCTACCTATGGGTCAGATGATTGCCTGCCACCATTAAGCAATTGGTAATTAAATATAAAAAAAAATTCTTAAAAAGTGTAAAGTTATGGAAAAAAATTTTCACGAAAATAAATTGTCACGCACAACGAGTCTGTGTGCAAAATGTCAGCTCGATTGAATCACGGGAAGTGGGTTAAAAAACGACCGAAAGATTTGCACGGTCGTAAGCCCGCAAGCAAGTGAACTTAATATAAAGGATTTAAACATGAGCCGGGGCCACTGTATGCCGGTGCATTGGTTCAAATTTTCCCAAATTCCAAGAAATAATTCACAAAAATGTGTCAACGGGAATTACACGAGGGAATCATCGACCCCTGTCGGCAGATGAATGCCATTTGCAGACCACGTGCATAGTCACCTTTGTCCACAGGGACAGCTGTCATTGGAGGAGTGGGTGGGGGTGGGGTACCATTTAAAAGTTTGAGATATTTGAGTCACTTATTACGTTTAAAGAGTTGAAGTCCATTATTGTTGCGTGTAAAGTGTGCTCAGACATCCCGTTGTAAAAGGCGCTATGTCATTATTATTCTTGCAGTATTATGACAGTCAAACGGACGATCATTATTGGGCCAAAAAAAGGCACGGAACCAAATGAAATATTATTGATCTTGTTGGTTCTTTCGGTAAAGTCACGTAGAAGGGAAATAATAAAATAATACAAATAAAACATAATAAAATACAATTCTCACGACGTTTCGGCCACAACGCAAGCAGCCGTCCTCAGGTGAAGAACAGTTCTGTCAGAAAGACAGCGTCTGAATGACGCTGTCTTTCCGACAGACCTGAGAATTATTTTATTGGTTTATTTTTATTATTTTATTATTTCCCTTCTACGTGACTCTACCGAAAGAACTAAGAAGATGAATCCCTGCAGTCACGAAAGCTCTAAATCGAGAAATATGATTGCTTATTGTGCGGTCACTGTCAAAGGGCCTGAGACGATCATCTCCTCTTCACTTGCACGGATAGGCGCCTCCCGAGGACGCGCGGGTTGCTACGTATGATTTTAAAGAAAAATATTCAACAAAAAAAACATTTGAATTTTACGGCTCAAGATGTCGATCGGACAGACGCGATGGTTTGCGACCTGGCTCGTGTTTTTGCTGCCGTTCGCAACTGGATAAAAGGGTGGTGAGGTTCACTGGTGCTCGCATTCCGTGTCTGTGCAAATAGGGTGAGCAGCATGCGTTCGTAACGGTGGGGAGAAAAGCCCCTTCTTCAAGCAGCATGGAACTGCAAAGGAGAGCACGGTTCACTGGCACTAACTCTTGTAATGAGCTATTTCTAAATCTCATAAGTGACAGCCACATGAAATGGGGGGGTCCTGAAACCTCAGACACAGACCAAAATGTTTTCTGTAACGAGACACTGACTTGCACTTATAAACGTGCATCATTTCCAAGCCACAATATATTGGAGTCATGGAAATCGAATCAATTTTCACGGTTGAAATGCAGAAAAATGAATGTTAAGTTGACAGTAATTTTATCCTTTTCTGCCCTATTTTTAAATCCACTGCTGTATGAAGGTCTCACCCACTCCATGCTGTGATGGTCATGGTGCTTTTATAACCATACTTCATCATTCTGGTCATAACTCTCCACTGGTGTGAGCCATCTGTGGGATTCTAACTCAGGTACCTGAGTACAATACACTGTGCCACCACCACTAACCCATGAGTAAACATTCCATCGTGAACAACTCATTTCATCAGTCAATCATTGCAAAGGAATGTATCCACACACATGTGTACGCAATGCATCACAATCATCTTTGTCTTTTTTACGACAATTCTTTCTAGGCATAGTTGGCAACTGTGACACAGATCAAAACAATCTCCATTGCGCCTGGCTATAATTGAAGCCGATTCGCACGGTTGGCTAGTACGGTGCGAAAGAAGTCCAACATATGTAGAGACATACAAACCAGGGCCCAACAGCGCATTGGTGCGTAGATTCAAGGTTCGGACAGTTTATGTTTAGTATGTGCATTCACTTTGCTCGGCATAAATACACTACCATTCCCAGGGTCACGCATTGGTGCTAATATAAAGGCTATCCCTGTACGCGTTTGAAATCTAACCCTGGCTCCAGTGCACGGTACATTACACAGCATCTCGAGGCGTGATATTATTTGGAAGGGTATATGTGCCTCCTGTCCCATTTATTTGAGGATGTTAAATGTCTCATGACTTTCTCCTGAAGAGTAGCCATTTGTTTACTGCTGTCATGGTCAACTTGAACAACCCTCAATAAATTTCATTCAGTGCAATATTATTTTAGATCATGAAATATAGGCGCCCAGAGCCCAGACTTATGTTCCAATATTCGTGTTTGCGCAAAAAAAATTGTTCAAGTTAAAAAGAAAATATTAATCATTCACTTGTATGAACTTTCGATATTACTTAATGCATGGGCTGTCATGTTGTCTTTCCAGCCCTGTACATGGAGACTCTGTGTAATGAAAACACCTAGATTAAAGGATTTTAAATCACACTTTAGAAGAGAAGGAAAAAAAACAATGGCACGTAGCCAACCTTTTTGTAAAGGATACATATTGTGCCAGCATTATGTCACCGCTTTTAATCTTTTCCATTTTTTCCCTCTCTCATCCCTAAGAGTCTTGGCAGGAGGATTGAGCAGCTAGGAGACCCCAGCTCAGCAATTCACCGCACGCACGAACGCTCGCTCGCTCGCTCTAGGCTCTGGTATTCCGGAATGTTACCCCCCCGGTGCATTAATGTGGAGACGGGGGGACTTCGACTATGCCACCAGTGGCTCCAGCCCCTAGACTCACCCGCTGGGCGCCCGGCACGCTTAACAGCGCCGCAAAGACACAGCACCGTTCCGTTTACTTTAAGGCTTCGTAAAGCGTGCAGTAAATAAGTCTTTATTGCATGATTAACAGATTCTCCATGGGTTTTTTTGTTTTGCCGCAGAGGAGAGAAATTTACTGTGCAGATGTGTGTGTGTGTGTGCGTGCTGGAAACAGACGTGCCGATCTAGCAACGGTGGTTATTTCACCAGGCCTATGGAGGTGCTGCCCGTTTAGATGAGTCATTGATTTTTTCACCCCGTTACTTGGGCACCTTGGAACCTCTTTACCCACTGCGCCCTGCTTTTTATGTTGGCCCCACGTGGACTTTGGATGCCTGTGCATTTTTGATGCCATGAAGCCGTTGGTTTTAAGTTTATTTTATTTTAATATACAAGGGCTAGACATAAGCACGTAATAGAAATGACCAAATGTATCCAATGGTGTGGCGGTAACTGTCATGGCGTAATGGTTGGCACATTGGACTTAGAATCCACCATGACATTTTAAAAGGGTACACCACAGGTCACTTCTGGTGGGGTAAAGTGTAGCTTCTCCCACCTCTTCCAAGTCATTTTTTTAGGTGTGTAAGAGGAGACTGAAATACCCTTTCGAGAGCATTTCTAGAGCTCCCTCTAGTGCCATCAGCGGCGTGGACACGAAATTGCAGGGCTGCGCATGAACCAAAACCCCTGACCTCCTCTCTGGCAAAAAAAAAAGTACACGACGTGCCTTTGCTTTTGTGTGTGTGAAAGAGCACTGCAATAATGGTTATCGCGCTGTGCTAAGATCTCTACATGTACAGCCCTTTGTCAATCTACTGCTGGAAGAGGGCCTCCCCACGCCATTGAGGGTAGCGGGGGTTAGTTGATTATACTTCATCGAAGTGGTCAGCATGGGTTGTTGAAGGCAGGGAGCATGCATGTTGGAGCATATCGGTAGTTCAACAATGGCTTTTGCTGCACTGCCCTTCTGCTGCCCACCATATATCTCCCATAGCCTATAATACCTGTTATGCATGGTGGTTGCTCATCCGAGCACTACCCCGGCTCAAAACTTGGTTAGCTTCCGAGACCTGAAGAGATCGGATGCGTTTCTGGTAATTGCCCTGGTTGAATTGGGGCATCACGCTGGCGAGATGTTAACTACCTCACCTGGTATACAGGAGGTCGTGGGTTTCGATCCCAACCCTGAGGCCTGTATATTTGGAGTTTGCATGTTCTCGCTGTGGTCGCGTGGATTTTTCTCCGAGTCCTCTGGTTTATCCCTCCGACATTTTGAATCAACGTCCAGTTTAGCAGTATTTGGCTGCTATACGTTTCCACACAATAAGCCTATCATGTGTGGCCATGTCGCTTCTGAAAAAGAGCTATATAAGCTCAGTGGGCCATACCTGCTAAAATACAACTAGTTTGGCTTAGTTTTAGTTTACAATCCCTGCCCACATACAACAGCTTTCGTGTGCCTTGATGGCTTTAATGGTTGCTTGCGAACAGCACTTGGACCTGACAGCCTACACTTTTCTACTTCTTCTCCATGTCTGCTCAGCAGCTATGATGGAATTGTATGAAGTCCCCTGGACCATTGCTTAGGTTAAACTGGGGGGAATTCTGTGTTTGTGCGTGAACCATCGGAAACCTTCGTTGGGTGCCCCTGTTGGAGAGTTTAACTTTCTCTGCAGACATACTAAACATGAAGATGGAAAACAGGCGCGGTTTATTTTCTCACGTGTCATCTCTGCGCGTGGGGGATTGCGAGCACGTGGGTGATGACGACAATTGGCAAGGCTCGAGGAGGGACCCCCTTGCTGCTCATTTCCCCCGGGGCAGCAGAGGCAGTTGAAAGGGAGCGTGCCCTGGAAATAAATATATAATTATACTTGCATTTATATTACGTCCACTACTTAACGGAATGTCTCAGAGCCCAAGTTTTTTTTTCCCCGAGGGAACCACCTCATGGCAGCTATCCCGGTGCGGCATAACGTGAACGCATCACCGATTTGAACGTGTGAATTAGTTTCGACCAGAAAGGGACGGTGCCGCTATTGATCATTCCAATTAAGTAATTAGTTTTTTTCTAATTTGTAAATTTGGATCATGATTCCGGCACGCACGACCTACTCTCTTTGTCGCCCCAGGATCTTTAAGGTCAATCGAATATGTTTCAGACTGGCAACATATGACAAAATACAAATATTTGGGGTGTTACCCTTAGCTTGGGTTGTAATCAGATCCATTACATTTCTGAGCAAAACATATCTAAATTGGTTGGCCGAATTTTGACTGCTTGTGGTTGAATCCGAGTGTGACCCAATCACCACCGGGTCACATCGGGTCACGTATCTTATTGGCTGGTGGGGGATTCTTTTTTGGAATCTGATCGTGAAGAAGGCTCCATTCATCATGATTGGCTAAACATATCAGCGCTGGAGTATTAGTGAAACTTTACTGGATTAACAAAAAACAGTTTAGCACTGAAACTACAACCAAAGGTTGCTTTATTTTCTGTTGTTTGTTAAGTCAAAAAGTCTTGAGCAATACATTATTTCGCAGTGCTTTTACATCCTATTCCAAATGATCGGCATACAATCAAATCAATCTATAATCAATCCACGAAGATGTGGATCTGATCAAATAGGTTTAGAATGGAATTATGGTTATGCTCTGGGTGAATTGTATCTGAAACATATTATATGAAACATTTAATTACTTTTGTTCTGCCGATTCGATAAATTTACATGACCTGGGGTCACAATAACATTAAAAAAAGTATTATTTCTTGACACATTTCAATATTTCATTGATATTGCCTGTGTAGTTTGTTCTGTCTTGTTTATTCTGACGGGGGGGGGGGGGCGATGGAGCCGGGGAGGAGGCCGTGATGGGAAAAAAAGATGGCCGCCTGAGGCCACGCTCCCAGCAGCTGGCGGGGTCAATTGTGGTGGGCAGCCGACACTGAACTCACTCACACATCATACACTGACTCACTCACACATCATACACTGACTTTCTCACACATCATACACTGACTTTCTCACACATCACACATCATACACTCACTCACACTACCACTGACTCACTCACACATCATACACTGACTCACTCATCATACGCTGACTCACACATCATACACTCACTCACACTACCACTGACTCACTCACACATCATACACTCACTCACACTACCACTGACTCACTCACACATCATACACTGACTTTCTCACAGATCATACACTGACTTTCTCACACATCATACATTCACTCACACTACCACTGACTCATTCACACATCATACACTCACTCACTCATCATACGCTGACTCACACATCATACACTCACTCACACTACCACTGACTCACTCACACATCATACACTAGGAGCGTCATGCTGCCAGCTATGGCTGCAAGTGTGGTCGTACGTGATATGTATATCGTTTATTGTAAAATTTTGAATCACAGTTCCTATGATTACCGGTGTTACATTGTTTTTATAGCTTCATTTTGGTGATTCGAAAACATATGGTTAATCTAAATTGTCTTATGGTTATTGTTGACTTGCACCACATTGGGATTTTTGCACACGGCGTGTTAATACGTTTTTTTTATTTGCTGTTTTTTTCCAGGATGTTTATGTTACGCGTTGTCGCTTTAAGATGTTCTGTGTTCATATTTTGTTTATTGCGGTTGCACCCGACTTAAGAGCCGCATGGCTCACAGGGCTATACCGAACAAATGATCTTGAACTGACTCATTAATTCAATAGCTCAAATGCATATCCGTAAATAATTTGCATTAGTTGATCGTAAAATAAACATTTTGCAGCAAGTTTTATCCTGATACATTTTATCCTGTCATTAGATACATTTCCCATTCTGATTTCTTGCAACGCGGCGCGACCCTTCATGTTAGAGAATGGCCCACGGAAACAGATATGACAGAGCTTGCCTCTGAGATCCCGTCAAGAGACCTCTGTTCCACACAGGAACGTCGCGGCACTTGTCCACCCCCCCCTATGACACTGTGACAAGACAAACCGCTCTTTTTAATTCTCTGAAATTAAGCCACATTCGGTGCAGTCCCCGAAGCGAATTCGATGGAATTTTTTTTATTGGTGACTGAGCTGAGGCCGTAATCTCAATTCACTTGAGAATATGGTTTAATCACAGACAGGTGCCTCGATTCAAACCCAGGATCATCTCAGTGGCATCAGCTCAGTGACCGTCTCTGTACATTATTTATTCTTAGGTGCATAAGTCAACACACGTGTCGTGGGCATACGAATCTATTTTAATTCGTGAATTAATTACGTGTCTATCGTAGCCGCATGCTTCGTCAGATATCACTTGCCGCCGATGTTAGCCTTGGCCCGGCTGGAATTGAACTCAAGTTTTGGGGTTAATAGAACAGTGCGTCAAGTACTTCGTCATCACTGCATTGTACGAAAGATGAATACAATACGCGGTGACTGCATACCTCGGATTGGCACGGCTGGCTACATACGATGGGAAAGAAGGTCTACATACATATGTAGTAGAGTTACCTACTCGATGTTCACAAACTGGGAGGGCTAATCGTTGACAAGGTTTTCCCGCTCAAACTAACGGTCAGGGTCTCACAAGCTGTGAGCGCTGACCGTAAACAAAGTTGTCCCGCGCGACCAAACGGTCAGGGTCAGATAGGGTGAATTGGGATCCTAAAGCAGATTGGGAATGACCAATCACAGGGTTCCACAAGGTGGCCGGGGATTGGACAACCCGGCCACGAACAAGTATAAAGCCAGAGCGCTCGGAGCTCTCGAGGAGTTCGACTACACGAAGACCCAAGACGGCGGAAGAAGCCTAGGACCCTGGACCAAGTCCTCCAGCCCTTATAAGGGCTAGGGTTCAGTGTAACCAGTGGTCGGGGAGACATCTCCCTAGGTCCAGTCAGAGGACACTGAAAGAGCGGGATATTAAGTAGCCTGTAGGGTGCGGAGGCTTGTACGTTCTGAGTGTAACGGGTGAGGGGACCGTATACCCCTCAGTGCATAGGGACTGTGTTCATAAGACGAGTAAAAGTGTGTGCTACAAAAGACGTTGAAGAGTCCGTCTGTACAACACTACACATACATAGCTCACTTGATTGAGCACTCTGCTTACAAGCGGTCGGATATGAGTCACGGGTTTGAATCCTACCACATTGAATGCTTGCCATGGCTGGGCTTCTGTTACACAGAGCATCCAGACAATCTGCTGCAAGTGCTGAAAGCCAATATTTGGCATTATGAAGATCCTATGTGACGTTCGGCTATATATAGGTCTACATGATTTTGACCACATGGGCTGCTTTACTGGTTTTTGATCCATGTTTTGACCTTATTTAGGATGTGGATGTGGTTAACCAGCAGTCCAAATGCCACAAAATGTAATAATTGAAACTTGAAGACATTTTTTTTCATATCACACCATCATGAGCCTTTTATTGAGAGACACATGCTTTCACGTGAGATGTGTGTGCATATGTTGGCACCAGATTATTAATGTGCGGTATTCTATGGTTTAACTGGCGTGTGCGTGCGTGCGCGTGTGTTTCATGTATGATTCGTTTAACGAGCAAAATCACCCAGAATGCATCTGATTCTGGAAGACCTCCCAGACTAAGCAGAGCTGAGCCTGGATGGCCACCGCACATATCACACGGATGTTGTGGACATTGTGGGCACCTCTCAACATTCACCAACCTGCACTGACGTGCGTGGTGAAGTATGATCAAATGTCCTGTGCAATGCCGGGAGATCCTCATTCATTGCCAATGGACAAAACAGATTTTTTTATTCTTAATTTGGAGCTTTCGTGACTGCAGGAATTACTCTTTGGTTCTTTCGGTAAAGTCACGTACAAAGATGAAATAATAAATTAAATAATAGCATATTACGACGTTTCGATTGCAACACAAGCAATCATCATCAGGTATAAAAGAAATAGCAACAAAAATCTAACCAGAAAACTATAGACAGACATATAAGCAGACAGATATTATTATGTTAGGAAATGTAACTGATGCACTGAGCAATATAATCCATCTGAACCCAACCGACGGTGCGATTCCAAATGCTGCAAACCAGACATGCAGAGCACACGAGTATTGTTTGTATTTTTTTTATATAAGTGATGGTGTGTGCCTCGTTTAGTGGAAATAACGATGGCAGAGTGCATTCTTGTTTTTGGTTGTGGGTGTGCTTATGGTCTCACACTGACAGTTGACACCTAGGCATTGACCCAGGGACCCTGGCTGAAATGTGACTCCAGATAAGACAACGTCTGTCTGAGAAAAAAAAAATGTCTCTCTTGGGTCTTCAAGGAGTCTCTGACGCTTTTAAGATAAAGTCCTTTTAATTACAGATTTAATGCAATGGCAGGTTTTTTTCCACTGCAGTAGCATACAGTTTATTGCACTGTTCCCATGAGGACGATTGTACCATTTCGATTTAAAGCTTTCGTGACTGCAGGGATTCATCTTCTTGGTTCTTTCGGTAAAGTCACGTAGAAGGGAAGTAATAAAATAATAAAAATAAAACATAATAAAATAAAATAATTCTCACGACGTTTCGGCTGCTTGCGTTGTAGCCGAAACGTCGTGAGAATTATTTTATTTTATTATGTTTTATTTTTATTATTTTATTACTTCCCTTCTACATGACTTTACCGAAAGAACCAAGAAGATTGTACCATTGGTAACATTTCCCAGAATCGTTCAGGTTTTTTTGGCTCAGTTTGTCTTGGATGATTCAAAGAAATTAAACTCAGGATTTATATCGGATGGAGAAAATGGGCCCACTATTTCTGAATCATGTTAACGCCGGAGAGCGTGTCCCTCAAACATAGTATGTCTCTCATTTGTTCTTTCGGTAAAGTCACGTAGAAAGAAAATAAATTAAATAATAGAATACGACGTTTTGATTGTAACACAAGCAATCGTCATCAGGTAGAAAACAAACCTAGTGAACTTCTAATTTTGAGGGAGAGACAAAAGACAGAAACGGAGACACACAGACAGACACACAAGCAGAGAGAGAGAGACAACACAGAGACACACAGAGAGAGACACACAACATAGACACACAGAGACCCAATGCCTCTGTGTCGAGGCCTTAAATAGAGAAAGAGGGGGGTGGGGCAGAGAGAGAGAGAGGTGGGTCTGCTGGAGCAGAGAAATTAGCATGTCAATGAGAGAGCTGTGTGGAAATCCACCTCGCGGCGGCCGGGGGAGAGAAAGACCCAGCAAGACTGGTAAATTTTAGAGAGAGTTGTGTGGAAATCCACCCCGCGGCGGCCGGGGGAGAGAAAGAGTGAATGGACCTATGAGAGCCTGGTAAATTTTAGAGAGAGAAATAGGCAGTTTGAGAAAACAAACTTAGCAATTTTTGGAAATGTAATGCAATGCAACACAGAGAATCGGCTAACACACAGTTACACATAGCCTGGTTGATTGCGTTCTCCAAAGATTGCTAAATTAGAAGCTAAGTGTGAAATTTGACAAACAGAGACAGACAGAGAGAGAGAGAAAACAAACTTATATCCTCCCCGTAGAGGTGGTTCAAACTTGATTTGAAGCTTTCGTGACTGCAGGAATTACTCTTTGGTTCTTTCGGTAAAAAAAAAGTATGTCATTTAGGTTCATGGGCACTTTATTTCCACTGTCTATGTATGAAAACTCTGACAGCTTCGGAAAAAATTTCACCAAATATCATTTATCAGTGCATCTAACAGAGGAAAAGTTTCCACGCGTGGCAGGACCTTCAGATGATGAACTTGCCAGTGCATTAAAAACCTACGTACATAACCAGTGGCACAATGGAGTGGGAACACAATTGTTAGCACACGGTACTGTAAACCCAGTGACCTGAGTTGGATTTCCAGCCATGGCTAACATCAGTGGCGAGTGATAATTGGTCAATTTCTTCTCCCGAACCCTGCACCGACCCGCACTGACCAGTGTGGTGAGGTATGGTCAGCAACCTCCACGATTGACGGGGCGTGTGGAGGGACCATCATCGAACGGTGGTCTGACAAAGCGTTGAAAGTCTAAATAATTTCCGGCTCAATTTAGCTTTAGGGCGGCGCTCATCCCCCGTTACAGAACCTGAACTGGTGGTGGCAATTCCATCTTCTTTAGGCAGGGGTAAGTACATCCGTAAGACAAGCACTGTTGACTTCTCCACAAAGTAGTAAATATTTTATCAACCATAGAATGATGATGGGCTGGGTACAAAGAAGCTGCAAATTAAATTTTGTTAAATAAATCCTGTTCATGTGTGTAGTTACCTTAATGCCACTGACTTTATGCTTTATTAAGAAGGCACTTCCCAGAGCTATTTGCGGTGTACATTTGAACGTGACCATATGTTTTTGCAATGGTGCACATATTTTCTGAAATCAATATATTTGTTTACGTCTATATTTTCTTCACCAGAGTCTTCCACAACTGCAGCATCATGTAGTCAATCCCCTTTTTACAACCCACGTGGGAGCCCATTGAGACCAACAATCCCTTTTTCAATGATATTCGGGTAAATGCTAAACAGCAGATCATACATATGTTATACAGAATGAAATACACATTAACTTAGGCGATGCAAAGAAGAATGAAATAACATACACAACTTAGGTGAAGCACAATTAGACAGTAAAGCTCATGTTTAGGTGAGGTACAGCTCAAAGACACTTTCATTTGTATTGCCTGAGTAAAGATGTAAAGATAAAGGGGGAGCCCTGAAATTACTTTCTCACGCCACTGCTGATGGAAGGGGCTCCATTAGGGAGCTCTTGAGAGCCCCGAAAGAGGGAATTTTGGCCTACTCTTCCACGCTTGCCAGATGTGCACGTTGAACTTCTTTCGCACCGTACGTAGCCAACCGTGCTTGTTGGAGGTGCGGGGGAAGGACAGATTCCTTGGAAGAGGTGGGAGTAGCCACACTTGACCTCACCACATCTGACCTGACAATTGACTGACTGCGGTGTGCCCATTTATCCTGCTGGTTGGACAGAGGCAGGCAGATTTAAGAAACTTGCACATTGCTTCAACTGTCCTACCGGTAGATCTAACCGGTGACCTCGGTATTGCAAGTCCAGTGAGTTTGCCCTTTTCCCAAGTAGTAAATCTGATAACCCATTAAACACTGAGACAGAGAGAATGTTGTTTGATTTTAAAGCATATGCATATTGTCCCATATGTAAGGAGCTGCATGGGTGAGGCACATATATCTAAATATGGTGTTAATTTCTGGAACATGACTAAAGAATAGGTTTAGACTGAAATTGTGCAATGAAGGTGACAGTGGCTGGGCCACAAGCTTCCTTCAAAGCATTGCAGATTGTGTGCCAATGAATTAGCCGTGGCACATTGTTTTAGTTTCGCACATTTTCACACTTCAACCTCCGACTTTAATCTCTGTGAAACTGAATGCAACCACTGCTACCCAACTCTGCCTTCCTGCAACCCTAACCTTGACTCTGACGTTCAGTGTGGAACCGCAGTCTAATCCAAAAGGTGTGTCTGTTACTCAACGGCGAGCCTCTCTGCATTCCATCAGTTAACATGACAACCCCTTTCACGCTGCCTAAACACGTATTTATGCAATCAAAACAGACAACCACCAGATTCCTCGATTGACTTTTCCGAAGACGATTTCCTAAATCTGAAGGTTTATAAACCCCTTGTTGAAAAGGAAAACAAGCTTTTAAATCCCTCAATGTGTTTCAAGTCTATGAGAACGAAAGCTGCCTGAAATAGTTCATGTTCATTAGGTGAAGGCGCAGCCCTGCAATTACTCTTTACCATTCTACCGCTGGCAGAAGTGCCTCCACTAGAGGGAGAGAGGCCTTTTTAGATGATATTTGGCCTACTCTTCCACAGTTACCCCACCACACGCGACTTGCCAATCAACTAAAATTATGACGCATCCAATTATGCTGCTGGGGTCGGGGCAATTTAAGAAACTTGCACGTTTTGTTTCCTCTACTGCGCCCGCAGATTGGATAAAACCAGCACCCTCTGGATTGCAAAGGTCCAGTGTGCTAACCATTATGCCATGGCAGCAGCGTCTCTGTCCACTAATTTTAAAAAAAGGCATGGGGGAGAGAAGCCGTGGAAGAGGCCTACAGACAGGGGATTTAAATCCCTGAGCTGTCCCGCATTACGCTTTGCGCGCGTGCTGGTGAACATCACGCAACGTTTGTTCCACGTACATTTGAGCAGGAATTACGCGTGAATTACATTGTGCGTGCGGGAAACAACGGCGCGGTGTTCTGAAGTGATCAATCTGGTTGGCGCTGCATTGAAATGCGTCATGCTGCTGCTGCTGCTTGCTTGCTTGCTCAGCCCATAATGCCTCCCTCGCCGTGCACTCGCTTACGTGTGCCAGCGGATCAGCTAATGCCCCAAAATTGCATGCCCGCACTGTGAGCGCACAACCTATAGTACAGAAGTGCAACAACACGTTGTTGTTTCCCGGCCAAATAATCTAGATTTTCGCCATGGTGTTTGATGTAAATGTTCACGCCGCCCCCCCCCCACCCCCCCTTCTTTTTTTTTTTCAAAGAGCGAGTGTAAGAAACTACTTAGCCCGGTGCATAATGGTCTCATTTATGCCGACTGGCACGTGACGTCAGGAGTAACGCACATGTCGGGGCACCACGTGGCCAGGAGAAGATTTACGAATGAGGTCAAGGGACATCGCTAAGAGCAGGGGTCCTCAAACTTTTTAAACAGGGGGCCAGTTCACTGTCCCTCAGACCGTTGGAGGGCCGGACTATAGTTAAAAAAAACTATGAACAAATTCCTATGCACACTGCATATATCTTATTTTGAAGTAAAGAATCAAAACGGGAACAAATACAATATTTAAAATGAAGAACAAGTAAAGTTAAATCAACGAACTTGCCAGTATTTCAATGGGAACTATGGGCCTGCTTTTGGCTAATGAGATGGTCAATGTCCGGTTCCATATTTGTCACTGCTAGTCGTAACAAGTGATGCAAGTGTGCATCCGTTAGTCTAGATCTGGTTGGAGATTTCAAATGTTTCATTCTGGAAAAAGTCTGTTCACAGACATAAGTGCTGCCAAAGATGGTTGCCATTTTGAGTGCATGGTTCCTGAGAGGAGGATATGTCTCAGAGGGGAGAGATGCATATAAATTATGAAGGCTGCTTGACTTGAATGCGTCTTTCAGAGAGTCACAATTCTGCAGTTCAGCCAGTTCCATTTGGTAAATTGTATCCACATTTTCAATGTCAATAGAAAATGGGTTACGGAAAAGCTGTATGTCCTGTTCATGGAGATGAAGCTCTTTAAATCCAAATTGGAACTCCTTTTGCAATTTTTCCAGTGAATCCACACATGTTTTGTTTGGGAATGCAACCAATGGTTTTTCCGCTAACAGATTTTGAGTTGTGGGGAGATGGCAGAAGTTTTCCTCCTTCACTTGTTTGATGAGGAGGCCTAATTTTACTTCAAATGCTTTGAAATCTGATTGCATATCACAGATGAGCTTCCCCTTTCCTTGAAGTTGCACATTGAAACTGTTGAGTAGCTCTGTTACATCTGTCAGAAAGGCAAGATGCCATTTCCATTCTGCATCATTGAGCTCTGGTACTTCTTTGTTTTTTTAAAGCAGAAAAGCTGTAATCTGTGGAAGTAAGTCATAGAAACGTTTCAAAACTCTCCCTCGACTCAGCCAACGGACTTCTATGTGATACAGAACATCTTCATATTCAACATTTAGCTCAGACAGAAATTCCTGAAATTGTCTGTGGTTTAGTGCATGAGCTCTAATGAAGTTAACACAAGATACCACAAATTTCATAACAGAGTCCCACTTCAGTGATTTACTACACAGCGCTCGTTGGTGGATGAGGCAGTGTATGGCTATTGGATGAGAATGGTTATGTTTGTCCATCTCTTGGTTAATGCGAGCAATTACTCCTTTCTTAGACCCCACCGTGCTAGGAGCACCATCAGTTGTCACACTGGCTAGTTTAGCCCAGTTCAGCTCCAAACCATTCAGTTTGGCAAACCTTTTCATAGATATCCTCTCTTCTTGGTTCTTTCGGTAAAGTCACGTAGAAGGGAAGTAATAAAATAATAAAAATAAAACATAATAAAATAATTCTCACGACGTTTCGGCCACAACGCAAGCAGCCGTCCTCAGATGAAAACCAGGTCTGTCGGGGAGACAGCGTCTGAATGAAACAGCACACGAGCTTGGAGCATATATATAAGCTGGGTTGGAAACGGGGGAAAGAGCGCCTTGTCAAAAGAATTTGCATATCAAGAGGAATTTAGCATATTTATGGGAAATGCAGGATGTTATTAGTACTACATATGCCCGTGCTGCATATGTTGTACTAATAACATTCCTGCATTTCCCATAAATACACTATATTCTGGCATATCAGACACACAGCTCTTTCCTTGTACTGCATGAAAAAGTAATCATAAGTCCACTGTTCTTTGAATATCCTACACTCCGAGTCACTTTTTCTCTTTCTTGACATCATTGTTTCCTAGGGAGTCAAAATTGCTATTAGTAAAATACCAATATATATACAGCGCTACAAAAACAATATACCAGCAATAACTTTGCCCACACAGAGACATACAGACTGCACTGCCCATCAATGCAGTCTGATTGGGGGGAACTCCGCCCCCTCTCCCTCTTCCACCAATGACCGTCCTTCTCATGCAGAAAAAAAGTAACAGACAGGCAGCGGCGGCAAAAACACCCGGCGGGCCGGATAAATGTCCTCGGCGGGCCGCATGTGGCCCGCGGGCCGTAGTTTGAGGACCCCTGGCTAAGAGCCTTGCAACGGCTCCCCCACTCGCTCCATATGCACAGTTCAAGGCCGACTTGGCATCACATTGTAGCAACATTTCCCTTGAATCTGTTAACCGCCCTCTGTAAATCCACTGCTGAACGACGGCCCTCCTCTCTGCCATGTTGATCACGGGGATGGATTGCGAGACCAGATTTTTACCACGCTGGTCAGCACCGGTTGGTGAAGGGGAGGGGCGCAGGATCGATAGAGATATTAGTCGCCACTAATGTAAGCCATTGCCGAGAATCAAACGGAGGTCACCACATTCAAAGCGGAGTGTGCTAACCACTGCTCCCTCTTCATACTTAAAATATGTTTCTTTTTACAGAGCAGGGAAATGTATCGTATATTTCTCTTAATATTGCACTTTTTATGCTTATTTAATGTGTTGATGTATGTTGAACTTCTTTCGCACCGTACATAGCCAACCGTGATAATCGGAGGTGCAGGAGAAGGAAAAGAAACTAAACACAAAAAGCAGTTTCAAAGAAATTATTTTTCAATCTAGATTATTAGAAGTGCATACCTCCAGTGGCTTCCTAATATCGGAAGGGAGAGCGTTCCAGACGGCCGCAGAAGCACATCTGAAAGCACGCGAAGCAGAGACCCGTCTTGACGGCTGGGCCCATTCAATATGTTCCGTGATCTATTACCTGCAAACATTGGGTCTTTTGGTTTTGTCCACCATGTGACGACCGTCTGTATGCAATAATCTGCTTGTACGTTGCGCCCTCCTGCAAATAATGCGTTGCATCCCGCGTATTTTGTCCTCCGTCGCTCCGGACATGCTTTGAGAGAGTCAGGAACAACGTTGTGAGTAAACAGAAGCCGTTTTCAATGCTGTCGGTGGTATGTGGACCAGCCTTTTCCCGTGTGGCTCGGCACGCTTTGCATTGACGCAATTGCCTTGAGCGATATTCATGTGGGCCTGTGCAGCATGGCTCAGCTTGTCTGAACACATGACCAGGAGTGCAATGTACGTCTTGGCCTCGAGCAGTTTCTGAACCGTTTGCCTGCATTGCACTGCGTCAGCCGCACAGATGTCTCGTTGAAAAAAAACCACTTCCGACGAAGCGTTTGGCATTTCAATAAAACGTTGGCACGAACATTACACGAGCCGTGTTTATTGTGGATTGCGCACTCAAACATTAAACAATAGTCATCTACGCTCAATTACGCATCATAACGGTGATGGAATTGCTTGAAAAATGTCAGTTGCGTGAGCTTTTGTGAAGATATTTTCTGCATATTGCGTCTGTGCAAAAAATGGTGTTGTCCTACCAAGTGATGTGCACTGAACACCATGTTATGAATGCAGGCCGGCAGTGTGTACACCTTTCCGTGTCATAAATTTCAAGTGGCTGGCTTTGTTTTGGCAGTGTCTCCAGCCTTGAGGTTACTCCGGTAGGCGAATGAGAGGAAGAGAAAAACACGGTAGCCCATGGAGAAGACGAAAGGGTCACGTTGGGACGAACCTGAGAAATGAGTCCTGTCAAAGAAGTGACAACTCTGAGATATGAGTCTTTTTTTTTAATGAACAACTGGCAGCTTTGACCAAAAAATGATTTCACCCTTCGGTGTTCTTAAGGTGAGCCGATGTGAAGGCGATATGGGGAATTCGACGGATTTGTAAACAATCACGGGTTTATTAATTACTTGTCCATGTCACGATGGATATCGCATTTTCAATTGCAGGCCTGAGCTTGATTGGGTTGGTAGACTTTATTTCACCAGGTCAGAACTCAGCGACACTTTGACGGTGACGTGGAACAGCAAGCGGCAATCAACAGAGCGCAATGCAGGCCTAACGGGAAAAAGAAAAAGCCAGGCATCGACACAAGATTTAGGATTTTAAGTCAATCATAATATCTTTAAAATACAGGATTTTTTTACACAAATCCAAAATACTATATACCAAGTAGACGAGGTGGAAATACAGCTAGAATGCATTTTACAACAAAAAATAAGTTTGTTTTATTAATAATGTAAAAGACGCGTTAATAGAGAACAGACTTTAGTTGTGGAAGAGATGCCAGATTGCTTCAATTATTTGCCAAAATATAAATACAAATATGCCCGCTGCTGGACCATAAACAACACATAGATGTAAAAAGTAATTACGCACCATGAGCGTAGATTCTGGGAAACATATATGAATCAGTAAACAAACAAAAGTCCATCTTTCCACTCAACTTTAAAATATATGATCTCAATCCACCAGACCGCATACATAGAAGTAAACAGGGTATTCACTAAGGTAGCATCTATTCATCTTCTTGATTCTTTCGGTAAAGTCACGTAGAAGGGAAGTAATACAATAATAAAAATAAAACATAATAAAATTATTCTCACGACGTTTCGGCCACAACGCAAGCAGCCGTCGTGAGAATAATTTTATTATGTTTTATTTTTATTATTTTATTACTTCCCTTCTACGTGACTTTACCGAAAGAACCAAGAAGATGAATCCCTGCAGTCACGAAAGCTTTAAATCGAAATGTAGCATCTATTGTTGAAGTTGTATAAATCGACAGCCCTTTGAACTGCGTATTTAAATATTGGGTTCATGTGAAAGATAAAGTTTATGCCAAACAATCTAAGAAGCTTGGGTCATCTTCAACTGCACAAAACATAAAGCATTTGGGACAATCTACTGCTACAACTACTACAACTATTTTTTTTTATTTTACCAGGTAAGGCCCACTGAACTTTTTATCTCTTTTTCAGAAGCGAACTAGCCACACAGGCTCGCGCAACAAAGTGGCTTATCACGTGGACATTTATAGCAGCCAAATCGGCACCTCAGATGCTGGTAAGCACATGGGGCTCTTTCAAACCTCTGCACCAGTGCTTCTACGACACTTTTCACTCCATGGCACATTTTCGAGCTTGCTGTTTGCCCAGGTGTGCCACAGTGGCTAGGAGATGTTATCTCCCTCGCCTGGTATACAGGAGGCCGTGGGTTCGATCCCGACCTTGACGCCTGTGGTACGTTTGGAGTTTGCGTGTCTCTCGCCCCGTGGTCGCGTGGATTTTTCGCCGGGTTCCTCCAGTTTTCCCCTTCGCATTTAGAAACATGACATTCAGAGGATTTGGCTGCTATACATCTCCACACGACAAGCCACTTCGTTGAGCCATCTTTTGTGGCCAGGTCGCTTCTGACAAAGACATGTAAAGCTCGGTGGGCCTTACCGGCTAAACAAAATAGTTTAGTTGAAACTGTAGTTTATTAGGCCAATGCTACATTGAGCATCCCTGGTGGGGCGTCGCTTCAGGCCAAACCATAGGCGAGGATGTTGATTCAATAGCGCACGACATCATATATCCTATTGGTACCTCATTTGCCAGTAAAAAAATGTACCGGCAAATGAGGTACCAATGGTGTAAATGCTTACTCCGAGCTCTCATACTCTGATGGTGCATTGTCATAGAGTTGTGCGCCTTTTGGCGTCATCTGGTCCAACACCATGTGAGACTAGGCTCTAGGGAAAGCTGTCTCGGGTGTGGACCAATCAACTTCAAGGACAGTGCACATTATCAGAGTTATGTTTTTTTTGTTTGCCTTATGACTGCAGGTATTGTGGTCTATGCAAACATGACTTTTCGTAAAAAAGGTGTCAGTTTTGTTGCCAGATAGAAGGGTAAAAACCAATTATCATATTTTTACTGGCAAACGAGGTTCCAATGGTGTAAATGCTTACCCCGAGCTCTCATACTCTGATGGTGCATTGTCTTTGAGTTGTGCGCCTTTTGGCATCATCTGGTCCAATCCATGTGAGACTAGGCTCTAAGGAAAGCTGTCTCGGGTGTGGACCAATCAACTTCAAGGACAGTGCACATTATCAGAGTTATGTTTTTTTTGTTTGCCTTATGACTGCAGGTATTGTGGTCTGTGCAAACATGACTCCTCGTAAAAAAAGGTGTCAGTTTTGTTGCCGGATAAAAGGGTAAAAAACCAATTATCATCATTTATCCTGTTCCATTGCGCACGTGCGGTCAACGGGGCACGACACAAATCATTCCTAAAAGTTGCACGGACAGCAGCCGCTGTGAGCAATCACGAAGCGGACAGCGCCAATGTTCGTGGCTCGCTCCGGAACCCCAAACGCACATCCCCGCGTCATTCCTCCCCCAACACCAACACCACCGCGCCAGACGTCCACGGCAAACCACGGGCGTCATCACCCGCTGACGCCCACGATGAACAAGCAAAGCGGCCAAGCCCAAGCCCAAGCCAGGCGCTTGCGCGAAGGCCAAATCGTCTAATCAGAACAAACATCCTGCGAGAAACAATGCGGGTGCGGGTGGAGATTCTCTGAATACATTTTGTGAATTACGGCATCCCAATTTAAGAGCTGCCAATATCAACTCGCCATGAATGGTTGCATTCATTGTCGGTTGTTTTTAAGTGAGATACATGCTCACGGCGACGGTGTAATAACACAACAACAGCAACAACAGCAGAAACAAATTAGCTTCCTTAAAACATTCCCATTGTGTGTTTTTTTGTTTTTGTTTTCCGATCTGCGCGTGCTTATTATTTTGGCTCAACGACTCCGTTCTTTTGTGACCGCGAGATAAAAGTGCAACGGGCAAACATGAACCCACAACACATGTGCCGCTTTTAAGCGCCGGGCTCTCCGTGGCCAAACGTCAGTTGAATGAGAATGGCACACAACAATTAGGGGCCGTCCATAAATGACGTCACGCGATTTTGGGCGATTTTTGACCCCCCCCCGCCCCCCCCCCATCGTCACACGGCGTCACAAAAAGTACGTCCCCCCCCCCCTCAAATATGACGTCACAAAGCTCTGCCCCCCTCCCCCAAAAATAAAACATACTTCAAATCGCTTTAAACTATTGTCACTGTAGTGCGTATTTAGTGTGGCGCTGCACTCTGATGTTGTAGGAGAAAACATTTATTAAAACGTCTATTTAATTAAGTAGAACGTGTTGTCTATATTTATTAAAAGTTGCGCATTTTGATGTGGCGTCATATTTCTCAAACATCCCCCACCCTCGTCACACATCGTCACAAATATCTGACCCCCCCCCCCCCTATGTGCGTGACGTCATTTATGGACGGCCCCTTAGGGGAGTACATTCTCTCACTCTCTCCCCCTCTCTTGAGAGAGCGTTTGTGTCTGGTGCTCAGTGGCTCCGACTTGTCTCCCTGCGCTCGGAGCCCGCAAGTCTCCGGTTGCTGGCAAGCACTGAAGAATTGGTGACTAGTTTTCTTTTTTGTTTGAGGAATGCAAGCCGCCTAATATACCGTTACTGGCATCTGTCCATGAGGCATCGTCGCCGCCAATGGCTCAGGCGGCTGGCGACCTTTGGGTACAGTTTCAAGCAAAGGCGAGTGTGGTTACCCTCAAAGAGCTATATGCAACACTCATCTCCTATAGTCAGCCTCTCTGCAAACAAAGCATTAACGTCAGCAGACAATTCGGTTGAGTAATCGGATTATTACTAAGGCCAGTGAGCAGGTGGCGAAGGGAGAGAACTGAAAACACCTTTGAAGATTTGGTTCATTTATTTAAAAAAAATGTAGACATGGTGTGCACAAATGCATCGTCCCTTATTGATGACTTACAATTCGATAGCAGTGTAATTTAGGTCGATAAATCTATACACGCGCGCGCACTTGGCAGTTGGGAATGTCGAATCACGCGAGTCTCGTCCCCCTCTGAACCTCCACGTGTTCCGCCGTGGAGTTGACGACTCACAATCTCACGGGGCATGCGTGTCCCGGCAAAAGTGACGGGTGCGCATTTTTGTTTCGGAGTAACAGCTATGGCAGACGAACTCTCGTCCGTGCCGTGCCGTTCAGTGGCCAATCCGCCCCCCAACTACCGCACTCCTCCTTCCCATTGGTCGCGCCAGAGTACGGCCCCTCTCAACTCTCTCGGTCGAACATGTGCCGGTTGGCAAACTATCTTGTTGTTTTACGAGGTACGGTGCCCGCTGAGCTATTACATGAAGGAGCAGTGTTTCTTAACGGAAAATCCACCCAACCACGGGGAGAGAGAACGCGCAAACTCCGAATATACAACAGGCGTCAGGGTCGGGATCAAACCCACGCCTTCCTGCATACCCGGCGAGGTAGTTAATATCTCCTAGCCACCGTGGCGTCCCTAATGGTGAGCAGACGCGAGTAGCACTTGCACCCCCTGAGCTCTTCGGGATTCGCGTGTACTTCTTCAAAACGAGTGGCGATGACCTAATGCTTTTTTTTCATTTTCCAAACCCAAAAAGAGCCCTTCGTATTTACGTTTCCATCAGTGTCATTTGATACCGAGCACTTAAAAGTTCACCAAGAGGCACACCTGATGTGTTTTGCCTTTTTTTCAGTTGAGCTTACTTAGAAAATATATATATACACACAACTGTGTATACAACGATTGTAAGCATGTCGTTGTCATCTACTTCTAGACAAGCCCATCCAGTCATGAATTGGGTAATAATTCCTGCCTCGTCTAGACAGGTCAGGTCAGATAATGTTGATTTTATCCGGATTTATGTGTGCTGTAGTTGTCATCTTTTAGCCATGCTCATATTTTTCTACTCATAGCTTAGTCATGAGAAGCATTGTTTTTTCACGTGATGTTGGTTTCATGGCTATTATGTCCACGCTATGGTGCCACAGTGGTGAGTGCAGTGGTCAGCGGACCACACTATGCATCCGGTTGCATTAATCTGATGCCCATCGGTCCCTTCACCAAGCCGCACCGACCGGCACGGTGAATCTCATGACCGACATGGCGTAGGGAGGCATTCATCCAGCATTCGATTGTAAAGAACTGAGAGCATATACGCTGAAGTAAATATGTTCTTTGGGCCTTCATGTGTAGCTACCACTCCCAGTAATTGCATCATTCCTTCATGTGCAGGTTGTGTCGGGAAATCATACTTCACGCTGTTGCTTGTAAAGATTTCCAATTGTTTATTCACTTGTACGTGTATACGTATTTTTGGTTCATTGCCATTGCTCCTTAATGTTTAATTATCATTTCATTTGCTTTTATTTTGAGGTTCATGGAATCGTTTTGTTTTTATAAAATGCAATGTCACTTTGCTAACCATAGCAGGAGATCGACAAATCGATGCCCAGTAGCAATATGTAATGCCCTCATAGCCCACATACCCTACCTATACCCCCACCTAAAATACAAAGACATACACACACAGCTCATGAGTACAATCGAATCATCACCAGCCTATACGTACTACAAAACCTTCTCAATGTATGCCTGAAATCTCACAAGTCTTTTTTGTGATGGTCTAAAGCTCTTAAAACGTCGTCCTTCAATACTGATGCACACTGGAAACATTTCCAGCATCATGGTAACATTCACAAACGGTATCCTGATTGCCGATCCCCACAAAACGAACCTTCCAGTTTTCGACCTAACCCTGAATGCCCGTGGTTTTCACTTCACATCGAACCATTTGAAAACCTCGCGTGGCAGAGGCAGTCATCTCTGACACCTCCGGGAGATGAGATACCCCGTGCGTTATGTGACTGAACACCAACTGTTGACAATGGATCCCGCATTTTTAATGGGTGCCCACCTCGACTGTTCGCCAACGGCCACTCATATTTAGACCGAACCACTAATGGTGCTTTTCACCGGTGCGAAACGAGCGTTACTAATGCAAACCCCCCTCTTGTTCAGTTGAACGGAAGAGGTTACATTTATACTCTTTGGTTCTTTCTGTAAAGTGACTTCACCGAAAGAACCAAAGAGTATGGATCCTTGCAGTCACGAAAACTTCAAATCTAGAATGAGGTTACATTTAATGATCTCTGACAGTAAACTGCTTTAATTTGATATATACACACACATATTGTGTAGAGCGGTAACACGGTGGTTAGCGCACTGTGCTACGATTCAAGAAACCTGAGTTTGATTCCTAACCACGGCTAACATCAGTGGTGAGTGTTACGCGAACTGATACCCCCCCCGCCCCCCGCCTTCATCCTTCACTGAATTGGCAAGCGCGCAAATTACAAGCGCGCAGACACGCAAATATTCCGTACAGAGCGGTTGCGTGTGCACACGCATACACATGCGGTGTGCACAACTATATTTTTAGGCGATTAAGTCAACCAATTACCCAAGGGGCCGCACTGTTTGGGTTTCGGGGGCACCCACGCAGGAAAAGAAACAACACTTTTGAGAGGGTGCGCATTGAGCGGCGGGCGTGACGCACGCGTCACGCGTCATAATCACTGAAAGCGTGGACGTAGACGTGCCCGGTCCCTCGTTACAGAGATCGTCACGGAACGTCTGTCTCCACGACATCACACTCGGCCGAGTGGGCTCAACGGAGCAATTTCTTCCGCTCGGATGCGGTGAGAACAATAATGGCCACCTCTATGGAGAAGCTGTTTCGCCAATGGTAATGTAACATTGTCCACGGATCGATCATAATCATCTGTGCGTTCGATGTTTTAGGTCACTAAATTACTAAACAACGGGATCATATAGAGTCGGCAGTTACCCATTACAAGGTGGCAGAAAAATAAATCTCTTCCCATTTAAACCACATCGCTGTGACCAAATCGCGCAGAAAGCGTCCGAATTTAGTCAGACCTCGCAAGTTAAGCGGGCTTGAGTATCAACAGTGCTCGTTACGGGCAACCACGCTGCCCAGCAGGCTGCGGTGTAGGCCACTGTGGGCCTCCACAGCGGGCAGCTGAGTTCAGTGCAGCACATTCCATCGTTGCACTGCACTATGCTGCCACATCTATGCTCTTGGTCCACCTTCAGTAACTCGTACTGACCAGTGTCGTCGAGGTTTGGTCGAATAACTCCCTCCGACTCGCACGGCGTGCGGAGACCCGAATCCGACGGCGGAATGACAAAGGGCTGCACAGGTGCATCACCTTGATGACGTAAACCCTAACCGTAGACAATATGTTCTTTGTTCTTTCGGTAAAGTCACGTAGAAGGGAAATAATAAAATAATATAGATATTAAACAATAAAATTATCACGACGTTTTGACTGAAACACAAAATTTGAAAATTTTTCTTGCTGTGGATTTCACACCTGATGATTACTTGTGTTGCAGTCGAAACGTCGTGATGATTTTATTGTTTTATATTTTTTATTATTTTATTGTTTCCCTTCTACATGACTTTACCGAAAGAAACAAGAATATGAATCCCTGCAGTCACGAAAGCTTTCAATCAAAACGTAGCCAATGTGTTGCAGTTTTTGTTGCCTCCAATACATTTCATGCCTTTGAGCAAATATTTGCTAGATTTAAATCAACAACGACAACAAAAGAATGGCATTGTGGGAGATGTGACACCAGCGGTTCACGCACTGCGCTGCTCAATTCCGCTCGGTGTAAAACGTCCGTGGCGAGTGATATGCGCATCGGTGCTGGGCTCCCCTTCGCCAACCCACACTGACCAGCATGGCGAGGTATGGTCAAATAACCCCCCGTGTCCAACGAGGCGTGGAAAAGGCCCATCGACCAATCGTAACAAACTATATGGGATGAACACATTCCTCCTGCGGAGGGAGCTGGTAGGAACGTTGGGTTGCTCGGTCAATGGCCAGGGTCAACGGCGGCGTGGTGTATTCCGCAAATATGCCCGACTGTGATGGCGGGCACAAGCCGGCGTGAGTAGGTTAAACGTTGAGTTTTATAAGGGCACCACGGGTGACCAGCCCCTCTCTACCCAGCCCTACCCCTCCCACCCCCCACCCAGCCCCACCCTCCCCACCCAGCCCCTCCCCACCCTCCCCACCCAGCCCCTCCCTCCCCTCCCTCCCCACCCAGCCTCTCCCTGCACGACGGACGGACGGACACAATAATCCCCTGTGGGCTGGTGTAACCAGGAGGTTCCTACCAGTAAAATGTGTCTCCTTCGTATGTCTGTCACTACACATAACATGTGTATATATACAGGGTGCTTCAAGAAAATGTTAACACTTTATGAGAATATCGTTTTTAATGTAAAAAGAACGGATAGTACACTGTGACATGATAACAAATGTCATGTTAATAGCTTCAAAAAGTCAAAGAGTCTCCACTTGTTCGCCATCATTGTCAACACGTGCTTCGAATCTTCTCCCGGTGGTCTCCAGAGCCCGGAGGCACATTTCTTGTGGCGTTGTTGCAAATTCTCGGAAGTGTTAACATCTTTTTGAAACACCCTGTATCTATATTTTTGGTGTTTTTCATGTTTTAGTGGCATATTTTTTATTTATGCAACCCATCAGCTGACGCCCTTCTAGGAGTGTGTCATTTCAGCAGCGTTGATTCAGTACAAAGCAACGTCTGAGAGTCAGACTTGCTTGAATCGCTGCCGATGAACTGCCAGATGTAACAGGCAAGGACGCTGTTCCTAGTTCGATGTAAATAATACGATACATAACACGAAATAATAATAATAATTATCATCATCATGCACGAATGGACTGATAGAGGGCTGTAAATTGCTGTGAAGAATGGAATAAGTTAAGTTTGTCTTCTGGGTTCTTTCGGTAAAGTCACGTAGAAGGGAAAAAAGAAAATAATAAAAATAAAACATAATAAAATAATTCTCACGACGTTTCGGCCACAACGCAAGCAGCCGTCCTCAGGTGAAGAACAGGTCTGTCGGGAAGACAGCGTCTGAGTGGATTATTTATTATTTCCCTTCTACGTGATTTTACTGAAAGAACCAAGAAGATGAATCTCTGCAGTCACGAAAGCTTTAAATCGAAAGTTAAGTTTGATTAAGGAGCAGTGCTTAATTGGGATTGAGAGCAGCTTTCACATGCAGCCATGCATGTGTAATAACAGCCATAGAGGGTTCACGTGGGGATTGGCTTGCCGGTCCTGCTTTGTAGCCAATAAGGGTTGAGACAGGGAGCATGGCCTCGGCGTGATCACGGCATGTTAGCAGGGGTGATTGGCCTGGGCAATCGGGGCCCCAGCTAATGGGGAGCCGGATCAGAGGCGTGGTCCCGGGATTGACAGGGAACCATCGAGAACGGTCAAGGCTGTCCATGGAGGATTGGCTGGGGGGTACAACGTGACGAAGGGATTAAGAGAGAGAGAACGATCGAGAGCAGACTTGGGAACGACAAGAGCAGGGTCACGCGTGTACGGGGGCTCTGGGTGCCACGTGCGCGGTGGGGACTTGGTGTGAATTCTGCCCGCTCTCCGTTGTCTGCCAGCAACGGAGAGTGTGTGAGTAAAGTGTAATTGTGGAAGTGGAAATAAAAAGGACTGATTCTGAAGCCGTCTCAAGAAGGTTTATTACACATGTGGATTAGGCCTAACGAGGAGGGCCCTGGTACGCTGGCTATGAGAATGCACCTTGCTCTCCTACAGGTTTTTCTATCGTAATTTAATATTTGGTTTCCTCTACGTGAACCGGTCTAGGATTGCTGCCAGCAAAGGGGTCTGGCACAGCAACATGGCAGAATTGGCCTTCGCTCTGCCCACTTGAAACAGAATCCGGGAATCCGGTGAGTAGTCTGACAGCTTCACGGAGTACAACGTGATTCACATGATACATTAAGCCTGTTGCCTCATCATCCTTTAGACTCGCAGCCAAAATAATCCCAAATTTCGCAAGAACTGCGTACGGAATGGAACGGAGTGGCAAAAGTTCTTCTGAAAAGAAAGAGTTTTTTATTTAATAAATGCACCCCTGTTTGTACATACAACATGTATCTGATATTATGAGTTCTTATAATATTAAGAATAATGTAACAATACAAATTTACAGTCCTTTGTCAATATATTGTTGGAGGAATACTTCCCAACATCATTGTGAATTTTGACCATACTCCTGTATGTATGTATGTTGAACTTCTTTTGCACCGTACGTAGCCAACCGTGTTAATCTTCGCTAACAAACCGCAACCATGGTAGTCGCAGTTTGTTGGTGAGGAGAGGAACCATCGCCTGTTTCAGATATCACTTGCCACTGATAATAGCCGTGGTAAGGTATTGACATCGGTTTTCTGGGTTCACATCGCAGTGTGCCAAGCACTGCACCACCGCTCGTCCTTTGCGTTAAGTTGCAGAGCGTTTCGTCTCCTCTTCAGGCATGGAGCTTTTAATTTGAGCCTAAATTTTTCCAGACACATCTAAAAATCATGAAAATGTGTGGCCATTTTAAGATGTACTTTATAACCTTAAGTGCCGCCAATTGTTTATATGCTTTAGCATGGCACGTTAATATGTAAATGAAACAGTTAATAGCGTGAATACGTATAAACGTACGGGGTAGGGAGAGTGGACATGAAAGGAAAATGTAAAGCATGCCGAGCATGCGATGAGAGCATAAGCGAGAAAGATGGAGGAAAGAGATTGACGTCATGACGAATTCCTGCAAAAGTAATAAGTTTCCATCTCACAGGAAGCATCATAGGTCAGGATGACCACAGGACATAATCCAACTGTTCTTAGACTTGTTGGCAGGGAACGTAAAATGCCACTATCAATATTCCACCTACATGGTATCGTCCGTGTATCATAATGGAGGGAGTGGATAGTCGATACAATCTTGTTCCTTTTGGCAGATATTCGCTTTGTTAAATGCTTGCTTGATTTGGCCGGGTTATTACCTTGTCACGTATGGACATTTTGTTTAAAACACTATCACAGTATTTCAATACCTGCGTGATATAAATGTAATGTAGGTTGAAAAAAGAGTTGCATTCGTAACAGTTGTATATATTGTTAATAAAGGGTGGTCTGTGCTGTGGTTCTATTTAAATGTAAAAGGTGCAGCCATGCAATTCCTCGTGCATGCCACTGTTGGCAGAAAACCTGCACGAGAGGTATCTCCAGAAGGTATTTTTGAGGGTATTTTTCGTGGTATTTTTGGTCAACTCTTCCAACTGGACCGGACATCTCAGAAGAGGAGGGAGTACCTGCATTTTACTCCACCACATACAACCTGCCTGATCGACTCACTGTGGCCTATACCCATTTATACTGGCATGTGAACTGGACCGCTGTGAAAGAAGAGCTCCATGGCTCATCAGATTCTTCCAGTCGAAACAAAGTTTTTGTGTCTGAACGGAGCCAGGGGGGATTTAAGAAACGTGCACAATTGTTTTAACTGATGTACGTACCGGGAGATCCAACTAGTGACATCTAGATTGCAAGTCCAGTGTGCTAACCATTGCACACCAGCAGCTTCCCATGGTCTGGATGGGTTATATTTGGTATAAATACTTTCACACACCAATGTTATATTTCGTCATAATAATAATCGTTAATTCACTGCTCTGTGGAGCCTTGTAAAGTTCTACCCATGTGGAGTTAACAGACCATGTGGCACTAGGTCATCATTGTTCCTTAGCTGCAAGCTTCCAATTTTCCCATTTTTTTAAGGTTCTAACAATTTGCAGTTATCAGAGTCTGAACATTTCACAGGCAGAGCGCAAACGTGACTCATATTACGAGTTCCTCTGGATGTCTCATAATTTCTTGAGGAATACCTCATCGTGTTTAATTGATGTGAGATCACATCAGCGTTGGGCTGGCATGCTTTGGGCGCAAAATATCCTCTTGGGAAAGTCTAGCGAGAGCCATCAATGGTAAGCGATGACTTCATTCAGATGACTCTATGCACACACAGATGACTTCACCTCGTTATGAATTTCAGATCTATATATTCCCATCCCCCACCCCATAATTCATGTATTACTGCCTACCCAAAACTACATTCCTGAAAAGCAACCAAATATTTAGCTCACTGGAAACGTTTGATCCCAAAACTGACCATCAGGGAATGCGCTAGGAGGCACCGAGACCTGCCAGGCATATGGCAGCAATGCACACGTCTTCTTTAATAGCAATTTGACCAGGATCATAGGCTGCCGTGGCGTGTGTGCAAGAAGAGCTCCAGTGCCTTCGTCATGTCAGGAAGGTGAAGGGCAATAAGGCACACGCTATAGAATGCCACCGCTGGGTGTAGGCTCGGGTCTTTTTCCTTTATTTTTTCGGAGAAAAAAAGAAAGCGCAATAAAATTATCGGTTGAATTTATGTGGTGAGAGGATCGGTGTTGGCAACTGGAAGAGCCATAGCGACTACAGCTGCAATATTAGTAACCGGCACACATCGTATTTTTTTGTTTAGCAGCAAAATAAATGTGTAATTTTTGGAATTTCATCATCCATACTCAGGTGATCCCGTCATGTATTGTTTTTAGTTATAATGCAATCAGACTTCCACTCGGTATTTTTTCGTGTTTTGTTGCCACATTCCTTTAATTATAAATGGTCCCTTTAAAACAAACAAAACACACACAAAGAGTTTTGAAGTGAAACGTGGTCCGTGCTGGTTTTCCTTGTGTGGGGCGGGCCAAGTGGGGCAAATGAGCCACTCTCTAGCCCGCTCACCCCCTTCCCCCCACTCCCCCAAACCCTGCCATTTGTCAAGCCTTGAAGTTTCATGCAGGGGGGGGGATTGAGCCCCCCTTAAAATAGGCCATCCTTCAGCCCAATCGCCCCCCCTCCCCGCCCGCCTGCCTCCACTCCCCCCAACAATGAAGTTTGTTCACATGCTACTTCATCTTGGAATTTATTTGAATTTCAAACGTTTGGGGAAAACTCATAATAAGACTTAGATATTAATTTAATAAATACTTCTTTACTTTCATTTACCTTGCCGCAAGCCGACCGTGACAAAAAATAACCACTTGAAATTAATGCCCGTGTCAAAGAACGGAGAGAGCCCAAACATTTTGGAACATCGTGTTCCACTTCTCCATGAGCTCAGCTCCCCCTTCGTTAACATCCTAAAAGTATAATTTTATATCGCCTACAGACTCCGGCTCCCTCTCTGCACACACGCCAGACTCTCACCACTCGACGCTCATTATATGTCGATGGTAACAACACACAAAGATGTGCATTGCATGTAGAAAAGCTGTCAGCCTTATCCAGACCACCAGCTCAAAAGAACTAAATGCGCGGCCATTTTGTCTTTGGACCACTAGCTCCTCTCAACAGGCAGTAACTAAACATAGACACAATTCTTCTTCTTGGTTCTTTCGGTAAAGTCACGTAGAATGGAAATAATAAAATAATAAAAATAAAACATAATAAAATACAATTCTCACGACGTTTCGGCCACAATGCAAGCAGCCGTCCTCAGGTGAAGACCAGGTCTGAGGACGGCTGCTTGCGTTGAGGCCGAAACGTCGTGAGAATTATTTTATTATGTTTTATTTTTATTATTTTATTATTTCCATTCTACGTGACTTTACCGAAAGAACCAAGAAGATGAATCCCTGAAATCACGAAAGCTTTAAATCGAAATAGACACAACTGTAGGCCAGTTTCATTCTCATTGGGGCTCATCAGTGCACTAGAGTCATAAATGTTTGCTGCTGCCATATAAGGTAAGCGCACTATGAATTTGTATTGAATAGCTCGGTTCTCATTCCTAACATGAAAACCAAATACTAACAAGAGCAATCTTGATTTGAAGCTTTCGTGACTGCAGGAATCCATACTCTTTGGTTCTTTCGGTGAAGTCACGTAGTTATAAAATAAAATAAATCACGACGTTTCGGGCGCAACACAAGCGTCCGTCATCAGTTGAGAAAGAATGGTCTGCTGCTGATGCAGACTGTTTTATGACCCTTGAGCTACACCCATTTCAAACCTTTTAAAACAGTCTGCCTCAGCAGCAGACCATTCTTTCTCAACTGATGACGGACGCTTGTGTTGCGCCCGAAACGTCGTGATTTATTTTATTTTATACCTACGTGACTTTACCGAAAGAACAAAAAGTATACTAACAAGGGCACTTGGTAAATTGCCCTCAAGTTGGTACTTGTGTGTATGTACTTGCTAGTCATGAATGTAAATGTACATTGCAATGGTAGACTAATCTAACCATGACATGATATCACTTTGTTTCTTATTTACATTATACATGATATATTTGTAAGTATTAAATAATTATAGTACTAATAATGTATCGATAGTTTAATGTTAATGTGCCATTTTATTGAGGGACATGTCTGTTGTATTGGTGTGGTCCATAACTGCTTTTGTTGTTGTGTTTTGCTCTTTTGTGCAAGCTTGATAAATTGGACTTACATAATTAATATATGTGTTATCTTTTAATGTTTTAGTGACTTGCTTACTACTTTCTCTATTTTCTTGTTTTTTTCGGTAAAGTCACGTAGAAGGGAAATAATAAAATAATAAAAATAAAACATAATAAAATCATTCTCACGACGTTTCGGCCACAACGCAAGCAGCCGTCCTCAGGTGAAGAACAGGTCTGTCGGAAAGACAGCTGCCGAAACGTCGTGAGAATAATTTTATTATGTTTTATTTTTATTATTTTATAATTTCCCTTCTACGTGACTTCACCGAAAGAACCAAGAAGATGAATCCCTGCAGTCACGAAAGCTTCAAATCGATACTTTCTCTATTTTGCACTCCTTTCGTTTTTTGTATCGTTTTCTGTTGTAACTTGCAGACCTGTCCATACTGAACATCCGTGAAAAAACAGATCCATAGCTCATCGGATTCTTCCTGCAGTATAAAAACAGATTCTGATTCTGTAACTGCTGAATGCAGGCCTTCCCAACCCTCCCCTAAACCCCACGACTGACTGCAGTGCAGTCATTCGTGGGGGTTGTTTGGCCATACTTCACCACTTGTTCAGTGTGGCTACGTGCAGGGGAAGCCCAGTGACCAGCTCAGATATAACTTTTCAGAAATGTAAGCCATCACCAGGAATCAAACTCTGGTTCATCGTTCAGGGCGTCAACCACCGTGCCACCACTGCATCTCATTCATCAGCATACCCACACCACACAGCATTGCACTGCAAGCATGCTGCACTATTCCAAAGTTGATTTAAAGGTAATATTGGGCTAATATTTCCCAAGATAACCCAAAGGTTATGGTGTTTATGGATAACCACCGTATGACTAATGCATTTTAGCACATTTTTGGCTGCATAAACCGACGCATTTAGTATTTTTTTTCATTTACGTTCATGAGTGGACATGTGGCTGAAATTAAACGGAGCAATTTTATACATCATTAGAAAAACACTGAAAAAATTCGCTGGAAAGTTAAGAAACAAGTGAACCATTAAATTACAACAAATTTATCCATTACTGCATAACCAGTGACAAGTATTTTACTCTCCACCCCGACCGCCCTTTGCTACATTTGCTTTCAAACATTTTGTGAGTCTTGTATTTTGCATGGACGTGAAACCTAACCATAGCAACCCTTGCTCGTGTTTCGAAAAATGCCTATGCAACGGCTACAACATCCCATGGATTTTCTCACCAACAAAGGAGGAGGATATTGGAGAAAGTCATGCGTGGAGATGGTGGTGTTGGTTTTAAGCCGTTTGCCTTCTAATCTTTGCCGGGCAATGTCTCCAGCAGATGTTTTGAGAATACATTCAAGTGAGCAGGTAATATCGGAATGTTGATCCAATGTTGTTGGACTGCGAGTGTGCTCTGTTGTAGCCTCGCTATTTATGATTACCCCCCCCCCCCTGCTTTAATTACTTCTTTAATTACCTCCTGCTTTAATTACTTCAGATTAGTGTCAGAGCGCTTGCAAAGCGTGAGTCCAGATGTGCGATTCAGTGCCGCTAAATACGACGCTCCGTTGTTAACGTGTCCAAAATGAATACCTGTCGGCTTTGATTTGTACGGCTTGGGTGTAAATTGACGCGCAGGCAATCGCTCTCTCCGTGAATGATTTGTCCGAAATCATGCTGTACTTCAATAAGTAGAATAACAAGTTGTCGTGGAATGCAACACTCCGTGGAAGTGTCAGGAAACAATGTTGCGATTTACAGGATGCGGCACACAAAAGAGCAAAACGCGCGTTTGATTGGCCTGTCGAAGGGGGCCTTGAAATCTCAGAATGTGTTTATAAATTCCCGCGCAAAAATATCCGTGGTATTTTAATATCAGCACCTTGGGAACAGCCCCGCGTACCCCTGCCCGGGTTCCTGCTTTGATTTGGCGGCAAATGTGTTGCTCCCCAGTTGCCTTTTTTCGCAAACCTCCGCTCAAGTGTCCGTCCCAATATGTTTCTAGTTAGCCAAGGGGCTGGCTGCACTTTCATCAGGTAAGCCAAGCCTGGCCCATGAGGCTCCAATTCTGCCCACTAATCAGACGCAGCCTCACTCTCGTGCGAACGAGCGTAAGATCTTGCGGGAGATTCCAGAGGAAGTACGAGGCACGCGGGAGCTGCCACACAATCCTCCTCCTCCTCATCTGCCTCTCGTGCTCACCCTTTTAGACCTCACATATCCATTACTCTCTCCAATGGCAATTTAATCAGTCGGAAGTGGCTGTTTATCAAGCAAAATGCTTTTTTTCTATTTTAAATGATGTTTGCGCTCCCCTTTGCGAGGCGTGGCGTTTTTCTGGGGTTTCTTTTTTGTTTGTTATTTTTGGTATTGGAATTTTGGTGCGGAGTTCCCAGCCCCCTGTGTAAGTGCGGGTGCACGCTTCTTGTTGTTGGTGAATACTCTGTAAGCCAGCATACCTCCAATGCCATGCAATCCCCGACAATATATCAAGGGTGCTTTTAGCGAGGAGAGCGGGAAAACCATATTTGGTGCGCCAATGATGATGATGATTGGTCGAAACGTATGTGGAATTAAACGAATGCCTTCTAAATACACGTAACGCAATTCTTTTCCGTTGCTCAATATTTGTATATGAATGCCAGAACGCAATTAACGTGTTCTGATCCCATGATGAAGCATCTTCAATATGTACTATTTGGAAAGCAGTTGAGCCGTATTGGTCATGACTGAATGATTAAGAATACCCAATAACCAGGGCTTTAAAACAATAAAATACATCGTGACATCAAATATTCGATGTCACGAGGTATTTGTTTCAAGCACCAACACACAACAAAGGGGCAAAAATGTAAATCAGTGCCAGATTTTCTTTTAGTTCTTACCCCACGCGTCGGTTTTTTTTAGGTTGAATTCGGGGAGTGCATTCAGTTCCTGAATAGCTCCCAGCACGTGCTACGAAACGTCAGACATTGTGCCGAATAGCCCGTGGTACAACACGTGGTACAATACGTGGTACAACACGTGGTACAATACGTGGTACAACACGTGGTACAATACGTGGTACAACACGTGGTACAACACGTGGTACAATACGTGGTACAACACGTGGTACAATACGAAAACGTGTCAGACAGAGCGGTTACAAATGGATTCCTCACAGCGCCTTGAAGTGCGTGAAATTAGTGTTTGGCACAGAATATAACAGAACTCTTGAAGCCTGCAAATTGGACACAAATCAATGGCATGGTGCCACAGCATGCATAGACTCAATCACGTCTATCATATGGGTACATTTTTAAAGAACACTTAATTTACTCAATAAGATATTGCTACGTTTTGGAATAATTGCAGGAAGTAATGTAAAAATGCACATCTAGATTAATATTAATCTACAGAGTAGTTATCTATTACTCAAAATACATGAAATGAATTCCATTTTAGGACAAGTGTTTCCGCCGATTTTCATCAAACTTGCTTATCAACAAAGCTAATATGACTGTATGCAAAATCTTTATTTACAATGCACAAGTTTGTACGTATTTTTAGAATAACAAAAACCAATACGCGCAAACAAAAAAAAAACGGTGTGTGTTTACTTCAAGTTAAATCTGATAAGCTAGCGTTCATTATTTTTGAAAAACATTACATTTACATTGGCTGTTGTTCTGTTTTCTAACGGCACTGATACGGTACGTCGCCCTTCGGTGGGTGCCAATAACAGCGTCATTCAAAGTTCATGTAAGCCTGGGCATTAGCTTCACTGCTTGGCTGCAAAGCTCAATTTCATGTCATCTTTGGCGGTGAGTGCCGCCGCTCTCATTAATATGAGATAGGCGGTCATCAGTAGGAGTCTCACCCGAAAGGGAGACACCTGCAGCCATATGAGGTTTCCAACAGCTCACAACACGGAATAAGTATAACCCGTAAAAACAAAGTTTTTCACTATAAATCCTTTATATGCGTGGCGGCTAGAGTCCTCTCGTCCTCTGGCTTGAGATGGCTGCCACCTATGGGTCAGATGATTGTCTGCCAGTATTAAGCAATTGGTAATTAAATATTTAATTTGTTTTCCCTAAACAGTGTAAAATTTTGGAGAAAAAAAATTCACGAACATTAATTGTCTCGCACAACGAGTCTGTGTGCAAAATGTCAGCTCGATTGGATCACGGGAAGTGGGTTAAAAAACGACCGAAAGATTTGCACGGTCGTAAGCAAGCAAGCAAGCACGCAAGCAAGCACGCAAGCAAGCGAACTTAATATAAAGGATTTAAAAAAGGACTCAGATGTGTAGCGACAGAGGGACTTTTATTGTAGCCAGGAACACCGCGCGTAGGGAGTTGTATTCTGAGCGAGCCCCTGGTTTCTCCTCTCTGCCCATTTTATATGTATACTGGGTGGCCCAAAATTCAGGACACATATGGGTTTTTATTTCATTTATTTTAACACTGGCATTAAAACGTTTGAATTGCTTATTTTTGAAGTTAATATTTCATCTATTGCCATTACTAATATCTATTTTTCTTCTTCCTTTTCAGATGACATTTAAAAAAGTAAGTAAATTGTCTCAAGACTAACAAGTTCAGTAATTTGTTTTATATAGCCGTAAAAACAATTGTCTTAAATTAAAAAAAAGAGAATTCACGCATGCATTAGTGTGAATGGAAGTCAGTTTTGACATTTGCAAAAAATAAATGAAATAACCCGAAGTGATTTGATCTAAATAAATATAACAACCCTATGTGTTCTGACTTTTAAGCCACCCTGTGTATACCCTGGGTCTTCTCAACCCTTCTAAAATCATCCTGGTCCTCCTCGGCCAATCAAAGCCCTTAATACTCTTAGTTCTTTCGGTAAAGTCACGTAGGTAAAAAATGAAATTAAAATTAATTAAAAAAGATATTATTTTATTGTTTTATTTTTAATTTTATTTTTATTAATTTTAATTTCATTTTTTACCTACGTGACTTTACTGAAAGAACTAAGAGTATGAATCCTTGCAGTCACGAAAGCTTCAAATCTAAAGCCCTTAATCCCATCAAAGTTTCCCAGCCAATCAGAATCTACCTCTCGCAGGTCCACCAATCCGCTGTGCGTTGGCGAGCGGCCAATCGCACGAGCGGAAGCTTGCGCCGAGCTCGTCAGCCGTGGCAGCTCGACAGCTGACCAATGGGCAAACGACGGGGACCGTTTTGAATGGCGAAGCTGTTGAACTGCGCGCTTGTAAGAAGGTGGCAAATATATAATTCATGCACGCAGGGTTTGCCCACGGCATCCCATACACCGGTAAAAAAAAAGTACTTTGTGCATTATCCAAAACAAACTATCTGCGGTTCGTGAAGAAGTGCATTGTTGGTCCTTTTTGTCGAGGTCACCAACAAAAATAAAGTTCAGCAAATGTGACCGATTGACAGCATGCGGCAGAGATGGACAGCTGTAAACCGGTTTCATAATTATAATCAGGAGTCATCGGCACAGCGCAGTATAGTGACCAATGTTCACTGCTGCAAAGTCTGCCTCTGGATTATTAAGCATTTGGAGTCTCCACTTCCACACAATGGAGCTCATCGGAGGCCCAGTGGCACTGGCTGTCCAATGAGTGATACTTTCCAACTTCCTAACATGGAGCTCCTATTGGTTTTAGAGATCATCACAAGCTTCGTATTGATCATCGTCAGAAGCAGTCATGATCTACCCACTGCTGGATGAAGCCCTTCACAAGCCGTCGCTGTTTTCCATGGTCTCGCGATGTAGCATTCACTCCATCCTGGTTGCTTTGCTCCGTCTCTACGGCAGACGTTCCCTTTGGGTGCATTCCCATGAGGTCCGACCACCAGCCATTATTTCTGATTACAACTTGTCCTGTCCCAGGCCATTTACTCGCCTTGACGATACACTTGATGCCTTCAACTTATTGTTGTGGTAGAAAGATGGTGAAGGGTTTTCATGATTTAAAAGCGAATTTTGGAATGATGTAAAAAAAATAACAACACATTTTAAGTGTAACTGAATCTACGAATCTTTGCTTAAATATATTTTGACCGAGGTCAGGAAGCACTGACATGGAATATATTGTTGTATAATCATACAGTGGACGAATTGTCTATGTTATTGTTGTAAAATGTATAGATATGAAACCAAAGTAGCTATTGAAAAAATAAATGTTTCTTGCATAGTATTACAAATGCATCTTGAATCGATTGTGCGAAGAGCTACAGGAAATATGTTTTCATGCTAAAATGAAAGTTTGGGATTTTAATGTATATCAAATTAAAGTTGTTCCAAATGGCTCTGATTGCACCTTGGACTAAATTTAGGAACACTTTGAAGGCTCCGTGGAATGCTCACTGATCTGAGGTAGCGAACACTATAGTGTGTGGAGTGGGGGCAACGCTACATCTGAAACATATGGAAAGTTTCAAACCCCCAAAAATGTACTTGTTTCTAGACAAACGCAAGGGAACTGAAAAGTATGTAGAGAGCTTAAAATACCGCGTCTTAGTTGCTATATGGACCTCATTGACAATATAAAGCATGGGAAAAAACCAAACAGTGTCGGAAATGTTAGATATTATAACGTGCGTTAAAGCAAAAGGAAAATATAGACGTGAGTTTAAATCGGATATTGCAGTTGAGGTATGCCGTTGAGCAATGGAAAGAAACCGAACCAAAAACATTGTTTTATACAAAGGTAACATGCGTGTTTATAAATAGTGCCCATAAAGCGTCTCTCCTCCGATGTGGTTTCGGGTTGTGCCGCGTGTTCGGCACGGTGCCTGCTGACCAGTTCTCTCCACGTGCTCGGAGCCCCTTTTAAAAAGGGGAAGAAGCAGAGGTCGCAACCGGGTACCTGATACCCGTACCCTACCCGATACCCGGCTACCCGTACCCGGCCAGGTACGGGTACCCGTTTGCGACCCTGGTGCGGCCGGGTACGGGTACAGGTAGACCCTGAGTCACTGGTGAGTAACTGTTTGTCACTCGTTTCCCAACGTCTTGTCTCTTCTCACAATTCAAGTTCCTAGAATCAACCCACCCGCGCCTGCAACATGGCTTCATCCCAGAGGTCGCAATCAGGTACCCGGCCGGGTACGGGTAAGGGTACCCGTTTGTGACCCTGGTGCGGCCGGGTACGGGTACGGGTAAGGAATCAAAACCCGTTTGCGACCTCTGGGAAGAAGCACTCGGACACGTGGAGCCGAGTTGTTGTGCATCACGCCGAACAACACGCGGCACATCCTTAAAACACATCGGAGTGTCACACCGCAGCAGCCGTGAGAAACCTACGCGGTAGACTTTGTAAAACAAATTTCATAGAGACCAGTTTAATTAATATATGCAACGCATTATGTTATTCACTGAATGTACAGCATTAGATGTCACGTGCTCTTTTAAACACTGCGTCAGCGAGTTTCAATGCCAGTGACAATTTAACAAATGTTGGCATGAATAGATAATATACACAGGTTAATGATTCGATTAAAACTGTCAAGAAAAGTGGGCTTGGGAAGGATGGGTCGCTAGATGAGATTATGTGCGATGGTCAAGAACACATTCCTGCGGAGGGAGCTGGTAGGAACGTTGGGTTGCTCGGTCAATGGCCAGGGTCAACGGCGACGTGGTGTAGGTTAAACGTTGAGTTTTATAAGGGCACCACGGGGTGACCAGCCCCTCCCCACCCAGCCCCACCCCTCCCACCCCCCACCCAGCCCCACCCTCCCCACCCAGCCCCACCCCACCCAGCCCCTCCCCACCCATCCTTCCCCACCCAGCCCCTCCCTGCACGACGGACGGACACAATAATCCCCTGTGGGCTGGTGTAACCAGGAGGTTCCCACCAGTATAATTTTTTCGAGTGGCTAAGCCATCGAACAAAGACGGTCACTGCATCGCAGCGCTTTCAGATGCGCTTCTGCGGCAGTCTGGAGCGCTCTTTCTTCTGATATTAGGAAGCCAATGGAGCTATGCACTTCAACATAAATACATACATACGAATTGAACACGTATAACAGGACGTCCACCAAGGATATGAAGGGATGACATCAGCTCGTGTGCAGGTGCTGGGTGGAGGCTTGGGGAGGCCTTCATCCAGCAGGGGATTGACAATGGCTGATAATGATGAATATATTTAATTAAAATTGTCAAGTAAAATACTGTATATTTCATAAAAAATAGATAGTGCACTATTTATCATATATTTTTATTATCATATCTTGGACTATGTATCACTATTTATCATATGTCGTTGTGTATAAATGGTGTTTTGTAGCACATAATGCATTCTAGCTCTTTATTTTTAGAATACAAGAAAAAATGGGACGCTAAGATTTGTGTGTAATGAAATCATACGCCACTGCAAATTATCCTTTGTGTTAGTTCAAGTGCAATTAAAAATTAATTGAAGCTAACCAATTGTTTCATTAACATAGGATTGAAGCTTTTGTTTTAATATTCCAATTGTTTAATTCTCCTCTGTGTTGCTGCAAATGCTACCATTGTGAAGCATTATGTCAAATATTATAATACTCATACTTTTTCTTGATATTCCCATGGTGCCCAAACATATTAAGTGCCGCATACTTGTACTTTACAAGTACTTTACAAACACCGGCACAAATAATGATATAAACATAGATTTCTATTTTTAAAATGTGAAGCATGCCCCATTAATCGTGGGAGAAAGCCTCACTATTTATGTCTCTTACCACTAAGTGGATTTGTGCCTGCATCACTGCCCATGTCCTATGATTGCCTTACTGTGCATACGGTTAGCAGATGCATTCAAACAGATTTGCTTATGGAAGAACCTTGTCTGGCAAGAAAAAAATGTTCACCATCAAAAGCTCCCTTTACTAGCTACTTAAAAACTTAATTAAAAAAGGGGCTAAAAATAAAGATGAAAAAAAAGAAGAGAGAATTGAGCCTATGATTATAGTCTTAAGGTTAGTGCTGATATAGCCACGAATTGCTGAACTTGGCATATCACTGAGAACAATATGACATGGGCCGGATATGGCAGAAATCAAACGTACTCGTCAGTTTACTTGCAAAAGCTCTCTGAAATCGTGCGACCCGTATGAAACCCACATCGTGAGTCCGTGCATGTGTGGGTTGCTGAAGCACAGTGTGGATTTTGTTGGTGTAAAACTGAAGGAATATTAAAGTTTCAGAAACCTGCACAAATCGGTTAAAGAATCTTGAAGTAATTTTTATTGAATAACGTGAAATATGAGATATATTATGCAGCATATGTATGGCGGGTTTTTTCCGACAAGAGACAACCCAGTCTTAAGCAAAGCAGGGCACACAAATGAGAGCACAGATGGCCAATCTGGCAACGCAGCAACGTTTATTTAACAGGTCTCTCTCTCTCTCTTCGCGAGATAGTCAAGCCTGGTCCAGATTTGCTCTGCATGAACAGATTCTGCTGGGCAACATTGATCTGGAAGGCCCCTATGCTGATAGAACTCGTTGTTATTTACGCATATAATGATGACCTTTTTATAATAAAATAGTTTATCTGTTACTTAGTTGTCAATAGCAACCCACCAAAACAATTCAGCATCTATTGTATATAAAGTGTGAGTGGTAATCTTGATTTGAAGCTTTCGTGACTGCAGGAATCCATACTCTTTGGTTATTTCGGTAAAGTCACGAAAAGCTTTAATATGATAAATACAGGTACTGTAATCGCAACAAAAGTTGGATGTTAGAATTATAAGATATCATTTATCTTAAGATTAACTTAAGAAGTCAATAGTTAATTACATATTAATAGCACTAAAAGAGTTTGTTTGTGCAATGTATTGAAAGTTAGTTAGAAATGCAAACCGCTTTATCCATTCCATTCGATATCCCTTTCCCAAAACCTTTGCCCCCCCCCTCCCCCCCTGATGAGCTTCTTATTTTTGTTAAAAATAAGTGCTGCAACTGATTAACACTGTTTGGTTCTTTCGGTAAAGTCACGTAGAAAGAAAATAAATTAAATAATAATAGAATACGACTTTTCGATTGCAACACAAGCAATCGTCATCAGGTAAGAATGAATGAGAAAACAAACTTAGTAAGCTTAGAAATGCAATGCAATGCAACACAGAGAGTCGGCTAACACAACAGTCAACACCTTACCTGGTTAATTACGTTCTTACAAAGATTTGAAAATTTGAGATAGACAAAAGACAGACACGGAGACACATAGACAGACACACAAGCAGAGAGAGAGACACACACAGAGACACACAGAGAGAGAGACACACACATAGACACAAATTTAGCAATCTTTGGAAGAACGTAATCAACCAGGTAGGGTGTTGACTGTTGTTAGCCGACTCTCTGTGTTGTATTGCATTATATTTCTAACTTTACTATGTTTGTTTTCTCAACATGTCCTGTAGGCACCAACCGGGTTAATTCTCCTTAGCGGTGTATCGTCACCGTTATGGTGGCAATATGCGCTTAGCCTTCGACAATGGGAGCTCAACCACCGATGAAGCTTGGAGATCTGAATGGAGTTCAAATATCTCACGAACAACAAGCACATTGTGAAGGACCCACTACGCAGTAGATCTTCCACGAAGCTCATGGTCCACCCTAAACCGCATCCAACAAGCTTGTTGTGTCCACATTTCATGGTATGCCTAAAAAAATCATAGTTTGTATGTATCTTGATTTGAAGCTTTCGTGACTGATGACGGACGCTTGTGTTGCGCCCGAAACGTCGTGATGTATTTTATTTTATACCTACGTGACTTTACCGAAAAAACCAAAGAGTATAGTTTGTATGTATGTTGAAGTTCTTTCGTACCGTACGTAGCCAACCGTGCTAATCGGAGGTGCGGGGGAAGGACAACAAACTAAACACAAAAGGTTTTTGGAAGGAAATTAGTTTTCAATCTAGATATAAAAGCGCATAGCTCCAGTGGTTTCCTAATATCGGAAGGAAGAGAGTTCCAGACGGCCGCAGAAGCGCATTTGAAAGTGCACGATGCAGTGACCGTGTTTGTTCGATGGCCAGCCAAAAACCGCTGCGAGCATGACCAGATTTCGCGTGATGATTTATGCTCCATGACGAGATCTTGCGATGGATTGCGGTTCATTTGTAGCAAGCACTTTGTGTGTAGTTTAATCAGTGCAAATTTACTTTGATTTATGGAAGAGAAGCAAGGACTATGAGAAAGTAAATGAACAAAGTCGGAATAGTGTGCTAAGGTACGGACAGCGCTTGCAATTACACTGCCAGTCAGAAACAGTAACACGTGGTTTGCAGAACATACACAAGTAATGGACATCACATTGACGTCTTCTTGGTTCTTTCGGTAAAGTCACGTAGAAGGGAAATAATAAAATAATATACATAAAACATAATAAAATAATTCTCACGACGTTTCGGCCACAACGCAAGCAGCCGTCACCTGAGGACGTGACTTTACCGAAAGAACTTTACCGAAAGAACCAAGAAGATGAATCCCTGCAGTCACGAAAGCTATAAATCGAAATATCACATTGACGCTTAAGAAAAGTGAGTAGTATGGATGGTGACCACTGGTCAAGACTAACGATAGAGTTGTAGCCAAAGAAGGGAGGGAACACGCCCAAGAAGACGTCCACCAAGGAGACGGAGCGATGACATCAGCTTGTGTGCAGGTGCCAGATGGATCGTTACATTGTGGGATGAGGCACGGAAATTGCCTTGTGATGGAGAAGTGACGCTTGCTCATGTGAAGGGCTTCTTAACGTTGTTTTCAAAACAAGAAGAAGCAATGGGAATGCAAGCATACATAATTATAAACAGGACATTCACTTTTTTGAAACACAGCTCAATAATATGCTGGGAAACTAAAGCAACCAACTAAATGTTTATCATGCCGTGCGATACTTAGGGGCTGAAGAAAACATGCAAATTGAGATGAGTTTCAGTTGAGATTTACTTTTTTTGACAATAGACGACACACACTTTGTATGTAGTGGAAGGCATATGCAAATATTGACAATTTTCTAAATATATTTCGTCTAATTTTGTGCAAGAGGCTTTCTGGTGTTTGTGTAACCGCACACACAACGTCACTCGATTGATAAATATCTAAAATAAACCATCAAAGTTGATGACAAACACTCTTTAGGGGATTGTATAAATATTGTTCTACAACTGGGCACACAGATAACACAAACAGCAAGCCCGATAAGTAGTCATGGAAACGAAATATACACCACGGTTATTTATATACTTAATATTCCGCTTTGTTTACCCGGGAAAGCCTCAATGAGTCCCAAGAATCATTTTTAAGAGGGTCTTGCCAAGTTTACCGGGAGGGAGGGCAATTTTTGTCCCATATAATTTCGGTTGAATAATTTGTAGGTAACTTTTCAGCGACGGGAGGAAACCGTTGAATCTGGAGGAAACCCCGTGCAGAACAGGGTGGGGTGGGGTGAGAACAAGCATACACCACCACACAAAACGGTGTGCCCGAATCAGAACTGGAAGTCATCTTCCTTTTGAGGCGCCAGTGTCAACCACTGCGCCATCCCCGCCTTCCAGAGTAAAACAACCGTCAGCAGCTAAAACAGCTGCAGCAGCCGATTTTCTGTGATGAATACTACGCCTTAATTGCACCTCGGCACTTTGTAATCAGATCGGTTTTGTTCGATGCTCAATTTCAAGCAGAACTGTTTTAAATAAATGCTATACGCATTCGTAAGAAATGGCCAACTTTTTACAATCACGTGCCAGCGGTTTGGATGGCCATAAGGGGCACATTAGCTGTTTTGGCAACGAGCAGTAAGCAAATCTGCGTTGCTACCCATTTATTTTAAGAAACTGGATGAATGGCTTACAGAGAGAAATCGAACCCTTGACCTCTTGAACCAAACTCAAGGTTTAAGTCCCAGGCTACGAGGGCAGTCTCATTCACGTAGAGATTTGTGTCCGGAAACAAAAGCGCACACACACACACAGACATAAAACACTAATCCCATGTGCGCTTTACAGCCAATTGTCGATCGACTGCTGGATGAATGTCCTCCTATGTTGGTCACGGGAGTTGTTTGACCATACTTCCACAACACCGGTCAGCCAGTGTGGGACGATGAGAGGGGATAATGTATCGGTTCATTTATCCCTTGCCACTGATTCCATCCATGGCCTGGAATTGAACTCATGTTGTTATATTCATAGTGTAGTATGCTGACTGCTGCACCGCTGCTTCACCCCCCCCTCTCCATGTACACTTTAATAAAGCAGAATTAAAAACGTACATAAAATGGAAAAAAAAACTGAAAGGTCCTGCAGTAAAATGTGTATTGCTTGGCTACGATCTAAATATATTTCAGTCATGCATGTTAAACTATGAAATAAATATGCGGTGTGCGTGTCCTTGGTTAAACGCTTTGTGATGGCAGAAGGACAAACAAAAATAGTAAACATGAGGTCATCTGCATCGGGAGTTTCATTGTCAGCAGGTGATGTCACAGGTTCTGCATTAGATTAGATACGCTTTCATCAAGGCACAACTCATACACATCGTTGGCCTGCTGTACACTTTTTTAGGTTTTATTTTTGTACTGAACCTCTTCCCTGCCTATTTGTATGACATTGACAGTGGTTGGTTGATCCTCAGCGAGTAGCATAAATGCTCTGTGGTTAAGGGATTGGCTTACAGGCAAAATGTGGTGGCATTTCACATGAGTGGATTATGTTCTTGTATGGGGCGAGTGTAAATTGAACAGTTTGCTGCATTTTACTATAATATCGTCGTTTCCTTCAAGGTGTTAAGAGATACGCATCTTCAGGGCTATCCAGCGAGGTGGCTCAGTGGAAGGTTAGGGGATGACTCAATCCATCACCCTCTCTGGGGCCAATAAACCGCGTACCACTTTGTGAGCAAGTCAACATTGGTTTGTCCTTTAGGGATAGCCGCGCGACCACCATAGTAATGTGGAATTTTCCATCGCTGGCTCATTTGTGCAGGAATACCTTAACTTTACTTTTTTTTGCTACAATATATTGTCGGCTATCATCCTGCATTCTATGAATAAGTATCCTGTGCAATGTGCAGGGTTGCAGGCGGCATCTACATGTGGATTGCGGTCTTTGTTTTCTTGTTTGTTGTTTTACGCTGCTGTGTGTTGCTGCTCGCTTGCTATTGTGGGCCCTGTAATCAGCAACTTTGTAAACAAACAAAAACACATGGTTCCCTATGCTAACTCTGGAGCCACCGCTATAACTGCAATTGGCCAAATATCCCGATGCTGACAAGGTACCAGCTAAATTACTAAATTGAGAGATTATAAAATTGATTTCTGTTCATATGATTGTGGTTATGGTTGTACTTTATAAATCCCTAATCTCTGCCATTACATACAATTAAACAAGAAAAGGTAAAAAAAGAAAAACAGAGCAATGTCATACAATACACTATTAGACATTATTGTAAAAAAAGAAAAGTCAATCCTATGTGTTAGTGAATCTTTTAATATTTTAGGCAGGAAATGGCAGGAGATTCGTTTTAAATTTTATTTATTTATTTCTGAGGGGGGACCCCCAGACCCTCTGGAAGATTTGGTCCCCCCCAATGTTGACTCCATGGCTACGGCCTTGGATTATAACATAGCAACACCTTCCCCCACCTGCTGCGAAAATATGGCAGGACCCTCCTGAAAAATGGTTTGAGATTCGAGTGAGGCATTAATGGATAAACAAGCATAGCAAAAAAAAATAATAATACTATAGCACCTTCTGTGTGGGCCAGGGTGGTTGAAACGCTTTGTTCACGGTGTGTCAAGCCACTGGGCAATCTGGCCAAACCACGTGTTTTTTATTTAGTTTCATTATTTATTGTGTCTATTTTGTTTATGTTTATACTCCTGCCAGTGCACCGCGTCTTTAGATGTTTAGGTATTTAGACGCAATATAAATACAAATTATTACTATTAGAGTTGCTTGTTATTCCACAGGGACGAAAGTCAACAGGTCAGCATGGATAATGCTGTTTTTTCCTTCCACTAAATACTATCTTTCACGTTTACATTTGCAGTTACATATAAATTGGCTCCTTAACTGCAAGGCGTAAATGTGTAAATGTGCCACAAAACAGTAGCTGACAAAAAATGTAATGCGTAGCTCTCCGATGTGTTTCCAGCTTGTACCACGTGTCTTCCAGCATAATGTCCCACATTTCTCTCAAAGCTGGGAGCTTCGGACATGAAGCTCCGAAAACCTGGAGCGTAACAGTCATGCTGTTACGCTCCAGAAAGACTTGAGAGGGAGACACAGCAGAACCGCAAAACCCTCCAGAGTAGTAAATTGCACAACCTAAAATATGCCACGCGCCCATTACAGGCCATAAAATAAACGCAAATATCGCACCTCCTGGCTTTGACATTCCTCAAGGCACTGATGTAACACCATCAACTTCATCAGAATATCGACAGGTCTTGGCGCACATCTCCTTCATGAATGGGAAATTACATGTCACAGCAGTGCGATTGTGGCCATGTAAGCCAAACTATGGGCCCATATGGTCAAACAATGTAGGCTGCACTCCCTCAGTAAGGAGAAATATCAAAACAACACAAACTCTCTCTTCAAGCTCTCTCGTGGCCAGCGGGCCTCGATATTGGCATCTAGTTCCTAAACGTATTGCTGCCATACGTACGGATAGATTGGCGAGCACATTAATGGGGGATGGAGAGTGGGTTTTTTCACACCAACAATCTACTAACTATACTCTTAGTTCTTTCGGTAAAGTCACGTAGGTAAAAAATGAAATTAAAGTTAATAATACGGTCCCATCTGATGACGGAGACTTGTGTTGCCTCCGAAACGTCGTGATTTTATCATTTTATTTTTTATTAATTTTAATTTCATTTTTTACCTACGTGACTTTACCGAAAGAACTAAGAGTATGAATCCTTGCAGTCACGAAAGCTTCAAATCTAGAATCTACTAAAACTGTCCTCCTTTGTTTAGATGTTGCCACTATATTTAGCTCACACCCAGTGGTTGTGGTGGTGGTGGTGGTTGTTGCTATCTGCTCCCGCGTGCCGTAAGTCAAACGCAGCTCGCCACTCTCCTGTAGGGAGTAGAGAAATGTTTCCCACACTTACACGCCGCTGACCCGCTATAGTTATGATGTCACGCCTGGCCAACATCAGGAAGGAAACGCTTTATATGGCGCTTTCATAATTTATCTGTAAAACCACGTGGCCTGTAGTTCACTTTTGCTCCGTTTCGTTTGAGCCGCTGGATTAAATCGTTAATAGAGGTGTCTATAATATCTCCCCCGCCCGCCTTTTGCTGTTTTTTTTTTTACTTTTTCAGCAGCGGTTGAAGAACCATGCCAAAGAGTTCAATGATAGAGGCAGGACGCTACTCGTTCTGTTCAGCAGCCCACGGTCACCAGTGTTCGGAACCTTAGTCACCGCCACCAATGACTAATGCGCCGATCGTACAATCCACAATGCCCAACAGCTGTGGACCCTTTTATGTTTGTGAAGAAAATATGTTCACACAGTGGTGGAGGGAGAGAGGGGGGGGGCTCCTCTTGCCGCGAAAGATGTGCCCTTGAAATACGAAATGTTTAATGAACGTCGCTTCCACGTTGTATACAGAAAGTTGACTTGAGCGGCAGTCAAGAAATGGAACACATCCGAGAATGCCAACCACCTGAGAGATGGAGTGATGAAATCAGCTCATGGGCAGGTGCTAGGTGGCTTGCTGTGTCACAGAAGGATGGGATGTGGGTGGCGCCCTTTGGTTAGGCTCTCGTCCAGGAGTGAGTTGATCATGGATAATGACGACTGTCATTTCACTGAGTGGTGACATTTCTCATATTTAGTTGGTGCAACTGACTGCTGATGAGTCCCATGAGAGAGAAAACCGGTCTAGAGTTTGCCCCTGGTCAGCATGAGTCTGGAAGGCCAATAGGCCCACTGATCAAATATATTTCCATTTTACGTGGCAATTTGGAACAGGAGATTTACGTAATTTGTAGTCAATGCATTGACAACAAAATGTACAACTCCCAATGCAGATTGATCCCCTTCTTCATGCATGGTGGGTCCCTGTCATGGTTATAGCTGTGAGGGTCTTCTACAATCACTCACCAATTGCAGAAGTACCCCGTGTCACGAGCAAATGAAGTGGTGGAAAGAGTTGTAAGCCTTTTGCGTGATCTGAACGAATGGTGTGTCAACCAACAAGGATAGAGACAGCAGTGGTGTGGTATTGAGAGGGGATATCAGTGGTGTAGAAACAGAATAACAGTGGTGTCGAGAGTTGATATCAGTGGTGTAGAGACTGGAGGATCTTGATGATGATGGTGGTGGTGGTGGCGGGGCACATATCAGGTAATTGTTACAACATTAAAACAACAGGACAAAACTTTGTAATGTTGCGTTAGGGTGAAACTGCCTAGTCTAATATCAGTATTGAGTCAAACTGAGCGCTGGCGATTGGACGCGATGGGTGTGCATACCTGTAAACCATTATCAGTGCCTATCTTATTACAAACTCAGACCTTATTGGTCACCCCGTGCCCTTAAAATCTCAACGTTCACCCTACATCACAAGGGAGAAACACAAACAAATATACACTTTTTTGCCCCTATTGAAACGGATGTACGCCGTATGGACCTGAAAGCTCAATTTTCCAGTACAAGAATACGGGTAAACCGTATGGTTTGACAGGTGTGGGGGTGTGTGTGCTTGGGCCTGCAAACACGCGTTGAAAATTAGGCGTGGAAATGTTAACCCAACGAGGCTATATCTGTAATTGTGGCTTTGTACGTCAAGCAGTGGCGGGAAATGGCATTTCTTGTTCTTGGACACTCTATTGCCCCCCCCCCACCGCCGCATCAGTCAAAATAATTCAACGTGCAATTCTGAACGAGGGCCCAACGATGAAGCTCAGTTTGGTTTCCTGTTCTCAGGGAGAGGATGTGTTTTTCTTCCGCAGCTTATGCCCTTAAAAATATGCTTCAACATCTTCACGTTGCACCCAACCAAAGAGGTGTGTTCCACTTTGGCGTTGTTTCACAGATGATATGTTTGCAAGTTCAGATGTTATTCCCATTTCTGTTTCGTACGTGCTATATTTTCAAACATATTAATTTCTTTAACGGCGGCAGAAGTAACAGAATGTTCTCCGTGTCAGATAAAAGTGTGGCGTTGAACCAGTTTAAACATTTAAATCTTGTTTTGTTTGCGTAATCTTGTTTCAAATGCATTTTTCAGTGTTGATGTTTTTTTTAAAGAAACGCTAAACGTGTTCCCAACGTGTCAAAAGCACGGAGGTCCCCCCGCCCATTGGGTCATTTGGAAACTAATAGTCGAGAACCAACAATAGAATTAGTGTATTCCACAATAATGTTATTACGAACAAAACAGTGTCATGGAGACAAGGAAGAGTGACTAACATTTCATGGAGCCCCACCAAGGTAATTGCTTAATCACTTCATTAAAAAAAACGCAGAGAAAACATATACCTTACTGAAGTGCTCCATTTCAATGACCATCAGAATACTTAAGATAATAGTTTCCCATACTCCTGCAACGGTTACAAGAATTCCTTTAATTGGTGATGAACACAAATGTGTTTTGGTATTCCCCTTAGGTTTCCAATCAGTAAAATTGGTTTAATAACTATGCCGATTATTTTTTTCCCCGTGGCATTCCTCTTTGTTTGGGAATGCCATTAGGCAGGAAATTTATAGATCATGATTGGTAAGAACAATATTTGCATCGCCCTCATTAGTCATTGCCACGCAGCTTTCACGAGCCGGTGACGGGATGACACACCAGGCCCTCGGGGGTGGGAGCATGGCAGGCAGTATTTTGGGACGGTGATGATGACGATGAAAATGCAGGGGCCTGTGTTGGCCCTCTGCCATTCTCACAGGGTAAAAGCCCTATTATAGAAACCTCACGTTACCAACCCTCGGGTGCCACGGCGGCGTAGTCCCCGTGCCATGTAGGGCCAGTGATGCAAGTGACTGGGGAGGACCCTTGTAAAGTGTGAGCAGGAATTTTTATAGACGTAGTCAGCGCCATGTGTCACGACCTGGAGGGCGCTGGTTTATTACAGAGCGAAGGCGTGGTGGTGGCTGTGGTGGCACGGTGGAGGGTAGGTCCTGGTTCCATGATGTCATGGGTTTAGGTTAGCGGACGTTTGTCGTTTGGCCACAATGGGGGTCAAGAAAGCCATCGTTTATTTTGCGGCGATGACACATTTCACGTGACTAAATAAACCTTTTACTTGCTTCGGTCCTGAGTGAATAGGTATCATGTTGCCTCTTTACATAATGTGTAGGATGCCAGGTACCTATACAAATCTAAATTATTCTCGTCCATCACTTTACACAGACAATTTAAAACGGGGCATTTCATTTACTGGCTATATATTTCATATATTGCCTAGTGCTGTTTTTTATTATTACAAAAAAAATATTTATATTTTTCCAAGTCGATTTAAAATTGTGCTATCGGCAACGTATTATGGAACGAAGTATTAAGAAGTGTCTCAGAGCAGTGCATTCGTCAGAGAATTACTTATGTAAGCTGAGATCACAGATCTACATCTAACATCTCTGTAATCATTTGAATCCACATGCCCTGATATAGAGGTCATCACACGGCAGTCAAACCAATATCATTTTAACTCTCAGATCTGCAATGTAGCCAACTTACGTGAAAACTAATTTCTCCACAGCCACAGAAGACATGGGTGAGATCATCAGCTCGCTACATTTGAGAAAATGTTTAATCTCGCGTACCTACCCACAACTGAATCCCGGATCTTAATAGTGGCGATTTTATTATTTGATTCCTGAACCACCCTGCCACCTTGATAATTATCAGATTTTAATTATTTCACACTTTGTATTTAAAACACACAAATTATAACTTAGCGTGCAATTTTGGTGGGGAAACTTAAGAACTCACTTCCTGCCTCATAGCGAACTGTAATGCCTCATTATAAGCAATGGGTGACTCTGCTTAGTTTTCTAGGCAGGCCATCAGGTATCTTTGAATGTCTCCAAAAAAATGTCACGACACAAATCAAGCGACTGATTGTGGATACTCCCACCCCTTCCAAGATGTCCGGTCAGTATGGAAGAGGAGGATGAATGCCCTTCTAGAGGGGCTCTCTAGAGCTCCCTCTAGTGGAGGCCCTTACGCGAGCAGGGGCGTGGACAAAGAAGTTGCAGGACTGTACCTTTACGATGTATTACTTAACGTTATCAATCTACTGCGAGCTGACACTTTCAAAAAGCCTAAAGGAATCAATTCTAGATTTGAAGCTTTCGTGACTGCAAGGATTCGTACTCTTAGGTTTTTTTCGGTAAAGTCACGTAAGAAAAAAAAAATTAAAATTAATAAAAGTAAAATAAAAATCACGACGTTTCGGAGGCAACACAACCTTGTGTTGCCTCCGAAACGTCGTTTTTTTTTACCTACGTGACTTTACCGAAAAAACCTAAAAGCCTAGGGGAATATATACGCAGTACGTTTAACTTCTATTTATTCCGCTCAAAAGTATTCAACTTGAAGAGGCCGTGTGTAATGCGTGCATATTGAGAATAGTTATAACGCGAGTTGCACAGTTCGTCCGGCATTCATTGATGAGCTCTCAAAAGCACAGGAAGTCCCTGTTCTGGGGCAAGAAGAACTGTTCGTGAACGTAGCGCAGATGCCGCGCATCCAATCGTGTCTCGAAGAAGATGGCTACATTAAATTGTTTGCAGCCAAATTATTTTGCATTTTATCTTAGGTCGTTGCCAAGCGCACAAATCCCAATGCAGCAATTGCTTCGCCAAATGATAAATCAACAGTTAAATGCATTTTTTATTCCCTTACCAATTCATAAAATCTAAATTTAGATGCGTTTATGCCACATAGTCATAAAAATCTGCCTTGAGGGATTCCGAATTCTGAGTAGTTGGTTTGCCTAAATTACGACAAAATAAATTATTTAATATATTTGTTTCATATTTTAAAAAATTCAAATAATGTATATATTTATAGCCATTAAGTGGACTTGGGCAGGACACATGGCATGATGGGAGTGACAGCCAGTGGTCGAGACTATTCATGGAGTGCCAGCCAAAGGAGAGAACAATGGTTGAGAGGTCAGCATAATGGGAATGGAGTGATGCAATCAGATCGTGTGCAGGAGTTAGGAGGATTGTTGCATTGGAAGACCTCGAGACATGCCAATGTATGTGTAGTGACATCGCGGGATGTCACTGTGTAATGCCGCCAGCCCTAGAGAGGCACGGCGCAGGACTGGGCAACCAGTGGCCCGTGTGCCTGATGCCAGTTCGCCGTTCAAGACATCCTTGGGTATTCTGCCATCCTGCATGCGGCGCACGTGTCCAAGCCATCTCAGGCGCCTATGACTGAGTAGAGAGTACATGCTGGAAATGTTGGCCAAGTTGAGGACTGAGGTGTTAGAAATGCGATCCTTCCATCTGATACCGAGGATGCGCCTGAGACAGCGGAGGTGGAATGTGTTTAGTCGATGTTCTTGATGGGTGTATGTTGCCCAGGACTCAGACCCATAGAGGAGGGTGCTAAGGACACAGGCCCGGTACACCTGTACTTTGGTGTTGAGCGTTAGGGATTTGTTCTCCCACACTCTTTTGGTCAACCTGAACATAGCTGTAGACGCCTTCCCAATGCGCTTGTCAATCTCTGTGACAAGGGACAAATTGCAGTTGATGGTGGAACCCAAGTAGGTGAAGTCCTGAACGGCTTCCAGGGTGTTGCTACCAATGTTTTTTTGGAAGGGGTGTCTCTGACATCCTGGCCCATGACATTGGTCTTTTTCAGACTGATTGTCAGGCCAAAGTTGTTGCACGCATTGGCAAGGTGGTCGATGAGTGTCCGCGGACCTTGTTCTGTGTGAGCTGTCAGCGCGGCATCATCAGCAAATAGTTCTCTGATGAGGACTTTGCTGACTTTGGTTTTGGATCTGAGACGACCGAGATTGAAGAGTTTGCCATCAGATTTTGTATGGAGAAAGACTCCCTCTTCTGCTGTCCCAAAGGCATGTGTGAGCATAAGTGAGAGAAAGATGCCAAACAGTGTTGGGGCAAGCACGCACCCCTGCTTTACACCGCTGAGTATGGGACATTTCTCTGAGGTGGTGCCGCTGTGCTGTATTGTTCCTTTCATGTTGTCATGGAAAGAGAGATGACTGCCAGCAGCTTCGGTGGGCAGTCGATCACTTTGAGGAGATGATAATTGGGTTTTTTACCCTTTTGTCTGGCAACAAAACTGACACCTTTTTTTTACAAGGAGTCATGTTTGCATTGACCACAATACCTGCGGTCGGAATGCAAAAAAAAAACACAACTCTGATCATGTATGCACTGTCCTTGAACTTAGAGGAGTTTGAAGAGGCCTCCCCCACTGATGACGTCAAAGGCCTTTGTAAGATCAATGAATGCCAAGTACAGGAATATTCTCTGTTCTCGACAATTCTCCTGTAGCTGACGCAAGGAGAAGCTCATGTCAACCGTGGACCTTCCTGCTCTGAAGCCACACTGAGCCTCAGGATAAGTCCTCTCAGCTAGTATCTGTAACCTGCTGAGGACCACACAGGCAAAGGTTTTCCCCACGATGCTCAGGCGGTAGTTATTGCAGTCCCCATGGTCACCCTTATTTTTATATAGGGTGATGATGTTGGAGTCTCTCGTGTCTTCAGGCACTGCTCCTTCTTCCCAGCACTGGCAGAGAAGTTCATGGAGTTTTGTGAAGATGGCGGGTTTCGCACATTTCAGTACCTCAGGTGTGATACTGTCCTATCTGGGGGACTTGCCGCTGGCTAGTGAGTTGATGGCATTGTCAAGTTCCTTCAAGGTCGGAACATTGTCCATTTCCTGTATCGTTGGTAAGGGCTTTGCAGCAGCAAGGGCAGCTTCTGACACACCGTTGTCTCGTGAGTAGAGCTCTGAGTAGTGTTCTACCCACCTGGTCATTTGCTCTTGTTTATCAGTGACAATGGCCCCTGTGCTGGATTTCAGGAGGGCAGTCCTCCTAATATTTGGACCAAAGGCTGTCTTGATGCCTTCATACATGGCACGGATATTACCCGTGTCAGAGGCGAGTTGGATCCTACTGCTGAGGTTCAGCCAAAAGTTGTTGGCGCAGCGTCTGGCGGTTGTTTGAGCTGCACTGTGAGCAGTTTTTAGAGCCCTTAATGATCCTGTACTTGGGACTTGCTTGTACTTCAGAAGCGGCATGTGCTTGGCTTGGAGGTTGGGTTCCAACATTGCCAGGTGTTCCTCAAACCAGTCTGTGTTCTGCCTTGTCTGCTTGCCGAAGGTATTGATGGCTGCATTGAAGATTACGTCTGTGATGTACACCCACTTTGTCTACACGCTTCCATTTAGTGTGTCGTGTAGAGGCTGCTCAAGGCTGTGTTGGAATGATTGAGTGAGCTCTGGGAGGGAGGTCTTGGCAGATTTGATTCGTAGGAAGCACTTTTGTTTGAGGCAGTGTATTTTTTTGAGGCATAGTCTGACCTTGCTGGATACCAGGAAGTGATCGGTGTGTCACAGACTGCACTGCGGTAGCTGCGTGTGATGAGTACCCAGTTGAGGAGGGCTCATCGGGTGATGACGAGCTCCAGTTGGTGCCAATTAAGAGACCTTGGATGTCTCCATGACACTTTATTGCAAGGTTTTGTGAGAAAGAATGAGTTTGTGATACAGAGTTTGTGGTATGAGGAGAGCTCCAGTAGTCTTTGGCCACTGGCATTCATCTTTCCGATGCCATGATAGCCAAGGCATGCCGTCCACGTGTCGTGGTCAGCCCCGACCCTTGCAGCATTGAAGTCTCCCAACAGAAACACGTGCTCAGAGCTGGGGATTTTGCTACTAATATTGTGAAGCTTTTCATAGAACTGGTCATGAATCTCCAGAGGTGAGTAGAGTGTTGAGGCTTAGACATTCAGGATGTTTACATGGCCAGAAGCAGTGAGCAGTCTCATGAGCAGAATTCGCTCGGAGCCTGTGGTTCTATCATGCCAAGGAGCGTGTTTTTGATGACGAATCCAACACCGTGTTGCCTTGGTTCGTTCTGCTCTTTGCCTTGCCAGTAGAAAGTGTAAGTCACTCTCTCGTAGTGAGCCACTGCCAGCAAGCCGGTTCTCCTGCAGTCTGCAATATCGTCAGCTCCCTATCAATAACTGCAGTCTTGCGGATGTCCTCAATCTGCAATAGATCTTCGGAGAGTCCAGAACACATTGTACGTACATTCCAGCTTGCGCAATCAAGGGCTAGTACCTTCTTTCCTTTTGTTTTGCTTTGGTGTGTAGCAGGTGTTGCAGTCCACTCATCTGGTGATGAAACATAAGCTCCAAGCACCCATTGGAGCACGTGAGTCGTGGCTTAAAAGCACCTTATTGGCCGGAGGCTGCCCAGCTTGAGGCGGGCGGTAGCTATCCATTGGGGTGCAATGACAACTCTCACCGACGATGGCAACCCGTGGCGTCTATTTTCTACGCCAATCCAAAATGAGCTTATAACCCGTGACTGCTGCAATCCGTGTTTCTTGGCCACAATTAGGTGGCCGAGGAGTGTCCTCTCCCCATTTTTGCACCTCTTGTTGGCGCAAAGCCCGGGCAGGTTACTCTGGAAATCCTGGATTGCCCATGTGTCACTGGTGATGTCCATAGGAGTGCGTAGCACGACGTTTGGTACGAGTTTGGCAGCAGAGGCTGCGTCACAAAACCGCCTGAGGGGCCCCACTCGTGATTTTCTGTAGGGGTTTACTCCCTGAGCCATTGACTCTCCCGAGACACTCGCAAGGCAGTGAGAAAACCCCGTAACCCTGGGAGGGGCCCTTAGCAGGTACTGACTGCCAGGCCAGCTGTGCCTGGGACTCGCGTACGGCAGGGTCGTCACGCCCGGAGGTAGTTTATCGCAAACTGCGGGGGAAGGACGATAAAATAAGCACAAATAGCCGTTCTAAAGAAACGAGTTTCCAATTTAAATTTCAAAGTGCATAGCTTCAGTCGCTTCCTCATCTCGGAAGGAAGAGAGTTCCAGACAGCCGCAGAAGGGCATCTAAAAGTGTGCAATGTAGTGACCGTCTTGGGAGGCCTCTACCGAGTATTGAAAAAATAATGGCTGGTGTTGATGATTACTTCCATGTCCTTTCAGTTGCTAATACCTCCAGTAATAGGTCTATAAATAACCTTATCTGTGATATGAGCAGTTGAATTTCGTGTGAATTACCAACTAAGCAGTTATGTAGAGTGTGACTTAAATAAGTCAACATTAAACATTAGGATTTCCAGATACTGAAAGAAGCATCACGTGATATAAAAATAAGCTGACACAGGCGTGCTATTGGACGCAAAAAAATCTGATTATTATTGTCATTGTCAAGAACCTTATGCCTTTAGAAGCTCCTTCCAATTGTTACATTAAATACATGACTCGTATTACAATTTGGAAATCTCGAGGTTGTAAAAAAGCTTTTAAAGCTCTGCCCTGCCAAAGGTCCAGAACTTGCTATGGACACAAACATATTAATAGCAGAGGTTGAGGCATCAAACTTGTGGTAAAAAAACCGCAGGATCTGCTGCAAAGTCGAAGTAAAACGATACGTATATTTATATTAAATGGCTCATTCAAAATAATGAGTAGGCCCATGTGCAAGTTTACTCTTTGTAAGTTAATTCAAAGTAATAACCAAGAAGCAATGTTCAAACAGGGAACGATAAAAGAATGATGAAGAATTGCTCGCCCATCAGGTCAACACATGTGTTTTTCAAGTGTGGCTGGCCATAATTTGGGTTTATTCTTTCATTCCTTTTCTTAGGTGAGTTCATGGTATGGGTGACTCATTGAACTCGGGTGAACAGCTGCCTGGAGGACACACCATACATGGCTGTAATGGTGTAGCGGATCTCACCTACACGCTCCATCCTCTGCTCAAGCACTTAATGCAGATGGACATCGGTTTCAGAACAAAGGTCTCCTCCATTAGACTGTTATTTGTCCCAGTTGCCAAAGCGGGAACTGGAATGAGTTCACGTGCCAATGTAATGGTTTATTAACGTAAAACAAAACAGCAACATTAGCACGCTGACAATTATTGGTTTGGCAAATGTCGTCGTGATTACCGTTGACAGTTTCTCTACGAGAATAAAAATGTCAAGAGGTTTTTGGAGCGTCACTGCAACGCTGCTGTGGATTTGTATTGGCTTGGGTAAGTGTCTGTTCCTGTGGACGGGAACTGCACGGCTTCTAAAATGTACTTGGCACAATACAACTAAAATATGTGTGTGTACAATCTTCAGGTATGTGGCGTTTATGCTGATTTACACATTCAAAAATACGTGGATTTATTTATGTAGTTGATAACCATAATTACGCAACTCCATGCACCTTTACAATTCAAAGTTTGTATTGTTCTATTCAAACGTAACATCATTGCTCAGGCGCAGTAAAGTGTACAGTACATTCTCAACCTTATTTGTTTAGTTCTTTCACCCTGCCTCTTAACTATATAGCTCCATAAAGCTGTGCATTGTCCAAAGGATAAATGTCCCTTTGCCCGGGGAAAGCGGTGTTTTTAAAGCAGTAAAGTCTTATAAAAATGTTTATTTTTAAATCATCTTCAAATGCCTCCAAAGGACAAAAGGCGTATTCCCACTGCCCGTTGCCCAATCCATCTGTGACAAATCACCCCGAACGCTCAGTCTCTGTGTATTTATATGGCAGTAATTAAGATTAAGCGGAGCAGTTGACACGGCGATTTGTGCAATGCACTCTGTACCCAATGAGTTTGATTTTTTTTTTAACCCGAGTTCGATTTTTGACCACAGATAAAATAAGTGGCGAGTAATGTCTGAATGGACCCCACTTCCCACCCACCCCCCCACCCCCCCCCTCTCCTCTTCACCAACACTCTCTGACCAGCGTGGTGAAGTATGGTCAAACACCCCCCACAACCGCCACGGCATGTGACTCTTTCTGAAACCATCCTGGGCCCCATGGCGTTTCGGGGTGAGATGGCCTTCATCCGGCAGTGAATTAACAAATAATTTTAACATTCGTAAGAATTGGTGCAAGCTTTACGAAAAGGCTGTAAACGAAAAAAGAAATTCGTCTCATTCATGATTTTTCACAACACATTTTCACATATCTGTATTGCCATACATAGATTTGTGTAAATAATAGTTAATCTTGACACATTTTAAATATTGCTCCTATTTCTAGCCATGGCTTTGCTGGAGTGAACCGTTCTACGTGTGTCCCGAGACGGCTCGACACCATCAAGGTATAATCACAGGCAAAGCCTGTCGGTGCCACCACGCGTCGTCCCTTGATTCTTGCCACGGTGGCCAGATGTTAACTACCTCGCCCCGTATACAGGGGGTCGTCGGTTCGGTTCCGACCCCTGACGCCTGCTGTATATTTCGAGTCTGCATGTTACCTCTCCCCATGGTTACGTGGTTTCTTATCCGGATCCTCCGGTTGTTCCCCTCCACACTCCGTTATATGCATTTACATCATAAGTTCAGTGGCCATTACCTGGTCAAATAACAAAACACAGTTTAGTTTTCGTTCAATTTATTTAAGCTACAGTCATTTCTTAGCTGACGCTTGGCGTACAAGATCTACTCTTTTCCTTGGTTGATGACCTCAGGGTACCACTCCATTGCCTGTCTCGGTCACCTGCCCTCCTCCGTCCTGCACATGCGTCCCACCCGTCACGCCTCTCTCTCTTTGACTGCAAGCTGCAGTGCTTTTTTAACCGGGTTCCCACCTGTGACATTCGAAAAAAAAAATCCACACACCTCTGCGGGTCATGAACTTATGTTCGGCTCTTAACCCTAAGTTTGACCTCCACATTACTTTCAAGTAGTTAATATAATCCATTAAAAACGCCACTCTGTTGACATGCCATCATGATCATCATCTTCATCATAGAAGAGCTGTTAATTTGTAGGTCCATACTTTTTGGTTTTTCGGTAAAGTCACGTAGGTAAAAAAAAAATTTAATCACGACGTTTCGGAGGCAGCACAAGCTTCCGTGACGGTTCCACCTGAAGACGGAAGCTTGTGTTGCCTCCGAAACGTCGTGATTAAAATTATTTTAATTTAAAAAATTTACCTACGTGACTTTACCGAAAAACCAAAGAGTATGGACCCTTGCAGTCACGAAAACTTCAAATCTAGAATTTGTAGGTCGTTTGTGGTGGGGTAAAGTATGGGGACTTTCACCTCTTCAAAGGCAGCGCTCCCTCTGGTGGAGGCTCTTCTGCCAGCAGTGGTGTGAGAAATAAATTGCAGGGCTCCACAATTAACTTTCATTTTCTTTACACAAATTCTTCTCGCTGCCTCCGTAGTCTCACTTTCCATATCTTTTAATTCAACGAAGTGGCTTATCAAGTTAACATTTGGAGCAGCCAAATACGCTCAACGCATGTTTATAAATGTGGAGGGAAAACCTGGAGGACCCGGAGAAAAACCCACGCGAGCGCGGGGAGATAGACACGCAAACTCCAAATATACAGGCGTCATGGTTGGGGTTGAACCCACGATCTCCTGTATACAAGGCGAGGCAGTTAACATTTCGACACCACGCAGCCCCTTTCTCACGAGTAAGATACACGAGGCCCAACCCACCCCACAAAAACGATGGTAGCCTTTGGAAGCGTATGTAAACTGGAATTATATGTCTAGATCAATTGAGAAAGATGTGGGTGGTGACTTGGAGGAATGTGTGTGCACGTGTGCGTATGTAGAGTATGACGAATAGATCGGTGCAAGGATAGAGATACAAATGGGTGTGTATATATACACACAGAGAAAATGTATGAGCGACCTTAAAATACATTCTGTGGATTTTTTAAATATTCCATGTTGGAGGTTCTCGTCATTTCCCGTGAAACAAATTATAGCATTAATTTTGTGTGGCAGAGTGGCAGCACAGTGTTTACACCTGTGCCTCAGTAAGAAGGTCCTGGGTTTTATTCCCAACTTGAGCTCATTTCTTCATGAAGTGTGCATGTTATCGCCTTCTTCTAGATGGGTTTTCTCCTGGTTCTTCGGTTTCCTCTGATATATATAAATAAAGATAAAGATCCCCCGTATAGCCTTAACAGACTGTAGGGGCAAGTGCTGTTAGCAAGCACCTATGAAGGCCGGAACGGTACACGAGGGGGTGGGTGGCCAGCACCACGCCCGACCGTCTTTGTCTCCCCAATGGCGATGTTTACACACCGCACCAGGTACTCATTTAAGGCTGAGTCGACTTAGGGGAGGCCCAGGACCGGTTCAGATAATCGTCACTGGTGTTAGCCGTGAGCGGGAATCGAACCCGGGTCGCCAGGTTCATAGCGCAGCACGCGAACCGCTACACTACCGCTCCCCAATATATATACACACACACGCAATGTAACTGGTATTGGCCAAACATCCCAATGCTGAAAAATGACCTGCACATTATTCAACTGAGATTACACATAGCAGTAACATCACCCCAACTCCAAAAAAAAAGTTGGCAGGACACTCCTGAAAAAGAGTCTTGAGACTCAGTGAGGCTTTCCTGAATAAACAAGCTTAATAATAATATAACACCTTAGCCAGTCCCTGCAACTTTGGCTGTGGTGTTTTTCCAGGAATTATTCTTTGTATTGGTCTCATAAAATATTTTAAATATGGGACATCAAAATTATGAGAACCTGACTTTATGACGAAATTTGTAGCCAAGGTTTTGTCCAGAATGGAGCTAGAGGTCTATATTATTGGCCTGCTTTTATGTTGTTTTACTGAAGCAGCTTGCTGTTATTTATTGATCCATTCCTAAAACAGAAGGAGTGGGTGAGTGGTGGTGCAGTGGTTAATACACCGTACTCTGAATCCAGTTACCTGGGTTACATTAGGTGCAGTACCTGGGTTCCCGGCCAAGGCTAGCATTAGTGGTGAGTGATATTTGAACGAAAGAAGGCAACCCACACCGCTCAGCTTGATCAGGATCGGTCAAGCAAGTTCAAGTTCAAGTTCATTTATTAGGTATAGCCCTGTGAGCCATTCAGCTCTTGAATCGGGTGCAACCGCAACAAACAAAAAACAAAAACATGAACAAAAAAACATCTTAAAGTGAATATGTGACTAAGTGCAAACAGAAAATCCAAGAAAAGACAGCAAAAATATTGCAGAAAAAACACCGTACACCAACGCTGTGTGCAAAAATCCCAGTGGGATGCAAGTCAAACAACAACAACAACCACAAGACAACTTAGATTAAGGCCATCAGTCTAACTCTGTACTACAACAACACAAACATGGCTAAACCAATACACTTTTCGAAATCACCAAAATAAAGCCATGAAGGCAATGAAAAAGCAATCATAGGAACTGACGGAATTTTCACAATAAATGGCATAAACAACATGTACTACCAAAACCCTGCAGCCATAGCTGGCTGCATGAGTCACTCCACAACAGCAGGAGCATCAATCGGAGTATTGTAATTTTTCAATGCACCTTTAAGATCAGCACACTAAATCAAAACACAGGTCATACTTTGTAGCGATCATCCGGAGCGAAACATTTTATTTTAGGTCACTGAATAGCACTGGCAGCTAGGGGTGTACAACTCCTCTAAAGCAGTTTTGAGTGAAGATCTCATAGGTAGTGACTCAAGTTTCAATTTATTTGCAACAGCATTCCAGACCCTGGGGGCATCAATAGCAAAGGCCCTTCCTCCAGTATATGTACGGCAATAGGGAATATTAAGCTGGTAAATGAGTGTAGACCTTAGGTCAAATTTGTTCTTTGAAACAGAGACGAGATCCAGCAGGTAATCTGCAGATTTTTTTGCAAGTACATCATGAATAAATAAGATCTGGTGCACAAGCCGTCGAACATTCAGAGATGTTAAGTTTGACCCAATGTAGAGATCACAGTGGTGAGTCCTATATGGGCAGTTCAATGCAAATCTTAAGGCCGAGTGATACATTGAGTCAAGCTTCTTCAGTACAGTACTTGGGGCTGATTTATACACAATGTCACAGTAATCAAGTAGAGGCAGTACGGTAGCTTTAATCAATTCCAAACGGAACATAGGAGGGAAGCAGTGCTTGTGTCGATATAGAAAACCAATTTTAATTTTTGTCTTTTTCCCAATATAATCAATGTGATCTTCAAAATTCAGTTTTGAATCCAGGATGACCCCAAGATACTTATAGATCTTGACTTGCTCTATTTGATCATTATTTAAGGTATGTAATTGGGGAAAAATAACTTCCCGCTTTAGTCCTGGTGAGAAGCATAGCACCTTGGTTTTGGCAGGATTTAGGACTAGTTTAAGAGCAACTAGCTGATGTTGTAGTTTGTTGAAATCACTCTGGAGCTTAGCAATCACGTCATCCGGAGAGCGGCCAGCAGTAATTAGTACCGTGTCATCTGCAAAAAGATTTACCCTGGAATAATCCAGTTCAGTGCCCAAGTCATTTACATAAAGAGAGAACAAGAGGGGGCCGAGAATGGAACCCTGTGGAACCCCTTTTGTTATCTTAACACTGTTTGACCTCCAACCATCTGTGAATACAGTTTGGGTGCGAGAAAAGAGGTAATTTTTTAACCATTTTACTGTGTTTTCGGAAAAACCGAGGCAACTTATTTTACTAAGCAGGATGTTGTGGTCTACTGTATCAAAAGCTTTGGACAAGTCAAGAAAAAGACAGGCGCAGTACTGCTTATTATCAAGGCTACTGTAAATGTGATTCAGAGAGTCTAATGCAGCAGATGTGGTGCTGTATTTTTTTCGGAACCCAGATTGTTTTAGATGTAATAGATTGTTGGCGGACAGGAAACTGCTAATTTGGTAGGTCAATAATTTTTCAAAAATTTTCATCAACGGGGACAAAATTGAGATAGGTCGGTAGTTATTTGGATCATCTTTAGGGCCCCCTTTGTGAAGTGGACGAACATAGGAATGTTTCCATTCTAGAGGAACTGATGCTTCTTTGATGGACAGGTTGAAAATATGGGCTATAGGTTTGTATATTAGGTGACCAACAGTTAGTAGAGCAAAGACGGGAATACTATCTGCTCCGGTAGAGGAGGACCCTTTGAGGTAGGACAGTTGTTTCAGAACATTACTTTCGTGGATTGGCTGAAAACTAAATTCGCTTAATGTTTGGACAGGAGTGTAGGAATTTGCATGAGCAGGGGTGACTCCCAATACATTATCAAATAGGGTACCAGCTTCAGAAAAATGAAGGTTAAAATTGTCAACTATTTTTTGGGGATCTGAAAAATAAACCTTGTGACCAAAATGACTTTGGGAAGCCTTTATCCACCAGTGGATTATGACACGTTTTGAATTATCTTAGCAAAGATGCCAAATATCGCAACTCTTTCTAATATTGTGGGACAAGTTTCAGAACTTTGTGAGTCCAGTCTGTAGCATAGAGATGGAAATATAACACACGGATCAGAAAATCAACTCAAATTAAGCACATTATATTGCCTGCATAGAAAAGTAATAGGGCTTGGGCGTTACACACGATGAATGAGGATGATGACCGGCAGTTGGGATTGATTGTTGAGTGGCAGCATGAAGAAGGAACGCCGATGGAGCGATGGCATAAGCTCATGGACTGTTGCTTCACGAAGCCATGAGAGATGGCGGAGCCTTGATCCTAAAGTGGCTTAAGCATGCCTGGCTCCTCCCCCCCCCCTCTTACCTTATATCATCTCTTGTCACAAGCAGCTCTTTAGCCCACTACAGCAATTCGTTTTTTGCTGTGGCTTTCTCACCTGATGACGAACGCTTGTGTTGCTTCCGAAACGTCGTGATTTATTTTTGTATTTATTTTATTTTATACCTACGTGACTTTACCGAAAGAACCAAAGAGTATGGATCATTGCAGTCACGAAAACTTCAGATCTAGATTAAAGCACTGAATGCTTGTCGTTTAGAAAACTCGGTGGTAACACGTAGCATGGGCGTCCAGGGATTGCGTGATCTTTGAACTTTAAATGTGTTTGTGTAACGTGCATCATGCTTGTCTTTACCAAGCCAAGGGTCTGAACATCACATGTGAAAAAAAAAAACTTTCAGGCATGTGTGTCACACGTAAAATATGCCAGATTTAACATTTAATATCCGGTATCAGAGTCGTAAGAGATCATTGTTTACTGACCATGGCCAACTGCAAACTAGAATCTATTCTGATTTTGATAGCTAAGCGGGGTTTTGTGCCTGGTTAATACTTGCACGGGTCACCACCGGGACCTGCCAGGGGCTGTTGGCGTGGGGAGATGGCAGTGCCGAGTGCAATCCCGTCTTGTAAGTGTGTGTGTGTCTGTGTGTGTGTCTTGTAAGTGTGTGTGTGTGTCTGTGTGTGTGTGTCTGTGTGTGTGTGTCTGTGTCTGTGTGTGTGTGTGTGTGTCTGTGTGTGTGTCTTATAAGTGTGTGTGTCTGTGTGTGTGTCTGTGTGTGTGTGTGTGTGTCTGTGTGTGTCTGTGTGTGTGTCTGTGTGTGTGTGTCTGTGTGTGTGTCTGTGTGTGTGTGTCTGTGTGTGTCTGTGTGTGTGTCTGTGTGTGTGTGTCTGTGTGTGTGTGTGTCTATGTGTGTGTGTGTCTTGTAAATGTGTGTGTGTCTGTGTGTGTCTGTGTCTGTGTGGGTGTGTGTCTGTGTGTGTGTGTGTCTTGTAAATGTGTGTGTGTCTGTGTGTGTGTGTCTGTGTGTGTGTGTTTTGTAAGTGTGTGTGTGTCTTGTAAGTGTGTGTATGTGTCTTGTAAATGTGTGTGTGTCTCTGTGTGTGTGTGTCTGTGTGTGTGTGTGTGTCTGTGTGTGTGCGTGTGTCTTGTAAATGTGTGTGTGTCTGTGTGTGTCTTGTAAGTGTGTGTCTTGTAAGTGTGTGTGTGTGTGTCTCATACGTGTGTGTGTGTCTTATAAGTGTGTGTGTGTCTTGGAAGTGTGTGTGTGGGTCTTATAAGTGTGTGTGTGTCTTATATGTGTGTGTGTCTTGTAAATGTGTGTGTGTCTGTGTGTGTGTGTGTCTGTGTGTGTGTGTGTGTGTTTTGTAAGTGTGTGTGTGGGGGGGGGGTCTCCGTGTATTTCTGATTTCCTCCAACATGTCAAACACATTCATAATATTGGCCAAACGTCCACGTGTAGGACCCTCCTAAAGAACTAGTGCTTATACTCAGTGTGGCTTTCCTGGGTTAATCATTTGAATCATTAGTATCATTATTACATATGGCTAGCCATTGTTTTAAATATTTTCATCAGTTAAAGGCCATCTACATCATGTGAATGTAACACAATATTGCATAGCGTACTCTGCCCTAACATTTCTGATTGTAGTATTAGCAGAAATAGCATTAATGAGGGGCCCTTTCTCATGTGTGAACATTGTAAATCTCTTGACAGCAGCCCTGAGGCCATGTTTTATTCAGAAATACATTTACTACTGTCTGGCCTTAATCCCTATTCCACTGGGCAATTTAAACGGGTCCCAGAGTTTCGAGGTTATGAGTAAGCTCGTTAAAAGCTCTGCTGCGATTTTCTAGATGATGTTTTTTAGTTTTTAATCTCTACATTTGTACCGGCTAGAGGCTTTTCGCACAAGGTGTACACGCAAACTTTGAGCCGTACATTCGCCTGTCGGCATCACGAGGTGCCATGGAGGCGGTGTGTGAGCTGAGGAACGGCACCGTGCAGTGAGACAGTGGTGATATATGCCCATATAAATGTTAAACATTTTAGTACGCAGTGTGGGTCTTGAAGTCTTGCAAGCGAGATATATTGTTATTTGCATTGTTTGATCGCTGGGACATGACATTTATGTGAGCTTGAAAGCCACGTGCAACTCTATATATTCAACATGTTGAAGAAACGTGCATTCTCTTGTTACTAATAATAGAATATATTTTTTAATGTTCAGCTTCAACCCATACGTTTGTGCTTTACATGCCTATTTGCAGTCATTAATAAACTACAGATGCAACTAATGCTCCACTGAACACTCAGATGCGACACGCATGATGTGCACAATGAACGAACACAGCGTTTTAGGCAAGCGTGCGTCTTAACATATTTTCACACGTCCACGTGTAGCCCATCCAATTAAAAGCCGTTATTTATCACGAGGGGGCCATATATAAACGACATAGAGATGTTTACGGACACATTCATGAAATGCTTACACAAGGCCTACTCGAAGCCAAAGCAATGTTTGATCTGAACTCCGCATAACACATTTTTTTATCGGCGTATAGAATAGTTCTTTAATGAAATGCCATTAGAATGGCTGCAGGTGTTACCTGCTTTCCGCTCTCAACATAGGCTTGTAAAATATGGTGAAAAGTGCCTCAGGACCTATCGTTTTTTTTAAAGCGGTTATGGCCCATTACTCTGGCGGTATGACCAAAGGAACTCGTAACTTTCACACGCCAGGGAGGACGGAGAACCATCACATCACCAGCTGGGCTGCGTTATATGCATGCTTCACATCTTACCTCAGTTGTACGTTACGCAAAATGCGTCGCTTTATAGGAGCCCAAGGTGACAAGAATTCTCGTCATTAAACTGCATTCCCAATTACAGGATACAACCATTTCTGGGAATGCTTCACTCGCCGCGACACCGAATGGAATGGTTGACATCGGGCGGCGTTTGCCCGGCAAACGTGTGGCTGGGAAAATATCACTTAGTGCAGCAAGGGGAATAGGAGGTCTTGCACTCCTTTGAAAGGTGCCGATACACGTGACCCATCTGCGTAGTTATCCCTCTGCTAGATCGTAATTCCCATAGCGCACAATCTGACAAGTGGTGAGAAACGTGGCATTTTTTTTCCATCTGCAAAGTTTCCACTCATGTACAAAGATTTAGCCAAAGGATTTTCAATAGGATTTTTTTCCCCTGAACATATGCTTGAAATGCTGTGGTTTGGCCAATGGAATCTGCCCAGAGGGTGTTTTTTTTTGTTCGTGTGCACATGTCACAGTACATTTCTTTGGGAAAGCCCCTGGGTATAACGGAATGCCATTATACGTTTTTCTGTTGCACCTTGGAGCTCAAAAGCCACGTCCAAAATACGGTTGATTTTCATGTTTGTTGGAGTAATGTACAAATATTGTGTGACATTATAACCATCACCAGAGGAATGCGCCATATGCCGCCCGCCCGCACGCGTTCTGGTCCCACATTGCATCAAGAATCACTAATACTGCATGGAGTCATGTTGTAATATATTATGTTTGTGATTTCTCTTTTTCATTTATTTCTTTAAGCTGACTTTGAAGCTTCTCCACAGTCCTGTTTTCATAGATTTTCTAAGAATGAAGATTTTCGGAATCGCATGCGTCACTGAACGTGCTTTAACAAATGACCGAGGCACCACTTCGGTCAGATGACATGTGTTGCATTCTTGTACAAATGCAGCCGTTGTGCTAAAACCATTTTGGGAAGGCACGCATTTAATAAAACTGTGTTTCTGCAGGGTCGGGGTGATGATAACCGCAACAGCTCTGAGTTGATGTCTTACATCCACCCGGCCCCTTGCACAGTAAATGTCATGTTGCACCTTTCCACGAGGCGTCATCCCCCCACACAATGACACGTGACGTTCCCTATAAGTGCAATTACACGCGAGTGTCAAACTTTCTCGGAGGGTGTTCGCCGAAGAGATGGAGCAACATGATTAGATCTTGTGCAGGTGCTGCATGGATTGTTTCATCACAGGGTCGTGCGAGGTGGCAGCATCTAGGGGAGGCCTTCATGCAGCAGTGGACTGATCCTCTGCTGATGATCATTGTTGTAGTATATGTTCAAGTTCAAGTTCATGTATTAGGTATAGCCCTATGAGCCATTCGGCTCTTGAATCGGGTGCAACCGCAACAAACAAAAAACAAAAACATGAACAAAAAAACATCTTAAAGTGAATATGTGACTAAGTGCAAACAGAAAATCCAAGAAAAGACAGCAAAATATTGCAGAAAAAAACACCATACACCAACGCTGTGTGCAAAAATCCCAGTGGGATGCAAGTCAAACAACAACAACAACCATAAGACAACTTAGATTAAGGCCATCAGTCTAACTCTGTACTATAAAACGCTAGAATAATTATTCTGCACAAGAGAAATTGGGCTTTTGTTGACATATGTGACGGTGATTGAAGACACGTTTAAAACATCTTAATGGTTTCGGAAATATCTTCATGATACTCCCTGCCCTTGCAGATTTACACATGCCCACATCTGCCACCTAGCTCTTTCACATAGCATGCACAACGTACCCAGGGTCTGGGCGTTGCTTTTGTTACAATCAACTCTCTAGCAATGTGCACCAAATATGTCATCCTCGGCTAGATTCCCTCGCCTCTATCCACCCCCTCCACTGACTTCTCATCGCCAGCACGGTAAGCTACAAGATCGCCCGCCTGTGCAACCGTGCTTCTCCTTTCGACTCTCTTGGCTCTCCTGACACTCTGCACTACAGCTCATGGTCGTGCCTCTCGGTGGCACGACTCACAACCTCCTCCTCCTCTGTGTGACCAAAGACTAGGACCGTCGCTCTGTTGCAGTACTCGCCATCTGAAATGCTACTCCGCTGCGAATTCACAGCATTCAACCTCCACCGACGATAAGAAACACGTAAAAAGCCACTTCTTTATTAACCTGGCCCCCACCTCTGTCAAGCTGGCTTTCAAGCTATACTCAACTTGGCTCCATGCCTCTGGGTCACGGTCATTTACGTTTGTGAAATAGTGTCTGCATTATAAATTGCATTTTGATTATTATTATTATTTCACAAACGTTTTTCACGTGACTAATGAAACCCATAAAAAAAAACTGGTGACAGTTGTACTATGTATGTATGTACGTTGGACTTTCTTCATACCGTACGTTGCCAAACCGTACTAATCGGAGGTGCGGGGGAACGGCAATAAAGTATACACAAGAAGCAATTCTAAAGAAATTAGTTTTCAATAAAAATGAAAAAGATGCCTGTATTAATATAAACATTTGTCATGGCTATATGATTGTAATACACAAATTGTTTCATCATAAATGCATTGAAAATAAAATAGTCTGCCCCAAAAACAAGTTATGAGGATCTATGTGCGTATACTTAATGAGGTGTTTGTTTCTGGTTGTATTGGTGACCATTATGACATTTGGAGTTCTAATTACATGATATTGTGAAAATGGTCTGCATATGGATATTTACTTATCTATGTTACTATTGGCAATTTAATGAGCATCTTGATAAGAGCAACTTTTTATTTTCTGAGAGTTGAGTCGCAATATATGTTTATAAAACTATTTTCACCTTAAGTGAATGTATTAACTTTACTTCATAACTTATGGTGAATTTTTATTCCGTTTACATAATGTATTTTATTCATTAAATAGAGCGAGACTTCGAAATAAGCCGATGTTTATATTGGTGGATGTTTATGATGTTATCTGATTTCTGAAACCATTAAAAATTTTGATTATGTAAAATATTAATCTTATAATGTTGTTCAATCCCTAGCAAAGGCCTGTGCTGCCACCATAATACACAGGGGACACAGGGTACTCAGACCTCTGCCAGATCGTAAAATGTACTTCCTTCTGTTGGATTGCATTAACAAAATAAACATTTGCTAAAAAATGACCTCACTGAATTGAGCATTCACCGACTGGAGGAAAATAACCCGAAGCCAAAAAGTGTTGTGTTGCAAATATGAGTCACGCAAATCATTATCCCTCATCCCGCTATCTCTCTGCATTCTCTCATGCACCAACACCTATCCCTCCACTTGCTTCCACATGGATTTCAGCAATGACGCAGCATGAATTGGCAGGAACAATAACAAAACAGCAGTTCATCACATTTTTTGCCAGTGAGCTGAAAGTGATCTAACCGCTTGTTCATCTCCAGTTAGATCTCTCCACAAGCGATGACTTCACTCGAGCGCTGTGCAAGATGATTTCTACCTTCAACTCGCTGGCCACACATTCTCACAACTCCTCAATAGAAAACGGAATTTTATTTTTCTTACACCATTTTGTAATCGTGTTCAAGCTTAATGCAGGGGGGGGGATCCAAACAAATCGGAAGGGATTTTATTTTTCGATTTAAAGCTTTCGTGACTGCAGGGATTCATCTTCTTGGTTTTTTCGGTAAAGTCACGTAGAAGGGAAATAATAAAAATAAAACATAATAAAATACAATTCTCACGACGTTTCGGCCACAACGCAAGCAGCCGTCCTCAGGTGAAGAACAGGTCTGCCGTTCATTCAGACGCTGTCCTTCCGACAGACCTGTTCTTCACCTGAGACAGCCCTGTTCTTCACCTGAGGACGGCTGCTTGCGTTGTGGCCGAAACGTCGTGAGAATTGTATTTTATTATGTTTTATTTTTATTATTTTATTATTTCCCTTCTACGTGACTTTACCGAAAGAACCAAGAAGAAGTTTCAACATGCACACGGCATGGTAAATGGGTCGTGGGCCAGTACCTGCACTGCCGGGCACGGTGTGACCCTGACGGAAGGGATTGGGCCCCCCCAGTAAGTGGGCCTCTAAATGTCTCTTGACGGCAGTGGATGTGTTGCACTGGCATCGCATTCCGTCGCTTTGGGTGATCTTCAGAGTTCAAATCCCTCTCAAGGACAAACACTTCCTGGTGCTGTTTTCTGTACACAAGCACGTAATAACCAAACATAACAAAAACAAGAAAAATTGGTGATGTGTCAGGCAATCCTCTTGAGGGCAGTATGATTGATGGATGTGCCGAGTTATTGTTGTTATGTTATATGTGTTGCAACTGAACAAGAACACACCACACTCCTACAATTGACAAGACACGGTCATCTTTGTCAATATTGATTGAGCTGGGTAGGAGGTTTGCATGGACAGCGGAGGGCAAATGGAAATTTGTAATTTAAATATTGGCCGATTTCGTCTTCCCATCTGCATGGAGTGTATTTTGTAAACAAGTATGGTGCAATTTCTCCTGTGTAATTGGAACGCTGAGATCGCACCTTCTCGAGGTTATTTTGGCCCACTTGTCCATGCTTGCCAGGCATCTTGGACAAGTAGAGATTACCCAAAAGCTCATCTCTACCACAGGTGACCTGCTGATCAACTAAACTGTGGTGCACCCATGTATGCTACTTGGTGGATTAAGGTGGGGTAGGGGAGGGGGAATTGAAGAAACTTTTATTCAACTCATGCTGGGAGATCGAACTGGCTACTATCAGCGCACTTGCCATTACACCACAGCAGCATCCTTGTAAACCTCAACATTGATTAAAAATAATGAACGGCAGTCTGTGGTCTGTAATAACAGGTTACATTTTTAACTATTGTAGAAAAACACGTTTCAGGCCTCGTGTGAAAGTCATTGTTGGTGATGTGTAAATTATGTCATCTGCAGAATTGCGCGACTTTGATTGGTCAGTTGTCACAGATGCCCATTGTGCTTCATCGCCACCAACATTCCCATTCTGTGCGAGCGCTGACGAATGGGGCCCGTTTCAGGCACAATTTGTAAAAAAAAATACATATGACAACTGTACACTTGGAGTGCTCCTACTCAGGGATTGTTGACTGAATAGTCCCTCATAGTTTACACACCGAGAATTTAAAGCCATTTTCGCATTTTTAGAGACGCCACTGAGGCTACACAAAAGTGCAGTCTGGCATTTTTAAATTGGGATATAATTTCACTTGGGCCATTTTATTTTAAAAACCAAAAAATGCATTCCATTGCACATCATATTTAATTTGGTTTATGCTAGTGCTTCTCTTTCCATTAAACGGTACACTGATTTTTCGCTATGGATTACCGATTTCTCTTTGCTCGAGTCAAATTATGGTATCTTTTTGTGGCTCCATGGGGGTCTTGAAGTTTCCACGGGCAGAGAAAACTAAAATATTTAAAACAAAAATGCTCACGAATTGCCCTAGTTTGTACGTTCTTAATTCGTGCTCATCAACCCAAAGTTTATGTTGCTTTAATAGTTCGTCAACAAACACGTTGTGAGACTGTTATGTTGACTGCAAGGCTTTTGCACTCTAAACCCTTCTGCATATTTACGCGCATAAAAGTATGCCAATTGATTTATTCTGCCAAGGTGTCCCCGTGTTCCCATTGAAACCTGTTGCCTTTTCTCAAGCCTCTTATTCACATTATTGGAACAGACTGGCATACTTTTGCTGATTTAAATAGCTTTGAAAGAAAGACGCATTGTAATGCGAGACATTCCAACAGCACAGGGCATTCCTGAGCCGCCGTACTTGCAGTACTTTTTTTTTCTAGCGGACTCTGCCAAAACAGAAGCGGTCTGCTTGTTTACAGTAGCATTTCGGCGCAGTGTTTTTTGGAAAAATTAAACGTTAGGGAAAAAATAATTACGGTGGGAGGCATCGTTGAATGCAGTTCATGAGGATTTTTTTCCAGGGGGTGAGGAAAACAACTGATAACGGCGGGTTAAGTTTACTTTAAAGAAAGATTTGTCTCACTAATGAGTTGTGGAAAGTGTTGCTGCATTTTGCAGTGCTTTCAAGTATTTAAAAAACATTCTGAATGCTTGCCATGTTAAATTACTTTTGGAATCAAGGGTCAAATAGCACAACAGGGAAATATTTCTGTTAAGGATTCTCCTCACGATGCCAAAAGACCTGTTGATAAACATTTCAAATTGGAACCCAAATTATGTGCACGGTTTCCAGAATTTGGGTGAACTGCCTTGGTTACTCGATTACATAAATAGTTAATTAGGTGTCGCATGGCCTCTTTTTGTGCCACATTTAATCAAAATGTTGAGACTCATCATAGATTTCTACATTTATCTATTAATAAGCCACTTATTGACTTCCTGATAAAACACCAAAAAAACATTGCATTGGGCTTCAAAAGTGCCATCGAATGAATTTCGATTACAAGCTTTCGTGACTGCAGGGATTCATCTTCTTGGTTCTTTCGGTAAAGTCACGTAGAAGGGAAATAATAAAATAATAAAAAATAAAACATAACAAAAAATTCTCACGACGTTTCGACAGCTGTCTTCCCGACAGACCTGTTCTTCACCTGAGGACGGCTGCTTGCGTTGTGGCCGAAACGTCGTCAGAATTATTTTATTATGTTTTTATTTTTATTATTTTATTATTTCCCTTCTACGTGACTTTACCGAAAGAACCAAGAAGATGCCATCGAATGTTTTTTGTTCTTGCCCCCCCCCACACCCACAATTTGTAGAGGGCTCGTGAAGCTAACCTGTATTCCAGCTCTGCTAGAACAGTCAAAGTCAAAGTGATTTCCTGCTCAACTGAGCATTGAGGCAGTGCTCATCTCCTGTTTACAGCCCTGCTGAGGCAGTGGCAGAGACGTCCACATTCCGAGGATGGGGGCGAATCTACGCATGGGGACAAACCACCGTTGACTTTTCCCCACACAAAAGTGGCACTTGTACTTTTTGTTGTTATCAACTCCAGAGGAATGACGAGTTGAGTCGACCTCCAGGCAATTTTCCGATTGTGAATCGCTCGCTCTACCACAGAGCCACCTGGTCGGTTGGAAATAAAATAGATGCTTTTATTTCCCAGAAAACAAAACAATATCTTGGCCACTAATTCTACATATATTTGGGAAATATTTAATTATGATAGGGGCCATGCTATCTAGGGATGCAGTTTTGTTTTATGCTGAGGATGCACGTGCAGGATAAACTATTGTATTTGCATTCGGCGTTTAAAAATATATTTACAACAGGTGCACGAAAGGACATTTTTTTTAAATATATAGGCGATCATATCTACCGTGCGTTCCACCAAGTGGCCACAGAAGGAAGTCACATCACTGCTTGTTTTTTTTTTCCTTTCCAAACTAAGATACCAACATATTGAAGTAACGGCTTGAGACAGAATGATGGACAGCTCAGGGAATGAATGCAGCATGTCAAGGCAAGGAGCCAACACCTCGGAGATTATGGGTTGAAGCTGCTGGGTGAACCAGAGAAAGAGTGATGATTGCAGAGAAGAGGCATCTCCAAGTAAAAATGGGGCTCTGTATTGAGCAAAAAAATTGGTAATCAATTACGGATCAGTTATAGGCAAGCAAGTGCCTTTACGATAGCCATGAACTGTAAGAATACCACGTGTACCAACTATACAGTGCAAGCATGACAGTTACATTAATTAATTAGTTGAGATAATTTACAATCTTTATGGAAATCCACTGATATATGAAGCTATTATACACTGTGTCGATCATGTGGTTGTTTTGAACCATACTTCCCCATGCTGGTTAGTCAGGGTTGGTGAAGGGGGCATGACTGGATGCTATTCGGAAATGAAACTCAGGTCAGGAATGAACATCAGGTCTCTGGGTTACTAGCAGAGTGTGTTAACCACTGTGCCACTTTTCCTCCAAAATTGAATTGATTTGTGGTGTAAAAACTAAAGACGTGCTATCTTTCCCGCACCTCCGATTAGCACGGATGGCTAAGTACAGTGTGAAGGAAGTTGAGCATACATATATCTTGCTGTGTGATACTTGGCAGAGATATCTAGTCATAACAATGATTCAGGACTTTAAGAATATGAAAGAGATTCCTCCTTAAACTAGTGCTTACAGCATGGTCTCACTTAGAAGCCTGGAAAAAAACAATAACTAAATAAATAACTGTAGACACCAAAAAACTCACACATCACCGATTTGGCTAATAAAAAGTCCAGGTTAAGCATCCACATGGGAACTACTTGCAAATATCCAAAGCATTCCATCGTAGGAGACAGACTGGGATGAGATGTTATTGTATAATTAAAAGTTGCATCCTACGTATGTCATGGCATAAACCAGAAAGTGTCTTTAGTTTACTATAATCCTACATTAGACAGAAGGGGGATATGTGACAGGAATGAATGGAAACCGCTATACCCATAAGCGTCCCATTTCTTATCATTCAAATTGACCACGTGTCATCACGAACGCAGAAATGTACAGACCTGCGTCCCAGTTTTAAAAAATGTGGAAATCTGAAAATATTTTTGCTCACGGTAAAGCATGGAGCCAATTTTCATTTCTCAAGGTTTTCCACATAATCGTTTATTTAGACAATACATGGGCCAAGTTTCACCCGTTTTGGCGAGGCTTGCCTAAACGTCTGCTGAATTCCTTCCGTTGTTTTCTACGACTTCCTTTCCTTATAAGGCAGTCGGCGAGCAGGCAGGGAAAGTGGTAGGCCTCTTTATTTGTGCGTCAGAGAGAGAGAGCCATGCCAATGCACACATGCTCCCAATTACATCACTTTTTTGACCAGACTTCCTTGTGTTTTTTAGACGCCTGTGCTGCAGTCTGCAGACTTAAAAAGAGAACACATTTCCTCTAAACTGTGAATATGAGGCACCGCTCACTGTCTTGTCTATGATGTTTTTCGAAACGTTTAGCTTCCACGCAAGTTGCATTCTTATGCTCAACATTAGGTTTGTTTTAATTGTCCGATTACCTGTTTCAATCATTTGTAATCCTGAGAGAAATCAGCTGTTGGCTGGGTGAGTTGGGATGTTATTTTTGTAAGGGGAGATTTTAACTCTTTGGAGTCAGTCACTTAAATGTGAAGATTGAAAGCATAAATAGACTTGCATTTATCGTGGCAACGAAATGCTTGAATTAGGAAATGACGTTTTAATTTACCAATTGGCTCACATTGATGCCCTGGTTAAAGGTCTGTAAGTATCTATTTGTACTTTTTTCTCACGACAATTTCGGCTAATTGTATATTTGTTGCTATTAACACTGATGCTGCAAATGCAATAATTTATTATACATAGCGCATTACGCATAACACATGGTAAAATTAAACACGACAACTGAAAATGATGTTGTAATAAATAAAGTTCCCATTTATTGTATAATTAAAAGTCACTGTCCCCTTCTGCGCGTCACATTGGCATTTTCCTTGTTTTAAAGGAGCGGCTGTTAACTGCAAATTGTATAAATACTTTAGGAGCCACAGCTCCCAGGACTTTCCACTTTCCATTCAAATGCGCAAAACGATGCCGAACAAAGAAGAATTGTTCTCACCGTTCGGAAATATTTCCATGACTCCTTACGAGAAGCGCTTTGGGATCCTGACACCAAAGCCGATGAACAGAATGCCATTTCAACACATTTTTTTTTATTACTTATTCAGCCTTCGGTCTCGTGCTATAAGCAACCAGCTTGCGCAGTGGTGTTTGGCCACATTTAAAGGGAGACTGTTCATGGGATGTGCGAGGAAATGTTGCCCATGACCAAGGCACACAATGGCTTGCTCTTGCGTACATCCTCTTGGGACCCTTCTTCGCACATGGGCAGGCAGTCGGCGCGTCCCGTCAGTCGGAGGCCATGCTTATTTGATAATGTTCCCATAACACATTATCACGGGAGGGGGGGGGGGTGGTGGCTGAGCCGTGGAACCCTAGACTCAAGAGGTGAGCTCGCTATTCCGCTCGCTTGCTCGCTCGCTCCTCGCTCGCTGCTCAGACCACCCAGCCACCGGCGCGCACGCCGCTGGTGTGTACTTTCCATTGACGGACACATATTACATTGACAGATCAGAAGTATCGTGGGCGCACGAAGGGTGAGCGGGGTCCCGGCTGCGGTGAAACCTCGCGGCGTGTATTTCAGGGCCTGTGGGTTTGGCTTGGCCTTTCATCCGTATTATTTCAAGAAGAAATGGAAAGCACTCGTCCAGGCTCCTGCGTGACGCCTTTGCAAACGTCCCTGAGGCTTGATCCACCAGTGAGATGAAAAAAAACACAATATGAGTATTCTGTTTCTTTTATAGGACTAAGATTTCAGGTATTGGATGCAGTCTTGAAATGTGCCCACTGGTATGCATTGTATAAATAAACCGTGAAATGCTCTTGCTGAGTAACTTTGCGCGGCTTTAGCCAACATGTGTTGATTACACAATGGACCATCCAAACGAGTGGTTAACACGCACGGGAAGGCTTCTGCATGCTTGCGGTTTTGGTGTGAACGCATGACCCTGCCCCTGACGTCACGCTGACATGAATAGTAGTTTTAACGTCCATTATCAGATTACCCCTTCACAAAAGGCGCGGGGCAGACTGCATTTCTTGCAATTGCAGTACACCTTTTCCCACCATTAATACTCGTTAGCGCTTACGCACGGACATCAGTGACTTGGACAATTAAACAAACAAAAAACGTCGAGTTGAACGGAGTTGACCATCCTTCAAACACATCCGATTATGGGGCACTTGTGGACGTTTTAATTACGTTGTGCAATTTTATGCCACATCTCAACTTGTACGTAATAAATATTAAATATTCTTGCATGCCACTGGTTTTTTTTATGCATGACTCAATTGCTCGCGTACTGGATACGTTTCGCTCGCATTGTCTAGAACATTCCTTGGTCTTGATTCCACAAGGCATTTGTTCGCAACTCCTAACAAATCTTCTTGGTTCTTTCGGTAAAGTCACGTAGAAGGGAAAGTAATAAAATAATAAAAATAAAACATAATAAAATAATTCTCACGACGTTTCGGCCACAACGCAAGCAGCCGTCTTCAGGTGGAGAACAGGTCTGTCAAGTAGACACGCCCCAGGCTTGGAGCGACTATTTATGCTGGGGTGGAGGGGCGAAGAGCGTCTTGACAAAATAATTTGCATATCAAGAGGAATTTAGCATATTTATGGCAAATGCATTTCAACCTCAAAGCTTCCATCAAGTAAATTCTGCCGGCGTTGTATGCATGCTGACCTTCTGTCTAATCGAAGCGTTCTCAAAATAACGCCCCGATCGTACATGCCAAGCATCGGAGACAATGCGTGCCCTGTGGCTGGTCATTAAGGCACCCCTGAGCCGCACAAGATGAGGAAAATCAATGTGAGGAAGCGCTGGCTGGTAACCCACTGAAACAGTGGCAGGTTTTTTTGGTGTTGAAAATCAACATCTTTAAAGTCATCATCATCATCAGCCACTGTCAATCCGATTGTGAGATGATTGTCTCGCAATGAAATGTCCACTCTGCACACGAGCTGACATCATTGCTCTGTCTCCTTAGTGGAACTCCTCTCAGACACATTCCATTCCTTGGCTGCCACTATTATTCTAAACCGTTTGCCATCTCGCTGACGTGTCTTCCCCAAAGCCCACTTACTTTTCTTAGCAGTCTGAATTATATTTTTAACCTGCGTATTGCCCTCTAATCCACGTGCTTCTCTCTCTCTGTCTCTAAGTGTAATTCCAAGCATGGATTTATGCAGACGTCTTTGTGCACGTTTCAGGTTTTTTTTGTATTAACGATGACTTTTTATATTAACATTTTTTTTTATAAAGCGCTACATTCCTGTGAAAAGAAGAAGCAAAAAGAGCTTTGCTATGTTGGCCATGATGACATCTTGATGGGCGAGATTAAGGTACAAATTGGCGAATTTCTTACCGTGGCATGACTAGGTAAGCGTGGCAGTAAAAAAAAATCGTTGAAGTGCCATGACGTGGTATAACTCCACCTAACTCCCTGCTTTCAACAAAAAGGACATGTTTATAGGCAGGAAACAATAAAACTGGGATATTTCCAGAATTAAAATATTGTTTGAAGATCAGAAAGAAAGGCCCAAAGGAATAAAGTCCCGCTGAAGTGGCTGACGCACTCACACATACATATATCTGGTGCTCTGGTATTGCTCACCAGTTTGTGTGTGAACGGTGCTGGAGTACGCACCTCCCATTTGCACAACATCCGTGCAACGCACATAGCCGTGAAGGGTACAGAGCAAGGTCCTGTGCAGCTGCTCCATCGTCGCACGTTTCTTGATGTTCAATGAGAAAATAGTTACCGATGATGAGAGCACCTCACTTGTGAGCTGCAGAAGCTATCAGAGGTGAGAGAGAAAGTGGTCTCCTCGCCCAATGTTACTCCGTCGTTAAAAGCTAGACGTCAAATCGTCTTGTACTCCACATTGTAATATTTCTCGTGAAAGCTGACAGATTGAAAACGAGTAATTTTTGTCATTGGTAAATTTATGTGAAAAGATTGAGTGGCCAGTTCTCGGGTTCGGAGTCTTTTTTGTAACGACAGGAAAATTAAATGAATAAAGTAAAACAATACTGACCTCTTATGGCTGGAAGTAGAACATCAGCATATTGTTGAGAAATCCAGCAATATGCATCGTACTTACACTGCAGGTAAAGGTGCAACCCTGAAATTCATTGCCACCGCTGACAGCAGGACATCCACTACAGGGAGCTCTAGACAACTCTCATCAGAGGGTAATTTTGTCTCAACTTGCACATCGGTCAGAGGTGAGAGGCCATACGCCTTTCATGGAATAAATCTACTAAAGTGCAGTATTTTTATTTTACCGGGTAAGTCCCACTGAGCTATATAGGTCTTTTTTTCAGAAGCGGCCTGGCCACAAATGATAGCTCAACGAAGCGTGGCTTATCAGGTGGAAATGCAAATCAGCCATATACTCTAAACGCACGTGGATTCTAAATGTGGAGGGGGAGACCGGAGGAACCGGAGATAAATCAACACCACCACGAGGAGAACATGTCAAATCCTAATCTACAACAGGCGTCAGGGTCTGGGTCGAGCCCACGACCCTCCTGCATACCAGGTGATGGAGTTAAAATCTGGTCATCTTTAATAGATGTGGGGACGTGAGTGTTTTCAGACGAACAGCGAAGTCTCCTATTGAGGTCACCCTTGAACTTGAACTTTAGTGTTGACATTACATTTATTTTCGTAAGCTGAGGTTTTCATTTAACATGCCTCTGTTCGTGAAGTGAGCCTTGCTCGTGAAGGTTTGTGAGCCATTTCCATTGCAACATAAGGCATTCTGAGCAACACACACACACGTGCTCACACTTAATAAAACTGTTTTTGCACGTACCTTCACAAGTGAGGGAACATCTGGGCAACAGTGGCATTGCATATCTTCTTTAACCATATGGTGTTTGAATACAATTGACGGATTTCATATTTAACGTCTCCATCGGAGTTCCTGCGTGAAGAGGGAATGGAATGTCACTCTCCTGTCTCTCTAGTAAGAGTAACGCCGCCAGCTTTGGTGTGCAGAGAAACTGTTGAAGTCGATGGCACATCGCTGTTGAGGCAGGCGGCCTTGTTGTCGCAAAGAGCCCCGACTCGTATCAGTCTTCGAATCTGCCGGTGGCACAACATTCACAGAGGTTCGCGGTTCGAATCCAGCGGTCCACCGTGGGTGGATCAACCAAAAAAATTAATTCCGTGCACCGTCTGTTTCGCTCACCAGTGGACGTCAAAGACCTCGGCGTGGCATTCGCAAGAGTAGGCCAAACGTTGCCACATTTGAAGAATTACCCGCAAATTACTCAATCGGATCTAGAAAGTACACAGCAATCGTCGCCCTCTACTGAAACCCCTTGGCAGGACCCTCCTAATAATAGTCTGGAGACGCAGTGGGGGGGCCTTCCTGGTTAAGCATGCGTCATAATACTAGTGGAATAACACGATTCTGCACTTTATGTCAATGAAGGAAACAGCCAACCACTGGGAAATGCGTGCAGGCTGTAAACAAATGCAGTAAATTCAACAACACACAAAAGGTGTGCTCACAAACGACAGAGGAACGCACTGTCCCCCATTATGCCATAAATGCACCACGTGACATGTGCAATGCTCTCAGCCGTGTCTACGTGCAACATGGTAGTCACATGACATTCGTGTGCAATGGAAGTTGTGCATCTTGTTGTTTTGTGAGCGCACGTTTGTGTGTTGTTAAATGAATGTAATACGCAGACAATACACCGAACCCTTCATATATATTAGTCCCTGCACATCAAAATAACGCTATGTTTTAAGAGCTAGGTTTGCATTTTTTCGGTAGCATTGGTATATTACATGCAAACTCTGGTCATGTTTTTTTTTACATTCAGTGTCTCATAAGCAGGGTCAGTGAATTCTGATGTCCATTCTGTGATTCTGGAATTCACTCTATGAACTCCAGATTTCTCTCGCAGTGAAGTGTGTGCATCTGTGTGTGTGATGAGACTATCACGATCTTATTTCGGATGGCTCCTTAGTTCGGATAACCAATTAAATGTGGCTGTTTGCTTACTCAGCAGGCCGGCTTTCTTGTCTCGCTCACGAGGTAGCTGGAAGGAGTTCTGATTGTCCGTGTTTAATTTTCACTTGCGTGGATTTTAAACAAACCCCGGTGCTGTATATAGAAGACACCTCACCCGACAAACCTTATTAACTATTTAAAGCCATTTATTTGCATATCTTCCAACCTCACCCAAATAGAAAATATACATGTCTTATTACAAAATGTAATATAATAAAAGCACATGCCATGGAAAATATATTCGTCATTTTATATGGTTTGATAGAACCCAATATAGCAGCTTTAGGAACCTTCCAAGATTTTGAAATGATGACTAAATTCTTGACGACTTACGAATTTCCTTTGTCGTACTCATTCGTGCCATTAAACTACTTTTAGTAATATTATATATCTATTACCATTACTCATCAATGTGTAATTCTTTTACAGTAGTCGTTGGTTGAAGGAAGCTTGCATGACTGCACACACAGTGGAGATGGAGCAATAAGATGAGCTCATGTGCAGGAACCGGGTGGATTGTTGTTGCATCACAAGAATATTAAATGATGGCAACTTGGTGAGGCCTTCATCCAGTAAGAGATAGATCGTGGCTAATTGATCAAAACTAAACTAAATTTCGATTTAAAGCTTTCGTGACTGCAGGGATTCATCTTCTTGGTTCTTTCGGTAAAGTCACGTAGAAGGGAAATAATAAAATAATAAAAATAAAACATAAAATAATTCTCACGACGTTTTGGCCACAACGCAAGCAGCCGTCCTCAGGTGAAGAGCAGGTCTGTCGGAAAGACAGCGTCCGAATGGCCATTCAGACGCTGTCTTTCCGACATACCTGTTCTTCACTTGAGGACGACCTGTTCTTCACCTGAGGACGGCTGCTTGCGTTGTGGCCGAAACGTCGTGAGAATTATTTTATTATGTTTTATTATTGTATTATTCCCCACCTGCCCACAAATGAGAGCTCAACGAAGAAGATTACATTATCATCATGTGGAAATGCAAAGCAGCCAAATACTTTAAACGCATGTTTCTAAATGTGGAAGGTGAAACCAGAGGATCCGGAGAAAAATGCACGCGACCACGGGGAGAACATGCAAACTCCAAATATATAGGCGTCAGGGTCGAGATCGAACCCACAAACGCCTGTATACGAGGCGAGGTAGTTAACATCTCACCACTTGTCACATTCAAATGGATGATTTTGACTGAGTGACATGCATATTCTAATGCATTTTGTAAACTCTAATGAGTTTACGTCTCAATTCGAATTGAAATAATGCTGAAATATGGCACAAATGTCAGTGAAAGACAATGGTATCATAACTAGAAAAATATGACAAGCTACAATTTTTAATTTGGACCCTCAAAATGACATCTTTGGGTTACTTGATTTCACTCATCGTGCAGACTCAGAGGAAAGTAAAAACATGCGGCTGAATGATTGTTTAGGGTTATTACATTCAACACAATCAACACCTTAACAATCTATTCAATAGGCTCGGACCATCTTCTTGGTTCTTTCGGTAAAGTCATGTAGAAGGGAAATAATCAAATAATAAAAATTAAACATAATAAAATAATTCTCACGACGTTTCGGCCACAACGCAAGCAGCCGTCCTCAGGTGAAAACCATAATGCACATGCATATGTACTAATCACATTCCTGCATTTCCCATAAATATGCTAAATTCCTCTTGATATGCAAATTCCTTTGTCAAGGCGCCCAGCTTATATATATGCTCCAAGCTCGTGTGCTGTTTCATTCAGACTCTGTCGCCTCGACGGACCTGGTTTTCACCTGAGGACGGCTGCTTGCGTTGTGGCCGAAACGTCGTGAGAATTATTTTATTATGTTTTATTTTTATTATTTATTACTTCCCTTCTACGTGACTTTACCGAAAGAACCAAGAAGATGAATCCCTGCAGTCACGAAAGCTTTAAATCGAAATTTAGGCTCGGACCACTTTAACATGTGCAATTTCTATCAGTAGCGAACCAAGTAATTTGCCTCCAATGGAGTGTGACGCTCATGTCGACGGAAAGTTAGCAAAGCCTGTTACCAGTTACTCGTATATAATATTAGCCCTGTTATAATATTCAACAGGAATGTTGATTACATATGCAACACGGCAGAAATTAATTTTGTTTTATACCTACGGGATTTTGGTTAAATACTCTTTGCTAAAAATAGTATTTCATATCCCTTCAAAAATGCAAGCGAACTTGGAAACTATTCATATTTGGTCATTGTTAAAGAAAAAATAAATCAACAAAAAACGTCTATGAAAAAGGAAAATCTGCTCGAGCAATCACCAGCATTTTTGTTAAAGGTATTTTTAACACCGTCATCAATCTTTCTCGAGACGTTTGGGACCGGCGAGGAAATTACCACCTGTTGTAATGATGGTTAAGCTATTATTGAGCGTGTTGGACCCAATAAACCAAAGCGATTTAGTATTCGCAGTTGACTGCTTAAAATTAAATGAGACACCGCTTCTGTCAAAATAAGTTAGATTTTTTTTATAAGAACTCGATACCTTACCAGCTCTTGCCAGCCTTGGATTCCTGTAACCTGCTCCTTTCATACGAGAATCGACTGGAATTCCAAACATGTCGTTGACCCAAGAGAGGAAGGAAACAGTCATTAGAAAGACAAATAAGATGTATTAACAGCTCAGGATATACTGCTTTCCCTAGGGAGAGAGTTCTCAGTAATGACCTCTTATGCCTTTTAAATTCCCGATCCATGCAGAACAAACTGCTTTGTAGTTTATATTCTTGGTTCTTTCGGTAAAGTCACGTAGAAGGGAAATAATAAAAATAATATAAATATAAAACAATAATATATTATATACTTATTTCCCTTCTACGTGACTTTACCGAAAGAACCAAGAATATGAATCCCTACAGTCACGAAAGCTTTAAATCAAAATTTGGCTTCTTAGTTTGTTTTTTTAAAACAACGTAATTTTTTTTATACTGACTCTCATTGTTAACAAGCGCTCATATTAACGTTCAAAACAAAATCCCGGGGCAATAAAAAATTCCACCGCAGTCTCATGAGTTGTACGATCCCGTGTTACATTTTGACTTTGGATTTCTGTTGCATTGGACAAAAGCCCATAAAACGAGGGGGACAGAATGGGTTAAGCTGCTTGAGCAATGCTTGCCAGGCGGCAGGGTTAGAGAGGCCAGCGGCATGCTTAGCTTGCAATCGACTTTTGGCGTTCCAACAGGAGCCAATTTTAGCAGCATTTATTCATTTAGGTTGGCTGTTACTGGTTGGCTGCAAGGGCATAAACCACAATTAAGTGAGAGTTTATAAAAAAAAATACTTTCCAGGATAAATGTTTTTACCGCCCCTCAGCCCCGATCCCTCGACTCCTCCATTTCCAGAAATACCACTGCGGTGATCTTTGCTGCAATCTAGATCAAAATTACAAGATGAAATTACACATTGAGGTTTCTTTATTGTATTTAACGTGAAAGCTCAGTGCATCTAATTTAATTTCATAATTAAATGAGATGCGTGTTTAATTGATTTTTTTATATATTTATAAAACTGTACATTTTGGGGGGGGGGGGGATTTTTTTTTGTTCTAGCAAGGGCATACTCGATGACGATGGACACTGGATTACCCGACATAACACTCCTCACCGCTCCCCTCCTCTCACTCCATCATGAGCGTGGTGCAGTATGGTGAAACAACCTTCGTGGCCACCACAACTTGAAGAGAGGCCTTCATCCAAATGGACAGTGACATAAAACTCAAGCATACCAGCACGAATGATTCGTATAACATTACTGTATACGGAAAATGTGATGACGGCTTGGGAAGGTCTTCATCCTGCAGAGGAATGTTCACAGCTGTATATTGGACTTTTAAATAGAGGAAGCTCTGAGAAAATATTAACATGCAGTGTGGTTCCAAAATCCTCAAATAATATTGATATAATAATATTTGTCTGCAAGATAATGAAATTTCTAAATGGCATCATCAACCATTACCATTGATGACATTACTACCGTACAAATATATGAAGCGGTGAAATACGTTCCAAAGTAAATGTTTCGGTGACCAAATCAACCTGGTGGAATTCCATTTTAAGTTGTCAATCAAATGAGCACTGCGCCTCAACGTCAGAGGAGTATTTTGCGGGGAATTGGCCAGGAGGAGACCTCTCACCCAGAGCCACCCGCGGGTTCCTGCAAGCTTGGTAGCTCATTATGGGGAGCCTTTTTTTTTGGGGGGGGGGGGAGGCCAAGGCAGCGTGTTATTTGGTAGAGTATTTCGAGTATTTGGCTGCTATGAATGTCCACAAGATAAGCCGCTTCGTTGAGCTATCATTTGTGAAAGCCAGGTCACTTCCGAAAAAAGAGCTATATAACTCAATGGGCCTTACCTGGTAAAAATAAAAAAAAATAGTTACAATGGGTTTTATTGGGTTTTATTGCCACTTTTGCCTCATTTCACACAGGGCCATCCTCTCCTTTGGGCGGTAACTATTTGTGTCTAACTTGTCATACTCAGCCCTTTGGCAATCCACTGCTGGATGATGACCTTGAGGGGCGGGGACAGGGAGGGAGGGGCATGAACTGAACTCAACTCAGATTTCCGGTTCCAAAGTGCAGTGCGCTAACCACCGCGCCACCACTCTGTGTAGCAAACTATACTTGTGTCCAAATTTCGATTTAAAGCTTTCGTGACTGCAGGGATTCAGCTTCTTGGTTCTTTCGGTAAAGTCACGTAGAAGGGAAATAATAAAATAATACAAATTTCATTTTTATTTGATTATGTTTTATTTATTTTATTTTATTATTTCCCTTCTACGTGACTTTATCGAAAGAACCAAGAAAATATACCTGTGTCCGTTGCTTGTCTGGAGGCTAGCGATGTTTGTAAATTTCTTATTTTACAGCGCAGTTCACAACTCATCGATGCACATTTTTGTCTTCACTCGTTAACTGTGCGCGCTTAAGGACAAATTTCACAACGTACGAAATGTTCGAATTTCCCAACATTGTAATTTATTAGGCTTGCGTGCATTGTGCAGGACGTCATCACTACGCAATCACGTATGGAAAAAAATATGTTGGGTAATGCACGGGTGCGGATTTCGCATTGAGGCGCTAATAAAAGCTTGACATCTTCTTGGTTCTTTCGGTAAAGTCACGTAGTAGGGAAGTAATAAAATAATAAAAATAAAAATAAAACATAATAAAATAATTCTCACGACGTTTCGATCACAATGCGTTGTGGCCGAAACGTCGTGAGAATTATTTTATTATGTTTTATTTTTATTATTTTATTACTTCCCTACTACGTGACTTTACCGAAAGAACCAAGAAGATGAATCCCTGCAGTCACGAAAGCTTTAAATCGAAAAGCTTGTTCAGGCTTAACGATTGCAGTTTCAAAACATGTGGCTTTGTTGTGACACGTGTCAACAAAAATAAATCCAAAATAACTCGCCCAAAATGTCATGTTCATAATTGAATTGACACTCTATAATGTTGTGATGATGCATTCTATGTAAAAATATATAATTCGAGGGTAAAACAGCTCCTTCTGACAGGACATACGTTCTATTGCACATTCCCAGCCATTAATTCATCGTTGAGTCTCCGTGAAGGGTGGAGTCTGGTTCCCCAGGGAAACCTACATTTTAAGACCATTGCAGTAAGAGACATAACAGCCTCGAAATATGCTCTTTACCGATGTTTGAAAGAATTCATTGGTGGGAAGAAACATTTGCAGGAGTGCTGGCATTGATAATAGGTGAACGTGGAGTTTAAATGTGTACCTGTAAGGCCCCACAGCGGTGGTGAATGAATGAATCGGTTTTAGTTTGTGGACGCTGCCTACGAATTCAATGTCTCGGTGAGTGATACAATGCTCAGCATCTTACAGTGCCCCCGTAACTGCCCCTTGGAATATAATGTTTTGCTGGGGCCCCAAATTCCATCGGGCCAGTTGTGCCTTGATCCCCTAATCGGGGGGAAGTTAACTTCAATGAGTGGTCAGGTGTCACACTTAGTGCTGCTCTCTTGAGGTCTCCCACAGTGGCAAAACCACTCAGGGTATTTTTTGTATCTTTACAATGGCCATCCATTTTTACACTTCTTTAGTGGACACCCTAACATACTCTCTTACGTTTGTATTGCGCTTCTCAGAGGTGTAGTGTCAGTATAATAATAAGTTACTACCATTTGCCAGTGCACTGCTGAATGAGGTTTCCCGTGTCTGCCATGGGGATTGTCTGACCATACTTGACTACGCTGGCACGTGCGGGCTGGTGAAAATGGGTGAGGTCAAATGCCACTCAACATCGGAGGTTAGCAGTGCTCAGGAGCCGTAGCAGAGGTCGCAAACAGGCTTTGATTCCTTACCCGTACCCGTACCCGGCCGCACCAGAGTCGCAAATGGGTACCAGTACCCGTACCCGGCCAGGTACGGATACCCGTTCCCTACCCGTACCCTACCCGAAATGAGTGACAAACGGTTACTCACCAGTGACTCACGGCCTACTCGTACCCATACCCGGCCGCACCAGGGTCGCAAACGGCTACCCGTACCCGTACCTGGCCGGGTACGGGTAGCCGGGTATCAGGTAGGGTACGGGTATCGGGCACCCGGTTGCGACCTCTGAGTCGTAGTCAGCTTGACGGGTTCACAGTGCTGTGCGCTAACTACTGCGTCACTGCTCCACACCCATGTGTGTCTTCATAAAAAGACAAAGGTGCAGCCCTGTATTTACTTGCTCATGCCACTGCTGTTTGAAGGGCATCACCAAATCTATTAAAGGAAGTTCAATACTGATAATCGGGTTTTTACCCTTCTATCTGGCAACAAAAAACTGACACCTTTTTTACAAGGAGTCATGTTTACATAGATCACAATACCTGCAGTTATAATGCAAACAAAAAACATAACTCTGATAATGTGCACTGTCCTTGAAGTTGATTGGTCCACACCCGAGACTGCTTTCCTTAGAGCCTAGTCTCACATGGGTTGGACCAGATTACTGGCAAATGAGGTTCCAATGGTGTAAGTTCAATACTGTCCTAGAGTCCCGCTAGAGGGCATTCGGTCTCCTTTCCCTCGCTGTCCGCTGCTGGCAAAAGGGCTTCCACTCGAAAGAGGCGTGTGGTGGGGTAAAGTGTGGGTATTCACAATTCTTCCGAGATGTCTGACCAGCATGGAAGGGAAAGGCCAGAAATACCCACAACAAAGTATTTTTGGCCTTCTCTTCGAAGAGGTGGAAGTACCCACCCTTTAGCCCACGACACGCGACCTACCAATCGACTACTTGTGCTGCACCCATTTATATTGCTGGGTGGCCAAAGGTGCAATGTAAAAAAAGAGATGTAACGTATTACAAAGGTGTAATACGTGATGTGCATTAAGAGCAGTGGTTCTTAACCTTTACTGCAGCCTTGCCACCCCTTTGGTTCTCAATCGTAAAACAAATTATAATGTTAATAAATACATGGGTTTGTTGAAACAAAGCGGTTGTACTTACATGCCCCTGCAGAAAGAGCTTTTCGCACCCCCAGGGGGTGCTTGCACCCCAGGTTAAGAACCACTGATTTCGTGGGTATTTTTTTCTTCGTAGATATTGCACGTGAATCATTTCACCACGGTGGCGAGATGTTAATGATCTCACGTGGCTACACAGGAGGCTATGGGCTCGATCCCAACCGTGACGCCTGCTGCATATTTTGAGTTTGCATGCTCTCCCCGTGGCCGTGTGGATTTTCTCCGTGTCCTCCGGTTGTTCTCTCCACATTTAGAATCACGTGTCTAGAGTATTTGGCTGCTACAACAATGTCACGTGATAAGCCACTTCGTTGAGCGTATCATTTGTGACTAAGTTGCTTCTGAAAAAGAGTGATGTAGCTTAGTGGGCCTTACCTGGTAAAAAAAAATGTATTCTAAAATAGCTTATAGCATCAGCACCATCGTCATATTCACTGGCATCACACTCATCATCGTCATGCAAACGCAATTTTTTCATGCACAGAACAAACATACGCTAGCACTTACACACGCACGCCGGGGCTGTGTCGAGCCGGGGCAGAAGAAAGTTCGTACTGAGCGTAAGTGAACCGCATGCCCCGTTTGTCTCGTGTCACAATTTAATTTTCTTCGCTCTCTATTCAAAGGCGCCATATGTTTGCGAAAAGAGCAGCATTTACTGTAAACTCGGGTGTCGTAAATGTTTACGGGAAAGCCTCGGAGAATTAAAGGAAGTGAGGAGGAATGCGCGTACCGTGCATCATATGCGAGCAGTGTCTTTACAATCACCCAGATACGATCAGACAAGCTCACGGTGGGGGGGGTGGGTGTCCACAATGTTTTGAAAAAGCTCCTCATTGCATTTATTCAAACAATTAGACGTGTAATTATATAACAACCATTCCCCTCTTGGTGTTTTGATTACGTTTCGCAAGTCATGGTGGTGGAATGATATGCTGTCTATTTTTATTTTTAAATCCTTTATATTAAGTTCACTTGCTTGCTTGCTTGCACGCTTACGACCGTGCAAATCTTTCGGTCGTTTTTTTACCCACTTCCCGTGATCCAATCGAGCTGACATTTTGCACACAGACTCGTTGTGCGAGACAATTAATTTTCGTGAAAAAATGTTTCAAAAATTTTACACTTTTTAGAAAAAAATTATATGTAATTACCAATTGCTTAATGGTGGCAAGCAATCATCTGACCCATAGGTGGCAGCCATCTCAAGCCAGAGGACGAGAGGACTCTAGCCGCCACGCATATAAAGGATTTATAGTGAAAAACTTTGTTTTTACGGGTAAATTTTTTCAACATTGCGGTGAATGGTCGCATCTCTGGTGGCTGAATCGTAGCATCCCCAGTGGCTTGCAAGGGTGTTGTGAAACCATTACATGACATACCGATAGATGTGTGCAACGTGAAACTCACAATGTATTGAAACTGACTAATCAATTCCTCATTACACCCATAGAAAGTGAGAGGTTTAAAATGAATTATTTAAATGTGCAACGGCGAGATGGGTAATATATTTTGTGGGTAAATGTGGGCCACATTTTCATCTGAAATACGGGAAATGTATCTTCTGTTTAATCCATACAGGTTAGAAACATGGACTGGAACAAAAGATGAAAAGTTCGCAAAGAAGCGTAGAGAGATGCACATTTGCAATCACACTTCGAGACAGAAAGAGACGCGTGTGAAACAGAGAACGTCAGAGGCATCATCCTGACAGTGAAAAGAAATGAACACATTATTTGCTGATGCTGTGTAAGTTATGAGGAAGCCATTGGAACTGTGCACTTTACGATCTATATTTAAAACTCATTTCTTTAGAACTGCTTTTTGTGTTTAGTTTATTGTCCTTCACCCCGCACCTCCGATTAGCACGGTTGGCTCTGTACGGCAAGAATGAAGTTCAACATACAATCAGAAACAACACAAAGAGGGCATCTACCATGGAGATGGAGCGATAAAGTCCGTTTGTGTGTAGGAGCTAGATTGTTACATCTCGAGAGGAGAGATGTATGACGACAGTCTGGAGATAATTCCATGCATCAGTAGATAGATTATGACTGATGATGATGGTGTTCTGTTTCAATTGGCCATCGTAGTGATTGTCATTGAGTGGAGTATTAACTTTATTGGCTTCCAGGCTACAACTGTATGTTATTGTAGATCTCCAAAATGTGTAGCTTTTATGTTCGTGATGGCTAATCTCACTGTTGTCTTCTGTTTTTGAAGGCGCTTAGTTTGGCGTCTTCATGACAAATAAAATAATTCAAGCTGAGCATGCATACCCAGCCGCTCTGTTGCTAAGAAAACAGTCGCTTTTGTTGAAGCACCAACACTTTCACGCGCACAGCTCCAAAATATATATATATCAAAGCATTCAACTTAGAAATCCACCTCAGAGCCTCTGCTTTGTATTTAGATTGGCAACATTGCATTCATGGTCAAGTTACTGGAATTTAATGCTCCATTTGGAGGATGGCTTAAATATCTCACCTTTGAAGATCATTTATGGAAATTTAAAACGGGAATTCTTACCATTTTTTGTTTGTCTGAACATGGAGAGGTGGTGGCATTCCAGAAAGCAAAAAAAATTGTATCTTTCTTTTTTCATTTGGGGAGCTGAGAACTGATTTATACATTACACGTGTCTGGCAAAGTGGCAAGTATGGGACCATAGACAAAAACAATATGCCTTCTGAGGACATTTAAATAAAATTAAATACGTTTGTAATCAGCACTTGGCTTGTTTTAGCTTGAGAGAGGGATTACTGGGTGGTGCCAAAATAATAAACCTCTTAGGGTTTCTTCTTTCATTTTAATTGCTTGTGGTGGCAGACTGGAAGGCAGCCATGCACATTAACACATTGGTATTGTGGAGGCGCTAACTACACACGTTTATCCAAGTCACTGGCAGAATCAAAGTGTCTGCGAAATGATTGTGGAATGTATAACCTGGAGTTGAATGGAATAAGTCACATTAGGATGCTGACATGTCGAGTTGAGAGCATGCATGGGCTCTGCCCATGCAAACGCGTGCCATGTGAACGTCATAGTTACATAATATCACTTGAATACACGAGGCAGCTAAGTGCTTCCAAGAGGAGACAGCCTGCGATGCCACATTCACAACAATAGTAAATTACAAGAAGACTCCATCGTAACAGAATAATAGTGTAACCTGTGTTGAAAGCAAAATACCATTTGTGCATACAATGCAAAATTACATCAGCATTTCCTGAAGAAGTGCATTGTGGTCTTATATATGGGCACTCCACATGTACGGTTCCCGGAGGCAGACCTTGCCACATTGAGAGTTGCTAACTGCACTGTGCTGAGAAGGCCTAGTTATGACAGAAACTGTTCTACAGTTGTCAATCATTTGCATCACTGCTGCTGCCAGCAGGGACAAATTTGCTCAAACTTTATTTTGATGGTGATCCAAGTCAAGAAGTCCACAATGCACTTATTCAGGAAATGCCGATGGTTTGTTTTGCATATGCACAATGGCCCTGTGCTTTTTACACATTGTTTTGTGTCTTGTTTGAAACTGATGCCACGTTCCATCAGCCACTGGGAGGGAGGCTAGTCGAGGTCAAGTGGGCTCAGCTCAGGTTCCCACAGTGGCATTATTTGTCCAAACTGGTGTCAGAGAATACATGTTTGCTCTCAATATCCATTCCCCCAGGATAAAAATAAAATATTTTTACCTCCCCCAAGAAACCTGTAGTTGGGAAAATTGGGTCTCTTTATGCATATATGTGCCCTCTGATTTTTGCAACAACAAAAAAGTTATGTTGTTTGCACAGACGTCATTATCCATGCATTTTCAACTCAACATTAATTTCCGCTTATTTATAGTATAGTTGCTCAGGTTGCTTGCAGTTTAGTTTTTATTTATTTTGAATACCATACGTTTGGTCCTTATTCAACAGCACCCGAATCCATTTATTTCCCCTAACCCTCAATCATTCTATCCAAGATTGAGAACGCATATGCTTAGGTTTTTTCGGTAAAGTCACGTAGGTAAAAATTAAAATTAATACGTCGTGATTTTTATTTTATTTTTATTTTACTTTTATTAATGTTAATTTTTTACCTACGTGACTTTACCGAAAAAAACCTAAGAATATGAATCCATGCAGTCACGAAAGCTTCAGATCTAGAATTGAGAACGCACCCTATTCAGCAAACAGCTGAGATGGAAGTGCAGATGGCACTGTGAGGAGTGCAAGAGAAAAAGAAAAACATGTTTTGAGTCGAGTCTCAGAAGTACCGACTGCAACGGCTGACCGGACATCAGTTGGCGGAGACTGTTCCAGACCACCGGGGCTGCAGATGAAAAGCTCCGTTCTGCTCTCGCTAAGCCCAATGGATTTGACGCACAGGAGCAGCAGTAGCAGGTCCACCACACGAGATGAGCGTAGATATCGTGACGGCACGTGTGGGTGGATGGCGTTGCTGAGCTAAGTTGGTTAACCGGTTGTCTTCGCGGCGGACCTTGAACTCGACTCTCGAACGCACCGGTAAGCGATGCAGCTCTTTCAAAAAGTTTGAGGAGCTCGCGAGAGGTGGGGCCACATAAATGACTCTGGCGAGGAGGGCGTTTTGGAGATGCCAACCAATTAATAGCATGTCACTTGCATAATCTACATTCAATTAATACAACATTAGACAAAAAGCACGTGGAGAGTAACACATTCGGTGCTCGTGAGAGGCTAATATTTATTTCTGTGGAGGTAAAAATGATTGCCGAATATTTGTTCCTGGGAGAATTCTGGGGATACAAATATTCAGGAGCAGCAATAGAGACATATTCTTTGGGTCTTTCGGTAAAGTCACGTAGATAGGTTTAACACAAGCGTGTTGCGATCAAAACGTCGTAGTTTCTATTTTATTTTTTATTTTAACCTATCTACGTGACTTTACAAAAAGACCCAAAGAATATTAATTCCTGCAGCCACGAAAGCTTTAGGTCAAGATTCAATAGAAACATTTTAACAAATTGAATACCTTATATATTATTTTTAGCAAACTTGATCATGTGCTCGCTGATTCAAAACTCAAGAAGAAAGTTTTTCAAATCAGTGCATACTACCTGCTGTGACGTGTGGCTTGGAAACATGATCATTAACTCACAGAAATGCAACAATAGCTTCAGCACGTGCAAAGAAGCATGGAAATGGCTCTGCTGGGAATAACACTGAGACAGAAAGAGGAACAGATGGATTATAGGACATAGGTTAAAGATATTATGAAAACTGTCAAGACAAATGGGCTTTGGGCAGGGCACTTCGCGAGAAGGGATGATGGTTGATGGTCGCAACGGATGAAAGAGCAGCTGCTAAGAAATGTTTCGCACCAGATGGGCCATCAAACGATGAGATGGGGACGATGGCATCAACTCGCGTGCAACTTCAGGGTAGATTTTTTGCACTGCGGGGAATTGAAGAAGGAGGTGGTGGCGTCTGATCTTGATTTTAAGCTTTCGTGACTGCAGGAATCCATACTCTTTGGTTGTTTCGGTAAAGTCACGTAGTTAGAAATAAAATAAAATAAAACACGACGTTTCGATCGCAACAAGCGGTCGTCATCAAGGGAAAAAAAACGTCGTGATTTGTTTTATTTTATTTCTAACTACGTGACTTTACCGAAACAACCAAAGAGTAGGCGGCATCTGCTTGCGGCGGTCTTCATCCAGCGGCAGATTGACTGCGGCCGATGATGATGACGACGACGACGACACAGAAGGACTCTCATTCACGCCAACAACAACAACAACAAAATCGACTCACGCAATGCTCGCTAAACCCCATGGGGCGTGTTGTCGTGGCCATGTGCTTCTCAGCCTGTCGCCGGCTCTCCACAACACCAGTGGCGCATTCCTCTTTTTTTTGCAATCGCAAACCATTTGTCCTGATGTCCCAACCGCAAACGCGCTCGGTGCGTTACCCGACCAATTACACTTCTCGTGTTTGCCAAAAAAAAAAAATGTAAGACCTCTATTTAAGTTTCGTCGTGACAAGTTTGCCGACAGACGTGGTGAAGAGGAATGGGTTGGCAAGGGCTTCTCTTTATGAGAGTTCTTAGCGGTGAAAGTATCGGCTCCGCACCTGTTCAGTCGTGCCGTGCCCTCATGGTCCTACACAGGTGTGTGCGGTGCTTCTGACGCAGGGTATTCTGTTTCTCGCGTAAGTTGACAGCTTTGCCACCGCCCCTGCATCGTGCCGCCTCTTATCCCCCCTGCGCCCCCCATACATAGCAACGCTGTGATCCCTCCAAGCAGAATATGTCACGGTCATTGTGGCCTTCCTTCCTTTTCACTTACCCTGATGAGTTTTCACTTGCCACTCGGACCATGACAGAGGAAGTTCTTCCATTCAAAATGGCCCTTAACAAAAATAAAATACTGGAGAGATGTTTATATTGAAGGTGATTTCCTGCTAAAACGAGCATTAAGGCAGTGCTAATCCCTTGTTTACAGTCCTGAACCATTGGTGACAATTCCACATTCCAATGGCAGGGATGCATCTCTCCATAAGACGGCTACTAGAGTATTGACCTCCCCCCCAAAAAGGTTACTGATTTTATTGAGTCAATCCCCCAACCAAGAATATGAATTCACAACCTTTCAATTGTGAGCCACTCACCTCTACCGCTAAGCCACTTTGCCTGGCTATCACTGGCAATTGTCAACGCAAAGGAATGATAATTGTTTTTTTACCCTTTTATCTGGCAACAAAACTGACACCTTTTTTACGAGGAGTCATGTTTGCATAGACCACAATACCTGCAGTCATTATGCAACAAAAAAACATAACTGTCCTTGAAGTTGATTGGTCCACACCCAAGAAAGTTGACTTATTTCTGGGAGGCGCAGTTTTTGCTTTTGTCTACCTTCCATTTGATTGGGCGCATCCTCCCTGCATGGAAAGTGCCACTGCTTGCGCATGGGAACCCAGCTGCGTGTGGTTAATGGGGAAGATGAAGGGCCACAGCAGCACGTGTGGCCACCCTCGCTCCTAAACCTGGAGCTTTACACGCACGGAAGATGGCATAGCTGTGGTTAAAGAAAGATCCCACAATCACACCTTCTCATCTTATTGCTTCTTGGAAGTGAGCTTCCGATCAAGGGCTCAGCGATTTACAAAGGATTTGCAGCAGATCAATTTCTTTGCAGCTCTCTGCCAAAAGATGCAGCCCTCTCGCCATGCAGAAATGGAGCCTCGTGTGAGGCATCTGAGCTGTAGCCAATCAATGCATGTGACGTCCCACCAGACGTTTAATGGCTTATGTAGTTCATTTTCAATCCACGGGACATTCGCTAGTGCCAGAAATTGAATGCGAACCTTTGGAGATGTTTTGGCCTCTCATGTGCACCTGCTACAGATTGAAGAGAAACCCGATTTCCATCCGTCTAGAACATAGCTGGCACAATACAGAGAGAAGAGGGAAAGCATTCAACGAAGTCCAAACACACAAAAGCACGCACGGCCTCTTAATCGTGTACACGTATTATTATTATTGCTATGACTACTGCACAGTGCGAACTGCCAGGGTTAATTGTTAGGGTTAATCTGCTGCAGAAGTTTCAATATGCCAGGCCTTCGACGGACGAGAAAGCAGCTGGGAAAAAAATCGTGTTTTAGCCCAGCGAAAGTCAAAAGAGTGGCTCTCAAATCTTTGAGATGCTACTACCGTCCCATTGGTGGTTTCTCACGCCAACGCAGCAGTCATTTTAGTCAATGCAATGTATATTCTGCTACCTCCGCAACGATGTGCGGCTCACAGATCTCTACCACGTGTTGTGCTGCGGTACGTTCAATGGATTCCGAGAGAGTGGGTGAGTCCGAAAGCTTGGGAATAGTGAGTGCATATTGCTCCCGCTCCTCCCCAAAACTAAAACTTCAAACAATTTCATCATCATGGGACCTCCTTTGCCAGTACCAAAATATACTAATAGGGTTTTTCCCCTTTTTTCTGGCAACAAAACTGTGTGCCTTTTGGCGTCATCTGGTCGAACACCATATGAGACTAGGCTCCAAAGAAAGCTGTCTCTGGTGTGGACCAATCAGTTTCAAAGACAATGCATACATTATCAGAGTATTGTTTTTTGTTTGCATTTGACTGCAAGTATTGTGGTTAATGTAAGCATGATTCCTTGCAAAAGGTGTCAGTTTTGTTGCCAGAAAAAAGGGGAAAACTCCTATTAGTTCAAACAATTTGTTTGTATTTCACCAGGCAAGGCCACTGAGCGATATATCCTTTTTTCACAAGCCACCTGGCCACAAACGAGAGCTCAACCAAGTGGCTTAATCGCGTGGAAATACTCTTGATACTTTTAAACATTTGGAGGGAAATATTCCAAATGTGGAGGACTCGGAGAGAAATCCCACACACCCAGTCCAGCACCAGCCTCACTCTCATTCTCCAGCGCGGTTTCCCCAGTCGTGTGGAGTTTCTGTGCGAGTTCTCGGGTATTGTCTACCCAACTGTGTTTGTGAACGGAAGGTTGCTTGATGATCCAGCGCTCACGGATTTTCACTCCAGACGCTCACTCATTGGCAGTCAGTCGCCTCCTCTATCACTCCCTCGTCGCTACTACCACCATGGTTACTGTTTCCAAGAAGTTCACTTCTTGATTCCTCCTCCCATGCTGATGGCTCAGTCGAGCAGACTGGGGCGCCAAGGTGGTGAGATGTAATTTTTTTTTTAACAATGTTATCTATCGATTTAAAGCTTTCGTGACTGCAGGGATTCATCTTCTTGGTTCTTTCGGTAAAGTCACGTAGAAGGAAAATAATAAAATAATAAAAATAAAACATAATAAAATAATAGTGAGAATTATTTTATTATGTTTTATTTTTATTATTTTATTATTTTCCTTCATAATAAAATAATAGTGAGAATTGTTTTATTATGTTTTATGTTTATTATTTTATTATTTTCCTTCTACGTGACTTTACCGAAAGAACCAAGAAAATGTTAACTACCTCGCCTGGTATACAGGAGGCAGTGGGTCTAATCCCAACCCTAACACGTGTATATTTGGAGTGTTCATATCTCTCTCCCTGTGGTCGCATGGCTTTTTCGCCAGGTTCTCCAGGTTTTCCCTCCACGTTTAGAAACATGCATTTAGAATATTTGGCTGCAATAGATTTCCACACGATAAGCCACTGCGTTGAGCTATAATTTATGACCAGGTCGCTTCTGAAAAAGAGCTACATAGCTTGGGGGGGGGGTTACCTGGTAAAATTAAATAAAAAATAGTTTAGTTTTAAATAGTTTTACTTCCACCATGCTTACTGTGCCCCAAAAACTGCACTCCTTGATTCCTCCTCCCATGTTGAAGACTCCATCAAGCCGACTGACTGATTCGTGTTATCCACGCGTTGTTATTTCACCACCGTGCAGCGGATCGAAACGCTTCCGGCTGCCTACTGGTCTCCGCTCTACTCGACTTCGGAATTCCCACCCATTGTCTCTTTGCCCAAGTTCTTATAGTAATTCTAGATTTGAAGCTTTCGTGACTGCAAGGATTCATACTCTTAGTGTTATTGGTAAAGTCACCATGTAGGTAAAAAATTTAATAAAAATTAATAAAAAATAAAATAAAAAAAATCACGACGTTTCGGAGGCAACACAAGTCTCCGTCATCAGGTGGGACCGTCACAGCCAGATTTGCTGCATCAAGTGAGGCAGGGATTCCAAGATGCAAGTTCTTGAATACAAGTTAAGGGGGGGATTTTTTATCATTTTATTTTCATTAATTTTAATTTCATTTTTTACCTACGTCACTTTACCGAAAAAACTAAGAGTATGAATTCTTATAGTAACTTGATGTTGTACAAAATAGCATGCACCTTGCATGGTGTGCCGTCTGTTTGCTGGCCTTTGGGCCTGACCTCAGCAACCGTGATGAGAACGAACGGTTTCATCGGTTTTTTGTTGGCCTGAACTAATCTGCTGTGGTCATTTTAACCTCAGTTAACCGTTTGCGTTGTTGTAAATTTAACACGTAGGCTTTCGCGACCAATATTCTGGCAAATCGCCCGATGATGCTGATTGTAATTACCAGTGAAACGTCGTACTACTCAAATTGTAAATGTTGTGGATTTACTCTCCAACACACCGGTGGGCTGAAGTAGTAACTATTTGACGTTTTGTTTACGTTACAAATCCCTTACTAATTGGCTGTGTCGGGTGGTGGAGGGTTACGACACATTTATACTTACGCGATCTAACCCAAAAACCTTTAATATTCTTTTATTTTATTTGCCGTAATGTTACATTTTTTTCTGTCGCGAAATTGCGTTGTTATCTCTTGTATGCGCCTCGGTTACCCAGGTCTCCCTTGAAAGCGAAACCTGTGGCCTCAATGCGTCTCTCACCTGGGTCGCAACGAGGGTTCTGTGCTGACTGAATGACTGACAACGAGGTCTGGTGGCGAACGAGACAGCGGCATTCCATGGCTAGTCTCCCCTCCCCCCTGGTACAACTGCATCGGTGACAAAACAAAAAAAGCTCTACAGCCCGTCAGATTCCTCCAGCGTAATAAAATATTCTGATGCAGATGCTGCACCACCTGTGCACACTCAATAACCTGCGTCGCTGGCGGCGAGGGCCGCAATTCGTACCTGGAGTGGGCATCTATTGAGCAGCTGTAGTTTTCTGAAACGATAAAAGTGTGGTGTTTCCCCCCCCCCCACCTTAAAGTAAACCAGAGCTCGCAGGAGCTGAGGGTTGACTCTGCTGGTTGATCTTCTTGGTTCTTTCGGTAAAGTCACGTAGAAGGGAAGTAATAAAATAATAAAAATAAAACATAATAACATAATTCTCACGACGTTTCATTCAGACGCTGTCGCCTCGACAGACCTGTTCTTCACCTGATGATGATTGCTTGTGTTGCAGTCGAAACGTCGTGAGAATTGTTATTGTTTATATTTATATTATTTTATTACTTCCCTTCTACGTGACTTTACCGAAAGAACCAAGAAGATGAATCCCTGCAGTCACGAAAGCTTTAAATCGAAATCTGCTGGTTGAGTTCTCACAAAAAAAAAAGAGGACAAAATTCACATTCCACCAAACGTGAATGGTCCGGTGAGCACGTGACCCCGTCGCCACAATGCTGCCCCTGCCTCGAGTGCTCCATCTCCTCGCCTCTGTCCCGCAAGGGCCCATGGGGGCGAACGGGTGGCGCGCATTCACAGCGGCAGCAACAGCAGCAGCATATCGTGGTCTCTTGAGTGGCACTCTGAAGGCAATGAAGAGATTGCTCGAGGTTCGTCACACTGGACAAGGGCTGTCCAAACAAAAATCTCCACCCCCCTCCACCAGTAGCTGCGAAAACACAAATTTGTAGGCAGAAGTCCCCTTCTGGGTGAGAGCCGGGAGAGTGAATGTGGATTAGTACAAAGTACTTACACGCTAAATCTCTCGCTAAAATGAGATTAGGCATGTCTGAAACTTTAAGATAAACTTGTTAATGGTGCTCCCAATCTTCTTGGTTCTTTCGGTAAAGTCACGTAGAATGGAAGTAATAAAATAATAAAAATTAAACATAATAAAATAATTCTCACGACGTTTCGGCCACAACGCAAGCAGCTGTCCTCAGGTGAAGAACAGGTCCGTCGAGAAGACAGTCATTCAGACTCTGTCTCATTCACACTCTGTCTTCTCGACGGACCTGTTCTTCACCTGAGGACGGCTGCTTGCGTTGTGGCCGAAACGTCGTGAGAATAATTTTATTATGTTTTATTTTTATTATTTTATTATTTCCATTCTACGTGACTTTACCGAAAGAACCAAGAAGATGAATCCCTGCAGTAACGAAAGCTTTAAATCGGTGCTCTCAATGTTTTAACAAAGGCAGGGTTTTTTAAATTTCATTTTAAAAACAGAGGGTGTGGGCTTTTTTTTGTTCTCACTGCATTTAAAACACATTCATTTGAATGTTGCCTTTTTTTCCCAGCCTTCCTTTCATGATCCAAATCTGAGGTCTCGTGGTCCTCCGTCTGGGTGGTAAGACACCGCAGCGCGGAAGGGTTTTGCATTCCACCCTCCCATCAGCACATGAAGAACAGCTCTCACGTCCGCAGTTAATCTGTTGCATACGCCGATCTCGAATGGCGAGCAGCCATCAAAAGCCAGCCCAGAGCCCCCCCGCCCCCTCACCAGCCACCAGCCACCAACGCTACATTATAAATGGGATGTTACATCTCAGCTTTTCGTCCCTTAGACCATTTTAAACTCATTAAAATAAAATAAAAATGAATCTCGCCCCACACGTGCGTGCGTGTGGCTGGCTTTGTGTGGTTTTATTTGACCAAAACCGTCGATGAAAGTGCTTGACGGGCAGATGATCCCACATGGATCCATGGAATCTGCTTTGATAAATGGGTTCTCCATCTCCATTTTGACGCTGCAGCCCAGAGCGCTTTCCCAAACAAGTTACGTGTTAACAGCCTGTACTCGTGCTGTGTACTACTCGCAGTCAGTACATATCATTCATTTGTTATGTACATGGATTCAATATTGAAATATCATCCTACCGAAACAGTGTTGTGGCTTTGCTCTCCAACACACCGGTGCGTTGTACTCGTGATGAATTGGCATGTTCTGTTTACGTGACAAACCTTACTAATTGGCTGTGTCGGGTGGTGGCAGGTTTAACGACACATTTATATATTTATTCGATCTAACCCCAAAAAAAATCTGTATTGTGGAGCACTGTAGCTTTTTGTGCACAGAAAAAATATTTTTTGCAGGCTTTTGTCAATCCACTGCTCGATAAGGCCATCCCCAAACTGTGTCAGTCATTGTGCCTGTTTGACCATAATTCACCGTGCTGGTCAATGTGCGTTGGTGAAGGGGGGAGCGGGGAAAGGGATGTGGGGTATGACCAGTTCAGATGTCTTCGTGAGCCATGGTTCATAGCGTGCTGTGCTAACCATTATGCCACCACTCCATCTCTATAATAGCTATAGTGTTGCACATTATCGAATGGAGTCACATTATCGTTACTAATAACAGGAATGACGTGACTCTGTAACAATGTGACGTCGTTCATTGTTAGTCATGGGAAAAGCCAACTCATCTGTCAAAGCACCGTCTGATCAGGTACCCTCAAATATTCAACAGGAATACGATTACCACATGGGCACAGTGTTTCCAAAGCTTGGCTGTTGTCAGCCGATCTTGGAATGACCACAGTGTGGATCGGATTCATTCCAGTGCCCTTAACACATGGAAAACGTAGCACGTGCCCAGTCTGCTGACAAAGGCGGCGTTACATTGCAGACAGCGTTTCTGAGTCTTGAGTAAAGTTACATGGAAAATGAGTAACTTTATATTTTTTTTCCATTTACATGACCCGTCAAGAATGATCGATGTCTCCACTTTTTTTTTCTGCCAGTCAAAAGACAAAAAAGGACACTTGAGGCTTTGTGTGGGTTTTAATAAGATTATATTGCTTGCCTAAATTGCATGAATAAATCAGCAATAGATGTGACGCAATTATGAAGGACGTCAAAACGTACATCAAAGTGGCCCCTGGCACGGAGAAAGATCGGTCCACCTGGATTTTTAAATCACCTTCGCGGGAGTGGGCAGGTCAAAAGTCAACATGCAGAGAAAGTGGGGCTACTCTGATGGACAGTGACACACATGTGACTGTGGTGATCAGTGGAAGACCAATGGAGCATCTATTGGTCTGAGCTGTGCACTGTCACATCGTCGTCATCATCATCATCATCGTTTTCATCATCGTCATCATCGTCGTCGTCGTCATCATCATCGTCGTCGTCACCACGAGCCCGAAACTGGATGAACTTAACGGCTGCGCTGTCTGCACACGAGGAGATGAATGGGAAGCAAAGAATGCGTGATTTATTTCCATACAATGTCACACATTATCTGTGTTTTATATTGATATTTTTTCCAGATTTGTCTCTTTTTAAACGTTTTGAAGCCTTGTTTTATCGAGGCATTTTATCATTTGCTGCCTAAGAAAGTGGTGAATGGAAAGTTACTTAACAGGTAGCTCAGATCAATTTGAAATATATTAAATTAATCTTGATATTTGTTTACCAACAAAATCCTCACTGAGCCTCATGACGCTATTATCAGGAGGGTCCTGACAAGTGTTCCAATAGGGGCAATGAATTGCTCAATTTAGATGTTTAGGAAGCCACTGGAGCTATGCACTTTTAAATCTAGAACTGCTTTTTGTGTTTGGTGTGTTGTCCTTCCCCCGCACCTTGTGATTAGCGCGGTTGGCTACGTACGGTGCGAAAGAAGTTCTACATACATAAGGTCCATACTGTCATCCATAATGAGTAATTTTCGGGGAATTTTTCAACTTGGTGAATTTGGACCATGACGCTGGCACGAAATGGCCTCCTTTGGTGAACGACAACATGGAGCCTTTAACGTCCACTGGGAAGCAGGCGACGTGTAATGTTTTTTACGGTTATAGCACCCACAATATTAATCAGGGTGGCTGCATGGATTCGAACCGTGAACGTCCGCAACAATCCGATGAACGAGCTCCCGCTGTGCAATGTCACTGCCCATATATATTATTTTAACTATCTGCTCTTCCAGCCAGCTGGCCCTGACGTGAGTTTTGTTAGTGCAATAAGTCTGTTCCCTAATAGTATAGCAAACACTTTATATTGAACACACGTGATTTGTATAAAACAACAAAAACAAGCAGTCACACGCTCCCCATTACAAATGATTAGCGCAAGCGGGTGACATTGTGTTTGCTCAATGTTAGACACATCGCGAAGCACACGGCTTAGGGCACTACAAGAAGCTTATCTCTGTAAAGGTCATAAATAAAACAAGGAACAGCAGCGAGTGTGTTTAGGAGAGGGTTGTGATGACAGGTCACTTTCCACCGTGTACGACTCAAGTGCCCGTGTGCTTGCACGTGGATTGGTCTCCTTGTATCTGCACGCCAAAGATTTAGCGCAGGAGCAGACAGCCGCTGTTGCACTTAGAGGACTTTTGAAAGTGGCACATTGCTTAGAAGCACTGCACAATCCACGCATACCTCGGGGATTACCGCCCTGGACTTACGAAATAATGTAAAGTTTACAGTTCTGACTGAGATATTTTCCACGTCCCATCTTAAATGGTCAGTCTTAGCCAGTCGTCAGAGACTTTCCATTCTTGCGATGCTGTGATATGTGTCGACAACGTCCCTTTAAATGGTTTCAGGTTGAGCATAAAGTTAGATGTAAGCAGGTTTTTACTTATTTATATCTGATGGGGGGGGGGGGGGGGTTATCGTGTCAGTGGTGAGAGACAGTGAGCTCACATGAGTGGGACATTATCAAAAACTCATCTCTAATCAGACAAATCTAATCGGCATGGGGTTTTCAAGGTACCCACGTCACCAGGCAAGTCATTATTGCATTTGTGAGTTGGTTGGTTTCCAAAGCAGTTCACATTAAGTCAGTTGGCCGCACGTTGAAAACCAAGCATGGAAAATCTGGCTAAGCAGCCGGTGGGTCAAGCGATCCACTCCCTGGTGAGATGAGTAATTTCACAGAGCTGATGCACATCACAGGAGAACGTGGCGAGAACAACGTGAGAATATCTGGGATCAGCACGCACCACGAACACCCTTGTCAGTGTGACACTCCGTGTGACCCGTTTGCATTTGATCCTCGTTGTTATTCCAGTTTGCTTCAGATGCCTTTCGTATGATGTTTCGCGTGGAGTTAAGTAGATGCACGAAGACGCCCCGTCCAATGTGTTCCCGGGCACAGCGTGTTACGTTCAAGGTGCTGCAAATTTCGGTTACTATTTTACAACATTTGCAGGTGATTCATTTGGTCCTGACACCAACACAGACGGTCCAAATGTTGCTTACGAGCGTTGTGGGATATTTAATGGTTTTGATGGAAGGCAAATTGATTTAATATACTGGCTTGCTAAAATATGGTGGGTCTTGATAATGATTCTGAAAACTTAACACTGCACCAAGGCCACCGATGTTCAACCTCTGGCTTCGAGGTTGTTTGTGAAATCACGGTTAAAATGTGAATAAGTCGTGATCCATGATTTCGTTCCATTATCGAATAGCCACAATGATAGGTAACAGGTGGAGGTACAACCCCACAATAACTTGGTCACACCATTGCTGGCGAAAGGGCCTCCACTAGAGGGAGCAGCTAGCAAGCCCCTCTAGGTGGTAATATTAGCCGACGCTTCCATGTTGACCATACTTCTTAGAAAAGGTGGCAGTACCCACACTTTACACACCACACACGACCTACCGATGGTAGACCAACTGTGGTGTAGCCATTTAAAACTGCCGGGTGGATAAAGGTAGGTGGTTTGGCCATGTTTGTTTGTTGTAGTACGGAGTTAGAATGATGGCTTTAATCTAAGTTGTCTTGTGGTTGTTGTTTGACTTGCATCCCACTGGGATTTTTGCACAGCGTTGGTGTACGGTGCTTTTTTTCTGGAAGACTTTGCAGTTTTTCCTGGATTTTTCTGTTTGCACATAGTCACTTTAAGATGTTTTCTTGTTCATGTTTTTGTTTTTTGTTTGTTGCGGTTGCACCTGATTCAAGAGCCGAATGGCTCACAGGGCTAATACCTAATAAATGAAACTGAACCAGCTGGCTCGCCGTCAGATTGCAATGGCAACCTCTGGATTGCAAGCCGAGTGAGCTGACCTTTGCACCATGGCAGCAATCCCTCATGCCGGACCATGAGGAAATGCTAAGCAATGAATAATGCATAACCCCCAACCATCAATTAAAACATCGATTGATAGAATCAACGTGAAAAACAATATTCCCTTTTTTGTTATTCCTTAAAGAGTAAAGGTCACAAGCATACTACTTTATAAAGACAGCAATGGTTAACTGATGACATTGTACCAAATGTTTTGAGCATGTAAATGTACGTGTGACTGCGTGTGACCGCAGACATGTGTTTCTGCTCAGTGAATGGAAATAAAACAAAGATCCTAAAGAGAAAAATAACATACCTCACAGATGCATGACCATATAAGATGTTAAACGGGGACCTTTTAATGCAGGTGTGTGTGGAGATTTTTCTTCCGAAACCAATAGCCACAGTGAGCTCCGTAATGCACGATGGAGTGGTCCACTTGGGCCTTGACATGAAGGTTCAAAACTGGATCTAAAACTAAACTATTTTTAAAACGATACTATCTTTGTTTTACCAGGTAAAGTCCACTGAGCTATATAGCTCTTTTTCAGAAGCGATCTGAACACAAATGATAATTAAACGAAGCGGCTTATTGCGTGGAAATTTGTAGCAGCCAAATACTCTAAAGGCGTGTTTCTAAATGTGAAAGGAAATCCCGTAGGGCCGGGATAAAAAAAATTCACGCGACCACAGAGAGAGAGAGACACCGCAAACTCCAAATCTACAGCAGGTGTCAGGGTCGGGATCGAACCCATGAACTCCTGTATACCAGGCGAGGTAGTTAACATCTCCTAGCCACCGTGGCGAGTTACTCACACAGCAGGGAGCTGCCGTTGTATGATGTTAACACACCGGACCTGCAATCCGAGGGGCACCGGTTGGATTCCATCTTCCGGCGTGGCAGTTGAAGCGATGGACGAGTTTCTTAAATCCTTCCCGACCTCTCTCCGCCCAGAAATATAAACAAGTGGGTACATCGCAGTTATTCGATTGGCAGGATGTGTGTGGTGGGGTGAAGTGTGGGCACTCGCACTCCTTCCAACACATCTGGTTAGCGTAGAAGAGTAAACCAAATACCCACTGGAGCTCCCATCTAGCGGGAGGCCCTTTCTGCGAGCAGTGGCACGAGCCGCCAATTGCAGGGCTTCGCCTTTACCGCTGCTAACGCAGGAGCCAGTGTCTGGTGCATTCCAGTGGATTGCCTTTCACCCTTGAGTGCCCGTTTGTATTCATTTACACCCCTTGGCACAAGGCTGCCACTAAAATCAGAGCTCTCTGGCCATTCCTTGGGAGGGCACGACTGAGACATTGCAGCGGTAAGGAAAGCTCCCCTGCAAGCTCGACGAAAGGAATGCACATTTAAAAGTACTTTTCTCCAACAAAACAATCCGTTTATCATCGTAATTAGTGCCAAAGTCAAAATTGCGTTGGAGACTGAAACAACATCCAAGGCAAGTTCAATGCGATTCGGCACAGTCCAGCAGTGCTGCAACGTTCACGCTGGTAGCACTAAGAGGTGTGCGGTGGCAGTTTGAGTAAAGTTCAAAGTTCATTTATTAGGTATAGCCCTGTGAGCAATTCGGCTCTTGAATCGGGTGCCACCGCAACAAACAAAAACATGAACAAGAAAACATCTTAAAGTGACTATGTGCAAACAGAAAATCCAAGAAAAGACAGCAAAATATTGCAGAAAAAATCACCGTACACCAACCCTGTGTAAATATCCCAGTGGGATGCAAGTCAAACAACAACAACCACAAGACAACTTAGATTAAGGCCATCAGTCTAACTCTGTACTACAACAAACAAACATGGCCAAACCAAAAAACTTTTCGAAAATCACCAAACTAAAGCCATAAAAGCAATGAAACAGTGATCATAGGAACTGTGACCGAATTTTCACAATAAACGACGTAAACAACATGTACTACCAACGGTAAAAGTGCAGAACCCTGCAACTGCCCGCTTGAGCCACATGCTGGCAAAAGGGCTTCTGCTCGAGGAGGAATGCGGTGGGGTACAGCGTGGGGTACTCCAAAGTCTTCCGAGACGTCTGGCAGGCATGGAAGAGAAGGCCCAAAAAATACCCTCAACGAAGTATTTTTTGGCGTTAACTTCGGAAAACGTGGGAGTAGCCACACTTTACCCCACCGCAATGCGGCCTGCCGATCGACAAACTGTGGTGCGCCCACATGTATACTGTTGGCTGAACAAAGTGGGGGTAGTTGCTTCAACTGCTATGATCTCTGTATCTAACCAGTGACCTCTGGATTGCAATTCCAGTGCGCTTGTGAAAGCAAGTATGTTATTATTGACATAACGAGTACGTAGTTTTGGCACTCCCTGTGAAGCTGTTGGAAATATTGCAAACATTTGTTTCTTAAGGTTTAAATGCAGGCACGAAAGCGTAACTGTTTACGAGACAATTCACGAGTCTCTGCCTCACTTTCTCCTCGTGTGCTTTTCTCCAATAACACATACTTGGACAAAAATCCTGCAGCGCTATATTCAATTCCATTGAGCTTGATGAATTGACTAAGCTACTGTTACAAAATAAATCCATTATAACCAAAAACAGCACCCTGTTAGAAAAATGTAACCCTATAACATGCCAGAGGGGGGGAAAAAGAAAGAAAATACATCTTTACAGTTAAACATAAGGGGCTTTTTCATAATTGTGTAAGGCTTCTGTACGCCTTGAAGCCACGTGTGATAGTTGTAAAGGTCGGTCAATATTCCGACGCTTGCCACCAGGTTACTTAGTAATGTGTCCCCAGTGCAGGCCGGGGCAGTACTTGTGAACGTTAATGTTCATGAGACACATATCACTTACGTATAATAATAACGATGATGATGATGATGCCAGCAGTGGCATTGATGGCGCAGTGTTTTTCTCAGAGCGATATGACCGCCTGAGTTGAATTGCCGGCCACGGGGAATATCAGTGGTGGTGAGTGATATCTCGAACCGGTCCTGAGCCTTCACCAATCTGTACTCACCAGCATGGTGAAGTATGGTAAGAGCAACCCCTGGTGACCAACATGTCACACGTAGGTGGTCATTCAGCAGTGGATTAATTAAGGGCTGTAAATTAGTATAATTTTATTATCGTGAATGTTCAAGCAAGATACATGCTGATTCTTGACCCTACCGAATGTTGACATATATATGTATACACAAGTTAAATTGAGAGACACGTGCAACACGAATCCACAAATTCTAATAAATTATGTAATGATGCTGCGTTGTAAGTGGTACAGACGCACAAACAACAACAGCAACAAAACCAACGCATTCGACAACAACAATGTGGCCTCAAAAGAAAATATTTAATAGGCAATGTTTCGAGCAAAGACCCTTCTTCATAGCACATACATTCATGTCCTATATTGTTCCTTTTAAGGCAGTGCTCTTAACGAATGTGTTGACTTTTCCATAAAGACAATTTTTCATCGTAAACCCAACAATTAGTTTTTCAGTCCCAAATGGCACTCAGCAAGTTATCAGTGAAGGTGTTTCCTTTCCACCTTTTAAACTTTCAAGATAGTGGCTGACAGAGTAATGAACTCTCGCTCCTACTAGAGTGAAAGACGGGAGTGTATTGTGCTGTTTACATATTTTCAGCAGCCCAAGGGATTACTTCATAACCCTCATGCACTGCACAAGCGATATAACATAAACATACCCTCTGTTTCTTTGCTATCAATCATGTTCTTTAACCTGCAGGGCCCTACATTTGACCTAGCTTCTCGAGTTGACTTCATATTCAATCGTGGCTTGCTTATACCATAGGCTACAAAAACATTTTAGGAGCCTGTGCTAATGTTGCCTAAAAGAGGAATTAAAGGATGGATGCTTAAGCGGTGTTTAATGGGTCTGCATATCATCACGTTTTTAAATCCTTTATATTAAGTTCGCTTGCTTGCTTAGGACCGTGCAAATCTTTCGGTCGTTTTTAACCCACTTCCCGTGATCCAATCGAGCTGACATTTTCCACACAGACTTGTTGTGCGTGACAATTAATGTTCGTGGAAAAAAATGTCAAAAATTTCACACTTTTTAGGACAAAAATATTATATTTAATTACCAATTGCTTAATGGTGCAATGCAATCATCTGACCCATATGTGGCAGCCATCTCAAGCCAGAGGACGAGAGGACTCTAGCCGCCACGCATATAAAGAATTTATAGTGAAAAACTTTGTTTTTACGGGTTAATTTTTTTTGTCATGCCCTTAATGGTACAACCTGTGCTCTTTTCAAAAGTAGCCCTTCATCCTCACTTGCAATATTAATTGCACAACAGATGTGAGATTTGGTCAGCTTGACGTGTCTTCAGATGCACTGCTTGTCCCCCCGTGAGACCGACAGACACATGGGAGGTCACCGTGGAGTGTGGAAACGCCGGGCTGCGATTGAGAGGTTTCGCAAGGTGCGTCACAGAGTGCCTTTGCATTCGTCAACATCAAACAAGTATAACCCGTAAAAACAAAGTTTTTCACTATAAATCCTTTATATGTGTGGCGGCTAGAGTCCTCTCGTCCTCTGGCTTGAGATGGCTGCCACCTATGGGTCAGATGATTGTCTGGCAGCATTAAACAATTGGTAATTAAATATATTATTTTTCCTAAAAAGTGTAAAAATTTGGAAAAAAATTTTCACGAAAATGCTTTGTCACGCACGAGTCTGTGTGCAAAATGTCAGCTCGATTGGATCACGGGAAGTGGGTTAAAAAACGACCGAAAGATTTGCACGGTCCTAAGCAAACAAGCGAACTTAATATAAAGGATTTTAAAAAAAAGATCTGACATGCCGCTCATGGGTGGCGGTCTTCAAAATAAACTCGCTCCGTCGCACGGGCCTCTAGGTGCCAGTGCGCTTTTGCAGGTGGCCAGCACCGCTCCGGATATTCTGCGAGCGAGTCCCAGTCCCCTCCGGGCGGAATGTTGACACAATGAAGCCAATTTAGCGCGTGTATTTTTTTTTTCATGACAAGGCAATAAAAGTCACTGGATCTCTAAAACAGTGAGGCGTCTTTGTTTGGCCAGCTTCAAATATGCGCTCAATCGCTCGTTTGAATATATACTCTTGTAATGCGCGGGCCTTTTGTGTCAATCCACTGCTGGATGAGGGCCTCCCCACATCGTTGGAGTAATTGGGGTAATTGGCGATATTTCACCACGCTGGTCAAGGTGGGTTGGTGAAGTCGCGGAGCATGCACTTGGGGACATACAAGTACAGTGAAGCAAAATACTCTTATGCACTGGCCTCTGATTCCCAACCACGAAGCTCCGCAGCAGCCTATAGCACCTGTTACATGCACGGCGGTTGCCCACCAAGCACCACCCAAACTTAACCCTGCTGATGGATACAGCAAAGGTCGTGGGTTCGATCCCGACCCTGACACCTGTTACCTGTATATGTGGAGTTTGCGTGTCTCTCCCCCCATGGTCGCGTGGATTTTTCTCCGGCTCCTCCGGTTTTTCCCTCCACGTTTAGAAAAGTGCGTTTAGAGGATTTGGCTGCAATACATTTCTACGTGATGATAAGCCACTATTATCATCACGTGAGCAATCACTTGTAGCCAGGTCACTTGTGAAAAACAGCTATTATAGATCAGTGGGCCTTACCTGGTAAAATACAAAAAATATGCTATAGTTTAAAACTCCTATCGCGTGTTTGTACTGTTTGTTGTTGCAACGATCTGACCCGCCCCTACTGGACATCTGTGGGAAAAAGAGCTTTATAACTCATCGGATTCCTCCCTTATAAATATATATTCTGATCCTAGCTTCTGCGATCTGACAAGATGAGGTGCATTGCACTCGCTGGTATAGTTTCTACTCGTTTATTTTCGCTTTGTACTTTCAGTCCTCTCATGAATGCATTTCAAGTCATATAATTTAACAACTTGAGGCATAAAAGTGGGAAGACGAAAAGGTATAACCTACAGTCATAACATAAAAGCTCTTGATGTTGTAAACCATTGCTAAGTTTTCAAGTGCAGAGCTTGAAACAGCAATTTAATATTGTTCATAAGCGATTACAAAGGTTTCAGCTTCCATTGATTTGACTTAAAACTTTCGTGACTGCAGGAATTCATATTCTTGGTTCTTTCAGTAAAGTCACGTAGATAAAAATAATAATTTTAAAGTCAAAAGAAATTAAAAAATTGAAAATAATTAAGGAAAAAAACCCACGTCGTTTTGATCGTAACAGAAGCGGTTTTCATCAGGCGCCGAGAGAACGCTTGTGTTGCGATCGAAACGTCTTTGGGATTTTTGGTTTCATTTATTATTTTCAACGTATTATATTTATTTTTCATTTTTCATTGTATTTTTTTTTTCTACGTCACTTTACCGAAAGAACCAAGAATAAGCCTCCATTGATGTGAATAAAAATGGATTTCACACCTGATGATGATGATTGCTTGTGTTGCAGTCGAAACGTCGTGAGAATTGTTATTGTTTATATTTATATTATTTTATTATTTCCCTTCTACGTGACTTTACCGAAAGAACCAAAAATATAAAAATGGCCTGGTTAAAATGTACGACGTTTTTATATGTATATATATATAACTCATGCCACACATAGGGTTACGTGAACATTTAGCACTGCTGTATTTTATCCCCCCCCCCACAGTATAGAATCCCACTGGAACTTCTTAAAATATCCTCCATGTGGATTCTTGGACAATAGAACGAGAGGCTGTGTGCGTGTGTCCGTACGTCTGTATGCGTGCCAACACCAAGTGGTGATGATCTGCACCAGTCCTGGACCTCCCCTAGGCCGACTCAGTCTCAAATGAGTACCTGGTGGTGCGCTGTGCAAACATCGCCACTTAGGGAGACAAAGGCGGCCGGGTGTGGTGCTGGCCACCCACCTCTTCGTGTGCCGTTCAGGCCTTCATAACATCACTTGCCCCACCAGTCTGGTCATTTTTTTACGGGGGATCTTTGTCTTTGTGCGTACTCGTTACTGCCCCCACTACGTCTGGCCTCAAAATGGCATATTTAACAAAAAGAACAGCGTAATAAATCAGGCACATGTGCAGGTTTATGTTGTATCTCGCGATGTATCTTGGATCACAAACAAAATCCAATAAGGATCAGCCCTCAGCAGGGCACTCTGCACGCCGGAGGTCTTGCTATGCAACGGGGCTGCCTGTGGTCATGTGCTATGCGTTTGGCGCCCTGCTAAAATGGATAAGGTATTGCACAATCTCTTCGTAAGTTGGTCATGAAACCTGCATCTGATGCTCCAATTGCTCCCACTGCTACAGCCAATGGGAGCACAGCAAATATCCCATTGCTCCCTCTGATCCAGCCAATGGGGGCACAGCAAAGCTCCCATTGCTCCCTCTGATCCAGCCAATGGGAGCACAGCGAAGCTCCCATTGCTCATTCTGATCCAGCCAATGGGAGCACAGCAAAGCTCCCATTGCTCCCTCTGATCCAGCCAATGGGAGCACAGCAAAGCTCCCATTGCTCCCACTGATCCAGCCAATGGGAGCACAGCGAAGCTCCCATTGCTTCCTCTGATCCAGCCAATGGGAGCACAGCGAAGCTCCCATTGCTCCCTCTGATCCAACCAATGGGAGCACAGCAAAGCTCCCATTGCTCCCACTGATCGAACCAATGGGAGCACAGCGAAGCTCCCATTGCTCCCCCTGATCCAACCAATGGGAGCACAGCGAAGCTCCCATTGCTCCCCCTGATCCAACCAATGGGAGCACAGCAAAGCTCCCATTGCTCCCACTGATCCAGCCAATGGGAGCACAGCGAAGCCCCCATTGCTCCCACTGATCCAGCCAATGGGAGCACAGCAAAGCTCCCATTGCTCCCTCTGATCCAGCCAATGGGAGCACAGCAAAGCCCCCATTGCTCCCACTGATCCAGCCAATGGGAGCAAGCAAAGCTCCCATTGCTCCCTCTGATCCAACCAATGGGGGCACAGCAAAGCTCCCATTGCTCCCTCTGATCCAACCAATGGGAGCACAGCAAAGCTCCCATTGCTCTCACTGCTACAGCCAATGGGAACGGTGGTAGCCCACCGATGTGACTAACAGAGCTGTGATTCTGTTTTCCCAAATAATACACGCCAGGTGTTCTCTTAGCTGGTTTGATGGCACAGTGTGCCTATCGACAATAAAGGTACTATCGTATAAAAAAAAGGAGCACGTTATTATACCGTTTATAGGATTACTCTGCTCTCTTCTTGTACAGTTTCACGTCGCACTTGATGTCCTTTGGAATTTTTCGCAGACCTCCTCCCCATTCCCCTCTCTTATTTGCTTTCCATATGTTCAGGAAAATATGTTTTTGCCACCAGATTTAAAATGTGAATTCATGAAAGCCTCTTCGTCTGGAACTCGCACAAACAAAATCCACGCCTGAACTCACTGTTCTGTGTTTTTATTCCGACTTGCCAAACTTCAATACTTGAATTGGTGCGTAGCGTGAAATGTGATATTGCAGACTATTCCGGCATTATGTAATTTAGAAACTGGTTACAAAGAGGTCACTTGAAGAGATGTCAAAGGTAGCTCTGTAATATCTGCTTCCGTGTGGCATTCTCTACCACAAAGGGCAGCATTGCCTTGGACATGACACCAATAGCACAGTTGGGATCAACATTGGGAAAAGGAAACACTGGTTATAAAAAACACGATAATGTCGTAATATTAGTGATATATTTATTAGATGTGTGTATACCCAGGAAATACCTTCCTTAGCAGTGAGTAGTGCTGATGTGGAGGCACTGGTCGAGATGATTCTCCAGCAAGGGATAGATCAGGGTTAGAAAGCAGGAAAGAGGAGAGATAGCAAAACATCCAAATGCGTGCAGCTCCTAATTTTCCATATTTGTACGTGAACATCCATTAACCATCCCGCCGTGAACTGGCTTCATGCCGAAAACATGGAGATGCTTGGTTAGGGCTAGCAAGTTCGGCCCGCTCCAGCTGGTGCATCGCATGACGTCCGAACGATTTGGTGAAGCCGCATTTCTTTATTTTGACGCGGCGCGCACGAACATCCGTGGTGCTGTGAAACTCGGTGTGAACGAGGCACGTCCAGGCGAACGCAGGAACGCTCCCCTGCTGCTGAGCAAGCCCACGCGGGGCACCGTCGGCCAGAGGTCGCAAACGAGTTTTGATTCCTTACCCGTACCCGGCCGCACCAGGGTCGCAAACGGGTACCTGTACCCGTACCCGGCCGTACCCGTACCCTACCCGTACCCGGCCGGGTAAGGGTAGGTTACGGGTATCGGGTACCTGATTGCGACCTCTGGGATGAAGCCATGTTGCAAGCGTGGGTGGGTTGATTCTAGGAACTTGAATTGTGAGAAGAGACAAGACGTTGGGAAATGAGTGACAAACGGTTACTCACCAGTGACTCATGGTCTACCCATACCCGGCCGCACCAGGGTCGCAAATGGGTACCCGTACCCGGCCGGGTATGGGTAGCCGGGTATCGGGTAGGGTACGGGTATCGGGTACCCGGTTGCGACCTCTGGCACACGCCAAAGCCCTGTGACGCACTTCTCCGCGTCGTCCGCCCACCCCCACCCACGTCCTCCTCCATCCGACGTTGGAGCCGCGTGGCTTCTCGAAGAGAGAATGCGCGTTGTTGAAAAACAAATAAACTCATTAAATATTTTTTTTTTAACAACGGTTTTATTAACAACTTCGTTTAACTCGCGGTCGAGAAGTACGTCAATGATGCGGCGTCTGCTCCCACATCAACGCTGACTTGAATTAATTGATGACTTCCGTAACTCGTTCACACGGAGCAGGCGCGCCTGAGACACATGGCACCTGCTTCTTGGGCGAGGCGATTCCAGAGTTTAGGGACCGCGGCGTTTTTTACCTACACAAATAAATATTTAATGAATAAGCCGTCCATACAAAATGTAAATTGCTTTAAAAGAGGCAATTAATTGATTAATTGATGCCGATTTTGATACAGGCATGCATTGTCACCGCATCTGAGTACGTGCGAAAATTTTAGAAATGATTAGACAACAGGAAGTAGACTCAATTTTGATGACAAGATTTGACCACGACCAACAGAGGAATCAAGTTAAGTAAAACCGTTGAAAAAGACACCAAAGGAGGCTCGCGAGCCGCAAGGAATCTGGACCAAGAGTCACGGTGGGCCACCCAAGTCTGTGTCGTGCCAACCGGCAATCGTTCATAATACATGTTGTTGTTGTTGGGTTAGATCGTGTAAATATAAACCCATCGTTAAACCCGCGACCACCCGACACAGCCAATTAGTAAGGGTTGTCACGTAAACAGAACATGGCAATTAGTTACTATGCAATGCACTAACCGCTGAAAATCTTACTAATTGGCTGTGTCGGGTGATGGGTTTAACGACACATTTATATTTACGCGATCTAACCCCCAAATAAACCTGTATCATGGATGATATTGGTCGCTAAAATCTACTACTACTAAGGGCCATCCATTTAGTACGTATGCATGGAGGGGGGATGGGGGGGTTAACCCAAATGCGTACGCTTGTGTATGGGGGGGGGGGGGTCTACTGACAATGTACGCATAGGAGGGGAGGGGGGTGAAGCCTCGATAATAATTTGTCTACATTGGCCTTCAAATGAGTTAGATAGTCCGGCGGTGGACTGTCTGTTTGCTTAAAACACGTTAATATTATTAATCCTTGATCGTTTCTGCGTGGATTAAATATCGGCCGTTCTATAGGATTCTGGGAGGCGGGTGCGTCAGGCGTACGTACGCAGGTGTGGAGGGGGGGGGGGTGTAAAAAGCCCGCGTGCGTACAGGGAGGGCGGGAGGGGGTCAAGTTTCGGCAGATTTTTTGCGTACGGACCAAATTGATGGCCACCGACTTGTTAAACTGGCGATCGTTGATTGGACGTGGCCAGGAGCAAGCGTACGCATTTGGGTTAACCCCCCCTTTTAGCCCCGCCCCACCCCTCCCGATACCTTCCATTCATTGGCTACCACATTCTAATAAGGTCCCCCCCCCTCTCCTCCCCCTTAACTTGCATTTAAGAGCTTGCATCTTGGAATCCCTGCCTCACTTGATGCAGCAAATGTGACTGTGACGGTCCCACCTGATGACGGAGACTTGTGTTGCCTCCGAAACGTCGTGATTTTATTATTTTTATTAATTTTAATTTCATTTTTTACCTACGTGACTTTACCGAAAGAACTAAGAGTAGGAGCAAGTGCCTCGTTCTTCGCGTGGTTGCGTTCATCGTGGATCCCGCCCGGCACCTGGGTTCAACAGTCTCAGTGACGCACGTGGACCAAGGGTCGCGTTCCTCCCAATGGACAGTGTGAACGCGCACGCACCTCTGCCGTGACAACCAACGGAATTAACCGAGGACCGTGCGATTTCCCCGAGTCTGCGTTCATTCTATCGGAACCTCTCTCTCTCTCAGCTGTGGTGATGGTCGTGCCTTTTGAATGGTTGTGCAGTGTCATCGAAGATGTGTAGATGGTTCTAGATTTGAAGCTTTCGTGACTGCAAGGATTCATGCTCTTAGTTCTTTCGGTAAAGTCACGTAGGTAAAAAATGAAATTAAAATTAATAAAAACAATAAAAAATAATACAAATATTTATTAATTTTTATTTCATTTTTTACCTACGTGACTTTACCGAAAGAACTAAGAGTATGTGTAGATGGGTGGTGCAGTGTAATGATACCGATGCGTTACAACAGGAAGACGTACGATGCTCAGTATATACCATTAGTCTGGAAGGGATATCAGAACCAGCTCTCGGTCATCCCCGTCACCGACCCACCCTGACCATCATGGTGAGGTATGGTCAAACAGTCCCCTTGACTAAAGGCACGGGGAGGCCTACATCCAGCAGTGGACTGGCAAATACATTTCACAAGACGTAAAATTATGATTGCACGTCCAAAACCGGTTAAAGCCTATAACACAATCAAATCTAGCACATATTATGAATCATAAACAGAAAGCAATTTGGATAACGATGGTGTCTTGCATTTGTAGATGTTACAAGATGAGATGGATGAAACAAAGTACCGGACAGATTCAAGCTAAATGTCTTAATTTTGGAGCTTTCGTGACTGCAGGAATTATTATTTTGTTCTTTCGGTAAAGTCACGTATAAAGATAAAATTATCTAATTTATTATTTTATCTTTTATCTTTATACGTGACTTTACCGAAAGAACCAAAGAATAAGCAAGCTAAATGTTTCAATGCGTGAGATGCCAAAAGTACCCCGCCTTTGGATGTATCACATTTAATGCATTACCATTGTGGTGAAGTTACAGGTGCAGCCCTGCAATTACCTACTCAACACACTGCTAACAAATGGACCTCCTCGAGAGAGAGAAAGCTCCAGAGATGCCCTCGGGAGGGCATCTGCCCACTTGGCCTGCACTTCCTGGCTGGCCAGACGTCTTGGCCGAGGCGAGAGCTGTCCACACTTTACCCCATCACACTCGACCTGCCAATCGACTGTGGTGAACCACGCGTGTACTGTTTTGGGGACAGAGAACGGAGGGGGGGGGGGATTTGAGAAATGTTGTCCCTCGTTTCAACCGCCTCGCCCAGGAGATGGAGTGGAATTGAACCGGCGACCTCTGGATGGCCATCACGCACCGCGGCAGCTCCCGTGGTGCGACTGTCGAATAGTTCCAATCTCCAAGAACAAGCTGTAGTTTATACAACGGGGGTATGGGGTGGGGTGTCACGCGACCTTTTTGTTAACGCTAAGAAGTTACGGCACAAATTAAGCATTGCACTGTGAATTACTTTTTGTGAAAGTTACTTTTTTTTCCTCAGCGGAATCAGCACCACTCCCGCTCATCGTAGCTGTATGAGACAAATCAGATGCGGTGACGATAGCTCGAAAACAAAAACAGTTCTCACGTCATCACTGAATGAAAACGTATCTGCAAAAAAAAATGCTAAATAAATAACCTTTTGCTTAAATCATCTTCATGATTTTCGGTCATGATCAATCGACTGCGAGATGAAAGCCTGCCCAAGCCACCGCCACCTCTCACGTTCCTGTGATGTAATAATCCACCCCGCACCTGCACACAAAGCAATTCCATTCCTCCATCTCTTTGGTGGATAACCCTCGGCTACTACATCATTATAATCATTGTTGGCCATCATCCCTTCTCGTGGCATGTCCTACCCACGCCCGATATTCTTAACGGTTTGAATGATGTCACTAACCTGCGTAGGTTCTTTCTCTCTCTCTGCCTCACAATGTATTTCGAAGCATGCGCCTCCCCAGGTTTATTTCCGCACTTTCCCGTTTGTATTCTATATAAATGTTTGGCATGTGTGATGGACTGGCGATGTTCAATTCATGGCAAAGCAAGAAAAATAATCCTTCAAAAATTCTGGACAAAAAACATTCTAAAGAGTTCAAATGGTTTTGAATTTCATTTGCGGAGGTAAACTTAGATGTGTTTTACCCTGGTGTTGTTGTTTTTTTTGCAACTGATATTCATATTTGCTTTGTATACAATCATCTTGTACCCCAAATCTTTCATCGCAATCGAAGCGAGCCAAGTTTAACCCCAGGTGTAGCGTTTTGCCGTCGAAACGTTCAGACCTGCAGGCGTATCACATTCCACTTCACTCACGCCAACATTACCCACGTGTGTAAAGCAAACAAAGTGGTTTTTGTTTGTTTGTCTACATAAATCACATTTGGATGACATCAAGTCTGCGCGTTTGAATCACGTTATCGCTGTGTGAATCACGTGACGCATTCATCTACAATGTTTGCAAAAACGTCCGCGTTTACGTCGAAGATAATTCAACGGCGGCCCAATGCTTTTGCTCGCTTCAAAATGTGTAAGAGTTGGCCACTCTTAACAAAGCATCGTGGCCTCATCAAAAGCAAAACGGTGAAACGTGGTTTCAACTCACAACACTGAGTGGCTCTAGCACAGCGATGAGTAGATAAATGGACTCAGCACCGTCAATGCAGGCTCAGTATAAGACAAAAAATCCCCAGTAAATCCTTAACAAACTGTTGAGGCAAGTGCCGTTAGCGATGAGCGCCTATGAAGGCACACGAGGGGGTGGGTGGGTGGCCAGCACCACGCCCGACCGCCTTTGTCTCCCTCGTGGCAATGTTTTTACACATCGCACCAGGTAGCCACACTGGTGCATGCATGCCCCAGCTATACCCTGCCCTAAATGTAATTAACTTCTTCTTGGTTTATGGGGACCTCATTTGCCAGTAAAAATAAGATAATTGGTTCTTTACCCTTCTATCTGTTGCCAGATAGAAGGGTAAAGAACCAATTATCTTCTTCTTGGTTCTTTCGGTAAAGTCACGTAGCAGGGAAGTAATAAATAATAAAAATAAAACATAATAAAATTATTCTCACGACGTTTCGGCCACAACGCAAGTAGCCATCCTCAGGTGAAAACCAGGTCTGTCGAGGCGTTGTGGCCGAAACGTCGTGAGAATAATTTTATTATGTTTTATTTTTATTATTTTATTACTTCCCTTCTACGTGACTTTACCGAAATAACCAAGAAGATGAATCCCTGCAGTCACGAAAGCTTTAAATCGAAATTTTATTGTTTTATTTTTATTATTTTATTACTTCCCTTCTACGTGACTTTACCGAAATAACCAAGAAGATGAATCCCTGCAGTCACGAAAGCTTTAAATCGAAATTTTATTATGTTTTATTTTTATTATTTTATTACTTCCCTTCTACGTGACTTTACCGAGATAACCAAGAAGATGAATCCCTGCAGTCACGAAAGCTTTAAATCGAAATTTTATTATGTTTTATTTTTATTATTTTATTACTTCCCTTCTACGTGACTTTACCGAAATAACCAAGAAGATGAATCCCTGCAGTCACGAAAGCTTTAAATCGAAATGTAATTAACTTTTTTCTCCCTTTCCCCACAGTACCTCTCCTTCACGCACCTCTCCTGCTGTTCCCTCTCTGCACACCCGGGTCACCCGATGTATTTTTTGCCCCATAACGTTATCTGCAGAACTCTGGAAGACCCGTGGCGGAGATGCGGTGCAGATGTTTCCACATTTTCTCGACTGAACACAGAGTCATCTTTGTTTGACCGGAGGGCATTTGGCTCGCAGACCTGGCGACCGGAGCCTGGGAACCCAAAAAGTAAACAGATACATCACGAGACTGCACGGGCTCTCTCTCTCTCTCTCCCTCCGTTGAAGGATTGTGGCGATACGCCGGCTCGCCATCAAGTCGGCTATTATGCGACCGTGACAATATTCTTGCAATTGTGAGCGCCGCCGGGAATGCTCCGACTCACTCCGCGATAAAAGCGAGGGAGCTGGGCGGGTGTGTGTGTGTGCGTGCGTGCAGGGGGAGTTGGTTAAATTAGTGGCTCCATCTCGCGTGTCATGGAAGCTGTCACAGAGCCTCAGGTCCCATTGACCGTTGACACGGCAGCCGCACAGAAGAGACGCGCTTATCACGTACATGGCAGACCGATGCCAAGAGGTGGTGGTGGTAGTGGCGGTCTTTCACGTATAACGGCTCACACGAGGGTCCATTGCGCACGTCCTGGCACCGTTTGAAGGCCGCTTTCGGGGTGACAACGCTTCTGCCTCCCGTGCGGAGTGGCAGCCGTTCCATTGCGCGCAGTGAAAAGCGCACAGATTACGCGCGCGTGTTACACACCTCGGTCGTGCAACGGCAATGTTTTACATTGTTCCACTTGAATGTTCCACCTGAAGACGGAGGCTTGTGTTGCTTCCGAAACGTCGTGATTTTTTTTTATTAATTAACATTTTTTACCTACGTGACTTTACCGAAAAAACCTAAGAATATAAAAATGTTTGACATGTTGCGTGAAATAAACGCCCCTCCCGCCCCCCCGTCCCCCAAATCGACTGCAAGATAGCACGGCTTGTGGGAGACTTCGAGAATGAATTAATTGAGCTGACTTCTGCGTCAACAAAGACCGCTAAAAAACGCAACAGTTCCAAATGAGGTTGTTGATGAACATGAGCTCCAATATATAATTATCATTATTTTGACAGAAAATTCCTTCCTTGGGTGAGAGCAGTTTGTCCGGTATATATTTATTTTTTTCGTATGTGTGCGTGTACAGCGCGGTGTGGAATACATCAACTTTAACGAATATGACCCTGAAGAGGTATTCGTTTTAAATATAGCCTGTTTAATTGTCAGACCTCACAGGAATAGTGTTGAAATGCAGGGCAGCATTGCAGAACCCATGGCATCTGCCATAGCAAAGCCGCACTTCTTTTCCCGATTTAACAAATAAACACACCGCATTTTGACTCGCAGAATTCATGAATGTGCCACAATGCCTCCAGGCATTGTTTTGCACGCGGTCACTGCATCGCGTGCTTTCCTATGCCCTTCTGCAGCCGTCTGGAACGCTCTCCTTTCGAATATTGTAAAGCCACTGGAGCTACGCAACTTTTAAATCCAGATTGAAAACTAAGTTTTTTAATAACATCTTTTTTGGTATAGTTTGTTGTCCTTCCCCCGCACCTCCTATCAGCACGACTGGCTACGTACGGTGCGAAAGAAGTTCAAACTACATAGCTGTTCACTTGTGCAAGTTCATTTACCGCGCGCCACAGATGGACGCTTCAATGGGGTGACAGCACTCAACACGCCCATCCTGCACGCTCCCTCTCTAACCCCCCATGATCCTTCTTTTTCATTCTTTCCATCTGCATCCTACACCACACTTGGACATGTGTTATGCCGCAGAGCGCTATCAGACCCCGGAAGGTCTGCACTTTTAAACAAGCGATGTCCAAAATGCTCGTACTCCTCAGTGCGCGTACCATTAATTATTTAACCATATGAATAGACTTCAAATGCTGACGCCATGCCTCATTAGGGACCTGTACAGGAAGCCAGAAATGATGATGAATGAGTGCGCGCGGCCGAAATGAGATGTGAAATTCACAAAATAACATAATAGCTGCAATACCGGCAATTATGCAAATTGTAGTCGTGAATGCCGCGAGCGAAGATCGGTCGCGTCGGAGACTTTCGCACTTCGTGTTCCCGTTGAGCTCTCTGCCCGCGGCGCAGATGTTTCACCCAGAATTGGGGGCGTCACGAGTGGTCACCGCCGAGCGCCAACATATGAGCGCAGCACTGTGGCCCATCCCTACGTGAAAGCATGATGACGTTATGTGAATGTATGTTGAACTTCTTTCGCGCCGTACGTGGCCAACCGTGCTCATCGGATGTTGCGGGGGATTGAGAGCAAAAATGTTCGATTCAGTGGCGTAGTGACGACATTATCAGCTCAGGGGGTGCGGCAATTGGGCAGGTGGGGGCCCCAATATATTAGATTTTTCTCACGCAGTCGCACCGAGGCTATTATCTACCGCGGCTCCCCTTACCTAATCACATCATCACATCAGTTTTTGTTATTTTACACTGTTGTTGAAAATATAACTCGTGGGTGGTTGACAAGAGGGTCCCAACTCGTAGCTTTGGTCAGCATGGGGGGAAAGGCAGCCCCTGCCTGCCCCACGCATGTTACGCTCCTGGTTAGAGTCCATTTGACGATTTGCTTTTCGGTCGAAAACGAAACCAGACCGAAAGTAAAAAAACTGACTTTCGGCCGAAACCGAAAGTTAAAATTTGACTTTCGGCCGAAACCGAAAGTATGCCGAAAGAGGCCATTTGCCAACTTTCGGCGCCGAAACCGAAACCGAATTACGGCCGGCCTCTACTTTTCACACCAATGTGATCCAGCAGCATCCCGTGCGGTTCTCACTCGGGGAAAGAGGCGGGGGACGCTTTGCCGCAGCGCCACCTCGGACCACCCCCCTGCAAGGTCGCGCACGCGGTTGGTTGTGCCGTTGGCTTTCACAAGCACTTCAAAGGAGTCAACTTGAACTCCCACATTATTATTATTACGATTGTCTACCCAGGGAAAGCTCACCGGAGTCTCAAGATTTTTATTCATTAGGGTCCTGTCGAGTTTTGTACGATGTTGCCATGGGTAATCTCAATTGTGTAATTATTTCAGTATTTTGATGTTTGGCCACTACCATTTTACAATGCATGTTTTTTTTTCATTTTAGCTATTGGAGGAGTTCACAAAAGCAGTCAACTTAAACTACCACATTATTATTATTTACCCAGGGAAACATCATTGGAGTCTCAAGATGGGTAATCTCAATTGCGTCTTTTTCAGCATTGGGATGTTTGGCCAATACCAGTTACGTTATGTGTTTATTTTATTTTAGCTACTAGAGGAGTCCACAAAAGGAAAACCAATACAGAACAGGAGGCAGAACGTACAAACTCCACGCAGGCAGGCACCCTGGATCAGGAACAAAACCCGGGGCGGAAACTTGTTGCGAAGCACAAGCGTGGAGGCACTCACTGCACCGCCCTGACGTTCAGCGTTAAGGGTGCGTCTGCCCGAGCCTCTCACGCCCGTGTGCGCCTGCCGGTGGCGTCTTTACGGAGAGATGGATGTGCGTGTCCGTCGGTGCCAGCGTGTCTCAAACCTCCACTCATCGCTAATCGCACACCACACGCGGCTCACCTCGGCGTCTTCATCAGTCGACTCCATCCGGGGGGGGGGGGGGGGGGGCATGGTTACGTAGTGCGCTTGGCACACATCCGATGATTGCCAAATGTGACAAGTTGGACCGCCAGAATCGTAGCGGAAATTCATCGTGAGACGGCAGCATCGAGAGATAAAAGCTCGTGTTTGTTTACGCACTGGAGTTGATGTAGATAAACGGGGCATCAGACAATGTAGAAATGTAAACATTTAGCCGCACAAACCATTGATTATACTGCGGTAGTTCATGGGTGACATACATTTTAAAAATATATATTTTCCTGTTTATATTCAGCTTCAACAACATCCTCTTTCTAACACTGGCACAATTGTTTATGACAACCCCATAGAGAGATAAAGGACTTCATTTAACAAACTGCAACTTGAATCACTACCTGTGAGATCTTCACTCAAAACTGCTCTAGAGGAGTTGTACACCCCTAGCTGCCACTGCTATTCAGTGGCCTCAAATCAAATGTATCGCTCCGGATGACCACTGCAAAGTATGATCTTGTGTTTTGATTATAGTGTGCTGATCTTAAAGGTGCATTGAAAATGTTTGATTCTGCTACTGATTCTCCTGCTGTTATGGAGTGACTCATGCTGCCAGCTATGGCTGCAAAGTTTGGTAGTACATGTTACGTATATCGTTTATTGTAGATTTTGAATCACAGTTCCTATGATCCTGTTTCATTGTTTTATAGCTTTATTTTGGTGATTTCGAAAACGTTTTGGTTTAGCCATATTTGTTTATTGTAGTATATAGTTAGACTGATAACTTTAATCTAAATTGTCTTATGGTTGTTATTGTTTGACTTGCATCTCACTGGGATTTTTGCACACAGCATTGATATATGGTGCTTTTTCTGGAAGACGTTGCTGTTTTTTTCCTGGATTTTTCTGTTCTTGCATAGTCACTTTAAGATGTTTTCTTGTTCATGTTTTTTGTTTGTTGCGGTTGCACCCGATTCAAGAGCCGAATGGCTCACAGGGCTATACCTAATAAATGAAACTGAAAACTGAAGCAACTAATCCATCTTCAAATAATTTGGTTTATTAATTATATAAGACGACCCCACGGAAGGATCCCCACAGGATGGGTGCATGATACTGTAATGAGTAGTAAGCTCAAGCACAAACTCAATCGACACATGTAGAACGTATATAAAATAATAACGACAATGTGCATCGGAAATGTGGACAGGGTTGCATGACCAGCTTGGCAGTCAAATTGCTTCTTCGACGTCGTCATCACCTGTCCAAGGACCCGTCCATAAATGACGATTTTGACCTTTGACCCCCCCCCCCTTCGTCACACGGCGTCACAAAAAGTCAGACCCCCCTCAAATATGACGTCACAAAGCTCTGCCCCCCCCTCCCCCCAATAAAACATGCTTCAAATCGCTTTAAACTATTGTCATTGTAGTGCATATTTAATGTGGCGCTGCTCTCTGATGTTGTAGGATAAAAAAATTATTAAAAGTATATTTAATTAAGCAGAACGTGTTGTCTATATTTATTAAAGTTGCGCATTTTGATGTGACGTCACATTTCTCAAACCCCCCCCCTAGTCACACATCGTCACAAATGTCTGCCCCAACCCCCCTCTAGCTGCGTGACGTCATTTATGGACGGTCCCCAACCGACGCGGTCTTTTCCCGACATTCTGCACAGGACGACCGCTTCTGGTGTTGGCATTGCCAACGTCTTGAGGAGCGGCATTGTGGTGCTGCAGGGCATCTCAGGCAGATGATCCGTGGTCTGCTTCTCCTGACGAGCATCGTGGTCGGTTGTGTCGAAGCCGCCCCTCCCCACCCTCAAGTTTCAAGTTTCATGTATTAGGTGTAGCCCTGTGAGCCATTCGGCTCTGGAATCGGGTGCAACCGCAACAAACAAAAAAAACACAAACATGAACAAGAAAACATCTTAAAGTGAATATGTGACTAAGTGCAAACAGAAAATCCAAGAAAAGACAGCAAAATATTGCAGAAAAAGCACCGTACACCAACGCTGTGTGCAAAAATCCCAGTGGGATGCAAGTCAAACAACAACAACAACCACAAGACAACTTAGATTAAGGCCATCAGTCTAACTCTGTACTACAACAAACAAACACCCCTACCTCCCATGAATTTCACGAGAGTCAATTGCTGGACTCTTCTGGCCATACGTGTGAGCAAGACAGCATTCGACAGGCGTCGTGAATCATCAAATAACAATATTTGTTCTTTCCATTCGCTTTCAATTTCCGCCAGCCGACTTTAACAATAACCACTGCAGGTGATGAATACGCGTGGCGGTGTCGACTTTTCATTTCTGTATTTAGCTTTCGTCTTTGTGCGTGCGTGTGCGTTCCTATTTGGCCCGTGCTGATTGTCAGAGGTGCTGGACAATATCATTACAGCGGCGTGTAGAAAATAGAGAAGAGAGAGGCATGGTGAGGATGTGAGATTGTAACTTTGAATGCCTATTAGACCTCACATCATCATCAATCATCCAGGCAACAGGTTTGTTTGGTAAGCATCTTTCACAGCACATTATCCGAATGCATATCCAGAATAAATGTATGCATCATCACCAATCACGAGCAATCCACTGCTGGATGAACGTCTCCCCCTAAGCCACAGTCATCACCCACGAAGCATTGATGCAATAATCCATCTAACAACTGCACACAAACAGTGAAATAAACATTCAAACAAATCGATGATAGCATAAACCTCAACTCATACCCAGCAATACATTTAACATCGCAAAATCAAGATTCAAACAATCTTCGCTACTCAACTGTAACCAGCATTAATATAAACACGGTTAGAAAAATGTATCTTAGTCCAAATCAAGTGCTTGCTTGGAACCACGAAGGCTGCAGAGACATTTTCGCATTGCAATCGAAGGCAATCGCAGCTCGTTCAGCCCACGCTGGAGACTGACGAACGCTTTGATTTTACTCTTTTGGTAGTGAAACGATAAACCCACGGCAAGAGTTTTGCGAACCAGTTTGTTTTTTAAGTATATGTCGCAGGCGGCGGGTAGGTACCATTGCGTCCTGTCTCAATTCGGTAGGATTTTACTGTCAAGAAATGCCCTTAAAACTCACGCTTCATATCAACGACATCCACGTTTGGCGCAGTGATTTGCAACTATGACTTGACAATTACGAAATTGGCACTTTTAACTTTATTCCTATGTTTGCATCATGTTAACGATTCCAGTTTTTTCCCTCTTCCATAGTATGTTGTTGTTTTGTAAGAGTTTACAAATTATTGTTTAATGCATCTATGTAACTTTCTGTAATGTTTCCGTCATTGCAGAACCGAGCATGGATCGGACACCCGTTGAACAAAGAACTTCATATAGCTCTCCCACCTTCAACTCAACGTGTATGGGAATGACTGCAGATTACTTAGTTACACATGTCCGGTTGTGGACTCCCGAGTACTCATCTAGATGCTATCGTTTTGCAGACAGAGGCCTGCGATAAGCATCACGTTAAGTTGTCCAGTGAGAGATGTAAGAATTTAAATAGCGGTCCTGTCCAGTGAGTCACAGCAGTTGTAATAGACTATTGTGCAGTGATAACAGGTTTCCGCTGTCCTTTGATGTGCCCGTCAGTTTGCAGGTGAAGAGCGATAAACTGTTCCATCAGATAAACATCAAATCTGTTACTAAGGAATTGCCAAATGTTGAATTACATGTGGCCTCAACATAGCAACGAACCTGGCACCTCCGGAACAGAAAATGGCACTGCGGCTATGATATTTGGAAGAGTGAAACTCGATCTTATTTTGATCACTTTCATAAATGTTTTCCACTGTGCAATGGGTTTTTGTTTTATGAACACCACAGATGAAACCCCTTCCACTGCTGGATGCAGGCCTCCCTGTACCCTCTCAGTCAAGGTGGTTGTTTGAACATATCTCACCAAAATTCACCATGCCGGTCAGTGCATACATCGCTCACCGCTGACGTTAGCGATGATCGGGAACTGAACTCAGGTTTACCGCGTTTATAGCTGAGCTCACTAACCACTGCGCCACCACTCCACTCTCTATATTTAGCCATGTATGTATTGGGGTAGTGGTGACAGTCATTTCACGGTATGCTGCAAACCCAGCAACTCAGGTTTAATTCCTGGTCATAACACACGTCAGTAGCAAGTGGTATCCAAACCTTGGCCCAGAGTTTGCGCTCTTAAACAATTGCTGAGTTCTGCTATTCTCTGCGTGCTTTAACCCATAATGCTCCACGGCAAAGCATAATCAGTTTGTGTCTGGGTCTCCTTGAGGTTGACTTAACCGTAAACGATGCCTTGTGTGGTATTAACGTTAGGGAGACAAATGTGGCTGGGTGCAGTGCTGGTCACATCATCCAGCATGGAGCTCTTTGTCAATACATTGCTGGGATGCATGCACTTTGAACTTCTTTCGCGCCGTACGTAGCCAACCGTGCTAATCGGAGCTGCAGGGGAAGGACAGCAACCTAAACTCAAAGAGCAGTTCTAACGAAATGCGTCTTCAATATAGATTTAAAAGTGCATAGGGGCCATACATTTAGTAAGTACGCATGGAGGGGGAGGGGGGGTTTAACCCAAACGCGTACGCTTGTGTATGGGGGGGGGGGTCTACTGACAATGTACGCATAGGAGAGGGGGGGGGGGGTGTGAAGCCTCGATAATAATGTGTCTACATTGGCCTTCAAATTAGTTAGATAGTCCGGCGGTGGACTGTCTGTTTGCTTAAACACGTTAATATTATGAATCTTTGATCGTTTCTGCGTGGATTAAATATCGGCCGTTCTATAGGATTCGAGGTGGGGGGGGGGGGGGTCAGACGAACGTACGCAGGTGGGGGGGGGGGGTAAAAAGTCCGCGTGAAGTACAGGGAGGGGGGAGGGTCAAGTTTTGATAGATTTTTGCGTACGTACTAAGTGGACGGCCCCATAGCTTCAGTGGCTTCCTAATATAGGAAGGAAGATCGTTCCAGACTGCTGCAGACGGTGCGAAAAAAGTTCAAGATACAGACAAGGCTGAGAATAAAACTCTGGTCGCCGGTTTCACAGCGTGATTTGTTAACCACTTCACTTTCCCTAAACGTATACAATACTAAATGGGAGATATTGTCTTTATGTACCTATAAATGCATGTAAATATACAATTTGTAGGAGAGTACTTTCATCAATTTTATTTCAGTGTGTTTTTGTTGTTGTAAGTGAATGGCCAGCATATATGTATGTATACTTGTCAATTCACTGCTGGATGAAAGCCTCTCCATGCCACACAGATAATGGGATGGTTTAGCCATACTTCACCACACCGGTCTGTGTGGGTTGGTAAAGGCAGGGAGCTAATATGTGGGATCATAAGAGTATAGTTCAACAATGGTTTTGCTGGACTGTCATCTGCTGCCCACGATGCATCTCCGAAACCTATAATACCTGTTACGCATGGTGGGTGCCCATCCCAGCACTATCCAGGCTTAACCCTCCTTCAACCTTCCCGAGACCTGACAAAGCAGGGCACATTCCTGCTGAAATGGGTCATAGGCACATCTACAATGTACGGACACTGCAAGTGTAACCACGTGCCGGATATAAGATGTCCATCTGTGTGGGTGATGCACGATCAAAAGGTTAAGAAAACAATGCCGGAAGACACCCACCTGTTCGCGGGTAAGGCCGTTCTAACATCCCTTTGCCATCGCACATGCGTGCCTCCCCCACATCTCCAGGAGCTGAGAACCAGCATCGGATGACAATGATTGTAACTCCGCTCCTCGTGAGCGTTGCCTATGTTGCGATAAGGGATTTTTTTTTAAACAGGATTGTTACAATTTCCGCCTTTGTGTTTGACAACGATTACCAGATTAGCCAAGCGCGTGTGTGTGTGTGCGCATTGAAAAGCTGATAAGGGTGCAATGTAGAGGAGCACTGGATCAAGAGAAACGTTATGCAAGAGACAAGCAAGAAGAATCGCTCTGTATGTAAGTAGGTCAGAGTTGCTGTCTCTTCCACGCTGCCGAGTTTCGTGGTCTTGCAGTGAGTCACTGGAGATCGCCTTCCCGTTCAAATAAGAGAACGTGGCCATAAGGAGCTTGAGAGAAGCGGGTGATCCTTTGTTTAAATAAGCGATGTTTACGGCTGTGTTCGAACATGGCTGTACGTCTGTGGTTACTCAAGACTCACAACTGCCAACTCGCACGTAAGGTTATAAACGGCATTACATTTACGATTGCATCACAGATTGTCATATCATTTATGAGACAAAAATTACTTTACGCGAAAAACTTATGTATATAATTTTAAAGTATATATATTGAAATTTGAATTTAGTTTTCAGGACAATTTTTGGCAAAAATAGGTAATTGTGGATTTTTAGACCACGCAAAATATTATTTTCATTTTAAGAACGATGACCTTTAACACACCTATCTTTATTTGACGCTTTCGTGACTGCAAGAATCCATACTCTTTGTTTCTTTCGGTAAAGTCACCGAAAGAACCAAAAAGTAGACGCCTATCTTTCATAACGTAAAGTTTTTGTGAGAAATTAAGCCTTAACATCGTGTCAGTTTTAGCTAGGATGATTTTGCTGGCATGTACAAATTTTGGCCAAAAGTCCCATCTTTGCGAACACAACGGAATTGCTGGCTCTCATACGCGGCCCTTTTATCCACAACTAATGTTACCCTTAAGAACTTGCATGTTCGCGTTTGACAATGATTCCCAGATTAATCCACAACTCCCTCTGTACATCAACACCATCGTGGATAAGTTTGCAGCTTCCTGTCCTATCTCTCAGAGTTATTATGCAACCATCTTTATCCATGAACCCAGCAGATAATAGGATAAATATAGCATCTACCCACAACAACCTATGCAAATCTAGATTTGAAGCTTTCGTGACTGCAAGGATTCATACTCTTAGGTTTTTTCGGTAAAGTCACGTAGGTAATTTTTTTTTTATAAAAGTAAAATAAAAAATCACGTTTCGGAGGCAACCGTCACAGCACGATTGTTGTATCACCAATGATATCAGCAATGATACAGCAATCGTGCTGTGACGGTTCCACCTGAAGATGGAAGCTTGTGTTGCCTCCGAAACGTCGTGATTTTTTATTTTACTTTTATTATTTTTTTTAAAAAATTACCTACGTGACTTTACCGAAAAAACCTAAGAGTATGAACCTATGCAATGCTTTCTCTTTTCTGAGACATGGGCGGGAGGTGATGGGACAAATACATCGAAAATAATGGGGTGAATCACGGAATGGCCTGGTCCTGCTGATAACATGAGTTGTGGACAATGGGAGTCCGATTGAGGTATGCAAAAGAACAATAAATTGTATCCACTTTTTGAAGAAGCATTGTTTTAGAGTTTCGTGTATTGGCCTTACAATAAAGTGCAACGATTCTTCATTTGCAGGAATATTTAGCACATCCTAGGTGAGATACTAAGACTCAATCACACGCTTATCTGAAAGACCTGGCATTAAACAGGTTTCACTTCACCCTTCCTAACATTATCCTGAAACACACTTCCTCCCATGCTGTAATAAATATCACACTGTCAATGCAATGTCAGTTTGGCCTGCAAATATAAAGAGACTTAAGTAAATAAGCTTACCGGTAAGTTAGGAGTTGAGCATGTGCTCGCTCTCAAGCGTCTCACAACCTCAATTTGACAATATTTAGCAATATTCCTCAATGAAACATAACTTGTGGCATACTGGATAAGCTATTGAGAAACCCTGCAGTCGGACGAGGTAGCTATAAGGCAGTGCTAGCAAGAAGTCTTGTGGAACCAAATCCTGTCCATGGATTTGATCAAAACAAGGCAGTTTGATTTCTCACAATCTTACAATAGCAGAAAAGCACGTTACACTTATCATTAAAGAAGACACAAGACTTTATATTTTTATTGTTTGTATGAAACTGCATTTTTTAAATCTGAAAGTTATTTCAACATATCTCGTGTTAAAAAAAATATATCCTTACATTGCAGGGATCGCTACGAGTTTAACGAGATGTTCTGTTTATCGACGCCCTTCTGAGTTGATCCACCCGTCACACGTTCCTTTTCTTCTTCTTCCCTTTTCGGCTGCCGGCCATCGAACAAAGGCGCTGGTCACTGCGTCGTGCGCTTTCAGACGCGCTTCTGCGGCCGTCTGGAACGCTCTTCCTTCCGATATTAGGAAGCCACCGGAGCTTTGCACTTTTGAATCTCGATTGAAAACTCATTTCTTTACAACTGCTTTTTTGTGTGTTCGTTTGTGGCCCTTCCTTCCCACGCGCCTCCAATTAGCGCGGTTGGCTCCGTACGATTCGAAAGAAGTTCAGCGTACGTACAGGACATACATTTCTCCCTTTCATTTGTTTCTTTCTTCCATCGTTTCCTAGATCTTTATCGGGGTCCTCCAACGCTACACATGTTGATGCCCGTCGTCTGGACCCTTTATGCTGTGGCCTGCACTTATTCCAAAAATATATATATTTTTAAATACCTACTATAATCACCCAGGAATGTGTCCTTAACGCTCGTGACGTCACTCCACATCGAGCAGCCCCCCTCATTAATAATCACGAGCAGGTGACGTCCTCCAAATACACCACCCACCCCTCATTAATAATCATGAGCAGGTGACGTCACTCAATACGGAGTACCCCCCCCCATCTAATAATCATGAGCAGGTTACGTCACTCCACATCGAACAGCCCCCCTCATTAATAATCATTATAAGGTGACGTTCTTTAAATGGACACCCAACCCTCCATTCATAATAATTAGTGGCTGACGTCACTCCACATGGGGGGGGCGAGGCGCCTCCTCCCCCCTCCTCGGCGTCAACTCACAACCCTCACTACAAAGGCAGAACCCTGACGTCACGTGATCTCCGTAACGCTATTGAGACATCAAAGTAAAAAGGACGTCATGATGAACAAGGGATTATAACTCTTGGTTCTTTCGGTAAAGTCACGTAGAAGGGAAGTAATAAAATAATAAAAATAAAACATAATAAAATAAGTCTCACGACGTTTCGGCCACAACGCAAGCAGCCGTCCTCAGGTGAAGAACATTTCTGTCGATAAGACAAGAGTCTAAAAATGAAACGTCGTGAGAATTATTTTATTATGTTTTATTTTTTTTATTTTATTACTTCCCTTCTACGTGACTTTACCGAAAGAACCAAGAAGATGAATCCCTGCAGTCACGAAAGCTTCAAATCGAAATTTAAGGGACTATAACCTTTACATGAAATAGGTCTGTGTCACCGCGCCCTTACAAATTGCACACGCATCGATGCAACGAATGTCACGTCGCGGTCTGCGTTTCGCTTGCAAGTTTCAGATTTACCGCAATACACCCGGTCCTTGGACGGGCAAAAGGGGCTACTTAGTAATAATTTCCTTACGTTGATGGTGGTGGGGTTTTGTTTTTACGTCTGCAAATATTCATGCACGAGTTATGAAACTATCCAAAAAAACACACACACACACACACACGAGACGTATTACACAAACACGTACAAAAGAATGAGAGCCAAACCTATGCCACATCTGTATGACAAGCTCATGCTGGAATCTCTGGGAGCTGGTTATTAATGGCTATCTGGGTCTACGCGGGAAGGAAGCCGTAATCACACACTGCACCCCAGCGGCTTGCAAGCCTTTTAATTGCCCAGCTAAATATAAGTGGGGGCGGTGGTGGTGGGGGGGGGAAGAGAGAAAAAAAAACATCCGCTTGGACATCTCGCACGGTTGTAACGGAGAGCGCTGCCATACAGTTCTACGACACGGGAAGCGTGTCCTGAGATCTTGATGTGTAACTTGCATGATAAATAGAGTAATGAAAACAATTCCTGGTGAAAATATCGCACGTGTACAGCAACCCCCCCCCCCCCCCCCCCCCATTTTTTTGTTTGTTAATCGAATGGTGGATGAGAGCCTCCTCAAACTCCCGATTGTCGCGGTTGGCTACGTACGGTGCAAAAGAAGTTCAACATAATATACTGCGTGGGTCGTGGGGGTTATATGTGACCACACTTCACCCACGCAGGTCAGTGCGGGTTGAAGGTGGGGAGCACAGATATGGAAGCATAGTACAGCACAACAATTGATTGTTCTTCAATGCCCTCTGCTCCCCCACATAGCTCCTGAGCAGCCTATAATGACCTCAGTGGCATGGTGGTCTCCCATCCAAGGCTCAAACCTGCTTAGCTTGCGAGATCTGAAAAAAAAGATTGGGTGCATTCCAGGTACTTTGGTCATAGGTGGTGAAAATAATGGTTTTGAAAGCTTCCTTCCTGTTTATATGTAACGGATTACTCATGCAGTTAATCTGTGTAATCTCGTTCTCAACAATGCATTCCTTTGGTATACAAACTGCCGAAAAAAGTTCATCAGATTGAAAAATTAAACAAGCGCGCTGCATTGAGCATTCAATACGAATTGTATGTGGTACGAAGTGAAGTCGACGACATTTAAAACTACATGACTACGTGTGCGTATGCAAGCTAAATTATTAGTTTGTAAAAAAAAAAGTATGCGCGCATATGTCAGTTTCCAGAAGAAGTAAAGCAGTGCCGAGTTTGTGTGGTGGGTGGGCGATGGATTGGGTGGTGTGGGTGGAACGGAAGTAGCCAAATATAGGTAGGTGTAACACATTGGACTTTACCACATCCGGTAATATATCAGCAGATGCTGAACCTTAGCCAGATGCAGTGCGCCACGCACAATGGCATAGGCAAATTCAACCTCCACACATGTCAAATACAACTGCCCATCGGGCTAAGGTGAAATTGCGAACTTGTTAAAGTTCCAGCCAACCGTTACTCACAAATATTAAACAACCGGTTGGGACGTGATTGTTCAAATGATGTCGACAAGTGGAGTAAAGATCAAATAAAATTCCAAGATAAGTTTAAATACTCATAAAAACACACAAGACATAACAGACCGTAAAGCGTGCTTAAACTTTACATGACCAAAGAGCACTGTTAAAAAATAACTTTGTTTAATAAATCCGAAGCTTTCCACATTCGTTTTGAAAAATTACTTTCAAGTAATAATTGCTTAAAATTGTTTTTCGGTCTAAATTTAGAGGGCAAATGGGTTTACAGGAAAAGACATTTGTTATTTCCGCCCTTGTGTTCGCAAAAGGGCAGCCCTCTCTGCAAGTCACCCGAATCACGGCCTCAGGAAAGCCCACGGTGGCATGTGAGCGAGACCTCTCGGCTCGACTAAAAAAAAACAATAGCTGCTACAACCTTGGCACACGCCCTCCGAGAGCATGCAACGTTTTCAAACTACGGTTAAGTTACCGAATGCTTTACGTATGCAGATTATATTACAACCGATACAACTCGAATATGTAAATTATCGCATTCGGGGACTCATTTTAGAAAATAAGCAACAACCCAATTTTGAAAAGTCACATGTATATAGGTTTTACAGAGTTTTCTTAAAATGTTGCTCTATTGAATCCGTAGTTTTTTGCCTTTTTCCATTCAGTGTTTTTTTGTTAAAAAAAAGGCGTAAGCACCAAGATTGATTTGATTTACAAAACGGATTACGAATCTATCGGAAACGCAAGAGAATTACAGCAGGAACACCGAGCACGCTATGAGGCTTGCCAAATAATGATAGAATTGGCCATCTTTAATATTTATTTATATAATCTGCACGTTTATAAATCACACTTTAAAGAAATGCTATACGCCTTCTGCAGTTTATCTACCCACCTCTTCGTCGTGGTCTGTGAATTTATAAGCTCGGAACCATCTTACACCCCCATAAACTACTCAATATACAGAAAACAATTACCACGTTGCATTTCCGATATAATGTATCAGTATTCTTACTTGCATTAACTCAGGCCAAAATCATTCGTTATAAACACCATCAAAGAGGGGTTATACAATGCCGATTTCCAGCGGGGATTGTGGGTGACTCAAGGTTCCTGACACCAAGTGAACTGAGGTGAACTTGTTTTATTTGTGGAAGTTATTTGCATGTCCACAATCAAACAACTGTGAGAAATTGTATCCATTAAGCCTTAAAACCACTTGTCAAGCAGACAAGTTGATAAGGGTTACAGTGAAAAAATAATAAATTTCGAGTTGGCTTGCCAATTTTCCATTACAAACGCTAAGAAAGACTCATCGTCTGTCACTCGAACAAGTACCACAAGCCAGTGAGTGGGGCAGCAGGGATTTCTCTTCAAGCTACATCTACTCATCTAGTATAAGACTGACCCCTAGTGGAAACACAGCGTGCACTCGGTCAATAGCTCCCAGGCATTCAGCATATTTGACCAATATTTCTCTTCCAAGATCGCAATCGATGCTGTTCAATGGAAATAATTTAAAATTGCACAAACACGTATTGCAGCCATGCCAAATTGCATCACCTGACCATGATACCACATTTTCAATGCTCATTTAAAACTCTTCATGGTGCTTTGGCTGTGGCTACATTTACTCAATTTTACACTCCTAAAATGAAAATGTACAGCAATGGCTGAGGCCAAAATTACAAAAGGAGTTGTTTTCCAATTAAATCTTTCTGCAATGTCTCAAAACATCAATGTTTAAATCCCAAGTGATCGAGACAGCATCACTCATGAACACAAAAGCCAAAACCCCTAGGTGCCCTCCTGTTTACCTTCTCCATCTACTTGGAAGGGGTCATCAAATACTGTATACACACCTCTGTGAAATTCTGCACACAATCCTAGTGATCAACAGAAAATGTCAACCTTAACAACTTTAGAACTAATTAGTGTTCCACTTCGATGACCCATCAATGAAACTAAACTTTACAAAATTAGGCAACTTTAAACGACAGGCATAAAGTGTAAAACATCAACACACCCAACATCAACATACATGGTATATGTGGATATTTATATTGGAAAAGGTCATGAGAACCACTATTTCATGGTATATACAATTATCTAAAAATGGCAATGTAATAAACAATTTCAAGAGTGTTTTTCATGTTGTTATGGCCATTTAACAGTGCTGCCCACTAGCAAACCAGCACTGTACTCAGACCTCTCCATGTATATTGGACTTCTTTCGCACCGTACGTAGCCAACCGTGCTAAGGTCAACCTATCCATGCCGTATCAATCTTGCGGGTTTGTTGACAAAACTTCACCATGCTGTGCTGGTCAGCAGGGGGATTCAGATGTAATTCGTCACTAATGCGAGCCACTTCTGAGCACTCAACGCATGCTGTTGGGTCCATAGCGCAGCGTAGAACCACTGTGCACAGCTGTACCTTATGTCTATTTCACTGCCAAAAATGTAAGGATATTTAGGGACTGTCATTTCTTCTTTAACTGTTCTTGTCAAACCTAATTTTGAGGCAGGATGCATTCAGGATGCATTCCCAGTCATATACAAAAAACATTGACCCGCATTGTTAACTATACTAAAATGTGTTTCATTTAACCAGCAGAATATTAAAATGACTCATTCATCCACTCCAATGTTTTAAAGCTAAATAAAACTATATTTTCTTGACTTAAAGCTTTCGTGACTTCAGGAATTCATATTCTGTGGGTCTTTCGGTAAAGTCACATAGATAGGTTCAAATTAATAAAAAATAAAATAAACTACAACGCTTCGATCACAACACAAGCGATTGTCCTGATGACGATCGCTTGTGTTGTGATCGAAACGTCGTAGTTTTTATTTATTTTATTTTTTATTAATTAGAACCTATCTTCGTGACTTTACCAAAAGATCCAAAGAATATAACTATATTTACATAAAAAAACACGCACAATGTTCAGCAATTCACCACTTTATAAAGTGAACGTTTAAAATTATACATCGTGTAGACTTGCAAATTAAAACAATTAAATGTCAAAAATTCCTTCAATCACAGCATAATGTACATGAGGAAAATGTGAGAGCTAAGTAACTTCTAAATCGCAAAACAGGAAAGAAATGTCAATGCTAAGACGGCAAAATATATCCACTGTATTGGCACAACGTCTTTGGTTTTTATAAACAGCACTTTAAAACCACCAGTTAAATAGTATATATTGGCAATATAAAGAAAAACGTATCATGCAAAAAAACATATTAGCTACAAATGCAGTACATACAGTGTGATGTGTGTAGTCTTTCAAATAAAATGGTACAACAAGACATAAGAGCAGCAATTATTACAGCTGAGTGAGTACATGAGCAAAGACAGTCATTACAGACAATAAACTAAACACTACTGTTTGCATTGCTTGTTGCACTGTACCATGAAATCAACAGCCTGCACCAGGGACACAGAAAAGTTAATTTCTACGTCTGAATTTGGCTCCTGGTCAGGGCCAACATGGGGCTTACCACACACACAGTGCCTTCATAAAAGCGCGTAACATGTGCTTGTTTTCCAATTACACTCACTGGGTTCCACACGATGTACGTTGAACTTCTTTCGCACCGTACGAAGCCAACCGTGCTAATCGGAGGTGCGTGGAAGCACAACAGACTGAAGGCGGAAAAAATGATGGGAACGGATTGGGTAGCCCTGATCCTTTCTGAACACTACTCTACAGTAGTATTTCACCATCTCTATTCACTATGCCCCTGATGTTTTATTAAACTTGGGATTTGAAATGTAATGAGTGCACGCTTGTCTACATGTGTGTGCGAATGGCATTACCCATTGGTAGCGTAATCTCCATGATTAGATTTTGACAAATTGTGGCCGAACACAAATGATCATTCCCATTGCATCATTTGCACGCAAGTGCTATGCTAAAGTTCTCTCCAACGAGCCAAATGTGACATGTTGGGTTCTGCAGAGTGCACTCGTCAAAGTGCATCAAGACAATCAAGAAGAAATACAAGCAGATACTACAGAATATTCAATTACCACTTGTATAAATGCCTGATGGGAACACTCTGGACAACCTATATTAAGGCACATTTGGCTTAAAAGGTACACTGACATTAAATCCCTGGAATGGCATGATTTGTCCACTCCATTTATACAGTACTTTTAATTAACCCTTTCAGAGACACAGCTGTGCGATTTGTTACAGGACTAATCAGTAGTAAATAAAAATTACAAAATAAACATTAACATAAAAAAGGCGGAGCTGAACATTATGTTCATTAATCAAAGAAGTGAGGCTATTTTTTTCTTGATCCTTTTAACTTCTCACCAATTTGTTCATTTCACACGATATTTCCCGACTGCTTGCATTGCTGAAACAAACCACTTCCACTTAAGTGCAATTCTCTATTGAACATCGTTTTCAGTAAAACCTCTGAGATGATGAGGATTCCTTTTTCTCAGTTGCTGCTCTTCGTCCTGGAGAGAAACAACAGAACACACACGTTGAATGTAAGTTCCTGTTGAAGTACTCATCTCTCGAATGGTCAAATGCTTTCAAATTTTACAGCAGGAACTATATCATGCATCCCCTCTCTGAAATGGGAACACTTAAAACCCAGTTCTTGGGACCGTCACCAATTCAAGCATCTGATACCAACTGTCAGCGTATACCAATTACAGGTAGTCCCGACTTACGATGGTCCGACTTACGATATTTCGATCTTACGATGGCGATAGCGATATGACAAAATTGTTCAATATTTTACATTTCGCGCGGCAGGCAAACGCAGCAGCATGCGAGGTACGACGCTGTACGTTGGGACGCTGCCGGGATGTACTGTACGCATCTCCCGCCTTGTGTGGTGATGCCTCTCACTCTCACCAGCGGTCGACGGAGTTAAGTTGTCTCGGTGTTCAATGTATGTTAACAGTTTTTATAGCAGATAGAATTGTTTCCTGAAAAAACTTTCTATGAAATTGCAGTTCATATAAGTAGGCTAAGAATTTACCTTGTTTTATACTTTAAATTTCACTGTGCAATACAGTATTGTAATTAATAAATAAAAACATACAGTATATAGTTTATACAGTACGGTACTGTAAATTGCTCTGTTTTGCTAAATTATCACCATTCTTTAAGACTCCTGGGTAGGCTAGGCCATCTTCGACTTACGATATTTTCGACTTACGTTGGGGTCGTCGTAACGCATCTCCATCGTAAGTCGGGGACCACCTGTATATATTTCATGTAATTGTAATAAGAGCCTATGTCAGATTCACGTGGTGATCGGCTTGGCCGGTCCCGCTTTACAGCCAATGGGGGGAGAGCCTGGGAGCATGGCCCCAGCGTGATCACGGGATGTCAGCTAGGTGATTGGTTTCGGTGGTCTTGGCCTCAGCCAATGGGAAGACAAGTCGGGGGCATGGTACCGGGAGTTGATGGGGGATCTGGAACATTCGGCGCAGGCTATTGAGGATTGGCTGGAGTGTACCACGTGACCCAGGCATTAAATAAGGGGAGAGAGGAGAGACACGGGGTCAGACACAGAACTAAGAGAGGGAGAGGCCACGCACGAGTGGGGCTCTGGGTGCCACGTGGTGGTGGGTCTCTGGTGACTGTCTGCACACTTCCCGTTGCCTGCCAGCAATGGGGAGTGTTTGTGAACTGCAAAGAAAGTGAAATAAAAGGACCGATTCTACAAGCCGTCTCCAGCGTGTTATTACATAATCATTGATTGGTAAATATGGAAACTGCAGCAGCCGGACAGGCCTTAACTGCAACGATTTCAAAAGGCACCATCAAAGCAACTTGTATTGCACCATATATGAAACAGTTGAATGCGCAATAGAAAGCAATTTTGCTAAATTTCAAAATAAAATTTAGATCAACACAAATGGCAATCGGCACTTCTTTCACCATATCTGAGCTCAGAACGGCTGTCGTACCGTTTCAAACATATCCTCGTGTTCAGCAAGGCAATCGTCAATCTCTGCAGCCAACAGCTGGTCCGCACACTCGTCCTCGTAGTCTGTCTGGTTGTCCGACTCGTCCGCTGTCCAAAAAAAACATTGAAAAAATGAAAAGCATTGGAATAAAACTGTGACCTCACCCCAACGTGACAAATGAGCTGCATCGGTGTCGCCACATACCAACCAATCACACAATATCGCTATTCTAAAGCTTATTTGGCCCACAAAAATATGAATTTATTTAAGTGGTAGTTTTTGAATACTACATATCAATCCATTGAACATCATTACCACAAGCGATTTGTCCCACTTGGGTGAATTTTACTATTTGTCCATACATTGCAATTAGTGTGGATACAACAATCGCAACAAAGACGTGTTGCTCAGTTGTGAAATCCTGCAGCAAGCCACTGGAGTTAAAAAAAAAAACTCAACACACATCACAAACCAACAGATGGGAAAAAAGCATTATCAGCCAACACCTGCTTTACCTAAGGAAGCGTGCAGATACATTTGGCATACCACATTCCAAATCGCCCCTACACCAAGTAACAAGACTGTGTAATACTACCTTGAAGTGGGATAGCCTTATGTTATCAAGTTAAGTTTGGCTGATAGCATGAAAGGCATATTCTTGGATCATATTCTCTCTGGAAGGGACACCCAATAACCAATCCTCCAATCTATCTCAAGAATAAGCAGATCCAGGTGTCAAATATTCTGATTGATGGGTTGGATAACACTTGCCAGCATACTTCAGTATCATGCACGCTGTGATTTTGGCTTCAATGCAGGTTTATTTCTGTATATACTGGCATTGCATACCCACAAGCCTTTGGTTACCAACCTGGTGGTGTTTTGTGCGTACATTTTTTTTACGAAAAAGATAAATATAAAATTCATGTTTTTTCATGTGAAATATAAGTGAGCTTTAAGACACTGGTATTGTTCAAATTAACATTATAGTGCCTTAAAAATAATTACTTCACCTTCACTGAGACATATTTAAATAGAGCGAGTAAGAAACAACACTACATTCAAAACATTCTGAGAAAATGGCAAAACTACGAGCTACGTATTAGAATCCAATTTTGTGCAATTTCAAATCCATTAAATAATTATTGCAAAAAATAGGAGGGGGTAGATTGTGTCAGAAATTAGGCTCCAGTAGTTTCTCATGAAGCCATTTTTCTCCACAAGACTAACCGCCTTCACAAGCACGATGCATGACATCTAAAATAACCACACAAGCTATGAACCAGAGCAATGACTACACTAAGGCACCGCACACAGTTTCACTCAAAAAAACACTGCAAAAGCAAAATGAGCAGGTTAAAGAACGCACGCATGCAAGCCAAGTACTTGAGGTTCAGGCAGAATGACTCAAGCCGATAGCTGTACCATGAAAGGTTGCTTGGAAACTGAGGTAATCCTCATCCAGCCCCTCATCGCCTGCATCATAATCCCGTTCGTCTGAAGACAACACAGCTAAGTTTATCCACCAACTTCGTTGCAACCTTGCATTAGCTATTAAGACATGCTTAATTCTCAACGTGTGCCTAGCAATAAGCACTGTTAAGTCTTCTTGGTTCTTTCGGTAAAGTCATGTAGAAGGGAAGTAATAAAATAATAAAAATAAAACATAATAAAATTATTCTCACGACGTTTTGGCCACAACGCAAGCAGCCGAAACGTCGTGAGAATAATTTTATTATGTTTTATTTTTATTATTTTATTACTTCCCTTCTACGTGACTTTACCGAAAGAACCAAGAAAATGAATCCCTGCAGTCACGAAAGCTTTAAATCGCTGTTAAGTCCTCTGCTATAAAGGCCTTGTGACGGTGTGTGTTCTCTAACGCCGTTTTGCACCTCTGGTGATGAAAACGTAGCGTTTAGTGCCACATTTGCATACGGATAATTCTATTGACACGAGAACTCCTCATTCATTCTATTCTTGCGTACGGCAACGCGTTCAGGAGCTAAACGCCAATGTTGAGGTCTGCTAGCAAAGAGACGGGCTTCAGGAGAAATTGTGTGCAGTTTTGATATGCGTCTGTTGAAGGAGCGCAGACCAGTGGGGGGTTTACTATCTGCTCCACAAGTTGAGTTGCATGGCCGCAATGGCACTGTGGAAATGGTGCTGACGTTCTGATACGGTTGATGATGTTTGGGTCTTGAATGAGGTGTTTTATCGGGAGGCCTTCTTGCGACCCACCTGTTACACGTGGTTTTCACGATTCACACTTAAGAGGCATGCAAGTATAAGTACATGGCAGTATTGAAGCACAATAACCTCACATCGCTTTCCAGAACAAGAAAAAAACACTTGATTAGACTTTTTATAGGGTGATAAGGTTAATCTCTCTTAATAAACATAAGTAACAAAAATCATGAAGTATATTAACTAAAACATTGCAGTAGACACTCAATTTACTTTCCTGTTGTCAATTACCAGTATATACAGCTTAACATTTAGAACTCTACCAGCATATTTGTATATGCCCGAGACGTAATTCTCACCTTCCACGGAGGGCAAGACCTTAACTGGTTCGATTCTTGACACAATTTCAGCGAGATCAGTGAATGAGGCATTTGGACATGTAAGCGCCTGTGAAAATAATACAAGCATATTGTGGATTTTTTTTTAATGTATTTTACAACATAATATTATCATGTTTTTATGAAACAATAAAGCATTATTAATCAAAACACATTAGTGAAACAATGTTGTATTTGAACTTTTACATTTTGCAAATAGTGATTGCTTACTGTGTAAACCAGTTAACCCACAGTCTAAAAGACAATACAAATTTGGTGTGCGGAAAATGTTTGTACATAAAAAGTTTGGAGTTATAGAAGATGGATTTTTCGTCTTCCAGGGCACTCACATCAAGCTTCTTGCTCTTGCAGAAGTCCTCCGACTGTCCGTCTTTCAACAGGTTTTCAATGACGTCACCTCTCTCCCAGGCTTCAAACACCGTCTTGCCGTGCTGGTAGCCCATCTCCTGCAGTGTCGCAGCGCCAGAGACAAACACAGAAACAGGCAGTGAATAAAGAGTGTCACTGAGCCGCACATCTGCGCTACATATCACGTAACATGTTGTTAATTTGGAGAGGTGTTGCAACTTGCACTTTGCTATGTAACCTGCATTGTAATGAATTATAGATGTAGCAAAACCGTTTCTATTCTTATTCTTGGTTCTTTCGGTAAAGTCACATAGAAGGGAAATAATAAAATAATAATAAAACATAATATAAAATTCTCACGACGTTTCGGCCACAACGCAAGCAGCCGTCCTCGCGTTGTGGCCGAAACGTCGTGAGAATTATTTTATTATGTTTTATTTTTATAATTTTATTATTTCCCTTCTACGTGACTTTACCGAAAGAACCAAGAATATGAATCCATGCAGTCACGAAAGCTTTAAATCGAAATTCGTTTATATCCTGTATCCTCATATTATAAGCTAAAACTGTGCGATGTAATCCACCATTGGACAAAGGCTTTCTCCATGCCATGTTGGTCATGGGGGTTGTTTGACCATGCTTCACTACACCGGTTAGTGCGGGTTGGTAAAAGGGAGTGGCCCAGGATTGGTTCAGATGTCGCTTGTTAGCCAAGGCTGAAAATCAAACTCGGGTCTCTGTGTTCCTAGCGCAGTGCATGAACCACTGCACCGCTGCTAAACGAGTAATGGATTATTATTGTTACATCAAGGTGGTGTTTGAAGATCACAGTGAAGGCTCACAGCATATACTTCACAATGCATTGGAAGAAGAAGAAATAATATTAAAGAGAAGCTGATAATCACCAATCACTGTCAAGATATTCATAGCATTAAGTACTTACGTAAATCTCGTCAAACTTTCCAAAGTCCAGGGTCTTGTAGCGATCGATTGGTGGGCGTATGTACTCGCAGTAGTCGCTGTTCTTCACAACCTCCAGTTGCCGCACGCAGCACACGTACGCAAGGCGCGATTGAATCTCTGCCATGTCCGGCACCTACGAATCAACCGCCACAAGGGCATGTCCACGTTAAGTTCTGTTTCAGGTGACAGGTGGCCCCTGTCAGTGGAACGTATAACGGCTCAATGCCCGGTTCACAATTCAGAGGCATCATCACAGCAATACATTTCGCTGCTCCTGACACAATGATCTGGTTCAATCACCTCGATATAAAATTATAGTTGTTGCCCTACACCTACATCAGCTATACAAAGAAGATCGTCAATGCTGAGCTGAGCTGGCACTGCTGAGAATCTGGGTTTCAGACACTTGAGATCAAATTGGGTTATAAAGTGGAGCAAATGGATGGCGTTAAGCCCAGCCACCAAATCACAAAAATTACTTATGCTTCATGTGTGCCTCGAGTTTGAATAAAAATACCAATTAGAATGAATTCAGAAGATGTCCAAAATAATCCTAGCCTGTTCTATGAGACAATGTGCTGGACTGCTTGAAAGTTTCGAATTGTGATTTCTTCACATCAAGATATGCTACTGATAGCAAAAGTTACATTTTGGGAAAAACTTATTTTGAGCGATGTACAGTGATGTTGGAAACATGCCACGAATCGCATTATAACCAAAATCATCAGCACTTTGGTTTGGTGAGCCAATCGTGATGGCCTGGTCTAAGTGTGTCGAGGGTGATGCGTGGGGCCATGATTCGTGCACAAGCACGATGTCAAGATTGTGGCCCACCGAGGGGCTAATCATGTGGCCCACTAACTCGTCTAGGTTGACCATGTCGCACCTCCGATTAGCACGGTTGGCTACGCGAGGTGCGAAAGAAGTTCAACAGACATACGTACACACGTGGCTCACATCAAAGTGAAAATGTATCTCCAAATACAAACTCTGCATGCCTTTAAGTCTTTGGGCAGACGAAATCCAGAATAACAGCAGCTCATGACATCAGCCATGCCCTTGTAACATGCCAAAACCTTACGAAAAACATCCCCTCACCTTGACCTTCTCAGCCCAGGGGTTGAATCTCTTCCAGAGCAACCACCAGCCTGACAGGCAGTCCCCGTAGTTTGTGAGGTCTGTGTCATCTCTGCTGCCCACATCAATGGCTATGACAGTCTTGGCCCCCATTGACCGGGCCACGTCAGCTGTGGGGCAAATATGTACGATGAACACAGAGCACTCCCCAAGTCCCAACACGAGGAAGAATCGCTTTCTGGAAAAAAATAAATGCAAAAACAGGAAGACCTCCCAGAGACAAGACTCGAGTAACGCAGAATTCAGAATCAGCTGGAAAGGCTACCTAAAATACTTTTTTAAAAAAATGAGAAAATAAACTAATACACTCCAATCAGGACACTATTTCTGCACTAATTAAGCTGTGGTCAGGTTACAGAATGCAACTCTATGCCAATGTGTGCCTGGCAATACTTTGAAATGTAAATATGCTAATCGCAATACTTTGCAGTGAATACAATTGTATGCATGTGAACGACCATTTATTAAACTATATTCCTATGTATGGTATGAAATTCAGCGAGCAAGTCACCCACGTGCCCTGTGAAGTGAACTGATTTATAAAATATATATTTTATAAAGCCTTGTATAAAGGTGCAGTTTTTGCACCAGTTGAAAGGGTAAAAACCTATTACTTGATTTATAAAATGTATTTACATTAATTTTGAAACAAAATTATTTCTTCACGTCTGTTAGAAACTCTCTTTAGTATTCCAACAATCAGCATTTCACCTCTGCTTCATGGTGATGGCAAGTGACTCAGATTAAGTCTATCATAGCGATTGCTTTAAAAGTGTTATTGTGCTGATTAAATCTGTTAGGCATTAATTACGTGTGAATAAGTCATTTACATTTAGTTATGTATTTAGTTTTTTGCAGTATAACGGACATCCCCCAAATTTCCCAAAAAAATTTAAGGACCCTTTCACGTACTTATCTATATATGTATGTTAACTATCCACTGCTAGAAGGCCTCCAACACGCCAATGCGAAGCTACAATCCATCTCGCTTGAGCACATATCTTTAACTCCATCCCTGCAGTGATCGTCCTGTTTGGTGCGTTATCTCCATTGACTGCCAATCAATCACCAGTCTTGGCTATTGGCCATTATCCCTTCAAGCAACGAGTTCTACCCAAGGCGGCTTACTTTCCTTTACGGTTAAATAAGTCTCTAATTTGTGTTTGTTCTCTGATCATGTTTTGCAACGTAAACTGATCATAGCAACAGCCTCATGCCCCTACATCGTCATCCATGATCAATCCACAGCTGAATGAAAGTCTTCAAGTAGTCGCCATCCCTCACAGGCCTGCGAAATAGCAATCCTTCTGGCATCTGCACAAAACTTTATTTTATTTGCTCCGTCTCTGCGCTGGACGTATATTCGGGCAAAAGTGACCTCCTTTGGCAACCATTGCTACTCCTGTTAGTCTTGACTGTCGACTATTATTACTTCTAGAAATATGACCTGCCCAAGCAGGATAGAATAAATTGAACTTTTCTATAAAAACAATCTATCAATAATAGTATTTGATATCTATTATTTTTTATATCATCTGATTGCTATAATGTATGTGACCGATGATAGAAAATCTCAAAATACTAACAAAAAGCATAACATGCATTTATCCCATCCAGCAATGGAGCTTTCAAAACCCAGTCAACCATCACTCAGTGGGACGTCACTCGTTCTCCTCTGCTGCCCCTGTATGTCTGAAAATCCTTACCCTCAAGTCATCCGTGTTGTCACCTCCAAATCGCTGTTGAAGTCCAGCCTCAAGACCTTCCTCTGTTCTCTGCCTATGATTGTCTGCTTCTATAACATCAGCATACCCAATGTTCTTCCCACAATAAATGTACTGGCCAGCATTACTACACAGTGCATGGGTGGTTTGACGAAGATATATTTCTCAGAGAGCCAGACAGTGACGCAATTTAGATGGCGCAGTGTTCACGCGCAAGGACACAAGTTCTTACGTTCATTCCTTCTGACTGGTCACTCCTTTTGTGCCTCCGCAGGTTACCAAAAAAGGGGCAGAGTTGCGATGGGCAACCGAGAAGTGACACGTTGTTCGTTCATCCTCCGTTACAAATGGCAACCTTGTTACCTGGCAAGTTGTTGATGTAGCCTCCATCCATGAGTAAATGGCCATCCTTGGGGTCACAGAGAGGAGGGAGGTACCCTGACAGAGACATGCTAGCTCGCGTGTATCGCCACAGTGAGCCTACGGGGGAAAACACCCAACCAGGAAGAGGAAGAGAAGCAGAGCGCTTCCTATATCATCGAGACGAACGTGGGCATCACTGCAGGAAAGTCTACACAGAGTGTGGACTGAAGCAGCAATAAGGATCATATGCACGGAAATGTCGTCGTTATATTTTATTGTCGATGACCTGCTTTTAGTTTGTTAATGCTGTATATATTTTCAATCATTTATAAGTAATTTTGTTCCGATGCTGCTATTTTTACGTCCTCGTTCAGTGTAGACTTGACTGCATGATGCAAGTTTAGGCATCTTCTCCATCTCCTGTTATCGAATGAAAGCTTTATCCTAAAGAAGAACCATTATTATCTGGTGTTCTTCAAACATCGGTGGAATTCCTCATGCATAAACCAGTTGCTTAGAGCCATATTTTAGGAGACCAAAATATATATTTTGGCCGGGATTTTTGCGCGAACATCTGAATTGCGCTTATGCAGATTCTCATCTGCAGAATACAATATTTTTAGAGGCATCTCATTTTGGCAGCACGAGAGAAACTATGACTGCAATCAAATCGGCCGCAGCTACATGCAACACGAAGCACGTGGGGATAAAGCTTTCTTCGGACACAGGCGAGAGAGAATGGCCACAACATCAGACGGAGTGACAAGCTGACCTGGGACATTGTTAACATAGCAGCCATCCACAAGTAAGTGTCCATCCCTAGGGTGACAGAGCGGGGGCACATAAGGGGCGTAAGAGGAGCTAGCCCGGACGAAGCGCCACACGCTGCCTGGGTGGGGGGGAGGGGAGCGCGGATCAGCGCGAGACAGAGAGGCAAAAAAAAAGGCAAGGCATTAAAAGGACACGATTTTTCTACGCGGCAATCGCGCAGTGTGCTTCAATCACACGTTGTGCTTCAAACGCACAGGTTTTTCTTTAGTCTGCGAGAAATGAGTGCTTAATGAGGCGAGTAAATGTGACTTTGGTAGAATGTTTGACGGACTTGATGAAAAATAATTGTCGGATCGAAAAAATATAACGGAAATAGTTTGGGGCACCGGAAGTGATGTCGCATGTTATGATGAAACAAAAAAGTGAACTTAGGATCTCGATAAAGTAGAGGGGGGGGATAAATCACATAATTATATCACGCAATCATACGAAAGTAAAGAAAATGTAGCTCTAATACACAAAATTTGATTTCAATAAATTGTAAAAGCAAAAGTCCAAATCACAGTGTAACAATAGGACATGAATCTGCTTTTTTTAGTTAATCATGTTAAAATATTGATATCAGGTCAAAGGGCCAGTGTCTGTTTGTTTTAAGAGCAGAACAGAGGTAGTTGAAAAACTCATTGGCACTGTCCCTGTCTCCATGGACAATAATCACGACGTTTCGTTCGTTTTGATTATCGTTGATAAAAGGCTTTTTTTGGGTTAGATGAGGTAACTATAAGTGTTAACCCACCACCACGAGACGCAGCCAAATCGTAAGGTTTGTCATGTAAACAAAATGTCCCAATTAGTTACTACTCCAGCACACCGATGTGCTGGAGAGAAAATCAACATTTACAGTTACTCCAATACACAAAAAACAAGATCTAACCCAAAAAACCTGTATTATGAATAATATTGGTCATGAAAGCCTACGTGTTAAAATTTGATAATTGTTGCATATAATTTCAAGTTATTGTTTCATAGAAATGTAACTCAAGGAAGATATTAAATTGTCCATGGAAACTTGGGATTCATCAGTAAAAATCAATCCCCTTAGAACAATTCAAAGATCACACGAGGTTAGATACATAGAACTTCTGATTTTTTGTTGTATTAATAGGCTAGAAGTGTTAGAAATGCCACAACAATCAAGCAATTTAAGCACCTCCTGCTACATTTTAAAATTTGGAACGGCTTGTATAATAGATTCCAAATTAGATACAGATTGTAATACTGTAGTATTATGGATGTACTAAGTGAACTATGTCCCAGGTGACAGCACTTAACGTACATCTAAACATTTCAATAACAGTCATGATTGCATGTTAAGGACAAAAAATATTACTTCATGTCTAGATCAGCCACAGGAAAAACTGTGATAAATCACTCAAATAATAATACATATACTCTCTGGTTCCTTCGGTAAAGTCACGGAGATAGAAAAAATAATACAGGGATGACGGATGCTTGTGTTGCGACTGAAACGTCGTGTTTCTCATATTATTTTTTCTATGTACGTGACTTTACCGAAAGAACCAGAGAATATGGATTCCTGCAGTCACGAAAGCTTCAAATCAAGACTAATATTATATAATATGATATACATTGCAATTCAATGGCGCAAATGTAAAATTTTATAACATTATAATCAATTATACATAGGTTAGAGGCTTGTGTCATAACATGATTAAACTACTCTGAGTTTGAAAATACACAAAGGATAATCCTCGATATCAGTGTAAATGTATACATAAGAAAAGTTGAAATATATATTTTAAGCCTCACTTAAAATGTCTTCAAATGTTTCACCTAAATGTTTTACCTAATTCAACCAAATACACAAATAATAATACTCTATATCAGTGTAAATGTATACATAAGAAGAGTTTACATATTTTAAGCCTCACTTAAAGTGTCTTCAAATGTTTCATCTAATGCAGCCAAATCTCAAAATGTTACCGTGCAGCACTTCGTGATATATGTTATTTAAAATGCATTGCGTTAAAAACATCGTTTAATAAGTATAATTTTGAACATTAGTGCAACCATTCACTATTTCTCACAAGTAACTTATCTATTAAAAACACTGCAGAATCAGAAAATGTGTTTATACTAGAGGAATACAATGAGCAATAAAGCTCTATTTCACAAATGTCCAGTCGAGGCAGGTAATAAGGTTACAACAACAAACAGTACAAAAACATTTCATGGCTATATGATGCACCGAACAGAAAATGTATATTTTTATATCTACGTTCTTTGTATAATTAATGAATATATACTAAATTATAAGATGGTTAGTATTGTTTTGTGCGTGACCAGCATATTTAGTCGCTGTCACCGATGTTTCTCGTAAATGAAAGCCGACGGATGGCTTCGAAAACATATAGGACATGGCTATCCAAATGACAAGCGGCAACACATGCATCTTGCAGTTTGGTGTATGATGTTGGGTGACGGCGAGGTTGTAACTCGGCACGCCCATTAACACCGCATGGGACGGTATGGCTATCCGTTGGCAAATGGTTGGAGAGCGCTGCCAAGGGGGTGTACATTTCATGACATGTGGAATTCAACAAGGAGTCACCAACCCACTGACGCGGTAACAGTTGACAGCGAATAGGGCAAACTGAGCAGTCCGTGCTCAATGCATTCACACGGACTGCAAATAATTAGAAAAATGGTTCACAATGTAAACGTGACCATAATTTAGAAATATATAGAATGCACAATGTATACATCAGTGTTAAATCCCTATGCTCTGTATACTTGGCCCTGTGTTAATGTGACATAACCACATTGCATTAGCTTTGCGATCAGCATAGACAATGTAGCTTTTTGACTGTGCTACTCGGTGCATACAAATTCGGCCTTTGTAGTCACAGTGCATGAGCGGGGCACAGGAAAAATAAAATCCGATGCTTCTCCATGGTGGATTCTACCCCTTCACAAGTCGAATTCCATTCCTGCAATGCTTTTCTTACAGACGTAAACATGAAAGCAACTGACCTGGAAATGCAAAACTTTAACACCCCAAATGAGTTTGTTAATAATTAGTAAACAATAACTTAAAAAACAAATGAATGCTAATTTTAAGGAGAGGAGTTAACTATTTCCATTTACCTTTAAAAGGTTGAAGTTTTAAATAAAGAACATATGATAATTTAGGTGACAAAAAATTAGAACCTACCGTCGGTATGCACCCTCATGGTAGAGGCAGTAATGTCAGTTGTAACATTAAAGTAGGGAATCCAAAGGTCCTGTCATAAAATGAGGAAATGTTATCAGAATTTACAAGCACAATCCAATACAGTGAAATGTTTGTTTTGATGACACGCATTACGATTGTATAACCACGAAAGCACACTTTAATCGCGTTTATTTAACACTAACTTTCACAAAAGTTTCCATTACATTGGTTAAACGCTTACATGTTTGCTTTAAGTTACACTCACCTCGATCTGCTTGTCCTTGAACACATTTCTAATGCTTTGGTTGAAAGCATGTCCTGACATCATGGAGGTGATCGGGTAAGTAAGATCCAGCACTTTTCTGAACACCGACTTCATTTCCTACATTACGCATTCGGAGAAAAGAATACAGGAACTAAGGAGAGAGTGAAATAAAACCCACATGTGCACTACTGTAATACATTTCACCGCGTAAAAATAAAATAAAATTTGGTCCTGCAGCTTAATTACTTGTTGTACCAATGCTTTCCAGCAGTATGTGTTCACAAGTTAGAAATAAGAACAATGCCTATTTTTTACCAGACTTTTTTTTCAGGAGGTTCCTGCATTTGGATGTTTGACCAATAACATTAATGAGCTTTCTGGCTTTTGAAGGAAACAGGAAAAACTCAACACTGCCATCTCCTGGTCCCTGGTGGTTACCCATCCAAGTACTAAACCAGGCTCAGCTTTGCCGAGTTTCTGAGATCTGACCAGACCGAGTGCATTTAACACGTTCCTTCGGAGTGGGCAGGTAGGAACTTGGTTGGACAGCGCATTCGTGCACGACAGACAGACAAATAATCCCTGGTGGGGAGTGTGGAACCTCTTGTTCCTCTACCTGTGTACAAGATAACTTGACTTGAGGTAGCCAGGCAGACAGCCAGGTAGCCAGCCCCCTTAACTATCGGCCCCTCCCCCTTGCTTAGGCACCTCCCCTTACCCCCCCTCACTTAGGCCCCTCCCCCCTTAGGCCCCTCCCCTGACCACCCCCCATATCCTCAGGCCCCTCCCCTGACCCCCCTTCCCTTAGGCCCCTCCCCTGACCACCCACCATATCCTTAGGCCCCTCCCCTGACCCCCCCTCCCTCAGGCCCCTCCGCTGACCCCCCCCTCAGGCCCCTCCCCTGAACCCCCCCCCTGAACCCCCCCCCTCAGGTCCCTCTCCTGACTCCCCCCTTCTTTAGGCCCCTCCCCTGACCCTCCTCCCTTAGGCACCTCCCCTCTCCGTACCCGGCAGTAGGTCTCCACCAATCAGAGCTGTTTGTAAGGTCTCCACCAATCAAAGAGCTGTGTGTATTATATATTTATTTATGCACGACAGACAGACAGTCAGACAGACAGCTAAATAATCCCTGGTGGGCAGTGTGGAACATTGTTCCTCCCTGTATCATTTAGTCGTACAAAAGTTGTTCACCTGAAAATGTAAAGTTTGATTTCTGAAGGGCTGGACCAGCTCGAGCAATGGTGTCACCTTACCATGGCCCATTCCCTGGCACGAGTCCGCACCCGTCCCACATTCCTCTCCTCCGCGTAAAGAGCCCCTATGAAGGAGCCAATGGAGGTGCCTCCCACCATGTCAATGGGGATGCCCACGTCCTGCATGGCTTTAATGAGGCCCACCTGGGAGCAACCCCTACATTGTACACAGATACACACATGCCCAAGGATGTCAAAAATGTCAGGGGTGTATCCCAGCCCACACAGGTAGGCTGAGCTGTTAAATTGATCAAATATGCTCTTCTCTTTTTGAGATGGAATAAAAACCCCAAGTTATTGGGCCAGTAGTTATAAAGTAATGCCAATTGGGCCACAGAGAATTTGGCTGTAAAGGGGCTCAAGTTAGCAGTAATTCGACAAAAAAGTGTTAAATTATGGGTTTAACACTAATTCTGCCGCTTTTAAATCCAACAATTAGGCACTAATTTAGTTATTCCCACAGAAGTGGACTCGCTTTAGGCCGAAACACTCAGTAGGCAACCTAAGCAGTACCATGCAGTCCCATTTGTGACGTGCTATAAAAACAAGAGTTGTGTGTTCAATAGTCGGCCATGGTCTTGAGAATTTAAATCACACAGACAGTATTCCAAACGCTAAGAAGTCAGTAACTCAAAAAAATGTTGGCAAAAGCTGAGCTCTCACCTGGCACCTCCACCACCCAACACCAGTGCTATGGTGTTTCCAGTGAGCACTCTGGCCAGACGTGAAAAGTCACTGTGTCTGTCAGGGATCTTCTCAAACAACCGCTGGTACATTTCTCTCTGTAACAGAATAACAAAAAATACAAGGAAAAAATTAAAGCCATTTTACGCAGTTAATATCAATTTGGATAGCATGTTAGAGATAAAATTGTAGACATGGAAAACGATCCGACCCTTTGCAATTTGATGAGTTGTCAAAACTCGGGGTTGGGATTCTATTCAAGAATCAATAGGTTTTTCTTTCCATTGTAGTGAACGTAGGACTTGTAGTGAGTGAAGGGGTCAAAGGAACGCATTACCTACCACATGTATACGAATAACAAAAAATATTCTCACGTGTATGATTTGATGCATATATTGTGAGAATAACGATTTTAAAATATAAATCAGCACATTTTCTCATCAACACATTGTTACATAGCCATTATCTCTTGGGTACAACAGTTTTAAAGCCAAATGGCTTTTGAGGCCTTCACCAGCAGAGGATAGATCACTGCTGATGATGATGACAGTGATGAAAGTGAAAGGAACAATTTCAAATGAAGGGATTGAAACGTCATTACACAGCCGTTAAATATGACGTCACGAGTACACAAATTTCGATTTAAAGCTATCATGACTGCAGGGATTCATCTTCTTGGTTCTTTCGGTAAAGTCACGTAGAAGGGAAGTAATAAAATAATAAAAATAAAACATAACAAAATAATTCTCACGACGTTTTGGCTACAACGCAAGCAGCCGTCTTCAGGTGAAGAATGAGACACTGCCAAGCTTGGAGCTTATATATAAGCTGGGTTGGAGGTGGAAGAAGAGCTCCAAGCTTGGCAGTGTCTCATTCTTCACCTGAAGGCGGCTGCTTGCGTTGTAGTCGAAACGTCGTGAGAATTATTTTGTTATGTTTTAGTTTTATTATTTTATTACTTCCCTTCTACGTGACTTTACCGAAAGAGTACACAAATGAAAAGCCCATCGCAGCACTACACACCCACCAGCTTCGGGAGGCTGCGGCGAGAGAAGATTCTGCGGGGGCAGCGAATGTGCAAGTGCGCCGAGCACCAGCTGCGCATGTTGAGCCACTCGACGGTACGTGCCGGGGAGGGCCCATCCTCACGGTGCAGCAGCACGAGCTGCTTCAGCGCTCGCACGGCCGTGCTCTCCAGCATGCGCTCCAGCTGTGGGCGGATGGCAGTACCCACCATCGCGCACGCACAAAAGCAATGATGTTGGGAACCATTGGGTAATTTATTTTCGAGAGCTGGCATAGACTGAGGGTGTGGCACAAAGTCTGCCTCTCCGTTTATAATGTTGACATCACCACATCATGCACTCATTTTGAAGCAATGTTGATCATACAGAAGCTCATGCCAGGTAGGCAACATCTGTCACTGATTTATAAAGCCAGAGATTCTGAGATAAGTACAGTTCTCTAATCGCTATCCTTCCATTCCACACCACGCATGTATACGTCTCATCTCCGTGCAATAAACTTTTAACACACAGCATTAAAAGAAAATATATACTCTGGGCTCTTTGGTATTACTAAAACCACCATACAAAGTGGGACAATTCATCTCAGTGGCAACCATAATACAATCCTCAGGTACAGCAGGTGTGGGTTGGCTGTGGGTGCTCACGCTGCCAACAGTTGGCTCCTGGTCCCCGAGGCCCACAATGAGGATGCAGTCGGCTTGCCGCAGGCACCGCTGGGTCCACGGAGTCATGGTGATATCGGTCTGATACAGGACGATGCGGTGGATGTCCTCCTGCTGGCCCAGCCAGCTTGACAGTCGGTACTCGTGCAGGCTAATTTAACAATGTGGCAAAATCAAAATTTACAGAAAATGTTAGTCATTATTCAAGAAGGAACCTGCCCCCCAAAAAACTTATGCGGTGAATGTGACATCATGTTTTTTTCAGTTAAGCTTTGAATAATTTAATTTACCTGTCAAGGGCAGCCAGCCCTAACCGCTCCTTGATGATGTCACTATTCAACAGCAGTGGAGGACCTGTGAACCACAAGGTAAAGGCATAAACGAAGTCTACTTCGTGTTGACAAGTGCAAAAAAAATATGACCTACTAGTGGGCATAAAGTGGAACAAAGAAACAAACGTCCACTCCTCGTGTAGGGCCAGTACGGCTCCTTGTGACCGTGGTTACTAATTAATGTGACGGGCACTGACAGGGTCGCGTAAGGATAGCACGGGACCCAAGTGGTCATAAATAATAATTGAGACAGGGACAAACAGGCTCAGATGAGGGTAGAGAGTGTTGGGGTGAAGGGGCGTGGCCGGGTCAAGGGGTAGATAAAAGCCGGCGTGGAACAGGGCTCTGAACTGCTGTGGAGAGAACCAAGAAACTGTCATCGCACGTCGTCTTCATCATCTTGGATCGAGTTAATATTGTCTCCGTGACTACTACGCGTCCGCTCCTACGTAGTCAGCCAACTACATAGGGAGCGTCGCGTAGAGTCACAGAAGTTGCCCAACTATATATATAGTCAACTCGCGGATACCTGTTAAATTATCAGTGAGTGGGAGGACTTTATTCATAATAAATATATACATAACTGAACAAGACAGTGTCTCTGAGAGGTACATTACACATTTCCTGCTGGATAAAGGCCTCCTCATGCCATGTCCATCATGGGGAACTGACCATACTTCACCAAATCTATATAATGTGGGTTTGTGAAAGCAGGGAACATGGATATGGGCATATATAGATACAGCACAACAATTTCCTTTGCTGCAAAGCCCTCTGCTACACACCAGGTAGAACCTACAGCTGCCTAAAAAAACAATGGCGTGCATGGTGGTCATCCAGACAAGCATTATCCAAGGCTGAAGCCTGCTTGACTTCCAAGATCTGACGAGATTCGCCTAATTCTGAGTGCTATGGTCATAGGCATCATCGTTACATGCGACAGAGTGAAGTGCAAAGCTTACCAACACCACAGAGGGCGTGCATGAGCTCCAGCGTGAAGGTGGTGATGGGGGCATCGTCTGAGGCTGGTAGGATGGCCACAGTGGACAAGTTGCTGGCTGGGTTTGCGACCATGTCCAGATTATTTGGCACCGTGGCAATGCCCAGTCCACCACCTGCATGAAAAACCAAGCAATCACAATCCTTTGTCATCGAACAAACGCACCTTTGCAAATATAAGACACTTATATACGAGTGAATTTAACTTCAACATCAAGTTTTGAATTTGATTACTTAGCCTTCCAAGTGTCAATGTAAAACATGCTTTTTCATAAACGGACTCTCGATTCATACTGCACTGCTCACCTCCCAAAGGTCCTTTCCCTTGCTGAAGGTTTCCCAGAATCTTCTGTCCCAAAAGATGTATGAGCCGTGTCACCACCTGCCGATGCACATGACATACAGCTTGACGACAAAACACTGACAAACACTACGCATGTGCCAGGACTAGCGCAGTGTACTAACGGCGTCATGACTCCACCCCCACGTGCACTTGCAAAAAATGTAGCACGCATCGGGTAGCAATGAGCATTGTAGTGTGGTTAACCTGAGGGTATCGTCGTTTTATTGTATTGAGGGCCCCCTCTGGGAGCTTGGCCAGTTCTGAGTCACGGACGGCATGCACCGTGGTGGCCCGTGGTTGATACGTGAGGGCCTCCACCTGCCAAGGGATGGTCACAACACTGTCAGCTCCTCTTACACAGGATAACTCCCAAGTTCATGAGCAACATTATACTCGATGTTACGTGACAAATGAGTACACCTAAAAATATAACAAACGGCAAGAAAAGGGGACAACGTAAAATGACGTGCAATTCATTTGTAACAATTTAAATTACCACGAGTATAAACTCAGTAGAACTTGTGAATGCTCGATTACACAGGTCAACAAAAAAAAAACTTTTTTTTCTGGCCTGGACTTTTGCAGCTGTTTTAGACTAATTTCAGGGTGCCGATTCCAAATCTGATCTCAGATTTGCTCTATCACATCTCATTTTTATGCTATCGGCATACACCACTTTCATTGATTTTACCCAAAATAAACTGTCACTTATGATTGCAAGTTGTTGCGAGTCAGTGACTGCTTTAGTATTAAAATATGGTGCTGTATTTTTAGGATAGTGTGTTCATAATCTAATTTTATGTAGATATCCACATTTATTTAATATCTTTCTTCTGCAGTTTTTATTGAAAATGCATTATTTGATATCTCAAAACCCTGATGTGATAGACAAAAACTGATGCCAGATTTGGAATCAGCACCCCAAAATTACCTTAAAACCATTGGAATACCTTATGCCAGAAAAAGTGTGTTGACCAGTGTTATTATTAAGTGCAGCTCAAACCATCCTTAATGAAGAACACTGTGTCACGTACCACTCCGATGAGATCCCCGCGGCCATACTCTCCCGCCAGCTCCTTCTTTCCGTTGTCGTTGCTGATAACCGAACGCAGTCGCCCACTGAGCACAATGTACGTGCTATCCGACTTGTCTCCTTGTCTGTAACGCATTGGTAGTGGGTTAATGTTATGAAGAAGCTTTTCGTTTTAAATATGGGCACCATTTTAAATTTGTATCCGGAAGAAAGTTTAGATTTTGATTTAAAGCTTTCGTGACTGCAGGGATTCATATTCTTGGTTCTTTCGGTAAAGTCACGTAGAAGGAAAATAATAAAATACAAATATAAAACAATACAAATTCTCACTACGTTTCGACTCCAACACAAGCAATCATCATCAGGTGTGAAATCCACAGCAAGAAAATTTCAAATTTTCTTGCTGTGGATGTGACTTTACCGAAAGAACCAAGAATATAAAGTTTCGATTTTCAAGGGTGGCAAAGCGCACGTAACAATACAAGCTAATTATCAAAACAGGTTTGCACTTGGGTCATGTATGGTGCAAAATATTGAAATACGAAAGTCTTTCATGTTTTCCTACCTATAGCAGTAAGTATATACTGATCACACCGACTTTGGAATTATATCAAGAGTATGGCGAGGCACAAGGGAAGTAATGCGTATCTGCCTACACTGTACATGTTTCTCCTATATAATAAAAATATACCCTGTAACTTGAAAAATGTCCCGCATCCTAAATAGGTGCGTGCGATAAAATGCATCGCAGATTTGTTTAGCGCAATGATGAAGATACATCTACCAGTATTGTAAAGTGCCATTTGGTAAAAGAAAACATCGATAACAGAGCAATGTACTCTTTGTTTTTTTCGGTAAAGTCACGTAGGTGAAAACAAAATAAAATAAAAATAAAACAACTAAATTAAATCACGACGTTTCGGAAGCAACAAGCATCCGTCATTAGGTGTACTGTAGCGTATGAAGAGAGCTACAGTAATTTTGCTGGAGCAGTCACACCTGATGACGGATGCTTGTGTTGCTTCCGAAACGTCGTGATTTAATTTAGCCGGTTAATTTTTATTTTATTTTCACCTACGTGACTTTACCGAAAAAATCAAAGAGTATGGATCCTTGCAGTCACGAAAACTTAAAATCTAGAACAAAGCAATGCATAATCGGGAAAGATCACACATGGGCCAAGAGGCCGAGTGCGAGTGGGGCACAAGACCGACCTGTAAACAGCTCTCCCCGCTTCCACCGCCACCCAGTCGAGCGCAAAGTCGATTTGTCGCACAAATGCGGACATCCGCTTAACCACCGTGTGCGCCACACTCAGCACCACACTGGGTTCTTCTCTCATTATCCTGAAAGACAAAACGCAGATGGCAATAATACTGTGGTTGGAAGTTTTGCAACAGGGTTTCATTTTTATTTTAGAAAAAAATCCTGGACACAGGAATGGAAAAAGCGATGTGTAGAGCCAAACTTGGCAATAATTCCAAATAGAAAATAAATAAATGGGTAAAGGTTTGAAAAAGTATAAAAGATCACAGTTCACCAGATTTTGCACTTATGGTTGGGTAATTTAAAACATATCTAAAATGTATATTAAATGCAAAGAATATATTAAAATAAATGACTTAGCATATGCTTTGCAATATGCTATGTAATATAAATGCAAAATATAGTAAACAAGAACACATCATAGTATAATGTGTAAAATACTTAGATAAAGAGTTTTACAATTTACTCGCGGCAATACATTAGTGGTTTTTGATTGCCAGACTTTTTAGCTATCCGGACCAGCGCTCCCCCCTATTCATCCAGCTTGCCGGGGTTTTACTGTAAGTATATGAAGTTAAACTAATATATTGCTGTGCATTTGAAAACCAGACTTAATGACCAAACTTAGCAGCATTTTAAGAGGGTAAAAACACATTTCATATCTGATCATCATTGCAACATTGTAGCCCACAATTCAAAAACGTCATCAACGTAAACCAAGGGAAAGGCGCAGAACTGCACTTACTTGCTCATGCCACTGTTGGCAGAACGGCCTCTACTCGAAAGCTCTCGAGGGTATTTGGCCTACTATAGCACACCAGATAATACGTCTAGGAAGAGATGAGATTACCCACACTTTAAACGACCACGTGACCTTGCCAATCGACTGTACTGTACACTGTACAGTCGATTGTACACTGTTGAAGGGCCGAGACAGGAGATCGAGCCAGTGACCTCTGAATTGTACTTGCATTGTGCTAAGCATTACACCACGACAGCATCCCGAGAAAATATAGCAATTAGGGACAGCCAAAGCAGTGAACATCATCTCAAGCCTGCCGACAACACGGAGACATGTAACCTTACTCGTAGAAGTGGCCCTTGGAGATGCACAGGAAGGTGCAGTCTTTGACAGCACGGATGGTGAAGATGAGAGGCTCGCCTGTGAGCACAGCCAGCTGCCCTACGATCTCTCCCGGGTGAGCCAGGAAGAGCAGCACCTCTTCCTCGCGGCCGATGAGCCGCTGGTACACGTGAAGTGAGCCCGAAATCACAAAGTGGATGCTCACATCCTGCACCACATGGGGGCGATGAGAACAACACATTAATGAGTTTGTGGGCACCCTTTATCGCTCAAAGCAATGGGTTTATGCTTCCGAAAGCGGACATGTGCTAATAAAATGCTGGCACGATGTACACTCAGTTTAATCACCTAAGATGCTGCTGTAACAAAAGTTAGCTTTATTGTGGTAAAGACAGTAAAATAAAACAGCAAACACACTGCTATAATGACACCAATGAGAGTACCAACTTATGTCATTTTAGAGTAATGAATCTCCTTATGCCACTGTGTCACATACATGCACAGCTCTCGCTGGTCAAGCCTCACCTGATCTCCTTGCCGGGCCACCATCGCACCAGCCTTCACATTGTGCAAGGTTACCCGATCATTGAGCAGTGAGGGATCCTGTAGAAAAATATATTAAGCTAAACATTATTTCGAGACTCTTTAAACCTGAGGACCCATCCATACACCTGAGGATACATTTACATGTTGTACATAATAAAAATAGCTGCTTCACCATGGTACGTGCCAGGCTAGGTGCACAGCAAGGACATGTGAAGGGGCAAAGGTTCTCTGGTAGGCTATAGGACACCCAGTGGCTCAGGTGACTAGCACATGTACCATCTACATGCTGTACTCTGCCAACTGTGTTTTAGCCACCTGACACCTTGTTCATTTTTGTGTTCATGGCTCCTTAACAAAGAGCATATTTCACAGCCTTATTCCATAGCAGCCAATCTTGACACAACTGGTACCAGTCGTCATAAAGTCCATATTCTCCAGATCTTCCTGCACAACATTGCCGCACATGTTGTATATCACGCAGGATGCCCATTTAGGGTCGACATGGCCAAACAATAGCTGAATGCACATACATTGGCCAGGCATGTGGACTGTAACCAACACATCTGCCTGAGGAACTCACTGAATGGAATTTTGTCGAGGTCTCTTAAGTATCTGTGACCTCCATACACAATCGAACTCATACAAATGTAGACTATTCTGAATGTTTCAAAGTAACCAATTAGAATTTTTGTTACATATACACAAACAACGACAAACGCAACATGAACAACCGAACAACCATGGCCATCCACACTTGTACCTGGCAGCAATATCACCACAGCGCTTGTGCCAGACTAGGTACGAGGAAAAGTACATGTACACACCTGCAATTTGACGAGAGTTAGCAAGTCTCTCTTGGCTGCTTCCAGCTTGCTGTTCATCTTGTCTCGGTCCCCCCAGCCACCAACATTATGGCCCTCAATTTTGCCCTCTTTGGGACTCATTTCGAAATCGTCGCCCTCCACGCATGCCGGGTAATGATGAACTATGGAGGGCAGCTCCATCACGGTCACCCGCTTCTCCTTGACTCCATCCTTTGGCACTGCCATCTGCTGAGCCAAAGTAAAGACAATCATAAGTCTATCGCCACTTTCTGAAAACCTTGTGTGTGTGTGTGTTCAAAATGAAACATGTATGTTTACAATTCCAGATTAGAGGATGTCAAAACCATGCATTCTTAGATATATTGGTGTACATTTGAAAACTTTCAGATTTAGGTGCTTTTAATCCTCAAAAAAGAATACTAAGATGAATGTTATTCAGGGACGACTACAAATATCTGACTATCAGAAGTCATGTTTGTACCTTTTCGGGCACTGAGGGGACCACCTCCTCTGGAGATGTACCAATACGTGCTCTTTGAAATGCCATGTCCAGGTCTGTAGGCGATGCTTTGGATGGGCCTAAACCAAAAAAACATGACATGGACACCCAACAAACCAGTAAATAAACATGCTGCATGGCAACTCATCTCTCCATTATAACTATGCTTTTGATAAAGACGTAGTTTACATTGTCCAGAAATTATAATAAAAAATCGGCAAGAATAGATGTGAGAATTCTTGACAAATTTTGTTCAAACATTTCCTACAAGGGACACTGTGAGCTGAAACTAGGACAAGAGATGAAATGTCGAAGCATGTGCAATTTAGACAACTTAGTTACATTTTTGCATTTTTCACATATTTGTTTCCAGTGCTGCATTATTGAGCAACAATTACTAGCTGAAGATCAGGACCATTATCATGAAAACATCATGAGGTGGACTAAAAGCCCATAGAGCCATGCAGCATTTACTTACAAGCGGAAGGACTGGAGGGATTGTGATCTGTGCCTGTTGTGACAGAGAAATGATATAACAGCAAGCATAACAGTGCAACAAGCACCAAAAGGGCCAGCTTAAAGCATCCAATATGCTTTAATGCTACCGCAGCAGCACCACAGCAACGTTTTATAAATATAATTTCTAAAAGTGAAACATCGGTAAAGGATTTTTTTTAAAATGAGGGTATGTATGAAGCAAATGCAATTTAAGTGTGTGCCTTCGGTTAATTAAAAAGCCACCATTGAATTGTTAATGACCCAAAGCAAACATGCAGTACTGCCAAAGAGACAGGAAAAATGTACTTATTGAACATATTTGTGGGCAAACAAGAAACAACAGTCACAGCACAATAAATTCCATTCCAATAAAAACATGTCTTGACATTGGATTTGAGCTTTCATTTGTTCATATTGTTGAGTACATCACTGTCGATTCGCAGCCACTGCTCATATCACATCCGAATACATTCTTACTTACTTGTGATATCCACAGGCATGGAAATGGAACGACTTATGTTTAAGCGACTATTGCGCTCTTGAGCAGCATTTTTTGCACCCTCTGAGCCTGCAGAACAGAATGAAACATATACTTCGTAAATCATCACAGTATAGTGCAGTATTGTATTCATACAAGCAATTGCCAGAGTTGTCTGCGCAGTATAACGTGTTGTTTGTGTAAAGTTTATACTTTTATTTTATTTTTTACACTGTAGAACTTCTAAATAAAATTGTAAACAACCCAAATACTCTTAAAAATAAGTATTGGTGCAATGTTTTGTGGTAAAACTTTAACCAAATCTTACAATGGGAATTGCATGACCTTAAAACACAGTTGAGTTTGGGGAAGAAAGATACTGGAGGAAATCACCACCCACAGGTGGTGTTCACAATGATTGAAGCAAGTGGGTGTGCCAGCTGCTTAACATCAAGTATCAAGGGCCTGAAAAATTGCAATGCCCAAGCAGAAATTACCCAGACTATATCTGCATATTGCATGTCTTAGCATGGTGAAGGCTAAGTCACGTAACCCATGTTACCTGCACAAAATTGGGGAGGGAACCTCATCCAACAATGATCAAAAGTAATTGTAATATGGTCTGTACATGTACGTGTTTTTGTTTGTTGCGGTTGCACCCGATTCAAGAGCCGAATGGCTCACAAGGCTACACCTAATCAATGAACTTGAACTGTCGACAAACATCTCTATGAATGCGTGCAAGTGTCCATCCACCAAGACAAATGTACATTTCCCATTGTGCGTTGTACAACCAAGCTGAAAATGCCTCTTAGAATGACATGCACTCACCAGCTGGTGTGGGCTGGGGCTCGGAAGACTTGGTGGGCTGTTCGGATACTGTCCCCAGGGAGGTGACAGAGCCACGCTTGCCATACCTCACCGGACTGGCCTTTGGAGACAGGCTGCCCACGTTAGACAGTGGGATGGCTTGACTCTCCTGGACAGTCAGGCAAGCGAAGTATTTGGTGATGTGTTACCAGCGTGAAACTTCAGACAGGACGTTACTTCAGAAGCAATATCAACTGAGCGTTGCAATCTCAACAAAGCGGGTTTTAAGATACCAGCCATTTACAGTTTTGCAATAGTGAAAGCAAATAGAAATGTGCACGTGTGCCAGTTCTACAAGCAATGAAAAATGCAAGCAGAAGCTATGGCCACTGTCTTACACTCTGTGAGAGTGCATAATCATTAACTCTCCAAGATGTGTCTGGTGATTTTGACACCACAAACCAAGCCATGCTCTCCACAATTATGTTGGGATCACCAGAACACCTTTCTGCTTTGTAAAACCCTGGAGTTGACATTGACTATGGGCTCCCGTACCCTTCCCACATATCTCAACTCTGCAGGACCTCATTCCTCCATCTGTGCAACATCTCCCACAATCATCATTTCCTTACCCAGGCTGATGCTAAGACTCTCCCCAGGTGCCTTTATCACATCTGGACTTAACTAATGCAACCTTCTCTTCTATAACCTCCCCAAATCACTCATCTCCAAATGCCAGATGATGTAAAATTCCACTGCCAGACTGCTCATATGCACCAACAAACTCCCAACCTCTCCATTAGCTCCCAACGCAATCCCGGAAAATGTTCATGATCGTATTTGCTTATCTTCCAAGATCCTCCATTGACTCGCAGCTACCGACCTCTGCCCATAACTTACTGCCTCCTGCTCTTTATAAAATACAGAGGCTCATTGTTTCTGTACAACATCTTAAAAGGATGTCGCATTACATCTCTTGATAAATCCATAATTTTATTGCAGAGTGTTTTTTTAAAGTAATTGGGAATGGTCAAAAAGGTATGAAAATAACAGGTGGCTGCCGTGCAGAGCACAACAAATTCACATTGAATGCTGGATGGACTGTATAAAATCTATATGATTGACAATAGATATTTCATAATCGATGCAAAAATATTGGTAAATATATAATTGTAACCCGGTGGTAGCTCGTTACCTATATAGATGGATAATATTCCATGAGGTTATTGTACTTTAACTATACTAACCAGAATAAGATCAAAATGTGAAATTCATGAAGAATGCGGTGGCTTACGAGACATGCGAATCATTCACGTGTTCTGGTGCAATCATGGTTTTTTTTTTCCCACAAACTACTTAAGTAACATCCGCCTATGCCTGTAAAACTAGGAAATGTGGTCATCCCAGCGATGCACTACGCGTGAAAAAGCAGAGTGACAATGCCGTGTGATTGCAATTCATGGCTAGCAAAAGCAACGAACGTCTCTCGCCAGCTGCGAAAAGTGCGCCAGGTACTCGCAATGAAAATTAAACGCATAGCAAGACAATAAAGCGGGTGGAAATTTTGTACTGCGTTTATGGAAGCATAATGCATGATTTGCATACCATGACATTTTCGTTTTGCTATGAAAATAAAACATTCGTACCTTTTTTGACATCTTTTTACATTCCTTTTTGTATTATGAACGACATGTGGAAAAATTCGACAAGGTTAATACATTAGAAAACAAGGAAATTAATGTGTAATACCTCAAGTCGCGAAAGAGCGTTAAAGAAAAACATCTAATTTGCCTATTTTGCAATTGAAAAAAATTACATCAACATTCCACATCTACGCAAGTTTAAATGAGTGTAAATTAGTTTAAATCGAAGCGTCACCATGCCCTGAACAAAACACTGTCCCACATCTCTGCACCAGCAGTTACCTTTATACAAACAATTGTGTCATGTGCACTTTTATGTGTTTACCAAGTCATTCTTTACTCAACGGCCTTTAAAAAGTACTTACTGCACTGAAGAGTTCGTTGGTGAGCCCCAAGTAGTTGTGAAGAGCCAGGAAAGTCACTCGTTGTAAGCGCACCATAATAATCTGTAAACACCACACCAACTACATTAATATTTCTATTATGCGTAGGAGAGCAAAAATAATCATATAAAGTCACAAGGTCAGCCCAGTCGAGAACACTTTATGGTAAATTAGATACTAGAAAAAAATATGACAGCTCTGTCAATCCACTGCTTTCCCATGCCACGTTCATCATGGAGATTGTTTGACCATACTTCACCACTCTGATTAATACAGGCGAGTGAAGAGAGACACCAAGGACTAGTTAAAATGTAATTCGCCACCGATGTTATCCATAACTGGGAATCAAACTCAGGTAGACAGGTTCATCATGCAGTGCACTTACCACTATACCATTATGGATGGAAAGAAAATTGGTTGAATGTCTTTACATCAGTCAAGCATGTCAATAAACAATAAAGTGTGTGCGGCAATGATGAGCCATGCTTGAATTTACTTCACATCATCAATAAAGCATCAGGGATAAGGGAGCAATGCTTTCATGCACAATAAAAGAAAAGTGCTAGCCAGTGCAACAACACCAAGTGTAAACATGAACATAACATTCTTTGTATATCCAAAGGACAACGCTTCATTATCAGCATGTATTAAACGGAGTTCTCACCTGCACAACTCGGACGAGGGTCTCTGGGTACTTCTGGAAGACGGACTGGAAGGCTTCTGCCGGAAGACGAAGAACCGTTGAGTTAACAGCTGCCCGAGCGGACACTGTCTTGTAAGGTGCTGGGTAACCCTGCCACACACAAGATGGCATCAGTGCAACATTCTTCCTCCTGCTTTAAAGAAACGTAAAGAAAAATAATGTGCGTCGCTTGAATCTGGTTCTGCTTCAAATACTTTTGATACAAGTAGCCAAGCTGGACATTTTTATCAGATGATTACAAAACTCCGCAACCACAAAGGTGGTAAACTTTGAGGTATGCAGATCACATCTGAAAATATTCAACTACCTATCTGATGTGCCAAAAGTTAATCCAAGGGTCACAATCAACTCTGTTTTTATATAGTAAAGCTATGCTGTTTACAACTTAGTATGCGAGAAAGTCAAGTCAATTTTATTTTTGTTTACATAGGTGGTGCCTTTCTGGTACAAAATCTGACACTCTCTGTGGCCTTTTAATTAAACACTTGCTTAATCTTCACCAAATCAAACTTCTATTTCACTACGGGCACAGTTGTGGACGTACATGACCTACTGCAGGGTACGTACTGTGATTACGTCCAGAATGCTGAGCAGACTGTGCACGCTGTCCCCTGGGTGTACCTCCTTGACCACAGCCTCTGTTCCATCCTAGCCGAGGCCAAACAAAAATCAAACACAAAATTATCACAAACATATTTACATTCATCTGTTTTTTTGTTTGCAATGCAAAGAGACATCACAAACAACGCTGTTCTGGCTTCAATGTCCAGTACACAAAAACACATTGGTGCGGAAAGAATAAACAAAGCTGTTGACCAGAGAGGCTATGTAAAATATATGAAATAATCACATAACAAAACTTTTTTCTAAGCGCATGTAAAGGAAAATACGTGATACATGTCGAGCCAGATTGCCTGAATTTGCACTCCATTGCTCTGGTAATGTCTTCAAGATGTGCAACAAAATTCTAAACTTGCGCATCACAGTGTATACCTGCCCGATTCCAAATGGTGATCAGGCAATAGTCAAATCCTCAAAAACACACGGAACACATAGCCACTGTCTTAATTAACCATTAACTGCTAATAATAAAAAATAAAGATGCACCACAAAAGAGACAAACTCTTTGATTACAATTTCATTTCCAACACGAGTTTTAAGCTGTGTTAAGGTACAATGGTTCACACATTGTACCTTACCACATACTGCACTATGAACGCAAAGAGATCGGAGTTTGATTGTTGGCCACAACTAACATCAGTGGTAAGTAATACTCGTCGCACTGACAAGTGTGAATTACAGTAAAAGAACCATCACGGCATGGGTAGGCCTTCATCCAGCAGCGGATTGACTAAGGACGGTGTATTGTTTATGATAAAAACATCCACATAGGTAATCCACATCACCATCGTGTGCTCAAGTAGCATCATTGCAACAACAGACTAGGTTTTGATTTAAAGCTTTCGTGACTGCAGGGATTCATGTTCTTGGTTCTTTCGGTAAAGTCACGAAGAAGGGAAATAAGAAAATAATAAATATAAAACAATAAAATTCTCACGACGTTTCGACTGCAACACAAGCAATCGTCATCAGGTGTGAAATCCACAGCAAGAAAATTTGAAAAAAAAATAACAGACTAGGTACGTAAAAAAAAAGTTTTTTGGGTTGCAAGTTTCTTTCAGGTGGTTCGTTTCCAGCTATACGTGTCCTCAATGTAAAAGGCACATCCAATGCAACTTGCTCACACTCACATTCTCGGTGATGCACACTTCCAACAGGCCATCCTGCAGCACATATATAGAGTCATCTGGCTGCCCTGGCCGGAAGATGTGCTCTCCTTCATGGAACTTCACAAACACCATGTGCTTGCACAGCTCCAAGAAAAGGGGCTTCTCAAAGTGACCAAGCACCCTTCATTGGCAAAATTACAAGCGCATTAACACACAATTGATATTTCACAAATTGCTGTATTTAGGGTATTATAATCATCAACATTCTCATATACTGCACGTATAAATACTAGGGATGCTAAGATTATTTGATTCATTTATTATAATCAACTCTTATCCTCATTATACATGCATTGAATCATATTTCAAATGTGTTTAACCCACAACATATTGTATAGTCATGCTTGTTTGTGTAAACTGTCTAGACTGGATTGTTTAAGCAGTTCTGTACTGAGTGATTCTCTTGTTATTATCTCAAACATCCCTTTATTCTGGTACCTCAAAATATACCACATGGGAGGTGCAGTACAAATAATAAAGGATAATACAACTAGAGATTCTACATACAGCACAAGTTCAACAAAGCAATCTATTCTGAAATTAACCTGTGATGCCAAAGCTTGACAATTCATCAAATCATCATGGCAGTAAACCACCAACTGTAGAATTAATGGTGTTCACTCCTCGTCAAGGAGCATAAATCATCACGCAAACTCCGGTTATCCTCGCAGCGGCAAAGACGGTCATTGCATTGTTCGCTTTCAGATGCGGTTCTGCAGCCAGATGGAACTCTCTTCCTTCCGACATTAGGAAGCCACTGGAGCTATCCACTTTTAAATCGATGAAGAAAACGAATTTCTTTAGAACTGATTTTTGTGTTTAGTTTTCCGTCCTTCCCTGGGACCGACGATTAGCACGGTTGGCTACGTACGAAAGAAGTTCAAGATACATATGTACACACACATACATACCGTACGTTCTTCAGCATGTAGAGGACCTCGGAGGGCAGCCTTGAGTCGGACACCTCGTACTCACTCAGGTCAGCCTCTAGCAAAGCTGGCGGTGGTTCCTTCGGCTGTAGCGTTGGCAGCTCCTTTTTAAAGCGCAATATTCTGCAAATAATAGACCAGAAGATTAATATCTCATCGAAAGAACCAACAGATATCTGGTGATATCAACAGCCTTTCATTAAACGTAGACTTATTGTGGAAAGAACAATATTTTAATTAAAAATAAAACTTGTGTATGATTTTTTTACATTTTCCATGGCTCAACAATAACCAAGTATTTTCACGATCATTCATGCCAAAGTGCATACTGTACAGTAAATCAAATAACTATGACACCGACAACTTAGGTAAACACATGACAATACAAAAGCTGTGTAAGCAATATACTGTGATTACAGTGCAGTGCAATGTCATGGTATTATTGCTGGAATCAGTATTCGGCAAAAGCAATAATTAAAATTTTGCACGAGCATAAAGGTTGATTTGGCATTTGCAGCACCAAATCAGTTACTGATAGGGATTTCCTCTGGAGACCACCAGACTGCAGAAAGAGCATCTTTTCTGGCCAGCTTCCAATCCCCTCCATACACACGAAGAGAGAGGAGTCGACCACACCCTGCTTGGTGATCCAAGCATACATACACAAATATCCCAAGCTATACACATATCTACAGCTGCCAGAGGCATGAACGTAAGCGCATGCATATAAAATAACTATTCACTGACCTCCCCAGTCGTGGAGGGGAAAGTCTTCACAACCTGATATCAGGCCAGTGCCGTGCTACTGAACCTGGGGGGTGTTGGCAGGAGCCTTGTGGACGCTGCCATAGCCTAATCAAATTATTTTTCATGCAACTACAAACATATTATATTTTTGTCTGGCCTGGTAGCAGCTACATTAGTACCCGATAGGTACCCGATAGGTCTCCCCTAACATAGCAAACAGCACCCCTTTAATATAAGTGGAAAAGCCCACTGCCTGACAAAAAGGCTGCATCAGCAGAGACTAGGATGTTCAGTCTGTAATGGAAGATTAATAAAAGTAGCATATGCCAAGGTGGCTCCCCCATGAATTTATTCCAAGGTGACCTTTTTAGCGCTGGCCCAGAATGTCAGCACCACCCTCGTGAAGTGCACGGTAACAAAGAAGGAGAGCTGTTTATCAGCATGCTCAGGACACAGGGTGATTCAAGACTGTATTCAAGTTGCCAAATTAAACTGCAAGCCGCCTCCCCATTCCACTTGGGGAAAGGGGGGCAGGGAGTTGTTCTGAATGGGAGAGCCTTGCGAGCTGATCTAGAACCAGGGGAAGATGCAACAGGGCATCCAAATTCAATTGCGGAGGCCACCGCGATGGCTGCATGGCCCTCGGCAGACATGCCAGGATGTGATTGGTGTCTGAAGAGAGTAGCCTCCACTCACGGTAGCCCGGACTCACTAGTCAAAGAGACTGACATCCCATATACTTGCAAATAGCATGAGATGTCCCCCTGAAGGGATCTTGGGAAACAGGAGTGGGTGGGGGGGTAAACTGTGTGACCGTACCATCAGCACTTGGGAGTCAGTGGGGGTGAAAGTTCCCTCAGTTAAGGATCTTTTTTCCCAGAACTGTCATGGAGAATGGGCGGCCCCTCAAGTCTTGGCCCCTTCTAGCCTTAAGGGGTGGATATACCCCTGAGTGGCACGAAGTGGAAAGCACAGCAACTTACGGGAGGACTCTTTCAGACAAATCCTAAGTTAACAGCAAAATGGCAATAGATGACAAAACAATCTGTGCACCGCATAGAAGGAAATTGCATTGATGGTGCAGGAACTTACAGTCCGTGTTGCCGTTAACTCATACAGCCAGGGCACAATATTCTAGATTGCTTTGTTCCTTTTTTATGCTTCTTCTATTGCAGGTAGACTATGATGGATGCTGGAAATCAGTAGATAAAGTCACGGGACTCACATGGCTCAAAAAAAAGTTCCGCAATGGACACAGCTAGCTCTGTGACACTCCAACAGCAAAAGCTGCATGCGAGTAATAGCTAGCACCACCGCAGAAGACAAGACCCATGAGACAGGGGGCACGGGGGCGCCCTTTGGGAACCACCAGACTCTGAGGCCTGCACACACTCCCCGATGAACCAACAAGCCGAGGTAGAGTGCCACTTTCTGCTGCACCAGACAGCATGGAGGTGGCCAAACGTGACCTCCCTATGATGTAAAGATGGCCCATCTCCAAGCAGTCCAGACAAACCACATACTTGTCCAACTGTTAAAACAAGTTTTCTCTGAAGCACAAAATAAGGGGAGGTAGAGAAAAAACCTACACGGCAGACGGACACAATAATCCCCTGTGGGCTGGTGGAACCAGGAGGTTCCTACCAGTAAAATGTCTCCAGTGCCTTAGCACACAAAGCACAAGGTATACAGGACAGGCCACCAGTGTTTAATAAATAGCTTGTAATGTTTAAAATGACCAGGGGAAACAATGCAAATCAACAAAGGTTAGTGACACTTAGGTAACATTAAACCAACTTTGCACACTTGGAGTAATATCGACTGTGGCAGGATCTGTAGGAATAAAAGTGAATGTATATAACCTCAAATTGTCAACACATACCAGTCAAGTCTATTCACAATTTTAAAAAGTTATATAAATAACTGAAAAGAACACGTTTCAAGATGTCAAGGACTGTACACGACCAAAGGCCAAATCACATGAAATGCCTATGCCTTTCAACATAACTTATTTGAACATTGCACTTGGCACATCTCCAGTATGTTACATAAGCTACATACCAGTAGTGTTTATACATTCTCATGTTCATCTCCCTAACATCAAACTTGTGTGCACTATCAAAAGTAATCTCAATGCTACATACCATGTAATCGTTTAATTGGAAATATATAAATATATTTTTTTACAAATGGTTTTATAATTTAAATATTTTATGAAACCCTCCATTTGTGCGAGTTTGGATGACTAAAGCAGTTTGAATTAAAAATAAGGCCTTAACAAATGAAATGTAAAAAAGTATGCTTTTGCAGCTGCTTGTAATGCGAGTTTGCTTTTCACTATGGCCTGCATGCTGACTATTTCTCCTCTCGAGATTTTACTTCGTACCGCTGCGGGGCTCTTCAGAAGTTGAATTAGTAATTTACCTCTTTTTATAACTAATTAAACTGCTACACTGAGTTTGGATAAAGAGAGCGACAAACTACAAATCAGGAGATGAGCAGGTAGATACGCTCTCACTCGTGCTATTCGATGCAACATTAGTCGATGTTTCCCAAAAAAATTGATGGCAAAAATGAAGGCATAACCATAGGTGTTAAAAAGTATTAGCTGTCTCCAATTTTCTGATATCATAAGACATTTATAAATGACCGACAGGAAGTTGCCAAAATAGGCTGCAAAGTTCGTCTCAATATAAGCATGGGCAAAAAACAAAAGTCACATTCAACAAAGTTGGCTAAACAAAGAAAAGGTATTGCTCTAGGACAACAACTGGAAAATACAGCACCCCATGGCAATTATTTAAACATATTTGGATAGAGAATTATTAACTGAAGAGGCAACAAGAGTAGGATGGAATGAATACTGAATTTGACCATTAAAAAGCATCATACCCAAGTCTCTGAAGGAGAAAGTCTTAAATGAATGCATGTTACCCATTATCAAAACACATTCCTGCGGAGGGAGCTGGTAGGAACGTTGGGTTGCTCGGTCAATGGCCAGGGTCAACGACGGCGTGGTGTATTCCGCAAATATGGCCGACTGTGAGGGCGGGCACAAGCCGGCGTGAGTAGGTGAAACGTTGAGTTTTATAAGGGCACCACGGGGTGACCAGCCCCTCCCCTCCCAACCCCACCCTTCCCACCCCCCACACCCAGCCCCTCCCCACCCTCCCCACCCACCCAGCCCATCCCCACCCACCCAGCCCCTCCCCACCCTCCCCTCTCCACCCAGCCCCACCCCTCCCATTTTTGGATGCATGACGGACGGACACAATAATCTCCTGTGGGCTGGTGGAACCAGGAGGTTCCTACCAGTAAAATGTATTTATACTGAGACATGGATACCAACAAAGAAAATGCAACTAAAATGGGGACATACGCAAAGAAGCACAGAGAGATGGACGCTGTGAAATACACTGAGATACATTCCGAACATGTGGTTCAGGGGAACAAATAGAGACAACAATGCAAATCAGACATCATATTCAAGAAAGCAAATGGGCAAGGCGCATTACTGAAGGATGATGGCCAATGGACAAGGCTTGTAATGGAATGGCAGTCAAAGGAAAAAACGTGCCATTGAGACACTGAAAAATGGAAAAATTAAATAAGCAATGAGGACAGTGGCATCGTGGGGCCATGTGGGGTGGCGACAGTGTGATGACTTTAGCAGTGGCTAGTGGTTGACGATGTCAGGATATATATCTGCTGACATTTTGCGAGTTGGTGCCTGAAGTAAAAGAAAAAATGTTGCACTTGAAAGGATAGGAGGGGGTATAAAAAAATAAATAATAATAAAGGTCACATTTGCAAGTACGAAATTGTCTTGGAATGCTGAAGACCCCTAACAAAAAGACATACAATCCAACGTATCAAACGACATGATTGCATCTGCTAAACAGGTTTGATTGGTTTCACTTTCCCCGAGTTTACAGTGTACGAAAAAACTAAATATCCATGTATATACTAAGTTGAGCTTATGTGACTATTAGGATGACTGCACACTATGTGTCCCACAACACACACAATCATTGCAAATTCGTGGGTGTGTATTACAACTGATTTTAAAAGCAACGGAGGTGTATATTACGTCTAATGACTCAGAACCCACCACCCACATGACCCGAATGACACTTATAATACTTATCACAATAGTTTGCCATTCTTCCCCCACACCTCCGATGAACACGGTTGGCTACTTTTGGTGTGAAAGAGGTTCAATGTACATACAATACAGCCCACTGCACATCTGCTAGTCTAGCATGCTGACTTTGTTAAATAGGTTACTGTACCATTACACTTTCCAAGTAAAATTGCTTAAGTAATTAACATTCGGCCATACAATGTGTGAGAATGTTTTCATCGTTCATGTATAGTGCTTAAAAATGGTAATTACAGCAGTTCTGATATAATTACCTTTTCATTCCACTTGGTAGGCAAACACCATTAAAACACAAATACAGGTAAGACATATAACACCATGCACCATTTCAAATAATATATAAACCTTATTCAAAAACTTCCAGACCAAACATATTTTTCAAGCAATTAAATGTTTTTGTTCAGACAATAGAAGCTTCATCTCATTACCATTTTCTACAATTCCCAAAATGCAATCAATGAACTGAACATCTGATCACCAAATCGCAATGCACATATGCCATGTGTCGTTGTCACTTTAAACCTGTTTAATTCGAGACCTATCAGAGGCAAAAAAGATGGTAGTTGTAGTGAGACTCACTTTTTCGCCAAATTGAGGACCTTCTGTCTTTTTCTGAGACGACTCCTCTGTGTGCTTGTCGTAGCATTCTCCACCAGTGCAGAGGTTGACTGAGACATCTAAGAGTGGCATATTAGGAAGCAGTGTTACACGTGCATGATCTAGGGACGCTGACACACATGAACAGAGCTTACCCAAACAGAAAATATGACCGTATTTATAACAAATTAATGTCCTTGATTATGATTAATGCACAAGCAAGCAATAAAATGTGTTATTGGGTTTTCAAAACGTCTTACCTTCCTCATGATCTTGCGACCATAAAACATGACTTTGTCTCTCTTGCGAAATCTATACCTTGGAACATCTTGCCTTTGAAGGTCTATAATAATCACAAATTATTGCTGTTAGAATTTTAATATGATACCTCTTGTAGAGCTATTACTGTTAATTAGGGCGTTTTTCAAATGAAACTTAATTAAAAAAACAGAATGTTCCCTGATATTTCACAATCACCAAATTTTAAAAAGGAGTCGGTGGGCAGTTATACATATGGAAGTGTCTACAAAACAGAGCACTTTCATGTTCAACTGATAATTATCATTTATTATAATAAATTAATGCCTTGAGAGATTTTGGGATAATTATGTATTTCCCAGATATTAATCATTATATTCCAAAAAAGTTTGCTGGCTAGATTTGTGCCTGGCTCCCTGGCGCACAGCAAATAGCACGTGTGTGGTGATGACATCAACATTTCTGCAATGATGATGTCAACTGTTACCCACATCCCGTGTTGAGCAAGGATCGTGCGTGCTGACGTCACCCACCCCCCCCTTCCACCACAGCCGTGTATCCCACACAAATGTGATGATACAGATAGAGGGAGATATATGAAGAGAATGAGAGGAGAGGTACCGGGAGAACGTGAAAGTGTGAAACGGAGAGTAAAGTCAGAGAGCAAAACGGAAAGAGGTGAGCAAGGGAAAGCGACAACCAGTGTGGGAGGAGGATTAGGGAGAGGCAAGAGAGATTGAGATGGGAAAGAGAGAGGTGGGAATGAGGAGCACAAGGGTGAGAGGTGAGAGAAACAGGGGGGAGAGAAGTGCGTGAGATACAGTGGAAGGGGAGGAATATAGAGGACGAGGTAGTAGATTAGGAGGAAGAGGAATAGAGAAAGAGCCAATGCGAGATATGAAGATAAATCAAGATATACAGTACAGAGAAGGCAAGAGAAAGGTGGAGAGACAGGGTTCTATAAAAGATGTAATGTTTTCTTGGCTGGCTGTGATGGACAGACGGTTAGATCAAAAGGATGTCCAAGTTGCTAGTTGGTATAAAGATCAATGTTACAATTTCAGGAATTACTATACAGTGATTGATAACACAATATATAATTCCAACAACAGTCGTATTTATTCCACCGTGAAAGGGAAATTAAATACCAGCCTCCGGCGTCAAAATGAACCATAGGATATATCTTGCAGCATGCCGAGTGATCAGCAAAGTATCTTAAAATTAATTCCCTAAAATTTGTTTCTGAGCCAATGTGTCTGCCAATGCACACAAATAAACACTAAAATGCATCTGTAAATAAACTAGTGTTCTCCATAAATGATTCCTTTCAAAATAGAACAATCCAATATAACAAATCTAGATACTCACATCTCTGCTTGAGTTTTTTGTAGACAAAGAAAATGACCACAGCAATTACGAGCAAAGCCACCGCAGCACCAATAAGGATACCATACACCTGAAACACAAGATTAAGAAAAGTTAAATGGTAAACAGCATGCAAACATATCAGAATATTTAATTCTGAATCAGAATGTGTAATTATACTGGAGAAATCCGATGAGCTATGACGCTCGTTTTAACAGATATAACTGTAATTAGATAAATGCTGTAGTATGTCACCAGGAAATGTCCCATGTTTCAGTTCCAAGTATGCCTGCAAACTAATGTCATTTTAATTCGTAGATGCTGAGCTTATATTATACATATTTCTGTATATTTAATTGTAGGTTAAATCTCATTTCAAGAAACTGTACACAAAACCAGTCCTTTCAATATACTGTACATGAAACCAGCCAACATTATTTGTAACAAAGGTGTTCTTTCCAGAAAGGATGTGGTAAACTGACAGTTGAATGACACAATAGTCAAGCAGACACCTCTTAACCAATCCTGTTCCATATAACAGAAACCAAGGCATCACACAATACAGTAAATGGTGAAAATGAAGGAGTGTACACTACTGCTTACCATAGTGATCTGTAATTGTTCTTCCATAAACATGAGAATTCGCAATGTGGTGGCTGGGCTGTTGGCAGAGAGGTCTAGCTGTGAAATAGAGGTTGATATGAACATATTTTAAGTGTCCTTATATTATCCATTTGAAAAGTATAAAACAACAATATGTAATTTGTCCATTGATTCTTCCTTATTGCATCTTCAGAACCCTCCTACTGAGCCTTCAAACTTATCCTGTCCACCACTTTCAATGGCCTTGCACCACTGAACCCATTTTTTCTGATGTCCTTCTTCTGCCCTTGGTACACCCTTGCCCTTTGTAATGTAAAAATTGCTGGTTTAATGTTGAAGTGAAAACATGTGGTTTTGAAGTCTGCTTGCATATACAGAAGACCCACATAAAATCTTACCAATCAGAACCAGCATATAATCAATTCCATTCTACCCTGATAAAAGGTGCAAATAACCTATCATATATAACACTGTCAATTCCCTCTTTAAAAAAACGAGCAAATTCATTAACACAATCTGTTGACCAATCATTATAACTCACACAATTTGTAGCAATGTTCCTCCATAAGGTTTGTTTTGGGATAGATCGCATAAATATAAATGGGCCGTTAAACCCGCCACCATCTGATATACATCAGTGTGCTGTACTCGTAACAAATTGGCATGTTCTGTTTCTTCTCTTTACGTAATAAACCTTACGAGCTGGCTGTGTTGGGTGGTAGCAGGTTGAACACCACATTTAAATTTATGCAATCTAACCCAAAAAAAACCCTGTATTATGGATGACATTGGTCGCGAAAGCCTATGTCTTAAACTGAGCAATGTTTCTGTAACAAAATGCAACACGACTTCTTATAGCTCTACTGCCTCACCACCACTTCCATTTGACATCTCCTAACATGACCCCCACAAATGTCTTGACACATCTGAAAATTAGTCCAATCCCTAATGTCCTTTTATTCTAGATGTAACATTTACCAAAAATATTTTTAAATGCTGTTACATTTTAGTGCTCTACAAATAAAAATGCATAACAGGTATTTTTTGGGTTAGATCACGTAAATATAAATGTTTCGTTAAACCCGACACAACCCAACATAGCCAATTAGTAAGGTCGCGTAAAGTAAAGTTTGTCACACATTTACAATCTATATATTTACACAATCTGTAAATGTTGTGGATTTGTTCTCCATAACACCGGTGTGCTGTACTAATAACGAATTGGCATGTTCTGTTTACGTGAGAAACCTTACTAATTGACTGTCTAGTGATGGCGGGTTTAACGACACATTTATATTTACCCGATCTAACCCAAAAGGAACCTACCTGTATTATGGATGATATTGATCGCGAAAGCCTATGTGTTATACTAAATTAAAATGCTTTCGTATTGTCTGTGGTTTAAAAAGAAATACCTGTGAGAATATGTTGAATGCATTTGCTGCACTGGTTAGCTCATCCAGAACCATGGTGGCAGGAAATGGTGATCTGTGTTGTAAAAAAAAGACAGATTTTATCTGATGTTCACAGTTAAGTCAAGCAGCCTATGATAACCCGTGTATAACGCAAATACACTGTATACACAAATGATGGTGATTACAAATGCTAAACTTTGATATTGCACAAAACATGCTTGTTTTATCATTTAAATGTTCTAATGACTCAGGGTACAATATATACAATTTGTTTTGTAGTAGACTTTGAACCCTTTATGGAGAATTTGATGCTAACGGTTAAATATCATTGCTTTGAAGGTCAATGAAAAACTATTCTCTTGGGCCAAAGAATCAGAGAATTATACCAACACAGGGCCACATTACGACGAGCTAAATGTCAATCGTGTCAAGATTGTTTTATAGCTATACTGCCTTGTGCTAGAAGGCAAATATCTCAAACATACATTGTACATTTGTATTACTTCTCTATTACTTGCATCTATAATCAATCTAAACAATGTTTACCTTACACGTTCCCTCATCTCACCTCAAGACCACCATACACAGTACTGCACTCAGGTGCCCAAGTTTTCACAACGAAGCGACGAATCATAAGACTTTATGAAGCATATCCACGGACCATTTAAATCTCAAGAACCATCAACTACATTTCCTCAAACCTCTGCTTCAGCCTGTATACAATCTCACACTCTCAAGCAAAACAAGAATCACGTGAGGCCACAGTGGGCTCAGGTTTCCTGCAAGCTGGTGGAGACGCTTTTTAGAAAACGGTGGGCGGTGGTCATGAACGAAATTGATATAAGTGCAAGCTTCACGGTATGCCACAGTGTCCAGTTGAGTCATGACCCCAATGTGACCTGCCTAGAACAGTTGATGTACATAGCAGATAAAGTCATGATCTCAGAATAAGTCAAGCTAGCGGTGTTTATTTGCAATGAGTGACAGCGATTACGTAAACGACTGTGATCAATTATAAAAATGCAGCTGAGTTAAAACTACCGTTTGAAATGAAAATGTAAGCCTATATTGTGGTCAATTAAGGATATCCTGTATAATGGGAGTAAACTGGTCTAGAATTGTCACAGTAATCGTACTGTTATGGAAACAGATGCGATGCTTCAATGGATCAAACTTACAGATGAATTGGAGTCTAATAATATGTACATTTTGTCTAATATCTTATAATGACCACCCATGACCCCTAGTCTTGGCTTGTCAACAAAAACATTGAATTTCTACCTTTTGCCATGTATTTATTGGCACAGGCGGACCTAACATGATATTGTGCTGACCCACCACAACAGTATCAGTTTTCAGATACAGTATTCCCGTGCCAAGCAGCAAAGCTTCCACGTTCTTAAGACGGGAACCTGTACATCCCAGAGTAAACCCCACTGCTCTCCTTAAAAACCAAACGGATCGTCTCACCAAGCGGTGCTTAATTTAGAGACCATGAGGGAAAAAAATACAATCACCACGGACACACATTTAACAACCTCACGTCCGTCGTATATGTGTGTGTGTCACTGTTAATATCTTACCGGCGTATAGTACAAGTGAAGAGTCAGTGTAAGCGATCTCGCCGCAATGTTTTCTTAACGCGACGTTGATCTGCTGCGTTTAAATAGAACGACCCACGGCTACCCCAAGTCACTGCCAAAACGCACGCGGCACACGGCACACGGCGAACGAACCGAACCACCGCCCCCAAAACAACGGCATCAACAATCGCCGAACGTTTACACGGAGCCGTGTGAGTTACATTAGAGAGAGAGAGACGCGGGAGAGGACGATAACAGTGGATAATTGCGCGAAAGCCGCGGCGTTGTTTGGCCAAAATCGACCACCGCTCTAGAGACTCGCCCCTCTTACCTTAAGGCCCTCTCCGCCTTCTGCCTGTCAACAGCTGCGCGCCGCTGATTGGTCCCCGCCCAAACTCCGCCCCCCGATGACGTCACCCGCCAAGGGGCGGCACGCTCGACCAATCACGAGGGCGGTATTGACCATGGTGGTGATCGTGGTGGGGGTGTGTGTGTGGTGAATCGATTCCGATTGCAGTTAATCGGTGTTCGTGCGATTACATCGTGCGTTGCGGACGTGTCGATTCATCGTCGATTCGCAAATGTAGTGCAGGACGAATGGATTCGATCGGGTCGATTAGTACGGTACGATTAGGAAGTGAATCGTATTTTTCATTTATTGGAGTTCATCAGTGGGTCGCAGTTTGGGAACAGCGCTGTTACTGCTTCAGTTGTTGGTTGTTCTCTCGTGTTCATTGTGAACATGTTAAACAAAATATGTTAAACAAAATAGGCAACGGGTCTGTTTCACCACAAGAAATATGACATCGAGGTCAATCAAGGTGGCCCTTCGGAATCATATTTATTTATACTGGAGGAATCCGATGAGCTATAAAGCTTTTTTTCATAGGTGTCCAGTTGGGGCTGGTCAGGACGTTACAACAATAAACAATACGATATGAGTGCAAAGTAGAGTGAAAGTTTAATATGTATAGAAATAAAACTAAACTCTTTATCTTACCAGGTAAGGCCCACTGAGCTATTAGCTTTTTAAAAAAAAAAACTTGGCCACAAATGAAAGCTCAACAAAGGGGCCGTCCATAAATGACGTCACGTACCGGGAGGGGGTTAGACATTTGTGACGATGTGTGACGAGGGGGGTTGGATTTGAGAAATGTGACGTCACATCAAAATGTGCAACTTTAAATAAATATAGACAACACGTTCTGCTTAATTAAATAGACTTTTAGATGATGTTTTCTCCTACAACATCAGAGTGCAGAGTGGGGGGGGGGGGGCAGAGCTTTGTGACGTCATATTTGAGGAGGGGGGGGTCTGACTTTTTGTGTGACGAAGGGGGGGGGTCAAAAATCGTACAAAATAGCGTGACGTCATTTATGGACGGCCCCAAATAAACAGCAGTCGTCAGGGTAGGGATCGAACCCACGCATACCAGGCGAGGTAGTTAACATCTCGCCACGGTGGCTCATGTCACAACCTACTGCTGAATGAGAGCCTGTCCACGGCCTGGCGAGTCGTGTGAGCTTGTGTGATCATATCCCACCACCACGCTGATCAGTAAGCCAGTATCTGCAGGCGGAGAACATAGCAGCACAGTAGTTCAAAGAACACATTCCTGCGGAGGGAGCTGCTGGTAGGAACGTTGGGTTGCTCGGTCAATGGCCAGGGTCAACGGCGGCGTGGTGTATTCCGCAAATATGCCCGACTGTGAAGCCGGCGTGAGTAGGTGAAACGTTGAGTTTTATAAGGGCACCACAGGGTGATCAGCCCCACCCAGCCCCTCCCCATCCTCCCCACCCAGCCCCTCCCCATCCTCCCCACCCAGCCCCTCCCCACCCTCCCCACCCAGCCCCTCCCACCCCCCACCCAGCCCCTCCCCACCCAGCCCCACCCAGCCCCTCCCCTCCCACCCCCCACCCAGCCCCTCCCCACCCAGCCCCACCCTCCCCACCCAGCCCCTCCCCACCGAGCCCCACCCTCCCCTCCCCACCCAGCCCCTCCCTGCACGACGGACACAATAATCCCCTGTAGGCTGGTGTAACCAAGAGGTTTCCCTACCAGTAATGTGGAATGTGCTGCACTGCCCTCTGCTGTCAGGCGTTAACATTCCATTCGTGACTCATTGAATGTGTGACGATGGGAAGTGATTCATATCCTGACTAATTTGTTTAAAGTTACGTAAAACTCTATTGTAGTGGTTCTGAACTGTCACTGCTGCCTGTCACTAAATGTATTAATAAATACATAGGTTTGATGAAACTAAGTAGTTGTACTTAGGGGCCGTCCATAAATGATGTCACGCACCTAGGGGGGGGGGGGGTCAGACATTTGTGACGATGTGTGACGATGGTGCAAATGTGCCCCCCAAAGAAAATGTATGTTAAACTTCTTTCGCACCGTACGTAGCCAACCGTGCTAATCAGAGGTAGCATGCAGTTAAATACCGTCGTGTGGATAGCTTTGATATTGCAGGAATGAAGCATTTGACGTGATGAATGTCATTGCAAACATTTACGTATAAAGTACCTTAACCCATGAAAACATTTTACCCACGAATATATTTCGATATATTTCAAGAGGTTAATGCGTGTTAAGTTCATAAACATAATTTGTTTCCAGATAATCAGTATCCAAAATATATTACAGGACTTCAGATCAGCATGTCCAATTCGATAGTAAGATTCGGCAGCATAACCACAATCAACTATCTCCAGTTTCATCTTCAAGGTTATTTCGGTAAAGTCACGTAGAAGGTAAATAATACAATAATAAAAATAAAACATAATAAAATAATTATCTAAAACAAAATAAAATAATTATTTGTATTTTTTTTATTTTATTATTTCCCTTCTACGTGACTTTACCGAAAGAACCAAGAAGATGAATCCCTGCAGTCACGAAAGCTTTAAATCGAAATATCTCCAGTTTCTGAAAATTTATACTGAAGAAATCTGGTGAGCGATAAAGCTTTTTGTAACAGACGTCATCGGTTGTCAACCGCACCCTTAATGAATGTGTTGAGCAAGTTCTCTGCAACAGTGGTTCCCAACACTTCTGAACCCACCGTTAACTGTCAACATTCGTTTGCAGGCTGCTATGCCCCAATAACTTTGTGCTTAATTTAACTACGACTTCCCACGACCTAGCTGACCACAGGTCGAAAACCACTACCCTACATTATAAATAGAACTGCTGCTATGCAGAGAAAATGAACTCCAGACTTGAACCTTCTGCACCTGCATGTCAGAAATTACCTGAGACGTGGTTTTATTAAAAGTTTGCATCTTTCTAAGCAATAGGTTTGAAACAAATATTTAACTTCTTTGGAGTCTGAATTGTATATATACAGTAGTACACATTACATTATCACCATACAATCTATGTATGTGGGATCGATCAATACATTTTGCTGGAAAGGAGGATGGCTTCTGGATGAGACCGGTGTTGGAATGACAACCAAAGGAGGTAATGTCATGAGGATGACTACCGTAGGAGACGGTGAGATAATATCAGCTTATGTGCAGGAACTATATGGATAATGGCATAGCAATACCATTAGAGATGGTGGCATCATGGATAGACAATGGATCATGTTCATTACAATATCAACATCATCATATAAAGGCATCTTATACATTCCACAAGACATAGAACACAATACAACATACCAATGTTAGTTGTACTTAATCCTCTGTTACTGGGGAGCGCTGCATACACAAACAAGGATGTTACACATGCCGTCAAAAACTATACTTGACTGCATTTGGGATCTTTGAGCAATCAATTTGATCCGAAACATGGAAAACACAAGTGCACAAACATTAACTTGTGATTAAAAAACACAATATAATTACAAACTCCTCTTCAACTTCTGCTCTGAAGCATTTTGGAAACTGATGGATTGCAAAAGCCTGTGCAGTAGTCTTAATGTTGTAAAAATAACACAAACAAAAAGCTGCTTACTTTAAACAGTCATCTCAGATTTCCATTTCCATGCCAAATAAATTTTAAGCTGCCGTGGTGTACTCGTTAGAACACTAGACTTGCAATCCAAAGGTTGCAGGTTCAACTCCATGTCCAAGCGCATAAATTAGAAAGACAAATTTCATAATTCCCCAGTTTCTGTCCACCCAGCAGTATAATTTGCAGGTCACGTATGGTGAATGGGGTCGGCCCACCTCTGGTCAAATGGAATAAATCAAATACTCATTTTCTCTGTTGCAAGCCCTTCTGTCAACGGTGACATGAACAAGCATTTGTAGGGCCACAGCTTAGCATTCCTTGATGGTATATTTAATCCAATGTGAAATTGGAATACTTAAAACGCAGGATGACTGACAAATGTTTCAAGAGTGGCATTTGAATGTATCCTTACACTTCCCGATTAGGTTGCCACCTTATTCAAAGTGGTCTCTTTTACGGACACTTTTTCCAGCGTTCCTTTAACTTCTGGAAACGCATCTGTTAGTCCTTTCATGATCCTCTGTAGCCTATAACGTTGCTTTAATTATAAAAAATTATTATTGCAAACTCAAACATCTTTACGTTCAGAGCAATTTTTTAGTTTTGGAACTGAAAAGTCACATGGTACAAGATGTTGATGGTGGGGGGGGGGGGGGGGTACTGGAACGGCAGAAAGCGTGGCGTGTTCCTGCCATTATGCTGCAATATCAATGTTTTTTTTGGGCGTCAACTCTATCTCATAGACAGGCAGAACGTCTCCTTCGCGAACCATTGGGAGAAATGCATGGTGACGAGTGTTTTATGATTAAACCAGTCAGCATATTCACAGGTTTGGCCTCGGTCAATTTAGTGTTTTACACTGGCAGCTTTTGCTTCGTGACTGGGATTATGTATACACTTCTATTCCATTGCGTTATGATTTTCTCAGGAAAAATTGGATAATTCTCAGCATCTGCATGAAAATCCTGGCATACAGATAATTATCCTCTGCTGCGGAGGCCTGCCACACACCAGTATGAGCTGATGTGATCTCTCCATTACCTGTAGATCGCTACCATTGCAATTGGAGTAAAACGTGCAAGGTCTATCCTCAGGATATTCCAATAGGAAAACTATTCTTGGAACTTTATAATCAAACCTTGTACAGCATTTTCCCTGGACTGTTCAGCAGCATGTATTTCACAGCGGCCCTTTCTACAATGCCACAAAGACAAATAAAAACACACATTTCATAAATCAGTTTATTTAGATATAAAACGTTGAATTCTAGCTAAAAAAAAGTGTGTAAAACTGGCGAACAAAGATAAGGGAAAAACAGTGTTTGTCTAGCAGCATGTCCAAATTATAGATATGCTAACATTCTTTGGTCAAATAAAGACAAAGGTATTTACAGAGAAATATATACAGCGATATACAATGTGCACATATTAGCGATTTGTTTCGGATTACAGTTTTTTGGATTTCAAAGCACAAATTCGAATGTCCTTGGAAACTCAAATCAACTATAGCAGGGGTCCCCAACCCCTGGGCCGTGGACCGGTACCGGTCCGTGGCCTGTTTGGAACCAGGTCGCACAGCAGCAGGTGATAGGTGAGTCCGCACATGGCCCGCCCCCATTGTTTTATTTACCACTTCCGTCCGCACCTTTTTCCCGCACTGCTGCACTTGTCTTAGTCACAGTTTTGGTAAGCCCACAAGCGAACCCGAGCCAAAATGAGTAAAAAACAAACGTCGCTGAAGAGCTTCTTTGAAAAGGGGGAAAGACCCAATGATAAACCGCCCCCCCCCACCCCCGGTCCGTGAAAAAATTGTCTTTCATGAAACCAGTCCCTGCTGCCAAAAAGGTTGGGGACCGCTGAGTTAAAATATGTACCAAATTAATGTCTTTGTCCTATTGATAGTGACATCAATCAATGCCACTTCACATCACCTTTGGTGTGAAAAAAAAATCACAAAAGGCATGTACCCTTGTCAGATCCAAAATTTAGCATCCCGGCTCAATTTTCTGATTTTCAGATTCTGAAAATCAGGAACAAATCACAAGTACTGAATTTTATAATACTTTTTGAATGGGGAATTCGTGATCAAATTAGTTATCAGACAAAATGCTGGTAACAAGTGACAAAGCATGATTTAAAACTCCTGCACGACACCATCGACCAACCCGTTCATTAAATTACTGAGAATGACTGCATTGAACATTTTATTGAATCCTGATATAAATTACTGACACACCTAAATAGATAGGCTTTGTAAGTAATTCCCTTTTTACTCACAGACGTTTTGTTGCAAAAAAAAACAAGCCGTATGCATCCAAATTCCAGTGCCTTATGCTAAAAACTCCATGAGGAAAAGTCAATTTATATAAAAAGTTGCCAATGTGAAGCCAATTAACATTACAAGACCCACACGACAGATTGGCTTTTAGTCAGTAAACTTGACGTCACAATTCTGATAGTCCGGTAAGAAATGGGCATTTCATCAAAAAACGTAAAAGAACCAATAAAGAGACAGCACAATTGTTGCTGCATCTAATAAGACGTCTTCTTTCAGTAGATCCGAGCACAATCTCTGAGCACACGTGGGCTGCCGTTACAATGCATACATTCACACCTCATCACTTTGGTCCTCCTCTGGCAGTGGCGGACCACCCTCTTCACCTGGCCTCGGCAAATGGCCTGGCTCACAACCCCTCGGCCACACCTTAGAAATGCTCATGTAGCTACCAAGGCCTGTCGTGGTACTCGGAGGTGACTTTTTCCCACAGCTATCCGTCGAAGCAGCATTAAGAGCGACATTCTTAGGCTGATAAATCATTCCAAACTCATCAGATTCCACTGGTTTTCTAATTTCAGGAGATGTTCTAAGATTCATTTTTTGAAATTCTCTCAAAGGAACAGATTGACTTGACAAAGATTGAGGCATACAGTCATTGTTGGGGCCAGCAGGATCGATTGATGAGCTGGGAAGTTGTGGAGATTCTGCACCTAGATTGCTTTGTAAACCAGGTTGTATTCTGTGCAGCATATCAGCATTGGGGGATTTTAATGGCTGTACTGAAGCCATCGACTCAGCAGTTGGAGAGCTTCTTCCGTGTGTTGAGGTGGTGTGCATATGTGGGTTGCTGTAGTACGACGGTTGGTCTGACGCACCACCTGGCCTGGAAGTTATATTCGAAATCTGGAACGAAAAGTGTGTGCTATGGGTACAATGTTTGTCACAATCGTGCAAATGCTGCTGCGGAGGACTTTTAACAACGCACTGTGGAGAGTGCCTTAAGGCGTCTGGGGACAACCCAGTCAAGTTGTCCGGAACGCTGAGGCTGTGTTGGTAAGAGCTGCTTCCAGAGCATGATGACCCCAGTGAAGTATCACTTTTCTCACTCTCAGGATGCACTGTTCGGAAACAGCTGGGGCTGCTGAAGGAGCGGTCTAATGCGTTGGCTGTTGAGGATAAAGAACAACCATTGGCACCAGAAAGGAGTCCATTTCCAACGGAGAGCATTGAGAAGCACATGGAAAAGAAAATAGCCAGTATTAGCCATATGCAGAATAACATTTACTGAACACAAATTGTTTCAAGTTCATTTGGTATTGCACAAAAAAATGTTCCTTTCCAAAGAATTTGCATTTATATTATTTTTCTTAAAATAATAATTTAACACACATATGAAAGAGACATGTAAATCTGCACGATATATTTTGGTAACAAATATTTAAATTAAATAATAATTCCTCTTGCAAAATTTATATAAATTCTTAGACGAAACATTTAAACACACTGATGTTGACAAGAGGAATGTGCAATATACCCATGGTGGTTGGCTCTCTGGGACGCAAATTTAAAGTCTCAGACTACAGTAATACACCGGTTCACGTCGGGGATGCGTTCCTGAAAGTTGCGACGACGAATATCGAAACGATGTAAATTACAGCAATTTTCACACGAGCGCTAAACCCAGACAACAGAGGGTACACGGTGATGCGGTGTGTTTATGGGCGCACCTTCATCCCAGACATATCCACAACGTTACATAAAATTACTAAAAATACAGGACTCAACACGAGTGTACAGCGGTTAACTTTGACACAAAAGATACAGTACGGTATAAAAAATCACCAAAATACTTACAGAAATAATATATTGTACGTGACAGTATTGTAACATTTCTTTAGTCGTCCGTGTACACAGTAGGTAGAGGCGAAGATGGAGAGGCGACAAATACGAGAAAGGACGGACGATGCTGTCAGCAACGTACGTGTGAGGTGGAGGCGACACAAAATCAGGCAGTGGTATCAATAAAGCGACGACTAATTTGCCAATCGATGCAACCTTTTAGGGGAGATGTAAATCGGGGCTCTACTGTACTTACACACATGAAAACGTGTAACCCACGTTGTTATTTGGTAACATGAAGCTATAAAGATCTGTCTGGTTCCACATCCAAAGTTAACCACTTCCAACACCACTAACCTGGGTTCTGTGCAGTCCTGGTGAGCCTAAGCCGTTTCCACTCATTGTTCAGCCGGTCCACGATGTGCTTCTGCGTGCCCTCGTGTTGAAGCGAGCTGAGCAGGCCATCCAACCCGAACGGATGCAGCTCTAGGAACTCGATGAGTCGCTCGGCCTGCCGTCGGCGCGTCGACTGGTACGAGATTTCCTCCGTATCGCTGCGGCTCAGCACTTTGCGTGCACGCAGAAAGGCGAAGTGTCTGTCGGCCTGAATCCGCTCGGTCAAGTAATCCAAGAGATTGGTCAACACCTGGAGGCAGAGTTGAAATGAATGTCAGGTGGGTGTAACCTCATGGCAAGTGCAAGGTATAGAGGCGTGGCATATCACAGTTAAATTATTTCAGTCTATTACAGCAATAATGCAAACATCAGAACCACTATAGCAGTCCTATACTGCAATACTAATTATTACAGTACTACAGTTTACTAGAAAAAACATTACTTAATTGTGCACTGCAGAAATTGCTGGAAAGTAGAAGATGTATATACTGTAATGCTTGCCGAGACTACACAAATACAATTATATCATGTGCAGGAGCGATACTGATGATATCACAAGACAAGAGGGATAGTGGACAACCTGAAGCCTTCATCCAACAGTGGACAAATAGGTGCTCATGATAATAAAGGTGGCTTGTGCATCTCGTACATACGTATTATTGCGACCGATGTAAATTGTAATTATGTCTAGAATGTCACACATATTTAAGTTTGTCAGATGTTTATAACTCCAAAAAAAAAAAAGAAAAACGGGCACCAAAACTCAGAGGGCAGACATCGATTGGAATTACTCATAGGGTGGGGTCAGCCTCAAGTTCTACGTTGGGACAAGTCTTGTGCTAAACAGATTATATACCATTTTTTTTTTCTCATGAAGTATACAGGAGCGATCTGCCAATTTTTTGTCGTGGTTTGTTGCCATGTTAATCCAAATCAAACAATTTGCGGGTAATTTTTCAGCATTGGGATGTTTGGTAAGTATCAGTTACAAATTGTTTTTTTTATTAACTTTGGCAGAAAACCGCAGAACCTACAGGAAAGACATGCAGAGCATAGAGAGAAGAAACTCGCACAACAAGCGTTGTTACCCACTGCGCCACCCTGCTCCCCCCATTCAGAAGCAATATTTGTTACATCGTAAACATTATCTGCGAACCAAGTGAATTCACCTGTAGTGGACTATGATGCAATAGCCGAGTGGGCAAAGGCCACCCCACGGACCAGTTACTAATTATTTGACACTCCGATTAAGTAAACTGTGGTTGTGTTTCAGTTGATAATTTTTTTAAGTTCCATTATAGATTACACACAGCAATTAATTATAGAATTCGATGCTGTGTTGGCAGTGGTGTGCAATAAACCAAATAAAAAAGGAATTCGTCAATAACACTGCCTTAAAACATATATATAATACATGATGCTTTGGGCAATAACTCCTCTTCATATCACAGAAAAGGCCAGAGAGATGGATAATAAGGTCAAACAGAGTAGATAAAAGTTGAAGTACAGAATTGTACTTTGCACCAATTACTGTAATAATTGGGTCCAGGAATTCATTGCTTAGTGGATTGTGCCATGTGCTCACAAGAAGACATCTTCCCACAATGCAATATTGCTGCAACTTTTCATACGACTTAGTTTATCGAGTAATACTGCTTCGGCCATTGACACGCGTTTTGGCTGTTACCCAAAAGCTGATAATAGGTAACTATTCAGGATAATTACAAAAAACTAGTCATCAAAACAAAAAATGGTGTAAAGTACAGTCTCCGACTATTATTATCCATACTCTTTGGTTCTTTCGGTAAAGTCACTATCTCTCTGGCCCACGTGTTATTCATTACCCCAAAACGTGCAAAAAAAGTTGTACTGTATTTAAAAGCAGTACCATTATTGCTCATTCCCTCCCCTCGCCCCATACACTTCATCCCGTCACTCCCCCACACTAATCCTTTCGTGACACCTACATGCCCTTTGTTGTCACTCATTCCTAGGTTCTTGCAAATAAAGTCACTCTCTTTTGTCGCCGCTTTGTAAACTATGGACAGCGCCTTGAGCTGAGGAGCTCTATAATTATGAATAAGACACGATGTTGAGCGTTTACAAAAAGTAAATGGCTTTGTATGCCATTCATCTGACCAACTACCTTGCACTCATTTTCAATCAACCCAGCTCAAGGATCATTAATAAGCCTAGAAAGTGTACAGTGTAGGCAAATACCGGCTTGTGACTGCAGAATTAAGAGTTGAAGTACAGTACGTACAGTACGAAAGTTGGTGCGCGAGTTTTTAGTAGTGCGCTTCAATGTCAAAGGTCATGTCTTAAACGTAGTTGACTCGGTAAAGCCTTAACGTAATAAGGTATTACGTATGCATATTGAACTTCCTTCACGCCGTACGCAGCCAAATGTTGCTAACCGGAGGTGAGGAGGAACGATAACAAACTAAACAAAAAGCAGTTCTAAGGTTCGTTTTCAATCGAGGTTCAACATTCGTATGACGATACAGCGGTGGCACACAGCCTGAAATCCAACTCCGTGGAGACAAGAGTTGGTGGTTCACACAAACATCCGAAAATCCCTTCCCGTGGCTCTTGAGATTATCACACCTTAGATTATTATTTTTTTGCCGTAGTAACCAGACCTCCATCGAAAATGAGCATTTATTGCCCAATGGGTTTTACCTGTGCTAAAATAAAGTCTTGCCAGAAGGCACAGTGTAAAACAACACGTTTGGACTAATGTCCAACTCTATCGGATAAGAAAATTTCTCCTTCGCATGCATGGTCGCATTAATTCTAGATTTGAAGCTTTCGTGACTGCAAGGATTCATATTCTTAGGTTTTTTCGGTAAAGTCACGTAGGTAAAACATCGAAATTAATGAAAATAAAAGAAAAAGAAAAATCACGACGTTTCGGAGGCAACACAAGTCTCCGTCATCAGGCGGGACCGTCACAGCCGGATTAGCTGCATCAAGTGAGGCAATGATTCAAGATGTAATCCCTTAAAAGCAAGTTGAGGGGGGAGGAGAGGAGGGGGGGAGCTCATCAGAATGTGGTTTTTTTATTATTTTTATTTTATTTTCATTAATTTTGATGTTTTACCTACGTGACTTTACCGAAAAAACCTAAGAATATGCATGGTCGCATGTTTTCTCCGATTATTTCCGTTTCCTCCGTGACATAACACTAATGAATTGGCCGATCACACCTGAACATACACAAGCGCAAATGTTGATAGTGGGAGGGAAATTGGCTCCAGCTCAACATCTGGCTGCTGCCTTCCAGTTGGGGAGTCGCTCACGTTTACAAGTTTAAAGTATTACACTCCACTATAGTACTGTAACGCAAACTGGGTGAGCCAACAGGAGTAATAATGTACACACATTAAACCCACTTTGCCTACGCTACAGCTCGAGGAATGTGAACATTGTAGGCAGGGCCCCATTCAGATTTTGTAGACCCCTGGGCTACACGTACTGTGAGGGCCCCAGTAATGTTTTCAAAAGGAAAACAAAGTTTAAAAAAATACAATTTACTTTTACAAGGCTAACAACAAATAAAATCCAGCATTCACAAATGAAACAACTTTTCACTTCATCTCTGGTGGCCTCTGGGCTTGCAGTCCCTAAAGCCCATGGACTTAATCCGGCCCTGGCTGTAGGTTAAACCACCTTAGATGAACACCTTAGCACTGTGATGAACACCTTAGAACAGCGGTCGGGAACCTATGGCTCGCGAGCCATATATGGCTCTTCCAGTGACGGCATATGGCTCCCAGACAATTTTTGAGTTGAAAAAAAAAATCAGTTTGGAACTGATTTTAAAATACTTGTGATATTTGCTTAATAATACCGTGTCATTTTAAAGTAAACAGAAATTAGTTTTGAAGATAAATTGCACGGGTCACGCCTGCATGAAGCTCAACCAGACTACAAGGCCATCAGCAACACCATGTAGCACCAGAAGTCGAATTAAAAGCAAGACATATTTAATTTATTATACGTTAAAATACTATATGGCTCTCAATGAAATATATTTAGAAATATTTGGCTTTTATGGCTCTCCCAGTCAAAAAGGTTCCCGACCCCTGCCTTAGAACCATGATGAACACCTGAGAACCGTGATAATATTTGACTATACTTCACCACACGCAGGGTCCGTCAGAGCAGACTTAAGGATGTTTTGCCCCACTGCCATCTGCCCACCACGGAGTGTGGCGATACTACAGTACAACATTATTCTAATTTTCTTGCTGTGGATTTCACACCTGATGATGATTGCTTGTGTTGCAGTCGAAACGTCGTGAGAATTTTTATTTTTTATATTTATATTATTGTATCATTTCCCTTCTACGTGACTTTACCGAAATAACCAAGAATATATATTATTACTGTACTCTATTAAAATTATAAGGTCGCACTCATTACAAAGTGCTTGCCACAAATGAACCACGATACCTTGCTGATCTCGTAAATGAGAGCCACAAGACATCATCATCACGCCAACAGCAACATCGGCAGCAGCGGGCTTCTAAGGCTAATACTCTTAGGTTCTTTCGGTAAAGTCACGTACATAAGAGTATGAATCCTGGCAGTCACGAAAGCTTCAAATCTAGAATTCTCTGGCTAAGCCATCGCACAAAGGCGGTGGTCACCGCAGCAGCAGTAACATCGCTCGCCCTCTCAGATGCGCAGATTCTGCGGTGGCCGTCTGGAACGCTCCTTTACTCCCGACATTAGGAAGACGCTGGTAGCGATGCAACTTTTAAGTCATCTCGATTGAACACTCATTGGCTTTAGAACTGTTTGTGTTGTGTGTGTGTGTTTAGTTTGTTGTCCTTTACAACATCATCTCCGATTAGCGCGGTTGGCTACGTACGGCGCGAAGGAAGTTTAACATGCACACACAGTACGGTAAGAGTTAGAGAGCCTAGTTAGTGACCCCCAACAAGATCAGCACACAAAGTACGGTAAGAGTTAGCGAGCCTAGTTAGTGACCCCCCAACATACACACACAGTACTGTAAGAGTTAGAGAGCCTAGTTAGTGACCCCCCAACATACACAAAGTACGGTAAGAGTTAGTGATGCTAGCTAGTTAGTGACCCCCCAACATGCACAAAGTACGGTAAGAGTTAGTGATGCTAGCTAGTGACCCCAACAAGATTAGCACACAAAGTACGGTAAGAGTTAGTGATGCTAGTGAGTTAGTGACCCCAACAAGATTAGCACACAAAGTACGGTAAAAGTTAGCGATGCTAGTTAGTGACCCCAACAAGATTAGCACACAAAGTACGGTAAGAGTTAGCGAAGCTAGTGAGTTAGTGACCCCAACATGAACACAAAGTACGGTAAGAGTTAGCGAAGCTAGTGAGTTAGTGACCCCAACATACACACACAGTACGGTAAGAGTTAGTGATGCTAGTGAGTTAGTGACCCCTAACATACACACAAAGTACGGTAAGAGTTAGTGATGCTAGTGAGTTAGTGACCCCTAACATACACACAAAGTACGGTAAGAGTTAGTGATGCTAGTGAGTTAGTGACCCCTAACATACACACAAAGTACGGTAAGAGTTAGTGATGCTAGTGAGTTAGTGACCCCTAACATACACACAAAGTACGGTAAGAGTTAGTGATGCTAGCTAGTTAGTGACCCCCCAACATGCACAAAGTACGGTAAGAGTTAGTGATGCTAGTTAGTTAGTGACCCCTAACATACACACAAAGTACGGTAAGAGTTAGCGATGCTAGTGAGTTAGTGACCCCCCAACATGCACACACAGTACGGTAAGAGTTAGTGATGCTAGTTAGTTAGTGACCCCTAACATACACACAAAGTACGGTAAGAGTTAGTGATGCTAGTGAGTTAGTGACCCCCCAACATGCACACACAGTACGGTAAGAGTTAGTGATGCTAGTGAGTTAGTGACCCCCAACATGCACACAAAGTACTGTAAGAGTTAGCGATACTAGCGAGTTAATGACCCCAACATGCACACAAAGTACTGTAAGAGTTAGCGATGCTAGCGAGTTAATGACCCCAACATGCACACAAAGTACTGTAAGAGTTAGCTAAGCTAGCGAGTTAGTGACCCCCAACATGCACACACAGTACGGTAAGAGTTAGAGAGCCTAGTTAGTAACCCCCAACATGCAAAGTACGGTAAGAGTTAGCGATTATAGTGAGTTACACCCCTCCCCCCACAACATGTTCTGCCTGTACCACCATCTCCACCGTAGTGTGTTGACCGACACACACAACACACACAGCTACCGAGTCTGTGTTACCTCTCGTTTAATGTCCTGCTCAACTTCTTCGCCGAGTGGCATGGTCGTCGTCTTGTTGCTGGTGTTGCTGCTGTCGTTGTTGTCACGAGTGGTCATCACCGTCCCCACCAGATCGTCCATACACCACCCCCAGAGAGAGAGAGAGAAAGGCGGCTCCCGTCCAAAAGAAGAGAGAGAAACCCAGGGCTGGGGGCCCCAAGCAAAGACCACCTGCTCCTTCAACTTCGACGATTCGATGCGACTAAGTAATTGTTGTTCGTTGTTTGGTTATTTTTGTTGTGTTTTGTTTTGTAATTCACGAAGAGCGCGAACCACACAAAGTGCTGCCGCCGGCCACCTCCTCGACTCGTGATAAGAAGAAGAAAACCAAAAAGAAACGAGGAAGCTGAACACCCCCATCGGCACCGGAATTATTTATGTTAATCACCGACCAATCAGAGCTCACGCAGGGCGCGTGAGCTAATGAATATTCATGAGCTCACAAATTGAACACGGGAATAAATTATGTTAATCGCCGACCAATCAGATTTCACGCAGGGCGCGTGAGCTCATGAATATTCATGAGCTCACAAATTGAACACGGGAATAAATTATGTTAATCGCCGACCAATCGGATCTCACGCAGGCGCGTGAGCTCATGAATATTCATGAGGTCAGAAATTGAACACGGAAATAAATTATGTTAATCGTCGACCAATCGGATCTCACGCAGGCGCGTGAGCTCATGAATATTCATGAGGTCAGAAATTGAACACGGGAATAAATTATGTTAATCGCCGACCAATCCGATCTCACGCAGGGCGCGGGAGCTCATGAATATTCATGAGCTCACAATTGAACACGGGAATAAATTATGTTAATCGCCGACCAATCGGATCTCGCGCAGGCGCGGGAGCTCATGAATATTCATGAGCTCACAAATTGAACACGGGAATAAATTATGTTAATCGCCGACCAATCAGATCTCACGCAGGCGCGGGAGCTCATGAATATTCATGAGGTCACAAATTGAACACGGGAATAAATTATGTTAAACGACGACCAATCAGATCTCACACAGGCGCGGGAGCTCATTAATATTCATGACCTCACAAATTCAAGACGGGAATAATTTATGCTAATCGTCGACCAATCGGAGGATCTCAAATCCCATTTGCTCCGAGGGGTTCCGATTTCGAAGCGCGCCACCTCATGAATATTAATTAGGCGAGCGAATTGAAAAATTCAAACGCCTTTCGATGACCCCAAATTGCTTATTGTTCACCCGTTAACAATCAAAACAACTACAAAAATCCACATCCTTGTCCAGTTTTTCCCAAAGTCGTAATTGACCGTGTCTTAGTTTGACCTTTGTTTGCTTGTCGGAATAACATCAGCAGCAGCCATGGTCAGTCCACTGCTGGATGCGATGCAAAAAGAACAATAAAAGAGAATACGATGTCATGTACATTCTCATTCTTGGTTGTTTCGGTAAAGTCACGTAGGTAAAAATGAAAAATAATAAAAATAAAATAATAAATAACGACGTTTCTTATTTTATTTCTATTATTATTTCTATTATTTTTATTATATACGTTTAATTATTTACCTACGTGACTTTACCGAAAAAACCTAAGAGTGTGAATCATTGCAGTCACGAGAGCTTCAAATCTAGAAAAAAAACGTGATAATTCTCATTCAGTGAAGGGGAAGTTGCCAACAGGCGCATGGGAAGATTCGTTAATTCTGAAGTCTCGAACAGGGGGGAGGGGGGGGGGGGCTCGCCGTATTTGTGTTTTTTATATCTCAATTCACTTTATTCGCTTCTTAAAATAAAATTTATTCGCTTCTTAAAATCGAATTTATTCGCTTCTTAAAATCATATTTATTCGCTTCTTTAAGCACTTTCAAGTTTTTGCACAGACGCCCCCCCGACCCCCACTTTCATGACGTCACAATGCGTTCCTGGAAACCCCGTCGTAAATAGGACCTTAGTTTTTTCCCCATAGACGCAATGTTGAAACCCCGTCATATGTAGAATCGTCGTAAATAGGACCCGATTTTCACCAAATACGCAATGTTGAAACCCCGTCGTAAATATGATCGTCGTAAATCCGACTTCATTGCCCCACACGCAATTTTGGAAAAACCCCGTCGTAAATCGGACCTTGTCCCATAGTCGCAAAGTTGCCGTTTTGGTGACGACAAAACGTACAAACTGTATTGTTAAATAATAAAGACGAAATTATTATTTTGATTTAAAGCTTTCGTGACTGCAGGGATTCATATTCTTGGTTATTTCGATAAAGTCACGTAGAAGGGAAATAATAAAATAATATGAATATAAAACTATAAAAATTATCACGACGTTTCGACTGCAACACAAGCAATCATCATCAGGTGTGAAATCCACAGCAATAATTATTTTTATTGTTTTATATTTATATTATTTTATTATTTCCCTTCTACGTGACTTTACCGAAAGAACCAAGAATACTAAATTATTCCATAACCTGTTTTGTTTAATTCAGAGTTTGTTTGTCAGCTGCTGTGTACCGAATGTTTGTATACAAGCAGACCCGCATGTGATGAGGCTCTCGAAATAATTTGGTCAAAGACAAAAAAAAGTATCTTCTTCTTGATTTGAAGCTTTCGTGACTGCATGGATCCATACTCTTTGGTTCTTTCGGTAAAGTCACGGAGGTATAAAATAGAATAAAATAAATCACGACGTTGCAGGCACAACACAAGCATGCTTTCCCACCTGATGACGGACGCTTGTGTTGCGCCCGAAACGTCGGATTTAATTTATTCTAATTTATACCTCCGTGGCTTTACCGAAAGAACCAAAGACTATCTCTTCTTCTTTGAAAATGTGCCCTACCTCTGATCGAGACAATGGTGTTGTCGAGAAGTGTATGCACCCCAAAATGATGCTACTACTCCCGCAAGATAATAGTTACCCAGAATATTTACAATCGAATCTTGGGTGGGTGGAGGGGGCAGTGAATTGTTCAGTGCCAATGATTGAATCTCACCGTTACTCGCAGTATCCTCGAAACATGTGGGCAGTGACGTCCGTCCGAGGGAAGTCCCATTTCCTCATCGTTTTGCATACCGGTACCAGTACACTGAATACGAAAATAAAACTACCCCAGCGTCTTGTGTGGGTTATACCACCCGTACAGACGGAATAAACAGGACAAGGTCAGTGACAGTTCAGACTCGCCCTGACCAGCGGTGAAGTTCTGGTCAGAACGAAACCCCATGTTCACACAACTCCAACCTCTTCCAAGTCGTCTGGCCACTGTGGAGGCGAGATTCGAAGCTGTCGTGACTGCAAGGATTCATACTCTTTGGTTTTATCGTGACTTTAACGAAAAAACCAGAGTACAGTGTGGAGGGGTAGGCCAAATGCTCTTCAACAGAATAATACAGATGTCTTGGGAACCCCATTTCTGTAAAACGTAATGTTTTTTTTGGTATACCACCGATTGTGAAAACAGAAACGAATAAGCAAAGGGAACAATTTTTAGGGTAAAATTCACGTAGGTAAAAAATTAAATTAAATCACGTTTCGGAAGCTTGTTTCCTCCCAAACGTCGTGATTTAATTCATTTGAATTTTTTAACTACGTGACTTACCGAAAAAAACAGAGTATGAATCCTTGCAGTCACGAAAACTTCAAATCTAGATTTTTTTTAGGGGTCATTCAATTGGAGGTCACAAGACATCTGGACCATCCTGTAGATTGGCTCTTCAGAGCTCGCTCTAGTGGAGGCTCCTTCCGCCAGCAGTGGCGTTAGAAAGCAATTGTAGGGCTGCACCTTTACCCTACAGAGTACGAGACACAACAGCCTATCCATTTACTGTTGCACTCACGAATGTAATCTCACAGGCTGCTGCCAGCTACATATTGAAAGGGTATGCATGTTGACCGACATGCGCAAGCAAGTTATATTTCTCGTTGGTTGCGAATAGTTATACATTATTCTACATACGAAATGTTCAATGACGAGATAAATAACTGACATTGATTCCGCAGTTTTGCATTCCACTTGATCCTCAGAGCACAAACATAAACTACGTCCTTGTGTTGCATAATTGGAGTAATTAACCCAGAAGCGGTGATTTCGGTATAGGCGGCTAGGATTCTTGTTTAAGTTTTACTCAGACTTGGCACGGATCCCAATCCAATTCCCATTTAAAAGTGGTGACGTGTGCAATGGACTTTACAAAGCCAATTATTGGGATACAATCGTATTGTTTTCAAATGTAACTAAAGTGATTTTCCATCAGGTCAATAGATTCGCAATCCAAGTGTATACAGTACAGCATAGGCATTAGGCAGGTCTGCATATCCGTGCAGAACGGAAGATTACTCGAATTGAACAACGCCCATTTGTGGTTAGAAGCATGGCTACATAAATTCACAAGGCGTGGCTCGTGACTGGATAAACCCACAATGTGTATCCCACATGCGCAACTGACCAAACGAGATTTTTAATCGTTGCATTCAATTATCAGTCACAGGTATTAACAGTTAATTCTAAATCCATTATCCAATCGGTCACACAAATACGCGCAATGTTTTTAAATCCATTATATTACGTTCGCTTGCTTGCTTGCGTGTTTGCTTGCTTGCTTACGACCGTGCAAATCTTTCGGTCGTTTTTTAACCCACTTCCCGTGATCCAATCGAGCTGACATTTTCTACAGACTCGTTGTGCGTGACAATTAATTTTCGTGAAAAAAAAATCCTAAATTTTACACTGTTTAGGGAAAAAATTTAAATATTTAATTACCAATTGCTTAATGCTGGCAGACAATCATCTGACCCATAGGTGGCAGCCATCTCAAGCCAGAGGACGAGAGGCCTCTAGCCGCCACGCATATAAAGGATTTATGGTGAAAAACTTTTGTTTTTACGGGTAAAATTTTTTCTTATTCTGTAAAGTACTCTGCAGGAGGGATATCCAAGCCATTAACTGTTATCAAGACGTGCGAGATATTCCCAGTTGGGACGCTTTGGTTCAATGCACAAGTGAAACGTCAAATTGAAGCGCTCGTGTTGCGGAGTAAACGAGCATCGAACGCGTAACCTATTTCAGTGGAAGCCAACACCTAAACGTAGCCGAAGACCCACCCTTCAAATCAAACAATCAATTTCCCTGAAGGACATGAAACTGAAGTCGGTTTTAGCAGTTGCGGAATGCATTCCAGGTTTTACGCCATGCTGTTCGGCACGATGTCCGACATCGTCACTGCCTGCAAAGAGCTTCTTAAGGAACTGAACATGTCAAACAGTGTCAACACGATGGCATTAACTTTACGTTTGCTCCAAAACGTTGCAATTAATGCTTCTCACGAATATTAATGCACAAAAAGGAAAAAACTTCACAGAAAACATTCCAAATATGTATTACCCTCACGTAAAGGTGTCTCGTCACATAGAAATGATAAACGCTAGACTGCTTTCAAAAAAGTATTGTTGGGTTTACCACAACCTATTAGGTTTCCTATTTTCAGAACATTGCTAATCCCTCATGCCAAGTCACCAGAAGACCATGCAGTAATATCCGTCAACTTTTAATCACAAGAGCAAACCTCATATGCACTCGATTGAAATTTCCACTTTTTAAAGAGTCAAAACAGATATTTTACCTTCTTTATTTTACCGACATTTTAATAAAATCACAGCAGTGAATGTGTTTCAACGGGTCAATGAGCCAACATCCAATACGCACAAAGAAACCACTATGCAAAGCAGGCACCCTTGTTTAAAAACGGCAAGAAACGTTTTACTTACTTTCCCGTTCAATACAAGCACCAGCATTTTGCAAATCACAGGTCATTTATTTACCTCCGTGCAGGCAAAATAAATGCCCAACAGATGCGTTTACGAGCCTTTCAAGTGGCCAGCAGAGGTGCAGATTTCTGCTCAAAAAGTGACACGTGTCAACAAGACATACTTGTTAATTCCCTGACAGTCAAATTCCAGCCAACCAGGCAATGCTTCGATTTAAAGCTTTCGTGACTGCAGGGATTCATCTTCTGAGTTCTTTCGGTAAAGTCATGTAGAAGGGAAGTAATAAAATAATAAAACATAATAAAATCAAATAATTCTCCTTCACCTGAAGACGGCTGCTTGCGTTGTAGCCGAAACGTCGTGAAAATTATTTGATTTTATTGTTTTATTTCTATTATTTTATTACTTCCCTTCTACGTGACTTTACCGAAAGAACCAAGAAGATGAACCAGGCAATGCGTTATGCATGTCCAACTTTCCCTTTTGCCCTTACGCAGCCATCATACCTTACCGATTATGTTTTTACGTCATAATTTTACCCAGAGAAAGTATGCACTGTTTAATGATGGTACACGTATGAAATATCAAACTGCTCAAATCCAGCGATCGATTCTTAAAACTGTTGCTTCTTGCTTCCAGTGGAAATTGTTAACAGATCTGCAAAAGTACCCACGTTTGATGCCATATGCAACATTGTCAATGGCTGCAAATAACAATCAACAACCCAACACCACATACTTTGGCAAACGGTAACGCTGTGAACTTTTAAGTACATTTGCTTAGTGTCAAAAGCCACAATTTGTGTAGCACGAGTGAACCATAATCAGTTTCACTTGGTCACATCTTAATCCAAGTAGGGAATATAAGCCGACTGAAACACTTTCGTCAACTGCACCATTTGTAAATGACGATCCGATTTGACAATAATCAACACTGCAGTAAAAAACCATTACTGCCAAGAAAACCACAACTAGCTTACAACATTCAAAACTGCTCCCAAGTTAAAATAATAAAAAAGGAAGTTGGATGTTCTATCCGCAAGTTACAAATAATTTAAGTGATTTATTCCATTTGAAAATATCAGAATGCAAATTGAAACTTATAAATAACATTTCCCAATAACGCGTATGAAAAAACTGTACTTATTATTTCGGCTTAAAAACCATTGCTTGTTATGTACAATGAAGGTAGCAGTTGTGAAATTGAGGGAATTGCGAATAGTTCAAAACTTTCGCAGTATGGCTGCTGAACAATTCTTAAAATCCTTCATCCAACAGCGCACATTGTGTAGAGGCCACCCAGACGCGCGAACATAAGTAGTGCAGCATTTGTAAATCCAGCGAAAACCTCTTCTCATTAAAAGTAACAGAGTCCAGGAAGGGTGAAGTGGCACGGTGGGCGGGCACCGCTGCCGCCTCCCATCACTCTCCGCAGGCCTTGCTCAACGACGCAAGGAGAAATACGCAGCAGGGGAAGTCACCGCTCGGGCTCCAGCGCCGGGTGACTCGAACGCTTCCGCTCTCGGCATCGCTTCTTGTGCGCCGGCCAGTCGCGCTGCTGGCACTGCGAGCCACAGTAGCGCACGGCTTTGCAGCGCCCGCAGATGTGAAATTCTCGCAGCTACACAGATTACGGAGAAAAGAGCGAGAAGGATACAAATATTTTAGTCGTTTACCTGTTCACAAGCAGAAAGGCATGCACTTTGGAAAACCAGTTTTTAGACAAGGAGAGGCAATAAATACACAAAATTAACTCAAGGGTCCAGGAGGGCAGCAAAATAATAAAATAAATTACACGACTATCTCCAACATCAAGCTATTTCCCTGCCCGAAAACAGCTTAGAACTCACCTGTCTCTCGATTGCAGTACAAGGGGGGTAGTGACACTCGTAGTAGGCCCCACTCTCCTCCTCTCCCTCCGTTACTGCCTCTCCATTGGCGTTGTAGTACCGCAGGACTCCCAGCTCGGGGAAATGCTCCTCAATCGGGTCACTCGGTAGCTGCTGGATGGCCAGCCAATACAAACTCTGCTCCCTGCAGCCCAACAGCAGCACCACACAAGGACATTAACCAATTCAGTGATGAAATTGTTATACATGTTTTCATCAGTTGCTGAGATAAGATAGCAATTTATAGTCTGCGAAAAACATGTTAATTGCAGCTGAAAATCCCAGTCTGCTTAATGTGACTTAAAGAGCAGTGTATAACTACAGATTAGACGGCCTCGATGGAAGGAAGTGGTGGAAGAAGATGAGTACACTGGATGGCAACAGGAGCGGAACAGAATAGAAACAGGAAGAATAAAAATGCAAGCAGCTGACCTACCCCATGCAATAACGAGACTTCTGGTTTAGTAGTAGTGTCGTGGATTCAACCGAGTCACAGATGTACTTCTTAGAAGCAACACATTTATTAACACCAACACATTAACACAAAGGGGTTACTACTGCCCCTTTACCAGATAACCTATGGTGGTGGATCACCAGACTAACTATGCCAGTTACTGGGAGTAGCTACAACCAACAGGACCCTGGCTTGGGTCCTCATCCATGTTGGAGACTTCTTCTTGGATGTTGTACGTAGATCGTACATCTTCAGATGACAACAGCAAAGCTAAGCCCCGATCCCTGTGGGGACCCGGTTTATATGCTCCCGGGTCGTGGCTGGCACCGCCCTTGGCCACGACCACCTTCGAGAAACATCTCGTCGTTTCTCGACCCTTACCGTAGGATCTCACCCTGACACGTGACCACCCCCTAGCCCCCACCTGGGGCCCTTGTGTAGATCTTACTAGTCACGTGCCTTCCAGGGTCAACCAGAGTGCCATAGCCTAGGGTAACCTCATCCCATGGCTGACACTCTCACACTCCCTCCTATAGGAGTCAACACTGCACGCCATTTGTGGTGCCAATGAGCGCTATCCCAGCGCTCACAGAGCCCCCTCTAGGGCTGGTACTACACCCACCTATGGGGTGTCCACGATGACGATGCATCGTACACCGTGTCTCGCTAGAGCTGGCATTGCTCGGTGACATTCACGATGTCGCTACATACGTGATGTCCGCTATGCGAGTACATCGCACGCCGTGCCCCTCTCGGGCCGGCACCACACAGTGACATCCGCAATGTCACTACAGTAGTAATACTATGGACGAACACGAGGTACTTGCCTCTGCTTCCTAGGGATCTCTTCCACGACCGGCTTCATGTTGGTGTGCACCAGCTCCAAGTTGTCCAATCGGTTGTCCACAGTCACTCCATTCTTGTGCACCACCGTGAACCCCGTGGCAATCCCTCCTTGGTGCCGCTCCCTATTGCACACAAGCGCGTCAGTTTCAGCCCGTCGTTCGTTTACGCACTCCACACACATTTGTCATAGCATCTTTCACTTTAAGGTTATAATCTACATGGACACCGCAATGTACTGTAGCAAATGTAGTTGCACTATTTGAATATTTTATCATTTATATTTACGACTATTTCAAAGCTGACATTGTTTCAAATATAAATGGTTTTCATTTTATTACATTTATAGCTATTTATAGGACATTGTGTTATTTTCTGAGATACTAGATTTTCTTTAACTGTACTGTATAAATCTTGACTTAAAGCTTTCGTGACTGCAGGAATTCACACTCTTTAGGTCTTTCGGTAAAGTCATGTAGATAGGAAAAATAATACAAAATCATGATGTTTCAATCGCAACATAAGCTATCGTCTTTAGGTGAAAAAATACAGCAGGTGGACTGCTGAGGCAGGAAGAAATATAGTTCAAATAACATATTGGGAATTACATGTCCAAGTAATAACACTTCTTTGTTAACCAGTGCGTACACCATTAACGTCCTCACCACTGCGAAATATTGACCCTTTAATGTAACCAGTGCATGATTAGTCATTGACAAATCTTACTGTTTCCCACTACTCTTCTCCAAAGGAGGGAAATACAAGCCAAATCATGCACCTGTAAAAAAGGCTAAAGCATAATGCCAGATTACTAATGGTTGCTCAATTTTTTAAGTTGCCAAAATAGCAGAAATAAAATTCAAAACATTCCCGACCACACATTGCAAATCACTAAACTATTTCTCACTCCAAGCATGCACCACCATTTCATTGTTTTCTTTGGTCAATAGGGATTAGTTGGCCCTGGCAATGATCCATGTGGCCCTGTAAAAGTTTACACAAACAGCCTTTAAACAGCCCATGCCACCCACCATCTGCCACTCTGACAAAAGCACAAAGAGCTCGATCTCATTTGTTTAAGCCCGTGCTTTTTGGATATGGGTGTGTGTGTGTGCCAAATGCAAGACTGCAGCTGCGCACATTCCATCTAAAGACTACGTGAGACGGTAAGTTGCAAAAAGGTTATGGCTAAGTTCTCTGTTGTAGTGAACACAGTACCGAATGTAAAACACCACATTACCTACATGATAATGGCATACACATTGTGTACTTTTAATTATACCTTAACGACTGCTGCACAAAGCAGTCTGCTCACACAATAACACGCCAGAGCATTAAAAAAACATCACAATTATGCCTCTTAGCTCTCCTAAGTGTTTTTGCGTTGAACCGACTGTTGTTCAGCATGACGTCCAAAGTTTTATTCCACGTGCTGGGAGCTTCTCTCCAAGCCTGTACTGCTGTCTAGGTTTTCTTTTTAAGAAGGGGCTCCAGGAATGTGCAGCAAAACGTCTGACATCGTGCCGAACACATGGACCAAACCCAAAAACACTTCAGACAGCACAATCCAGTAAAACCTACCGCAGCAGTGTTTTTTAGTATAAAATTCTCATGGGATTTCGCCAAGGTTGCTACATGCCTCGACTCTCATCCCACGGTGATAAGTGATCCTGTGAAAGTGCATTATTGTGAAAGTGAGCTGTAATGTCAGTGGTATAGCACCGTGCTTCGATGACACTCTCAGCTGCTTTAGCCCCAAGCCACAGTAACAGCGACACCCAGTGCTACTCACCACAGCATCTCGTGTAGCCAGCAGCCCGAACTACGACCCTTGTTCAAGTCAAAGACAAAAGCGAAGATTCGTGCCCCGTTCCCATCTGCATCTATCTCCATCTTTGCCTACAGAATACGAACATGAGGTTTGATCAAATAAAATTAATTTACATACTGACAAATACGCACATGCATCGCAAAGAGCGAATTCTGTCATTACAGCAATCAACATCAACACACCATCAACAACATTAATGACGTTTTCTATTAATAGCCATTGACATATTCCACATCTACTACAGCAGGCAACTTAAAATTAGGAACTGTAACCAAGTAATCACTTTTTTTAAATGTGCAATTAATACGTGCAAAAAATTGCAAGCAATATTAATAGCCATTGACATATTCCACATCTACTACAGCAGGCAACTTAAAATTAGGAACTGTAACCAAGTAATTACTTTTTTTAAATGTGCAATTAATACGTGCAAAAAATTGCAAGCAATAATGTACAGCAATAAGATACATATACACAGTATATCCACATGCATTAACCAGAAACTGAAATTTTTGATATTATAACATATATATATAACCCATAATTTACAGGAAAGCCTCACAATTTTAAGACCTTATAGGTTTCCCATATTCGGGAAGATCATCCAATTTCCCTTTTAAATTATGTTTTGCACATTGGAGGAAACCAGGGTAACTGGCGAAACCTGTAATTGGTTCTAACATTCAAATACTGCACAGCTTGGCTCGTGAACCCACTTGCTGTACTAACATTTCGTGATCAATTCAAAGCCCAGCAGGTTTAGGAGATTCACGAATCTGTGCGCTACCAATCCGCAGCCCAAAATGTCCTGGATAACTGGCGCAGGCTGCCAAAGCAGGCTTTGCGTTGATATTAAACATGCACAAATAAAGCAATTGTGTCAATCCACTGTTAGGCGAGGGCCTCTCTACAAGTTCCGTGGAGGATAATTTGACAATTCTTCACTGCGCTGGCCAGTTCAAGTTGGTGAAGTGGGGGGCGATATGTGGGCACATAATGCAGGAAACAATGGATTTCGCTGCCTTGGCGTCTTGCTGCCCACAACTTGGCCTGTGGCAGCCAAAAACAATCTTGATGTTTTCTGGTTGGTCATCTGTCCCAAGTCATATTCAGGCTCATAGTCCAACCTGCTTAGCTCCCAAGAATTGACAGCATCGCGAGCGCTGCTAGTCATGGGTTCAACATTGTGATGTTCCAAAGCTCACCTCAAAAGCGTAGCTCTCGACCAGCGGGATGTCCCTCTCGTCGATGAGAGTGTACTTGGTCTGCGAAGACAAGGGACAACGTGAACACGGCATCGTGTCGCCAACTGTTGCCATCTTTAAAAGGCAACATTCAAAACAATTCGTTCACGTGATTTCATCGATAACAAGTAAACCCGTAAAAACAAAGTTTTTCACTATAAATCATTTATATGCGTGGCATCGGGGCGGCTAGAGTCCTCTCGTCCTCTGGCTTGACATGGCTGCCACCTATGGGTCAGATGATTGTCTGGCAGCATTAAACAATTGGTAATTAAATATTTATTTATTTTTTCCTAAACAGTGTAAAATTTTGGAAAAAAATTTCACAAAAATTAATTGTCACGCACAACGAGTCTGTGTGCAAAATGTCAGCTCGATTGGATTACGGGAAGTGGGTTAGAAGACGACCGAAAGATTTGCACGGTCCTAAGCAAGCAAGCAAGTGAACTTAATATAAAGGATTTAAAAAAGCGGTAACGTTTGACGCACGTTTTGGTGAATGGCCCTCCCCTCCCATGCTGTCATTGGCAAGTCATGCGTCCACGTGTCTGCTCACAAGCTACAAGACCCCTCAATGCTTAACCAGCATTGTAGCAATTCCCCGTCCAGCCAAAGGCTTTTGTCTTCCTCCTCTCTTGCCGTGTCTCTATGTAACGTCTTGATTTACAGATATACTGTATAGTTTGTAATACCTCCTATAAAGCACTGTCGGCTACGTACGGCGCGAAAGAAGTTCAGGCATACGTCTGCATTTCCTCTCCACCCTATGTCACAATACTACTCACCCTCCTGACCACACGAGGGGCTTAATTAATTATACGGCAATGACAATATTGTGATACTCCGGTGACAGTGATGCACAACGCAAATAAAAAGACTGCCCTCAAAGAAAAAATTGCCCAACACATCCAATCAGCAGGGTTGGTGGCTACGTACGGTGCGAAAAAAGCGTAACATATAATTTTATATAGAGTCATTCATGTAATTGCATCCCACAACGCTGCAATATCAATTAGCCAATTCCTTACACAGATCATACAAATACATACAAGTGACGTTTTAGGGAAATGGACCTTGTCATAGCAGAGGACACACGAGGCCAGGAGGAATCTGCATCTCAATTCTCGTACATAATTCTAATTTATTACACCACCGAGAAGATCGTGTGTCGCAATTTAATTTTGCTCGTCCATGTTCTCGAATAAAAAAACCAATACACTACAATCCATGTAAAACCATCACATTCATGATAACATCCCACTCAAGCCCGGTACAATTAATTTAGCTATGTATCTAAACACACGCACGCGACTCAAAATGCGGATACGCAACTTATTATGTCTATCCACCTACATTTAAAATGCGGCCGAGTAACATCCGATCGTGGCGAGACTCATCGGCCTTCTACTAATTAAAGGAGTCTACTCGGAAAGTGACACACCAAGCGCGTGGTACACGTGGTGCACGTGTACGAGTTGCACACGTAAACTTTAAATTCCACCAACTTTCACTTTGCCTCCCGTTAAAACATTGGCGATGCACCGAGCGTTAAGCTATGTTAAGCAACAGACTGCTGCCGAACTGACAGATTTAGACAAGAACAGCACGAAATATAGCGAGTCACACATCGGGTCTCGTATGTACAGCCCCATGCCGACGGCCTAGCTTAGGCTTCCCGGCAAGAGAACCAGGCGAGGCCGGCGTCACTCGCTTCGGGTAAAACACCGGCTCGCAACATCCGCTTTGTTTCTCACATGTGGGCGAGAAGTCCCTACACCCCTTCAAAATTACACGCCCATAGCACGCCTCAACACAAGTGTATAGGGACTTCCCGTCCACCTTGCACATGGCCGACTACACGTGGCCAACGCTTTCGTTTATTTTAAAACGCCTAAACCTGTAGTCACCTCACTAACACATTAACGTACGGGCGTAAGCAACGCAACGTCGCGCCGCGTAATGACAACAACCACGGGCACTCGTTAAAACAACCGCAGAGAATGTGCGAGAATATCAACGCCGGCTTGCATGGGGCCTACACGTGAAGGCTGCACCGCGTGGCGTAACGAAGGAGACGCGCCTCGTACCTTGCCGGCCACTCGTCCCAGCCTCACGATGCCCAGCTTGAAGTCGGACATCGCCGCCGCGGAATGAATATGGAAGAAGAAAAAAAGAACTACGCGTAAAGTTACAACGGCAACCCAAAAACAAATAGCCACACGCGCAAAAAAATAAAGCGAGAGGAGGGGAGGGGCTGCGATCAGGCGGCGTGCGTGACCCCCCGAGCCCGGGCGAAACCATATGGCGATGACGTAGGTCGAGTTCGCGTGACGTCATTTACGCGGGAAAACGCCGGGATGGCGGGAAAGTGCAGCCACGTGGGTGGGGGAGCACGTGGGCGGATTGGGATCGGGGTGGGTGTTGGGGTGCACAGCATAACCAGAGGCGTACGCTTTGGTTATTTCGGTAAAGTCACGTAGCAATAAAATAAAACAAATCACGACGTTTCGATCGCAACACAAGCGGTCGAAACGTCGTGATTGAATTGAATTATTTTAATTTATTATTATTTTATTTTATTATAATTACTTTTTTATCTACATGACTTTACCGAAAAAACCTAAGAGTATGAATCCTTGCAGTCACGAAAGCTTCAAATTCGGGCTGCTATTGTTGCTCACGTTCAGCCGTGGCAGGGAGACGCGGCGTCTGGGTCCTCTTTGCTCACAGGAGGCTGACAATGAAGGGACTGCTGGCTGAGTGTTTCCTGCTCGGGACGTCGCTATGGAATCTTAACAGCCACCCTCCTAAATAAAGCACGTAGCACACTCGTGAATAACGCCGCACTAAAGAAAACGTGAGACAGGAGGCAACGGCTCGGCCCTTCGTTGTGTAAAGTAGGCCTTCATTGGCCCAATTATCATTTATAGGCCTTTACAGTCCTGAATAGTTGACTCAAGGTATCGTAAGGCTACATAATTTGGGACTACGAAACCTTTGACTCAATTTCGGACTTTTATTTGTAATTTCGGTTTTAAGTGACTAGCTTAACGTCCATTGGTTTATACACAATACAATAATTCAAATAATTGTATTGTTGGTCATTGGATTTTAACAATCGATTTTCGGTTTAATCCCAATGTTCGGATTAATCCAAAAATCGTGGAAATTTGTCACGTGTACAATGTTACCTAAATATGGTTTAACAAAGTCCTGTACTCTGAGAGAATATTTGGCCATTCCGATTCTCATGTTTGGATGAATGTAAAAAAGTCAATGCAACCTAGATATTAGTAAGTCCAGTTAATTGAGCCAATTCCAACCTATGTATTGCCATTAAGAGTGATTCCAGTTCGTGGAGCTGAGAACCCATTTAGAGAACAATTCATTGGAATGGTTGGCCCTGGTCAACGACACGACATCACTGCAATTCACAGGGTAAAACAATGCTGCCCGGGCTGAGAGTCACATTTCTACGCAATCCGCCAACCCTTCCCTCCGAAGCACTGGATCACAGGCGTGCTCAGTATGGATGGGACGTCGCATTTCACTGATTGTTGTGAATAATGCGTTTTAAACATCTAGGCAACTTTTGTCGACTTTTTAAGTATTAAGTACAGGTTTCTTGCCGGGTATCGCATACAGGACAGATGTCCCACATCTAACGCCATATGTGTGAATTCAAACCGCATATCTGAAATTTTGGGTCGACATAGGTTCGCGGCATATAAGCAAAATCGCACAAACTGAACCCGCATAAAGAAGGGGACTTGTATTTTTATGAATTCAAATCTTGTACTGGGAACTCTTTCGCTGATGGTCGACACAGGTTTTGTTTTCATGGCTGTGGCAATACTGCTCCTCTCAGATCCATATACAAATTACCACCACTCAGGAAATACGGAGGAATTGTGTTTTAAGAATTATGTGGAAAGCATTTATTAGCCGACATTCTAGACCAGGGGTCGGGAACCTTTTTGACTGGGAGAGCCATAAAAGCCAAATATTTCTAAATATATTTCATTGAGAGCCATATAGTATTTTTAACGTATAATAAATTAAATGTCTTACTTTTAATGCGACTTCTGGTGCTATATGGTTTTGCTGATGGCCTTGTAGTCAGGTTCATACGTGGTGAGGTTGAGCTTCATGCAGGCGTGACCCGTGAAATGTATCTTCAAAACTAATTTCTGTTTACTTTAAAATGACACAGTATTATTAAACAATATCACAAGTATTTTAAAATCAGTTCCAAACTGATTTTTTTATTTTTTTATTATTATTATTTTTTTCAACTCAAACTTGTCTGGGAGCCATATGCCGTCACTGGAAGAGCCATATATGGCTCGCGAGCCATAGGTTCCCGACCGCTGTTCTAGACGAAACCATGGGCAATGAATAACCCAGTACTCTGATTTGGCTATGCGAATTTGAACAAGTGGCAAATACATCCTGATCTCACATTGCAGCACTGTAATTTGTGACTCAAACCCAATACAGAGTAACCAAAGAAAACTAGAATTACAAATTATAGTACTGTAATTGATAATATAACCCGTTAATTTGAAATTAGTTATTGGCTGCATGGCTAATTACAAGTTACTACCACAACAACATCATTGTTGGCAACATGTTTAGTGCTGGCAGCACACGGCATAATTAAGATGCTTTGGAAGAGCATTCCCAAGTGTTATTGCAAACCTCTATACTCTTGACGAAGAATGTTGCCATTTTAATTCTCAAAATGTCTGCAGTCTCCATGTCACATGTTGTGGCCATTGAAAAACAAGGCAAGGTTTTTGTTACGCTCTATATAATGCATTCCTGTACAATTTAAATTGACGGAAGTGCAGAATATTTCTAAACATCCGACCTGGAAAGCCACCGAAATTTGGCCCGCAAACCCTGCCGAGTGCTGGCGAGTATTCAGTCGCGAGCTGCCTTTTTGCCTTCCCACACAAATACAGTGCCAGCCTCGTTTCCAGATGTTTCCTGTCTGGTAAGCCGCTTCCCCAACACTCTACATAGAATTCTTTTGATTCCTAGAAATGCATTCGATTTAACGGAAATGCCTAAAGGGTAAAACTGAGTGCGTACATTAATTATGTAATTACAATCATCTATATTGCAACAACAAAAACAGATCAATTACACTCCTTTATAAGGAAACATGCTCAGGTGATGTTACAGGCTATGACCCTGCCAGGCAGACTATACCAGTTGCAGACTGCACTCTACACCATGCAGAATGAAACGCATTTCATTTTAAACGTTTCCTGAATAACATAGTTTTTTATGCTTATGAATAGTTACCTATTAGTAGTTGTGGAGTAACAGACACAACCTTCAGTAATGAAAACTGAATAAACAATTTGGTATTCAAAGTAAAATTACTACACGTTACTAGCACATTGCATTTTGGGAAGAATAGTTTTTGTGATGTCAATGCATAATCCACTGAGTCTGCATGCCTGAGTGCTTCTATAAGTTCAATAATATCGATACTATAACTTGCCGACCCATCAATACGGGACATTTGTGAAAACTATCTGCAGATTACCCCTGCAGTCTAAATCAAGATGATGATTCTGAATAGGAAGAAACTAAGGGACTGCAGCTGCTCTACATCCCTGAACCTTGTACTAGGGGTAGAGTAATTGACGTGAGACATTTAAACAAAATGAGTTGTATATGCGAATGTCTTATTTAGCCCTTACTATCCAATTTTAATAAGAAAAACAATGTGAGGACGTACGCCATATATGAAACAAAAAATGAATGAGGTTTATCGAGAATTCAATAATACATCTACGTTTTAAGTGAAGGTGAGGTGTAGTTTCAGTGCTGTCAGAAGAACGGTAATCAATCTGAATACAAGGCAGCCTTCTGTCCTTTTGTAGCATGTTTGTTTGACTTCATGTTACACTATATAGTGTATACCATCCCATCCCTGCAAAGTACCAACATGCTCCCTTCCCATGCCTTCCGAGTGCGATCTTCACACACCTATCACCATACATGCATGCGGAGAGTAAAGTAACCAAAGGCTGCCTGCCACCTTCTCCACTGACCAAAGCCAGAAACAGTCAGTCGAGGTCTGTTCTTTTGGTTCTTTCGATAAAGTCACGTTGTGATTTGTTTTATTTTAATTTATTTCTACCCACGTGACTTTACCGAAAGTACCAAAGAGTATGGATTTCTGCAGCCACGAAAGCTTCAAATCAAGATCGAGGTCTGTTATTAAACGAACTACCTCGCCTGCAATAAGGAGGTCGTTGGTTTGATCCCGACTCTGACACCTGTATATTTTTGGAGTTTACGTGTCTCTCTCTCCCCGTGGTGGCGTGTATTTTTCTCTGGGTCTTCCGGTTTTTCTCTCCACATTTAGAATCAACACGTGTTTAGAGTATTTAGCTGCTATAAATATCCACGTGATAAGCCACTTCGTCGAGCTATCATTTGTGACCGTGTCGCTTCTGGAAAATACCTATAAAGCTCAATGGGATTTACTGGTCAAATTTTTAAAAAAAAGTTTCGTTTAAAACTGTGAGCATACTGTAATGCAGTTCAACACAATTACACCTGGTCTCAGTACACATCGATTAAATGCCGATCAAACATCGACACCAATTTCCGGACTGTTCAGGTAAAAACCGAATAGGTGGTAACCAAAGCGTAGTCGGGCGGGGATAAGGCAAAAATCTGTACCCAGCTATGGATTGGTACCTAATGTGCTTTTGGTTTCCTGCTTTTGCTCTTAAGCCTCAACAAGTGAGAACGAATCTTAAAGGCGTTCACTACATTGTACAGCATTTGCGATTCACTGCCCTCATGGAGGTTTTGAGAAGCTTGGCCTGAAAGCGAACAGCTATTATAAAAGCCATGTGTTCCGTTTGTCCGTCCGTTTTTCCGTCAACTAAAGTATTAGAGCATTTCAGAAGGCCCGAATCAAAAAGTTATAGAAAGTGGACCCTCCATTTCAGATGCGGGCGAAAAAGTTGATCCAACAGGTTTTAAAAAATTGTCGACCACCCCCAAAACAACATTTTCACTCCGCACTAAAAAAAAGGAATGTATTTTGTAGACATACGTGCCTACACACCCGACATGCAATCGAGTCCAGACTTCTTTTGTAGGCAGGAGCTAGAATAAGGCGGCCATGGACCGCCGAAATTCTCGTTGACTAAAAATTTTCGGATGTGGTAACATTGTACCATGGGGTGGCAGCATTGCATAAGACCTCAATTCACAACCAATAAGAATCTCATTCTCCCTTGTGAGCGCGCACAGCACAATCGTGCATTATGCCAGTAAACATGCAATGTTGAAAACCATTGGACCCAACATTTGCCCAGCGTTCCATATACACTTTGACATCTTCCTCAGTAAAAAATTCACGAACATTTATTTACGGAGTGGTTCGTGGCGTTACACTATGAGCCTGGCTACCTGAGTTCGATTCCTGGTCACGGCTAACATCAGTGGCAAAGTGGTATCTGAACCTGTCCTTAGCCCCCTTCATCAACCCACACTGACCAGTGTAGTGAAGTATGGCCAAACAAACCCCGGTGGCGGACATGACGTGGGGAGGCCTTCATCCAGCAGTGAATTAACAAAGGGTTGGACATTATTATTGTCATATACAGTAATACAATTTACTGTACATTGAATAATCACGGTTGGCTACGCACCTCCGATTAGCACGGTTGGCTACGTGCGGTGCGAAAGAAGTTCAACATGCATACAGTTAAAAATACATATGCCCATGGATAATTTTTGTACTTTATTATATCTGCACACAGATGTTAACATTTACATTCATCCAATTATGTTCTTGGCATGTTGATGCATAATTCAATATCATTCACCCAAGGGTGTCATACTAGGAGTGTCAATGATGAAACTGGAGCTAAGTAGGTTATCTTTGACAATGAAGGAGTGGGTTGAATTCTTTAGTGGCTTTCTACAGAATTTTGATTACAACATTACTGTTCCTGTAATATTATTCCGCACACTTGAAACCATACGTGAAGGATTTGCCCCAGCTCGGGGTGCTGTGTAGTAGTCCTGTCCATGTCTTCAGTCATGATCTATCCGCTGCTGGACGACGGTCTACCCAATGTGTCAGCATTTCTCAGGGTCTCGCTATTCACCGATCCATTTAGCGCCCCGCATATGAGCTGATTTCATCGCTCCATCACTTGGAGTGTGGCATTTTCAACCCCAGGCTGCATCACCGGCCCTGTATTATAGCCAGTTATTGTCAAGTCCAAAAATAATGGCACAATATTTAACAGCCGTGGTTGTTTTTCTGATATAGTTTGCTACTTTAATGAAGAACAGCCATAGCAACATAAATAACCTTTCCTTATGCACAATAGCTGGTGAAAGCTAGAACAATATTCACGATGGATTCTAGATTTGAAGCTTTCGTGACTGCAAGGATTCATATTCTTAGGTTTTTTCGGTAAAGTCACGTAGGTAAAACATCAAACAGCAACAGCGCCCACGCCGTCGTGCATTCTTTTGCCCCCCCCCCCCTCCCGATGCGTTGTACGTTGGCACTCCGTGCCGTCTTTGAGCCCCGCCCCCCCTCCCTCCCGATACGTTCCATTCATTGGCTACCACATTCTGATTAGCTCCCCCCCCCCTCTCCTCCCCCTCAACTTGCTTTTTAAGGGATTACATCTTGAATCATTGCCTCACTTGATGCAGCTAATCCGGCTGTAACGGTCCCCACCTGATGACGGAGACTTGTGTTGCCTCCGAAACGTCGTGATTTTTGTTTTATTTTATTTATTTTTATTAATTTTGATGTTTTACCAACATGACTTTACCGAAAAAACCAAAGAATATTCACGATGGAGACAAGCACATCCTATCGTTGCTCATTCTTTGCAGTGTTTAACATTTGCTTAAAATTCGTATAACATTGACTGTGTCGTGCCCTGCACTGTGTTTGTATGTACCATTAGCTTTAAACATATTCCAGTACAGTGTTGCTGCATCATCCTAACTCACTGACTCTTTTTTGCATGTGGGGAGTGGAGGCACAGGTGGTTAGCTCCACACCCACTCACGACCAATAGCAGTGTAGGATGTTCAGAGTTCCTCTACAGACAAACCACGCAAACTCAGCAAGGCATTGGAGAGCATTCATAAAAAAGAACGGACTCACAAGCACCCAAAGACGAACAACAGAATGTTTCAGGACCGTCTGCGTTATTCTTCCGACTCGCACGGTTGGCTATGTACGGCGCGAAAAGAAGTTCAACATACGTACGGCAACATTTAGGACACATTTCAATATTTTCAAACAACGGCAACGTGAGTAGATTAAAATTGATACTAGAATAGGTGATAATTTCACAATATGATTTGTTCCATTCATGATCGTGCTTTCCAAAGCATGTTACGTTTATGGAAAACAGAACTTTGCCACGAATATATTAGGGACCAAGCAAGTATTCTGCTGTCAGGAAATGTAGCATGAAACAAATACAATTTGCCAGTTAATCTCAACAATATATAACCATTAAACAATTTACAATATGTAACTTATGACCAACATATTAAGATAAAAAAATTAAGATGCCAGGTAACGAGAATATTTAAACAATAAAATTATGTTTTTTTAAAAAAATGTTTTTTAAGCAATTTAGTTGCCGTTGGGAATATTTGCGTGGTTATTTTCTCCATTCACGGCATAGCCTGATAGTCATTATACCACCGCTCCACCCCAATAAGTGCGTACAAGCTAAACATCAACATTCGTGTACAATGTGTGCTAAACAATCAGATGCATCTGTCAGAGGGACAAAATTGTAAAGCACAACAGAGTGTGTTGTACCTAGGGCAGTTATTGAAAAATGAACCGAGGTCAAAGTAATTAAATAAAAATTAGGATTAGAACGGGTTTGGAGTTTTTAAACTTTAACTTGATTGTGGAAAGCAACGAAACGTTCTTAATCAGTGTGTATTACCTGCAATGATGTCTGGATTAAAGAGATGGACACGGATGAAAATTATGAACTAAAAAGTACACAAGCAAGCATTGGGGAGACACGGGATTAGGACCGTGTGGATTGGCACGCACCCCTAGAAGAGATGATGGCCGGAGGGGTGGGGATAAGTGCTGAGTCGTAGCCTAAGGGGACACGCACCCAAGAGGACGTCCCCAAAAGAGATGCAGCGATGAGATCGGCACGTGGACAATGTAATGGGGGGAGACAGCGTCAGACGCTGTCTCCCCGACAGACCTGGTCTTCACCTGAGGACGGCTGCTTGCGTTGTGGCCGAAACGTCGTGGGAATTATTTTATTATGTTTTATTTTTATTATTGTATTACTTCCCTTCTACGTGACTTTACCGAAAGAACCAAGAAGATGAATCCCTGCAGTCACGAAAGCTTTAAATAGAAATTTTATGGGGGGATTGTTGAATATCGTGGGACCAGTGCCAGATTAAATTAGTGCAGGGCATATAGCATATGTTATGAAGGGGCCGTAAACAAAAAAAACACACAAATATTAAAACACAATTTTTTTACTTGCATAGTAAAGTAATTGTATTTTTTCATTTGCTATACAGCCAGATAATACGACAAATTGCTAACCTTAAACACCCATTCGTTCATAAAAGTTGAAGGCAGTACTGTATAGCACTATAGTAATAGAGCAAGTGCAGAATCACTGAACCAGAATTGATAGCTTGAAAGCATTTAGCGTGGGGCCCTTTAAAGTGCGGTGCCCGTAGCATTTGTAGCTACTGCGTGGAACCATGAAGGATGGGTGCTGACTTGGGGAGGCCTTCATCCAGCAGTCGATTAATCAAGGGCTGATGGTGATTGTAGCCACGCTTCTAAAACAACGCACGTAATATAGATTACAAGGAATGATGTGTTTCAACCATATCTTGAACGCTTTAATGGGCATGGCAATCTGGGAAGCTTTTAAGATTGCTCATTAACACTATGGAGTCCAGACAAGGCTGAGCCAGCAATACTTGGAAGTCCTTAGTCCAGGCATGTTTTAAATTGATGTAAAACACAACGTGTGCACTTATTAAGGCAATGCAGCTCAACAAGTAAAAAGTAGGCAATTTAAATTCATAGCTAATGAGACTATAAACTACATTCAAACTGGGAGGCACGAAAGATTGACCCCTAACAGTTACTTCCTATGCTTATTCACTTCTGTCTTCACACCCGGCTCAGCACACGCTGGCGGGACTATGTCGCCCGGCTGGACCTGGGAACGCCTGGGAATTCCTCAGTAAGAGCTAGAGTCTGTGTAGCAGTGCTGGAGTCTGTCGCCAGGGAAAGGGAGGTCTGGACCACCCTCTACAAAGTCACTACAATGGTAGTAGAATGTACTGTTATTTTAGATGTTGAGCCCTTTGAACGTAGCCTACGGGAAGCATTTGTTTTTATTGCTCACAACAGTAGGTGGATGTGGCCTAGTCAGCCAGTCTTTTGATATTATCGTGCAAAACAGGTTCCGCTTAATGAATAGGTGGCATGATGATGTCATCGGCAATGGATGTGTGAAAAGAGGCCACTGGCAGAAATGGAACTCTTAATTCCGTATATGGAGAGGGACAGGCATTGAAGCCTTCTGGTCGGTTTACATCTTTCGTAATGACTGCCAGAGGTGTGGACTCGAGTCATGTGACTTGGACTCGAGTCAGACTCGAGTCATGAATTTGATGACTTCAGACTCGACTTGGACTTGCATAACAATGACTTTGTCCCACCTCTGAGGTGTGGACTCGAGTCATGTGACTTGGACTCGAGTCAGACTCGAGTCATGAATTTGATGACTTCAGACTCGACTTGGACTTGCATAACAATGACTTTGTCCCACCTCTGAGGTGTGGACTCGAGTCATGTGACTTGGACTCGAGTCAGACTCGAGTCATGAATTTGATGACTTCAGACTCGACTTGGACTTGCATAACAATGACTTTGTCCCACCTCTGAGATGTGGACTCGAGTCATGTGACTTGGACTCGAGTCAGACTCGAGTCATGAAATTGATGACTTCAGACTCGACTTGGACTTGCATAACAATGACTTTGTCCCACCTCTGAGGTGTGGACTCGAGTCATGTGACTTGGACTCGAGTCAGACTCGAGTCATGAATTTGATGACTTCAGACTCGACTTGGACTTGCATAACAATGACTTTGTCCCACCTCTGAGGTGTGGACTCGAGTCATGTGACTTGGACTCGAGTCAGACTCGAGTCATGAATTTGATGACTTCAGACTCGACTTGGACTTGCATAACAATGACTTTGTCCCACCTCTGAGGTGTGGACTCGAGTCATGTGACTTGGACTCGAGTCAGACTCGAGTCATGAATTTGATGACTTCAGACTCGACTTGGACTTGCATAACAATGACTTTGTCCCACCTCTGAGGTGTGGACTCGAGTCATGTGACTTGGACTCGAGTCAGACTCGAGTCATGAATTTGATGACTTCAGACTCGACTTGGACTTGCATAACAATGACTTTGTCCCACCTCTGATGACTGCATTCCAGATAAGAGCGACACCCATTGTAACTATGAAACGAGCCACAGCGTGTTACACCGTGCTTAAGAGGAAAGCAATTACCTTTGTGTTTCACGAGCGATCAAAGAGAGGTGATTGGATGCGGTAATTGTGCTAGCGACACTCGGCACCACTGCGCCCACTTACTCCATCACATCACGTGATACACGTCACATCATGGAGCAAAGCCGCATCAGTGTGTATAGCGATCGATGTGATCGCATCGTTATCCTAACATGTGAGTGCAGACAAAAGAGGGGCACTACTGTGGTACTAAAATAAAGGCGTACTAAAGTAAAGTTGTGTTAAAATATTATAATTACAGAGTGAGTGGTTTTGTTTCACGGGTTTCGATTACTGAGCCAGCGCTGCTAGGATTTGTGGTTTCACATCTCGACAACCACCCATGATTAAGATGGGTTGACAAGTCACGTGAGTTGATCTCTTTGCCTCGTCATCCAATGACCGTGCAAAAATATGTTAAATGTAGTTTTCTACTTGATTTGGCGAAATTTCAGCTCTGAGATTTGAAAAATGTTGGTTTGACTTGAACACAAACATTTATGTCGTTGCAGGATGCATGATAAATAGTCCCCATAATTATCATCATCAGCACCACCACCAATTCCCAATTCACTGCTCGAATGAAGACCGCATACTGTCACCATCCTTTACGGTCTTGCCAAGCTAACAAACAAAACAACTACGATCAAATACCTTTTCATAGTCTGCAAAAGCCAGGAATAATGGTACATGACATATGTTTGTCTTTTCGAGAATCTGATTTATTGTGCTTATATGGCCAATAATACATCACCTTTTCTAAACCCAGCTTGCTGTAAAATGTCCATGATTTAATTCCCTCTAGTCTTCGTGAACAATTCATATGCAGGTTATAGGAGGTTAATGGGCCTGTAATTTTTATTTATTTAATTTTGTGCCCTTATTGTGACAACCGGCCAGATGGCTGAGCAGTAGAGCGAGCGGCTCGCAGTTGAAAGGTTGCGAGGTCAACTCCTGCTTGGTGTTTGACTGAGCCCATCATTCCTCGGGGGGGTTTATAAAGTGAATACCACCTTTTGGGAAAGTCAAAAGTGATTTACGTCAATAGACTCACCCTCGCCATAGGAATGTGGAATTCCTACGACCACTTTGCTCAGGGCTGTAAGCAAAAGATGATCAGCTCGCGGTGCTCATTTGAGCAGGGAAGTCACTTTGATTTTGTGGACAAAAAGATTCACATGAAGAGATCTCAGAGGACGTGCTGTAAACGTCTGTTTCCGCCCGCCGTTTTCTACCACACAGCTTGCACTGCTGTGTGAGCATTCTGAATTTTGTGTCCCTCGATATGATGCCGATAGCACAGTTCGCAAGGTATATGTTAACATGTATTTTATTTACGGTTGCAGCTTTGAACTATTACACTTCCGCTTGGATTAATGCCATGCTGAAAGCAGTAATGCAGTGTAGGAAAACGTTGCAAAGCATCGTTGGTATTGGCAGGAGCTGGCATGTCCTCTAACTATACGTAAAGTGCTTCTTTCACCCTTACACGTCCTTGTGATGAATGATTAATGCCTTATGCTGTTGAATATCAAGAAAATAAACCACCTGCACATCATGAAAAAGCGCATTTACAGATGAAAGTGGCAATAAGTTTTTCTTAATGAGCGTTGTTAGCGCTCCCCTGTGAGACATAGCACCATGATGGTTGTTGATGCGCTTACATCGGCTGGGATGCCCGTAGAGACAGGAATAACTCGATCGGCCGAGTTTGTCTGCTTTTCTCATCATGACACCTGTCCTCAAGCCACAGACAAGGCAGCAGAGACTCCGTGATCTGCACACTTTGTTTCATACTTGGGAGTTAAATTTAGGGTTCGAACAAATGATGAGTTCAGTGTACTCCCACGGCGAGTCTATAGTTTGGGGAGAATGTGACGAGTGGCAGCTAAATATGTTCGTGAATGTTGCGCGTTTATTGCCGCCTTGAAAACGTCCACCATTTTCACCACAACGTTCAATGGGAATTAAGTACGTGCAGGAAGTTTTAAGGGCGCCACGGTGGCGAGATGTTAACTACTTCTAGATTTGAAGCTTTCGTGACTGCAAGGATTCATATTCTTAGGTTTTTTCGGTAAAGTCACGTAGGTAAAACATTAAAATTAATAAAAGTAAAATAAAATAAACCACGACGTTTCGGAGGCAACACAACCGTACCTCTCCATAACAAAGGCTCACCCTCTTAAGCCTCACCTTACCATATGAATAATAAGTGTGCTGTACTTGGCCCTTACCCCCCCCCCCCTTCTCCAACCATTATATACACGGAGTGGTAGCTCCTGCAATCTCTCATTTACTTGATACAGCTGCCGTGGCTGTGACGGTTCCACCTGAAGACTTTACCGAAAAAAACTAAGAATATGTTAACTACCTCGCCTGGTATACAGGAGGTCGTGGGTTCTATCCCGACTCTGTCACCTGCTGTATATTTGGATCTTGCACGTCTCTCTCCCCGTGGTCGTGAGGATTCTTCTCCGGGTCCTCTGGTTTCTCTACATTTAGAAACGTGCGTTTAGAGTATTTGGCTGCTATAAATTTCCACATGATGATAAGCCACTTCGTTGAGCTATCATTTGTGGCCAGGTCACTTCTGAAAAAAATACCTATATAGCTCAGTGGGCCTTACCTGCTAAGATAAAAAAATATATATATAGTTTATATGAACGTAAAGAAGGCTGAAAAAGGTGGGTTGGGAATAAATATGGGCCAAACAAAGGTCACGTAATAACAATTAGCGAAAAAATTGTAAATGTCTGTCTGGGTGACACAGCTGGAAAACAAAGTCGAGTACTGTACGTGTGCCACGGCAATTATGGAAGGTAGACGAAAGTAAAGCTAATTGAAATGAGAGGCAGACGAAACCAAGTTGAAGAACATTGGTAAAGCTGCACTTGATGATGAAATGTAATATAGGCTAAAGAATAAAGTTTGTACTGAATGCGTACGACATTACCTGCTATGACATGGACATTGTCATTGAAAACAAAACTGAAAGGTGTGCAAATAAGTATGCAGAGTTGTACAGGGTGGTACAGATTTCTTGTGACCCCCATTTAATTCTCTAGAACCTAATATGTTTGTATTCCAATGGATGTGTAATGTCAGCAATATAAAAATGACATGTACTAACTTTGTAAGTATTTTCTGGTTCGCATTTGGTACAGTATCCTATGAGAAATTTTACACAACATTGCCAGGTCAACTTAAGAAAATTTATTCAAATGAATAACATCCAGTGACGGAGATGGAGCAATGAAATGCAGGTGTTTGGTGGATTGTTACATGAGAGGTGGTGATGGCTTGGGGCGATCTTAGTCCAGAAGTAGATTGATCATGAATTCTGCGGTCGTCTGGAATGCTCTTCCTTCGGATTTACTAAGCCACTGGAGCTATGCACTTTTAAATCTATATTGAAAACTCATTCCTTTAGAACTGCTTGAATTAGCACGGTTGGTTACGTACGGTGTGAAAAAAGTTCAACATACATATATACATGATGATGATACGATGCAATGTGTGATGCTTGAATATAATATCTTATTCAACTGTATAACACAGCGGGATCTTTTCAATCATATTCCAAGTGTATTCATCTCCTGTGCACAACCCAATCTGCATGATTTCACGATGCATGTGCGGCCACATGCAGCCGACTGTGTAATTACCAGAGTTGAATTGCCAGGTTTTCAAAATACAGTCTTTTATATTCTGTATTCTTCACATGTGAATTAAACAAAAAGTTGATTTGAAGATTGTGAGTCAAATAATACAGTGTTCTCTTATATCCCACGGTTATACTACATGCACACAGTACAGTAGTTTACTTTAAAATCATATATTATTCATTCTATATAGTAAGCCTATAATGATTCAGTCATTCTCCTGAGGATTAAATGCATTTCCACAATTTAAGGTCACGATTCAATGCGAGAATCAATTCCCAAATGTGTTTTAGCCTAAAGGCATACGAGCATACAATACATAGACTATGCATATCTTTCAAATAATCTATTTAAACTACATTTCGTGTACACGTGTAGCAAGTGGTCTTGGCCAGGTCATTAATGACTTGAATTAATTTGGCATACTTCCAGATCGGAGGCTCAAAACATGTTTTATTGAGAGGTGATAAATAATGTTTACAGTGTGTTCAGAGGTGTGGCCCCTGTTGTGGATTAAGAGGCTTACTGAAGTGATTTCAGAAGAGGTTTTGTGATAGAATCTTCCATGACCATTGTCTGATACAGGGCAATATACTCCTATCTTGGGGGGTCCTAAATGTCTCGCGACTTTATGCCAATTGAACATCACTGAGAAAAATAAATAAATGACCAAAAATAATCTGTATATCACGTAGATGAAAAATAATAAGAAAAAAATAAGAAAATGAAAATAACTAAATTAAATCACGACGTTTCGGAGGCAACACAAGCTTCCGTCATCATGTGGAACAGCCACAGCAAAATCACTGTCGTGAATCTGCATTTTATTTAGGATTTTTACTTTGCTTTTTTTCATTTGAATAGTTTTGTTGGCTCCATTATCCCAAATGTAAACTTCGCTTGTAATTTGCAGAAATTGTAAATACAGCAATCATTTATCACTCCGTCAATTTGAATATTCATCATTCTCTTAAGAATTGATTTGAAATGATGCATGGACGCATCATTACATGCTTAATCTAATATGATCACTTTCTGATTCCATTTAGAAAAAAAGCTTGAGCAGAAATCTACCACTTTTCTCACATCTCTTGTTCTTAGTATATTTCATGTTCTAATATAAAAAGTGAAAAAGCAATAGTGCAATTAGTAATGCTTTAAAAAAAAACTAATTGCAACACAGTTGGTTGTAATTTTACATCAAAGGAGTCAGTAGTGTAGCTTCTGTCGGCAGAAGTACATTTAATCATTTGCCGCGTTGACATCGTGAAATTGAGGTCAGAGCAGACAGGGGTGCTCAAAGGAAATAATAACCCAAGGTAGATATATAAAGTGAGGCTTGGAAGTAGATCATATAACTGTCATCTTTGCTGTACAATATCCTATTTCTTTATTGCCCATGGGCCAGAGCAGAAATCGATAGCACGAAAGGAAGCACAAAGTTTAGTAGCCCCGATTTAATTACATGGCTAATAAGGACAAATTACTTGATTTAAAAAAACACACTGTTTTCAAATGGTTATCACATAATTCACTTCTATTGGTCACATCAAGAAATTATAACCACCAAAGTCAAGCCACCTCAGGTGGTACCGACAGGTATACATATCTCGGTCTGGGCTCATGGACTTTGATCAGTGGTCTGATGGACACGGAACACAAGCTGCTGTTTTGCTCCGTGTTGGCACTAACCCAGGTGCTTTAAAGTCTCGTCTCGCGATCAGCCTGTGGCTTGCCGGAGGAAAAGAAGCTGATAGTCCAGTGAATGATGATGCATTTGCCACCTGCGAGCGCTGGGTTGTTATTGGCAGTCCGTTGCTCGGCTTTAAATTGGGTGTTTGCCGGTTGCACAGTTCTCCAATTTGACGAGACCAAGAGATCCGTTGGACGTTATGTCGTATGTTCACTCATTTTCTACAGAACGTATTGCTTATTTTATTCCAGCACACATACACACGAAGCAAACTTTGTAACTGTATACACGTTTCCTCATAAACCTTGTGGTATTGTTTTATAATGGTCATTATATTGAGCGAGTAAATTGAAGTAATGTATGTGGATTGACAAGTCTACGTGACTTTACCGAAAGAACCAAGAATATGAATCCCTGCAGTCACGAAAGCTTTAAATCAAAATTTAAATCTACAGCCCGTTTGTTAATCCACTGCTGAATTTAGGTTTTCCCACACAATGTTGGTCTTTGGGGTTTGGTTGACTTTACTTCACCATGCTGGTCAGTGGGGGTTGGTGAAATTGGGGAGATCCAGGAAACTCACCTCTGATGTTAAATGTGACCAGAAATTGAACTGGGGTTAGCGGGTTCATAGTGCTAACCGCTGCACCACAATCACCCATTATGTGGATGGTTAACAGGAATCCAAAATAAGTAGAATAGAGAGTCAAGTGTAATAACCAAATTTAAACAAATACATGGTCGGTCGAATTGTTTTAGTATTTTCATTGCATCACAACAGACGTATGGGGAATTGGTGACACAATCGTATTCATTGAGATATTTATTTAATTTCCACACCAATTCCCATTAATTGACTATATTTTTGTAGCAAATGCTCTTGCAAAACAATACATTACCCATATGCACAGGACAGGATGGCCTTGGAGACCACTGGCCTACATTGTGGAATTCATGATTTGTGCTCAGCTAGCAAAATAACACTGCCGTACAGATTGATTTGAAAACATTTTAAAACATTATATCAGAACCAATTATGAACAGAAAACGGAAGAAAAATTAATCCCTATGAAAGATGTGAGTTTTAATATACACTATTGAAAGTGCAGTTCCGTACTGTATTAGATTTTCTATTAGTTCATTATCACAATATTATGTTTAAATTATTGTACATCGCTGTAAACCTTTAAATTGCACTTCATATCTTTGCAATTTTCATCAATTTAAGATGTTTTTTTACGAATCTGTCAAACTACATTTTTTTATTAATAACTTGTATGAATCTATTACATGCGAGCCACAATGATGTATCGTCTTACTTTTACGGGCACAACAACATCGCCTATGCCAGTTACAATACAGTGTTGTTGCCCTTTTGTCCTGTTTAAATCCAGAATCATTGCACACATTTTTATCAGAATTTTCACGAGAATTGTTTCAAACAGAACAAAACAAAGCAAAGCTTTAACGTTCTTATTTAATAAAATATCATATTGTCCAATAACTAAAGGACAGATTAAGTTGTCTAGAGATAATTGGCATGGAACTGTAATTATCTTCCACAATCATACATCAAAGGGCATGTCAGGGTACAGAGTTTTTTTTTTAAATTGATAGCCCCAGTGAGACATCCAATCTGAAAGGGTCACTTAATGACTCTGTCGTAGCTCTATCCTTTCAAAGCAATATATCCCGACTGCTATTAAACAAGCCAGAAGCACGATACTGCAGGTAGTGTCCTGCCAAACCCCCCATCACCACCACATTATTGTCCACAGTGGTAAGTGGAACAATTGTAGTTGTGATGAATACAATTTTGTTTTGCAGAGCAACATTAATAATGCCTATATACAGGGCTCTGTCAACATTCTGTTGATTGAAAGCCGTTTCATGGCATGGCCATCATGGGGGTTGTTTGACTTGGCCACTGATTATTGCGGATTGGTCCAATGCGGAGATCACGCATACTTGCCAATGATGTTAGCTGTGGTCAGGAATCGAACTCAGGTGACCAGGTTTTAATATTAGCAAGCGTTTTTTAATGATACGTTTATTCATAATTTAAGCGAATGTTATTGTTATAATGCCTTTCGCAGGTTAAGACAGGCATTTAAAACATGTCCATGGACACCGCAGTCATTGTGTTGTGTGCACTGTTGTCGATAGCAACGTGTTGATGGGTGTTAAGTTGATCGACATCAAATTACACTGATGCGAAATTGATGCCGTTCATAATAAAGGGGGTTTCTTTGGGGGGGGTAGGGGAAGTTAGATCTCGTCAGTATAAATGTGTCGTTTACCCACCACCACCCGACACAGCCGATTAGTTACTATTCCCGCCCACCCAGTGTGTTGGAGAGTAAATCCACAACATTGTAAATGTTTCGAATACTGTAACATTTCGCTGGTAATTACATCCAGCATCATCGGACGATTTTTTTGTTTTGGCAGAATTAACGGCGTTGTCTCTACCCACCCCCTCCCCTTGCACGAGTAAAAAAAAAACTCGTGCACATTTAACAAACAAACACGCTGCGCATTGCGTATGTATTCCCTCGCCGGTGTTTGACACATCTCCGTAGCGACGGGATGATGTCACGGTATCCTTGGCGACCGAATTATTTTTTTTGTTCTCTTTGCTACCCACCGAGGCCCCCCCACCGCCACCACCGCCACCCCCTCTAGGGCCACTGCTGTGAGCGCCAGTCACTTCCCTTGCCTCTACCGGCGCCCGAGACACTGCTCAAGTGTCAGCCCCAAATCAAATGGAAGGCCACTGCAGAATTTCTCTTACCCGAGGAGGCCACCTGCGGTCCTTGCTCAGCGGAGGAAGCGCTTCCACGTACAGCGTGGCATCGGTGTCTTTGTTGGTATTATGCTGTTGTGGAATCGTTATTATCCTGCATCGGAGTCGTTCAGCCACCGCCACCACCGCCATCATCACTAGGCATCATTTTATCCGCTGCTGGCTACGTACGGCACGAAAGACGTTCAACATACATATTGTACATACATCCCCAAGCTATTACCATCGCTCACGGTTCTGATATCTAACAATCCACCTAGTACCGGCACATGAGCTGATTTCATCACTCCATCTCCTCCATGGACTGAACCCTCTTGGAAGCAGCATGTTCCTCGGCTGCCACCGTTATAACATGGAACAATGGGCCATCATCCCTTCTCGCGATAACGTGTCCTGCCCAAGCCCATATTGACTTTTCTTCACAGTTCTAATTGCGTTTCTTGTCTTCACATGTTCTCTCGTCCATTTCTGTCTCAACGTATTTACAAGCATTTTGTTTCGATACACTTGCTGACTCGTTTTACGATGCTACCCGTGTATACTCACATGTACACTGGGCAGTGTGTTCCTTTTCCCATCCAGTACGTAACCTAGAAATGAAGTGTGTTGAGGTAAATGTGTGTAATGTGTTTTTCTAGAGGTGTATTTTTCAAAATTTCCACTTTCACTCACATATATCCAAACGCCTTCTTAAACTTTTACGAGATGTGCCAATTACTATAAAAATACCGCATTTTTGTTCTTATTTTTCCAAACTTTATAATTCCCCCCCCAAAAAACGCCACACTGAGACTTTAACGCATTATAAAATGCATCCAAAGAGATTTACAATCCAGTGTTACAAACACATCAGACGCAGCAAAGGTTAAAACCAACAAGCCGTTAAAACTACACACGCAAGATGTAAATCTGCATTCAGAGTAAGATCTCTGTTTATTACTCTGGCCACAGTTTCTGACAGGTACAAATGATTCAACACAGATACAAGGGCAATATGACATTGTCGTTTTAAGAGGGCATCCTTCCCTACTGGCGCCGAGTAAACCACGTTGCCGCTCATCGGGGGGACCTGCAATTCCCTGCGATGCATTTCCTGTCCGGGACAAGTTCAGCACCAGACGTTCATATCGGAACACAGTGGGGAGATTAAATATTAACTTGTTAGCTGGCAAGTCGTTTGGGTGTAGTTTCTCTCCCTGGTGGCCCGGCCTTTGATTACACTGTCCCTTAATCATATCACTGGGAAGAATGGCCACAGGTCAACCAGGAACTCCCACACAAGGGCAATCTGGGACACGTGTGTGTCTTCGAGCTCCTGATCCACACACACACACAGTAGCGGTAGCCTTAAGTAATAATGGTTTATAAAAAGCGCTGAAATTGTTTGTTCATGCCACGTCTGGCAGAAGGGCCTCAAATAAACGGAGCTCTTTAGTGCGACTTTTGATGGTATTTGGCCTACTCTTCCACGTTTGTCGGACGTCTTGGAGAAGGTGGGAGTAGCCACACTTTTCCCCACCACATATGACCCTGCCGTCGACTAACTGTGGCGCAACCCTTCGTACTGCTGGGGGTATTTAATCAACTTTCTCATCGCTACGACTGCCCTGCCGGGCCACTAAAAGGCGACCTTTGAATTGCAAGTCCAGTGTGCTCGCCGTTACACACCACAGCAGCATTCCGCATGTGTGTACTGGACATATATTACCGTGTGTATTCAAATATTCAATTCGAGTAATATATCTTGAGATGGGACGTGTAGGCGGTGGATGTATTGTTGATTCGTGTGACTGCGAAGGGATGGCAATGACATGGGGAGGCGTTCATCCAACGGTGGATAAGTCACAGCTGGTAATGATATTGGAGAATTATTTTTACATCTCCATGTATAACTTATTCCTAACTTACGCCTTGACAAGTAACTGCGTGATGTTTAGCAGGATATTTGTTGCTTACGTTCGTTCATATCACCACATCTAAGAGCCGTACACTTTGTACAGGCTATAGGTAAATATCATAATTATCTACAGTATTAAAGTAGGGACAAAAAACATTAAAAAAGCTAAACTTCTTGGTTAGACCAAAAGTCATTAATCCGTTTGACATAAACAAAACACCGACGAACAAAAGTGTGCAACTGTAACCTTTCCAACCTCGAAAATGTACACGCAAAGATAATTGTTAAACACTTTTTTACCCCTTCCCCCCCCCCCCCCCCAGTAAAATTCATTATGTTGAGAAAAATCAGTCTCGTAATTTTGTTCCTGTTTAATTTTCAATTTGAATGTAGCAGTGCCCTGCTCTTTGAAAATGGGAACATTCGAGGTCACCTTGTTAAATGCGACGATGTCAAATGCGTTTCACTTCGGCAAGAGGCACACTCGTGTATAAATATGCTCCCATGTGCTGTACTTCTCCGGAAGTCTGCTGATTGCTCCAGGATATGAGTCATTAATCATCACCTCTTAGATGACTGATATAATTGGGAGCCTCAATTCATTTGCCCTACTTATTTTTGCAACTTTTATCCTCTTTTTGTCCTAATTGGCATTCATTATGGCCACATATGATGACCTAAAAAAAAACCAGCACAGAATAACTGCAAGGATGAACAAATGTTCTACTCGGCACGAACACAATAACCGCTTTCAAACTCTTAGTTCTTTCGGTAAAGTCACGTAGGTAAAAAATGAAATTAAAATTTATAAAAAATAAAATAATAAAATCCCGACGTTTCGGAGGCAACACAAGTCTCCGTCATCAGGTGGGACCGTCACAGCCAGATTTGCTGCATCAAGTGAAAATCTGGCTGTGACGGTCCCACCTGATGACGGAGACTTGTGTTGCCTCCGAAACGTCGTGAGTTTATTATTTAATTTTTTATTAATTTCATTTTCATTTTTTACCTACGTCACTTTACCGAAAGAACTAAGAGTATGAATCCTTGCAGTCACGAAAGCTTCAAATCTAGAACCGCTTTCAACTCTCATTAGGAAGACCTAATTCCAGAACTAGCGCCCTCTCTCTTCCAAACCCTGCCATTGTGTTTAGCGGTGGTGAGCGCACTGCTGCACAAACCCGACAGCTTGAGTTCAATTCCCAGCCACCGCTGTCCTTGAGAGTTCAATTCCCAGCCACCGCTGTCCTTGAGAGTGTTGATATCTTCAAGACAAATCTTATATCTGTGTTTTCCACACTGGCTCTTGCAGAATGATTCTAATTTTAAACTTGATTTGAAGCTTTCGTGACCGCAGGAATTACTCTTTGGTTCTTTCTCTGTGTTGCATTGCATTACATTTCCAAAACATTTCCTAAGTTTGTTTTTTCAAACGGCCTATTTCTCTCTCTAAAATTTACCAGGCTCTCATAGGTCCATTCGCTCTCTCTCTCCCCGACCGCTTCGGGGTGAATTTCCACACATCTCTCTGTGTGTCTCTGTTTGTCAAATTGCACACTTAACTTCTAATTTTAGCAATCTTTGGAGATCGTAATCAACCAGGCTATGCGTTAACTGTGTGTTAGCCGACTCTCTGTTGCATTACATTACATTTCCAAAAGATTTGCTAAATTTAGTTTTCTCAAACGATTTCTCTCTCTAAAAATTTACCAGGCTCTCATAGGGCCATTCGATCTTCTTCTTTCCCTTGGTCGCTTCGGGGTGGATTCATTGACATGCTAATTTCTCTGCTCCAGCAGCAGCCACCAGCAGACCCACCTCTCTCTCTGTCCCCCCCCCCCTCTCTATTTAAGGCCTCGACACAGAGGCATTGGGTCTCTGTGTGTCTATGTTGTGTGTCTCTCTCTGTGTGTCTGTGTTGTCTCTCTCTGCTTGTGTGTCTGTCTGTGTGGCTGTGTTTTGTCTCTATCTCAAATTAGTTCTACCTGATGACGGTTGCTTGTGTTGCAATCGAAACTTCGTACTCTATTATTTAATTGATTTTCTTCGTGACTTTACCGAAAGAACCAAAGAGTGATTCCTATTTTCTTGTCTGCTGATTTTGTTGTTTCATATATTGCTCTTCAAATAATCGTATTGTAATTTATGTTCATGCAGGAATGCGCACTGAGATACAGTCCAAATACAAAGAGCAATGCAAATAAAGAATTATTATTTATTAATGGAAAATAAAAGTATTTACTTTTGGCTCTTCGAGTATACATTTCACATTCATCATCAGCCTCACTCACATGCCAAGCTCGGCTGCGTGTGTGTATGCTTTCGTATGATACAAATGGATTTAGACGTGTCATCAACAAAACAACAAAATGAATCTGAAATGAAGCGGGTCATATTCGCTTCGAGTGAATCAGGAAGTAAGCAAGTGACTCTGGGCGCTGTGAAGGTTATCTGAAGGTTGCAGAGCACACGAAGCTCCCTGAGAGGTAACCGCAACATTTAAAATCCCAGTCTCCCCTGGAATAACAAACCCAACCCTGCAAAAAATATCTATTTTAAAAGGGGGTCATTTGAATTATAATCAGGTGGTGGGGAGAGCGGGGTTGGAGCACAACACGTGTAATGTGGAACAAGCTTTAAACATGTTAAACGCTAAATAGGAATGAGTAACGATGCAACGATGTGATTTGATGTTTTCTATCGTGCGTACTGCTCTACATCTATGTATGTGAGGAAAGGCTGCGCCAACATTTGTTGACTGGACCATAAGAATTTGGAAGGGAAGACTGAGCCTTCAGTAGCGGGGGGGGGGGGGGGGGCTCCGCACCCTCCAGCCCCCCCCCCCACCACCTAACACTACAGGGTTGCATTGAACTATAAGAATGTCTGAAATGTGAATGATCTGCATCCACCCCTGATTTTCCAATGAAAAATGTAGTGGCAGGGCTTCGGCAATAAGGCGGCCCATTATAAGACGTGAAAGGTATTTAATACGGTACAGTACTTTCATTTGATTGATGTGGTATTTTCATTGTAATGTTCATCGTGAGCCATGAAATGGTCTCACCATTATGCTTCATATTAAAAATGCACACGAATAAGTTAAAGAATTTACAGCCCTTTGCCAATACAACCATTGGATGAAGGCTTCCCCCATGCAGTGTTCGGCCATGGAAGTTGTATGACCATCTTCTTGGTTCTTTCGGTAAAGTCATGTAGAAGGGAGATAATAAAATAATAAAAATAAAACATAATAAAATAATACAATTCTCACGACGTTTCGGCCACAACGCAAGCATCCGTCCTCAGGTGAAGAACATGTCTGTCGGAAAGACAGCGTCTGAATGAACACCACCAAGCTTGGCAGCGTATATTTAAGCTGGGTTAGGGGGGGAAGAGCGCCTTGACTTTACCGAAAGAACCAAGAAGATGAATCCCTGCAGTCACGAAAGCTTTAAATCAAAATTGTATGACCATACTTCACCACGCTGGTGAAGAGGAGGGCTCCAGGACTGCTTGAGTGATCACTCGCTCCTGAGCTCAACTATGGCCAGGAATCGAACTCTCCGACGCCGATCTTAGAGTGCAGTGAGTAAACCACCGTTCAGCTGCTCAACTCGTGATGTGTCCATGTGTAGTGAGTTCCCAGGGAGACCGACGACATAGTTGAGGCACACTCTTTTATTTAACCAAAAGGCGGTAACACAATACTTGAAGGGGTAACGGCCCCTTCACCCGTACTCAATGGGAAACACCCCTAGCACTATTTCCCCTGACCGTCCTATTGCCAGTCCTCCGCTATGAGTGCTACGGGAGGCTATCTGATCCGGCCCTGGTCAAGCACGGATCCAGGCACCCAGCTAACCAGGCCGTGCTCTTACAAGAGCAGAGGTCCTGGAGCTCTTGGGGCCGCGCCACTGGCTTGCCCTGCTCGGCCCTGACAAGGACAGCGAGCCAGGGGAGTCCCAGGGCCTATTCTGCCGGTCTTCAGTCTTCTCTGGTAAGCTTCTCACACACTGGCCCCGAGCCCTCTGGCTCCCTGCCTTTTATAAGAATCCTCTCCGAGTGGTGGGGCTATGGGGGCTCACAGTGCCCCCATGGCCCCCCCCAGGGTTAACCGATGCGGACGTGGATGTAGACACCCGTGTGTGGGTGCAGACACCCTTGTGTTTCTGTCCGCCTTTCTCCCCGTAACAACTCCTATACATGTATTTTTGTACCGTGTTGAATTTGGAAAGGAGGACGGATTCGAAAGGTCGGAATTGTCTCAGACTGTTAGAGGTTATGTCAGCGTTAATAATTTTCCATGGGGGGAGAATGCAAGGATATATATATTTTTAAAAATAACATTTCGCTGAGAAAGAATAATAGGAGCTGATCGTTCAAAACAACGCTTAATGTTGCCTCGTCAGCGGTCCTTTTACAGAAGCAGCCCAAGGGAATTAAACAGTCTGAGTAACCATACACATTTTGGTCAACGGTTCCGACTGCTGAAATCAAGTTAAAGATTTCTTTACCAGCGGGGAAATGTTATAATCGCACAAAGTGGAGTGGTGGTACAGTGATTTTATTGCACTGCACCACGAAATGTGCAACCTGTATCTGATTGTTGATCACGGCTAACATTATACATCGAAATTTGAAACAATGCGATGAGCAAATCGCAAAGGCTGCGATTTTTTGCGATTTTAAAAGTCCTATAATACTCTTATTGGAATTGTTTTATTTTTAATTATTATAACTTTATTTATTTAACTGAACAATTGTTCTATGTTTGATTGTTATATTTCAATTAAAAATTGAAATAAATACATGTTGGAAGCAATTCATATCTTTTAAGTTCTTATCCTTGCATTAGAATATATAGAGCAGTTCATATTTTGATGGCATCATGTGGTAATGCTCCATCACATGTTTGAAATCTATTACACAGTGAATATTGAACTGAAGCTTGACTTTAAAATTTTCATCGCAATCGCAATATCTGTAAGAAAAATCGCAATTAGATATTTTCCCCAAACCGTTCAGCCCTAATCAGTGGTGACCGATGACTGAAATGGTCCTTGGCCACCTTATCACCAACTTGCATTGGTCAGTGTGGTGAAGTATGGTCAAAAATCCTTCATGACATGGCATCCATCAGTGGACTGGCTATGGCCTGTAAATTGTCTACATCAGGGGTCGGCAACCAAAATAACAAGAAGAGCCATTTCTTTCCAATTCGGTACAAAATTCAGTATTTCAAGAGCCGCAATGCATCTGAGTACATAGTACTCATCGTCAAGAAGCAGCCCGTAAAGAGCCGCATGCGGCTCCGGAGCCGTAGGTTGCCGACCCCTGGTCTACATATATAAAGCATAATACAATGTATTTTGCATTAAATGTTCAACAATTATTTAGCATCTTCTTGGTTCTTTCGGTATAGTCACGTAGAAGAGAAGTAATACAATAATAAAATAAAACATAAAAATAAAACATAATACAATAATATTATGTTTTATTTTTATTATTTTATTACTTCCCTTCTACGTGACTTTACCGAAAGAACCAAGAAGATGAATTCCCTGCAGTCACGAAAGCTTTAAATCGAATTGATATAGCATTCAAGACACAGAAGTATTCACGCTTAAATTTCCTTACATTAACGGTGACAATTACATCATGAAGATTCCAATATCAAATGCCACAGGTGTCTGCAGGAGACGCTGATTATTTCTGATGACCCGCCGCGTGCGTTGAAATGTAACAGCTGTGGTGGAGGCGTCCTGTGCGCATTGTGTGGCGGTGCAGGTGTTGAGGTCGCTAGCTCCGGGGATTCATAGTGGAGCTGATTAATTCTCTCGTTGGCAGACAACTGTCCATCAAATGGCTACCTCTGAGAAGTGACTGGGACATATATAAATACATTTTAATTTTAGATCCCAAGGGGAAGCAGTCACTGGCCATGCCGAAACAAAGTTGCAAAATTATCGGTTTGTAATGTGTAAATGAAATAAGGCTCACGCCAAATGGTAAATGTCACTTCGTAAATATGTTTTTTTTTGTCAAAATGTCCAGAGTTACTCATTGTAGTAAGAGTTCAGTGTGAATGTGAGGACATAAATACACCATCTGCAGTGATAAGAAATATAATTATGCTAATAATGCTCTAATAACATATATACATACTGTACCTGTATAGGACGTACCACTCATACATATCCCACTAGAGTAAGGGTGAATGATATAGAATACAGCTTCTCCTTTCAAAGCCTCTCCACGTCTACCACCAAATCTCAGTGCACATATTACATATTTCATTACTCTATTCCTCTGTAAGATACGGAACCATCACGTTCACAATATTCAGATTGCTAGGAAGAAAGTAAGAGGGTAATATGAAATCGGTGGGGTATCTATAAACGAGATAACCTGTCTCTACGGCATCTGTATATTTTAATTTGTAATCGTGGCACACCTACGTGTACATTGCAATGAAACATGGAAACACATAACAAGGTGATATCGTATAAATACGAGTATTTTGACAAATCTTTTAAAATAAACATTACAGCTGTGAAATAACATGTTTCATTTCGATTTAAAACTTTCGTGACTGCAGGGATTCATCTTCTTGGTTCTTTCGGTAAAGTCACGTAGAAGGGAAGTAATAAAATAATAAAAATAAAACATAATAAAATAATTCTCACGACGTTTCGGCCACAACGCAAGCAGCCGTCCTCAGGTGAAAACCAGGTCTGTCGAGGCTCCAAGCATGGTGCTGTTTCATTCAGACGCTGTCGCCTCAACAGACCTGGTTTTCACCTGAGGACGGCTGCATGCGTTGTGGCCGAAACGTCGTGAGAATTATTTTATTATGTTTTATTTTTATTATTTTATTATTTCCCTTCTACGTGACTTTACCGAAAGAACCAAGAACATGTTTCGTGGCATAAATGTTGACAACTTTAGGCCAGCACTAGCATCCACCGCTGTGTGTAGAAGAATGATGTAGGGAAGCGTGGAATAAATTATGGTGTCGCAGACAATGTTGATGCTGGAACTGTGGATCGCAATGGCTTTGTTGTATGAGAGACGACATAAGGAAACGAGGTCGTATTCTCAAAGACCTCAAACATTCACTCCTACTTATCCACTCATTTGTGCAACCCGTTTGCCAATCCACTGCTGGATAAGGGCCTCCTTTTGAAGGTGCAGGTGGGGCGCCATGGTGGTGAGATGTTAACTACCTCGCCTGGTATGCAGGACGTCCTGGGTTCCATCGCGACCCTGACGCCTGTATATTTGGAATTTGCATATTCTTACTCTTAATATTTTTTGGTAAATTCACGTAAGTAAAAATTAAAAATAAATAAATGACCACGTAGATGAAAAATAATAATAAAAAATAAGAAAATGAAAATAACTAAATAAAATCACGACGTTTCGGAGGCAACACAAGCTTCCGTCTTCAGGTGGAACCGTCACAGCACGCTTGCTGTATCAAGCGTGCTGTATTTTACTTTTATTAATTTTAATTAAATTTTTATTCTTTACCTACGTGAATTTACCGAAATGATTAATCCTTGCAGTCACGAAAGCTTCAAATCTAGAATTTGAATATTCTCCCCGTGGTCGCGTGGATTTTTCTCCGGGTCCTTCGGTGTTTCCCTCAGCATTCAGCATCAAGGTGCATTCAGTGTATTTCGCTGCTATACATTTCCACGTGACAAGCCACATCGTTGAGCTATCATTTGTGGCCAACTCGCTTCTGAAAAACGAGTTACAAAGCTCAGTGGTCTTGCCTGGTAAAACATTATTTTTAATGTCATGGTGTTATGTGACCATACATCTCCATCCTGATCAGTGCAGGTTCGGGAATGCGAGCGACAAAAACGTGGGGTTCTGTGGTCAAGAATGAAGCACCGTCGGCATGCAACAAACAATGTCTCCCACTGACTCAGTCCCTTCAGCCTCAGTCTCTTCGTCGATGCCCAAATGAAATCGGCCGATGAGAAAGAAAAAAATGTCTGGATTAAGATCTGCCTGTCACCATTCCCTTCGTATCCCAGGTTCACATTTTACTTGGTGGCCCTTTCTCGATCGGTTCATTGCCTTGGGTGATTCTGCCCCCGAGTTAAGCTCCTGGAATCTGACATCTGGACAAACTGTGCTGCTCTTGACTTCCGTGTAATCGACGGGGGGGGGGGGGTAAAAGATAAAAAGGATAAATAAATAAAATCGCTTGAACCTCGGCGTCAATATCGGTGTCCCGGCAAGCTCGTGAAGGCACATTGTGAAGGGACGCATGAAAAGCCCGCACATTTGTGATCAATTATGCACGAGCCAAGCCACATTGCTGCTGCAAACATCTCTCCAGGAAGTAAGTGGCTTTGAATTTGTATACAGAACTGCCATTATTAACAGTGCCTCTTTAATGTCCCTTAATTGCTCGCAGACAATCCACTGTTTCTCACGAAATCATTCCGCTGAATGCAACACGCAGGTTCCCTTATTTGCGTGCAGTTTTGATTTAATTTACCGTAAATGAACCCATTTGTACCCATCTACAAATATGTTAAAACGTTACAATCAATATAATTGAATCAACTCCAATCTTCGCGATAGCATTCAACAGAGTGCACAATTAAACTGAGTCATTGGTGATGTTTATGGATGACAGTTTACGTTAATGTTTTCTTCATCAGGTTAATTGGTTTAAGGCTGTTGGATATTGCATTTAAATGATAATGCTTTTAAATTAAAAGCCGACTGCCCGCGTTTTTCATGCACCGTCACTGCTCAATGTGCATTCAGAGTTCACTGTTCAGTGTTCAAGGCAAGCACTGTGTAGGTATACCTCGGTTATTATTTGAATAATCAATACACGTTCCGGCTTAAACTCAAATTTTATAAAGTCAATTAATGGGATTGTCTAAACACATTTGATCGTGCAAACCAGATGCACTGATGTTACCCCTGTGCATACTCTTTCACGTTGCATACTCTCAGAAGTCGGTAGACAAGAGGTCTTGCAGTGACAAGATAGAGATCCAAGTGGTAAAAAACTGGGACATTGCACATTTTACAAAATTCATAAGATAAAATGAAGCTAAATAGATGTGTTTATAAAACAGGTGAAATATATATCATGAACATGTAAAGGCATGTTGTTGATTTGACAGACCGCTATTTGCTGTCTAATGCTGACAGATGCCAAACAATATCTTGTCTTTAAGAACAGCGGGGGGCAAAATAGTATTTGAGAATTCCATTTTCTGATTTCTCAGATGTCAATATATGCTTCTCATACCGTAACACAAATATGTGATCTAAAGTTATCCCAGACAGTGTTAATCAATCCTTCAACGGTAAACTAAAAAAACAATACACTAATTATTCAGAAAAATATGCCAAGGTCCGAAGGGTAAGCAAGGTTGTAGTTTTGCTGAAGTATTGACTTATGTGAATACCAGAGCATGAATAAAAACCGCTTGCAGTAAACGAAGAGTAAAAGTCAGCATTGCTGTTTTAGTGTCTACAAATAGTTCAGAACAAATATCATAGCCAGATATAAAAACTGTTTATTCTGTCAAATATTTATCTGTACCATTGGATACGTTAACCTTTAAATCCGAATCGGTCCTGTGCCCCCCTCCACTCACCAATTTACATTTGACATCGTGTGGTAAAAAAAAAACCCCAAGACTGATACAAAGTGGTGAGGCCTAAAACAAGCAATGGATTGACAAAGGTCAGTGAGTTATCATTGGTTATAACCTTCGTGTGGAATGAGGTATGGTATGCACATACATCGGAATTCCAGAATACAAGCCGCACTTCTTTGCAAGCATTTACCAACAACAAAAACTAAAATAAAAATACGGTATTGTAATATATTTTAAAATAAATATATAAAATAAATATATCCACATGCATATTCAATCAAAGCAGTACACATGCATATACCACACAGTTCGTTAATGGGCAAACGGTATGTGGTAGGGTAAACTGGCATCTTGGAATCCCTGCCTCACTTGATGCAGCAAATCTGGCTGTGACGGTCCCACCTGATGACGGAGACTTGTGTTGCCTCCGAAACGTCGTGATTTTAATTTTTTTATTTTTAATTTCATTTTTTACCTACGTGACTTTACCGAAAAAACTAAGAGTATGGGGTAAAGTATGGCTGCTGTCACATCTTCCAAGATGTCTGGCCCAGGTGAGAGAGTGAACCAAATGTCCCTCGATCTCCCTCTCATGAAGGCCACTTTCCACCAACAGTGGTGTGAGCAAACAATTGGAGGTCTGCACCTTTGCCGTGACCTTCCTAATACATTTACGTTTGTCACGCAGATTCTATTTATTCACGAGATACGCTTGTATAAAATAGAGATTTTGGCATAAACAAAATACGTCTAGATATTTTTTTTTTCACCTGATAATGATTGCTTGTGTTGCGATCGAAACGTCGTGATTTTTTATAATTTCTTTATCTACGTGGCTTTACCGAAAGACCCAACGAATATAATATACAGAGACTCCTTTACTTACGAAATAGTTAGGTTCCAGAGGTCTGTTCGAAAGTTGATTTGTTCATTCGTCCAAGTTTACTCCTGTCGATTCCAAACGTGTTGTACGGCGTGTACACTAAACACGCGGAATGGCTTTAAAAGTTGTATAATCTCCTGTAGACGTAGATGCCACTGGTTCTTCACGTTCTGCAGATGGAGATGCCACCACCGCCATATATTGCGCGGCGGTTGAACTTACGACTCTCGGTCCGAACAAGCAACTGGGATGTACAGACCGGTTTGTTCGTACTCTTAGGTTTTTTCGGTAAAGTCACGTAGGTAAAAAAATAACAATGATAATAATAAAATAATAAAAAAATGAAAATAACTCAATTAAATCACGACGTTTCAGAGTTATTTTCATTTAATATTATTTTATTTTATTATTATTATTTTACCTACGCGACTTTACCGAAAAAACCTAAGCGTATGAATCCTTGCAGTCACGAAAACTTCAAATCCAGAACGGTTTGTTCGTATCTCTGAAAGTCGAACGTTCGCATGTAGAGGAGTCCCTGTAACCTCGACTGTCAACGCTGCAATGGAAGTGGCTGCTATTAGGGCTCCATAAATAAAGGTTAATATCAAATCTGTCTCGTGCAGTTGAACAGGGCAAAAACTCCGCGTGAAAAATTACTTTCATTACTTTGCATTCCAATTTACTTCTGACTGAGGCCTAGATAACGGTTGTCTTCTAACTCGTTATTTCTTTCTCTTCCCGTGGACTGGCCCTTTCTTTTCGCCCACAATTCCCTAAATGTAAAGGTGACATTTAATTATGGCAAGCCAGCCTTGAACCCGCCATCTGAATGTTTGAAAGAAAGTGTTGTTTATACCTCACCCCTCATCCAGAGCAACATATGTGTGTTTCAATATATATACAGATGGTGGTAAAACTGTTTGCAGATATGTTATTAATAGCATGCAAAGACTCACATTAATTACTGGGTTTTTTTTCACTTCCCTCCGGCATTAATGTAGTTTTGTTAGCAGTGTTGCATTAATCTTTAATACGATTACACATAATGTAAGCGTACGAATTTCAGGGACATTTTTACTTGTTTTGTTTGAATTCGCTTAATGTTATTGATACTATTGTGAGCATGATTGTCTTGTTATGAGACGAATACATTTCCATTCGACTGTCTTGCAGTGATCAGTACACCCGATTTTAGGAAACAATCTCCTGAAGATTAGATCACAAAACTACTAAATGCCTCTTGATATGCATATTCTTTTGTCAAGGCGCTCTTTTCCCCCCTTCCAACCCAGCTTATATATATGCTCCAAGCACGTGTGCTGTTTCATTCAGACGCTGTCGCCTCGACAGACCTGGTCTTCACCTGAGGACGGCTGCTTGCGTTGTGGCCGAAACGTCGTGAGAATTGTTTTATTATGTTTTATTTTTATTATTTTATTACTTCCCTTCTACGTGACTTTACCGAAAGAACCAAGAAGATACTTCCCAAGTCCTTAAATTCCCTCTTGCCCTCTCTGGAAGTGCTCTCTACCTTCTTGCTCGCCCGCGCGATAAAGATGCTCATCACTTTGACACGTGGACAATTATTTAAATATACTAACAGCTGGAAATGTGGCAAAATACGTGGAGGAGGGTGGGGATATAATTGTGAAATATTTTATTTTGTGCAGTCATTCGTGACTGGGGCTGAGACAATAGAATCCGCCTGAGACAATCCAAATAAGATTCCTGATTTAACCAGCTCGGACCCAGACTATTTTCAGTGTTGACTCATGTTGAACTTATTTCGCATCGTACGTAGCCAACCGTGCTAATCCGAGGTGACGGGGGAAGGACGCCAAACTTAAATACGAAAAGCAGTTCTAAAGACATTCGTTTTTTATTTATAATTAAAAGTACAAAGCTTCAGCGGCTTCCTTGGACTGCTGTGATGCAGTACAAGCCAACCCTCCCCCACGCCCCCCTTCCACCCCCCGAGTCCCCCCTACTGCCTAAACAAATTATATATTTGAATGTCCTTCATGTTGCACCATCTTTGCATTTTTCGACGTGATAATTCGCTGGTGAATGGCGTTTCATTACAGCCCCTGCAACCAAGTCATGAAAATTGTAATCAGAGGAGATAGAGAAGAGGAAACCATCCTCTACGGCTTGTTTTGCCGTTCAGAACGCAAAGACTTTCCGCACCTCCGATTAGCAAGGCTGGGGCACCCCAGTGTTGAGATAGTATCTGCCTCACCTGGTATACAAGTGGTCGTGGGTTCGATCCCGACCCTGACGCCTGCATATTTGGAATTTGCATGTCTCTCTCCCCGTGGTCGCGTGGATTTTTCTCCGGGTCCTCCAGTTTTTCCCTCCACATTTAGAAACACGCGCTTAGAGTATTTGGCTGCAATACATTTCGACGTGATAAGCCACTTCGTTGAGCTATTATTTGTGGCCAGGTCGCTTCTGAAAAATAGCTATATAGCTCAGTGGACCCTACCTAGTGAAATAAAAAAAAAATTTTATAGTTTGGTTACGTATAGTGCGAATGGTCAACGTACCTAGATTGCTGCAACTAAAAGGCTTGCTGATACAAACCGTTCACCAATGAAAACTTGAGCACATGCCAATTAATGCCCTACAAGAACAATCTAGCACATTTCCAGGTTGCCTTGGTAATGTGGTTTTTAAATATCTCTATTCGAATGGAAGCAAACATTTTTTGCGAAATATTCATTAAATCTCGATTTAAAGCTTTCGTGACTGCAGGGATTCATCTTCTTGTTTCTTTCTACGGCTTGTTTTGACTTTACCGAAAGAAACAAGAAGATTCATTAAATCCTTCTAAAAATAAAATGTTGTCACCATTTTGAGAGCATGTCAGAAGCTATATATGATGTATAGTATTGTATAAAATATATATCTCATCTGATAAATCAAAACCCCAGTGAGATTAATTTTCGCAATGGTGAAAAGAAAGGCTGCGTGTGATATATGAAGAGGATGGCGTGTTTCGTTTGTAATTGGCTCCAAAGGGGCCATCTCGAACGCCGCGCATACCAACCCTGCGCCAATGAGGTTTTTTTTTTATCAATTCCTGTAATGTCTCTATCTTCAACCCCTCATTGACAGGAAGGGCTCGGTTGTAGTGGTGGTGATATTTGTTTTGCATTGTCGCACGACATCCATTTATCACAAATTTCATTCCACTTGAGCACTCGCCTGTTGGGAGGGGTTATTCAAATGGCGACCCACGGGACAGACGTGGCCTGAAAAGACTCTTGAAGGAGGCCACCAAGAGACACGGGTCGCCGAGACGTGAAGAGATGCAGAATTCGTCAGACGAATGAGAGATAAACCACCAGAGGTGGAGATGAGATCGGTACGCGTCAGTTGTCACGTGCAAAGGCGTTTTGTCACCGAGCCGTTTGATGTAATGAAGTCTCATCCTCTTGGTTCTTTCGGTAAAGTCACGTAGAATGGAAATAAAAAAATAATTAAAAGAAAACATAATAAAATAATATAATAAATTACTTTTTTATTTATTATTTTTCATTATTTTATTATTTCCATTCTACGTGACTTTACCGAAAGAACCAAGAGGATGAATCCCTGCAGTCACGAAAGCTTTAAATCGTAATGAAGTCTGTTGTACACGTCGACCGCAAGCACGTGCATATTCTAACACGTGGCCCACCGTGAAAGATAGTTGGAGACCTCTGGGCCTACGGGAAAGAATAGGTTTCATTCATTCTAGATTTGAAGTTTTCGTGACTGCAAGGATACATACTCTTTGGTTCTTTCGGTAAAGTCACGTAGGTGAAAAAATAATAAAATACAAAAATAATAAATACATTTTATTACGACGTTTCGATTGCAACACAAACAATCATCATCAGGTGTGACAACCACAGCAAGACATATTTTTTTTCACCTACGTGACTTTACCGAAAGAATCAAAGAGTATAGGTTTCATTAGTCAGTTTCAGATGTCCGAGCTGTCAAAAGGACAGAAAAAATAATTCTAGATTTGAAGCTTTCGTGACTGCAAGGATCCATACTCTTAGTTCTTTCGGTAAAGTCACGTAGGTAAAAAATGAAATTAAAATTTATAAAAAATGAAAGCAATAAAATCACGACGTTTCGGAGGCAACACAAGATTCCGTCTTCAGGTGAAACCGTCACAGCAAAAATATCTGTATCAAGTGACGGTTTCACCTGAAGACGGAAGCTTGTGTTGCCTCCGAAACGTCCTGATTTTATTGTTTTTATTTTTTATTCATTTTAATTTCATTTTTTACCTACGTGACTTTACCGAAAGAACTAAGAGTAGAAAAAATAATGCCACCTTGCAGCGATGGCATCATCAAGTGTGTGAGACACCCCTTGCAGAGTACAAGCAGTAGGCGATTGGCCTTCCTCTACAAATGAGAGTTTCCTTCTGCAATTCTTTATTGACTACAGTTTAATTTAACTTTTGTGAGAGATAAAAAAAAGTAATTCTGAACAGCAAATGCATTTGTCAACTCGCGCATACTGTACTGTATCGCAGTACGTGTAAAGCGAGGGCAGAAACTGCACTCAGGTTTATTTATTTGGCATTTAAACCTTCTTCTTGGTTCTTTCGGTAAAGTCACGTAGAAGGGAAGTAATACAATAATAAAAATAAAACATAATAAAATAATTCTCACGACGTGACTTTACCGAAAGAACCAAGAAGATGAATCCCTGCAGTCACGAAAGCTTTAAATCGACATTTGAACCTCAGGGGTACCATAGTACCCCGGCTCTCGCACAATGTCCGTGATGCAATCATTTTTAGTCTGTTGATGGTCGGCGATGGGGCAATCGACTCATCTTGACGAGCTGTACACGATGCACCACTACGATGCGGACGAGCGTTCAGGTTTTCGGCGCAATCGTCCTCGCTGCGTTTGGACATTGCGGAGTAGCACTGATTTCGGATTGATTGGTACCCCAGTCGCGGAGTTCAGTAACACCCCTGGAGAAAAAAATTGTGTCCCAGAAATACAATGTTTAATTGCCATTTAGTATTATTTGGTACCCCGGGGTACCACCATAAGGACCATTTGTGCACACGGCCTAAACGACACACGCACCACCACCTCTCGATTGCTTAATGAGATTTTTAAAATTTTCTTGTGGGATTTCTCCGAGCACTCTGACTTCATCCCATGCACCCAAACAACGCGAACAAGAAAATGGGAAAACGTTCTCAGTGGGTTCCACTTGAAAGAGATTCTTAAGATCCATCGTGGTTGACCTGAATACACGTGAATCGGACCTGGATACACATGAATCGTGTATGTTGCAGGGATCGTGCATAAAGGGACACAGCAGAGCACAGCATTACCTCATTTCCGTCTGCCCACCATTTGTTTCAAGTGCAGTTATGGATGTTAAAGATTTGGACAAAGAAGTCTGCAATAGATGGTTACATTGTCCCGTTGTGATGGTCAAATTAAGGGAGTGCAATCAATATTTTCCAATTCTTGGAAGGAAAGAAAAAAAACAGCACGTTTCCTGTAGATGTACGGCTAAAAAGAAAGAAATTGCTCTGTGAAATATATTCTGGCAAATGACAAGAGCCTGCTACTCGATTAATGTGGGCCTCATCCACTCATTATAAATGACCTCTCATAAGCCATCTTCTGTAAATGCATTAAAACTAATATCCTCTGATTCATCATAGCATTCGCACAAGAGGATTCGGTGGACTTGCTCAGAGAATGAAATTAAGGTATACGGGCAACACGCAAAATACGTGGATGTAATTCAGTTTACAAAATAGAAAGCCGCACAGATTTAAATCAAAGCACCCGTGCAGAGGGCAATGCACAATTTGTGTTCATGTGAAATAAGACGAAGGCAACGATGTTCTTCGTGTGACCTGTTCTCAGCAGCATGTTTATCTCTCCAAGTTTAGTTTTTCATCTCACTGAAAATGGTGTTCGTGCGCTGCATACAACGTCCTTGTTTAGTAATCAAGCCCCATTGTCAAATGCGAATGCTATTCTGGCACAGACATTGGATTAAAGTGGCGGTGCAGTGGTTAGCAGACTGTGAAGCTGAAGGCCTGAATTCGATTCCCGGCCACGGCTAACGTCAGCGGCGAGTGACGTCTACCATGGTGCTGGCGCTGCATCTGTGCGTGCTAAAGTAATGGGCAACAACACCCCCATGATCGACACAGTCTGGGGAGACCAAGGGTCCAGCTGACAGAGGTCGCAACCGGGTACCCGATACCCGTACCCTACCCGATACTCGGCTACCCGTACACGGGGAGCCGTTTGCGACCCTGGTACGGCCGGGTACGGGTACGCCGTGAGTCACTGGTGAGTAACCGTTTGTCACTCATTTCGGGTAGGGTACGGGTAGGGAATCAAAACCCGTTTGCGACCTGGTCCAGCAGCAGCATGGCAAAGGGCTGCTAAGCTCACGGTGCCGATCTTAGCACACGTCTCTGCTTAGGGCATTACCTGCGCACATCCATTTGCGGATGGTGCCAAGTACTGTAGGTAGATATTTTACTTTCCTCCCCCACCCCCCTCCCCGACTTTCCAAAATCGAAATCTATTTTCACAAGTGAGCGAGATTGCCTGCACTAATCCCGGTTGCCACCTTGCAATGTTTATTTGCGCTATGATTAATGTGGTGTTTTTTTATTCACTTAAGACAGCGTGTGTTACAGTTGTGTTCATCACAATGTTAATATAGTCAGCAGCCATGATCAATCAACTTCTGGATAGAAGCCTCCCCAAGCCGTAGCCGTCTTGCTCGATGCTGTGATATTAAAAATAAGATATAAAACAATAAGACATATCGTACCTCTTAAAAATCAACAGTTTTTTTACAACCTATCACTACCACCATAGTGGGAGTTTGACTCCTGTATTTGGGAGGGGGTGGTGCATGGGTTTTCTTTGTCCTTCACATTAGGAATCACGGGTGCATATAATGAATTTAAACCACTGAAAATAAATGAATTAAGGTGTCCAGTTTGGGAGGGGCATTGCCCCCCCCGCCCCCGTGCCCCCCAAACTCGGCTCATGACTACCACCCTCAGAAGTGAGCAGTCTTCAAGGTTTGATATTGCAATTGTGAGCGTCGAAGTGACGCTTGCGTGTACGTCCACGTGGAGAATCAACTCATCAGGAGAGTGGTTAAGCCGCAATTAAAACCCGTCTCTGCCTGACCTCTAATCAAATTCTTCCATCTGTATAATCTACAGCCTCCAATTTTTTCGCTGGCCCATAGGTAGGTGATTATTTTCGCACGGGGCACTGTTCGCACGGGTGTGGATTGGTGGCACCTTCCCTTGTCTGCTGAGCACTTGCCGTTCACACGTCTACATTTCCCTTCCCAATTTTCCAATCCACTCATGGTCTGGACATGACGGCTAAATGAGCCGTGATATCCTCGTGGGATTGTAGCCAATTCTGCGCCAGCATTTTGCTCTAGATTGGGCCTGATCACGAGGTCACGCTCCTTTCATACCCTAAATTCCTAGGCTACCCCCAGAAGTGCACAGTCTAAAACTGGGTAGAACACAATGGAAAAGTCGTAATGTAACGTCCGGTCACTCGACAAAAAGCGTACTGCGGCATTTAGGGAATTTAAAATTGTTTGTTTATGTATTGTAGTAAGTATTTAATGTGCCGCTGCACTCTGATGTTGTAGGAGAAAACATTTATACTGGTAGGAACCCACTGGTTCCACCAGCCCACAGGGGATTATTGTGTCCGTCCGTCGTGCATCCAAAAAATGGGAGGCGTGGGGCTGGGTGGAGAGGGGAGGATGGGGAGGGGCTGGGTCGGGAGGGTGGGGAGGGGCTGGGTGGGGAGGGTGGGGCTGGGTGGGGGGTGGGAACGGTGGGGCTGGGTGGGGAGGGGCTTGTCACCCCGTGGTGCCCTTATAAAACTCAACGTTTAACCTACTCACGCCGGCTTGTGCCCGCCCTCACAGTCGGTCATATTTGCGGAATACACCACGACCGAGCAACCCAACGTTCCTACCAGCTCCCTCCGCAGGAATGTGTTTAAAAAGTCTATTTAATTAAGTAGAACGTGTTGTCTATATTTATTTAAAGTTGCACATTTTTACGTGACGTCACGTTTCCCAACACCCCCCCCCCCCCTCGTCACACATCGTCACAAATGTCTGACCCCCTCCCCCCTAGGTGCGTGACGTCATTTATGGACGGCACCTAAGAGCAAAGGTCTTTGACAGTAAGATTCCTTGCCCTGATGCCGTCTCTCCTGTGATGAAGCAATTCGGATTGCAGTTCCAGCTTCAGAACGGAACTCGGGAAAGGGGAACGCACCGGATTAATGTTCCACGTGAATATCCCATGACCACATCACTCAATAATGCCCTAGGCTTCACCAGGTCTCATAAGCTAAGCAGTGTTGAACCTGGATAGCGCTTGGAGGGGAGCAACCTCCATGCACGCCAGGTTGTTCTAGACTGTTCTAGACTGTCGCGGGACTACACTACACGGTAAGCAGCAGAGAACAGTGCAGACAAATCAGAATTGTTGTACTGTACTATCGATCCACCCACGTATACGCTCCACGTCTTCACAAACACGCATTGACCAGCGTGGTGAATGGCGTTTAATTAACCCCCTTCATTCAACCTTCAATGCGTGGGCAGGCCCTTGTCCAATTAGCACGGTTGGCTACGTACGATGCGAAATAAGTTCAACATACATACATCCAGCAGTGGATTGACAAGAGGGCTGTACATGTACACATGTATACGCATGTTTATATTACTGTGAGAACAACCTGTCCGTGTTCTTTCAGCACTGTATGATGACGGCCCACCGTCTGTGATCGTGCGGAAGGAGGCTTGCAGTGGCTGAGTATAAACGGCACACAATTGATCCACCAGTAGCCCCAACGCGGATTGTGGCTGGCAGCAACACGGAATGAAAAACACTCAAATGGACCCTCTTGACTTTCGACCCGCAAAATAAAGGCAACCTCAATGCGATCAAACGGTGGCTATATCCGCCCCCCACCGCTCCCCGGCTATTATAGCCTGACCAGAACGTGGACTTTGAGCGAGCACTTGCCAGGGTCGTGTGCCCCAACAGTTACGACTGAATGCGCCTGGAAAGCGACAGGAAGGGTCACACGTGCCCACAGGGGGGGTGGTGGGGCTGTTTGCTAAGTGCTGCCACCCAGACAAGGTGCGTTGTAATTTTTTTTTCGATTTAAAGCTTTCGTGACTGCAGGGATTCATCTTCTTGGTTCTTTCGGTAAAGTCACGTAGAATGGAAATAATAAAATAATAAAAATAAAACATAATAAAATAATTCTCACGACGTTTCGGCCACAACGCAAGCAGCCGTCCTCAGGTGAAGACCAGGTCTGTCGGGGAGACAGCATCTGAGGACAGATGCTTACGTTGTGGCCGAAACGTCGTGAGAATTATTTTATTATGTTTTATTTTATTATTTTATTATTTCCATTCTACGTGACTTTACCGAAAGAACCAAGAAGATGAATCCCTGCAGTCACGAAAGCTTTAAATCGAAATTTTATTATGTTTTATTTTTATTATTTTATTACTTCCATTCTACGTGACTTTACCGAGATAACCAAGAAGATGAATCCCTGCAGTCACGAAAGCTTTAAATCGAAAGCGGAGATGTCGTTCTAGATTTGAAGCTTTCGTGACTGAAGGATTCATACTCTTAGTTTTTTCGGTAAAGTCACGTAGGTAAAAAATTATGAAATTAAAATTAATAAAATAAAATAATAAAAATCACGACGAAGATGACGGAGACTTGTGTTGCCTCCGAAACGTCGTGATTTTTATTATTTTATTTCTTATTAATTTTAATTTCATCATTTTTTACCTACGTGACTTTACGGAGATGTCGTGTCTGCGTGGTGCGTGAGGGTGGCTCGCAGATCCCTTACAAATGTGCGCATATGTACCTACGGAACCTAGCGAAGAGTGATACGCACCCGGGGTGGCCACTGTAATTACTGACAGCCTCGGCAATAAAATTATCTGGATCAAATCCGACGCGTCAAATTTCAATTCAGGAAATTTTAATTGATTGAAAATCTCATTTCAAAAATTGTAAGCACTCGGTGATATATATATATGTGTATTTATTTGCACTCCGCCGTGGTTCATTTTCTGAATAAAATGCCGATGGAAGTTTTAGGTAAAAAGGGCAGATTGATCTTCTTGGTTCTTTCGGTAAAGTCACGTAGAAGGGAGCCGTCTTCACATGAAGACGGCTGCTTGCGTTGTAGCCGAAACGTCGTGAGAATTATTTGATTCTATTATGTTTTATTTTTATTATTTTATTACTTCCCTTTTACGTGACTTTACCGAAAGAACCAAGAAGATGAATCCCTGCAGTCACGAAAGCTTTAAATCGAAATTTAGGGCAGATTGAGTTTGCTGCTGTACAGCACAAGCAAAATGCTTCGTAAGGAGAATAGCGGTTCTCTGGGGTAGCTTTTGCCTTTAACGGCCAGCAGTTTATTTAGCTTTATTATTTAAATTATGCTTACAACGCATGCAGTGGGATTGCATAATTACCTTAATGAGACGACGCAGCAATCGACTCATCAACTTTCTCGCCACAACGGTGAACGACAGCTGTCAAGCGTGACAGATTCTACGGGGTGGATTATTTCATAGTGGACAGCCATAAACTATAAACTGGTCAAATATGCCAATCTTGCAAGGTCTATGTAGGTGACGACTACACATGGCGCACAGCACCTCATGCACTCGTGCATAGAACATGCTTCTTTGTGTAAACACTATCCCAAACACAATGCGCACATCCACTTTCCCGTTTGAAAAACAAACACCATGCTGTTTGTAGCAGTGACCACAACTTAAAAAAAAGTCCAGGAAGTTCAACAAATGATAATTCCCACTATGACCTCAACGCTACGCTGTTCAAACGCGGTGTTCTGAGCGCGATGCCCCGCACGTCTGCCATGTCCCGCACCACTTGGCTGTCACGTTTCGTGGCTAAATAGTCAGATAAGAGTGCTTGTGTGCTTTTAATTATCTCTGCACTGCCGGTGAGCAGGCAGCTTTGAGAGTGCATGGCGGCTTGCCCTATGTCGTCATCACACCTGACACGGCACATGTGGATTCCTGTTCACCGTAATCACAGTAAACACAAGCAAAGGTGCAGCACTGAAATTGCTCGCTCACACCGCTGCTAGCGGAAGGGCTTCCATCCTCGAAGGAGCTCCTGATATGTAAACTCCTTTGTCAAGGCTCTCTCCTCCTCCGACCCAGCTTAAAAATACGCTGCCAAGCTTGGCGGTGTTCATTAGGACGCTGTCTTTCCGACAGCCCTGTTCTTCACCTGACGACGGCTGCTTGCGTTGTGGCCGAAACGTCGTGAACATTTTATCTTATTATGTTTTATTTGTATTATTTTATTATTTCCCTTCTACGTGACTTTACCGAAAGAACCAAGAAGATGAATAAGGATTTGTTCGCCTACTTTTCCACGCCGGCCAGATGTCATGGACGATGTTGGAGTAGACACACACTTGACCTCACCACTCCCGACAATTTATAATGCTGGGGGTGGGGGGTGGGGCACAGGTGGTGGCATTTAAGAAACCTGCCCGTTGTCTCAACTGCTGTGCCGGGAGATCTAAACCGACGACCTCAAGAATGCAAGTCCAGTATGATAATCATCATACTACACAAGCAGCCGAAATAATGAACACATTCCTGCGGAGGGAGCTGGTAAGAACGTTGGGTTGCTCGGTCAATGGCCAGGGTCAACGGCGGCGTGGTGTCTTCCGCAAATATGCCCGACTGTTGAGGACGGGCACAAGCCGGCGTGAGTAGGTTAAACGTTGAGTTTTTTTAAGGGCACCACGGGGTGACCAGCCCCTCCCCACGTAGCCCCACCCCTCCCACCCCCCACCCAGCCCCACCCTCCCCACCCAGCCCCTCCCCCACCCTCCCCTCCCCACCCAGCCCCTCCCCACCCTCCCCACCCAGCCCATCCCCACCCTCCCCTCTCCACCCAGCCCCACCCCTCCCATTTTTGGATTCACGACGGACGGACGGACACAATAATCCCCTGTGGGCAGGAGTAACCAGGAGATTCCTACCAGTGCAATGCCCTATATACTCTTTGGTTTTTTCAGTAAAGTCATGTAGATAGAAAAATAAACAATAGATCACGGCGTTTCGATCGCAACAACAAGCAATCGTCTTCAGGTGAGTAAGAGAAACAAGCCGCTGTGACGGGGCATTACATAGATCCGAGAGGGGGCGGGAGGCCAAACTCTCTGAATGTCATGACGCTTCTTGAGGAGGGTGCTGCATTAGGATGTCCATCTCCACCAATGCGTGTTCGGAGTGGCAGAGGAACGCCGCACATGTGAGGGGATAGTGCTGAAATCTCCACACTGGATGGATTGCATCTGTTTCCTGTACTGGCCTGCCTCACCGCCAGAGCCAACAACACCTGGTTTTCCGAGGCAAGTCATTTTAAATTACACTTTTCCACGTCTTCTCTTTTGCTCGACGATGGGTAGGGATTGTAATTACATATACAACTAAATTATGCCCCCTGAGCTATGCAGCTCTTTTTCAGAAGCGACCTGGCCACAATTGATAGCTCATCAAAGTGGCTTATCACGTGGAAATGTTTAGCAGCCAAATACTCAAAATGCATATTTTTTATGTGGACGGGAAAACCCAGAAGACTTGGAGAAAAATCTACGCGATAACAGGCAGAGAAACACGCAAACCCCAAATATACAGCAGGTATCACGATCGGGATCCAACCCACGACCTCCTACATACCAGGCGAGTTAGTTAGCATCTTGCCACTGTGGTGCCCCTAAGTATAAACAAGTTACCCAACTGAATTTGCCCTTGCAAATATCCCGTCTCGGTGAGGGCATGGGTACATGTCCAAAGTGTTATTCATTGTCGAAAAAAAAAACACTGTTTAAAGTGCGGTTAAATGTTAGGCAATCACGTTCCAATCTATAGACTGTAACACAATGATGCTGTAATGTTTATGGATTCATAGGTTGGCCCACAACCTCCTTAAATTTTTTTGTGATTAAATAGGATTTATCTTCTTGGTTCTTTTGGTAAAGTCACGTAGAATGGAAATAATAAAATAATAAAATAAACCATAATATGATCATTCTCACGACGTTTCGGCCACGACGCTGTCTCCCCGACAGACCTGGTCTTCAGCTGAGGACGGCTGCTTGCGTTGTGGCCGAAACGTCGTGAGAATTATCTTATTATGTTTTATTTTATTATTTCCATTCTACGTGACTTTACCGAAAGAACCAAGAAGATGAATCCCTGCAGTCACGAAAGCTTTAAATCGAAATTTAAATAGGATTTGTAATGCTCGATGGTAATGCAAATCCTTCCGGAAACTTTAACGAATTAATTTGGTCTCCCTCAATGATAATTAGCCGAAACATCCCATTAAGAGGCAATGTCCTCTCTCTCGTATTTTAGACATTGATGGCTATGTACAGTGCGAAAGAAGTTCTACATACACGCATCCTGAAAAGAAGCACACCGGACGTCAGAATCCACAACTCTTATAGTTGCGACATTCATGATTTGGTAAAGTTTTTCATTTCTCTTGCTCTGCTAACCGTGGGGGGCGGGGGGAGGGCAAAACTCTTTCATAACCAACTTTCAGATATTTGATCGACACTTCAGATTTCCATATCAATTGAGGCAATTTTACCCCAGCCCTCTGAAACTCAGCTGCCCTTGAGGCAGATGGATTCGTACGAGTGGCTATACTTAGGAAGGAGGCCTGGTCCCGGCAGGTTTACATTTCAACTCTACTGTTCCGTGCGTGAACCGCTAATATGACTTTTGGCAGATGACGTATAAAATGGAGATCAGGGAATTGTCCCCTATAACTAAGACTGCAATTTCACTGATTCATAAAGCAGGGACCCTGTTCCAACTACCAACTCTACTTCTAACTTTATATATATTGCTAATGCTGCCATCAGTAATCCATAATGATCAAACGTGGTTCTTTTTTTAAAATAAGACACTTGGCTAGTAGCAAGATAATTATAGGAGATGTGATTTAGATAGCACAACATCATAATATGGAGGCATTTTGTGGTTGTTGCTGGAGGGCGAAAATGTATCTGCCTGGGTGCGATGGACGGTATGTGTATCACTTCACTCTGTGAGATGACTTAATTTCTCGGTCTCGCCTCCTTGTAATCATCTTCTGGCGCATCGCCGTGCACCAGTGGGTTTGGGTCCTCCCAGGTTTGAACTATCGCGGGGTCACGGGACGAGGTTTGCCCGCTCCTTTTTGTGATTGCCACCGAGGCCATGACCACTGCCGTGCTGGCATCAGACAAGGTTCAGCGCACTGAATTGGGTGCCCTTCGTCGTGAAATGTTTGTTTATGCCGCCGATATCCGAAAATCGTATTCATAATTACGTTGCCATTGAGTCTCCCTGGCTCCTCCTTCAAATGACTAAACTCCGTGGTGATTTTTTTTTGTTTGCATCCAGCATCAAAAATTCCTCATATCAAGTTGCAGGTTTTCACTGACTCAAAAAATGTAATGGCAGCTTGGCATTGCAGGAATTGGTTAAATTTTACTGGTAGGAACCTCCTGGTTCCACCAGCCCACAGGGGAGTATTGTGTCCGTCCGTCGTGCATCCAAAAATGGGAGGGGTGGGGCTGGGTGGAGAGGGGAGGGTGGGGAGGGGCTGGGTGGGAAGGGGAGGGGAGGGTGGGGAGGGGCTGGGTGGGGAGGGTGGGGCTGGGTGGGGAGGGTGGGGAGGGGCTGGGTGGTGGGTGGGAGGGGTGGGGCTGGGTGGGAAGTTGCTGGTCACCCCGTGGTGCCCTTATAAAACTCAACGTTTAACCTACTCACGCCGGCTTGTGCCCACGCTCACAGTCGGGCATATTTGCGGAATACACCACGCCGCCGTTGACCCTGGCCATTGACCGAGCAACCCAACGTTCCTGCCAGCTCCCTCCGCAGGAATGTGTTTCTAACAGTCATGCCTGGACAGCCTGGGAGTCAGAACTGGTGAAGCCGTCCTTCTCTTCGCCCTCAGGACCTAGCTAAATCATTATTTAAACCACCAATGGTTATCCTCATGCTTTTTGCATCAAGTGAAACACTGAAGGTAACCAAATCCCATTTTGTGCTCAACCTGGCCGAGGGGGAAATTCAGGCAAACCATTCCATTCGATTTGGTAAGAAAAGTCTTTCGTTTGGCCTTCTCGTTGTTCAGGATTTGCTTGAGGAGAATTTGCAGCTGGGAGACAACTTACACCGCCCACACAGCATACTGCAACACAATTTCCTGAAGTGTCTTCAGATGTGGCAAAGCCTTTATCGATTACCCTCACTTGACCCTCCTTGAGCTTCACTCTCTCCGTAATTGGTTCTGAGGCCCAAGTGAAATGAACGAGATTCCAGTGATCTATGCCCTCCTTCCTAATCATAAATTGTCTGTGAGACGCCGCACTGTGGCTCTTTGGAGAGGTACATTAATACAGGTAGGAACAATGTTCCACACTGCCCACCAGGGATTTTTTGTCTGTCTGTCTGTCGTGCATAAATAAATATATAATACGAACAGCTCTTTGATTGGTGGAGACCTACTGCCGGGTACGGAGAGGGGAGGGGCCTAAGGGAAGGGGGGTCGGGGGAGGGGCCTAAGGATATGGGGGGAGGTAGTCAGGGGAGAGGCCTAAGGGAAGGGGGGTCAGGGGAGAGGCCTAAGGGAAGGGGGGTCAGGGGAGGGGCCTAAGGATATGGGGGGGGGGGTCAGGGGAGGGGCCTAAGAGAGGGGGGGTCAGCGGAGGGGCCTGAGGGAGGGGGGGTAAGGGGAGGTGCCTAAGTAAGGGGGAGGGGCCGATAGTTAAGGGGGTTGAGGATGTCGGGGAGGGTGGGGGGAAGGTAAACACGCCCACTCATCCAACTGCCCCCCCCCCCGAACGCCGCGCTGTCCAACCAAGTTCCTACCTGCCCACTCCGAAAGAACGTGTTTACTATCTCTTCTGTTGGCAGAATGAGTGGAGGACAGTCCGCAAGTTCTTGTTGGGAGGGATTGATTCTGCAACGCATCGTCAAGTCAACTTCCTTCATGATGTTGTTGTCCTTCCCCCCGCACCTCCGAAGAGCATGGCTGGATACGTACGGTGCGAAAGAAGTTCAACGTACATACATAATACATGGTGCCTATCGTACAAGTATCACGATGCTTGTGGCGAACATGCAAACAAACATGCTCTGATTTTTTTGAATTGTCTCTTAAGCTGATTGGCCTGCACCAGACACAGCCTTCTTTATGGCCTCGTCTCACCAATGTCAGACCAGAGAACGCCAAAAGATGAACGGCACGAAGACAATGCCACACAGCTCGGGGTGAGCAGCTACATCATGGGACCTATTGTTATTTTTCAAACTTTGATACTGGCAAAAAGGCTCATTTGAGACCCTCGAAAGCTTGATAATGAATTACTTAAATGGCCTCACAAGTCGCCTCCATGTGCATCATTGTCTGGGCAGCCAGAGCTCCAGATTGACAGTCGAATTTCTAGGTTTCAATTCTTAAAACATTATAAATGAAAGTAAAAAATATACAGACGTACAATTCTGAATGCTTGTGCAAATAATCATGATTATGATTGACAAAGCCGAATCTGCCTTCTATAATGCAGCTGTAAAAGGAAATATTTGCTGCGCACACCTCTTCTAAAGTGAGTTTTTTTTTGCATGATCATGACAAACGCAAAGGCTTGGTAAAGAAAATTGCATTCGTCGCTGCCGAGCAGCGCTCTTTGACGAATGAAAAATTTAAAATCTTAAATCACATTACCTTTGCCTTTACACTTCGTGCCATTCACGTAAATGGATTAAGGGTGATAATGATTAATGATTTGTTTAGAACGTGATATGAAATGATGGACAAAGAAGCCAGAATATTTTTTGGAGATTGCAAAAACAGCATTTTCTGTAAACCATTAATTATGCAATTAACTGCACTTGGTCTCAACATGATTGCACGGGTAATGCGATTTACGTATATCTCTAATGCGATGTAAATTCTCCCGGAGGGGTAAGAGAGAGCTGTGTTTGTGAATCAAAGCCATTGTTTCCCCATTGATTTTCCTGTAATAAGAAAATGAACGGATCAATGTGGGTTTAAGTATATATTGGGCTTCCCATAAGCTGAGTTCATATTGCATAAAAAAGGATTTTCCTGGCAATTTTGAGACTCAAATTTGATGTAAATTGTAGATGCGGCTAGCACCAGCTTCCATCATAAGCAGACGTCTCACTTCTACGTCGATGCACAGTTGGAGATGCCTTGTTCACATTTGCTGAATTCTACTTCGGAACTTTTGCATTTTCACCAAACAACGCACATGCTGATAATTGGTTTTTTACCCTTCTATCTGGCAACAAAACTGACACCTTTTTTTACAAGGAGTCATGTTTATATAGACCACAATACCTGCAGTCATAATGCAAACAAAAAACATAACTCTGATAATGTGCACTGTCCTTGAAGTTGATTGGTCCACACCCGAGACAGCTTTCCTTCGAGCCTAGTCTCACATGGGTTGGACCAGATGACGCCAAAAGGCGCACAACTCAAAGACAATGCACCATCAGAGTATGAGAGCTCGGGGTAAGCATTTACACCAAGGACAGTGCACATTATCAGAGTTATGTTTTTGTTTGCATTATGACCGCAGGTATTGTGGTCTATGTAAACATGACTCCTTGTAAAAAAGGTGTCAGTTTTGTTGCCAGATAGAAGGGTAAAAAAACAATTATCATATTTTTTACTGGCAAATGAGGTTCCAATGGTGTAAACGCACATGCTATCGTCCTGCCCGTGTCCTATTGTGCCTTCTCCAATAAGAGGAAATAAACATATTTAAGCAGGATGTTGTGAGCATTCGTGAAGCTGCCCTGAATAAAGTTCAGGATTTGCACCGAAAAACAAAGCAGCGTTTACAATCCAGCATTTTCTTCGCAAACAATTAAATATCAGCACACACATAGCTTAACAACTCATGCATGCTATTTATAGCAAGGACATGCATCACACAAGGGGGGAAACGGTAGCAAAATAGGGGAGTAGTTAGTGCACTGCACTGTGAACCCAGCAAATGTTCTCTAAATTCCGTTCCCTACCCGTACCCTACCCGAAATGAGTGACAAACGGTTACTCACCAGTGACTCACGGCCTACCCGTACCCGTACCCGGCCGCACCAGGGTCGCAAACGGGTACCCGTACCCGGCCGGGTACAGGTAGCCGGGTATCAGGTAGGATACGGGTATCGGGTACCCGGTTGCGACCTCTGCTAGTAGGATATGTTCGGGGCGCTCGTCACGCCAGACAGAACCTTGTTACATTAACTGCAGATGCCGCCACACATTTTTGTCATCGTATTTATCACATTACACAAAGGCCCGCCTTAATCCTACGCATCAATTTAAATATGTTGAATTTAAATGTGTCCTTTGAAAAAGAAAGGTATTCATGAGATGCATTGAGCATCTATTGCACAGTATAGGTTGCCTTTCATGTGAGTCAGCTGTTGATGGAATTTATCAGATTTTTCTTTTGCCCAGATTCCGCAATTGATATAGAGTTAAATAAATCATCATGAGCTAACATATCTTATATTTATAAAAGCGCTTTTGTCCAAAGCGCTTTACATGGGTTATGCTTGGTAAAATGAGTGTAGCTAAAGGTGATATGGTGAATAGGGATGGGGTATGGGGAGGGAGGTTAGTGGGATTATGGGGGGCTAGAGGTGGATGGAAGGATGGGCCAGGGAGATGGGTCTTGAGGGAGGAGCGGAAACTAGACAGGGAGGAGGGTACTTGCTAGAACATTCTATAAGATAAACAGTATGTTATCGCATGTAATTCATGGTATTTTGAAAGAGTTTACCAGTGACTTATAATTGCTATCCACGCATTGTCAATGATTGGCAAATGTGATGATTTAACATTTTTGAAATTCACACGCAGATATAATCACCACGATCAGTCATTTGTCAATGCACTGCTTGATGAAGTCCTCCCCAGGTGTTGTCGGTTATGAGGGCTTTTTTGACCACACCACAATCATATCTCTATTAGAAGGGCAACTTCCACGGAACATACATACAAATGTTGTCTTACAAATATAATTGAATTTCGATTTAAAGCTTTCGTGACTGCAGGGATTCATATTATTGGTTCTTTCGGTAAAGTCACGTAGAATGGAGAAGACAGAGTCTGTCTTCTCGACAGACCTGTTCTCCACCTGAGGACGGCTGCTTGCGTTGTGGCCGAAACGTCGTGAGAATTATTTTATTATGTTTTATTTTTATTATTTTATTACTTCCCTTCTACGTCCTCTTCACCTGAGGACGACTGCTTGCGTTGTGGCCGAAACGTCGTGAGAATAATTTTATTATGTTTTATTTTTATTATTTTATTATTTCCATTCTACGTGACTTTACCGAAAGAACCAAAAATATAATTGACTTTTAAAAATGTTGCTATCTCAAACATTTTTTTTTTACGCAGATTGATGTTCTATTGGGTAATCGTTTACAGCGCCTATTTCAATACAATGAAGACAATCGCTGATCATTGCACGTTGGCGAAAGCAGGAACCCAGGATCAATTTGCAAAAAATGAATTGCAACTGATGTTAGCCTTGACCGAGAATCAAACTGTAGTGGCCTGCTTCACGCATAGAGCAGTGTGCGAACCGTCACACCGACGCTCCCCCAACATTCGCAATGCATAATGCATTGCATTAATTACAATGCGTTTCACTTTGTTCTTACTAATGAGAGAGCGTATAAAGGTCAGGGCTATGGTGGAGAAGCAAACACCCGCTGCATGCGCGTGCTGTTTACATGAAAATACGGTTAAACGTGTGTGTATATATATGACGCCTCTCAAGTTTATCATACGTATGACAGTATACGTGAAATTATCGATGGTGAGATGCTGCTGTGGTGTAAAGGTTAGCACACTGGTCTCCATCTCACGGCGTGGCATTTGAGAAACAATGTGCAAATGTATTAACATCCCCCCCCCCCCCAACCTCTGTCCATCCAGCAGCATAACTGAGTAACGTCACTGTCAGTGGCTTGGCAGGTCGCACGCGACGGGGTGACAGAGACTGACACAGTATGGGGGAGGCTTTCATCCAGGAGTGCTTTCACGAAGGGGCTGTGGATTAGAATGGCCAGCATGGAAGAGTAGGCCAAATATTCGCCGGGGCTCCCTCTCGCGGGCGGTGGCACAACGAGCAAACATTTTGCAGGGGTGTAAATTGACCTTTGAATAAACACCGCAACTGGCTTTGGCAGAGCCTTCAACACTATCTCTTGATACAGCTATCGTGCTGTGACTGTTCCACCTGAAGACAGAAGCTTGTGTTGCCTCCGAAACGTCGTGATTTTTATTTTATTTTACTTTTATTAATTTAAATTTTTTACCTACGTGACTTTACCGAAAAAAACCTAAGAATATGAATCCTTGCAGTCACGAAAGCTTCAAATCTACAACTATCCCTGATGCCACAGCCGCATTTCCACGAAGTTTGGACACACATTGCAGGTCGCTTAAGCACAAGCCGGCGGTTTATTCGAGGACAGTATGCCACTCAATTAGTTTGACTGTCATTTTAGTCGGGAAGTACTGCAGTGGTGTGTCTCCGCCTCTCTGGATAAGGGAGAAATGCTCCTGGAGTAGCGTAGTGTCGAGTAAACTGAGACGACCACGCGCGGATGCTGATGATGCATTCAGCTTCGTGTATGTAAAGTAGGTGACGTCACCCTGCTGCTGCTCTATTTAAGACTGGGAGCAGGTGGAGGGCTTTACTATTCTGGCAAATTGCCCGATGATGCTGGATGCAATTACCAGCGAAACCTCGTACTACTCAAAAATTGTAAATGTTGTGGATTCACTCTTCAACACACCGGTGGGCTAAAGTAGTGAACTATTTGTCTTTTGTCAACGTGACACTTTCTTTACTGATTGACCGTGTCGGGTGGTGGAGGGTTGCGACACATTTATAAATAACGCGATCTAAACCAAACACCTTTATGATTAATATTGGTCGCGAAAGCCTACGTGTTAAAATGTGACAAACCATTGGATTATTCCATAACCAAGCCATATGTTCAAACCCTATCGATATAATCACCTTCAAAATGACCTTGACAATATTTTTTCAAACTTGACACATCATTCGTCAATGACACTGCCTGAAGGGGTGGCACTGTAGTTAGCACACTGCACGATCGACTCGGTGACCTAAGTTAATATCTGCACTCATCTTTAGCCATTTCCCTTCACCATCCCACACTGGTGAAGTCTGGCAAAATATCACAACAGCCGGGAGAGGGAGGCCTTCATCCAGCAGTGGATCGGCAAAGTGCTGTTAAAAATAACATGAAATAAGCAGAGAAGGGCAGAAACGCAAAATGTGTTTCATCAAGCAAACAAAGAACATCTCACTAATTAGATGAATTAAACTAGATTTTAGGAATAGCTCCTCACAGCTGGAAATTAAAGATGATTCATTTTGCCCCACACATGCATGGAATTGTGCATGTAAAAATAAGTCGTACACGATTTATGCAAATGATATGCCAGTGCTGTATGCTCATGTTATATATGTTACATTTATCCCAGTAGAGCGCGCAATACTGTGCAAACGACACACGGAATAAAGGAGAAATAAAAAGGAATGTAAAAATCAGAGAAAATAACCGACTCCACCCAAATTGTGTCAGTCGAATCTGTGAATATCGGGTCGTTATGCTGCCTTATTGACCTTAGCATCAGGGCACTTGCTTGCGTTGGTTAAACAGATCACGGCTTGCTGGTGAGACTCAATAAAGTTGAAACCAGTGAAAGGTTGCTGTGCTTAAATTGTACTGCGGTCCGTGATTTGAAATGCCCGCAGGCCTCTGTAATTACACAGGAGTTGTTTCTTAATAACAACTTTGACGTTTTTTTGTATAATAAAGGCCTTTGGAATTGATTACTGTAAGCATCTGTTAAAGAACATTGTTCAATTAATGTGGTGATTTAAACCTAACAACCACTGGCAGAATGAATTATATATTACGAGTCATTGAGTTTTTGGTGTTTTAAATGAATCGCCTTAACAGGTCCGTAAAATGTTATGTCCTTTACGCAAAGATGCCTGAACAGGAGAGTGGAGAGAGAAACACACTGGAAAGTTTCTGCAATGGAGCATACAAAGTTCAAGGTTATTGCAGCAACTGCACCCTAATTAAACTGTTTCAATCACTTGGCTGAGTGCCTGAGAGCTGTGGTCACCGATGCGTGGACCAACTGCTGCCAATCGCAAGCGAGAAGCTGTTACAGGACCGAGAATGAAGTATTGCGAATGCCATCTATATATTTTTTTTTAATCTCACTCCGTTAATAGCTGCAATATCAGAAAGAAAAAAATGATGCAAAGCTCCTTTCGTGATGGTTATTAGGTCCTGCGGTGACGAAATATTGCAACAATTTCCAACACTCGGTTGAACACCATACAATAAATAACACCCACGCTTAATGTATTCATTTATTTATCTTAAGTGGACACGCGTACTGAGAGTTTCATAAGGAAATGGCTCTGCCTTGCTATAATGTGACCTCAGAGGAACTATGTTTTATTGTGGACCTCTCTACTGCTCCTGGCAAGTACCGTAGAATGAATCGGCCCCACTTTCTAGATTAGAAGTTTTCGTGACTGCAAGGATCCATACTCTTTGGTTCTTTCGGTAAAGTCACGTAGGTAATAATAATAAAAATAATAATAAAGTGAAAACAACTAAATTAAATCACGACGTTTCGGGCGCAACACAAGCGTCCTTCATCAGGTGGGGACTACCACAGCGTAGTGTTTTCGCTGTGTTTATAGCAGTATAGCAATGTAGTAACTTTGATAACAAATGTTGGTAATGATCCCACTATGCAGTACCCACTGACCTTCTATCACGATTTTTAGTCACCATAACACATTCCTGCGGAGGGAGCTGGTAGGAACGTTGGGTTGCTCGGTCAATGGCCAGGGTCAACGGCGGCGTGATGTATTCCGCAAATATGGCCGACTGTGAGGGCGGGCACAAGCCGGCGTGAGTAGGTTAAACGTTGAGTTTTATAAGGGCACCACGGGGTGACCAGCCCCTCCCCACCCAGCCCCACCCCTCTCGCCCCCCACCCAGCCCCACCCTCCCCACCCTCCCCACCCAGCCCCTCTCCACCCTCCCCTCTCCACCCAGCCCGACCCCTCCCATTTTTGGATGCACGACGGACGGACACAATAATCCCCTGTGGGCTGGTGGAACCAGGTGGTTTCTGCCAGTATTAATGGGACTTACTTAAATGTAATGTCAATACAGGGTTTTTATAAATAATTGCACCATGAATAATGGTGATGGCCTGTACCAATTACTCAGTTGTGATTGTTAAGCTCACCATACATGCGACACGTAACATGTGTAAAGCATGCTGTACTTACTATATGTTGAATGTAACGAGTTAACATTACCACTGCAGCCACTAGAGGCCGCTACCACTCACCGCAATATTGTATATTAATCTAACTTTGACCTCGAATGGCTACAATTAATCAATTTGTTGGGGTGGTTGAATTTTTGCGTCCCAGAAGTAATCATTAATTAAGAATATATTTTGTACTCCGAAGGGGGATATCGTTAAAATGCTGTTCACCTATCATAGGATCTTGGATTATTTGACAGGAATAAACTGTGATTAGTTTCGTACTGGCAGCTGTAAGAGGACTGTGTTATTTAAATATAAAAATTACTCTTTAAACTAAACTGCAAAGGTCATTAAATAGCGCTGAGACCTAATCCACGAAACCATTATAAGAGTGATATTGGTCATCCACATAATGAAACATGTTCCCATGGGAAATTAAATGTGCCTTTTTTTTCTAGAGTATTTTTGAATTAATAACCCAGAATGTACTCACGCGGGAATGATATTGGGGAGGCTGATGAAAATGTACCAATAAATATACGAACATAATGGACACAATTCGAAGTGATGTTGAGCGAGATGTTGTTTTGCCAATTTCAGGAATGTAGCAACTCTTGTTGAACTAGTTCGTAAATGACAGCCCCCCTAAACCCATGACACCAACGCAGTACATTGAAGTTCACCCAAGTTCACTCTTGCCCCTATTCACCTCTGTAATGGATTCGTATAAGCGATGCACTTAATTGCTTTGTATTTAGTCCCCAACTGTTGTGTTTGACCTTGCTGTCTAAACAGGGCTAAATATAACTAACACGCACATTTGTGTCTCGCGCAGATGGTGTCACACAGTGCAAGCACACTGATTGTTTTAAACGCAGCCAGGCACGACGGAAATTGGAGCACGTTCAAGAGGCCTTGTTAGTTTGAATGACCGATGAAGCATGACTGAAGCAAAGTCCCCTTCACAGAGTGGGAGATGTTAATGGAATTGCAATGACTTAGCTCCGGCCATTCGCAAAAATTCCTGTGCGCGCGGCAGTCGATAGCCCTTTTTTGTATCTGTGCCAGTGACAACTTCGTTAGCTTGAACTGGGAAGAGTTGAAACAAAATGCACAAACACTTTTTTTTTTTACAAAGTCTCATTGTGCAAAAGTGCTTCACTGCGTGGCGAGGAACAGTCACGCGCGATTGCTGGCGGAAGCTCAACTCCGCCGGCAAGGAGGTCGCTTCCACAGGATCTTACAACAACAACACACGAGTGCGACGTTACGAGGAAAGCGAAAAGTATAATTTTGTCACGAGGCTTAGAGGGTTCGCGGAACTGGAGTGGCGTAGACGATGAAGACGCGCTGAGCCTCGAGGGCGTTCATCATCGAGCGGAGCGGGGGGGGGGGGTACAACGGAAATGTAGTCGACACCGTGATGATTTATTTCATTAGAAAAATACGGAATTTTAAGAGCAAAACAACGCGCGTCAACTGTCAGAAAGTTGCTTTCCCGCTGGGGTTTAAAATAAAAAAGCTAAATTCCTTGCCTTGCCGGCCAAACTGCAGCGGCGATATTTTAGCCCTTCAACTTTCCTATCGCCGGTTTGAATGGTGGGAAAAAAACAAGCCTTAGCCCCAGTCACATCAAATATTTACACAAATGTCCAGTGTGACAGCCTGAAAATACGTGTTTATGGAGGAACATTTCAACGTAACGTCATAATTGTGTTTTTTTTACTTCTTGATAATCAATGCACAAAAAAATGTGCACCTTTTTTTTCTTCTTGATTCTTTCGGTAAAGTCACGTAGAAGGGAAATAAAAAAATAAAAAAATGAAACATAATAAAATAATTCTCACGACGTTTCGGCCACAACGCAAGCAGCCGTCCTCAGGTGAAGACCAGGTCTGTCGGGGAGACAGCGTCTTCACCTGAGGACGGCTGCTTGCGTTGTGGCCGAAACGTCGTGAGAATTATTTTAATATGTTTTATTTTTATTATTTTATTATTTCCCTTCTACGCGACTTTACCGAAAGAACCAAGAAGGTGAATCCCTGCAGTCACGAAAGCTTGAAATCGAAAAGGTGCACCTGATAATCCACACGTTCGTGTTTCGAATCAACCAAAATAGCTCACACTCCCTTTGAGCACATCAACAGAGTGCAATTCAAAATTGATGACCCTAAACGTATCATCTCACCCCGCCACAGGTACACGGTCATCTCTCAGGGATACATTGAAATACATTTTAATCATTTAATGCACATCAAAGAAATAACTCAAATCGGAGCACGACTTCACAAACTATGATGAAGAGCTTTGTGGTTTCACCCTCTGCGGTGGCGCATGCATTACTATCGTACGGTCCGTTGTAATCGTAATTGCTTCGAATGTGGGTATAGGTGACGCATTAGGAAGGTAGATCAGTGATCTATATACGCACACTGCAATTACCGTCTGTCAGTCCGTATACGCACATTATAATTACCGCTGCACAAAACGCATCGGGAGAAGAAAAAGGGAGAGAAAAAAAGCAACGCTAATCCAGTCACACGTGCTTCGGCCCGAGGATTAGCTGAGCCATCGATGTGAGAAAGTGGGGCCGATGCATCACTCCGAATATCACGTTTGTGGAGCTCGTGACATTGATGAATGCAGTGTTTAGCATTTTTCGATGTTGAAAAATGAAATGGTCCTAAGGTATTGCAGACAATATACATACACGTATATGTTTACTACGATACTGATCACTATGTTACACTTTTCTATTTAAAGCTTTCGTGACTGCAGGGATTCATATTCTTGGTTCTTTCGCATCGTATTTGTGTTACATGTTGCTTATTTGCCAAGGAATGTCACACTGAGTCCAAAGACTAGTTTCTCAGGAGGGCCTCGCTACATTGGGATGTTTAGCGACACCAATCACATTGTAATGTTTCTAGCGATCGGATGAAGCCAGAGAACCCGGAGGAAACCAAAGCAAAATAGTGGGAGAATGTACAGACCCAGGTTCTTCTTTTTGTGAGGCCTGTGTTAGCATTGCACCAGCCTGCCACTCGCGATTGTGAATAACTTACTTTGTAACAAAGGTAGGTATTATACGTTTTAAAACGGGACATTCAAAATTGCACACCCACGCTCATTGCATTACATTTAACGATAGTAATCATTGGCCGTTAAGCATACATGCATTTATCAAATTATACGTATTAAATTATAGCATTAGAAGACCTTGAGAGAGATGATAATTACAAGTAAAACATTAAGGATATCAAATGTTTTTCATGACCTGTGCTTCTCTCGCGCACGTTTGTCCGTTGGGTTCTTTAACAATTCAAAAAAAGACTATCAACTACACACTCTTTGTTCTCTCGGTAAAGTCACGTAGTTAGAAATAAAATAATATTTCTAACTACGTGACTTTACCGAAAGAACCAAAGAGTATAGATTCCTGCAGTCACGAAAGCTTCAAATCAAGATAGAATATCAACCGTTTCCGTCAGCGGCCAAGTTAGTGCTCAAGACTGACCTTGCTTTCACAGCCTCGTGGGATTGCCGTGCAAACATTTGTAATGGTTCTAGATTTGAAGCTTTCGTGACTGCAAGGATTCATACTCTTAGTTCTTTCGGTAAAGTCACGTAGGTAAAAAATGAAATAAAAATTAATAAAAATAAAACAATAAAATCACGACGTTTCGGAGGCAACACAAGTCTCCGTCATCAGGTGGGACTGTAACAGCAAATCTGGCTATGACGGTCCCACCTGATGACGGAGACTTGTGTTGCCTCCGAAACGTCGTGATTTTATTTTTATTAATTTTTATTTCATTTTTTACCTACGTGACTTTACCGAAAGAACTAAGAGTATTTGTAATGGTCCTTAATATAGATACATTCCATTTCTGAGAATTAACGAAGAATCCTCGTTTGGCGAACATGACTCTCAGTGATAGTGGAAAGTGCAGCCCTCTGCTGCGTGCGCACCAGAGGCCACTTGCAGAGATCTCAATGGTAGCTGTGTGATATCCGCTTACACGGCCCGTACTCTCACACAAAGGATCGCGCTGCCCTGTGAGAGGTCAGAATTTGATTCTTTGTCTCAATGCGTGACACTGGAAGAGACAAACGGGACACAATTGTTGAATATTTATTGGTTCCCCTGGTGGGGCAGTTGAAACAATAGGCCACGCTTCTTAAATTCCCCCGCCTCTGTCCACCCAAAGGTATAAAAGGGCGCAGCACATTTAATGGATTGGCAGGTAGTGAGGTGAAGTGTGGGTACTCTTCCCAGACCACTGGCCAATACCCTTGAAATTGACTTTCTAGAACTCCTTTTAGTGGAGGTTCATCCACGAGTAGCAGTGTCATGATCAAGACATTCTTGGTTTGCGCCTTAAACCTTTTTGCCTTCGACCAAATAATGGATGTCACCTTACATATTAAGACGACACATTTGCTAATAATTAAGATATTTTTGCCATTTTGAGCATCACAAACATTTCCAATATACTCATCAGAGGCATGATAGAAAGGCATCACACATTACAATCATGTAATATTGTTCCACCGTACGAAGGAAAAAAAACGCAGACCGTCACATGCCTCTTCATTTGCGAGTCGCAGACTCACGCTGTGATGTTTTTTTCTTATTCCACTTAGCTCGTCCCTGCTTTGCATAATGTCTGCATTAAACACAAGCATCTCAGCAAGACATTTCAGCATGCAAATCAGTCCGGCAGTGGCTTACGATTACAAAACATTAAATAATAAAGTCGCATGATTGCGCTACATAATCGTCACCGCAGCACAAAACCTCGCCGAATCAAGCCGCGACCCCCCGGGGGCTTCCCAGCGAAGTGCAATCACGTCCATAAATGACGTCACGTGATCTTGGACAACTTTTGACCCCCCCCCCCCCCTTGTCACACGGCGTCACAAAAAGTCAGACCCCCCCCCCCTCAAATATGACGTCACAAAGCTCTGCCCCCCCCCTCTCCAAACCATATTTCCATTTTGAAAATAAAACATGCTTAAAATCGCTTTAAACTATTGTCATTGTAGTGCTTATTTAATGTGGCGCTGCACTCTGATGTTGTAGGAGAAAATATGTATTTAAACGTCTATTTAATTAAGTAGAACGTATTCTTGGTTCTTTCGGTAAAGCCACGTAGAAGGGAAATAATAAAATAATATTAATATAAAACAATAAAAATTCTCACGACGTTTAGACTGCAACACACGCAATCATCATCAGGTGTGAAATCCACAGAAATGAAAATTTCTTCACACCTGATGATGATTGCTTGTGTTGCAGTCGAAACGTCGTGAGAATTTGTATTGTTTTATATTTATATTATTTTATTATTTCCCTTCTACGTGACTTTACCGAAAGAACCAAGAATATGAATCCCTGCAGTCACGAAAGCTTAAAATAAAAATTTAAGTAGAACGTGTTGTCTATATTTATTTAAAATTGCGCATTTTGATGTGACGTCACATTTCTCAAACCCCCCTCGTCATACATCGTCACAAATGTCTGACCCCCCCCCAATAGGTGCGTGACGTCATTTATGGACGGCCCCCAAGCGGTGGCCCACGCGACGTCGACAAGCGGGGGAGGGGGGGGGGGGCTCTCCTCGTCATTTCTCTCCGTGCCCTCTCCGGAGCGAGCGTGGAGACCGACTGGGCCGTCTTAATTTACTTGCGGCCCTAATCATCAATTTTTTTTTCACGGAAGCAAATTGTCTCTTCCCTTATTTCAGCTTTGAGGAATGACCTCTTCCCACCGCGTATAATTTCTTCCGTGACAGCGAGAGGTGATACTCATTAATGGCACGCGCGCAATACGAATATTTTTTTTATTTTTGACAAAGGACTTTGGGTACAAGCTGCTTTCGTTACAAAAGACAAGACGGTGCGTGCGAGTGCACGGTAGTTTGCCATTTAACTAAAATCAATCATCTTAAATATAAAGCAGAAATTACATCTGTTTGTTTGTGTGAAGCAGCAAAAAACTCTCCAAATCTGAACTCTGGTGTCATGAAAAAAGTTTCACAGCTTATGCTGTCTGGAATTTCGAAGTGAACGCGACTATTTTCAGCTTGCCACGTCATTCTCTTCCCGAGTGGCCAAAATCGGCCTTACGTAGAAGTGGGTTAAGGTTGAATTTTCTTAAGTAAAAACATCCGATTTTTGTACATTTATTTGTTTCGGCTTTTTTCTTTCTTGCATGCATCATTTTTTTTCAGTGAAATATAAGGGAATATAAAATTAATCCAAGATATGAATCCAAGCTTCGGGCGAAGCCGGGTAGTGAAGCTAGTAACTAATAAAATCGTGACTTAAAGCTTTCGTGACTGCAGGAATTCACATTCTTTGGGTCTTTCGGTATAGTCACGCATTTAGGTTCAAAGAAAATCACACTAAAATAACAAAAAAAACTACGACGTTTTTACCACAACACAATCGATCGACATCAGGAAGAAATCGCTTGTGTTGTGGTCGAAACGTCGTAGTTTTTTGTTATTTTTTGTTATTTTCTTTGAACCTATCTACGTGACTTGGCCGGAAGACTCGAAGAACACTGATCAAACATATCAGCTTTCACGATCTAGCTTCTATCAGTAACATTTTTACAATCTCTTTAATGTGTGATTGTTTTGTTAAATAATTATTAGGATGAAGTGTTATGGGATGAGTCACCCTCTCCCTGTGCCTGGTTTTCCAAATTATACAACCAGATGATTGGTGTATTGGGGATGCTATAATATTGATGGACTTTCTCAACGCTTTTATCCTCCAGCAATCCTGCAACACCTGGCTCACAACAGCCCGATGAGAAATTGAGGGGCCACAACACCAGATTTCCAGCCACGGTTTTTTTTTACAAGGTGACCGATCCTATCAGCATCTTTTATATAACACACACGCTAGCTACCCTGTTCACAAATAGGCAGCCAAGTCTCGAGGCAGAAGCACGCAAACAGCTGTTGCCGAATTTCAGGGCTGACAGTCACCCCCATCTCGGCTGCTGTAGAGTAGTGGCTGAAACGTCTAGGCCATTTGTGATGCCATCATAAATGTGTGACCTCTTGCTCGCCAGCCACCATCCGTACGATGAATTGATGACAGAACTGTCAATCGCCCGTTCTGCATCGTCTCCTTTCCACCCCTCGTCTGCCGTGCCTCTTAATCTCAATCTTTATGGATGTTGCTCAGTAATTGAAAGCGGAGATTACATAACTATTACGTTAATGCGTGACAGCATGTGGCAACGGGCAGGAGGATACTTAAAATGAAATTTAGTTTTGCATAAAATCCTCTGTAACCAAGCGAGAATCCAATTGAGACAACATTTTTATTTTCCCAGGGGCGCAAGAGACTGAAGATTAAGGGAATCACACCATACATTGGATGTTACAAAATACAGGGAGAATGTATGTCTACTAGTTAACATGTTGTCATTGTTTTTCCGTGATCATGTAATTATACTAAATAGCATTATATTTTAATTTGTGGAGGATTAGCACCACATTATTAAATAAAGTACGTATTAAACGTGAAAGTGTAGTCGATCGACATGTCCATAGTGTGATATATGCATTGACGCTTTTTCATGCAATGTTTATGTTTCGCAAATCTAATTACTGCACGAGATGCACTGGCACGCTGTCATCCATCCATATTGAGACAACTTCCACAGGACACATTAAAATTGATCATACAGTTGTAGAGGTGTAATTGCGCATGTCTACGAATGTTGAGGTGTGATTATGCATGGCCACGGATGGCCAACAAACACAAGGGGCGGGGTTACGGCCGTACACAAGGGTGGCGCTCGCACCGACGTCCGCATGTGTATCCCCCACGGGCCCCCCCCTTGGGGGCAAGTCCTATAAAAGGTGATGAGCCGAAAGGCTCGGGAGTCGGGACTCAGCTATAACCAGAGAAGACGGAAGACCAGCTAGTGTAGGCCCCAGAGCTCCCCTGGCTCGCTGTCCTTATAAGGGCCGACCAGGGCAAGCCGGTGGCGTGGCCCCGAGAGCCCAGACGAAGCTGGTCTGGTGACTCAGGGAGCCGGGATCCCAGCTTAACCAAGCTGGGACAGGTAGCCTCCCCTAGTCCCGTAGTGGAGGAATTGGTATAGGTTAGAGGGGTTAGCTGTCGAGAAATCCCTGTAGCCCAGTGACCTGTAAATAACTGTGTTGGTGTAATAAATAAGTGTGCCTCCGATCCTGTCGTCAAGCCTCCATATACTTACTACATCTGGTGTCAGAAGTAAAACGTCCAAACGATGGACACACGAGGGACGACACGTACCAAGGAGTCGGAGATGGAAGACGCCGCGGCCGATTCAACACCAGAGATGGCCGGGGTCGGATCGGAGCAGCCGGGGCCAAGTACGCCCGTGCCGCTACGACAAGAGGGGGGGGATGCGTCGGCTGAAGGACTCCGGCTGGCCCACTCCCGCCTGGCGGAACTGCTCTACGCCGCCGCCGCTGCGTTGGAGGAGATCACGCGGCTGGGGGCTGGAGGGGCAGCGCGGGTCGACGACAGCAGCCGGCGCGCGGCAACGTTTCCCGCCACCCCGACGCGGCTGGCGGTTAAATTTCCCGCCATCTCTACAGTGCGAGCGGACGGCGGGGCCGGCCCGCGTCACGTGACTGCTGAGCGCCAAGCACAAGCCGTGACATCATCAACACCGGCCGGCACGTCAACATCGGAGCGACCGGCGATGCCATGTGCACAGCCCGCCCACACTGTATCATCGGCGGGGAGCGACGGAGAGCGATCTACAGCCACGGACGTCGCCTTGCAGCAGCGTCTGCCACCTCTGAAAGAATTCGTAGGCGCAGACGGAGACTGGGGCGGCTTCAAGAGACGGTTCATCGCTCATCAGGAGATGGCGAACTGGACGGACGCCGAGGCTCTACGCGCGCTGCCAGCGATGCTGGACAACGACGCCCTGGCTACCCTCACCTCGGCGCCGAGGGAAAAGCGCGCCACCCTACACCTGGCGTTGCAGCTGCTGTCAGCCGTCTATGGGCCGCCTTCGGACTGCAGGCAGCTTTTCCACGATCGGCGTCGGGGCACCAACGAATCACCTCTGGCCTTCCGGACTGCTCTCCTGGCTCTAGCGAAGGCTGCTTTCCCAAGGATGGACGAGGAAGGAGTGGATGCCATGGTGGCTGAGAAGCTGCTGCTACTCGCTGATGAGCTGGACGTCAACGTCCTGGCTCAAGACGACTCAGAGATGTCGTCCCTGCTGGTCGCGCGCCACATCCACGGGGGCTTGCGGTCCCTTCGTCGAAAGGCGGCAAAGGGGGCGGCCAGCCATGCCATGGCGGCTACCGCCCTCCCATCGGAGGAGGTCTGCGGGGTGGAGCGGCGAGGGGAATGGAGAGCGGCAGTACCACAGGCTCGGAATGGACCGAGCCGCCAGGAGCAGCCCAGGACATCGGGGGCGCTCACACGCTGCTACAACTGTGGCCTGCAAGGCCACGTTGCGTCAGGATGCCGGGCTCCCCGTCAGCGCGGGGCGACACCTCGTCAGGACGCCACGCCGTCTCCTCCCAAGCTCCAGCAGAGAAATACGGCGAGTCGCGGCACCTCACACGTTTGGCCCACGCACACATCCGACACACACTCACGCGCCCAACTAAACAGGGCTCCAAATTCCCCATCCGTCGCGCGCGATCGTTCGGTAATGCGGCGGGCGCTCCAACCGGGTCAGTGGTCGGAGCTCGCCCATCGTGTCGTTGCTGCGTCGGCGGGATCATCGGTCGTGGTCGGTCACATTGATGGGGTAGAGGTGCGGATTTTAATTGACACAGGGGCATCGGCGACCATTATATCTGATTTAATTTATAACATCCTTCCCGTTCAAAGTCGTCCCTTGCTCCCTGTTGACGTGCCGTGCTATGCCGCTAACGGGGGCTCTCTGGGCATTATTGGCCAAATCCGCGCCACTATCTGCATTGGGGACATTAAATTATCCGGGCCTGTTTTGGTTTCCTCCTCACTCGCGGTTCCGTGCCTGTTGGGGACGGATTTTCTGGCCAAAATGCCCATCCGCATCCTTATTGACCAAGGGTGCATTGAGCTCCCATCGGGCCGACGCGTTACATTTCTGTCTTCCCCCACCACGGAGCGTCGGGCGTTTGCCACCGTGCAGGCGCTCGTCACAAAAACTGTGCGCGTGCCTCCGGGGGCTCAGATGCTCGTCCCTCTTAGATTGCGTCGGCCGTTTAATGAAGGGGTTGCGGATCGGGGGGTCTTGTTGGGACCATCTCGGGCCGGGGTAAATGGACCAGATTTGCTCGCGGCTCAGACCATGGTGAGAGGGGATGGGGACCCCTTCATTGCAGTCCTTAATGTGGGATCGCGAACGGCCGTGGTTCCTCAAGGGACCGTGCTTGCACACGCAACGCCGGTACCCTATGAGGAACCACTCGTGGGTCAGGTATCCACCGATCCTCCGTCGCGACCGCATTCGGACTGTGATGACGGTTGGCTGGATGCGCTTTGCGCGGGTTCAGTGGACCTGTCCGACTCGCAGCGCGCGCAGCTGCGAGTTCTTCTGAGCGAATTTGCTGACGTTTTTAGTCAACACAAATTTGATATTGGTTGTACTAAATTGCTGCGACACCATATTGACACGGGTGACAGCGCGCCAATCCGCCAAAATCCCTTTCGGTTGAGTCCCGTCGAAAAGGATCATGTCAAATCGGCTGTTGATGACATGCTAGCCGCCGATATCATTTCCCCTTCCAATAGCCCGTGGGGCGCGCCGATCGTTTTGGTGAAAAAACACGACGGCTCACTGCGGTTTTGTGTCGACTTTCGGCGTCTGAACAAAATCTCTGTGGCAGATGCGTACCCGCTTCCTCGAATGGATGAGTCGCTCGATGCCTTGGCGGGGGCGCGATTCTTTTCCACCCTCGATTTGCTATCTGGATTCTGGCAGCTTCCTCTGGATGACGAATCAAAACCTAAGACTGCTTTTCGGACACCGCAGGGTCTCTTCCAATTTAACCGCTTGCCGATGGGTTTACATTCTGCGCCGGCAACTTTTCAGCGGTTAATGGAATTGGTCTTGGCAGGGTTGCAATGGGATTCGTGTTTGATTTACTTAGACGATGTCATCGTCTTTAGCAAATCCTTCGAGGAACACCTCCAGAGGTTGCGTGCTGTTTTTCTCAAAATGCGGGCTGCCAATTTGAAATTTAAACCACAGAAGTGCCATTTACTCCGCGAATCGGTGCGATATTTGGGTCACATTGTTGGGCGCTCGGGGATATCCACTGATCCCGCCAAAACGGAATGCGTCAGCTCCTGGCCGACTCCCACCTCTGTGGGAGAGGTCAGGAGTTTCATTGGGTTCGCGTCGTATTATCGGCGATTTGTGGCTGACTTCGCTACGATTGCGAAACCTTTGCATGCCTTGACGTCCAAGGGAGTCAGGTTTCATTGGGGGCCGGAGGAGGAGGCTTCTTTTCGCGCCCTCCGGAATGCTTTGGTGGGGGCGCCGCCGTTGAATTACCCGGATTTTTCACAACCCTTCTTGCTCGATACAGATGCAAGTAACACGGGCATCGGGGGCGTGCTGTCCCAGCTCATTGGGGGCGTAGTGCATGTGGTGGCTTACGGTAGTCGGGTACTGTCTCCAGCCGAACAGCGGTACTGCGTTACCCGTCGGGAATTATTGGCGATTGTTTATTTCATTCAGCAGTACCGCCCGTATCTGTACGGTCGGCGGTTCACCGTCCGTACAGATCATGCGGCCCTACAATACGCCCTGCGGGTTCAACAACCATCGGGCCAGTTGTCTCGATGGTTGGAGATTCTCCAAGACTATGACTTTGTCACCACATATCGTAAGGGTCTCCGCCACACGAACGCTGACGCCCTGTCGCGATTGCCACCCACTTCGGAGTGCGCGTGCCTCTTGGGTTCGGGGCGTTGTAGGTCTCCGAACGTCACCACCGATTCGGTCCTCGTGGCCGCTGCCGATGCACCTTCGGTTTCGGGTCCTATCGAGCAAGAAGGGAGGGATTCGTTGCTGGGGTTGTCAGTCGCGGAATGGGGTCGCCTCCAAATGGAGGACACCTCCCTCCTCGCTCTGCGCCGTCGCGCCGGGGGGATTGGCCAGGGGGTGGAAAACGTTGACTCGTGGGGGTTGTTCCAGGGACTTTTAATGCACTGGAATGGTAAAACCCGGCGCCAGCGGCTCGTGGTGCCTGCTGCTTTAAGGGGTAAGGTGGTATGGGCTGTTCATGAGCGGCTTCTGCACTTGGGGGTTCATAAGACCTTTGCCACGCTCCAGCTAGATTTCTTCTGGCCGGGCATGGAAAAGGACGTGGGGGACCTCTTGGGGTCGTGCACGCAATGCGCGCAGAGGAAGCCACCTGCTAGGGGGTCCAACCCTCCGCTGCAGTCCATAAAAGTTTCCAGGGTTAACGAGCTCGTCGCTCTGGACATACTTGGCCCATTTCCCGCTACACCCAGGGGCAATAGGTATTTACTAACGGGGGTTGAATACTTCACGAGATGGCCTATGGCCTGGCCCCTGGCGAACCAATCGGCAGCAGCCATCGCGGAGGCCTTTGTCCAGGGCTATGTCCTCGACAAGGGTGCTCCGGAACGGCTGCTTACTGACCAGGGTAGGAATTTTTCTGGTAAACTCCTACGTGAGGTGTGCGACCTCTTGGGTACGGAGAAGGTTCGGACCTCTCCGTATCACCCACAAACTGACGGGATGGTGGAACGGCTGCATCGGACCATCACGTCCATGCTGTCCCAGCAGGTGTCGGTATCCCAGACGGATTGGGACCTCCGCATAGCCGGTGTGTTGCAGGCCTACAGAATGGCTCCCCATGCGGCCACCGGATTTTCCCCTTTCTTTTTAATGTATGGGCGCGAAGTTAACCCTCCTGTGGCGACCCAGCTGAAGCTCTCGGCGCTCCAGGCGAAGTCTAAGTTGTCCGAACACGTTAAATTTAACATCGCTCAATTGTCTGAGGCGCGGGAAGCGGCCGTGCAAAATTCTGAACTCCGCCAGAAGGCGAACGAGAGGCTTCGGTTGGGGCGGGTGCAGGTGGTCAAATGGGTACCAGGGGACAGGGCGTGGTTGCACTGTCCTCAGGTGCCGCTGGCAACCTCGTCGAAATTGGTACGGCCGTGGCGGGGGCCAGTGGAGGTCGTGCAGGTTTTGCGGCCGCAATGTGTTCGCGTCAAATGGGGGAGGCGCCGGTGGTATGTGCACCCCTCAAGGTTAAAACCATTCGTCACGCCGCCCCGGGGTTCACACACACACACGCATGGCCAAACGTGTGAGGGTGTCGCCGACTCCCCGTCGTCGCTGCACTCGCCTAACCTGACGCCAACTGTTCCACCCCCAGGTGAAACAGGAGTGACGGGCCCACGCCCACCAACCCCTCCCGGAGGGGTCGGGGGTCACTCGGCAGCGGAGCCTGACCCTCTCGCACCCGGACCGTCAACAACCGTCACTGAGCGTGCCGGGACGGGCCCTTGTGACGGACCCGCCGCGAGAACGCGCGCCAAAACGCGCAGACTTTTGTGAGGTCGGCCGTTGGGGGGCCTTGCGGACAAAAGGGGAGGGGTGTTGTGAGGTCGGCCGTTGGGGGGCCTTGCGGACGATGGGAAAGGTGACGTCCGGAGTGTATATATATGTTGGTTTTGGGGTGTTATCCGGGGGGGGTGCGTCGGGTTATTTTTTTCTCTCTCTCTCTCTTCCTCTCGTTGTTCTTGTTCTTGTTAAAAATTACGCGAGGCACACACGGGGTTTTTGTGAGGGATGCACCTTTATTCTGATTTTTTTTTTTTGCAGCCGGGGACGGCTGCGAGCTGTACAGGGGGGGGTGATGTAGAGGTGTAATTGCGCATGTCTACGAATGTTGAGGTGTGATTATGCATGGCCACAGATGGCCAACAAACACAAGGGGCGGGGTTACGGCCGTACACAAGGGTGGCGCTCGCACCGACGTCCGCATGTGTATCCCCCACGGGCCCCCCCCTTGGGGGCAAGTCCTATAAAAGGTGATGAGCCGAAAGGCTCGGGAGTCGGGACTCAGCTATAACCAGAGAAGACGGAAGACCAGCTAGTGTAGGCCCCAGAGCTCCCCTGGCTCGCTGTCCTTATAAGGGCCGACCAGGGCAAGCCGGTGGCGTGGCCCCGAGAGCCCAGACGAAGCTGGTCTGGTGACTCAGGGAGCCGGGATCCCAGCTTAACCAAGCTGGGACAGGTAGCCTCCCCTAGTCCCGTAGTGGAGGAATTGGTATAGGTTAGAGGGGTTAGCTGTCGAGAAATCCCTGTAGCCCAGTGACCTGTAAATAACTGTGTTGGTGTAATAAATAAGTGTGCCTCCGATCCTGTCGTCAAGCCTCCATATACTTACTACACAGTTATTATTATGGACGGTATATATTTTTTTATGTTGCTGTTGGAGCAATATATCTTTTGCAGTTAAATGTCCCTTTTAGTTCGTTAATAATACATATTTGCCCTCTGTTTTAAATATACTGCTCGATAAAGGCCACACTCACTGCCCGTTGATGAATGCGGTGCCCATGAAAGGTTCAGGTCAGCTGTGACCGGGAATTCAGCTCAGGTCGCCAGGTTCATGACACATCGCTCTAACCGCTGTGCTATCACCTCCCCTTCATCTAAACGCGTGTCGTGCTATGCTGTGGAAGCTGGTTATAAAGTAATCATGGGATATGGTTATACATCTAAATTGCTTGGTTTGCTGTAGAATCCAATGTTGAATGTCAGTCTTGTAAATAAAACATTTCTGTTTACAGATCATAGTTATACAAGAAATAATGTTATATTATAGGTTGAGAAATTAGATGAATAATTTTGCTTCTGAAGTGATATGACTAGTTTACTTATAACGAGATTAAATTCCCCTACCTCCTGAGCTAGATGTGTTTGTTTCGCTGTCTTGGGTTGGCCTGTAATTAGCTTTGTCCTCTCTGGCAATGATGAGGTGTAACTAGCATTGCTCTAGCCTGTGATCATGTTCTGTTTTGAATTTGATGTGGACACAGACATGTCTGAGTTTGTCTCTGAGATTCAAGTCAATTGAATTGTTTTACATTTATCTATTTGAACTTCCCAGGTTTAGTGCATGATGTTTCCAAATGTTTACACGTAAATTAAACGCTTCAATCATCAAATGATGCCTCATTCTTCTGTTGAACAATCGAGACAAACTGATTTGAAATTTCAGATCCATTTGCCTCTTCGCTGTTTACGAAGATTATTAAGACATATATAATGGCCAATTTGGAAGAGCAACATAGTTTTAGAAATATATGTTCTACCATTGACCAAATGGATACCAAATACTGTTATGCCTGTATTTTTGGAAAATATTAAATTGTATTTGATTCAGTGACAACTGATGCAGCGATTGACACCCTGAAATATATTTCAATGCTACGGTGGGTTTTTCCATAAAATATATATAAATCATCAAAATTATTTATAAAGATGGAGCAGCTGGACAGAAATTGCAAATAAATACAATGCAAATCAGAAGCGGAGTCTGCCGAGAAGCAACAAGATGATTTGTGGACATGCAGAACCATGAAAGATGGCACTTGTTCTATCCAGCACTGGATATGTTCTATCCAGCACTGGATATAACATAGCTGCTGCTACTGATGACAATATACGTACGCTATATAAAATTAATAGAGATATATGAGTATCCAGTGCAGTTGACTATGAGATATATTCCAATGCGTTATTGGTAGCAACTAGCTAAGCTTTGTTTTGTTCCATAATGGGCAGTGATATCTAGAAAATTAACAAAGAATGTTGCATTATTCGGTGGCAAGACTTTGATATCCCAACAAATACAATACTTTCATTATAAATGAATCCACATACTATGGTGTTTTTTTTTACCAATAAGCAAAATCAAATATTTCATGTCACAATTAAATTTTGCAACACTCTACTATTCCCTTAATAGGGAGCAGCGCTGATATACAAAAAAACACACTATTAATGCATCGAGCAACAGTCTTTCTAACTAATCGTTAATAAAGAGAAACGTCACATTATACAAGTGACACACCTCAGCAAACAAACGTGTAGCTTTGGTCAAAAACTGTGACCGCTTGGTGTCAAATATATCGGCCTTACAACTTTAATGCGCAGAGCCCTTCTGGGTGCGCGATTTTTGTGGAGTTACTCATGCTGCAAGCTAAGGCTGCAGAGTTTGGTGGTACATGTTGTTTACGTCGTTTATTGTGAAAATTCGGTCACAGTTCCTATGATCATTGCTTTTATGGCTTTATTTTGGTGATTTTTGAAAAGTTTTTTGGTTTGGCCATGTTTGTTTGTTGTAGTACAGAGTTAGACTGATGGCCTTAATCTAAGTTGTCTTGTGGTTGTTGTCGTTGTTGTTTGACTTGCATTCCACTGGGATTTGTGCACACAGCGTTGGTGTACAGTGCTTTTTCTGCAATATTTTGCTGTCTTTTCTTGGATTTTCTGTTTGCACATAGTCACTTTAAGATGTTTTCTCGTTCATGTTTTTGTTTTTTTGTTTGTTGCGGTTGCACCCGATTCAAGAGCCGAATGGCTCACAGGACTATACCTAATAAATGAAACTTGAAACTTGATTCGACGCGCTCACGTTCACGAGAAGAATGCGCGTGCGTTTGTGAGCGGAACAAACAGTGATTTCAATTAAAAATAGATTTGCATTGCTCCACCGTCGGCTCAATTTCCTACTTCATTAATTTTGTCGGCACCGCCGCCGTGTCTTCACTTGTAAATGATAAAGTAATGGGGATAAATTTGGGCCGGTAAATATTCATGTGGCCCTCATTACAATGCGATGTATTTATATCTCTCTTCTTTTCGATGCTGCGGCTTTAACGAACACGGTGACCTAATTCCCTTTTACAGAGAGAGCGAATTCCCATATGTGCACAGTAACTGTCTCAGCTTTCATTACGATATCAGCTCAATAGATATTGTAAACAAAAAAACGCAATATATCTGTGTGCCCGGTGTGATTCTACAAACTGCTACTCAGGTTAGTTTTAAGAATATGATTTAGAAACACGCCACTAACGGGGATCTTTAAAGCACCCTCTCTAGCAGAGGCCGTTTTGCCAGAAGTGGCACTGGTAAGACATTTCAGGGCTTTTTCCATAAGAGGTTTCTTTTTGGTTCAGATCGCGTAAATATAAATGTATCATTAACTCCACCACCACCACCCGACACAGCCAATTAGAAAGGTTTGCCATGTAGACATAAACATGCCAATTCGTTACTAGTTAAGCACATATCGGTGTGTTGGAGAGTAAACCCACAACATTTACAATTCGAGTACAACATTTCGCCGATAATTACAACCAGCATCATCAGGCGACAGCCAAAGTAGTTTTTTTTATTTGACTCATTATTTCAACCTAAAAGTGCTCAATTAAAACACGGACGGAAAAAAATGTCCCTCAGAAAAATCTTGCCACTGGTGGAGATTATGGTTAGGATTTAAATCATGTTAAAAGTTAAAGTTACCGATTTAAAAAATGAATTGCGTTTTAGAGGTTAGAGATATGTCCAGCTTAGTTTTTTTGAGAGTTGGGTTTTAGCGGATCTCAACACTAAGCATGACCCAGTACGGACAGGAAAATCCGGCTGTGACCCCATTTGTGTAAACTTGTGACGCATGGATATAAATTCGGGGGTCTAAAAAAAAGTGGAGGCTCAGTGTATTGGGACATGTTGCACATGTGTAAAGACAGCTCATGGCTAAGGGTCTAGAAATATTGGCTTGGAAAGATACATTAACTGTTGGACAGGGAAGGCTATGGTTTCATTTGTTTTTCACTCAAAACATGTTCGTTTAAAGTAAAGTTAAAAGCACTGGCATTATGCCCGGGATGAAACACCACTCGTACTATGCTCATCACAAATCTGCTCTTCTAGTCGTTACAAATAAATAAGCAACACAAACCCACTCCTGAAACTCTCTCGTGGCTAGCAAATCTCCACATTGGCGTTTAGCTCCTGAACATATTGCCAGGCGCAAAAATAGAACACACTGGTGGATGAAGGTCTCCCCATACCGTATCAGTCATGGGGGTCTTTTGACCATACTTCACCACGCTGGTAAGTGCGGGTTGCTGATGAGAGTGCCCAGGACTGGTTCAGCTATCACTCACCACTAATGCTGTTGTAGGGAATGAAACTTGAGTCGCTGTTTTCAAAGGTCAGTGCACGAATTACTGTCCCACCACTTTATCCATTCCAGTCATAAAGTACCTCTAAAAAGAATTTAATTTGTAGATAGTAGTACACTATGTTTATTGAGTTAATTGGTTGCACTGGATTGAATGATTGATTGATCAGCAGAAAAGCATGGTAATTCCTTGTCTATTGGAACAAGCCAGTCTAACAAAACTAATGCAATTTTGACTCATATCTTCACTTCCAAAACCCAGCTTCGGAATGTTCATATATATATATCTCTTATCCCCCCAGATCACCTCCGGCATATCCAGACACTCCAGAACTCTGGGGAGAACAATGTGGAAGGTCTAAGTGATAAGGTGATCGATTTGTTGGGTATGCGTTCGAATTTAAAACTGGTCTTATCTTGCCATTTCCGCTGCCCGCACCACCCTTGAATGTATCCCAAAACTCCAACAGATTTCGATTTCTTTTTTACTCCTGATTGGCTTTAGAGCATGCGTTGATGACACAACAAGCTGCAATTAACACGTGACCCTCTTGCTATTTCTCACAGAGGAACTGTCTCTCAGCTAGTCGACCATCGGATTTCCCTGGGTGAAAAATGCTCCTCAATCACGGAAGTGGCATTATCCACAACTGAACAACGGGTCCCAGAAATCAACGACCGCAGCAAGGCAAGAAGAGCACCCGTTTATTTTGTGTTTCAGGTCGCAACAAAACACAAACATCTGGCACACAATTTTTTCGGTCAGATTCGAATTTAGTTTTGCAAACTCGGTGGCCCGCGTGAAGTAAAATCAATAACTGGATTTGATTTACGATTATGTAACGTATGTAACTGCATTCATGCTAGACATTAGGCACACATTTCTAACTTGTAATTTTTTGTTGTTGCGCTGAAAAGAGTAGCGAGGAGTGGTGGTGCAGTGCTTAAGCATACTGACTGTGAATCCAGTGACCTGACTTAGATTCCCCGCAGTGGCTAACGTCAGTGGCACTAGTCGTAGGCCCTCAACATCACCGGCCAGATTGGTGAAGTATAGCCAAATCTCATCGAGGAATGAAGAGGCCTTCATCCAGCAGTGGTTCAACAAAGGAACTTTAAGTTAGGGTTTGAAAATAATAATAATCATAGTTTCGATTTAAAGCTTTCGCGACTGCAGGGATTCATCTTCTTGGTTCTTTCGGTAAAGTCACGTAGAATGGAAATAATAAAAGAATAAAAATAAAACATAGTTCCATTATTATATTATTTTATTATGTTTGATTTTTATTATTTCCATTCTACGTGACTTTACCGAAAGAACCAAGAAGAATAATCATAGTATTGCAATGTAAGGTAGTTATTTACTTTGCAAAAAAAACATTCCATTGGCACAGCATTAAGTATCAACTAAAATAAAGATGTACAATCTCTGATTTTGGTTGTTTTAAAAACACTAATTGAAACATTGGGAGCTGTCACTACCAGTTTCGGGATTAAACTCACTATTATGATAGTCACCTCTGACCAAATCGCCCCAGAATGCCCCCGATTTCGTCAGAGCTCATTAGCTGAGCATAATTGAAGACGAATGATAGCATTCGAAAAGGTGATCACCTTGCAAAAAAAAACGAGTGTTGCGGCCTTCTGCGAGGCTACATTTTAATTTGAGTAAAATACATTGTTGGAATATACTATGCTCCCGCATTATGCTACCTGCCTTCACAGACCCCCCCCCTCCTCCAGCACTGATCCAGCGTATGGTCACACAGCCCCCACGACTGCACGACCTGGAGAGGCCCTCATCTAGCAGTGGATAGACCAAAGGGGCTATGTGTTGTGCACGTGACTTGTTTTTTGGCATGGGTGCTTGCTCTTGCAGCACAGTTCCTGCACCCTCTGCTGCAGCAGTGCTGAGGTGACAACAATAAAAACTACTGAGGGCAAGGGGTGACCAATATTAATCAACGTGACGTGATTTGTTATTGATGGCACATTAAAGGGGAAAAAAACCCATATATCATGGCCGTTTTCAATTATGCATCATCCTCATAAAAGTCACCATGCATATGAAATACATTCGACATTGTGTATGAATCGGATGTCTGAAATTAAACCCGCGAGAATGTGAAGGAGAAAATGTTTACAAAGATTTAGGCTTGAAGTTCACAATAGGCAACATAAAATCCCCCGGCAATTGTAGGTTACAAAAAGTGGCTCATTTGTACGAAGTATTTCTACGTGTTTTTTCCAAGTTTTTTTTTTACTTACAAAAATCATTACTCAACTTTTCAAATTTATAACGACAAAGATTCCCCCCCCCCCCATACATCGCCTAAAAGACTGTTCGTGAGCACCTATCAGCTAATGTGGCCAACACTACCCCTGGCCACCTTTGCCTCACCAGTGGCGATGTTCACACACCGCTCTAGATACTCTTATAAGGCAAAGTCAACCTAGCTAAGGCCGAGGACAAATGATCACATCACTCGCCAGTGACGTTGGCCGTGGATGGGAATCGAACTTAGGTCACTGACATCCACTAGGCTCCACCAATGCATGTGTAACGATTCGACGACGAGTTATATGAAGAGCCATTTTTATTTAAAGACTTTCCACCCGAGGCTTCGTACTCGACTTCCAGCTTCTCCGGGCGTCCCCCACTCCTCGTGCTCTGCCCTTAGCTCCCTTTCTCGAATCTTCTCGTCCTTGCTTTCATCTCGAGCCGAACCCTGTTCTTTCCCTTTAACGGATGCTTTTTGTTTCCCCGTTCAACACCTATTCTCCAATCCCTTTAGAGTCTGCCTCGCCGACAAATCACCAGTGGAGGCCTCTTTCTTCTAATCGGAGACTTTGTTTATTTTTAAATAGCCGTTACGCTGCATACGGCTTGGAGTAAATTTTTCGGTCATTACACGTGTACACACACCAACACACAAAGACCCCCCATGTAGTCTTCAGCATACTGTTGGGGCAAATATTGCTAGTGGTAGCATACTGAGCCTCTAACACATTCCTTGCGGAGGGAGCTGGTAGGAACGTTGGGTTGCTCGGTCAATGGCCAGGGTCAACGGCGGCGTGGTGTATTCCGCAAATATGGCCGACTGTGAGGGCGGGCACAAGCCGGCGTGAGTAGGTTAAACGTTGAGTTTTATAAGGGCACCACGGGGTAACCAGCCCCTCCTCACCCAGCCCCACCCCTCCCACCCCCAATCTTCCCCACCCTCCCCACCCAGCCCCTCCCCACCCTCCCCTCCCCACCCAGCCCTCCCCACCCAGCCCCACCCCTCCCATTTTTGGATGCACGACAGACGGACACAATAATCCCCTGTGGGCTGGTGTAACCAGGAGGTTCCTACCAGTATAATTAGCAGTTATAGTGCACTACCACTCCCCACACCAACACACTTGACTTACAACATAATCCTATTAACGTAAAACATAAGTTTCAAAACCATGTTTGTATTTGGGTTAGGCCACGTGGTAGTTTTATGCCAAAATTCTTGTCATCGTCCGGTGGTGGACGGTTGCATATGCATCAACATAATTCATAGATGATAGATATCATTATGAATACATAATCAAAATATAGCATTATCATTGCATAATCCATATATCTAATTATCATTATATAACCCATATATATCATTATAATTACATAATTCATAAATATAATTTCATCACATAATCCATAGATATCATATCATTACATAATCAAAATATACAATTACCATTCAATAATCCATATATAGCATTGCATAATCCATATGTATCATTATCATTACATAATCCATGAATATCATTATCATGGCATAATCCATAGATATCATTACATAATCCATGGATATCGTTACATAATCATTAGATATCATTATATAATCCGTAGATAAAATTTATAGTAAGCGGCGTTGCGACATGAATTCACGTTTCACAAGCGGCACCTTCGCGGTAAATCTCCTGAATTCGTTTTTAAATTTCCTTTAAATGCTAACGAGGTAATAGCGGAATGAAATATCACCATCTGTCTGCTGAACCCATTATCAAGGCAGGAGACGGGATTAATCGCTCCCACCGAAAGCGACCGGGTTTGCATAGTAAATGAACAACTACCCTAAAGGGTGTTGCGTTTAAGTGAATCGTTTGCACTCTCATTTACACACTTCACCGGCGCCCGTTGTAACACTTCTTCAAAATGTTGCTTATCTAACGAAAGGTCGAGCGCGTTGATGAGAGTGACACATTTTATGCAGTGCAATTGATTAGCGATATGCAGCTGGCAAAGCAGCCTTGTTGTTGTTGTTGTCTGTCTCGTTGCATGGGAGGGGGGGGGGGAAATCAACGTCTTCGTCTGTTGGGTTTCCAAAACAGCCCTTTGAACATCTTCTTGGTTCTTTCGGTAAAGTCACGTAGAATGGAAATAATAAAATAATAAAAATAAAACATTATAAAATAATAAAATTTCGATTTAAAGCTTTCGTGACTGCAGGGATTCATCTTCTTGGTTCTTTCGGTAAAGTCACGTAGAATGGAAATAATAAAATAATAAAAATAAAACATAATAAATAATACAAATAAAACATAATAAAATATTTTATTATGTTTTATTTTTATTAATTTTTTATTTCCATTCTACGTGACTTTACCGAAAGAACCAAGAAGATGAATCCGTGCAGTCACGAAAGCTTTAACTCGAAACAGCCCTTTGAACAGTTCACTGCTGCCAACGAAGACTCTCCAACCACGTGGATCGTGGTATGTAGCCATACTTCACCACGTGGTAGTGCAGCGGTCAGCGCTACGCTGCGCTACGAACCCTCGCCACCCGAGTTCGATTCCCGCTCACGGCCAACACCGGTGACGATTGTCTGAACCGGTCTTGGGCCCTCCCCTAGGTCGACTCAGCATCAAATGAGTAGCTGGTGCGGTGCGTAGTAAACATCGCCACTGGGGAGACAAAGGCGGTCGCGCGTGGTGCTTGCCACCCGCCCTCCTTCGTGCGTTCGTGCCGGCCTTTATAGAGTTCTACTCGCGAACAGCACTTGCCCCCAAAAGTATGTTAAGGCTATACCGGGGGGAGGGATCTTTGTCTTTATCTTTGCGGCGACCGATCAGCGAACGCGACGTGAGCGGCGTGACGAGAGGGCAATGGGCACAGGAGACGCTTCGAGCGTCGATTTTGTGGTTTCTTCACACAAAAAATGGCATCAAAATAGAAACGTGATCGTACTCTGTGGGTCTTTCGGTAAAGTCACGTAGATAGAAGAAGAATAAAATAAAAAGAACGACGTTTCGATCGCAACGCAAGCAATCGTCTTCAGGTGAAAAAACGACAGCAGGCGAACTGCTGAGACATCGTGTGAGTGCACCGGCAAATGCTGCGTTGCCTGTAACACCTGCCACGCATGCTGGCCGCCCATCCAACTCTGCCGAGCATCTCACATAACTTACGGGATCCGGGTTGCATTATGGCTGCGTTAGCCATAGGCGTTGTCTGCGGTGCGGTAAATACCCCCCCCCCCCAAAAAAAATATATGTATATAAAAAAGTTTTAAAGCTTTCGTGACTGCAGGGATTCATCTTCTTGGTTCTTTCGGTAAAGTCACGTAGAATTCTCCACCTGAGGACGGCTACTTGCGTTGTGGCCGAAACGTCGTGAGAATTATTTGATTATGTTTTATTTTTATTATTTATTATTTAAATTCTACGTGACTTTACCGAAAGAACCAAGAAGATATATAAATACGCTCAACGGATGGCTAAATACAGCCCACAGTCAGCTCCGCATTGTGTGCACTCCGTGCGTTTTCGTGTGCGGGCTATACGCCCCCGTTGGTTCGCACAGCGCGCTCGCACACAGCAGTAGCAGCAGCAGCGGGTGTCGCGTGCCTGTAACCCGTGGGGCTGCAGTGGCGTTGCCAAGAGAGAGAGAGAGTGAGAATTGGGCATTGTTATGTTGAGCAGCGTCTCGTCATTGGACCGCAAATTGCCAGGTGCGGGGTGATCTCGGTGGCAGAACGGACACCTGGCAGCCAGACAAAACAGCTGTCACGAGACACAAAAACAAGTGGCACATTCACGCACACACACACACATATATATGCAGTGGAACGATCAGGGACACATTGTAAGAATTGCGGATCTGCAGGTGTGTTCAATGCAACCGCTGGGCCCGCGTATGCGTGCATGTGTACAGACGACTTGGACGCCCTTGCCATGGGAAGGTTTTCTTTATTCGGGAGCAACCTGCTCACCCTAGGACCGGCGATGACCCCACTGCAACTGCCCCGAGCCTCCTGCGCATTTCCCTTATATACGATGCTCCTGTTCCGTAGCGACGCCCCTATTCCCGAACATTCTCGCTGGCCCTAGACCACTCATTCTAGATTTGAAGCTTTCGTGACTGCAAGGATTCATATTCTTAGGTTTTTTAGGTAAAGTCACGTAGGTAAAAATAAAAAGAAATAATAAAAATTGTAAAAATTATAATAGAAATAAAATAATAAATCACGGCGTTTCGGAGGCAACACAAGTCTCCGTCATCAGGTGGGACCGTCACAGCTAAATTTACTGTATCAAGTTAGGAAAAAATCCAAGAGGCAAGCTCTTAAATACAAGTTAAAGGGGAGGGGGGGAGGAGCGTATCTATTGTCATTAGGCATGCATAACATGCGGGTTTGCCAATGCTCGCCGTAATCATCATCATCACTCATCATAAATGCATTGCTGAATGCAGGTCTCTCCAGGCAACCGCTACCCCCTATGAACCTGCGATGCAATAATCCACCAAGCATCTGCACACACACAAGCTAAGTTAATTGGTACATCTTTCTCGGGGTATGTCCTCTTGGGCACGTTTAATCCCACGGCAGACACTCCATCATTATTCGTGAACCATTGGACATCATCACTTTTAGCGACGCATCATGCCCAAGGCTTTAAAAATGTATTGTTTACATGATAACGTTTTCATTAAACCACGTGTTCCTCATCCTGGTTCTCAGTGTAAATGTGGTGCCGTGGTGGCGAGATGTTCACTACCTTGCCTGGTATACAGGAGGTTGTGGGTTCGATCCCAAGCCTGTGGTCACTTGGATATTTATCCGGTACTTTTGGGTTTTCCCTCCACATTTATAAAAATGCGTTTTGCGTACTTGGTTCCGATACATTTCCTCGTGATAAGCCACTTTGTTGAGCTATCATTTATGGCCAGGTCGCTTCTGAAAAAGAGCTATATAGCTCAGTGGGCTTTACCTGGTCAAATATAAAATATATATCATGGGACCTCCTTTGCCAGGACCAAAATATGGGAATAGGGTTTTCCATTTTTTCTGGCAAAAACGAAAGCTGTTTCTGGTGTAGACCATTCAGTTTGAAAGATAATGCATATATTATCAGAGAATGTTTTTTTTTGCATTCTGACCACAAGCATTGTGGTTAATGTAGACATGATTCCTTGTAAAAGGCTTCAGTTTGGTGTTTTAACATCTCAACACCTGTTTGTTGCCATAAAAAAGGAGAAAACCTTATAAAAAAAAGATCATGTTGTAGTTAAAAATGTAAGCATGCATCTCTCCGTGATTATTTGCTCACTCTTCGATTTCTGTTGCAATTTCTTCATATGGGTGACATTATTAAGAATTCATGTCAACTAGATATGCACTGTATTCTTCACAAACCATTGCACTATTTGATCTGACATTTACATGGAAGTGTTGTCAGAAGATTATGTAATAGTAGTTTTAATAATACTAATGCATAATTTACATCCCTTTTATTATGGGTTCTGATTGATCATACTTCACCATACTGGTCAGTGTCGTTTGATGAAGTCTTCAGGCGCTAGTCCAGGACCAGTTCAGATGTCACTCGTCACTAATGTTAGACGTAGTGAGGAATCGGATTCTGGTCTCCAAGTTCAAAGTGCAGTGAGCAAACCACTGCACCAACACTCTCCCCAAAAGACGATGTGTTGTATTTATTTAATTTAATTAATTGTTACTACACATCTCAGGTGAAATGTAACATTAAATTTACTTCGTGAATATAACGTTTAGTATGGTTTTTTTCTGCATATTATTGTGTCATCGTTGCAACCAATTAAATCAATTATTTTTTATACTGTTGTTAAGTAACTTTTCGATCTCTATTCATATATGACACTTGCGAAAGTGCTGTTGGCAAGTATTCTGTTTCTTATGCAGCAAAGCCTCACCGAGCCTCCAGACCTTGTTCTCAGAAGAAACCTCCATTGGATTGTGATGTTCGGATTCAATAAGTGTTTTGCACATTGGTTGAAAACCAAATGAAGCAGAGAAATCCCTTAAACACGGGGATTTAACACCCAAAGCTCCCATATAGACAAGATCACAATCTCACATGTTCTGTATTTGCCATCTTCTGACCACCTCGCTGGCAGATTTTTCTGGGAGTTTCACGGTCATGCTGTTGAGCCACAGTGCTGCAGTCGGGCGTGTGCGCACAAAGGCCCTGTTTCATTTGTGAAACGGCAACAACGATCCCCCGTATAGCCTTTAACAGGCTGTTGGGGCAAGCGCGTGTCAAGGCCGAAACGGTACGCCAAGGGGGTGAGTGGCCACCACCATGCCCGACCGCCATTGTCTCCCTAGTGGCGATGTTTACACACTACACCAGGTACGCATTTGAGGCTGAGGTGACCTAGGAGAGGCCCAGGACCGGTTCAGATAATCGTCATTGGTGTTGGCCTTGAGTAGGAATCGATCCCGACCCCCAGGTTCGTAGCGTAGCTCACTAACCGCTACGCTACCGCTCCCCATTGTGTGAAGTGACACACGTATTAGACTGCACATTGGACTATAGTGTCACGTATACATAAACATCAGCAACATTAAAGCATGCACTATCAATGAAAATGTATCAAATGTAACCATTGTCATTTGACATTTAAAATTTGTGACGAATATAATTTGCAAATGAAATGAATCATGCTGATATAGGGGACATCATTCTATTCACTAAATATGTTTGCGTCTCTTTAAAATGTAAATTAGCGATGGAGCGTACGGATAATTCAACACACATGAATCATGTAAAGACACGTGCATGTGATCCCTGGGCTGCTGCTTTGCAAAATACGTAAATATAGAAAAAATAACCACACTGTGCTGACCAGCATAGTGAACTATGGTCAAACAGCCCCATGACCAACACAGTTTAGCGAGGCCTTTATCCAGCTGCGGCTTGACAAAGGTTCGTTTATTTTTGTATAATGTTTTTGTTGTTATTGTTTTTGTAGCAACAAACGACATATTCTTCTTTCACGTCCAATTGTGTTTCAGTGAATATGATATACACACATCTCATTTTATTCGAGGATTCCTTCCCGTTTTTATGAATACAAAACAGACCGGTGTTTCACAGACGTGGTAAACACGTTTCTTCCGAGCTTTACAGTGAGTGACCTTAAATCAAGAGCCCATGAGATGAGAGGCAATGTCATTTTCGGGTTCAACCGGACACTTAAATATGAACTCTGGCACTCTCACTGATTGCCACGCTGCCTTTCGCGGGTCCCGGAGATCTACAGTGAATTGAACAAATCAAGCTCACACTCGGGGGGTATTGCCCCTTGAGTGTTTTTACAGTTTTTGAAAAAAATATCTATTCGAGGAATACAACATCGAGCCTGGAAAGAGAATCACACATTTGGCGAACATTTCTGCTGCAAGTTTGGAGGCCCTTTTTATTGATATTGCTGTTGGATGGGTGCAATCATCCAGCTATCTACCAAGATTTGACAAGCGTATCGTGAGCAGTACGTCTCTGACAAAAATATAGATGTCTGTTCAAATCGTGCAATTCAGTGAAGAGAAGCAACGGCACAGAATGATACGAAGCTCGACAAAGGCAGGACGAGGCTCATGTGAAACTGAGGGAGGGGAAACAAAACATAAGAATATACTCTTTGTTTTTTTTGGTAAAGTCACGTAGGTAAAAAAATAAGAAAATTAAAATTAAAATAAATTAACTCAATCCGTTTCGGAGGCAACACAAGCTTCCGTCTTCAGGTGGCACCGTCACAGCAAAATTACTGTATCAAGTGACTTTATCGAAAAAAATAAAGAGTATATGGACCCTTGCAGTCACGAAAACTTCAAATCTAAAACATAAGAGCTTCATAGTTGAGGTGACAGTCGAGCCCCCTGGATTTTGATGTCACGAACCGCATCGGAAACGCCACGCGGACGCTGCGCATTGCCTCGTGCACCAATGGAGACTCGCAGCACGAGTTCCGCAGTGGCGAATGCGGTAAACAACGTCAACCGAATGTGGTAAACAACTCCGACAGAATGTGGTAAACAACTCCGACAGAATGTGGTAAACAACTCTAATCGAATGTGGTAAACAACTCCGACAGAATGTGGTAAACAACTCCGACAGAATGTGGTAAACAACTCTAATCGAATGTGGTAAACAACTCCGACAGAATGTGGTAAACAACTCTAATCGAATGCGGTAAACAACTCCGACAGAATGTGGTAAACAACTCTAATCGAATGTGGTAAACAACTCCGACAGAATGTGGTAAACAACTCCGACAGAATGTGGTAAACAACTCTAATCGAATGTGGTAAACAACTCCGCCAGAATGTGGTAAACAACATCAACCGAATGGGGTAAACAACTCCAACCGAATGGGGTAAATAACGTCAACCAAATGTGGTAAACAACTCCGACAGAATGTGGTAAACAACGTCAACCGAATGCGGTAAACAACTCTAACCGAATGTGGTTAACAAATCCGACAGAATGGGGTAAACAACGTCAACCGAATTCGGTAAACAACTCCAACCGACGAAATTTCTGCGGTAAACAACTCCACTCTTCTTCTTGGTTCTTTCGGTAAAGTCACGTAGAAGGGAAATAATAAAATAATAAAAGTAAAGCATCATAAAATATGTTTTATTTTTATTATTTTATTATTTCCCGTCTACGTGACTTTACCGAAAGAACCAAGAAGATGAATCCCTGCAGTCACGAAAGCTTTAAATCGAAACTCCACTCTTACTCGTTCCCCAGAGACATCTTTGATAATTACTCCGTAATCTCCAGAAGCTCTTTGGCGAGGTATCAACCCTTCACGTCACACTGCTAAATGTCGCCATTCCTCCGTATGACATCATCACCATCAGCATTGTCCACCAAGGTGAAAGTAAAACACACCATTTGAAGCTTTCGTGACTGCAGGAATCCATACTCGTTGGTTCTTTCGGTAAAATCACGTAGGTAGAAAATAAAATCAGGTGGGAAAACCTGATGATGGACGCTTGTGTGTGCGCCCAAAACGTCGTGATCTCTTTCATTTTATACCTACGTGACTTTACCGAAAGAACCAAACGACTTGGTGACTCTGCTACCTTTATCAGTGGTGTAACAGGCAAATAAAAAATTACACAAATAAGTAAATCAACGAAATAACACATTAATCAACAACACTGCCCTCAACAGGATGGTCATGGCACATCATGCGACTTGAAGAAGGGACATTTACTAAAACGTCGCCTAATTTCATGTCACTGTATGCATATTGTAGAACTGCTTTCGCAGCGTACGTAGCCAACCGTGCTACTGACAAATGTGTTGAGTTTTAAGGGGGGAAATAAGCAGAGGCAATCCAATCGGTTTCTTTTTCTGTTACGTTCACCTCGAGATTCATACGAGGAGAGTCACCGTGACATTGCTCTCTCCAGATTGTGTCTTGGTCGTCACTGTCAAATCGTTTGGGCTGGATGTGCATTCCCAGTCCCTAATTCCGGTCCCCTCTAACGAGCTCCCGATGAGACGTGCCAAGGCTGAATTGGACACATTCCAGCTACGGTTTTAAATCTGACAGGCAAGGGAAGACATCTGCAATGCCGAAACCAAGGTTATCATAATGCGTTGTGATGACATACTCTTGCAGTGAAAAACGTTGGCAAGTAGGCTGTTTCACCCATTACGTGTTTGACCTATTCTCTTCTAGAATTTAGTATTCATCCCTCACACGCACCGAGAGTGCAAAGTTTTATATTGTTCGCAAGAGTCTGTAAGTGCTATGTGTATATCCCGAGTGGGGATGTGGTGATAGCGTGTCGCATCAAGCTCTGGTACATTCTGGTGATGTTTCCCGTGAGCGACGCCAGAGACAATTGGCGTTTGAGCCTAAAATAAGTACAGTAGAACCTCGGAGATCGAACGCACCAGAACTCGAACAAATCGGTGTTCGAACGATATTTCTGAACATTTTTTTGCCCCGGAAACCGAACGAAATTCGGAGGTCGAACGGCCAATTAGGGACTAGGAGCTGTACGGCTGAGACGCGTATGGCCCAGCGTGCATGACGCTTGCCCAGACAAAGGTTTTACCGTGTGAGAGGCTCAGTTAACACGTAGCTCTCACCAAGTGCAGTTACCCGCAAAAACATCGCTCCTAAACTTTTTCGTTAATTTCCTTTATTTTAGTGTTTTTTGGTGTTTATCCATATACAATGTCTCCATTTATTTATTGTGTTTCTTGTCTTTTTTTGTATGAATTTATGCAATGTAATTACTGTAAACTTCGTGTAAAAATACTTTTATAATGAGAGATTTCTTGTGTCTGGAATCAATTAATGGCATTTACATTAATTCTTATGGGGAAAATGTATTCGGTGTTCGAACAAATCGGTGTTCAAATGGCCTTCTGGAACGAATTAAGTTCGATCTCCGGGGTACCACTGTTGTTGTTAGGGGTGCATCGAATTCCACTTTTTAAATCCTTTATATTAAGTTCGCTTGCTTGCTTAGGACCGTGCAAATCTTTCGGTCGTCTTTTAACCCACTTCCCGTGATCCAATAGAGCTGACATTTTCCACACAGACTCGTTGTGCGTGACAATTAATGTTCGTGAAATTTTTTTTCCAAAATGTTACACTTTTTAGGACAAAAATATTATATTTAATTACCAATTGCTTAATGGTGCAATGCAATCATCTGACCCATAGGTGGCAGCCATCTCAAGCCAGAGGACGAGAGGACTCTAGCCGCCACGCATATAGAGGATTTATAGTGAAAAACTTTGTTTTTACGGGTTATACTTGTTACTATTCATCCAAGTTTTGAATACTAGATCTCGGTGTTACATAAATCGCAAATTAAGTTGTATTCTTGGGTCAAAGGGTAAAGTCACGTAGATAGGCTCATAGAAAATAACAAAAATAACTACGACGGTTCGTCAGCAGGAGAAAACAAGCGGGGAAGCTGCAGAGGCAAGTTATTCGTGGAATGTTTCTGTGAGCATAAACATCTCTTGATTTGAAACTTTCGTAACTGCAGGGATCCATACTCTTTGGTTCTTTCTTTATGACCCTTGAGCTACACCCATTTCAAACCTTTTTAAACAGTCTGCCTTAGCAGCAGACCATGCTTTCTCACCTGATGATGGACGCTTGTGTGTGCGCCCGAAACGTCGTGATTTATTTTATTTTATACCTACGTGACTTTACCGAAAGAACCAAATAGTATGAAAATCTCTGTCTCTCAGTCCCCCTGGCTTCACGTCAGTCTCCTCAATGCATTCCTCTCTCTTTGCCTGTGTTCTGTCTCCTGGACTCTCTGTGTATGTATCTCTCTGGCTCTGACTCCCTTGGTGACTCTGAGTGTCTCTGTATCTCGTTGTTTCTGTGTATCTCTCTATCTCCCCTCCGCCTCTGTGTACAGCACGAGTAGATGTTTTTCTGTCTCCCACTGTCTCCATCTGTCCTCTCAATACTTGCCTCTTATCGAGGGAGGAAAACAACTGTGTGATTCTCAATCCTATTTAATGAGGCAGGCACTATGCGGTATGTTCATATTTATTAGTATAATTTGCCTTAGAACTATATTAATATTTAGCAGCATAATACGACAAGTTAAATATGAAGTCACCGTTATCATCTATAATTAACAAGCTCTCTCACTGAAACGCTGAACATAATATGGATGGAAATACTTTGAAGTTAACCGGTGCCTGCCATCAGTTGCGAATTCCACTTTATTAAACTATCTCCCAGGTCAAGTCATCAGATTATTTTTTTTGAAAGACACATCCTCGGTAATTGGTGCATCTCAAATAATTGGATTGTTTCTTGCTGCCCTTTCTATAGGGTTATTCCTGTTTCGTCTGGTTATATTTTTGGCCTGATTGTTCAGTCGTCTCACAGCTCACCATGCCACCTCTTCTGACAACAGCAGCAAGTCACAACAATTATTGCACCGTACGCTGATTTGCCACTGCGACAGCTCTGGCTATATGGTGAGCTGTCCATTCCAAATCCTTCATGGCCGATCAGCCATTGCATCCAAGCCTGTCCAATTACGAACGGCAGCCTAACGTTTGTCATGCACTCTTCAATTTCACGTGTAAAAAAAAAAACACACTGTTATCGTGTGGATTTTTTTGTCAGCCCTTTGCTAAATCCATTGGTGGATGAAAGGCCACTGCATTCGGTGTCAGTCAAGGGGGGTTTCTCATGGTATGACGCAGTGGGTAGCCTCAGACTGGGTCAGCTATCACTCGCCACTGATATTCGTGCGTGGCCGGGAATCAAACTTGGGGTCGTCAGGTTCCCAGGGCAGTCCGCTAACCACTGCGCCACCACTTCGTCGTATCCACTGTGCAATGCGCATTCCTTTTTTTAAATATTTTTGTTCAGATATGATCCCGATTGTGCTATCGACGTCATGCTCTGAGAATAGGTATCAAATCACACGTAGCACCTGTGTTTTTAAACAACGTAGTAGTGTTTTTAAAGCCACGTAGTTAACAATGTAGGTTTGTCAACTATACCATCTCTGACCACCTTCATGCGCTCCACTGATATGTAAGTCTACCGTGAATGTAAATGCTGAATTCACGTTGTCAACCGTACTGTGACTCTGGTCAAGTCCAAACCATCGGCATCATTCGCGGACATCCTGGCGGCGTTCCTGCGATCCATATGGCGACAACTGCCTCCTTGGTTTTTTTTTTTTTAAAAACTGAGCATTCAACGATAATAACTTTCAAAATTGTTGATTTTCCGCCCAACCATACGGCAGAAGAAGAAGATACCACGAACTGTATTACTATCTGTTGGCAATCTAGCATTTGTTTTACTCTGTATTGCTTTTTCTCGGCTGTATTACATTCTAAGGCGCTACAAGTTCGTGTACGTCGATTCACTGTTCAATACAGGACTGCATGAATGGCTGTTTCTAAGTTTCAAGGTAGTGCTGCTGCTGCTGCTGTTGTTGCCGTGGATTTTCCTTTTCAAATTGTTTCTCTGTTACATTTTCGATTTTTCAATGTTTTCATTTTTCTTGTCTTCTCTTTTTACCCCTCCCCCTCCCTCCCCGAGGTCACCTTTAAATAAGAGGTGTATAGCTGAACCACAAAATAAAATAAACTAAATAGACATCCATCAGAGCGGTGTGATTCCCTTCGTGTTAGAGAACGGCCCACAGAAGTGCACCCCGCAGAACTACCGATGATTAAATACATTAAAGTTGCCTCCGGTCCACACGTTAGAGGAGCAGCACTTTCCCGCCCTCCCTGACACAGAGTAATACGCATCGCGTGACGATCAAAGCCGATATCTTTAATGATCGGAGCAGGAACGTAGCTCAATTGAGTGCATAAACAAAGTTAACTGTGATGATAAATGCTTACCCCGAGCTCTCATACTCTGATGGTGCATTGTTTTGTGTTGTGCGCCTTTTGGCGTCATCTGGTCCAACACCATGTGAGACTAGGCTCTAAGGAAAGCTGTCTCGGGTGTGGACCAATCAACTTCAAGGACAGTGCATATATTATCAGATTTTTTTTTTTTTTGCATTATGGCTACAGGTATTGTGGTCTATGCAAACATGACTCCTTGTAAAAAAGGTGTCAGTTTTGTTGCCAGATAGAAGGGTAAAAAACAATTATCATATTTTTTACTGGCAAATGAGGTTCCAATGGTGTTAACTGTGATAGTTCATTGGTGACTGGGCTGAGACCATCGACAGTCAATTAACAGTAGGCAGCTGCCTGGGATTCAATCCTAGAATCTTAGCGGTGCCAATTCAACGTTGTGACCTCTGACCCACCCGACACCTCATGTAAAGTAGAAATGCTTTAATCAGGTTGGTGCATCTCTTGTAATATTATGCATTTCAAAGTTGACTGTGGCTGGAACAATTGTTATGACTGATGCAGGCGGTGAAAGTGGCATTGATCCCGTGTTGTAGCTTCGGTGAATTGCTTGGTATGATAAAAAAAATTCAAGAGTCATGAGCTTTTTTTTTGTCTCTTGTTTTTAATGTTGTTCATCTTTCATGATTGTCTCGCCTTGTTCTATTCTTGTGCTATGTTTCATCTGAGCACGTTAGGCAAAGTGATTTCATACATGGGCTCAGCAGGAGGTTATGAGATAAACACAAGTTATTGTTTACATTTTATTTGTTTAAGAACGAAACTCCTCGAGTCGTGTATTCCTCTACGTATATCTAACATTATTATACATAACAAAGCTATTATGTTACACACCCTTTCTTGGTAAATTTACTTTTGTGCCACTGTGTTTAAGCACTATGTGAATGCAAATCATTGTGTAAAAACCTCACGCATTAGTTTCTAACTGGGTGATTCAGAGGTGAGTGCTGAGCTGGCGAGATGTTAACTATCTCGCCTTGTATACAGGAGGTTCATGGGTTCGATCCTGACCCTGACGCTTGCATTTTTGATGTTTGCATGTTCTCTCTCCCTGTGGTGGTGTGGATTTCGGGTCCTCCACATGTAGAATCATGCGTTTAGAGTATTTGGAAATGCCCTACTAATATCGAAGTAATGGCTTCGATATTAGTGGATATTAGTGGACTAATATCGAAGCAATAAGCACTCATTAATTGGAGGTCATGGGTTCGATCCCGACCCTGACACCTGTTTATTTAGAGTTTGCATGTCTCTCTACCGGTGGGCGTGTGGATTTGAAAATGTGTGTTTGATTTACATACGATGAACACAGTTTGCAGGGCATTCGAAGGTGTGCCCTGGGTGTAGATAATGTGGTCTATTCAGAATCAGAATCAAAATATTTATTGACACTGGAGGAATCAGACGAGCTATAAAGTTCTTTGTCACAGATGTGCAGTAGGGGCAGGTCAGAACGTGACAACAACAAACAGGACAAAACAGGAGAGGAGTACAACGTACAATAAAGGTAAACAAATCACCAAAACAAATACAATTAAACCATCCCCGTCCTACCAGGCAAAGCCCACTGAGGCATTAACTTGTTTTTCAGAAGCGACCTGGCCACAAATGATAGCTCAACAAAGTGACCCATCATTTTGACATTAAGAGCAGAAAATTAATCAAATTAATATATCTCAATGCATGTTTCTATTGAAGTGAGCTCGGAAGTAGTTCTATGATCTCATCTTCGAGAGCAGGGGTGGAGAACGTCCGGCCCGCGGGCCGTATAAGGCCCGCAAAATCATTTGGTGTGGCCCTGCCAAGGCAACTGCAGACGGGACTCTAAATTCAATAAATCTAGGAGCAAACCTGGAAAAGCAGTTGCGAGTAGCAGCAACATCATCAATACCAGCTAACATCACACGCCTCGCCAAAGAGAAGCAGTTCCAGCCATCACACAGGGGTGAATTAATTAAATGTTTGATCAAATATAACAGGCAAATTTTTAAGTTGATAATTTTGTATGGCCCGCGAATGATGTTATACGTATCTAAATGGCCCTTGGCAGAAAAAATGTTCCCCACCCCTGTTCTAGAGGCTGTTCACTGACACGGTGTGATGCATTGCGAGCTGCAGAAGTTCCAAATGAAAATCTCTTTGTCTCACGACACGACACGGAGAGCGCAATTTGAATATTATTGGGGGGGGGGGGGGGGAGGGGAAGCTACTACAGTACAACATTAATAATAAACAATTACAACATAATGCTATAGATGTTATAGTTTTTCGATGTAAAGCTTTCGTAACTGCAGAGATTCATCTTCTTGGTTCTTTCGGTAAAGTCAAGGCGCTCTTCCCCCCCTAACCCAGCTTAAATATACGCTGCCAAGCTTGGTGGTGTTTCATTCAGACGCTGTCTTCTCGACAGACCTGGTCTTCACCTGAGGACGGCTGCTTGCGTTGTGGCCGAAACGTCGTGAGAATTATTTTATCATGTTTTATTTTTATTATTTTATTAGTTCCCTTCTACGTGACTTTACCGAAAGAACCAAGAAGATGTTATAGTTTTGTTTGTGGTGTGTTTTTGGCTTTTGAAACTTACACACGAAGGACATGAATGGCGGTATCAATAAATGAGTGGCTCTGCACTGTCGCTGTAGCTCACTGGCCAACTACCGCTGCGGTAATTGCAAAAGAGATCACGTGGTTGTCTGGCTGGATGTGTACGCGTGCATGTATGCGCACAACCCTGTGTCAAACTACTGCGATATGAGGGCCTTCCGACACTGCGTGGCTCGCGCGGGCTATTTGACGATACGTCACCGTGCCGGTCAGGATCAGATTCTTTATAAGAATCGTTATTTAGATTGGAGAAATCCGATGACATACGAAGCTCTTGTGCACAGATGTCCAGTAGTCAGCGTGAGTTCGTGAAGATGGGGAGCATAGAAGTAAAGTACAACTTGGGGGTGGTAATTTTTCCGCATTGCCCTCCACTGCTGACAACACAGTCCTGCATGGTGGCCACCCATCCGAGTGCTGCACTGCACTATTCAGGCTCATACCTGCTTAGCTTCCAACGTCTGGCGAGATCCAAAGCGCATGTGGGGTGATTTGTTTGGGTCAAAGGGGTTCGTTGAGTTGACGCAACAAAGAGCTCTCCCCGCGCTGTGTTGCAAATTTTTCATCGAATGGATTCTCGGCAAGGAAAGGTGACTTTTCAAATAGGTGGAAATATTTCTAGATTTGAAGCTTTCGTGACTGCAAGGATTCATATTGTTAGTTTTTTTCGGTAAAGTCACGTAGGTAAAAAAATGTAATTAAAATTAATAAAAGTAAAATAAAAAATAAAATAAAAATCACGATGTTTCGGAGGCAACACAAGCTTCCGTCTTCAGGCAGGTGGAGCCGTCACAGCACGATTATTGTTTCAAGTAAGAGAAATTCCAAGAAAACAGTCCTTGTATATATACTGGTTGAGGGTGGGAGGAGCCAAGGTAGGCCCTGGATATAATCATTGTGAGGTTCGGTGCAGCTGAAGCACGCTGTTAGGAATGAGCCTTTGTTGTGTAGACTGGTTGAAATGGAAGGTTCCAAGAGTTGTTAAGGTGCGGCTGATGGAAATATAGTTTCTGGATAAACATCTGTACCCTCTTCGCGGGGCTAATAGCATGAGGTCAGCTCTTGTGTTAAGGAATTGGCCCGCTAGGCCTACGCCTGTATAGACCAGGATTCACGAGAGTCAAATGAATGGACACTTGATTTTAAAACCTCATTTTGTTTGTCTTGTTGAGTGTATTACTTGTGGGATGTCGGTGTGAAGAGCATCAAAAATATGAAATTGGCTCTGCGAATATATTAGGATTCTCCGTGCAAGACAGCAATTCGACCACTTCGCGATGGGTGGTTAACATGTAATCTAGGTACATATATATACCCGGTGTTCTGAAAAAGCTATGGAACATTCAATTTCACAATTTGTTGCACACCGTGGAGTTTTGCATTGAAACCAGTGTCAGGCAAGGATTCTCGCTGCACTTTCAAAATGTGAATCCGTTTTTTTTTATGGTTATCCCACGCGTATTCGGGTTGTACCGCGTGTTGACCGGCACGATGTCTGACGTTTCGCAGCATGTGCCGGGAGAAGTGAATATCATTCCGATCATCAACGCGCATTGCAACATAAACAGCCATCATAGAGCGATACAGCACAACAGCAAAAACTCACGCAGTTTGTTCATATATAAATTTGCAGCGGAATCACCGAGAACAACCTATATACGAGAGCCTGAGGCATCTGGCTCTTTCATCCCAGCTGATATACCGTCTCATTACCGTGATATTAACTTTCGCGTACGGTAATAAACTCGCACATTCTGTTGGAGTAATGCTTGAAGTCCTTGACAATCCTGGGCAACACGATGCACTCTCTCTGGCAAGAGACATCATTAAACGCGACGCAATAAAGTAAAGCGCGCACGTCAGTACGGAACTTTTAACGCATCAAGATTCCACAGCGTTGCCCATTGACACCAGGTGCACAGCGCATTGTTCTCTCCGCTGGCTTTTCATTGTCAGCAGGGTCAGCTACAAGTTCGCCTGCCTGTGCCACAGCGCCTCGACATTCGATGGCCCACCGTATCCCTCTTGACTCACAACCTCCTCAGCCTCTCGACACCAAGGGCCAGGACCGTCACTGCCAGGCTTTATTTATAAACGGAAGCTTCCCCCCCCCCCCCCCCCCACGTCCAACGTCTGGAATGTCATCCCTGCGACATATTCGTGGCAGCATTGAATCTACGCTCCGATTAGCACGGGTGGTTACGTACGATGCAAAATAAGTTCGACATAAATATGTAGTGTCGTAGGTCTCTTCTTCCTTCTGCTCGAGGCTTGTGTGTGTGTGCGGGTGGCATGTGCCGCACACACACACTCAGTCGGAGACAAGGTAGTCGCAGGAGGCACCGTCCTTCCATTTATTGTTGTGTTCACGCCACCAATTCCGGCCTCCCCCCACCTCTCTCTCACGACCACGCTGCCGCACGGACCGGCCCAGACACGACCTTGTCCGCGTTGCACCGACGGCGTCGACCGAGACAGTCAACTACTGTCCGGCCGCGCAATGATCGGGCGACGATGACAGCGACAACGAGACGAGTCCACTCCCAGAACCGACAGCCCAGAGCTCTCGCTTTCTGCTGCTTTTATTCCCCTCGGCGCAGCCTGGCTCCGCCCTAGCCACGCTTGGCTCCGCCCTCGCCGCGCCTCCCTTCTCGAACCCACCAGAGGGTTCCAGGGGCTTCCCCACGAGGTCTACCGTGACCCTTGGCCCAGTTCCTCTGCCCTGCCGGCACACCTGTGCATATGCTCAACGGCGTGTGCGATAAGTGTCTACCTGCGGTTGCAGCTGTTGTACAACAGTCAGGGCTATGTCTCTACACATACATAGACTCACACAGAGACCCATGGTTTTTTGTCCTTACCTCTGCACCTCCGATTAGCACGGTTGGCTTCGTCCGGTGCGAAAGAAGTTCAACATACGTACACACACTGACGTTGAAGTGACACTTGAAGGCCCAACCTCTCAGATCTACTGTAGCTTTCGAGTGACACCTTACTTAGCTGCACGCCTCGGAGCTACGGGCATTTATCTCTGTGACATATTGTACATGTCACAAACTGCATTAGCAATACAGTATTATTATAATTACGTTTTCAAGCAATTATCAAAATGTTTGTTATTGGGAATAATCTAAATTCCACAGCAACTGAAACACTCTCAAACTTTCATTCGTAAACCATTCTTGTTCCCTTTATTCTCTGCCATCCTTCATAAATTACAATGCGAGAAACATTTTCCAACACATTTATGTTTGTGTAATATATCACTGCATTTCATTACAATCAACCCTGTCATATTGCCCATCATGCATTGTTAAATGTGTCCTCTGAGGCTGTCTGAGACTTGAGCATTTCATGCAGAATGCGAAAATTTTCACCAAAAAATTAACACGATAAATTCTACAGCCTGGATGAAGGCATCTCCGTGCTGAGCCAGTAATTGGGATTTTCTCACCGTGCTTTTATCACACTGGCCAGTGTGGGTTGGTAAACAGGTGGCCAGCACTGGTTGGGATATAACTCGTCATTGATGATAGCCGTGGCCTTGAGTCAAATTTGGGGCACCAGGTTACGAGTGCAGTGTGCCAACTACTCCTGCTCCAATGTGCCGATGCATAAATTATAAAATAATATTATTTGGTTTCAAGCTACAGCTTGCCACATTTTTACTATCCCCTGCTACGATACCATATAGCATTTCGATACGGGAGAATCCAGGCCACAGTGCGCAGAAACGTGCCCAAGATAACAAAAAAATAAAAAAGGACTGCATAGAGTGTTGAATATAACCTAAAGTAATATAACATGTCGGATTATATAATGGGAATTGCGGTTCATCCGATCATTAATGTAAGAACCTCCAGTCCAACATCGTCGTAAAATATGAGGATAATAAACCTATTGACTGGTATAAATGTGTAATTAAATAACTAACTAGATTTTTATTTAACACCGTGTGTAGTACATTACAATACAAATGCAATACCGAATGCTGAAGTGAATCGTTTAAATCTAGGAGACAGATATTCGCAGTTAACATTTAATCATCATGGGTGCAGGACCCCCATTGTAAATATATTTACCATTACGCACTTTTTCCCGAAATGTGTTAACAACAAATAAAAGGGGATGATGATAATGATGATGATAATATCCTCGTCACATCTCATTTCTATACAGCCCTTTGCCAATCCACTGCTAGACAAAGGCCCCCCCCGTATCATGTTGGTCGTGGGGGAATGTTTCACCATACTTCGCCGCACAGTTCAGCGCGGGTTGGTGACAGAGCATTTTCATATTCGGCAATGTGCTTACTTCGTATGTGTTTACGCTTGCGTTCCAACCAATTATTTTGCACGCATTCACAGCCCTGTCACGAATATTGCTGTGCTGTCACCGTCCCATTCGGCGTTGATCGTCAATATCTCGCTCATAACCTGCACAGGATGAAGGTAGGTGACTCACCTTGGGGACTGACGACAGCATGTGGGCTCGGCACAAGGAGAGATCCCATTATTATTCCTGAAATTTTAATAGAAATCCCACGTCCGTCCAGCTCAATAAACTGGCTGACACGGGAGTGAAAATATATTGATGTATACATATTTTAGCAGCAACTTACAGCCGTGTGGCTTGATGAGGGACCTGCCCACACTGTGTCGGTTGCCGGGAGTTGATTGACCATACTTCACCATACTGGTCAGTGTGAGTTGTCGAAAGGCAATGGGAAGGGCATATTTTTTGGTTGTTAGCCGATGGCTGAACATGTAACTCAGGTTCTGCTGGGTTCATGGTGCGCAAATCACTGAGGCACCGTTCTATCCCTCTTAGCATTTATACTGCATTTTCAATTTTATATTGCAATACCTTTGAGAACTGTTATACAGTTTGTCAGTGTGTGCATGTATACTGCATACTGGGGAGAGGTCGCGTGGTTAGCACGCTGCACTACGAACCCGGTGACCCAAGTTCGATTCCCGCTCATGGCCAACACAAGTGACGATTATCTGAACCGGTACTGGGCCTCCCCTAGGTCGATTCAGCCTAAAAAAAATACCTGATGCGGTGTGTAAACATCGCCACTGGGGAGACAAAGGCGGCCGGGCGTGGTGTTGGCCACCCACTCCCTCGTGTGCCGTACCGGCCTTCATAGGGGCTCGCTAACAGCGCTTGCCCCAACAGTCAGTTACAGGCTATATTATTTGGTGGATGTATATTATCAATGTTTTTTTCCCAATTGTCACATTAATCTAAAACATCTGAAAATTGGACTGGACCCATTTCTGATTTTTTTTTGTTTCAGATTGATCCGGAAATGTGACGACACAACAAGGCCCTTTCTTGCTTCACTTCACGGGACGTCATTTTGTCAATTGTTAATAGTAACATTGAATAATTGAACATTATGTTGAACTCTTCAATTAAATTAATAATATTTAACATAGATACAATTACAAATATTACGTTTAGTGCAAAAGCAATGGACGCTGTTAACGTTTCTTAAAATGAAATATAAAAAAATCTGAAATCGGGCTTAAAAATCTGAAAATCTCTTATCTGGTGATCCCCAGTGTATTACTATATGTCATGGGGTTATATTTTATTTTAAAACTCATTTATAAGGGAGCACGATTTATTCCTCGGGACGGATCTATATTTTTTCCGAGCGAGTGTGAGTAAGGGGTTCGCACGCGCGCACGCGTTGAACTTCTTTCGCACCGTACGTAGCCACCCGTGCTTAATCGGACGTGTGAAAGGGTACGAAGAGGATGGTGGTGGTCATGGAGTTTGAGTGAGTGCAATGGCCTGGTCAACATGGGACTATCTCTAACAACATATGATTGCAAGTGGTAAATACAGCTATTACATGTGAGTGCCATATTGGCTTTAAAGTCACAGCCGGGGGTAGGGGTTACAAAATATATTAACACAGTGAGGTCGCGCAACAATCCTCGTGGTATTGTAAATAATCATCGGCCAAATTTCGTGACTGCAGGGATTCATCTTCTTGGTTCTTTCGGTAAAGTCACGTAGAAGGGAAGTAATAAAATAATAAAAATAAAACATAATAAAATAATTCTCACGACGTTTCGGCCACAACGCAAGCAGCCGTCCTCAGGTGAAAACCAAGTCTGTCGAGGCGACAGAGTCTGAATGAAGATTGAAAAAAAAACCAGGTCTGTCGCCTCGACAGACCTGGTTTTCATCTGAGGACGGCTGCTTGCGTTGTGGCCGAAACGTCGTGAGAATTATTTTATCATGTTTTATTTTTATTATTTTATTACTTCCTTTTTACGTTACTTTACCGAAAGAACCAAGAAGAAGAATCATCGGCCAGTTGCACAACTCTATGTGCCTGGGATGCTGTTTGTTGCTGAGAAAGCAGGTGGTCTCGGGATTAGGACATTAGCCGCTCTTCGCACAGATCAACAGATACGTTTTGGAGCATCAAAATGCCAGTGAGTTTATTATTTGGTGGACAACTAATTCATCGTACGACTTTATTACCCATCCCGCGCAGCAGCGTAGTCTATATTTAGGGGCTTCAATGCGATGGGTAGACCAGTGACACGGGGAGTCTAACCTGAAAAAAAAATAATACAATTAAAATAACTAATTCTAGATTTGAATCTTTCGTGACTGCAAGGATTCATACTCTTAGTTCTTTCAGTAAAGTCACGTAGGTAAAAAATGAAATTAAAATTAATAAAAATAAAACAATAAAATCCCGACGTTTCGGAGGCAACACAAGTCTCCGTCATCAGGTGGGACCGTCACATCAGATTTGCTGTATCAAGTGAGGCAGGGATTCCAAGATGCAAGTTCTTAAATACTTGTGTTGCCTCTGAAACGTCGTGATTTTTATTATTTAATTTTTATTAATTTTAATTTCATTTTTTACCTACGTGACTTTACCGAAAAAAAATAAGAGTATGAATCCTTGCAGTCACGAAAGCTTCAAATCTAGAAACAGCTCAATATAAGCCCTGTAATGTAAGTTTAAGATGCCGGTGGCAGTGGACGTGGGAATTTACAATAAATGGACAATAAATTGCAACTTGAAGTTTGTAGTTGAAGTAGATTTGCCGGGAGTATCACGTGAATAATCGCAGACTGGGTGTGTAACAGCAGCAGTCGATTTGGACTCGGTGCAAATGCTCAACAAACAAGAGAAATTCCATTTGGAAAACGTCAGAAGAGGTGACATTCCAGCTGGGCAATCGGGGTTTAGCGCAAGTAAAGGGATTTGTGCATCTAGCAAGCACATTGACCGAGGGCAGTTCATGCAAGTCGACTAGAGTATTAAGCTTTGCATTGGGATAGCCTTCAGAAGCATTTGGAAAAAAACGTACAAAATCTGGAAGGCAACGGAGATCTCAAGGGCAACCAATGTCAGACCAGAAGAGGCATTGGCGGTCCCGGCTCTACGTTATGGATCTGGATGCTGGCCCCATAGGAGAAAGCACATGACATAATGACGCTGGGAGCAGAAACGAACTGGATGTGATGGATCCCGGGAGTGTTGAGACTATAAATAACGAGGCATTGCGTCATAAGCCAGCAGGTATTGGTTCAAAGGTTTAAAAAAAACGTGTATTTTACCAGGTAAGGCCCACTGAGCTCTATCGCTCTTTTTCACAAGCGACTTGGCCACAAATAGTACCCCAACGAAGTGGCTTATCACGTGTAAATGTAGAGTAGCCAAATACTCTAAACGCATGTTTCATCTAAATGTGGAGGGGGAAAACCGGAGGTCCCTGAGAAAACCCCCACACGACCACGGGGAGAGAGACACGCAAACTCCAAATATACAGCAGCAGGCGTCAGGGTCGGGAAAGAAGCCACGACCTCCTGCATACCAGGCGAGGTAGTTAACATCTCCTAGCCACCATGATGATGATGATGAGAGAGAGAGAGAGCTAGAGACACGCAAACTCCAAATAAACAGCAGGCGTCAGAGTCAGGATCGAACCCACGACCTCCTGTACACCAAGCGAGGTAGTCAACATCTCCTAGCCATCGTGATGATGATGATGAGAGAGAGAGATAGAGACACGCAAACTCCAAATATACATCAGGCGTCAGAGTCAGGATCGAAGCCACGACCTCCTGTCCACCAGGCGAGATAGTTAACATCTCCTAGCCACCGTGATGATGATGATGATGAGAGAGAGACACGCAAACTCCAAATATACAGCAGCAGGCGTCAGGGTCGGGAAAAAAGCCACGACCTCCTGCATACCGAGCGAGGTAGTTAACATCTCTTAGACACCGTGGCACACTCTCACCACCCACACAGACGTGTGTGTGTGGGTTGGGCATATGACGAGATACATAGGCCAACAAATTCACGTGATTGAATTAGCACCGTCATGTGGAAGAATCAAGAAGGAATGGTTGTCCGTGCTAGAGGTGACTTGGCATTGAAAATGAGAAGCACGCCAGAGAAAAACATGTAGGTCCATAGAGAGCGATCGGCATTACCAGCGAATGGAATTGCTGGAGATAAAGAAGTTAATGCGGCCTCGTCGATATCCACCACGTGACGACTGACGTCAGAAGAGGAAGAAACAAGACGAGAAGAGAATGTGTTTTAAGGCATTAAAAGTTTTGCTGTGAAATGTAGTAGCAACGGAAATTTAATAACGTTGATGCGAGCTCAACAATAGTACTCTCAATAGACACGATCAGCCTACTTACACGAACAACGCACTTTTAAAATGAAAAAAAAACTACATCTCACACCTTCACAATGAACATTTGATGAACACTGACATTTAATGCAAATTGGGCAACCAAAATGTCGTTAACAAAAACATCAGCACGGAGATAAAACGACAAATAACCTTATACCGTTTCGGGAAATGACTTTCTATATCACGTCAAAGGAGTTTTTTTTCTTCTTATTGCGGTGCACCCTCACCACTGAAATACAACGTTGCATGCTGGCACGAGTGTGCGTGTACACACAATTACCGCAACTAAATTTGGTTGTGGCTCGTAGCTGGAATAGAATCCTGGCAGGCGCTGACACACAGGCGAGCGCACCAAAAAAATATGCCAAAAAACCTCTAGCACCACCGCCGCCACCAACAGAGGCATCATAATGACCGACATTTGAAGCTTTCGTGACTGCAAGGATTCATATTCTTAGGTTTTTTTCGGTAAAGTCACGTAGGTAATTTTAATTTAATTTTTCTTATCTACGTGACTATACCAAAAAAACCTAAGCATATCATAATGACCGCTTTGTGGAGCCTCAGAGCACCTCTCTCAAAACGTGGATTTCCTTTCACTGCGTTGCTGGGCACCGCATTGAAACCTGTTCGTAGGTTTTTTTCTTCTTTTCAAGAACGCACAGAACCTGCCACGGCAGTGGGTTTTTTTTCTTCAATAAATAAACACCCAAATTGCATAGAATATGCAACAGACATCCGCAGTGAACGCGGCGACAAATTTGAATGAATTTCACGATTATTTCTGGGCAAGGCTAACCCAGTATGTACTGCCATTCATATGAATGCAGCCATGCGCCGTATTAACAAATGTAACGCGCTATTCAGTGGCGATGCGGTGTTGGCAGTGGTTCGAAAGCGTTCATTCACGAAAAAAAGTCAATACATTCGTCAATGCCTTTAAATAAATAATATATAATTGGCAACGTTTTGAGCAGTGTCCCTTCTTCATAGGCATTTCATCATTAATATGCGAAACTAAAACTATTTATTTAATTTTACTAGGTAAGGCCTACTAAGCTATATAGCTATTTTTTAGAAGCGACCTGGCCACAAATGATAGATCAACGAAGTGGCTTATCGCGTGGAAATGTATCGCAGCCAAATACTCTCAAAGCTTGTTTGTAAATGTGGAGTGAAAAACCGGAGTACCCAGAGAACATGTTAACCCCAAATATACAACAGGCGTCAGGGTCCTGGATCGAACCCACGACCTCCTGTGTTCCAGGAGAGGTAGTTAACGTCTCACCACCATGGCACCCTGTATATGAAGAAGGGCCATTTCCTGAAACATCGCCTATTGTATATTTTTTTTCTTTTAACATGTTGGGTTTTTGCTGCATTATCCAATGTCTGGTGTATGCAGGTACAGTGAATGATCTAAATAAATAAAACATCATTTTATTATGTTTTATTTTTATTATTTTATTATTTTCCTTCTACGTGACTTTACCGAAAGAACCAAGACGATGAATCCCTGCAGTCACGAAAGCTTTCAATCGAAAAAAAACAAAGTGAATGATCTGTTGAGAAAGCCAGTGAGTGCAGCAGGCAATGTGACATTCTGCCTTGTTTCACACTTCTGGAACGATTTGCTCTTTTGCACACCAATGACAATTGGAATTGCCATGGATGTCCCTGTGCATGCACGCGACGCGTTATTATGCACATACTTGAAACCACTCATACTTGCTGCTTAATGTAAGTGAAAATGTATGTCTTAACGGCACTTCTAGCTAAGCTATTGTGAGTACAAGTACTGTGATAGATTGTCATCTTCCGAGTGCATCTTGGCACACACCATAAAAAAGTACATTTGCTATGTTTCAAAAGGGAAATGATCAATTGCAAGGGTTTTTAGCGATTTGCAATCAACTTTAAATGATTGTATTTTTGCATTGTTTGATTCACGCATAATAAACGTTGACTGTAAATGATAGCTTTGCATTTGATAAAAACAGCTGATAGCTGTGAATTAGCACACTCTTATATTGTCGATGGTCCTTAAACGTTGCTAAAACATCCAGAATACGATGCACAGGGGAAAAAACGATACTCGCCGAGCAAAGGTTCGAACAATTTGAAATACAATGTTTATTACAATAGAATTGAACAAACAATTGAAAACAGGCATCTGCATGTCCTTAGGCCTCAAAACAGCACTCCGCAGTCCATCGGGGTTTTTTATTCTTCTTCCAAAAACCATACCAATGACCCAGGCGATAAATCCAGCAGACTCATTATAACAAACGATAATTCACAGGTAAAATATTGCTATTTCTTAACATTGAGGGAAACACCCTGTGCTCCGTGTTTACACAAGCGGTGGAAGTGATTTAAAAAATAAAATACAATTCAAGCATTTCCCATTCTCGTTGACCTTTCATTCCTCGTCAGCCACGATTAAAAATTAAAGCATGTATAACGCTGTAGCCACACGATGTTTGTAAGAAAAAAAAACACAAACGATGCTGGGAAGAGAAAAGTATCAATATTACGAATCATTTAGTCTTTCAGGTCAATTTCGTAGGCTTTTTGAAGACTTAAATACAATGCTAACATCCGACAAACGTTCTACAAATTATTGTACGTTTGAATGTTACATTAATCAGTTGTATTTCTGTTCATTAAATGTGTCAAGGTTTATTTTTGTTTGTTAAGAAATATGATTCTAGATTTGAAGCTTTCGTGACTGCAAGGATTCATACTCTTAGTTCTTTCGGTAAAGTCACGTAGGTAAAAAATGAATTTTTTTTTTTAAATCACGAGGTTTCGGAGGCAACACAAGTCTCCGTCATCAGGTGGGACCGTCACAGCCAGATTTGCTGCTTAATTTTTATTTCATTTTTTACCTACGTGGCTTTACCGAAAGAACTAAGAGTAGAAATATGATGTTCATGAATGCCAACTGTTTTGTTTTTGCCCTTGACCTGAAGAAACCCTGGACAAGGCATTCGTGTTTGGGGCGTAGAACTTTGATTTGTACGGATATCTGGTGATATTGTTATCGAACGTGTGTTGGACACAGTTTTGTGTTAGATCGCGTAATTAGTAAGATTTGTCACGTAAACAGAACGTGTAAATCTGTTACTAGTACACAACAGCACACTGGTGTGTTGGAGAGTAAAACCGATATTGTGGGTATTATTGGTCTCGAAAGCCGATGTATTAAACTGACGGTTTTGACAGATCTAGGCTGGCTGAGAAACACTGTCTGTGAAAATTGGTGGCAACGCTAGGGCCAGCCACTGTAACATCCTGCACATTCGAGATCTGCTTTAACAACTGTAATGCTTCACGGGTGTAGTTCAATTGAATTATCTTTGCAGACATGGTTTCCAATTCATGACGCTACACTCAAAGTTAACCAACTGTAACCACAACGCATATTCAGACCTAACGACAGCATTTCTTTAAAAAGCAACGCTGTTATGTGCTCAGCACCTAACACACACTTTTCGGGACTATGCAATAAAACGTTAAATTCTGAAGTATTACTTAACAATAATCGTGTTACGTTCATAAGCATCATGGGAATGCTAGCTTGCCTAATATGGATAAAATTACGAAAAACAGGTATAGGTACAGGTGTATATATAGTACTGTATTTATTACCATAATTAGTATTTTGTGCTTTTCATTAACCATGTTTCAATAGAATATATAACACAAAACTTGCGCATGATGACTTCTGCCAGCAATCGTAAAAATATGCGGCCACAGAAAGTGTGTGATTACGGAGGATCTGTATACAAGAAAGCACTCTGTCATAAACTCGAGTAGGCAATTAAAGCACAAAATAGATCATTATACATCACAGCTCCTTCAAAGGCAAAAATCATCTCGCTAAGTTATATACTTTTACTAAAGATCAGGCATTAATCTCAGGAGACTTGTACAAGTTATCCTGACAATGACACACTTCTGATGATGTTTAAATAACAATATAAACTGTACTGCTGCATTACATTAGCAGCAGACTTCATGACATTAAGAATTGCTAAATGACAAACTCGACCCATTAGGAAGTCGAAGTGAAATGTGTGTGTACGATACAGTATATCAATATTGCCTACCAGTTAAGTGATCTCAATAAATAACCATGCCAAGCAATATTATGTTATGCTTAGTCTGTGTCTAATGAGAGACAAGTGTGATAAAGGATAGTAGCTGCGTGTACATGTTTACAACGATAGGCAATATAGTTTACAATGCACGCCTATAAAGATATTAAATGTTTAAACGGAGTTGCACATCAACTGCAGGTGAATGAAACAAACGTAACAATCAAATGATTTGCATCTGTTTTATCGGCTCAACTGGGAGGACAACATGCCTTAGTTTTGCTGGTAAATATCGCTAAAGCGTAATATATATTTATTTTCCAGAGTAATAAACTAAATAAAGGCACATCCATTTCATAAGAGGTTTTTTTTTTACAAGTCAACAGAACTATTGCCATGAGATATGTCATTGGGGTGGTGCCATTTTAGATGCACATCAACAATTTTGAAAAGTGAAAATTCTAAATTGTCTGTAACTGGGCTTAGATCTTTTTTGTTCTTACAAACAACCGTATTTGTACAATATCCATTCACTAAAATGTGCGGTATACAAATACTCCTACATTTTCCGTTAAAGTATTTTTAGTACGTAAAATACCAATGTATTGTTTTGTAAATGCGACACAAAATTAAAATGTTTCTGTCTGCAGCAACAACAGTTTTTGTCTGTGTTAGTGACAGTGTCTTAAGTGTAGTGTAACATGTATTTAAAAACGGTGTAGCAAAATGTACATTAAACAGCACGTTTCAACACCATGCCTTATATGCCACGTGAAAGTCAACCAGTACCATCGTCTTTAAAACCATCAAAAGCAATCTACTGCTCACCAACTGTGTGCTGGTATGCACAACGACCTTCCAAATATACTTCGTAGCCTTTAAAGGCCCCCACTTTCCGGACGATGCTCTGAGTGGCACAGAAACAAATGGCCGAGGAAGCTCCTTAAATGTTTTCACACTAAAAATCCCAGCCGCCAATTGCTTTGGTGCAATGATGTTCAATACAAATTGCACATGCCTCCCGGGGCATTCTATGTGCATTTTACCTTAAAAAGAGACACGAGGCAGAGAAACGTAGGCCTAAGGCTTGGCTTTCTCTTGTGCCTGGGTGTGAATTTCATCAGAGCACATATAACAGCCGCCATGGCCACAAAACTGCCTTCATTGAGGACGGATACAGAGCAAAAGCGCTCTCCTTTTCCCTCCTTTTCAAACTTCAAACCCCTTCAGTGGTTCCATCTCTTGCTTCGACACCAAACGTTTACTCATAAGATTTCGTCAAAATCATCCACAAGTTTGGAATGCTGCCGAGCCTTCCATAACTTATAAAGACGAAAGCTAAAGTAGGTTTCTATCATCTTCTTGCCTGCGAAAACAAAATGAAGAAAAAAGGGATACATTTATTAATTTAACCAACATATCTTAATGCAACGTACGGTGGCTTCTAAAGTTGAAACTGCATGGTGCTAACGTGAAGCTGACCTAAAATGTTTCTTGAACCTTTTTGGTGGTTTTAACTTCACATTAATTTTATACCGCATCTATGCCTTTTAATTCATGAAGTAGCTTCGCAAGTGGTACTGCTGACTGCGAAATAAACCTTTCGCCACTGTTAACAATACGTGTAAAATTGGTATTTCAGTATTGAGAGATAGACGCAATTAACTACAGAGCAGAGAACAAAGGAGAACGCTGTAGAGGAAGAGAGAGGCAGAGAGGGGAAATCGCAGAGTGAGTTCAAAAGCGACTCACTACTGGACAGCAAAAAACACAAAGCAGACGAAACACCAGTTTAACACGTCGGCTTTCGTCACCAATATTATCCAAAAATGTTCGTGGTAAGATCGCGTAAATATAAACTCTGGCTGTCCGCCCGATGACTCCAGTTGTAATTACTGACGAAACGTCGCACTCGTATTGTTAATACTCTTTGGATCTTTCGGTAAAGTAACGTAGGTAGAAAAATAAATAATAAATCACGCCGTTTCGATCGCAACACAAGCAATCGTCATCAGGTAGAAAGATGCAGCAGTAGATTGCTTGTGTTGCGATCGAAACGGCGTGATTTATTATTTATTTTTCTACCTACGTTACTTTACCGAAAGAACCAAAAAGTATGGATTTTCTGCAGCCACGAAAACTTCAAATCAAGATCGAATTGTAAATGTTGTGAATTTCGATTTAAAGCTTTCGTGACTACAGGGATTCATCTTCTTGGTTCTTTCGGTAAAGTCACGTAGAAGGGAAATAATAAAATAATAATAAAATAATTAAAATAAATGTTTTACTTTTTTATTTCCCTTCTACGTGACTTTACCGAAAGAACCAAGAAAATGTTGTGAATTTTACTCTCCAACACACCGGTTAGTGCTGAACTAGTAACGAATTGGCATGTTCTGTTTACGTGACACACCTTACTAATTGGCTGTGTCGGGCGGTGGCGGGTTTAACGGCACATTTATATTTACGCGATCTAACCCAAAACGCCTCTATTTTGGAGAGGAAGCACCGCATGAGAATGGGAAGGCCATTGCCCAGCAATAAGAAGTTAGAGGCTCACAAGCGCATCAACAAGCTTCAACACGCACCTTGAGCAGACAACTCCAGTGGTGACTCAAAAGACACCCGATAGGGCCCCATTATAGACTTGAGGCTGTCCAACAGCTGCACGCAGGAGAAGTTAAACACAACACGTTCATTTTTAATTTGCGGCATGCGTCCATGAAATGTGATTAAAGCACTGATTGAACAAACGAAGAATCGGTAAATATATTATGCGGAATGGGTGATTGTCGCTAGGTTTCAAAATTAACTGTTTTGTTCCAATGATGCTGTTTATTTGATTAAGAATAGTTTGAAGAAGTGTTTGAACGAATAAAAAAGTATTCATCCTTTCAATAAACATCATGTATGCAAATAGGCAAACACATGCATACTTTCTTTATGCACTGTCCGAACAATACAGTATGACTCAGTGAATCTATTATAAGTAGAAATTGGGGAAATATTATTCAGTAGTGGTTGTTATATAAAAAAAATCCTTATTATAAAAAGGTAAATTATTAAAATCCATTACACATAGAAAATGCCAAGGTAAAAAATTATACTTCTAAATGGAAAATCGATTCATATTCTTGGTTCTTTCGGTAAAGTCACGTATAAGGGAAATAATAAAATAGTAAAAATAAACAATAAAATTATCACGACGTGTGAAAACCACAGCAAGAAAAACCGCCACTTTAAAAAAAATATATATTGCTGTGGTTTTCACACCTGATGATGATGATTGCTTGTGTTGCAATCGAAACGTGAGAATGTTATTGTTTTATTATTATCATTTTATTATTTCCCTTCTACGTGACTTTACCGAAAGAACCAAGAATATGAATCCCTGCAGTCACGAAAGCTTTAAATCGAAGTCTTTCCTTGATTGCAAGGATTTAAATAATATATGAAAGTTGCAGGTTTACTACTTCCCCCAAGACGCCACAAAATTCCTGTCGCCATCCGCCTGCACAACAAATGGAAGGTAAAATACGCTACATCGCATATCTGCACCCCGCCTATTGAGCGGCCACATACCCGCTGTAATATCTGTGCACAATGTCCCTGTCACTATCTGTAGATGTTCGCAAATCCCGACCTTCTCGCACGCAGCAGTGGGTTCTTAATCTCGCGTACATTAGCTCACTTCTAAAAGCGCATTCGAGCATTCTCCCATGTTTAAAGCGGTCTTTGCTTTATTTTTTTGTTCGCTAACCCATCTGTTGCATGGTGTGCACGTATAATTTTTGTGCAGATGTTCGCGTATCCCGACCTTTTGACACATCCACCTCGGTCGCCATCGAGTTGGATGTGCGATGTCTGAGCGTCCTCTCCGAGTGTTTTGTGGCGCGGTATTTTAATTCGCACGCGGAAAAAACCCAAGGCCGGTACCTTCTCTCCATTGTGATTGCCCAGCACGTAGCATCCCATAATGTGGACGACGTTGAGCTCGGTGTTGATCTTGCTCATCAAGCTTCCGAGGCACTTCCAGAACCTGCACGACGGCACCAAAGAGCACCAGAGATGCTGTCACTGCCCTCGGCCAGAGGTCGCAAACGGGTTTTGATTCCTTACCCGTACCCGGCCGCACCAGGGTCGCAAACGGGTACCCGATTGCGACCTCTGGGATGAAGCCATGTTGCAGGCGCGGGTGGGTTGATTCTAGGAACTTGAATTGTGAGAAGAGACAAGACGTTGGGAAATGAGTGACAAACGGTAACTCACCAGTGACTCACGGCCTACCCGTACCCGTACCCGTACCCGGCCGCACCAGGGTCGCAAACGGGTACCCGTACCTGGCCGGGTATGGGTAGCCGGGTATCGGGTAGGGTACGGGTATCGGGTACCCGATTGCGACCTCCGCCCTCGGCCCAAAAGCTCATCCCCGTGCATGCGCCTGCAATCCAGCGTCTTGGGAGGCAGCGAGGGAGATGGCAAATTTGTGAAACTCCCAAACCCACTGAAAATTATGCTGAAACTGCACTCCTTGCAAGTTGTGTGGATGATGGGTTGAGAAAGAAATCGTTTTATTTTTGTATGTGGAGAGATTAATTCATGAAGGAGAAAATGCCTCTTCTTCTTGGTTCTTTCGGTAAAGTCACGTAGAAGGGAAGAACAGGTCTGTCGGACGCTGTCTTTCCGACAGACTGTTCTTCACCTGAGGACGGCTGCTTGCATTGTGGCCGAAACGTCGTGAGAATTGTATTTTATTATGTTTTATTATTATTATTTTATTATTTCCCTTGTACGTGACTTTACCGACAGAACCAAGAAGATGAATCCATGCAGTCACGAAAACTTTAAATCGAAAGAGAAAATGCCTGCTGAATTATTCTCTTGCTTATATTCTCCACAACGAGGAGAATGGTTATTTTGAGTTGTAGATCAATTAAGTAATGCTGATTACGTACATAATTAAATCATCTTCTTTCTCCAGCTTGGCGAATGTTGCCACCTTATTCTTCAACAGATACAAGTACCCGGGCCCTCCCTGTGTGGGGAAAAGGATAAGAAGAAGCAGAAGCATAATATCGGGTTACTGAGGTGTCACGTGACAAGCCGCTCCACTTACAGTCATCGGAGTGTCTGTCTGGTCCGTGACCACAAAAATGGAGCAAAATTAGTAACACATTCGACAAATGTTCATTGAGCCAAAGTGAATGCAAAGGTTATCCTTCAATAAACTGCTGTAGAATACTTAAAGACTGGTTATAGATTATGCAAAGGTCACTGTTAAAGCATAAAATAACAAGGGGGAAAAAACAATTATTCACGTCCAAGGATTGTGTTAGACTTTCCAACGTGCAATTAGTTTAGAGTTCGTGATACAAATGTTAGATTCTGAGCCACACAACAGCCAGGTTTTCTGTCTGGAGAGTCCTATATAGCAACACAACTTTGCATCAAAATGTAATATGTATTGAATTACCTTCACGAGAATTATCGTGACCCCATGTTACCCATACATGCATGAGTTTTGTACCATGGCTGAACATCGTTTCATATTTTATGTAAGAGATTTAGCGTTGTTATACCAGGTAAGGTCCAGTGGCCACAAATGATAGCTCAACAAAGTGGCTTATCATGCAGAAATGTATAGCACTCAAATACTCTGAACACATGTTTATAAATCCACACAACCTCGGGGAGAACACGCAAAGCCCAAATATACAGTCCTCCTGCATGCCTAGGAGAGAGAGTTAACATCTTGCCAATGCGGCGCTCCAAATATAAAGATCATCGAGTTTGTCTGTGTTTCGTCAGCGACTCTGAGATGTAATTTGGATGAACCACGTGACATACACCTAAAAGTTATTATTATTAACAAAGATGGATAGATAGACAGACAGAGAGAGCTAATACTTGAACGCCCTCAGCCTTAGTTGCGAAGCGTTCAAGAGACTATTACAATGCGATGAATGTTTTTCATCCACACTATTAAACATTATACAGCTCCTTGGCCTTGCCTGTACTCTGACAAGATAAATTACATATTCAATATAAAATCTTTGAAACACTCTTAAGAACTGTTATCGATTAATGTGTTTGCTTCTGAGAGTCTGATGCCACAAACATGATGCCCTCTGAAATTCCAAATGAATACTGTAATGTTTGAAAATATTGAATACAATTACAATATTTATTAATTATATTCATGATGATGTGACTCTCGACTGACACAATGCAAACATCGCCAGCCAAATACGTCCAGTTTTAGGAACCACATTTTGGTTGTGATGAACATAGGCATTAAAACAATGCCTTGAGTTAAAACAACCCTTGTTTGTGATAGTTCCATAATCAGATTTTATAAGCTGGCCATCAACTTTGTGGATAATAAATATATTATGATGCCCTTCAAGTTGGAGGGTAAATATCTGGCAGTTTCATGGCCAAAATAACCACCCACTATAATTGTCCCTCTCTTCAAACACACAATGCCCTTTATTTTAAATGAGCTTTGCACATGGTAGCATAATGAAGCCACCGGGTAAACAGATATCACATCCTTGTGCTAATGACTAATCCCGTATTCTTATATCATTTAGAATGCCTGCGTGCATGATTGTTCTGTCCACATGGCAATCAGATAAAATTCCCCACTGAACTGTGTGCTGGATTACAACATACACGAAATAATCTATCCTTGAGCCGTGCAGTGGTTCAATAAATATGCCAGACATAGCACTAGACCAGACGTCATTGGTTGTTATTGAGTCATAAATAAATAAACGCTTTCTTGAAGTCCATTTCAGCCATGTCGCACTGGTAATGATTTGGGCTGAAATTCCTCTCGTGTTAAATGATTAATGTGCGTCACGAAGCTTCACCTGGCAGTAAATAAGAAGCTTCCAGATTTTGCAGCCTCTTCGATATTCATTCAGCTTCTTCTCTATCTCATCTATGAAAGGGCAAAAACATTTTGATGCTGACAACAAATAAGAGGAACTTCAACTCCACACACAATTGCGGTGTAAATTGTACAAAATGGATAATGATGTCTTGTATACAATTGCATGTAAGGAGTCCCATCTACTTGTTATGAAAGTTTCTTTTCATGCATTTTATCAATGTCTCCTTTAACAATGTTGGGGTAAATCACCAAGGTGATGAGTTTTGGCCAATTTTGTCAACAACTGAATGCGGTCCACAGTAACGAGTTGGAAAAAAAATACTGCGGTGGAATACAATCGGGTGACATAATTTTCGCTGCCTGGGATATAAATCTGAAATAAATATTATGTGTTTGTTTGCTTAATATTGTAAATTTGTTATTTTCTGAACGATGACAATTATTCATCCGTAATTTAAATAAACATTCACGTACTTTTTTTACTAAAAAATCTACCCGAGGCCATGAAATAGTAGGTCAACCTTAAAAGGTGATGATTACGAAAACGATTCTGATTGGATAAAAACTTCTGCTTCAATGAGATGGAGTCTATGTCGCGTCAGTCAACCCCCTACCCCTTTCTGTAAACTCCATCTCTTTTAAGGGACAAAGAGCTGAGAAGTCCAGAAATTAACCAACTCTTTACGGAGGTCACGCACACAGGCACATGGGAGCTGTGATTCCCCGGGCTGGTGGCACTGAGCGAATGGCAGTTCTTGCGCGACCTCTACAATCGACGCTGACACTTTAGATAAATCAGCACTTTTGTGCGATAACAGGTGTTTAACTGTTGCATTTTGTTTTGCAATTTCTCGCTCATGCGGCTGTTGACTTGAAGGGCGTCCAATAATATAAAGGGTGGTCTCGAGATCCCCCTGAGGGTAGTTGCCCTACTTTCCACACTGGCCACACGTGTTGGAAGAGGTGGCAGTACCCGCACTTTACCCCACCTCATGTGTCCTGTTGTTCGACTAACAGTGGAGAACCCATGTATGCCGCTGCGTAGACAGAGGTGGCAGGCGAATATAAGAAACCCACTTCAGCATTTGTTTCTTGCTGTGGTTGTCCCACCTGATGACGGATGCTTGTGTTGCGCCCGAAACGTCGTGATTTATTATTTTATTTTTATTCAATTATTTTATAATTTATTTTTACCTACATGACTTTACCGAAAAAACCTAAGAGTATAAGAAACCCCTTGACTTATTGTGTTACAATCATGTTAATATGTGAGAGGCGCTCCAAAAGTAATGACGTCTACTTAAAAATATATATTTATTTTATATTGAACTAACATGAAAATCTAGATTTTGTTTAAGTCGGGTGACTCAACAGTAGAACAAGCGGCTCACAATCAGACGGAATGAGAGTTCACATCCTGGCTAAGGGCTACTGTGTTTGCAAAATGTGTGGCCCACTTAAAGAATCCTTCAAAAGCCCAAACGCTAAATCTGAGAATGTCAGGTTTATGCTTTTTAGATGATGGACCAGCGCAGGCCACTTGAACTCTAAAATGGACTGTGAGTGTTCTGACATGGTCACATTGGAGAAGGAATTCTGCCATCCGAATGTCCCACTTCGTTCGTTGCAACAACAAAGAGTCCTTTCAATTTCTCCCACATGTCAAAATGTAACCATGTCAAGATGTGAAGGATTCATTCAAAAGGTTACGGGGGTAGAAGTGTGACCATTAATTTTGTGGTAACCCTTGCATTGCTGTTAGTGCTATTTTAAATTAATAAATAAAATGCAATAATCCGATGAAGCTCGGCAGATTATCACCAGATTACCAGCAAGGGTAAATGCCCGTTGCCTAGCAATGTTCTGAATACCATCAGATTACGGCTTAACAAAATGACGGAAAAGCCAGTGCATGAAAGCAGAGAGGCAGGGAAATATAAGAATGTTTTGATTGAGCTGATGCGCGAAGCATCACGTGGAGTGTATGCATTCTGGTGCTGCACCGCACGCTTCAGAGTATTTGCAAAAAAGTTCAATCAAAACAAATTAACATGGAGATGAAAGATGTACGATGATCTACACTTTGGCCTGCAGCTACTTAATGACCTCTTTTGTCTCCGGTGCCTAGTTCGTACCCGTGATTGTGTTGAAATGTAATTTCCTTGTTAATTGTCTGAACAAATTAAACAGCCCTCCAACTCGAATATCTATCGAGCGCAATAACGATTTGTTTTGAAAAGCAAGGAAGTGCTGGAACACCTTAGATGCAAAGGGAGCAGCACATTAAAATACGTCAACAGCATTTGTATAACATGTCGGCTTTCGCGACCAATATCATCCATAATATAGGTTTCTGTGGGTTAGATCACAATTATAAATGGTGTGGATTTTCTCTCCAACACACCAGTTGTTGCTGTACTAGTAACGAATTAGCACGTTCTGTTTACGTGACAAACCTTACTAATTGGCTGTGTCGGGTGGTGGCGGGTTTAACGACACATTTATATTAACACGCTCTAACCCAAAAAAGCTCTATTATGGAGCATTTCATATTATTGGTTCTTTCGGTAAAGTCACGTAGAAGGAAACAAATATTTTTATTTAATTTAATATTTTTAGTTTATTATGTTTTATTTATATTTTTTTTACATGACTTTACCGAAAAAAACAAGAATATTTAATCCCTGCAGTCACGAAAGCTTTAAATCGAAATTTATGGAGCATTTGTATACGTTTTCAAAAGAATGGAAAAAATATTTCAGCACTTACCTAAAATGTCAGAAAAGGTTGCATGCTCATGGTCCTAAAAATAGAAAAGAGAAAAACAAATATTCAGAAAAAAATGTTTTGCATTTCATCAAATGTCATTAATTTTTTTTGACCTCATCGTATATATAAAATGCCCTTAGCTCCTATAATTCTTATAATCATGATGGAAAGTTCTCTTGCTGTGAGGCGGCTTTGCCTAGAGATATGAATTTCTATCAAATCCGGACTTAATAAACATTTGTAGCGGACGGGTAAGCTTGAATCCAGTGCAATCCTCTGAGCCCTGAGGCTGACAGCGTGTCTGCCTGTAATTTCCCCAAATCCTCTCCCATTGCTTCCCTCAAAATTATTGGTGTAATTTTTATACTGGTTGCGCTGGTAGACAGATAATGGAAGTGCGTAAAGGCAGCGGAACGTATAAAAGTGAATTACGAGCATAATTCTCGATTCGTTTGCTGCCGCCAAAAAAGCAAAATATCCATTACGCTTTGTTCCATCTCAAAGCTCCTGCAGTTGATCCAGCACTATTGCAGCACTGCAATGTCCCGTAACATCAACGTGCATGATCAAAACCCGAGGTGGTCCAGGAGGGCTAAACTACAATGAAAAAGTAGAGCACAAATGTTTAAGAATTTGCTGATTGTGGCAAGTATTACTGGATCAGAAAGAACCGTGGGTAATATAAGAATTGGTTCTGGCAATAAAACAGTTGTGTTAAGATGTTAAAACACCAAACATAAACCTTTTTGCACGGAATCGTGTCTGCATTAACCACACCTACCTGTGGTGAAGATACAAACGAAAACCTGCTCTGGTACTATATGCATTGTGTCTTTGAGACAGCTTTCTTTAGAACCGGGAGTAATTTGGCGATGGCCTCAACTGCCTCCATATTGGTGTTGGCCGCTGTTAAGCATGCCTCAGGAAGTGATGCTACCGTGACCAGGACCAGAACACAACTCTATCTGTGTTGACATTGGAGCAAATTACAAATCATCAGCTCCGATGTCGTCTGTAAGAGGAGGCGCGCGCACAGCTGATGATCTAAGCGGCGTTACCGGCCGTGCGTGGACCTGGGCCCACGAATGGTCACCATTGGTTGAACTAACTTACTATTGTGGACACGAAATGAATTAATGGTGGCAATTGTCAATTAAAATGATGCCAAGTGCATTCTTGAAAATTAACGTGATTTTACAGCACAACCGTGAGGAAGCGATAACGTAGTTCGTTTAAATATTCCCAATGAAATTTTGTTTGTTTATTATTATGTGAATGCAATGTTATGCGGTGGCGCAGTGGTTACTGCCTTACTCTGTGAGGTCCAATTACCTGCCACGAGTGATATCCCAACTCGCAATGACCAACGTGTTGACGCATGTCAACACCACCCTGACCTCTCTGTGTGCTCTGAAGAAGGCCCATTGCCTGATACATTGCCTATTGTATACTTGTTTCTAGTGTTAAAGACGAATGTGATGAGGTTTTTGTTATTAGTGCACCACAGCCTAAAGCAGTATCACCAGATAGTCTGCTGATACGGACAAACAACCCCCCATGACTGACACGACGTAGGGGATACCTTCATCCAGTAGTGGATTGATACACGGCTTGTACGCATTTCTACATACACAGGTACATTAATGCAATGCGAATAGTATTATCTGCATGAAAGGTCTCACAATTCCACCTAGACACTGCCGGCAGTTGTCTCGTTAGCACTGGGACATTGCCGCATGCTCTTTCAAGTAAGGGTGCACCTGATCAGGGTAGGGCTTCCGAACCAAAAAATACATAGCCCGTTTTTTCCATTGATGGTAAATCAATATCGCAAAGAGAATTTCTGAGATCCTGCCTTGAATCGCACCGATAAAAATTTAACGCTGCACTGGCCAGATGGCTACTCTTGGCTTCCAGAAAAGCTGGATTGTACTCGTATTCGCGGTTGTGTCTTTGCGAGGTTTATTTCTCTCAATCCAGAAAGCTCTACTATTCCAGATTTAAAGGGCTTACTGGAGAGCATGCATGGATGGGAAGCAAACCCAACTAATGATTTGTGTACTGCAACATTTTTGTGAAGAGTTAATACGAATGATTGAAATACATGCATGTTTTGCACATTACAGGAAAGGCATTTGAACAATTGTTTACACGGTGATACCATAACTTGGGACATGTGTAAGTAATGCATTATTTACATTGATGTAAGCTGTAATTATAGCACAATACTTAGAAAAATATTTGATATCTGTGTATATAAATAGTTCCGTAGTGCATGTGTGCGTGCGTATTGGTTTGACGTCACCGAGAGCTATTGATTACATGCCTGGCATGACCTTATTTCTACATAAATGATTTCACTTGAAAGTCAGCATTTAACACTGAACATTTGACCCAGTGGCCAAGAGCAGCACAGAACTCTCAAAACCACGTTTAGTGGACCAAAGCGATGACCCCGTGCCCTGCCCGGAGAAAATCTAAAACCTGTCCCTTCACGCCACATTGTTGTATGTGCTGCCTGTTGAACTTCTTTCGCACCACATGTAGCCAACCGTGCTAATTGGAGGTGCGGGGGAAAGACAACAAACTAAACAGAAAAAGCAGCTCTAAAGAAGTGAGTTTTCAATCTAGATTTAAAATTGCATAGCTCCAGTGGCTTCCCAATATCGGAAGGAAAAACGTTCCAGACGGCTGAAAAAGCAGATCTGAAAGCCTCGCGATGCAGTCACCGGCTTTGTTCGACGGCTGAGCCAAGAGCCGCTGCAACGAACATGGCCGGAGTTCACGTGATGATGGTTTATGCTCCTTGACGAGATCAGTGATGCATTGCGGCTCATTTGTGGCAAGCACTTTTGTGTGTGTAGTGAGTGCGACCCTTATAATGTGCTCGTTCGTGAGCGATCATTCAGCGGCGCGTTCTATGTAACCTCTGCACACGCAACTCAACTATCACTTCAAACAAGACAGCACAGCGGCCCATGCCGTGATTATATTGCTCAGCATGTGAGGTTTTGTGGTGCGGGCTGGGGGGGGGTTGTTGTGCAGATATTTTGAGATGCCTTGGAGCCAAAAGTTCTGCAAACCGTGGTCTAGAGAGAGCTCAGCCATACTAGCATAAATCGTGAACGCTTGAAATATGCAAGGGCCGGCAGAATGCAAGAATACCGGAGCTTAATGGAAAATATTCCACAGCTACATTAAGCAAGGGTATAAAAGACAAATTAGCAGGGAAATTGGCTGACATACCTCAGGCGTTATTGTAATGTTAAACACTCATCTTTAAATTGTCCATATAACCTGAGGTTCAATCACTTTTAAACTATTTTTTTTTATCTTTTTACCTTTACAATAAGAAAACTTGGGCCAAGTACTGCCAAATGTCAAATATGTTTTGGGTTACATTTCACATACGGCTGCTTGGCCTTAAAATGGGAATGTGAGAAAAAAAATGGTAATCTTTTTTTGGTTTTAAAAATCAATGCTTTATATGAGCATTTGACAAGAGAATTGGAGGAAGAAATCCAAGGGAGCCAGACAGATCTCTTTGGCCCCTGATCGGCACAGGAAGTGCGTTATATATTTATTTATTTATGTGACCCCCCCCACCCCGGCCTGCAAGAGGGCAGATACCTGCTTCAAGATGGCAGCAGATTCCATTACCTCATTGAGACAGATAGAATCGGAGAGCACCCGTGTTTTTAACGGACAAAATGTCCATTTATTCTCGCGGGCAGCTCTGCGCGCTGTAATGCCATTTTTTTTCAAAAAATTTTTTTGAATTAATAAAGCAAAGGTACAGGTGCAGCCCTGTGATTTTTTGCTCCAGAGTGAGGGTGAGAGGAACACGTGATGTGGGTCCTGAACCCTCAAGAAGGATCTGGAAAAGGGGTGTGGCCAAGGACGGGGCCTGTCCACGCCGCAGTGGATAAAAGCAGACCCCGGTGGGGGGGACCGGGATTGGTCCTGGCTAGGAAGAAACCTTCGTGGTCACTTGATACAGCCATCGTGCTGTGACTGTTCCACCTGAAGACGGAAGCTTGTGTTGCCTCCGAAACGTCGTGATTTTTATTTTATTTTTTATTTTACTTTTATTAATTTACATTTTTTACCTACGTGACTTTACCGAAAAAACCAAAGAATATGAATCCTTGCAGTCACGAAAGCTTCATATATAGAAGTGATCCTCGGTCTCCGGGCATCGCACACGTGGACCAGGCAGCGTGTTGGCTGTCCTGGTCCGATTTAGTAGTTGTCCATACAGAGTGTAAATAGCCATCTCCCCAAATCATCTTCTTGGTTCTTTCGGTAAAGTCACGTAGAAGGGAAATAATAAAATAATAAAAATAAAACATAATGTTTATTATTTTATCATTATTTTCATTATTTTATTATTTCCCTTCTACGTGACTTTACCGAAAGAACCAAGAAGATGAATCCCTGCAGTCACGAAAGCTTTAAATCAAAAAATCTCCCCGAATGTTTATAAATCTCGATTTTCGTGACTGCACGGATCCATACTGTTTGGTTCTTTCGGTAAAGTCACATAGGTATAAAATAAAATAAATTAAATCATTTGTCTTACTTGTAGCCTCCACTCCCCCGACCCCACACCCCACCCTCCCTGTCTCTCCTCCCTTGCTCCTCCCCCCCCCCCTCTCTTACCTATATGGCCTCTTGTTGCAGCAGCCCTTTTGCCCACTTCAGCAATTGTTTCTTGCTGTGGTTGTCCCACCTGATGACGGACGCTGTGTTGCGCCCGAAACGTCGTGATTTAGTTCATTTTATTTTATACCTATGTGACTTTACCGAAAGAACCAAAGAGTGTTTATAGTTAAGTATAGGAATGGTGGGTTACCAGCCTATATCGTTATCCCGTTAGTGTTAATAGTTTATGTGATGTTAGTTAATAAAACGTCTTGCCTCCAAGTTCTAGTGTGTGCCTCGATTGAACCCACGACACCTAAATCTGCTGTTGTATTTTGAGTTGGCCCTGTAGCCGAGAGCACCATTCAATAGCTCATGACTCAAGTCACTGAGGTCACTCGAGCAGAAAGACTGGGGCTTGACAGCTATCAGGGGCTCCTCTCATCTCATATTAGTGCCTATGCGACCAAGTGTTTGTCTCAGTGAAAGCTTCAAGAGCAAGACACAATGTCACATTGGCCTGACGTCGTATTTTAAAACGACACTCCACATTTGTGTGCTCTACAAAATACAGCAGTACATATGGATAAACATGTTCACATGAATGAAATGTCAAACGCATTAAAGCAACAGATTTCATGCCCACGTGCATATGCGCTTCTGTGTGTGTGTGTGGGGGTGTGCATGTGGATATATGCTTGTGTGTGTGTAGGTGTGCATGTGGATGTACAATTCCCAGTGTTCGCGCGTGTGTAGGCGTGCATGTGTCCATACATATGTACGCATTTACGCCCATCTCCCACGGCGTCCATAACCGACCGTGGGTCTTGTATCAGCACTATGTGCGAGTGTTGTGGCAAGCCTCTGGGGTGGTCTGCTGAGGCGTGCGGAGGTGAGCGAGTCACCGATTCATGTTGTGCTGCTTTCAAAACAACCTACTGCACGGCAGTGTCACTTACGTAAAGGATAGCGATGATGGACGGATCATCTTTGCGGATGATGTTGGGGATGTACTCGGCCTTTGGGACCTTTGATGAAATCAGCTGTGGGATGAACAAAAAACACGAGATGGAATTGTGTTTTTTATCGTGACTGTTTTCAGCGCTTGCTTCTCTCTGAGGCTTAACGCAACACATGTCGTAGCTCTGCTAAAGCCCCTCGTAACAAAACAACACAAACGATTGTTTATTATGCAAATGGGTCGCATAAAACGCCGCATTAAATGCAGCAGACAGTAATGGGAAAGATTATGAAACAAAACATGCAGTGCATTTAGCGCAAATCGCTTGGCTGCATCCAACATTGATCAACACAGCAGAATGCTGCTGCTGCTGCTACGTGGCGTTCTAAATATACAAACACAGGACGACGGACGACGGGATGTGCGCATTGTGCAGAGAAGACGCTTGGGCTGCCTTGGGCACAATTACAAACCTGCGTGGCATGATGTCGGAATGTAACCAACATGAAACGTGTACGCAATTTTCAGGCCTTTAATGTTAAATGGTTCCTCTTTAAATGATTAAAAAATAAAACATTTAACAGTTTTAACTAAATAAATACAGGGTATCCGTAAAGATATCACACATTATAAAATACAACCAGACAGTGGCATGAACAGAGCGGTTAAATGTTGGGGTTATGTGAAAAATCCCACAATAACCGAAAATCGTGAATTATTTTCAAATGCACATATCAGAAGCATTCTAATGAATCACACCCAAACACCCGTTTGTTTGTGATTGCTCAAATCTTGACTAATCTATCATGGCCTCAACACATTGGCCATGTGTTAAGATTTAGAGGGATTAAACTGATGTGATCAAATATTTATACTACCAAGTATGTGTGTGTATAGTTTTATCAACCTTGCTCTAACTACTGTCTAATTACTTGATAAAGTGTGAGGTTATGTCTGGAGGCTGAATGACCATAATGTTCACTGAAGGGTCTTGGGCAATGGGCCAACAGCTGAAAAGTTAGATGGTGACATTCGAGATCTGTTGTTCAACTGACCAGAATTCAGACACATGTCTGAATTCATAATTATTTGATCAACCATCTATCTGAACAGAGCTAAGGCTCCACTCGGGTATTAGCAGAGGTGACGTGATCGCTGATCCATCAACAACGTCACAGTGGCAGGCAGAATAGACCTCGTCAACATTAACAAACCATTCGGACTCTGTCTTCTCGACAGACCTGTTCTCCACCTGAGGACAGCTGCTTGCGTTGTGGCCGAAACGCAGTGAGAATTATTTTATAATGTTTTATTTTTATTATTTTATTATTTCCATTCTACGTGACTTTACCGAAAGAACCAAGAAGATTAACAAACCATTTTCTCGTCAGACACCACACCACCACCATTCAGCCAGGTTTCAACCAGCAACTTTGCCGTGGCGTGGGCTCCGGTGAACAATTTTCACACCGAACAAGGTCATCGCGTAGCCAGATGAGTAATCTGGGAAAGCCCAAACTGTAAATGTAGACATGTGCAGACTGATGAATGTTGAGGTGGAGGATGATTGTCCTCTGAGCAGACTGAATAGAGGACTGAGAGCTGTGAACACTGCAGATGATAATGATGATGATGTAGCCTGGCTCAGCAAGGTACGCATTCACTAGAAGTTGCATGGATGAGACCTTCATAGAAAACCTGTAAACTGAAAATGAATTTGAAATAATTGCCCCGAATTCAGCAAAGGTTTGGTGCAAGGCCCATAGTTGTTCAATTGTGAAGATAGTCCACCTCGTCAAATGTGTAAACGTTTATTAGCATTGTACTCAAAGCCACTGCAATATCTGCCCATTCTTTACGGTTCAATATTGCCTAATTGTAAGATTTACGATCCAACACGTGAAATATCTGAACTCACTCGCCCTGGAATGCGAGTGAATGGGGAACACACCTTCGAAGGTCACAATATGAGTTCAATAAAAAAAACAAAAGCTTCTGTGTGGATTTTAATTGCTTCCCAGTTCAATAGTAACAATAAATGTGAAGAGAAACATTATTCAACAAATCTTTTGTTGTTGCTTCAAGGCCATGGCTCCTGCGTCACTATTTTTGAGTAAATATACTCTCGTTTATGTAAATACACGCGCATATCACGCACAAATATTAACAGCATAATATACACAGTAAAACCTCTCTAAGCTGGACTCGATTCAGCAGGATTGTGGGTAATCTGGAGAGGTACCCATAAATTAGAAATAAACACCGATTTTCATAGACCATTAAACAAAAATTCTGGAACAATATTTGCGTGCCAAGCTGTGCACAGAAAGGTATGTAATTCTACACCCAATCCACATGTGTCAGCAGATTTAAGATGTACAGGACATTTTTGATACATTCATCAACACGAGGGAGTGTAAGACACTATTTCAATCTTTGTAACAATTAGAATTGATGCAGATGTGTGCACTAGTAGTTCTAAAGCTATACACGTTACCTGGTGTATGCAATTTTGTGAGTACGTGCCCTTGGCTGTCTAAGCCATTCAAACTAAACTACGCGCATTTTTTATTTCATCTGAACCGATTCGGTGCCCCTCGACCCCTCTCACCATTGTTCTACACGCCAGTATGTACTCTAGTACGTACACTAGTACTCTAGCACGTACTGGCATTCATGAGTGCATGTGTAATGACAGGGTTCCACCTGTCGACCTGGAGGGCTAAGTTATATAATGACTAACTAGCAGGGGGGCATATCTGGGGTGAAGGTTAAAGGCGGAGTCAGTCGGAAAGTTCCGGGAACCTGCTCGAAGGTTCTGGAAGGAGGCGTGGCCGGAGGCGGGGCTTGGCCACACCGGGAGGTATATAAGGGGGACGGAACCAGAGGTTCGGGGCTGTTGTGTGTCCTGGGTCCTGGCTGCGTCGCTGCTAGCCATCATCTCTCTTCGTCGTCCGGCCGCATGGCCGATCCTCTGCACGGCTCTCATCGTCATCGTCGCTACGCTAGTCAGACAGCTGTGTCGTTAAGACGCCGACGATGGGGTTGTGTAGAAGGGTCGGCTACGTGTCGCCATGTAGATACGTTGTGTATAACGGCCAGTGTTGTGCCCAGAAGCTCTGGACACGACGTGTCTCGGAAGTCGTGCACTACACACGTGACCACTTCACAACACAAGCAGGACCCTTGTGAGCGAGGGTGTTTAAGACCCAGGTCTTCATCATGAGTAAAAAAAAAAGTCTCAATACGTGTCTGCTAGATATAACCACAAAAAACAATGCCCTAAGGAATGTTAGATGTATGTTTAATTACTCTCAAGATAAAGAGGTATTCAGTTTTTTTGTGCGCACTTCACCCACAATGCGCTGAAGTAACCTTAAGCGGGAATGCATCCATCTAAAATATTAATCCCGTCATCGTGCCAAGAAGGGCACACAGCATTTTTTTTTCAAAGCAAACAAACAAAACGCTTTCCACTTGCCCCGGAACCCATCCCAAGGATTTAATTACAATGGATGAACCTGCCAAGAAGACTAATGACCCTTTGGCACGCCGAAAATTCATTTAGAGCACGCTCAAGGGCTGACCACAGCCCAGAGATCTAGTAGCCTGGAGGACTTTAATAATCTCCACCACCATCTCCCCCCCAACGTGCGTGGTCTGATGGTTCTGGATTAATCAAAAATAAGAGGGGGGGGGTTTTAGTTGTCCCTGGATACATTTGCTTTCTCCTTCTCCTCCTCCTCCTGCACTCGTGTGACAATGAATGCGATGTTTAATACTACAGTGTACAGCTATCTTCTTGGTTCTTTCGGTAAAGTCACGTAGAAGGGAAATAATAAAATAAAATAAAAATACATAATAAAATATAATTATCACGACGTTTCGTCCACAACGCAAGCAGCCGTCCTCAGGTGAAGAACAGAGCTGTCTGAAAAACAGCGTCCTAATGAACACCGCCAAGCTTGGCAGCGTATTTTCAGCTGGGTGGGAAGAACAGAGCGCCTTGACAAAGGAGTTTACATATCAACAGAGGAAGTTAGCATATTGACGCTAAAAAACTGCAACTACCCTACTTCCATATAATAAACCGATGTGAAAAAACTAAACATAAAATACATCAATATAATCAATGTACTCAATATACTCTCCAATAAGCTGAGCTATTAACATTAAGTAACTGGGTATACACTACACTATATAATGACTACCATATATTGTACAGCTACACTTTAATTTGTATAGTATCTGAATGCAACAGAGTTGAAAATAACTTGATGATGATTTTGATGATAATTTTCTTATTTATAATAATTAAATAAACACGAGACATTCATGCAAACAGCATGTAAAAGTTTGTGGGTTAAGTCACTAGTCTTCGATTTAACCAGGAGAGCAGGTAAACACATTGGCACATGGGAATCATTGTCGCTCTTGCAATGAAGACCTGAGTCTCATCAAGGCATTTTAAAGTGACAGAATATTTGAGATCATAATTTTTTTTACAAATCTATTAAGTTTCACAATAATTTTCATGCTCAGAAAGGAAAACTACTAGAATAGGCAAGTTGAGGCAATGGAGAAAATTGCACAAAATATGATTACATTATCAAGTATAGTTAAACGTACGAGCGCGTGGATATTTTTCATTAACAAATTACTGTCTTATTCTTTGGGTCTTTTGGTAAAGTCACGTAGATAGGTTCAAAGAAAATAACAAAAAACCACGACGTTTCGATCGCAACACAAGCGGTCTCTCTTTTTTATCTCTTTTTTCTTCCTGATGACGAACGCTTGTGTTGCGATTGAAGCGTCGTAGTTTTTTGTTTTTTTTTGTTATTTTCTTTTAACCTATCTACGTGACTTTACCGAAAGAACCAAAGAATATGAACACCCATACATATGTATTAAACACAAGCCATGCGTAAGTCCTTAGGATGTGACCATCCGTCCGAGCCGGCCAGCAAACTTTTTTTTATAATAAAGTATGACCTGTATGCCCTATACACACATCCCAGGTTTTTCCTTGCTTAGCACTCAACTGGCAATACGTGTGTGTGGTAGTGTAGGGGTTAGCATGCTGCGCTACGAGCCTGGCAAGCCAAGCTCAATTCCTGCTTATAGCCAACACCATTGACATTTATCTGAACTGGTCCTGGGCCTCCCCGAGGTCGACTCAGCCTCAAATGAGTACCTGGTACGATGTGTAAACATCGCCACGAGGGAGACAAAGGCGGCTGGGTGTGGTGCTGACCACCCAACCCCTCATGTGCTATGCCGGCCTTCATAGGTGCTCGCTAACAGCACTTGCCCCAACAGTCTGTCAAAGATACGGGGGATCTTTGTCTATGATGCTTATATTCAGCCAGACTAGTGATAGATGGAAAACAGATACTTTTCATTCCATTACCCGCTGTTCCACAACAGCAGAAAACAGGGATGTCGGGCCGTGCTCTGGAGCATTAACAATGAATGAGAGCCTCACCGCTCTATTGGCAGTGAATGGGGGATGTGGTACGATTTAAAATGTGATGGTGCAGCAAGCACATTTGGCAGACTTGGGACTTTTCTGCAATGTACATGGAGGACCTTTAACAGATACACAACGACCTGATGTTTAGGAGAACCTTCTCCAATGCTTAACAGGGGGCACAGAGGCTGGAGGGAGGCCAGAGAAAATCGAATCATATTTAAAGATTCATGACCGCATTGGATTTGTAAACACATAACTACATACACAAGAAAAAGCAGGCAGCATGCGGTTTGTTGATTGTCTTCATTTGTAATAGTTAATTGTATCCAAATGGTTCCTGGGGTCTCTAAACAATCACACATTCTCCACGTAACGGAAAGAACCTTTCTTAAAAGAGGAACTCGTTATGTGCTGTCTTCGAACATACTGGGTAATGAAATAGACACGCCGACTTCGATCTGCATCGCCACAAAAGTAATACTCTAAAATCTATCCACCTGATCGGCCTCCTTAGCACCAATAGGCATGTTAAGGAAGTAGTAACCTGGAAGGCAAACATTTCTTAATTTGTTGATACCTACCCTGGGCTATATGTTCCAGGTTGTCGTCCTGCGTGCCTTTGAAGCTTTGTTCACGATAAAAAAGCAATTAAGTTTTGGTAATGAACACTCTTGTGACGTGATTGCTGTATCACTTCATTCGATGCAGTAATATCACAAGAGTTAAACGTGGACGTGATTTTAAATGCTTTATTATTATTATCAGCAAAGCTTTAACTGGTGTCGGTAGCCTGGAACACACAGCCTATGTCTGTACCCACAAGATAACCGCTGTCCATCGTTTGGTATTGCATCTTTCAACTGCTGACTGTGTGTGATGATTGATTGATTTTGAACCAACACATCAGCTTTTGTAAATACTCCAAGTAAACATGATAAATTATCGTCCATCGTCAATTTTAAGGTCTACCCATGAAATGTCAGTAATAGCACTTTGGATGATGAGGATACTTTACCAAAGTGGTCAGTGCGGATCGGTGTCGGATGATGCCTTACAACATTTAAAATATCACTCGCCAACTGATGTTAATCCAGGGTTGGGAATCAAACTCAGGTCGCCGGCTTCACGGTGCAGTGTGCGAATCACCGCGTCACTACCACGCCACCCAAATCAATCGCAACGGATAATCTATCGCAACTTTCCGCACTGCAAGTGGCACCACCCTTTTCCGCGATGGTCAACTCAAACGCAGAGGTAACGACGAAATAAAAACGTAAACGTGAAGACACCGACTGGAATCACAACAGGAAAAAATTAACCCGTAAAAACAAAGTTTTTCACTATAAATCCTTTATATGCGTGGCATTGGTTTTATTTCATTATTCATTTCTGTTTTTCTTGAGTAAGAGTTTCATTTTTATCACATTGGTATTTGAAATTAAATATGAAAAAAAAAATCCTAAAAAGTGAAAAATTTTGGAAAAAAAATTTCACGAAAATAAATTGTCACGCACAACGAGTCTGTGTGCAAAATGTCAGCTCGATTGGATCACGGGAAGTGGGTTAAAAAACGACCAAAAGATTTGCACGGTCGTAAGCGCGCAAGCAAGCAAGCAAGTGAACTTAATATAAAGGATTTAAAAAAAAATTAAGACTCACCATAACTTTAGGCGGGATGAAGTCCGTTCGGCTGCAAGATTCTAGCTCGATCTCCCTCTCCTCCTCCCAGCGGGCGCTGTTGGGCTCCCTGTGCAACCTCTCGTAGGCGCTCTGCATGTCGTGACCTGACACACGAGGTTCCGCGACCACCGCATTTCAGTTGGGGAGGATACGTGCAGGACGGAAACATAACAGTGAAACACAACAGCACTCAGATTGTAAATGTTGTGGATTTGCTCTCCAACACACCGGTGTGCTGTACTAGTGACGAATTGGCACGTTCTGTTTACGTGACAAACCTTACTAGTTGGCTTAGTCTGGTGGTGGCTGGTTTAACGACACATTTATATATTTATGCGATCTAACCCAAAAAAATAAACCTCTATTATGGATAAAAAAAGAGGCTGTCTTGTACGGCAAAAACACAAATGGAATTTTGGCGTGCTTTGCACGTCAAGATGCCATCACAATTCTCGTGCACATTTTGCACAGACCTGTTGCCATGGCTTCCAGCTAAACGGAGCTGAGACCGTGCAATCTTTAATTTTGACGGTAGAAAGGCAACATGACAAACTGTCTTCTTGGTTCTTTCGGTAAAGTCACGTAGAAGGGAAATAATAAAATAATAAAAATGAAACATAATAAAATAATTCTCACGACGTTTCGGCCACAACGCAAGCAGCCGTCCTCAGGTGAAGACCAGGTCTTTTATTTTTATTATTTTATTATTTCCCTTCTACGTGACTTTACCGAAAGAACCAAGAAGATGAATCCCTGCAGTCACGAAAGCTTTAAATCGAAAAATGACAAACTGTGTTCCCGTTTAAGAATCATTAGGATTCATCCGCCGAAGTGTTGTCATCATAGCCTAATGCTGCTGCCGTGTCACCCCGAGCGCCTCTTCTCGTTGTCTTTCCACTGCCTACATCACAACGCCACAAACTCGGGGCTCTTCTGAGCTGGCCGGCTGCATTCTGCGAACTTTGCGCAGTGGTGGCGACGTCGCGTCGGCTTGCAGAGCCCGCGAGCATTCGCGGTTACGTTTGGCCGTGCAGGGCACCCGTTTTGCACGTGTGTAGAAATCAAAGGAAAAATTGCAATTCAACTGAAATTACATTCGATGGCTTGGTGGTGGGGGGGGGGGTGAATGCAACGAGCCGAGTGTGAACACCCGCGGTGCAGAGGGAACGGGAGGACGCACACACTGAGAAGCCCCCTCCAAAGATGCTGTTGAGAAGGCATTAATTCTAGATTTGAAGCTTTCGTGACTGCAAGGATTCATATTCTTAGGTTTTTTCGGTAAAGTCCCCCCTCTCTCTATTTAAGGCCTCGACACAGAGGCGTAGTTTCTCTTTGTGCCTATGTTTGCTCTCTCTCTATGTATCTCTGTGATATCTGTCTGCTTATATGTCTGTCTATGTTTCTGGTTCTGTGTTTAATCTCTCTCTCAAATTTAGCATTCTCAGGAAGAACGTAATCAACCAGATAGGGTGTTGACTGTTATGTTATCCGACTCTCTGTTGTATTACATTACATTTCTAATTATACTAGATTTGTGTTTCTATTTAATTTATACCTGATGATGATTGCTTGTGTTGCAATCGAAACGTCGTATGCTAGTGTTTAATTTAATTTATTATTTTATCTTTATACGTGACTTTACCGAAAGAACCAAAGAATAATTCCTGCAGTCACGAAAGCTCCAAATTAAGTATAAAAATTAAAATTAATAAAAGTAAAATAAAATAAAAATAAATAAAAATCACGACGTTTCGGAGGCAACACAAGCTTCCGTCTTCAGGTGGAACCGTCACAGCACACTTGCTGTATCAAGTAAATGAGAAATTCCAAGAGATACTACACCGTATATATACTTCGTGATTTTACCGAAAAAACCTAAGAATATGAGAAGGCATTGTTCATGCCGACTGCTGCTTTTGTTTCTCATATCCAAAGCTCACTGGCAGAACTTTGACAGCGCAGATTTATTTGGCGTAGCACACAGTGTCCCGCGTGTTAGGCTAACGAGCGCTAAAATTAGTGACTTCTTCCAAATATTTAAAATATATCTTTGGCTTCGCCCCCCCCACCCACCCCCTGTGTTTTTTTAAAGTGCTTACAATATAATGTTGTGATCTATTTTCATCGCACTAATTTTTTCTACAAACCCAACCTGAAAATCCTTGCTGAGGAAGGGATTAAAAAACGACAAGCGTGTTGAATATGAGGTGTTACGTCACAGTTGACAGAGTCCTTTCTCAGGCGACTACAAACAATGCAATTGGTGATAACTGCACGAGGTGCCACAGTTTATTTACGAGACAAAGCTCTCCGTGAACTTGACATTAATGGGAAATATACACGAATTAAAATGTATCTATTTCGCATGAGCTTGATATGAAACAGCCTCACATTGCAACACTCAAAGTAAAATACTATCTAATTATTTTACTTTTCCCACTTTCATTACCACATTACTTCCACTAGAAGAGTCACGTAAATGAGCCAGAAGTTAATTTAATTTAAAAAAAGCTTCTGCTGTTATTAACAAATTCATTTCAACTTGTTCAACGTGTCCAGTATGATGAAGCTTTGATTAATATACTTCATTAGATAATCAATATAATTTCCTTTGATATAGAGATAATGAGTTATGTTGTTTTACCTGCGGTTGATTTCTATTGATTAATAGACTTAATTAGATAATCAATATCATTTCCTTTGATATAGAGATAATGAGTTCTTTTGTTTTACCTGCGGTTGATTTCCATTGATTAATAGACTTAATTAGATAATCAATATAATTTCCTTTGATATAGGGATAATGAGTTTTTGCTGTTTTACCTGCGGTTGATTTCTATTGGGTAACTCTTGCTCTATTTTGTCCTCTGTACTACTTCACTTCATCGTATTTGTTCTTGTCATTTTGGCGACTCTTGAAAATGAGATGATCACAGTCTCTTGAGCCGTCACCCAGTTAAATAAACTTGGGACATTCATTCTCGATTTGAAGCTTTCGTGATTGCAAGAATTCATACTCTTAGTTCTTTCGGTAAAGTCACGTAGGTAAAAAATGAAATTAAAATTAATAAAAATAAAATAATTTAAAAATCACGACGTTTCGGAGGCAACACAAGTCTCTGTCATCAGGTGGGACCGTCACAGCCAGATTTGCTGCATCAAGGGACATTCACTGAAACTTGATACCAGTGTGGATTTTCCTTCGTCGGGGCCAAAAGGGCAACGAACGTGGGGGTCGCGTCAGTCGCCGAGGCCACTCACTGAATCGAGCATCGAGGACTGGGTCGGACTTGGACTGCGACACGTCGCTCAGAGGCAGGGCCCGGCCACACTCTCTGCTTTCTTGACGGTCGAGGGACACTAAACGGACAGGAACCAACATTGGACAGACTGTCAATTATTGGTAAAGAGGCGAAGAGCACAAGTGGCATTCAAACGTGCACTTATAACACTGTACGAGTACACATTTATTCAAGTTGACAGTTTCGCTGTTGCAAGTATAATCCACTTCAACAAAAGTATTGGGTCTGTTTTTTTACGTCTAAAACTTTTTGTGTTGGCAGTTTTGCACCACGCCATAAAAATGCTGACAAGCGATAGTAAAACGTATTTTTCGTCCTTGTATTTGTACATTGTAATGTTGAGCGCACTGGACTTGCAACCCAGAGGTCACCGGATCGCTCTCTCGCGGTGCGGCATTTTTAAGTATGAGCAAGGTTCTAAAAATCCCATGGTGCACCGCAGTTAGTAGATCGTTGTGCCACACGTGGTATGGTAAAGGGTGTGTACCCCCGGCTCTCCCAAGACGAATGGCCCAATGTGGAAGAGGAGACAAAAATACCATCTGGAGGTGTCTCTCCAGAAGGCACACTCGTGAAGGCCTTGCCGCTGGCTGTGGCATTAGCAAGCAATTGCAGGGCTGCACCTCTACGTTTTACTTCGCTTACAAACAAAATCCTTGACCTCAGGCTCACGGCAAAATGCGTAGTCACCGTTTTTTTCAAAAGTTACCCGCATATAACTCAACTGGAATATATAAATACTGCAAACAAGACTTGGCAGGCCCCTCCTGCATGACAGTCACGGTTCCTCAATTGAGGCTTTCCTTGGTAATACAAGCGTAGTAGTAATCATATAAAGTCTGCCCTATGAGCACGGATGTTTGTAGCCTGGAGCCTGACGTGGCACCATGTCTCTGGAAAACCCACCAAGTACGTTTGTGGCACATTAGGAATGGACCACTCTTCTAATGATTTCCTCGTGCAGCAAGGTAGTAAAGTGTGGTTTTGTGAAGGTCCTTATGTGCTGTGCAGTACATGAATGCACGTGTGTACACCAGCATGCGATGACTGAGTTGGGCCTGTGGGTGGCTGGCAGGGTTATTGATTAACCAGACTGGTACACCAGTCACGTGGTTAACGGCGACCCGATTGAGAATTGCTGTGTGACAACACGTGCTGTTGCATTTTACAGATTGAGCACAATAAATGTGTTTGCCCTCGATTCGGAGCACCTGTCCACGTCCTTCATTTCGAGTGTGCAACACATTCATCGCCATCGAGCCACAGCGGGCCAGATGGCCGCCGCTCATTACGCATTTCTACCGGTCCTTTGCTCGTAGTGGACACGATGGCTCCCCTTTATTGGGGCAGCGAAGCGTGTGACTTGCCTGCAGCCCTCCCGCGGTGCCGTCCCACCATCCGCAGATGTTTGTGGAAGTTCCTGCGAGAGAACGAGCGAGCGAGAGAGTGAGATGCATTACCTGATGAGAGACGTCGCTTTAACAGGGTAATATTTACCCGACTAACAAGCGGCAGCATCCGACGTCAAATCGCGCTCCTGTTAAGTGCCCGTGTGGGCAACTTTTTCCGCTCGCTCGTCGGTTGAGTGAGCTGGAAGCACCAGCTCATTAAGCGAGCCTCCTCGTTAAAATATAAAACGCACCTGTGTCCCGCTGCTCTGAGACGCTACAGTTACGTCTCTCTGTGCACTGCGTGAAAAGTCACAGATTTTCAAAAATTTTGAGCGAAATGCGCTGTGCGACGCGGCTCGCTATAAAACGTCCGTCGTGAACACCGAACTCAAAATGCGAAGCTGAAAGAATGGTACAATGCAACGGGAAGGCGTGCGCAGTTGGCAGTCGGCCAGAGGTTCGTATTTCACTTGGGAAGCCACTTTGTAATGCAGAACCAGCCCTTCCTACAAAATGGAGAAGCGGTGGCACTTTATACCCATTTTAGATAAAGACTGGAAGCGGATGTGCAGCCCAATCAACGCCCACTCTCAAATTTAAGCCGAGTTCGGTTGGAATATCCACGAAGAACCACATACACGCGTGTGAACCAACGTGCCCGCGTTAAATCGCACACAAAAACGCAACACACTTGAATTTATTTAAGTGCCAGCACTTCAACCATGTCCGTGGCTTTTTTCTTTTGTATCACGAAACATTACCACATTTTCTATAACCCCAAGGATGGATTTAAGACTTTCAAATGTGAACAACTGTCAATACATTTAGTCGGTAGAGAGTGCCTCTCCTAACATGTCAAAAACAACAACAACAACAATGTTCACATGGGTAGACGCTCCGAGCACAGGCGAACGAGACAGTCAGCTGTCTTCTGCCACAGCTGTGTGGTGTTTTACGATTCTACAGAGAGGTCGTGACCCCCCTCACAAGTCGGCCTGCCACCACGGCTACAACCCAAAATGGAAATTCTCAAGGCCAACGCTCCGTACAGTCACATTCACAAAACCGCAGGGGGGGGGGGCACACGCATGTGCATGCACACACCGAGAATAAAAGCCAGCCCCCGCCCCACACACACCTCCATGGCTGTTCTTCCACGTGCACGCACGGAACACACGTCAATGTGCATTGGCACGAATGGCCAACACATTCATCGCGAACGCTGATGTTCACGGCGCTTCGCTGCGATTACAGTTTCCCTGTGACTATCGCTGAATCGGAAGTGAGAGGACGCTCTGGGTTCTGAGGCGGGAGCTGCGTGCTCAGAGCCGTGCCCTGTGAACTTCCGTGCCCAGAGACTGCGGCTTTATCAGATCACAAGGGCAAAATCGGCGCCGAGCTGTGCTAGTGCGCTGGCATTCTTCCATTACTGATCAGCGAAGAGGCGAAATCAAATCCGCAAGCAGTCGGTGCCAGAACTGCCGTTGGGTTAATCCACCTCTCAATCCACCAAACTGCCTTCCCCATGAGATGCAAGTGTTTGGAAGTGTTCCCAGAAAACGCCGTCACCCTGTGCGCCTACCCCATCGGCCAGAACAAATAAATGCCACTATGAAGGCTGATAAAATAATATTCAAATCTACTTTGCCTGCCCACCGTTTGATGTACTACCAAGTCTTCCACCAAACATAATGGCTATAAATTCAAACGTACGCTTGAAATTTAAATTCTGTACTCAGGGAAGCCTCCCATAAGTTTTCAAGATTTTCTGATGTTTAGTCTCAAACTCTGCATCGCTGTCAATGGAAATACAATATAGGTATTCATAAAAAGTTGGTAAAGGCGCAACCCTGCAATTGTTTGCAAGCACCACCGCTGATGGAAGGGCAAGCTCTCGAGACCTTCTCTAGAGGGCCATTTGGCCTAATCTTCCACACTTGCCAGACATCTTGGGAGGGGTGGAAGTACCCACACTTTTCATCACAACACATGACCTGCCGATCGACTGTGGTGAACCCATTGCCACTTGCTTGGGTGGACAGAGGCGGGGGGGGGAATGCCCCATCATTTCAACTGCTGCGCCAAGAGGTCATACCTGGAAACCTCTCGATTGCAATTCCAGTGGTGTAAACCATGACACTACGGAAGCACAAGCAGGCGGGCATTCATCGCCAGTGCCTAAATTACGCCTCCTTAATTCTAGATTTGAAGCTTTCGTGACTGCAAGGATTCATATTCTTAGGTTTTTTCGGTAAAGTCACGTAGGTAAAACATTAAAATTAATAAAAGTAAAACAAAATAAAAAATTTAAATCACGACGTTTCGGAGGCAACACAAGCTTCCGTCTTCAGGTGGAACCGTCACAGCCACGACAGCTGTATCAAGTAAATGAGAGATTACAAGAGCTACCACTCCGTATATATAATGGTTGGAGAGGGGGAAGGGCCAAGTACGGCACACTTTTTATTAATTACGCCTCCTTCTCTACCAGGCCGTACTGGGCCGTAGCTGTAGGGATCTGGCCGAGGGTAGAAAGCGTTGGCTAGGTGTGATGGTATCAATGGCTCTGGCCATTGACCTTTCTCTCCGGCCGCTGGAAAGGCAATGCTCACCTCTGCACCATCGCTGAAGGATCCAGTTCCCGCTTGCGTCTCTTCCGCTCCGCGTATCCACGGAAGGCACTGCAGACGTGCAAAGCACAGCCGCTCGATTCACGATTAATTATTTACGCGCAAAAAAAAAAGTCGAGCATTTTAAATGAAGCACAGTCCTGAGATGCGACGTAATGACGCGGAATGTTATTTAATGGAGGGTACTTACGCGATGCTGTGGTTCGGTGTTCGTGCAAAAGAAAAAGGAAAACAGAATTACAAGATGCTCATTATTAAAATGCAAATGGGTTTTTGCACACGAGATTTATTTATCGCAGAAAATATGACGCAAGTATAACGTGCAAAAAATTGTAAATGTTCAGTTACTTTAAACAATGATTCTTTAAAAATATATATATAAACAAATCCTTCACTCAATAATACGCATGCATTTATATGGAGTTATTACTGTCGCCTGATGATTAATGCGTTGATAATTATGCGGTTGCCTCGTGATTGTACGCACATTTTTAAACCCAGCAAATGTGCAACGGCTGAGAGGTCGGCGAAAGGAATGAAGCATCTACCACGTTGGCCTTGAAGACCTCTCAACCTTGGCCTATTCTACCCCAGCTCATCGTCACATGGCACTTGTCAAGACTTTTAGTTTATAGGGTTATTATTTTTAAAATATATAAAAAATATAACAGGTCAGGACCAGTTTCAAGCACCAGTGGTGAAGGAGACCCCCCCCCCCACCCCCCTTCCCCGGAATATTCCAAGGAGCACGAGGTTCGGGACGACGGTCGGGGCAGCGTGCTACGTACGCTTGCAGCGTCGACGCAGTGCTGTGCAGCATGTGCATGCTCTCGCTGGGGAACCAACTCCGGCACTCGATGTCGTCTGTCAGGCGAGAGACAAAAAACGATGGGCCCCCACCCCCCCATTTTCAAGCAATCCTCACAACAAGTGACCGTGTACTATGAGACATCTCCTTTACCAGTGGCAAAATATAGTAGTAGGTTTTTACCCTTTAAACTGGTACAAAAACTGACACCTGTATACAAGGCATCATGTTTGCAATAACCACAACACAAGCAGTCAAAATGCAAACAAAAAGAAACAACTCTGATGATGATAATGATATGCACTGTCCTTGAAGTTGATTGGTCCACACCCGAGACAGCTTTTCTTAGAGCCTAGTCTCCAATAGAGATTAGGCTCTAAGAAAAGCTATCATCATCAGAGTTGTTTCTTTTTGTTTGCATTTTGACTGCTTGTGTTGTGGTTATTGCAAACATGATGCCTTGTATACAGGTGTCAGTTTTGTACCAGTTGAAAGGGTAAAAACCTACTACTATAAGTCACCAGAAAAAAAAGAAAATGAAAAAATTTACGGTAACACACCTTGCCTTAGGTGGCCCTGCAAATTGCTCGTTCAGAATGAAGTGAAAGAAAGCACTCCACGTGTGTAGTTTAGCGATCGTACCGGCCAAAGCAAGCCTCGCTCGCTGTTATGCCTGTCATACTCCAGTGGGAGCTTAGTCATGATCAGGGATTCTTGCGACTGAACCCAAACGTCCTTTAAAACATCTTACAAACAACACGTCCACCGCCCCGAGCGCTGGGGTTTAATTAAACTTGGTATATAACTGAAATGATAAAAGATTAATGTATACATTATTAAACAATATTACATCTCACAATATGCTCAACATCATTAAACCTACGTATGTTAATTGTGAGCGAGCGAGCACTAATATTCATCGTATTTGTATTTTTGTATTCTAAGATTGTATATTACGGCTAATTCACATTTTACATTTCACATTTTATATGGTCTACTTTTTCATAATTTTACATACTTTAGCCCATTAGTATTAGTTATACTTTGTAACGTTAGTATAGTTAGACTGTATATCACCTATTTAAGTTTTTAAGATGCCTACATGTTGAATGTATGCACCTTCCGGCCATAGTAAATTCCGTGTATGTGCAAACTTTCATGGCGATTAAAACCGTTTCTGATACTGATTCTGATCCATATTGCATACAAATGTCTGACGTGCCCTGTCCAAGCCCGACTACATTTCTTAACAGTTTGAATTCTCTTTACTATGCACGCGTTCTCTAATCCACGAGTTCTTCTCGCCTATCTCAATGTAATTCCACGCATGCACTTCTCCACGCCTGAGATGAGATGGTGGCCGATGGCCGACAACATTAACGAAGTGGGTGATCCAAGGCCATTGAACGTGTTGTTCGGAGGACACGTCCATTTGGGGGAGAGACGGAGCAATGAAATCACCTCGTGTGCCGGTGCAAGGTGAACGTTCAAATCGCAAGCTCGTGAGAGACAGTGGTGGATGGGGAGACCTTCATCCAGCAGTGGATTGGCCATGGTTGCTGCTGATGATATATATGTCACTGCTGGCAAGATTCTTTTTCCAATTTGGTGCCAACAATCTTCCAAGATCTCTCCACATCCTGACCACACTCCAGGGTCAACGTGTAAACCATAAAGTGTTCAATATCTCTGCTGACACACCCCTAGAACACACACACACAGCCAACTTCCACATCCGTTTGCGCCAATGTCTCCCTACGCACTCACAAAAGACTTCATGAATACCTGCTTAGCAGAGCAGCACACACACACAGGATGAGTTTAATCTTCGTCACTGACAATCGGTACTGAACACACGATGTTTTACTCTCCGCGTGGCTTATCGGCTGATTTAAAATGTTCTGCTCAGCTGTTTGGAAAGCCCTTTTTGACCTGCTGCACATTATTTTATTTTTTACAGCTTTTATAGAATTCAAAAAGTACCCCCATCTTTCGGTTGGCAATATTTTTGGTTTGTAGTGCAGCTTTCAGCATTCCATGGAAAAATCACTTCGGTCAGCTCTTTCCCACTATCAGAGAAGTGCGTCACAGCTTCCATCCAATGATCTGTCCCAAATTATTCATAAGTTTTCATCATCATTATCAATCATCCATGGTAAATCCAATGCTGGATAAAGTGCAATTTTTGGGAACAAGATTAGCAGGCGTCCCTAAATATTTGACATAGGAATGAAATACCATAATTTATTTTTTAAACCTTAAAAAACTACAAACCCATCAGCCTCTTATCACATTGTTAACGATAATAATTTGTGAACAAAATTTGAGGCCAGCTAACAAGGGGAGCAAGAAGAAAGGTTTTAGTTTTTTTTTAAATCGGCCACTTACACATTACACAGCAGTGGTCTCAACATACACATACAAATACAGGAGGTCAAATGTGTGGAAGGTTAAACAATGACTCGAGGTAATTTTACCATACCTGTCCACCCACACGGTTTACCCGTATTCTTGTACAGGGAAATTGAGTTTTCAGGTCCATATGGCATACAGCCGTTTCAATACGGGCACATTTTTTTTCAACATTGTCTATTTATTTGTGTTTCTCCCTTGTGGTACTTAGTAGGATGAAGGTTGAGATTTCTAAGGGCACGGGGTGACCAATAAGGTATGGATTGTTCTAGTAATAAGTTAGGCACTTGATAAAGGGTATGTTTTTACTTTCCCCAAAAACGTGGCAGTTGAAAAGAGCTCGCACGTCACTGGAGCCTCGCACACAACCACCACCACCACCACCACCCTCCCCACCAAAAGGAAGTCAGCAACAAAAACTTACTAAAAAATACATCAAAACAAATTGGCAACGTTTAGCGTGAAGTCTAATTATAAAACTGAACGTGCAGCCATGCAGACAACAGTGCTGTTTGAAAGCGGCACCGGTCAAGTGATGACACAGTTACATAAACTCTCAATGTGCCTTGGGATAGAAAATGAGTGAAAAGTGTGTCTATTTTTGTCCGCGAATGCTAATGCTACTCTCACGAGCACGCCGGTTCCCTTTATGTTGCACATTAAAGCCAGGAGCGTAAACACTCAGAGGCCAAATGAATGCACGCGAGGTTCATCCTTTTGTTCGGAGAAAGAACGGTGAAAGCAAAATAAATGTTTTTAGTCCTCCTGATGCAAAAACGCGAATTTCAAATGGGAGTCTTACCTTTGTCCGTGCCTAATCAGTGGCTCTGCAGAACAACACTACTTTTGTCTCTCGCTCCCTTGTTCCGAGAATTAGACCTCGAGTGTGAAACATTTAACGCTAAGACGGTACACAATGTCTCAAATCAGAACATCTAATAATAAATGCACCGGACAAAAACACCGTGCAAAAACGTCACAAGGACAGCATTGCAATGCTACACGAGCTAACCGTGAAAAGCACCTGTAAGTACATAACATCACTTGCAGCACACTTACCCACATACACCCACACGAGCATAGATACAACTATAGGCTTGTCAATCAACTGCTGGATGAAGGCCTCCCCACACCGTGTCAATCGAGGGAGTTGCTTGACTCCACTCCAACGCGGCTCGCCATGCTTCGGGCACTCGCCACCGATGCTTGCGATGGTCAAGAATAAAACTCACCATCCAATATGAAACCACAATATCGAGTAATACTTTAGGATTTTGGCACCGCTACGCATGAGATAAAATTTCGCCGTTTAAATATATCGCGTCTATTCAGAGTTCCTCCACCACATCTCAGTAGTGTAGGGCTCTGCCCCACAGAGTCAGGGTTTGACATTTCACTCAGTGGCTGTTGTATGCCATTCGCAGACGACCACAACCTCGTCCTGGAATGTTTCGCACCGTTGTCGGCAACCAGCGGCGCCTCCGTGCGTCGCACATGCCACTGCCTACTGGGCCACGCACAACGTGCGCTGCGATCCGGCTGAAAAAAACACGCAGAAACAGAGGCGATGCGCAAACGACGCCGCGACACCCACCGGAGATGCGATCCATGCTGTACATGCGCTCCAGCTTCTTCTTGCTGCTCAGCGCCTCCTGCTCGGCCTTCTCCTGCTCCAGGTCGAAGGAATGCTTGAAGACGCCGAGGTTCTCGCAAGCCGGGCACTCCAGGGAGTCGCGCTCCCTCACGCTGGAGCCGCCGCCGCCGCCGCCACCATCCCGGCTGCTCCCGGCGCTGCTGCTGCCGCCGCTGCTGCCGCTGAAGTGCGATCCCCGAGAGATTGCGTGAAGCCAGCGCAGGTGGCGCCTGCCCTTGTTCTCCTTGCTGTGGCCTCCGCCGCCGTGGCTGCAGCCGGCGGCCGGAGAGGTCCGGGCGGACGCGGAGCGGGAGGGCGGCGGCGGCGACGGGGACGGGGGTCCGTAGTCGCGCTCGTCGCTGAGGATGGTGTACACCTTGGGCGGCTGCAGCAGCCCCGGGTCGGGCAGAGGAGGAGGCGCGGGAACGGGAGACGAGGAGGGGATGGAGGGGACGGAGGGGGAGGGAGCCGGCGTGGCGGGGGTACGCTCCGCCGCCTCGTCCGAGAAGCTGCGGCTAAGCGAGAGGCGACGCTTCTGCTGGAGCAGCGAGGGGGGCTGTAGGCACGGGGAGGGCGTCGTCGCGGCTGACGCCGACACCACCGCCGCCGCCGCCGCCGATGCCACCGCCGATGGTGCTTCCACGCCGGGCTCCGACAAGCACCGTTCTGCCAAGTGGCAATCGCACCGCACGCTCTCACGGCGCCGCCCACAGCAAAACAACGCCCTGAAGCTGACCAGAGCCATTTGCTGTCCGCCAGCCGGTGCTGATGTGCGACGTTGTTGCTTGGTAAAGTTCTAGGCAATGAAGCGTTTGACAGCAGGCACGGCGGCCGGGTCTAGAGACACAGCGCGGCGCTCACATGTTAGCGATCGGCTATATAACTGGGTCATTTTTACAGTGTGAATTAGTGGTGTAGCGAGCGTGCTGGCTGTGCGTGTGAGCGTGCAGACAGTGAGTCTCCTAGGGGGCTCACCTGTGCCTCCTCTTTCGTGGCCCTGCATGTGACCGAGCTGAACGTAGTCCCCGAAAGATTTCACTGCCCTGCGCACCCACAGGTCACAACAACACAGCGAAGCAGATGTTCAAGGGCACCAAGATGGATTTGACAGAATATGGTGACAACACAATTATCAAAGCTACTGGATTTTTATTGTACTCCTTCATGGTGAATTATAATGCCAATTGTTCATCCAGGAAAGCCTCACCCGAGTCTCAAGACTATTTTTAAGGAAGGTCCTGCTACATGGGAATATTACGAATTGTTTGTGCATGTGGCTTGGTGACAGGTACCAAATTCATATTTAGCCAGACACTATTTCAAATGCGGCAATAGCACTCCTACTTTAAGCAGATCAACACAATCTGACCGTGATGACTAACAATAAATGAATAAACCAGCGAGCCAAAATGGCACTTTGTAGCTGCAATCAAGATTATGATGCAAAATGGCCATCGAAAGGCAAATTCACGATTTGCCAGTCTTTTAATGAGACTTACTGTACCTGAATTTAATTGCCGCTGAGGAAATAGCTTCTGCTCGCATTTGTCTTCGCTTGGACACAGAGGTCCCCATAGTCAGCCGAGCGCTCGCCCCGCTCTTCACGGTGCACAACGCAGCACGCCAAAGTGAGAAAACACAGAAACAAATGGAAATGTAAAAAAGAAAATAACAGCAGCTTTCGTGCTAGAGAGCCCCCCCCCCCCTATAAACGTGTCTCTATCCCTGCCCCAGCTCTCACAACGCCGTGGAGCGACACCACAGCGCCCACGACTACTGCTGCTGCTGCTGTTGCCCGACTGCCGTTGTAATTGTTGGACAGCGATGCCCGAGTCATGATTCTGACCGGGAGTCTTCCTCCAGACTGAGTGAAGCGGCGGGTCAACGTGGTGGGGTAGGGATGGGGTGATAGGGGGGTGGGTGGGAGGATGAGGCGTCCGTGTGTGTGTGTCTCTCTCCCCTCTCACTCCCTCGCTCGCTCTCTCTGTGTTGTCAGTGTCTGCGTGCGGCCGTAGCGGTGCTGGGAGGTGAATAGAGGAATGGGGGTGGTGGTGGTGACGACTCCGCCGTTTGTGTCCCGTGGGGGTGGAGGGGGGGTGATAAGCAGGAGGGGGGGGCGATCGTACCGATGAGAAGTGGCTAAGCGCGTCTGCACGATGTGCACTACCCACCACTGGCTGCAGACACACAGCACACAAAGATCCCCCGTATAGCCTTAACAGACTATAGGGGCAAGTGCTGTTAGCGAGCACCTATGCAGGCCGGCACGGCACACGAGGGGGTGGGTGGCCAGCACCACGCGCGGCCGCCTTTGTCTCCCCAGTGGCGATGTGTTTACACCGCACCAGATACTAATTTGAGGCTGAGTCGACCTAGGGGAAATCCAGGACCGGTCCAGATATTCGTTACTGATGTAGGCAGTGTGCGCGCTAACCGCGACACCACCGCTCCCACGCACCCATCCACACACACACAAGACAAAGACCCCCCGTATAGCCTGAACAGACTCTTGGGGAAAGTGCTGATAGCGAGCACCTACGAAGGCCGGAACGGCACACGAGGGGGGAGGGGGGTGGCTAGCACCATGCCCGGCCGCCTTTGTCTCCCCGGTGACGATGCTTCTACACACACCCACGCGCACCCACACACACAGTCACACACGCGCACTCCCCTCCTTTGCACGTGCGCAATCGTCAGCACCACGCCTCCTTCTCCGCTTTCACCTCCCTCTCCCATCCATCTCCCATCCATCCCCAACCTCCAACACCCACCCCCCCATCCCACGCACAGATGACACACAAGACAAAGACTTACACAGCACACACACACACCGCTCCTCCCTTCCCTCCCACACCGACCATTGAGTGCCAAGTTGCTGTTCGCTAGCGCCTATCGCGAGATGGTGAATGTGTGATGGTCTTCTGGCGTTGCTACAGACAGAGAGAGATAGATACACGCGCACAGAAACTGCGGCGGCCACCTTTCGTCTTCCCCCCGCGTTCGTCGCCGCTGTTTCCCGACCACAACCGCTGTGTCTTAAATGAGCTGCTGCTTGCTGCTGCTTTGCTCCTGGCTGCTGCTGCTCAAATTAGGCTGAGTCAGCCGTGGGGGGAAGGGAGGTGGAGGAGGGAGGATGTAGGGAGGGTTTGGAAGCGTCAACGAGTCGCACTGCCACCCCGTGTTGCACGTGGAGCACCACACGGGGACACGGATCGACACCCAACCCAGGCGTGATGGCACCGGCTGCGTACAATGGGCACGTTCGAAGGGGAAAAATAAACACACACGTGAACACAATGACAAAGATCCCCCCATAGAGCCTGAATAGACTGTAGGGGCAAGTGCTGTTAGCGAGCACCTATAAAGGCCGGCACGGCACACGAGGGGGTCGGTGGACAACACCACGCCCGGCCGCCTTTGTCTCCCCAGTGGCGATGTTTACACACCGCACCAGGTACTCATTTAAGGCTGAGTCGACCTAGGGGAAGCCCTGGGACCGGTTCAGATAATCGTCACTGGTGTTGGCCGTGAGCGGGAATCGAACCCGGGTCGCCAGGTTCATAGCGCAGCGCGCTAACCGCTACACCACCACACACACACACGTGCGTCACACATGGACGCGTTAAATAGCTCTGGCTCATTGTTTTGGAGATACGCACATGTGTGTGTGTGGGGGGGGGTAGGTCGACTCAGCCTTAAATGAGTACCTGGTGCGGTGTGTAAACATCGCCACTGGGGAGACAAAGGCGGTCGGGCGTGGTGCTGGCCACCCACCCCCTCGTTCGTGTACCGTTCCGGCCTTCATAGATGCTCGCTAACAGCACTTGCCCCTACAGTCTGTTAAGGCTATACGGGGGATCTTTATCTTTGTAGCGGGTAGCGCGCCGCGCTTCGAACCTCACGATCCGGGTTCGATTCCCGCTCACGGTCAACACCCGCGACGATTATCTGAACCGGTCCTGGGCCCTCCCCTAGGTCGACTCAGCCTCAAATGAGTAGCTGGTGCGGTGTGTCGTAAACATCGCCACTGGGGAGACAAAAGCGGGCCGGGCGTGGTGTTGGCCTTCATAGGTGCTCGCTAACAACACTAGCAACACTAACAAGAAACAGTTTGCTACAAGCTATACGGGGGGTCTTTGTCTTGTGCGTGACGTCTCACGATTATGTGCACATACCGGCAGTGTTGATACGTAGCTCCTATCTCGACGCTCGGGCACATGTGCCGCCTTGCACTGTGGATAAAAAATAACAAATGCGCACAGAATTAATCTCATTTTACAATTCCAAAAGTATTGTCTTTGGGAGGATATCCAATTGAAATGATGCCTTAGGGGCCGTCCATACATGACGTCACGCGATTTTGGACGATTTTTGACCCCCCTCCCTTCGTCACACGGCGTCACAAAAAGTCAGACCCCCCCCTCAAATATGCCCATTTGATGTGACGTCACATTTCTCAAACCCCCTCCCCCCCATCGTCACACATCGTCACAAATGTCTGACCCCCCCCCTCCCCAAGGTGCGTGACGTCATTTATGGACGGCCCCTTATGGGATAATTGCGATACAATTCTAACTTCTATTGTCTTTTGTTTCTCAAAAAGAATGATGTATGCATGTAAGACGTTTCTGTCTCTACGTGTCGCACCGGCATGACCATCGCAAGTTAATGAATATCACGCACAATTAAAAACACGTGGTCAAATGTGTCGAGCAAAACTCCCACGTTTTCTATGTCACCTCTTCTAAGACTGACCATCTACGGTATCTGCCGTGGCGGCTAATTATTAACTACCTCGCCTGGTATGCGGGAGGTCGTGAGTTCGATCCCGACCCTGACGTGCCTGCTGCTGTATATTTGGAGTTTGCGTGTCTCTCTCTCACATCATCATCACGGTGGTTAGGAGATGTTAACTACCTCGCCTGTTATGCAGGAGGTCGTGAGTTCGATCCCGACCCTGACGTGCCTGCTGCTGTATATTTGGAGTTTGCGTGTCTCTCTCCACGTGGTCGTGTGGATTTTTCTCCGGGTCCTCCGGTTTTTCCCTCCACATTTATAAACATGCGTTTAGAGTATTTGTCTGCTAAAATGTCCACGTAATAAGTGAGCTATCATTTGTGGCCAGGTCGCTTCTGAAAAAGAGTTCTATATAGCTCAGTGGGCCTTTCCTGGACAAATAAAAACTATGATAATTGGTTTTTTACCCTTCTATCTGGCAACAAAACTGACACCTTTTTTTACAAGGAGTCATGTTTACATAGACCACAATACCTGCAGTCATAATGCAAACAAAAAACATAACTCTGATAATGTGCACTGTCCTTGAAGTTGATTGGTCCACACCCGAGACAGCTTTCCTTAGAACCTAGTCTCACATGGGTTGGACCAGATGACGCCAAAAGGCGCGCTCTAAGGAAAGCTGTCTCGGGTGTGGACCAATCAACTTCAAGGACAGTGCATACATTATCAGAGTTATGTTTTTTGTTTGCATTATGACTGCAGGTATTGTGGTCTATGCAAACATGACTCCTTGTAAAAAAAAAGGTGTCAGTTTTGTTGCCAGATAGAAGGGTAAAAAAACAATTATCATATTTTTTTACTGGCAAATGAGGTTCCAATGAAATAAAAACTAGTTTAGTTTCGTTGACCTTGGTCTTCCAACAGCTTCGACTGGTCGAGGCTGTTATTTACTCCCTCCGTTGAATATTTCATGATTTGTCGTCGGTGAAGAAAGAAGATTTATAATTCCCAATGTAGTTTTATTCATGCAATTACTGTGCAATGCTTAATGGAGATTTATGCATTTCTTGCGCTATGAAGATGGGATTACAACAATCTTGAGATTTGAAATGTAAAGTAACTGTTTACATATTCAATGTAAAACATCATTAGTCGCTCGTGTCTGCTCAAAAGAACTCCCGTTGACACACAGCAACAACAACAACAGCTGCCATTCGCCACGAAGTGATGCTGATGTTGCCACTGTGCTTTGTGCCATCCTCGGTGCACTTCGAGGCCACGTGAAATGTCGAATGCTTGCTGGCAGGAGGTCACAGGACAGACCCACGTGTTATGGGTAAACTGAGATGAGGCACAGGCTGACATAGACACAAAGCACTGAGAAACCCTGGCATTCAACAGAAGCGGCCAATACACCATCAGAGAAAGTGAGCTGCTTGCCTTTTAAGGCTTTGGCTCATAGATGTAAACTGGCAAATACTTGCACACACACACACACATACGCATTTACTATCTGAGCTTCATTGCAAGGAAGATAAAGTGTCATTATGCTTCGTGCTAGACACTACACCCACCCAGCTTTATCTCATCCTTGTAGAATTGATTGTGCTGCCAGGTTACGTTCAGTGATCTGGGATTGCTTTTAGGTGTTCAATGAGACGACGCTGTCAAATTATCACAAGTTAGAAAAATGTGCAAATGAAGAGTTACAAAAAAAAAGATATTCTCACATGGTATGTCAATGCCGATTGTGATGTTGATAGGGATGAAGTATATATTTCTAAGAAATTAGTTGAACTGTATGTCTAATCATTGCATTTATGACGTTTGCCTATGAATACAGTTCAGTACATTGCAAACGAATGGCCTTTTATTGCAAGGAAGACCAGTTGTCCTTCTACCTAATGTGTTTTGCCATATATGTATCCTTGCAGCAGGTCATTAATTTTAATGTAATTACTTGGTAATTGTTCCTTTCAGAGAAGGGACATGTTAAAAACTGAGCAGGGCATGTGTTTTTTTTCTTCTAATTTGATAATAGATCCATTTAAAATCCCCTTCAGACCATATCATAATAATAATTGTGAATAACGTACGGAACTTTGTCAATCTACTGATGGGTAAATTCTTCTGCGAACCATATCAGATACGGATGTTGTTTGAACGTACTTCACCACGCTAGTCAGTGGTGGTGGATGGGTGTTCACGGCTGATTTAGATAGCACTGGCCACTGTTAGTCACAGCAGGGAGTCAAACGCGAGGCGTGCAGTTCATCGCGCAGAGAGTTACGTACTGCGCAGCCGTTCAACCCAAACTAAAAAGTAAAAAGAGGCCACATTTATATTCTTAGGTTTTTTCGGTAAAGTCACGTAGGTAAAAACATTAAAAAGTGGCTGTGACGGTACCACCTGAAGACGGAAGCTTGTGTTGCCTCCGAAACGTCGTGATTTTTATTTTATTTTTATTTTATTTTACTTTTTAATGTTTTTACCTACGTGACTTTACCGAAAAAACCTAAGAATATGAATCATTGCAGTCACGAAAGCTTCACATCTAGAATTAGGCCACATTTAGTTTTTTTCTGAAGGTCATTCAGAAAATAAATTGTAAATTCTCATATATGCAAAATAGGCCAACTCTAATGTGCGCCGAACGGCCATTGTTTAGCCTAATGCGTTAGAATTAGCTAATGTTAATCATTACTGGTATATTGTTATTTAATTGCAGTAATTTCGAACACGGGAGGAGGTTGGAATGTAACACAAGGTATAATCAGTGCTCTGGTTACCTGCTGCAGATGTATTGCCATGTGCCCGTATGGAAGTCGTGGCTCTATCTCAATGAATATTTTTCCCAGAAACGTGGTGACTCACTCCTTGTTGTTGCCAGTGTGTGTTCATGTACTGTATGTGATAATTAATGCCTTTTTAGCACGATGTAATTCACGATGATTCGCCTGTCCAATAGTTTTCATAGGGGCTTTGGGGGGAGTGGGTGGTTATGGTGGTAATCACGTCCACCGTAGCCTAACAACGGCAAAATGTGTTCTTCTAGATTTGAAGCTTTCGTGACTGCAAGGATTCATATTCTTAGGTTTTTTCGGTAAAGTCACGTAGGTAAAAAAATTTTCAAATTAATAGAAGTAAAATAAAATAAAAAATTAAATAAAAATCACGACGTTTCGGAGGCAACACAAGCTTCCGTCTTCAGGTGGAACCGTCACAGCCCGACAGCTGTATCAAGTAAATGAGATATTACAAGAGATACCACTCCGTATATATAATGGTTGAGGGGGGGAGGGCCAGTATTCTTGCTTGAGGCTCTTTCCCAGCATAATGACTAATTATGAGACTTCGTCATTTAAAAAAAAAATCCTCCACTATTTTCCATTGTCTTTGGGAATTAATCATGACGATTAATCATAACGTCTTCATGGAATATAATTACTGATCTTTGTCATCAATCCACTGCTGGATGAGAGCCTCTCCACACCGTGGTTATTTGAGAATATTATACGATTTATTTTATTTTATACCTACGTGACTTTACCGAAAGCACCAAAGAGTATGGATTCCTGCAGTCACGAAAGCTTCAAATCAAGATTGAATCATACTTCATGCCTCGATGGAAGGCGTTGGGTTTGTAACGTGGGCGCACAGGAAACTAGTCTGGCCATCTTTTTGCGCTCATAAAAAAACGTGTACATTTCAACCCCTTACGATGAGTCATATTTGTAGAAGTAAAAATGTTGTCGCAGAACACGTACACATTACTACTATACCGCTTGTGTGCCCCGCTGCGAAGCTTACTTGGCAGTTAGAAAAATGTTGTTGCTTCGCCAAAAGCTGCCTCGTACGATCCTACATGTGGCTGTAACTGATTGCAACTTTCCACTGCGGCCTTCAAAGCGCTGTGGAGGAAAACGAAACCCTCATTTAATTCATTTGTAATAATCGAACAGCAACAACATAATCGAATCGACGAACAAGAACAAAACTCAGCTGCTACTTCAAAACGTTTGGCCGAATGATTATGAATGATTAGGAATGTGACATTATTAATGGGTTGTCGCAGGTTGCACTCTTACAATAAGTATTATTTTCTCATGTTGTATTTCATAACCTCATGCATGCACACATTCCACGCCAAAATGGCACTTAATGCCACCCTATTAAAATGCAATGCGTGAAACGTACTCGCATGCAATTAACAGTTACATAAAATATTACACACGTGTCAATGCGCTGAAAAGTAACATTTATTTTCCTCCCAAAAATACCAATAATCTGGTCCCTAATTTTCCCTTATTTCTGCAAGCAATGTTTATAACGCTCAACTGTTACTAATTGCTTAACGGATCAAGTGACCTCATAGTGGAGCAAACAAAAGGAATACAGCCACCTGAAGCAGACAAAGATATGCTGTTATAAAGTAATGGTTAGCACACTGCACTTGCAATCCAGAGGTCACCCAATCGATCTCCGAAGCACGGCAGTTGAAGCAATTGGAAAGTGCCTTAGATCCACCCTCCTCTGTCCACCCAGCAGCATTAATGGGTACACGACTGTCGATCGGCAGGTCGCTTATGGTTGGGTAAAATAGGAGGCACTCCCACTTCTTTCAAAATGTACGGCCAGTGTGGAAGAGTAGACCAAATTACCCTCCCAAGAAGGCCGTCTAGAATTCCCCCTCCTACAAGCAGTGGCATGAGCAAGGCAATTACAGGGCCACGACAGTGGAGTCTGCTGCTGTGGATCTCGTGTTATGGGGCATCTCCCTGCAGGAGGGAGCCATTTCAGATTCATTCCCCAACTGTGTTCCACAAAAAAGCGTGACGCGGTTGGATGGAAATTAAAAGGACTGAGCCCAATATATCGGTGCAATATTTTGGCTTGTATTTTCCTACAAATAACGATGAGTAGAATTTAATAAAAGTGTAAATATAATAAAGTATAAATCTCTCAATAATATTTGCAAACACCAGAGGATGTTTCCCATTTAAAATAAACCACAATGAGTTTTTTTTAATGTTTAACTTGTTATTGATTATTCGTTTCTAAAATAGACCAATTATGAGTCAAATCTAATGTTCTTGTCACAGTTTTAACGAACTATTCATGTATTGTAAGGGATGTAAGACCACAATACACTTTCTATCTCATGGTTGCATACACAACAGATTCTTCAGAGCAGCAACAATGATTGGGGAATGTCTACCTCTGAAAGGACAATTACTCAAATTAAATACAAAAGGTTGGTAGGATTTCTGTAAATTTATTGCTGCCATGGAATTAATTATATGCTTTAATAGGATATAAAACATGTCACCTTGCATCCAATGGTTTAAAAACAATCCTAAATGAATAGTAGCAATGAAAAGTGACTCACTTAGAGATTATAATTATTTACATTGCACACCTCATCTCAGTTTATTATGGAATGGGTGGCTTGGGAGCGGATGACTCAGTGAGGTTGGGACAATTAATTACTCAAACGTCTTTCGGAAACTGAGAGAAGCCGCGGGTTACATTGGATCAGGAATTAAACCCCACCCAAAAAAAAATCAGATGCGCAAACAAGCAGATTAGAACGCGGATTTAATTCTCTCTTCGAGAGCAAAGTTATTCCCTCTGATGGCACCTCCACGTTCAAGAAATCAGGCCGAGAATCGTCAAGATCCAAATCGCCAACGCTCGAACGCAGAACAATGGCATCGCCTCCACGCCTCTCACGGCGCTCCAGCCGCAGTCTACCCGCTCGCATTGCTCACGGCGGAGATTTTAAACCAGGCATGTCCAAAGTTCGGCCCGCGGGCCAATCACGGCCCGCAGTCAGATTTCATTCGGCCCGCAGCTTCGGTCTTATAATGTGTTATTTATGGCTCGCCAGCTCTGTCAGAATAAATAGATCATAAAATGTTTTCTGACTGAATGAAAGGCAGAATTGCGACTTTAGAGTTGTTCACGTCTGCCTGAGTGGCTTATATTTGGTTACATTGTCATTTGAAAAATAAAGGTAATTGTGACAATGACATTTTTTTATAACAGTGTGTATTTTCATGTAACTTTGTGGTTAAAAAAAATGTCAGACGGAATTATTGGCCCCCGGCAATCTTCACTTTATCAAATGTTTGGAGACCCCTGTTTTAAACGAAGGAACACGAATGCATGTCTCCACGGCGCCATGCGGTCGTTACGAATTCTAATTGAGTCCAATAATTTCAAGAGGATTGTCCACTAACACGCTGCCGCGGTGTAATGGTTAGCGTGAAATGACCTGTAAGGGGCCGTCCATAAATGACGTCACGCACCGGGGGGGGGGGTGGTCAGACATTTGTGACGATGTGTGACGAGGGGGGGGTAGAAATGTGACGTCACGTAAAAATGTGCAACTTTACATAAATATAGACAACGTTCTACTTAATTAAATAGACTTTTTGATAAAGTTTTCTCCTACAACATCAGAGTGCAGCGCCACATTAAATACGCACTACAATGACAATAGTTAAAAGCGATTTTAAGCAGGTTTTTTTTTTTGGGGAGGGGGCAGAGCTTTGTGACGTCATATTTGAGGGGGGGGGTCTGAATTTTTGTTACGCCGTGTGACGATGGTGGGGGGGGGGGGGTCAAAAATCGTCCAAAATCGCGTGACGTCATTTATGGTCGGACCCTAATCCAAACGGCGCCAGTTTTATCTCCCGGCACGGCAGCGGAAGCAATGGGCAGGTTTATTATATTATTTTAGTTGATTCCTCCTCCCTCTGTCCAGCCAGCAGTATAAACTATAAACTCTTTTATATTACCAGATAAGACCCACTGAGCTATGTACTGTAGCTCTTTTTCAGAATCGACCTCGGCCACAAACGATCGCTCAACGAAGCGGCTTATCACGTGGAAATTTCTAGCAGCCAAATACTCTAAACGCCTGTTTCTAAATGTAGAGGGGAAAACCAGGGTACCCGGAGAAAAATCCACGCGACCATGTGGAGAGAGACAAGCAAACTCCAAATATACAGGCGTCAGGGTCTGGATTGAATCCACAACCTCCTGCTTACCAGGCGAGGTAGTTAACATCTCGCCACCACCATTGGAACCTCATTTGCCGGTAAAAATATGATAATTGTTTTTTTACCCTTCTAACTGGCAACAAAACTGACACCTTTTTATGTTTGCATAGACCACAATACCAGCAGTCATAATGCAAACAAACAAAAACACAACTCTGATAATGTGCAGTGTTTTGTTTGCATTATGACTGCAGGTATTGTGGTCTATGCAAACATGGCTCCTTGTAAAAAAAGGTGTCAGTTTTGTTGCCAGATAGAAGGTTAAAAAACCAATTATCATCTCGCCACCAGTTTCAATGGGTGTCCCACAGCTGATCAATCGGCAGGTCGCATATGGAGGGGTAACGAGCGGGTGGCTCCCACCTCTTCCAATATGTCTAGCCAGTGTGGAAGAGCAGGCCAAATACCCTACAGGGGGTCCTCGCTGGAACTCCTTCGAGTGGACGACATACCGCCAGCAGCGTCGTGAGCGAAATTTCAGGACTGTGTCTATACATTGTGTTTTCCTCTACAACGGCACGTACTCGTCAAAGGATGATACTGTACTAGTTTGTTGTTTTATTATATTCGATGTCACGCTTCTCCGTGGTATTTCTCCGGCTGGGCGAGTGTCGCCTTGCTGCTATTTTCTCGGCGATTCGGGGATCATTGTGAAATCCAGTGTAAAATTCCAACAACTTCTGCCAGCCTTTATTCACGATGGGGATTTCCACTGAATCTCTCTCACTCTCTCGTGTGCCAAGCCAATGAGCCATTGCTCGTTATCAGTTCTTGAAGAACAAGGATATACGTGTGTCCGTATTGCTGCTATTACTGCAGGGTGATTGTCCCCCAGATATCGGGGTGCTCATACATCTGTGATAGTCATTAAGTCATTAAAAAAAACCCTCATTATAGATTCCAAACACTCATTACTGGAATCCCATTGAGGTCTCTGTCACCAGCCCTAAAGACTGGTCCAATAAATTGAAGCTTACCTCTGCCAACCCACGCATGACTTGAAGAAGCCCTGTCTTTAATATTCCTCTGCGTAGAATGTCAGGATGTGCGTAGGAGTGGTGCGTAGGTGGTAGGGATTTCCCGACCTTTTGGCTTGTAACTTTTTATTACTGAGCAAAAAAATATATATAATGATACATCCAGAAATATCCTTTGATGGTTAACAATGGAGGCTTGCAAAATGTGGTGGCGACATTTGATTCGTTTCTCATCTTCTTTTTTAGTGAAATATATTTTCTAAATTTTCATAATGGCGATGATAATAATATACAGCGCTTTCTCCAACCACTGCTAGATAAAGGCTTCCCAACATCGTGTCAATCATCGGGGTTGTGTGACCATACTTCACCATGCTGGTCAGTGCAGGTTCCCTAAGGGAGGTGCCAAAACCGGTTAAGGTAATGCTCTTCAATGATGTTATCCAAGGCCCAGAATTGAACTCAGGTCGCTGGGTTCATTGCGCTATGCACAAATCATATGCTGACGTACCATCCCAGAGTTTATATCATCAGAATCAGAATATTTATACTGGAGGAATCCGATGAGCTATGAAGCTTTTTTCCACAGACGTCCAGTAGATGTCTATTATAGTCTACATGAGAAATGATGTGCAATTTAAACCAAAAACTACTCTTCAAAAATGTATGACCGATGCAATGGCGACGATGCACGCGCGTAATCCAGCAGTGTGGAGGCAAGAGTTGGTGGCTCACAAAGATGTTGCAAGACTACCTTCCCATTTGCGTCAATGTGCCATATCCTGGCTTGCCAGGAGAAGGCAGTATGGCAAGTGTAGACTAATCTCCATCTGTTCCATCTGTCTTGCTCCCTCACATGGGGTTTTTTTCTGGGTGCTTAGGTTTCCTCACGCACATATAAAGACTCATTAATTGTCTGATAACATCTTACTATACTACATACGCACCTGCGTTTTTTGCAGATTGTACTGTCTTGTAAGGTGCAGTTTGCATGAATGTATGGAGAACTTCTTTCGCGCCGTACGTAGCCAACCGTGCTAATCGGAGGTGTGGCAAAAGTACAACAAACTAAACACAAAAAGCGGTTTTAAAGAAGTGAATTTTCAATATATATAAAGGAATGATGCTAGCATATGATAACACCGATTTAAAAAGATCTAGTGAAAATGGGCAGGTCTGCCAAGCTAACCTATGAAATATAATCAACATTAACGAACGAGTGGCTACCGAGAGGAGGGAGAATTAGAAGTGATAGAGATGGCGAGATGCAGTCAAAGAATTCAGAGGCCAATATGCCCAGCGAAGGGAAGATAAGCTGCAAAGTACGATGGACCACAGTGGGATCCTGTAGCTCAGTTACTAATAACCATGGCAATTCAGCACAGTGCAATGTGAGCAAACATCGCTGGCAATTTTTTTTCAAAGCCGTATAAACGGTGCCATGATGCATGCAGTGACGATCGCAATCACAGGGCTATCTAATACATTTCACGGTGGGTTTTTCAATTTTCAAATAAAATGCAGAATTGCGACAGCAAACATCAGCAGCAGGATAAATGTTTAATTGCAATAACCCTCAGCTGACAGCAGATATTATGGTGCCACGGTGGCGAGATGTTAACTACCTCACCTGGTACGCAAGTGGTCATGGGTTCGCGTTTGCACGTTCTCCCTGTGGTCGTATGGATTCTTCTCCTCCAGTTTTTTTCCCTCCACATTTAGAAACATGGGTTTAGAGTATTTGGCTGCTATACATTCCCACGTGATAAGCCACTTCGTTGAGCTATCATTTGTGGCGGGGTCACTTCTGAAAAAAATTCTACATAGCTGAGTGGGTCTTACCTGTTCAAATAAAAATTTGTTTATTTCATAGTTTAGTTTTAGATAACTGATACTGGTTTAGCAGCCCTGCTGTTGGGTAGAGACACAAATAGGCTGCCATTGATGAGGGGAGGGGGGTATGGATTGTGCAGTCTCCTATTGCTGCACCAGGCCATCCAACACACGGTGTGTGTAACAGTTTTCCTTTTAACCCTAGGAGGTAAGCACAGAGCTTCAACCCCAGATTTCAGAATGCAGGCTCAGTGTCCGAAAGTGGCTCTTCGCCCCGTGATACACTCAGCCACATCGATGCTGGTGGATTTGACGGTCGCATCGGTCTCTCTGGTGACCACCATGGAAAAAATAAATTGTGCCTTAAATGAATGTACAACCGGTGAATTGCCATTCGTTAAAGATTGCACGTTTTGCCAGTTATGTCATATGCCTCTGTGTATTTAATTTTTAACTATCATCTAATAGGTCGCACATCTTGCACACCACACTCTATGATTACTGTCATTAGTACTAATGGGATCCAAGCTTGCCATCGGAACGAATTTCACAATTATTTTATCGCAGAATGTAACAAAAAAGTAAAGACCCTGCAATTGCTGTCTCGTGCCACAGCCGGTGACAGGGCTTCTGTTCGAGTGAACCTTGAAGGGTCATTTGGTCTATGATTGCAAGTTGACCGCGGTGAACCTATAATACGCCGCTGGGTGGACACGGAGTCTGGGAGGGCATTGAGAACTTGCCCCATTGCTTAACCGCCAGCCGAAGATGTTAATGAACCGACGACCTCTGGATTGCAAGTCCAGTGCCCTAATCATTTCACGACAGCGGCTTCCATTGTGCCACTGTAGAACGCACGATATTTAAATCAGAACCTCATAGAAACTCGCGTGTGGACGTCACATAGCGCCTCTTTGGATTGGCATTATAACCACGATTCGCAGATGCGTCCGTGTGAATAGATTGCCCAAGCAGAAATATAATGGGAGGCTATTAGCCCTTGTCGGGCCAAATAATTCATGAAAGAAGCTGCAGTTGCAAGCCCCAATAGAGCCCCTTTTGCGTTGCTTGATGAACAACCCATTGGACCGCAGGACGAAGCCGTGCAGCCTGCTAATCGAATGCGTGTGTGTGCAATCACAGACTCCGAAGCAAATGACTATCTCATTTCGTCTTCATGTGCCGGTATAATATTGAATGAAAGTCAAGGTTTCAGCGGTGCAATGGCTTGCCTGCACCACTCGTGGTGGAAAGGTCTCCACTTGGAAGAGCTCTAGAGAGTCCCGAGAAAGACGGTATTCCTGGCGTTATCATCCACGCTGGCTCGACGCCGTGGAAGAGGTGAAAGTATCCACACTTTACTCAACCACAATCAACGTTTCGATTTAAAGCTTTCGTGACTGCAGGGATTCATCTTCTTGGTTCTTTCGGTAAAGTCACGTAGAAGGGAAGTAATAAAATAAAAAAATAAAACATAATAAAATAATTCTCACGACGTTTCGGCCACAACGCAAGCAGCCGTCCTCAGATGAAGACCAGGTCTGTCAGACGCTGTCTCCCCGACAGACCTGGTCTTCACCTGAGGACGGCTGCTTGCGTTGTGGCCGAAACGTCGTGAGAATTATTTTATTATGTTTTATTTTTATAATTTTATTATTTACCTTCTACGTGACTTTACCGAAAAAACCAAGAAGACACAATCAACGTGCCAATTGGCTAATTGTGGTGTAACAATGTTTATACTGCTGGGCAAACTAGCGTTCCCTGAGATTGAACTAGTGACCTCTGGGTTGCGAGTTCAGTGTAGTAATAACCATTACACATGATCGCAGCGTCCCCATTTACATTGTATTCCTGATTTGGAATAACTCTGTTTATCATTAATATTTGCCAACACCCAGCTCAGTTATTTATCCTTTTTGACAGTGAATAAATAGTAAAAATGTAACATTGTGTGTTGTCCAAAGCTCTTGTTCACAATCTGTCCTCAGCACACATGTAGTACACGTTTTGACCTTGATAACGCGACCTAAGGTTTCCCAGTGGTGGCTTTTAACGCCGTAATTCAATGCTTTATGTAGCTATTTTTGGTGAACGAGAGTGAATGGCTACTCTGAGGTTAATGGTGAAAAAAAAAGTGAAAAGGAACAAACGCATTTATAAAATGATCTACAGTATAGGGAGAAGTGATGTGAGGTCGTGTCTTTCAATGCATGTGATTGTCACCAATGTCCATGGCTCAGATGCATCCAGTGATTGGCCGGGGAGACAATGGCACACACAAAAAAATTAAACCGACCAATCAGCGAGCGACTTGTTCGCAGTAAACGTCACCGGTGGCGTGATGAGTGTGGTGTTGAAGGGGCTGAAGGCAAACTAATTGATCCTGGCCAATCAATGCCGGTTGGCATTTTACGTGTTACGGGCTTGCCGGCGACGGAATGAAACTGGACGATACAATTTGGCCCTCTGGACTGGTGACGCCCCTGAGTGTCGCACGATGAGTCATTTTGCACAGACTGCTAGCGTGGGTTTCACACGTAGGCTTTCGCGACCAATGTTATTCATAATAGAGTTTTTTTTTAGGGAAGAGTGGGTAAATATAAGAAGAATAATCGCCCCCCCTCCCCCCTCTGGTCTTCGCACCTGATTTGCTCAAAGTGACGACATCACATTTACCCTTCTATTTAAGCCCGAAACAGGAGGATTTCTCCATAATTCTGGATGTCGCGTGCTGAGGCTAATTGTAATTACCGGCGAAATGTCATACTCGAATAGTAAATACTGTGGTTTTACCCTCCAACACACCGATGTGCTGAACAAGTAACTAATTGGCATATTTTGTTTACCTGACAAACCTTACCAATTGGCTGTGTCAGATGCTGGCGGGTATAACGACACATCTATATTTACACGATCTAACCCAAAAAAACTCTATTATGGACCCTATTGTGGGTTATGTGAGATTGTGTTTTTATTGGGCAGAGAAAGTTAATATAGTTCAGTTGCTATGCTGCAATGCTTCCCTGCCTCTGGAATTATATTCCAAGTCGTATAAGGATTACTCGCACAATTGAATCTTTGAAATTAAATTTAAAAATATATTTGTCCGAGATAGTTTATCATTAACTTGATTTATGGGCTAATGGCTTTCTGAGATTTTCGTCGGAATTGTTTGTTGTGCCCTGTATGAAGAGCATTCTATAAAAGCAAATTGTATATTGTTTTGTCAGTTGGGTAGAGAGGTGGTACAGTGGTTATCATTCTGCACTTTGAAGCCATTAACCCGAATTCGATTCCCGGCCATAGCTAACATTAGTGATGAGTAATGTCAAAGCAAGTTCTACCCTACCCTTCACCAAGCTGCACTGACCAGCAAGGTGAAATATGGCAAAACAGCACAACATGCCCGACATGGTGTGGGAGAAAACCTTCATCAGTTTGTGGGTTATAAAATGGCTACAATTTATTTTCCATTTTATTCCAGTTCTGTCACCAAATGACGTCTCTCTTGTTTCAATGAAAAATTAGGTCCCGGGTCTCGGCACCGTGACCTCGCCGCAACCCCTTTGACTCCTTTCGGAAAGCAGCGTGACACGTTGCTCAGGATTCCACATACACTGAGCAGAGCCTTGTACATATGACAACTCGTCAAATGTACAAGGGTTTGTTTAAACTCGATTCGAAGCTTTCGTGAGTGCAGGAATTACTCTTTGATTCTTTTGGTAAAGTCGCGTAGAAAATGAAATCAAATAATCGAATACGACGTTTCGATTGCAACACAAGCAACCATCATCGGGTAAGAATGAATGATAAAACACAGCCACGGAAACAACGTAGGCAGACACACATGCAAAGAGAGACACACACAAAGACGCATCGAGCGAGACACCCAGTGTGTCTTTGTGTGTGTCTCTCTCTGCATGTGTGTCTGCCTATGTTGTTGCCGTGTCTGTGTTTTATCTTGGTGTGTGTCTCGCTCAGTGTGTCTCTGTGTATGTATATCTCTGCATGTGTGTCTGCCTGGGTTGTTTCCGTGTCTGTGTTTTACCATTCATTCTTGCCTGGTGATGGTTGCTTGTGTTGCAACCGAAACGTCGTAATTTATTATTCGATTTTACTTTCCGCGTGACTTTACCGAAAGAACCAAAGAGTAAGGGTTTGTTTGTCGAATCGTCAACAGACGTAGCCGTTAAAAGTGCAGCTTTGAACCAGAGGTCGCAAACGGGTTTTGATTCCTTACCCGTACCCGTACCCGGCCGCACCAGGGTCGCAAATGGGTACCCGTACTCGGCCGGGTACGGATAGCCGGGTATCGGGTAGGGTACGGGTATCAGGTACCCGGTTGCGACCTCTGCTTTGAACTCTTACACACTCACCGGATGTCTCGCAAGGGGTGGTAGTACCAATAATTATACCCCACCACGTGCACCCTGCCAATAGACTGATTGTGGTGCACATATTTACACCGCTGGGTCGACAGAAACAAGGGGAGTTTCAGGAAACGTGCACCACTGTTCCACCTGCCATGCCAGGAGACTGCATCACACCGTTGGCCTCTGGATCGCAAGTCCATCGCGCGAACCATTACACCACGAACAGCACCTTTCGTTTAGTGAAGAGGTTTAATAATGTAACCAATATCAGTGTAATTTTAGTAAAAAAACAAATGTGTATAGGAAATGGGGCATGACCCACACACCCATGTTCACGCATCTTTTTCCCAGATTTTAGCACGAGAAGGCAATTGTGTCACATTGTCACAGATGTGGGCACGCTTGTACAACGGCACAATACAATAAGAGCAAGCTGTCACGAGGTGTGTTTACTCCTCTGAGAATGCAGAGATGCGTGATATTTGTCAAATAATAAGGCTACAATATGACGACGATGATGATCGTTATTGTAGAAATTGTGGTGATGTTTACAAATGTGATGGTTGCAATACGACGCGGGTACGTTTGATGACAACAGACGTGGCAGGCCAGTTTATATCTCAACTCCAGACCAACATAATTGTTTTAAGACTTGTCACGTAGATTTTGTGCAGCCAATTTTACGATTGATATTAATTATATTTTGATGTAAAGCTTTTGTGACTGCAGGGATTCATGTTCTTGGTTCTTTTGGTAAAGTCACGTAGAAGGGAAATAATAAAATAATACAAATCTAAAACATTAAAAATTCTCACGACGTTTCGACTGCAACACAAGCAATCATCATCAGGTGTGAGATCCACAGCAATCGAAACGTCGTGAGAATTTTTATTGTTTAATATTTTGATTATTTTATTATTTCCCTTCTACGTGACTTTACCGAAAGAACCAAGAATATTAATTATATTGTTAGGCCACCTAAATGATATGAGCCAATTTGCATTGTCAACACCCTCCACCACCCAACACAGCCAAGCAAATTAAAAGTCACGTGTAAAATATTTGTGTTTCTATTTCATTTATACCTGATGATGATTGCTTGTGTTGCAATCGAAACGTCGTATGCTAGTATTTAATTTATTATTTTCTCTTTATACGTGACTCTACCGAAAGAACCAAAGAGCGTTTAATGCCCCTATTCATTATTTTACAGCTCACCGATGCGTTGAAGAACAATTCTCACAACCCGGTGTTAGCAATGGCATACCATGAATTTGCTTGTGATGACTAATTTTCAACTTACCGGTGAAAATAATGTTTTTATATTGTTCGAAGACGTTGATGTCAAACAACGCGTTCGTATTTTTTTTTGGGACGATGCCATCTCTTGCGGAAGGGAGAGTCGTGTATCAGCACCAACAACCGCGATCGTACACTCGGCACGTGCAACGAGGACATTGTTGGGAAAGCGAAGCTTGAAAGGGATTTGATGTAACGTCAAGCGTATAGGCCAGACCGAGCCCCCTCGAGTCTTCAATCGCCATGTGGACCTCTGAAAGAAGCTCCACACGGAAGGTAGCACGAGAGAGCTACGGCGAATAAAGCTGTGCTACGGTCATGGCTTCTTAAGAATCAAACAGAAGACGTCTGCGATGCTCGCCTTGGGAAACCCGTGGGCCGCTGGGATATTGTATTTTCGTAGAGAGTCACTGCGGAGAAGCATTCCATCGTGATCGCGTTAACAAATGTTGACTCGCTTAATGAGTAATTATCCCAAATACCTCGTTGCTCTGGCACCTGGACATCTACCGCATGGGAAGCGTGCTGTAAATATTAAATGATGATGCGCGAAAAATAACTTTGTGTCTTTACTGTGTCCGTGGCTCATGAGGCTGCAAACGTTAAATCATTGTAATATTTATTTTCACGCAAAAAAAATTTCCGGGAAATAAATATCAATGAAGTGAACGTGCAAAGTGCAGATTATGTGCTGTAAAGTTGCCGTTTGAAATATATATTTTTTAATTCAGGTGAGGACAGCTGCAAATGTGAACCTACAGCCACAGAGGGCAGTTGAACCGATGCCTTTACCATCAATCGTTCAGTCGCTTCCAGAGAACACTTGGCCAAGGCCCGTGCCATAAAACGACAGTAGCCTCCCGTAAGCCAGATGGGGACTGGACTGCAGTTGCAAGCATCGTATTCATGAAAGGGCAATAGGTAAGAAGATTCAATTATGACGAAGCATGACTCCTGAATGCCGAACAAACCGAAGGGTGAATAGTGTTGCAATGACGCAGGAACCCAATTTGCTTAGAGCATTGGGTAAAGCGTAAATTGAGTCGGTTGGGGATGAAGTATTGCATTACCGTGAATCATCAACCGCGAGGCGTCTTCTCATTACGGGAAATCTGACGTGACAGCCAATCCCACCCAATATACAGCAGTGCCAAGTATATATCCTGCCACGTGTGAATGAAGAGCAGTGCAGAGCAATTTCTACTCAATAGAGTCGTCGCGTTGCATATCAGCTGTGTCAATTGAATGTTTGTGCAGCCGCTCAGGTTTTGGAACCTAACAACCATTATTCTTAGCATTATTGTGTAAATGTTAAAATTCAACGCCCCATGTCAATCGATTGCTGGATGAAAGCCTCCACATTAAATGTTGCCACGGGGGGGGGCGGGGGGGCGGTTATTTGCCCGTATTTTACCACATTGGTAAGTGCAGATTGATGAACGGATAGCCAGAAATGGTTGAGATATCACTTGTCACTGATGTTAACCGTGGCCAGGAATCAAACTTGGGCCATCTGGTTCATAGCAGAAGTGGTCTCATCAACATACAATTATCTCACTGTATATAAAAGGCACCTAAAGGTGCACCGATTAATTAATTAAAATAATTTATTATGCTTACGATGCCAGTATGCATTCACATTAGATATTGACAATGTATGGACATTGTATTCACATTTGTATTGTAAGTTACATTTGGGATAATGGAGTGAACTGCATTCTACAAACAAGACAGAATAACAACAGAAAGAAACAATACAAATTAGATGGCATAACAAAGAATTGATTATTGAATGGATTTGTAACCTTGAATCATGACAATTCGTCAAATTGCTGCAGTGATGAATACTGTAGTTGTATATGGTATACCTAATACACATTTTTACAATCAATAGCTTACTATTTGGCCAAAACATCTAAACAATTGTATGTTTCTGCTCCAGTCAGTGATTCATGGTCTCAACCTGTCTCGGAAATGTGCTCTTGGCTTAGAAGAAATGTGTTTCAGCTGGCAAGTAAAAAAATATATATATCGTCTGCTTACAACATATTTGCAATTGTAAAAGGCTGAAGTATCACTGTTTGTTCTTCCCAAGAAACAATATCCGGTCACACTTTATTGAGGCAACACACTCCGTGACCACCGGCACGCCTAATGCAAGCCACACTGTTGCCCGATTACAGTTACTAGGCGTTGTGCACGAACACCAATCGCTTTATTTTCCAAAAAATATAAAATTTCTGTTTATTTAATTCGTACATAATATATTCACGTTTCATTTACTATGATTTTTTTAAAGATTTGGCTGCTTTATAACTAAATAATCTGCCTGCCAGGCCACCTTAAATAAAATTATTATTAAATTATTAAACATGTATTTCTCACCCGTCTGCAACGGTGGAGTGTGAATCGCTTGATTGCAAAGACGATTAAAATGTGAGTCATCCAAACCACTTATAGAGGAATGGAATAGATAAGGGTCAAGGTGCGTGCTTGTCAAGGGAGATTAATCAGTGATAAGCTTTGTGCAGAGTTATGATCAATCATCGTCAAATCCACGTCATCTCGCTCAAAGCCCCCTTTGTCAAGTCAACCAAATTCACAGGTCCAAATACATTTCAGGTTCTATTCCCACCCACGCATGGAACATACAAACCGCCACCGTTTCCTTTCAATATGGGAGAGGGGCGGGGGGTTTAAATGGAGCACGATGGATACTCCAGAACCGTGCACGGAAATCACGAGGACCGACGGCGGCCATCAAGGTATATTTTTTTAACAAAGCACCACCTGTATGTACTGTATGTTGTACTTCTTTCTCGCCGTACGTAGCCAACCGTGCTAATCGGCGGTGGAGATACCGCACCATTTTCCTCGGCAAAGCCGGGTTGTTTTTCCTTATTCGTAATTTGTACGGTCATTTATACCGGAGAATATTTCAATTCTAAAAGGGTAGCAAAGGTGGAAACTGTAACAAAAAATTCAACAAGTTTAATACAAGGAATTTTGATATCAATCCCTTTGACTTTATTCCCTATTTAAATACATTCCACAAGAGCCGGTATTTACGTAATTTCTGTGCTTATTTTTTGAAGCAACTATTATACCTTTATTTCTCTACAGGATTAATGAATGCAAAAACCAATTAAGTGTAACCAATTTGTGAATTTAATTCTCAAAATGTTGCAAATGTTAACTTACCTGCAAGGCGTCTTGGTCAACACGGTTTTGAAATCCGACGTATTTCTTTTTCCTCTGAAAAATTGCTTTCGACAAAAAACTTGTCAACAACAACAAACATATTTTAATGAAGAAAAGCTGTGCTGTATAATTTTTTACTTATTTAAGCACGCGTGTTCTCTCTTTATACCAATTACATTCCACCTGTGCTAATGGCACACAGTTGTGTGGCCACATGACCACACGACTGTGTAGGAAAATAATAGAGACACATTTACCTGCAATAATAATAATAGTCCTAAACATAGCAATACGGAAAGTAGGCTGTTGTTGCTGACTGGTTCTCTCTCTCTATCACTTGACCACATTTAGGTGGTTCCCCGGGTATGCAAGATTGATATTCTTGAGGATATGGGTTTCCTCCCACGTGCAGAGAAACACTCCGTTTAACACGTAGGCTTTCGCGACCAATATCATACACAATAGAGGTTTTTGGGGTTAGATCGCGTAAAGAATAAATGTGTCGTTAAAACCTGCCACCACCCGACACAGCCAATTAGTGAGGGTTGTCCCGTAAACAGAACGTGCCAATTGGTCACTTATCCCCCCACCCCATTGTACGTTGCCTCAGTCATCTCCCAACTCCCACATTGTGCAAGAGCGCAGAAGCGTGGTCACCACATTAACGCCTCTATATAAGGAACGAAACAGGTGGATTTCTCCACAAATCTGTCTGTCGCCTGATGAAGCTAGTTGTAATTATTGGCAAAACGTCGTACTCCGATTATAAATGTTGTGGCTTGGTTCTCCAACACACCGGTGTGCTGTACTAGTGACGAATTGGCACGTTCTGTTTACGTGACAACCCTTACTAGTTGGCTGTGTCGGGTGGTGGCGGGTTTTAACGACACTTTTATATATTTACGCGATCTAACCCAAAAAAACCCTATTAGAGAAACACTCATTAAAAAGGGATATTGGCCAAACAATCTAATGCAGGTGAAGGTAGAGGTACAGCCTTGAATTTGCTTGTTAACTCCACTGCCAGTCACCCCAATCTTATCTTAAAGGAATGTACAGGGGTGATTAAAAAAGATGGACAATTTCAAAGCAGTATATTTCACGATGGCAAAATGTTACAATTACACAAAAAGTTACAAACGGTTTAATGAGTTATCAAGTTTTACTAACGATTTTATAAATGTTCTGTGTGCCCTCCACCTGCTGTACGGACAACATCGAGATGATAGTTGAATTCGTCCCAAACGCCTCTCAAAGTGTCCTCTTCCACTGAAGTCACCGCTGCCGTGATTCAGTTTTTGAGATCATCCAGATTAGTTGCTAATGGTGGCACAAAAACAACGCGGTCTTTGACGTATCCCCACAAGAAAAAGTCGCAGGGTGTGATGATGTCTGGGGATCTTGGGGGCCAAGAGTGTAGCGCCAAGTCTTGGGGTCCCGTGCGACCTATCCAACGTTGAGGCAGCGTGTATTGCGAATGACTGAGGCTAGGGGCTGTTTGTGCGCTGGGAGAAGCATCGAGCGGTGATTATTTGCAACTCTATGCCCTGCCCTTTCAAGTGGTAAGAGTTTCATTCATGGGTGGTTCGTGGTTGCAAAGATATAGCGATTTCAAATTGGGTCCATCTTTTTTTAAACATCCTGTATATCTTGATTCTTTCGGTAAAGTCACGTAGAAGGGAAATAATAAAATAATACAAATAACACATCGAATTTTATTTTATTATGTTTTATTTTTATTATTTGATTATTTCCCTTCTACGTGACTTTACCGAAAGAACCAAGAAGATGAATCCCTGCAGTCACGGAAGCTTTAAACCCTGTATATCGCGCCTTATTCAAAGCGCTTTATGCGTAATTAACAATCGTATATATGGAAGTAATAGTGGAAATAAGGTGAATGACATAGATGAGAGGAAGGAATGGGCAAATCTGTGATGCGTGAATTCGGTGAGAGTGAACTTGATGGCAGTAAATGATGATGAATGGATTTAATGGATGGGGAATGAGTGAAAGCCATAGAATGAGAATAGACAAAGGGGGCATTTACGGTGGCAGTTATGAGGCAGAGATTAAGGGGTCGTGGGGTGAGCTAGTGAAAATAAGTGAGTTTTGAGTGCGTAGCAGAAACTGATGAGTGAAGGTGACTGTTTAATGTGGATGGGGAAGTTTGTTCCAGTGAAAGGTTGGGGGGAAAAGTGAAAGCGTGGATTGAGCGTGAGGAGGAGGAGGAACGGAGAGAGACAGCAAAGATTGAGAACGTAGAGGGCGTGAATGCACGTAGAGAGATACAATCGTGGCAAGGTATGGCGGGGCAAGTCTATGATGGGATTTGTATGACCGCCTGGAAAAAAAAAGGTCTTAAGACTCAGTGATGCTCTCTTGGGTGAATAAATCCAATTACGTTAAAAATCCTTTCAGAATCATCAGAGCAGTGATTTAATTTAGTTGTTTTAAGTTTTAATTGTATTTATTACATTTGTGATTTAATTGAGTTGTTTTCATTTTTATTTATTTTTTACCTACGTGACTTTACCGAAAAAAGCAAAGAGTATGGATCCTTGCAGTCACGAAAACTTCAAATCTAGAATCAGTGTGTAATGCCCATGTCGGACAATTGTCCACGGAATTAGATTTTACAGAACTGCGTCTGATGTCCCTTTTATCCACACGAGGGTGTGCTGCAATTTCCCACATGCCCTGCTACATATAATATTGCATCGCATGGCATGCAAACTCAAATTTACTTGCCAAAAGTTGGGATTTTAGAAACTTGAGTGAACAAACCAATTTCAATGTTTTCTTATTGTGTACAGTTTTTTGGCGACTGGGCTGAGAGCTTCAAATCACTGCACTTGAAACCCCAGTTTAAGTAATGGGTGGGTACCTGGATTTGAACCCAGTTCATTGATCTCACTCCTGAGCCACACAACCATGTTAGTGCATCATTAGGCAAGATAATTAACACATTCCTGCGGAGGGAGCTGGTAGGAACGTTGGGTTGCTCGGTCAATGGCCGACTGTGAGGGCGAGCACAAAACGGCGTGAGTAGGTTAAACGTTGAGTTTTATAAGGGCACCACGGGGTGACCAGCCCCTCCCCACCCAGCCCCACCCCTGCCACCCCCCACCCAGCCCCACCCTCCCCACCCAGCCCCTCCCACCCTCCCCACCCAGCCCCTCCCCACCCTCCCCACCCCACCCAGCCCCTCCTCACCCAGCCCCACCCTCCCCTCCCCACCCAGCTTCTCCCCACCCTCCCCTCCCCACCCAGCCCGTCCCTCCCCACCCAGCCCCTCCCTGCACGATGGACGGACGGACACAATAATCCCCTGTGGGCTGGTGGAACCAGTGGGTTCCTACCAGTATAATTTTTCATAATCAACGTTTTTTTGGGTTTAGATCGCGTTATTTATAAATGTGTCGTAACCCTCCACCACCCGACACGGCCAATCAGTAAAAAAGTGTCACGTTGACAAAAGACAAATTAGTTCACTGCTTTAGCCCACCGGTGTGTTGAAGCGCGAAACCACAACATTTACAATTTGAGTACGACGTTTCGCTGGTAATTGCAACCAGCACCATCGGGCAATTCGCCAGAGTTTTATAAGGGCACCAGAATCCATTCTGGCGAATTGCCCGATGATGCTGGTTGCAATTACCAGCGAAACGTCGTACTCAAATTGTAAATGTTGTGGTTTCGCGCTTCAACACACCGGTGGGCTAAAGCAGTGAACTAATTTGTCTTTTGTCAACGTGACACTTTTTTACTGATTGGCCGTGTCGGGTGGTGGAGGATTACGACACATTTATAAATAACGCGATCTAAACCCAAAAAAACGTTGATTATTAATAATATTGGTCGCGAAAGCCTACGTGTTAAACTACCAGTATAATTGTTAAATCTCTAATAAGCCGGCACAACACCAATGACAATGACTGCAAGAGACCGTCAAACGTAGAGAGAATTGACAGCTGAGGTGTCATCAGTGGTGCTCCAACATCCCTTGCGGTTAAGAGATAGATGATGATGATGAGCTAACAACGCTTAGGTCCTCGATTTGAATCCAGGCAGTTGCCTGTGATTAAGTGCAGGGAGTTGATGGTTTCAGGCCAATCACTAATGGCTGCACAAAAATACATGATACATTAATATTATTTGGGTCTTTCGGTAAAGTCACGTAGATAGGTTGAAAGAAAATAATTTTAAATTTATTTGGGTCTTTCGGTAAAGTCACGCAGATAGGTTGAACGAAAATCATTTTAAATTTCTTTCAACCTATCTACGTGACGTTACCGAAGGACCCAAATCATATTAATTTCTGTAGTAATGAAAGCTTGAAGTCACGATACATTAAGTTTAACACGTAGGCTTTCGCGACCAATATCATCCATAATAGATCTAACCCAAAAATCCTCTTTTATGGACGTTACATTAAATTTGGTTCTGCAATTAAATTGGCTCAATTCCAGCTCTGAGACTTTGAATGTCAGTTTGACTGCCATGCGGCTCACCTCACTCTCATATGCAGAGCGAGTGGGGAGTGCTGCTTTCTACTGTGTGTGCACCAATGGTCCCTTGGAAGGATGCCAGTGGTGGCTCTGTGCAGTACCGGATTATCCTCGTAGCAAAAGTAGCTACATATGCTACGGGCCCCGCACTTTCAATGGCCCCGCGCTAAATGCTTTCAAGCTATCAATTCCGGTTCAGTGATTCTGCGCTTGCTCTATCACTATAGTACTATACTGCCTTGAACTTTTATAAACGACTGGGTGTTTAAGGGTCGCGATTTGTCGTATTATCTGGCTGTATAGAAAATGAAAAAATACAATTACTTTATTATGCAAGTAAGAAAAATGTGTGTTTTCATAATGATCTTTTTTTTATTCAGGGCCTAGCTTAATCCGGCACTGGCTCTGTGATAGCCACTTCCGTGGGACGTTCTGCGATTGATTTGAAATCATTCCCCGTCTCTCGATCAATTATAGCGCAGCTACATTTTATTTTATTCAGAGATAGATGATTGATGATGGTGGGGATGATGGAGGAAACACAACTGTGAGGCGCTGCCTATTCTGAAACGTGTTTATGCACGTGCACATATTGCCATAGTGACACTACTGTGTACTATTGTTCTCGTTCAGAAAGGTCGCGCCACACAGGCCCCAGGGTGACTGATCACCAAGAACGGATCCGCAAACACTTTTACGCAACACGCGACACTTGAGCAAAGTGTTGATTGTTGCTTTTGTATTCGCCATTCTCTACCCTCGGGTGAGAATAAATATTGATTTGTAGGTTTTACTTTCACATGCTCACTGAGGCAGCTTCACAAGCATAATGTAGAAAACGCACTCAAACACACACCACGCACACGCAACACAATATCGCATTTTTATGAAATACCACAAGAAGAGGGGTCCACCGTCATCATCATAATTAGCAGCAGCAATGCTCTATCTACTGCTGGATTGAAGGTCACCTCGCGTCGTCGCCATCCCTCAGGGTCTCGTGATGAAGTACGCCAATTAGCTCCTGCAACATGAGCTGATTTTATCGCTCCATCTCTGTGGCGGTGGTGATACAACAACTAACGTTTTAGAAGTATTATTTGAAACCCTCCACCCACCCCCACTCCGAATAACCACGATATGTTGGTATATAAGTAATGAGTGCTGATGTTAGGGATGCCTAAAATCTACATAATTCAGCTAATCTAGATTTGAAGTTTTCGTGACTGCAGGGATCCATACACTTTGGTTCTTTCGGTAAAGTCACGTGACTTTACCGAAAGAACCAAAGAGTATAATTCAGCTAAATAATATTTGTAGTCTGTTCTCCATCATTATTGAGGAAATATAGGCAAAAAATAAGACATTCACAGAGCAAGGCTTAAATTTCGATTGAACGCTTTCGTGACTGCAGGGATTCATCTTCTTGGTTCTTTCGGTAAAGTCACGTAGAAGGGAAATAATAAAATAATAAAAATAAAACATAATATAAACGTCGTGATAATTGTATTTTATTATGTTTTATTTTCATTATTTTATTATTTCCCTTCTACGTGACTTTACCGAAAGAGCCAAGAAGAGAGAGCAAGGCTTATTGAATTGCGTGGGCCCTCATGCAGGCCTCACCAAGGGGGAGAAAAAGAGTCCCTAAGCTGAGGACTCCCCTCCAAAACGACAATTACGAGTTTGTTTTTTGTTCACCACCACGATTCTTTTGTGAGTAAATATAGCGCCGGTGTAAATAAGGCAACAGGACCTCCTGAAACGGCTTCAAAATGCGAGTGATGAACAGCGAATAGAAGAGCGATGAACACAGGACAGGGATGGGAGACCTCAGCCAATGTGGTATATATTAGGTACCGATGCCTCACATTTTCCGTGTACACGTACACACATGCAGTCATTTGCACGTGCTTGTGTGTATGTTGTGCGTGTGTTGTACGTTGCATTAATGAAAAGCTACCAATGGCCTGGCAGAACGGGGAAAATGTAGAAATATGAGTACAGGAACCTTGGAGCTCACCTTGCTCACTGCATCGTTAATCAAACCGGCCAAGGCACATGATTCATGCTCGTAAATGTGTCAGGCTTCGTGCAAACCCCGTGTGCGTGCGATTGCGAAGTATGCCGGCGTAACGAACGCCATGGGGAGCATTGCGACGTTATTTGATTTGGGGGGGTGGGGGGGGAGTATTCAATATTACACTGTAAGGCTGCACAGGCCGATTAGATGGAGTTTCAGGCAGGATTGCCGCTGGCTCCATTCGCAATGGACCGTGCGTGGTAAAACATGTACGCAGATATGGGCCTCTGACCCATGCTGATGTCTTTAAACTTGATGAATGTGAGTGCGTTTCACTTAAGCATGCGTTGTGAATATTTTTTTAACGTGGTGATTCATTCGTTGTTTTAACCTACAAGATTTGTGTAATTACAGACCGAAGAAAGAACCAAGAAGATGAATCCCTGCAGTCACGAAAGCTTTAAATCGAAATTTTACAGCGTTGGTTGATGTTACGTGTGTTGGACCAAATTTTAATTTTTCCAATTAAACTCGATCTCAAGAGTTTTCCATGTTGTGCTGTGTTTCTCAATTAGAATTACTTCAACGAAAGACTGATCTCCGTCGTTTCGGCAGGCGCTTTAAATAATTGGGTGCCAACAGTTGCTTGTGAATTTTAGCACACGCCGACAACGAGTTGTACTGCCACCTGTTTCTGTTCTCTTCCATTGAAGTCGTGATTCATCAGCATGAAAATAGAATCCCAAACGAAAAATTGGAAGCATCTGCTTCCTCCCTCAAAACTTTCCAGACGCGGAAAATCCTCATTCTGTCATTTGCTACTGGCAACAACAGGCATTAACAAGGGTTATGTTAATTAATTCATTGCCTTGCCCATTCTTCTTCTTTAGTAATCTAGTCATTGCCAGACAGGTCTTGGCGCAACCTCCCTCCATCCTGTCCACGCTTAAGTTTTATTTTCCGTTGTCTGGAACGGAGCCCTTCATTTAAGTCATCAAGCGGCATTTCTCTGCTGCGTGTCCTCTTCCACGACGGGCTTCCAGAACAAGCATTCGTCTCTGAGAGTGTGCCCAATACAATTATTTTACAATCAGCAATTTTTTTTTCCTCAATAAAACTGCCTGTCAAAATAAAATCAAATGATGATTAGTACATTAAGAATATCTTGCATCACTTTGCAATCTACCGTACTGTTGAATGAATGTCCCCCGCCATGCTGCGCTGGTTTTGGTGTTATTTGACCAAACTGGTGAGTCCAAGTTTGTGACGGAGAGGGCCCAAGACTGGTTCAGATATCACTTTCCACTGATGTTCGCCTAGGCCCAGGGATAAAATGCAGATTGATTGATCGATGGCGCAGTGCACAAACCACTGCACTGGCGTTCAACCCGATATGTTTATGGTAATGTTAATACCGTATTACTACTATAATGAGCCAAAAATGTCTGTTTGTGTGTAACGTGCGTGACGTCACTCCACATACCGCACCCCCCCCCCCCCCCGTCATTAATATTCATGAGCGGGTGGATTTTTACACTCACACAGAAGAAGGTCGAGCAGAATTTTTTTCGCAAATTCGCTTTAAGTTTCACGTTTCTTTATTAAAAGTTAATCTAATAAATAATTCTACGCAGCAACAAAGTGGATTTGGTGTCTTTATTGATTTCTTCAGCACTTGAGACAAAAGGTAAGTCTAATTTATGCTTCGACATTATGGTAAAATGGACATTTCTCGGTGATTTCCAGATATTGTATCGATTTCCAATTAATTTCAACCCCTGCGACCGAAAGCAGAAGAGAATAAGTATCAAAGCAGTGAATTTGAACAAATTGAAGGTCGGTTATATACAGTGCTACAGTGACATGAAGTGAGGTGTTTTATGATGTAGTTTTGTGCAAGATTCACTGCCATTAATACAGTGCTACAGTGAAATGCAGTGAAGTGTTTGATGACATACTTTCGTGCAAGATTCACTGCCACTAAGCTGTAATATTTCGTAAATTTTACAGCTTCCGTCCTAGGACGGGCAAAATGCTAGTACAAATATAATACACAACGTTTAAGGGCAATCACTGTCAGTTACTGCCATGGTGTCACGCGGTTGGCACGCTGGACTTGCAATTCGTCGATTTGATCTCCCAGTGCTGAATTTAAAAAAATCCACGTGTCTTAAATACAATACCAGCCCTCTCACCTCTGCTCATCTCGCAGTTTCAATGGGTACACCCTAACAGCTGTAGTTCATCGGCAGATTGTAAGTGATTGAGTAACGTGCGTATGTGTGTGCAATCCCACCTCCTCCAAAATGTTTGGCCAACCTGGAAGAGTAGGCCAATTACCCTCTCGAGCAGCTCTCTATATCTCCCTCGAGTGGAGAGGTCTTTCCACCAACAGTGACGTGAGAATACAATTGCAGGACTTTACCCTTACCTTTCAATAGCAAATGACACTCTCGCACAAGTCTTGAAAATCGTATACCTCTGCGTAAACATCAATGCATACGGTGGCGATGATGTCGTTGCTGCGATACACGTCCATTGCTCGGAGTGGATGTATTCTTGGCCGACATCTGCGCTCTCAACGTTGTGACGCTGATGCTTTGCACCTGCGCAGCCAACAAAGTGTCGGCTTTGTGTGCGTAGGTGGAGGAGAGTGGGGAACACGGGGTTCACATTGCACGTCGGGGCTGCCAGACAGCGCAGGTCATATGTCGCAGTGACACTTTCACAGACCCAACATTCACCTTGTTCATGCCGGTTGATGTATCTGCTTCACATGCTGGTGTGGTGTAATCCTATATTGGTTTCAATTGACTGTGTTGCCCAGCGAAATACACAGAGACAAAGATCCCCCGTGCATCCTTACCGGACTGCTGAGACAAGTGCTGTTAGCGAGCAGCGCCTATGAAGGCCGGCACGGCACACGAGGGGTTGGGTGGCCTGCACCATGCCCGGCCGACTTTGTCTCCCTCGTGGCGACGTCTTCACATCGCAGCAGGTATTCATTTGAGGCTGAGTCGACATAGGGGAGGCCCACGAGCGATTTAGATAATCGTCACTGGTGTTGGCCGTGAGCGGGAATCGAACTTAGGTCACCAGATTAGTAGCGTAGCGTGCTCCCGTGACAATAGCGCTCCCCGTATCTGTGCCACTGCACACACACACATGAACAAATTGTAATGGTGTCTGCCTGTATCGGTGTGCTTTTGAATGGAGGTTATAAACACGGATTATTTTGCACAAAGAATGAGATTCGATTTTGGTCAAAACACGAATCTTTTTAACCCAGACAATAGCAATACTTGTAGGGGGGGTTATTTTAATCTGCTCTATTGTGAATGCATCATTGTGAATTAGGATAAATATGAGCGGCCCTCTAGAATTAAAATAAACACGTAGACACGATCACGTGCTTTGTTTTGCCAGCCTATTTCAGTCCATTTAATTACTGCCAATAACAAGAGCTCAAGGAATGCGTCAATAACACTGTGGCCAAGAAAAGAGGGGAAAATATATATACTAGGCGACATTCTTGGGCAATGACGCTTCCACCGAGCAAATGCAATTCCTCTGCTGTGAAAAATTATGATGTGTGTTGATGAATGCGTCGAGTTGGCAATGACCCATTGCTCGTAGCAGATAGACTCTTTCCACCAACGCAATATCATCATCATCATCACGATCCATGGGCAGATAAGCCCGTAGGTTGCCCACTTCACATTTCGTCATTCTGCCAACGTAATGAAGAATTTGTTTGAATTAACAACTGGACAGACGTGAACCCAGTTTAACCCCATTGTATGTAAATGACGCCAACCTAAGATCACACATCAATTTCATGAAATGTATATGAATTCAAATGTGAAAAAAAGAACGAGTAATCGAATAACTCAGCATAAACACGCACTTATTAATTCCGAGTGAGCCGGGTACGAGCACTGATGTTTACAATCAGAGCAGTGACGGTGAAACTTCGCGCGCGGATGCGCTGCACAAAGAACACGTGTCACGTCTTGTTGTTGTTGCGACCTTTGTGTCCTCTCCCAGGAATAATCGGGAACCCCAAAAAGACCTGTATCGTGCGCTAAAAGTCTGTCGTTTAGCATCGCCGTTCCAGATCGCCCAAAGGCAAAAATGCTCCCGATGCACAAGGAGTATAAAAACAAAACCAGATACAGCCGGTCAGAATCAACCTTCACGGCGGGCGGCGGGGGGGGCAATCTAATAAGTGATGTGACCGAGAGAAAAAAAATATTGATTCCTCCACAGAATCCTGCAACACACCCATTCCACCTCCTCCATACCCCCTCCCTCCTTCCCCAATTTAATGAACCCAACACCTGCCCGAGATCAGCATCCTTCTCAAACCCCAAGCACGTTTTGCCTGTGATTCACTGTGTTGCAAAAAAATAATAATCCTATTCGCTATTAAATAAAATGGGTTGTTTTTTTTACGACAAATACGACCTCAGTATCTATCATTATTACACCAATTAACTCCATTGTGGTTATCGGGCAACATTTGTTCGTAGTGGTTAATGATGCTCTAAATTTTCAGCATGTCGTTTTCTGTGTTCGACTTGTTTTCTCTGATGCTGTAAATGCATTCAAGAAAACGTGACAATGAGCAATGAATAATGCCCTCATTAGGAATGTTAAGGTATTACCGTTGTCGGTCACTGATTATGGTTGTAAATAGAGAACATTGATTTGTTGGTAAGCAATTGTCAACGTATACCCCCCCCCCCCCAGGGATTGTATGGGGTGGTGGGTGGGGGACGGCGGTGGGGGCAGGACGGGGGGGGTGGTTATTTAAACAGAGCCTTCCTCTCGAATCTGTCTCCACACTTGGGCACACATGCGACTCGGGACTGCAGGCAAGTCCCTAACTGGTAGTAAACAGGATTTGGAAGCCTTTCTCTGAACGGCCCTGGCAGTGGTGAGATTTCACGACGTCCGCTCCGAGCCATCTTTTCCCCAACGCGCCGACAGCAGCGGGATGAGATCGATCCTCTGAGCACGTGTTCAGATTAATCAGAATGCCGTTCGTTCGCTCTTGGGAATGTAACCCTTGGGCTTGGAATGTCGCTTGTACGGTTTGGAAAATTCAATGGGTTTTAGTCACACATGGTGGAGAACTCGCCGCATGGGTGGTTACATCATCACGTGTGTCTGTGCATGCGTCACGATGATTGTTAAGCTGAGACAAATTTGAGGCTCCCTCTAAATGTGTCCACGGAATCCAATATATATAATTAGGTATTGTTCCATCCATCCATCTCCTTCAAAATAAAACATGTTCATGAAGACCATATGAGGGCCCTTCGAGGTGCAGATTGAACATTGCCGGTGAGATTTGTAAATTCTGCCACACCACTTCATCTCCCTGCGTGAGCACTGCTCATCTCTGTATCGTACATGCCGATCCGTTTATAGATACCCCACGAAAATAACATGGATACATTATTCGAGAAAACTACATTTCATTTAAAAGCCCCGACACATCTCCCGCCAGCTCAATACATGCATCACATCTGTTAACACTCTCTCCCCTGTAAGATGCGGTGCCATCTATTTCGCAATATTCAATAAGCTGTCGAGAAGAAAGAGTAACACAAAAAATAAGCAGACAATTGGCCGCCTTCCTCAAAAAAATATAGCAAAAACATAACTGAGCGATTTTACCCATTCCGTTGGCCACCCACCTCCTGGGAGTGCATTCTTCCAGAAGCCTTTGTTTAATTACCAGGTGCACACTCTGGACCGGCTTCAACATTCTAGATGTGAAACTTTCGTGACTGCGAGGATTCATATTCTTAGGTTTTTTCGGTAAAGTCACGTAGGTAAAAAATTTAAATTAATCAAAGTCAAATAAAATAAAAAAAAAATAATAAAAATCACGACGTTTCGGAGGCAACACAAGATGGAAGCCTGTGTTGCCTCCGAAACGTCGTGATTTTTATTTTATTTTTTATTTTATTTTACTTTGATTAATTTTAATTTTTTACCTACGTGACTTTACCGAAAAAACCTAAGAATACGGCTTCAACATTCAAACTGCCAAGTGTTTCTCGGCAATAAACCACGCAAATCAGTGGGGTATCTATATACGGATCCAGCCTATGAATGTGTATGCATACTTGTTGAATGCAGCAAGGCTTATCACCAAAAGCGTCTGTGAATTGGTCTCTTGTGACTGCAATTTCAAGTTTGCAGCACCTCACCAAAGACACTGCTTGTCCCCCCACACGCATGCGTTTGGGGAGAGTCCCCGTGTTGCAGAGAAACTCACCGGCCTCACACACGCAGATCACGCATAAATACGCACACACAGACTGCACACAGACCACACGCAATCGTAGATATGCAAAGACATACAGACACATTTATAGAAAAACAAAGAAACACCTAATTTTACGTATATTTTTGCCCATTTTACTATATTTTTCCAAACTCAACAAAACATGTGCAATTGTAAGAGAGTTTAGACATCTATAAAAAAAAACATCAGATTATGATGCCAAAACATTCCCATTAAGGTCTCTTTCACCTTGCTCATAGTTCATCAGCAATGCCTTAGGTCTCTGATTCCTTCCGTTCAGAATTAGCCCTTACGTAACTCTCCGTGATCAAAGTCACCCAAGTCCTGCAACTCGCAGATGGACACCAGACGAATCGTTCATTTCGAGGGTGCACAACTTTCACAAAGACGACGACGACGCGACACCATGGCACGGGTACAATGACACTCCAGGGCAGCACAAGTCATGCTAATGCAGCCATGTGCCCACCGTGTTCAACTTTTTTTCTAAAACCAATTCAGGACGATGTGCTGCTAGCACTAGTTATTAAGCGGAGTTTTTTTTATTACCTCGTTTTGTAACCCCATTGCCCCTTGGCTAGGAAGAGACGCATAACAAGGAACTGGTGGATTGTTTCCGGTGTTCTCAGACAATGAATCCTTTCTCACCGCCATTTTTCTTTGCTAGAGGGCATCCTGCAGCTGTGTCAGTAAGAAACAAACTCTTGCCAAAATCTCCACTTTGTACTTGCAGCCGAGAATAGTGAACTAAGTGCAAAACATGTTCTTTGTATGGCGTTGAGATAAGGCCCGTTGAAACTCCTGCACATTAGAAACCCAATTGCCAGCAAGAGCGTGCGTGGGGGGTGTTTTTGTGTATTTTGTTATTGCACATTCTGCCCTGGAGGCTTGAACCCAGCTTCTCAGAGATTCCATTTCAGTGGCTTAACACAAACATGAGTGGCAATATCTGCCCACTCTGCCCTTGCTACTCGTGCTGCCTGGACTTTAAGACATGTCAACAACACAAGTATACATTTATATTCTTTGGGTCTTTCGGTAAAGCCACGTAGATAGAAAAAAAATATCAAAATAATATCACGACGTTTCGATCGCAACACAAGCAATCGTCTTCAGGTGAAAAAAGTATACACTTACACGGGATCGTAATATGCTGATATCAAATAAATGTTCTTTTGAAATATTTTTTTCTCCTCATAATGAAAATGTAAAGTTTAAAGGGTGTTTACACACGCAGTGTATTACGAGACGGACACCAGATTGGTTGGCGTGCTCTATAGATTCAGTTTTCATGTTCGAGTAGCTCAATGTCCTATTTAATCCCCCGGGTCTAATCTACAGCAGCATGAGTATTGGTAACAGGTGTATAAAAACAATCCTAACTTTGAAGAGGATGCGTGACTAAGTCGCGAAAATTTAGAATATTTGTTCTCTTGTTTCGTGGCATCCAACACCTTCATTGTAAGAGGAGGTATGTTGTCCCCGCTCGACCTCACTGAGTTGTACGGAGAGAAAATGAAATACATTCGAAAATAATCAGAAATGTAAACAATACCTAATATTTCTAATGCTGGTGGGATTGAAATAATATCAACATTACGAGGCTGGTGAACGCTTTTTTATTTTCTAAATTACCATTTGTCAATAGTAAGTGTTTATGACTCATATCTTAAGAGCAACACTGTTGACATATTTTCCCTTGAGCTTCAAGGTAACGCGAGCGGTGTATGACAATGACTCAATGAGTCACAATTCTAGAATTTTCATAAAAACTCACTCCCCAAATAAATTGCATCCATTCAAAAGATGCGAAGGCTGTTTGAATCCAACAACGGCACACGCCTCATTGTATAACACGCCGGCACGGCGCGCACAGCTGATTAATTCTCTTTCAACATCGAGTTTATTTCTGGTACATGAACCCTGCCTCGCTCAGGCCCCGAGATGTGCAATGTGTGCATCAGAGCTGGGCTATCCGATTCTTTCAGTCATCGATTACTCTACCAATTATCGGTTCGATTCCTCAACTAATCAGACAACACGAACATTGTTTAGGGAAGAAGGGGGGGGGGGGAAAGTATAAACTCCCGGATCCCATGTGTGCCACTGAAGGGCGCTGATGGGCAGGGCTTGATGTATTACCTGGTCAGCGTCACCAGCCGCGTCTAGCTGAGCTGAGCTTGTAAGCCTTACCTGGTAAAATAAAATGTGTTTAGTTTTAGTCTTTTGTGATTATCAGTTGGTGCATCGACTTAAAGGACAAATCATCTCAGCTCTTATGCGTATGTACTTGTGCATGTATATCTCTCTGTATGTCCGTGTTTATACCTATGGCATATGCTCTCAATCTCATCAGATCTCGGAAGTTAAGCAGGTCTTTGAGCCTGGACAATGCGCAGGTGGGTGACCACCACGCACAGCAGGTTGCTATAGGCTGCTGTGTGGATATGTTACGTGGCAGCAGAAGGCAGTGCAAACACGTTATTGTTGTACTGTACTTCTATGATCTGGTGTCTATGCTCCACACCTTCATCAATCCACACTGCCCAGCGTGACAGTGGTCAATCACCCCACACGAACTGCACGGCATGGGCAGATTTTCATCCAGCAGTGGATTGACGAAGGAAACGAATTTGTACGCGGACCCAACATTTAATAAGTGAAGTGGATTTTATAGATGAGTCAGCCACAACGCAAGCAGCCGTCCTCAGGCGTCCTCAGGTGAGGACGGCTGCTTGCGTTGTGGCCGAAACGTCGTGAGAATTATTTTATTATGTTTTATTTTTATTATTTTATTACTTCCCTTCTACGTGACTTTACTGAAAGAACCAAGAAGATGAATCCCTGCAGTCACGAAAGCTTTAAATCGAAATTTATGAGTCAGTTAGTCAATGGATTTGGTTAATCGACTTAAAATTACAGTCGAGTAAGGGTCGTACAGCACATTCAGCATGTTGATACCCAGCCTGACGCGGCAGATAATTCCGACGACAACCTCCCGTCCAGCGGCACATGGGCGAACATACGTGAGACTCCTTTTCCAACCTACCTTAGTGTTCTCTTACAAGTCGAGTAATATAACTGGCAATCAGTGCAAGTAATAAATTATTGAATACTCGGAGCGCCCAGCTCTGATGGCTTTAAATGTGCGTGCTATTATTGGCGTGATGTACCACGTGAAGGACAACACCAACCTGGCTATTAGCACGCCGGGTGGCCTCCCAATATTTGCTTCCATTAAGAGGGGCTGGGTTTAGTGCGTGCAAGTAACAATGCATCACAGCAAGCCAAAGCCTCTTCTCATCCCACATATTGATAATAATTTTAATTGTGTACGGTGCATTTCATCCTTAGATCCCGATGCCTTATGTATGGAAAGAAGGAAATAAACAGAAGCAGGGTAAATGGCGAAAAGCAGTCGGGGCTAAAGGCACAATTGAAAGAGGTGGGTTTACAAGACGAGACTTACATAGCTCTAACGACTCCGATTGTCTTATTATCAACACAGGTAAAGCGTTCCAAAACCTAGGAGCTGCGCTGGAAAAAGCCCAATCACCCCAAGAAATGAGCCTTAACCTCGGAGTACTCGAATGAAGAAGATCTCAGGGACCTCGTTGCAGAGTAAACGCGGATCAGTTTCTGCAAATATTGCGAGGCTAACCCGGAAATCACATGGGAGACCCTACCAATCATTTCACTGTTTAACCAAATTTTTGTTCCTGGGTAGGAAGTGTTATTTCGTAATTGATTATGCCTAAAAAGTATAGAAAATGGCTATTATTCCCCACAAACTTTGCTTTTGTGAACAGGACAGTGATATTTTAAAATGTACCTATTTTCAATGAAAAAACGGGCGAATTTGTGTCTTTTCGTTCACATAAAGTCTGAAAAAAACATATGAATCAAAGTTAACATGTATTTATATCAAAGTAATACAAAAATGACATCAAAAGATTTATAAGTGAGCAATTTTTCGAGATTTACGATTATCCTGTAAATCCCTTTCACGAATCAGTCCCCAAATATAGTCTCCCATCATGTTCTCGTTATCCTGTCCATGGTAGTGGCGTTTAAAGTCCAGTATATCCTGGATGAAGCACTCGCCTTGCTCCTCCGAGTACGCTCCCATGTTCTCCTTGAATTTATCAAGATGAGCATCAAGGATATGGACTTTGAGGGACATCCTACAGCCCATTGTGCCGTAGTTCTTCACCAGAGTCTCAACCAGCTCCACATAGTTTTCGACCTTGGGATTGCCTCGGAAGCCACAAACCACTGCGACAAAGCTGTCCCAAGCAGCTTTCTCCTTACTAGTGAGCTTCTTGGGGAATTCATTGCACTCCAGGATCTTCTTTATCTGTGGTCCGACGAAGACACCGGCTTTGACCTTTGCCTCAGACACCTTAGGGAAGAAGTATTGAAGGTACTTGAAGGCTGCCGACTCCTTATCTAAAGCTCTGACAAATTGTTTCATAAGGCCCAATTTGATGTGCAGTGGTGGCATCAGCACCTTCCGGGGGTCCACCAGTGGCTCCCTCTTGACGTTGGTCAGTCCCGCCTGTGGTAGTGCGCCTTGGTGTCCCTGCTGTTCCAAAGGCAAAGATAGCAGGGAAACTTGGAAAAAAACACCTTGGAGACCTTTCCGAAATGCCATCATTTTGAAGTCTGCGATGACCTCCCAGCCGTACTCATCATACTTCAAGGCATCCAGCAAGGTCTTGACGCTGTTGTATTCCTCTTTGAGGTGCACTGAGTGAGCCAGGGGAAGAGACGGGTGCTTGTTACCATTATGGAGCAGCACGGCTTTGAGGCTCCTGGATGAGATGTCAATGAAGAGGCGCCACTAATTTTGGTTACAGGCGATTCCGATTGCCTCGAACAGACTGGGCACATTGTGGCAGAAGCAGAGCTCATCTTGACGGGTGAAGAAGCTGCAAAAGGTTGGTGATGCTTCCTCTGATCTGCGACTTGCACACTTTCATCTAATAAGTTTCAACTGCTTGAGCCTAGACGTCGAAAGCTTGAGGTATTTTTGGTTGGGGTAGTATGGGTTTCTCTCCTCAGCTCCACCTCTGAAATTGTCATCTGGATCTACAACGTCTTCCTCGCTCTCTGACTTGCTGCTCTCTTCTAAAGACGGCTGCTCTCTGTCCGGAGGAGTGGGTACAGGGAGCTCATGGCAGGTTCATTCTTGCCAGTCTGACGTTTGGAAGAGTCCACCATGCAGAAGTAGCAGTTGCTAGATCGGTCCGTGGGTTCCCGCCAAATTCTTGGGATAGCGAACTTCATGGCTCTCTTTTCCCCTCTGTACAGTCCTACAAAAATACATCTATTTCACCCATGACTAATGTGTAAGAGATTCTCACAACATTCTTCACGTAATATATGTTTTCAATAACATTGAAAATTGTAAAACATTTAAATATTAAAAACTTTTACAATTTTATTTATTTTTTACTAATTTTATAACTTAAAATTTCGAGCAACTATTGTCCATCTTACCTTCCAGAGTTATTGTTGCATTGCTCGCAGGTGAAATGAGGTGCCCAGGGTTTGTCTTGATCCCTGACAGGCATGCCGAAATATGCCTTGTAGGCCTCACACATCTTAGCAGATGCTTCCACAGAGTACTTTTTCGCTCTTGTCTTGATAAATTGGCCACAGACATAGCAAAATGCGTCTGCTGGGTGCTTGCAGCCTCTTGATGCCATCTCAGAAAAATGCAGATTTTTTTCCACTTAGGCAGCTGGAACTAAACTGAACTAGTGGGCTTAAGGCCCCTGTGTTTATACTACTATTTCTATTCCTGGAAAGTTTTATAATGTTCTAGAAGTTACTCCAAGTTTACTCAGCACTGAATCTATCTGGAATGGTCTGTAAAATAGGTAAATTTCAAAATATCACTGTCCTGGTCACAAAAGCAAAGTTTGTGGGTAATAATAGCCATATTCTGTACTGTTGAGACATAAGCAATTAGGAAATAACACTTACTACCCAAGAAGAAAATAAATTGTTACACAGTGTTTTCATTGTTTGACAGATAGTCTGACCCAGCAAGGGTAGACTGAGAAACTGGTGGCAGTAGTTGATGGTGGATTTTCACAAGGGTTTCGAGTAATGCTATCGGTGTGAAAAACTAAATTTCCAGCATTATATATTTTTTTATAGACTGAAAGATGTTTCCTCCTACCGTGACCATGTGGACATGACCACGAGACAATAATAACCCCCTGACTGTCCCCCGCCCCCCGCCCCCCGCCCCCCGCCGTATTAAATTCAAGCCGAAAGACTCTGGCGGTAATGCACGGCCTACTGGGATAACAGCAACTCTGTGGCTAACTTGATTACGGTGAGATATTGCGAGGCTTGTTGTGAACAAATCCAATCAGAGTGTCCGCATGTGGAGCAGATGCCAAGCCATGGCCATCTCACATGAAACTCGCTGTTTGGCCAACATTTCATGCAGCACAAAAGTTTTTTTTCAATGTAATTTTAAGGGAAAGTTCCAGTTTCTTTGGAGTTTTTTTACACATCGTGACTCCTGTACAACCAGTTCTCAGGGGATGGCAAAATGTTAGAGTTTTACAATACATTTGTGTTCTATGTTGATTCGTATTTTCTTGCCATGTATTGTGCAAAATACGATCAACGCATGGACGAGGATTTGTCTTCAACTCCTGAGAGCAGAAACCCTGAGGGGGGACATTGGGAGGCTGTACAAGAACAACAAACGCTTTAGAAAGCCGTGCCTTACAGTCAGACAAGGAGAGACGCTTTCACCGACGTTATTTACAACCACAGAGCATTAGAAGATGCTTTCTGAAAGTTGGAGTGTATAAATAAAGGCATGAATACATACACAAATAGAGAAAACGTTAACAATATCATATTTGCTGATGTTGGTGGTATATAATGATCGAACACTTTTATTTTCTATATCTTCAATGACCAAAAAAGGATGAACAGAGAAATGAAAGCAACTCACAATACTTAGGGTATCTGATTCTTAAAACCAATTCCCATGCTGGGTCTGTGCGGAACAAGAGGCAGAGCCTCACCTGGTTGTCAGCCTGAGCATACACGCCACACAAATGTTTCCGTACTTTAGGGAAGCCATTAAGTGACCGGTTAATTGTCTGTATCTGTGTGGAGGAGTAACTCTTCAGTAAGAATATACATACATCTTCCTACTAAACCCCCCACCCCCTTTTTTTTCGATTTAAAGCTTTCGTGACTGCAGGGATTCATCTTCTTGTTTCTTTCGGTAAAGTCACGTAGAAAGGAAGTAATAAAATAATAAAAATAAAACATAATAAAACAATTCTCACGACGTTTCGGCTACAACGCAAGCAGCCGTCTTCAGGTGAAGAATGAGACACTACCAAACTAGGAGCTTATATATAAGCTGCATTGGGGGTTGAAGAGCGCCTTAACAAAAAGAATGTGCATGTGAAGAGGGATTTAGCATATTCATGGAAAATGCGTAGGCGTTGGGCGGGGGGGTGTCAAAGTCATATTATGCCCATGCATTATGCAGGATCAGCAGCAACCAAGGGGGGTGCAGGGATTAGCAGTAACAAAGGAAAGGAATGTTAATGATATGTAGCTGCAGTTACTCAACAACCACGTAGAAAACTAAAGTATAAACTACATAAAAAACTAAAGTATAAACTGCATCGCACCATCAGTATACTTACTATACTCTATAATAAGCTGAGTTACTAACAGCAAGTAATACATTACAATTTTACCTCGTAAAAATTCTATAATATGCTTCCATCTAAACCTTATTCTCTTACATCACACGAGCATATACCGTACTATATACTGCCATAGATAAACCCAACATTAAATTATATACTGTATTGCTGTAAACCAACCTATATCTTATACATTTAATATCACAATATGTATTATTCTACACACCCTAATGTGTATCGAAATGGTTTATTACGTCCTTCCAATGATTGCTGAGCCAGAATCCATCTTCTCGGTTAAAGTTGTCTCTGTGTTTGTATATGTGGATCGCCTCATGAACGAATCTCTCATGATAGCCAGATGGCTTGCAGAGAACCTCTGTCTTGGAGAAGTCAATATCATGTGAGCCCACTGAGTTGTAACAGTGATCTGCCACGGCTGAGGTGTTAGTCCTACCGTGTTTCAGGTCAGCTTTATGTTCACGGATGCGGTCCGAGACATGTCGTTTGGTTTCCCCAATGTAACTGCTACCACAGAGGCAACTTAGTTTGTAGACGCCAGGGTACTGTATGTCTGGAACCACATCTTTTACAGACGGTACCAGATCACGGATTTTATGTACTGTGTTGAATCGGACCTGGATCTTGTGTTTAATCAGGATTTTGGAGATCTTTTTTGTGACCCCAGCAATGTAGGGTAAGGTGATGGTCTTGAAAGGCTCCTCAACAGGATCCTTCTTGATGGTTGGAGTGATGGCTTTGCGGATTGTATAGTCGGAGTAACCATTTGCCTTAAGAGCTTGGCGTACGTGTTTGAGTTCACTGGAAATGTGTTCATGGTCGGAGATGCATTGGGCTCTATGATATAGAGTCTTGATGAGGGAATTCTTCTGAGATGGATGGTGGTGGGAATCCGGTTTTAGATAAGCATCCGTGTGGGTGGCTTTCCTGTAGACAGAGTGGCTCATTGAACCATCAGGTCTCCTTTTGATTAGGACATCCAAAAAGGGTAGCTTGCCATCATTTTCGACTTCCATGGTGAATCTGATGGCTGGGTGTATGGAATTGATGTGGTCGAGAAATTGGTCTAGAGCAGGCCGGCCATGTGGCCAGATGACAAAAGTGTCGTCTACGTACCTCTTCCATAAGGTCGGGCGTAGAGTGGCAGTCTGGATGGCGTCCGTCTCAAATTTCTCCATGAAGATGTTGGCTACAACCGGAGATAGGGGGGAGCCCATTGGGGTGCCCTCAATTTGCTTGTAGAAGGTTCCATTCCAGGTGAAGTATGTATTGGTTAAGCAGTGTCTCACCAGGGGGGGTACCCCAGCATTCAGTCCTTGATGAACCAAGTCTTCAATGATTGCGATGGTGTCAGGCACAGGTACCTTGGTGAACAAGGAAACCACATCAAAACTGACAAGCAGGTCGTCTGGGGACAGGGCAATCCCCTTGATTGTCGATACCAGGTCAGTAGAGTTTAGTACTGCAGAGGTGGTTTTTCCAGTGAAAGGCCGTAGGATTTCGGACAAAAAACGAGCCAGTTTGTAAGTGGGGGAGTTGATAGTAGAGACAATGGGACGAAGAGGTGTATCTTCTTTATGTATCTTTGGCAAGCCGTACAATCTTGGTGGTCTGGCTGCAGAAGGTTTCAACGAGAACTGTTTGGTCTGATCAATTAATGCGGTTGAAGCAGAAATGATGTTGTTGGTTTTGGAGACGAGGCTGTTGGTGGGGTCTCTTTTTATTTTTGTATAGCTGCCATCGTTTAGTAGTTCTTGAATTTTGTTGTTGTATTCTATTTTGTCCATGATGACAGTGGCATTGCCTTTGTCGGCTGAGAGGATGACAATGTCATCCCTCTTTTTTAATTGAGCTAATTCAAAACGCTCCTCTTTGCTGATGTTGCTAGCTGGCATCTTAGCGTTTTTGAGGGTTACAGAGATTTCGGATCTTGCTACGTCTGCAGCGATGTGACTCAAGCCCTTGAGAGCTACATCTACTCGAGCAATTATATCATTAACTGGTATGTGTCTAGGTGTGACTGCAAAGTTTAGTCCTTTAGCTAAAACGGATTTCAAACCTTCAGAAATAGGACTGTTACTGCGATTAATTACGACTTTGTTAATATCTAGCTTTTCAATGTGTGGGTCCGGTTTCTTGTTTGAGAGGCGATTGAATTTGGAAATCAAGTTGTCCTTACATTTAGTCGACATAGCGGCAGCTGAAGAGGCAGTCATTTTTTCCACATGTTCCCAATCCGATGTGGACATTGTTACACTCAAAGATAAGTGTGATTTGTAGAGTGTCTTGTCTAACTGATCTAGTTCGGTGCGCGTAAGTCTGATTTTCTCTGAGATAAGAGCTAAGCTAGTTCTAGACAGAATTCGTTTCGCATTAGAAGAAGTTACAGCAGCAGATGTTAGTGTAAATGCGTTTGGTATTACCTTAGAGTCGCGGCATCTCTTCAGAAAGGTGAGAGACTCGATTAGCTGAGCCTTCTTATCCCGGAGCTTGTTGAAGGATCTCAAAGTTATGTGGAAACCCTCCCCGTAGAGGCGGTTAAATTTCGATTTAAAGCTTTCGTGACTGCAGGGATTCATCTTCTTGTTTCTTTCGGTAAAGTCACGTAGAAAGGAAGTAATAAAATAATAAAAATAAAACATAATAAAACAATTCTCACGACGTTTCGGCTACAACGCAAGCAGCCGTCTTCAGGTGAAGAATGAGACACTACCAAACTAGGAGCTTATATATAAGCTGCATTGGGGGTTGAAGAGCGCCTTAACAAAAAGAATGTGCATGTGAAGAGGGATTTAGCATATTCATGGAAAATGCGTAGGCGTTGGGCGGGGGGGTGTCAAAGTCATATTATGCCCATGCATTATGCAGGATCAGCAGCAACCAAGGGGGGTGCAGGGATTAGCAGTAACAAAGGAAAGGAATGTTAATGATATGTAGCTGCAGTTACTCAACAACCACGTAGAAAACTAAAGTATAAACTACATAAAAAACTAAAGTATAAACTGCATCGCACCATCAGTATACTTACTATACTCTATAATAAGCTGAGTTACTAACAGCAAGTAATACATTACAATTTTACCTCGTAAAAATTCTATAATATGCTTCCATCTAAACCTTATTCTCTTACATCACACGAGCATATACCGTACTATATACTGCCATAGATAAACCCAACATTAAATTATATACTGTATTGCTGTAAACCAACCTATATCTTATACATTTAATATCACAATATGTATTATTCTACACACCCTAATGTGTATCGAAATGGTTTATTACGTCCTTCCAATGATTGCTGAGCCAGAATCCATCTTCTCGGTTAAAGTTGTCTCTGTGTTTGTATATGTGGATCGCCTCATGAACGAATCTCTCATGATAGCCAGATGGCTTGCAGAGAACCTCTGTCTTGGAGAAGTCAATATCATGTGAGCCCACTGAGTTGTAACAGTGATCTGCCACGGCTGAGGTGTTAGTCCTACCGTGTTTCAGGTCAGCTTTATGTTCACGGATGCGGTCCGAGACATGTCGTTTGGTTTCCCCAATGTAACTGCTACCACAGAGGCAACTTAGTTTGTAGACGCCAGGGTACTGTATGTCTGGAACCACATCTTTTACAGACGGTACCAGATCACGGATTTTATGTACTGTGTTGAATCGGACCTGGATCTTGTGTTTAATCAGGATTTTGGAGATCTTTTTTGTGACCCCAGCAATGTAGGGTAAGGTGATGGTCTTGAAAGGCTCCTCAACAGGATCCTTCTTGATGGTTGGAGTGATGGCTTTGCGGATTGTATAGTCGGAGTAACCATTTGCCTTAAGAGCTTGGCGTACGTGTTTGAGTTCACTGGAAATGTGTTCATGGTCGGAGATGCATTGGGCTCTATGATATAGAGTCTTGATGAGGGAATTCTTCTGAGATGGATGGTGGTGGGAATCCGGTTTTAGATAAGCATCCGTGTGGGTGGCTTTCCTGTAGACAGAGTGGCTCATTGAACCATCAGGTCTCCTTTTGATTAGGACATCCAAAAAGGGTAGCTTGCCATCATTTTCGACTTCCATGGTGAATCTGATGGCTGGGTGTATGGAATTGATGTGGTCGAGAAATTGGTCTAGAGCAGGCCGGCCATGTGGCCAGATGACAAAAGTGTCGTCTACGTACCTCTTCCATAAGGTCGGGCGTAGAGTGGCAGTCTGGATGGCGTCCGTCTCAAATTTCTCCATGAAGATGTTGGCTACAACCGGAGATAGGGGGGAGCCCATTGGGGTGCCCTCAATTTGCTTGTAGAAGGTTCCATTCCAGGTGAAGTATGTATTGGTTAAGCAGTGTCTCACCAGGGGGGGTACCCCAGCATTCAGTCCTTGATGAACCAAGTCTTCAATGATTGCGATGGTGTCAGGCACAGGTACCTTGGTGAACAAGGAAACCACATCAAAACTGACAAGCAGGTCGTCTGGGGACAGGGCAATCCCCTTGATTGTCGATACCAGGTCAGTAGAGTTTAGTACTGCAGAGGTGGTTTTTCCAGTGAAAGGCCGTAGGATTTCGGACAAAAAACGAGCCAGTTTGTAAGTGGGGGAGTTGATAGTAGAGACAATGGGACGAAGAGGTGTATCTTCTTTATGTATCTTTGGCAAGCCGTACAATCTTGGTGGTCTGGCTGCAGAAGGTTTCAACGAGAACTGTTTGGTCTGATCAATTAATGCGGTTGAAGCAGAAATGATGTTGTTGGTTTTGGAGACGAGGCTGTTGGTGGGGTCTCTTTTTATTTTTGTATAGCTGCCATCGTTTAGTAGTTCTTGAATTTTGTTGTTGTATTCTATTTTGTCCATGATGACAGTGGCATTGCCTTTGTCGGCTGAGAGGATGACAATGTCATCCCTCTTTTTTAATTGAGCTAATTCAAAACGCTCCTCTTTGCTGATGTTGCTAGCTGGCATCTTAGCGTTTTTGAGGGTTACAGAGATTTCGGATCTTGCTACGTCTGCAGCGATGTGACTCAAGCCCTTGAGAGCTACATCTACTCGAGCAATTATATCATTAACTGGTATGTGTCTAGGTGTGACTGCAAAGTTTAGTCCTTTAGCTAAAACGGATTTCAAACCTTCAGAAATAGGACTGTTACTGCGATTAATTACGACTTTGTTAATATCTAGCTTTTCAATGTGTGGGTCCGGTTTCTTGTTTGAGAGGCGATTGAATTTGGAAATCAAGTTGTCCTTACATTTAGTCGACATAGCGGCAGCTGAAGAGGCAGTCATTTTTTCCACATGTTCCCAATCCGATGTGGACATTGTTACACTCAAAGATAAGTGTGATTTGTAGAGTGTCTTGTCTAACTGATCTAGTTCGGTGCGCGTAAGTCTGATTTTCTCTGAGATAAGAGCTAAGCTAGTTCTAGACAGAATTCGTTTCGCATTAGAAGAAGTTACAGCAGCAGATGTTAGTGTAAATGCGTTTGGTATTACCTTAGAGTCGCGGCATCTCTTCAGAAAGGTGAGAGACTCGATTAGCTGAGCCTTCTTATCCCGGAGCTTGTTGAAGGATCTCAAAGTTATGTGGAAACCCTCCCCGTAGAGGCGGTTAAATTTCGATTTAAAGCTTTCGTGACTGCAGGGATTCATCTTCTTGTTTCTTTCGGTAAAGTCACGTAGAAAGGAAGTAATAAAATAATAAAAATAAAACATAATAAAACAATTCTCACGACGTTTCGGCTACAACGCAAGCAGCCGTCTTCAGGTGAAGAATGAGACACTACCAAACTAGGAGCTTATATATAAGCTGCATTGGGGGTTGAAGAGCGCCTTAACAAAAAGAATGTGCATGTGAAGAGGGATTTAGCATATTCATGGAAAATGCGTAGGCGTTGGGCGGGGGGGTGTCAAAGTCATATTATGCCCATGCATTATGCAGGATCAGCAGCAACCAAGGGGGGTGCAGGGATTAGCAGTAACAAAGGAAAGGAATGTTAATGATATGTAGCTGCAGTTACTCAACAACCACGTAGAAAACTAAAGTATAAACTACATAAAAAACTAAAGTATAAACTGCATCGCACCATCAGTATACTTACTATACTCTATAATAAGCTGAGTTACTAACAGCAAGTAATACATTACAATTTTACCTCGTAAAAATTCTATAATATGCTTCCATCTAAACCTTATTCTCTTACATCACACGAGCATATACCGTACTATATACTGCCATAGATAAACCCAACATTAAATTATATACTGTATTGCTGTAAACCAACCTATATCTTATACATTTAATATCACAATATGTATTATTCTACACACCCTAATGTGTATCGAAATGGTTTATTACGTCCTTCCAATGATTGCTGAGCCAGAATCCATCTTCTCGGTTAAAGTTGTCTCTGTGTTTGTATATGTGGATCGCCTCATGAACGAATCTCTCATGATAGCCAGATGGCTTGCAGAGAACCTCTGTCTTGGAGAAGTCAATATCATGTGAGCCCACTGAGTTGTAACAGTGATCTGCCACGGCTGAGGTGTTAGTCCTACCGTGTTTCAGGTCAGCTTTATGTTCACGGATGCGGTCCGAGACATGTCGTTTGGTTTCCCCAATGTAACTGCTACCACAGAGGCAACTTAGTTTGTAGACGCCAGGGTACTGTATGTCTGGAACCACATCTTTTACAGACGGTACCAGATCACGGATTTTATGTACTGTGTTGAATCGGACCTGGATCTTGTGTTTAATCAGGATTTTGGAGATCTTTTTTGTGACCCCAGCAATGTAGGGTAAGGTGATGGTCTTGAAAGGCTCCTCAACAGGATCCTTCTTGATGGTTGGAGTGATGGCTTTGCGGATTGTATAGTCGGAGTAACCATTTGCCTTAAGAGCTTGGCGTACGTGTTTGAGTTCACTGGAAATGTGTTCATGGTCGGAGATGCATTGGGCTCTATGATATAGAGTCTTGATGAGGGAATTCTTCTTTATAAAGTGCTTATACAGAAACTGTAGGCAAAACTTAAAATTTGTTGTCGTGTTGAAAAGAATGGGCGGAGCTTTTTTCTCTATTCCCACTCGTTTTTGGGACAGAGATGAGTCGTGAGTGAGGCCCGTGGCTTTGTGACTGTTGGCGTTTTTTTTGATAATTACAGTTTTATTAAAGAGTTTTATTCTTTTCAAAATACCATCCTGAGTACGATCATCTTTGGCGACACTAGTTAGTAAGGTACCAAATTAGGAAATAGACGACAGACCTGTACAGGGAAAACTAAAAACAAGGAACATGATTGTTCGGAATCAAATTACTTGGTAGATATTTCACCCCCTGTAATGTAATATTGTACTTATTGTCAAATAACACAGTGTATTTGTTTTTTTATGAAGTTAATCAGGCAATTTAGCTGCGTTGAAGCAATACAAACACATTTTTGAATTGATATTCCGTAATTTCATTGGTGGATTGGTTTTTCAATATATTTTTCTGCAATTTTGAACTGATGGATGAAGCTGGATTTCATTTTTATCTTGTCGGCTCACAGAATGGGTACAAGCAATAAGGACAGAATAGACTGTGCAACTATTCTAATTAGGGTCAAGGTTTGAAATACTTTTTGCCTGAAATTACATTATTATTGTAATTTTCCTTTCTTGCCCTCTGTTTAAATACACGGGGTCATTATGTACATGTGCTTCATGAATTTCATCCTAAATCAGTGCTTCCAAGTGGCGGTCTTGTATCATAGCAGGGCTGGGGAAATTACATTATTACTGCAACCTCATCTGTGACCGTGGGCATGGATTTAACTTAACCACGCCGTTCAAACAGAAAGGCAATGTTAAAGCTGCAGTCTCAAGCCATTTCGGCAAACAATCCCAGTACATTCTAGATTTGAAGCTTTCGTGACTGCAAGGATTCATATTCTTTTTACTTTTTAATAAAAGTAAAATAAAAATCACGACGTTTCGGAGGCAACACAAGCTTCCGTCTTCAGGTGGAACCGTCACAGCACGATAGCTGTACAGCTGTACAGCTATCGTGCTAATTTGAATGTTTTTTACCTACGTGACTTTACCGAAAAAACCTAAGAATATGAATCCCAGTACAGTCCTGGCGTAGATATACCAGCCGAGAAGGGTGCGTGGAGATGAACAGCCAGCTGAACACCTCTCTTGATTATTGTCACCGTACACCGCAGTGGCTTGCTCAAATACAACCCAATTCTGGTGACGGGCACAGCTGCGGCGCAACGGGACGTGAGAGACAATGAAATATCTTGTCTCTAAGACTACAAACGCCGACCGCGCGGCTTGCAGTGAGCGCGCCAGCTGGCCATAAAAGCCACCCTCCTCCCTGCAATGTACAACATCAGCCACGATCATTCTACCACTGCTCGACATCAATATCAAGACCTTTTCGAGCTGTCCGCCATCTATAGCAATCATTCGACGTAGCAATGCAACTCAATGTAACCGGTCCGCCCTCTCCCACTCTCCTCCCGTCGTGAATCCTTTCGATAGGGGAGGGAGGGGGACAGGTCGGTTAAATAAACAACAATAAAAAATTATAAAGTTCGGAGACGATGAGTAGACGCCATACCTGTCAACCCCTTATCAGCGCCCATCTTATTACAGACCAATTCAAACCTTATTGGTCACGCCGTGTCCCTTATACATCTCAACATTCATCCTGCAAAGGCTGTACGCCGTATGGACCTTGAAACTCAATTTCCCTGTTCGAGAATACGGGTGTAACCCGTCTGGGTTGTTCTGTCCTCCAGAGAAGTGGGCGACTCCGCACACCGGCTGAACACCAGAGAAGGCAGGGGGGGAGGGTGTTTTTGTGAAAGGGTAAGACTTCATTTCTAAAGTCATCTTCAGAAGGGCAAATTGTGTATCCGCAAGAGCGACCAGAGACAACCCTCCACGTCACCACACCGCAGCTGAATTCCTCGGTCCAGAATATAGCCCCCCCAACATCTCAATTTGGGGGGTGCCTCATACTCTACTGTGCACGTGGCGGCTCGGGGTCAAATCTTTGATCACCATTTGCCTCGTCTTAAATAATAAATAATAATCATCATAAAACGCACCTGGCTACCCCGTAGCTATGGGGGTGCACAAATTATACACGCGTGATTAGGGGTCGTCCATAAATGACGTCACGCACCTTTTGTGACGATGTGTGACGAGAGGAGGGGGGGTGAGAAATGTGACGTCACAACAAAAATGCGCAACTTTAAATAAATATAGACAACACGTTCTACTTAATTAAATATACTTTTTTAATAAATGTTATCTCCTACAACATCAGAGTGCAGCGACACTTTAAATACGCACTACAATGACAATAGTTTAAAGCGATTTGAAGCATGTTAATTTTTGTGGGGGGGGGGGGGGGCAGAGCTTTGTGACGTCATATTTGAGGGGGGGGGTCTGACTTTTTGTGACGCCGTGTGACGATGGGGGGGGGGTCAAAAATCGTCCAAAATCGCGTGACGTCATTTATAGACGTGCCTCTCATTAGGTTCCCCTATGCTACAGGGTGCACGCATTTTTCACGCGTGATTAATCACAGGCGAGCTCGCACCGACTGCAACAGCAATTTGCTCACGAGCTGATTTCATTGCTCAGTCCGCAAACGGTGCATGAAGGTCCCCGTGGAAGTGTTCGCTCCTCTGGCTGCCACTCGGACGCTTCGTCTTGACCATCTTGACCAGTGACCATCCTCGACTCTTGCTACGACCTGTACACCCTGCCCAAGCGCGCTTACTTTTCTTTGCAGTGAACGTGCATCGCGACCACTTCCATGACCCCGTTAGCCTTGCCCATGTGCCATCCACCTCATGAAGGCCGTGACATGGAATAGGCCGCGTTAGTGTAAACAAATGCATAATCATATCAAGAAAGAAAGCAACCTTCGATTTAAAGCTTTCGTGACTGCAGGGACAGCGTCAGACGCTGTCGCCTCGACAGACCTGGTTTCACTTGAGGACGGCTGCTTGCGTTGTGGCCGAAACGTCGTGAGAATTGTATTTTATTATGTTTTATTTTTATTATTTTATTACCTCCCTTCTACGTGACTTTACCGAAAGAACCAAGAAGAAGAAAGCAACTTCTGTAGCGATCTGCCCTCACCCTCATCTGATGAATTGTCACGATTCAACTAAAGCGGTGGTAATTCAGTGGCTGCAAGGGTTCGCGTGAACGGATTACATTGAACACATGTGAATCAAAATATATATTCCTTTTCAAGGGCTTAATAATCAACATTAATCTCTATTAAAAAGTAAAAACATGTGAATAGAAAATTCCCTTTCGACGACCTTGTTGACGCTGACATTTCATAACAACCGTGAGAAGAATATACGGCCCTTTTGTCCAGCAACTGCTGAGTGAAGGTCTCTCTGTCTCTCCGTGCCGTTGTGCCCGTTGTTATTGTTGTCGACTGACCATACTGGAACTGTGTTGGTCAACGCGACATGGACCAGTTCTGAAAACCGTGACCAAACTCGGGTCGCTGGGTTCATTGCGCAGTGCACTAACCACTGTTTCACCTCCCCATTTACACAAGGCTCTTCGTAGTGGCGTCTACCACAATTAAGGCCTCGTTGCTCAAGGCAAATTGCTTTGACGCCGCACAATACCAGCGCATGCCACGGCGGATTGCAACATGAATACCGCAAATCAGTAGCCTGTGGCCCAGTCGATAGCGTCTGTCTCACACAAAGGCTGCGCATGTTTTCACGTCCCCCCCCCCCCCCCCCGCTGTGCCCTTGTCAAAAAAATAAAACTCCTCCAAATAAGTTCCACGCAGTCAAGAATGGAGGCAACCACTCAACAATGAACGCTGCAATGTTGTCCGCTACCCACTGTGTAAAATATGAAATCACCGCCTGTAGTTTGTTTTTAATGCACGTCGTCTGTCACGGAAGATTACGGTGCAGAACTTTGTTCTATTTTTTTTCTCTCCCAATAGTATGTGATGGACAAAACTATTCAGAAGATATGAAAGGAGGTTGACAACAGCACAAGCACATTACGGATTACAGTGCAATGGAAACATGTATACACCGCATGTTTCAATAAACTGTTTCAATAAACTCTACAAACCTGAATTCCAATTTAAAGCTGTCGTGACTGCAGGGATTCATCTTCTGGGTTCTTTCGGTAAAGTCACTTAGAATGGAAATAATAAAATAATAAAAATTAAACAATAATAAAATAATTATCACGACGTTTCGGCCACAACGCAAGCAGCCGTCCTCAGGTGAAGAACAGGTCTGTCGGGAAGAGGACGGCTGCTTGCGATGTGGCCGAAACGCCGTGAGAATGATTTTATTCTTTTAATTTTTATTCTTTTATTATTTCCATTATACGTGACTTTACCGAAAGAACCAAGAAGATGAATCTACACACCTGGTGTCTCCCTAAGCAGTGATACCCTTTGTTGTATTATAACTCACGCCAACAAAATATTATTGTGGGTTTTTTTGCCAAATGGATTCCGAATTATTGTACCAATTTTGTATCATCCTACCCTGACCGTGTCACTTGAGACAAATAATTATGAATCTGAAGAGCAGATCAAACGTGAAAAATATCCATCCACTCTCATTAATAATGATTCTCTTCATATTAAAGTCAGAAATACACTTTGGTGCACAAGTCAATGCGGACTGGAATTTCACGCATCCTATTGGGGCGTTTTTATTCCCTGGACTTTGTAGCTGTTATCATCTTTGAACAAAATTCGTTAAAAATAACCACGCACATTGCACGTATTATGTAAAATATTACCAACAATGCTTGGCTGCTGCAGCTCCTTACTATTAAAATTCCTTCCCTTTATTACTGCTAACCCTATTTCCTACCTTTATTACTGCTAATCCTACATAATACACGAGCATAATATGACTTTGAGACCCCCCCTACACATTCCACAAGTAGTGACTAATCCCATATCTGAATTTCCCATAAATATGCTAAATTCCTCTGTTGATATGCAAATTCCTTTGTCAAGGCGCCCTTCCCTCCTCTAACTCAGCTTAAATATACGCTGCCAAGCTTGGTGGTGTTCATTCAGACGCTGTTTTTCCGACAGACCTGTTTTTCACCTGAGGACGGCTGCTTGCGTTGTGGCCGAAACGTCGTGAGAATTGTATTTTATTGTTTTATTTTTATTATTTTATTATTTCCCTTCTACGTAACTTTACCGAAAGAACCAAGAAAATGTATTTGCCTTCACAAGTGTGAAGACCGAAAACACCAGACCACTTAGCTGACACGGTACGTGTGCACAGGGAGAGTGAGAACGTGTGTTTAAGGCATCTCTCTTTGATGCAGAGAGGCCTCAAAGAGTCTTGACTTGAAGCCTTCGTGACTGCAGGAATCCATACTCTTTGGTTCTTTCGGTAAAGTCACGTGGGTAGAAATAAAATAAACCACGACGTTTCGATCGCAACACATGTGAACATCGCGACAGCTGCGATGTCTGCTGCCTTGTGACACAAGACGGGCGCTTGCGTTGCGTTCGAAACGTCGTGATTTATTTTTATTTTATTTCTACCTACGTGACTTTACCGAAAGAGTAAGGCCTCAAAGAGGATTGATGAGGGCCAGAGAATTGAACTGCCTGGGAGAGAGATTGAAAGGTAAAAATGCGGGCAAACGATGGTGAACTGTCAGAAGAGGACTAAACAGTTGACAACTGTTAGAGAAGAAGAAGAAGGAGGATTGGCTGAGGCAAATGGGATGAACGGAACTTTCGAGAAAGGGGGACTCGAGGGATATGAAAGGGGGTAGCACAAAGGAGCAAGGGACGCTTGGAAGAGAATACGAAGTTCGACCATCAGGAAACTGGTAATAGTGTTGGTGTCCAGAATAAAGGCTCTTCGTGAAGCAAGGACGAGTTTCGGCGTCACTACACAAGTATTAATGGAAGCTGACCGACTGACATCAGGGCGAAATTCATTTGCCGTGATAACCGATGTTATCGATGCATAACTTCACCACCCCTTTGCCAACCTGCATTGACCAGCATGGTGAAACCAAGCCCGATAACCGATAGGACACGGGAAGACCTTCGCCCAGCAGTGCATTAACAATGGGATTTATATAAATACGTATTTTTATTGTCATATTCTTCGCATATTTCGCAAGCTAAACGGGGTTGAGCCTGAATAGTGCTTGGATGGGCGACCACCCTGCTGAAATCAGGTGTCCTAGGCTGCTGAAAAACTACTATGTGTCCAGAGAAATCCATGTTTGTACTGTACTATGCTCTGTCTATGCTCAATGCATTTGCCAATCCGCACTTACCTGTGTCGTGAAGTGCGATGAAATAACTCCACAACTCGCACCGCGTGGGGAGGCAGTTGTCCGGCAGTGGGTCGATTGATCAAAGGCGCTGGACATGTGTGCGTGTGTCATTCTTAAAAGCAAGAGACGGCCTTGGAATGAAAAGGAACTCAAAGAAGTTGGTCACTTTCATCCTCGTGCTTCAGAATGCAATTTTTTGTTGTTTCTTCCTCGGGGCTTTGCGCAGAGTTCACGCGCCTCGTGGTATTTCAAGTTTTTTGCTAATAAAACCCCGTTGTGTCATATTGCTTCTCCAAAGGTAAGGGGAAATCCTATTGAGGTCCAACCCGTGCCAGCAGTGTGGCTGCATTACAAACGACATATTAGCCACCCGAAGCTACACGTGGCCTAAAGCTGCCAGATTTATTGCTACAAAATAGACGCCGTGAGCCAGAATCAGTATTGGAGGCTGCGCTTGGATGACCGTGGCAATACAATTCTGTTTCCGTTCGTGCGCACCGAAATATGTTCTGGAGCCGAGCGCCAACGTCAAAGTCTTAGAACGGCGAGGGGCTTCGGCGGAGAGTGGCACACGCTGTTGAGTTGGTGGCACATGCCGAATTCGCGGCTTCTCAGAGGCTTAGCTTGACCAATAACCAACACCCGCCACTCACCGACTCAGTGACGGAGACGTCACCACGGCGCGCCTGTGCCAGGCGAGGTGCACTTTGAAGCTACCGCGTGAAGTGTCGAAGGCTCGCTAACTCTGACAGGAGGTTCACGGGAGAGACCCAGGTGCCATGGGTTGCCTGACTGAGATGACTGGCAGATACACCAGCTGTGCTCCATAGCTTGACAAAACCCTTCTTCATAATCTACATCTCACCATAGTCCACACACCAGGGACGTGCGGTCAGGGGAGGCAGAGCCTCGCCTGTCATACTCCAATGAAAATAGCTGTTACGAAAGTAAAAAAAAGAATAATCAAATAAAATAAATATTAAGATTTTTTTTCCACTGATCTGTGTTATAAATGTCATTTCTGTATGATTCCAATCATTTTTATAGTCAAAATAGCCAAATTTGCGGAGCACCGCTGCAAATACAGGGAGAGACGAGAGGTGAGGCAGTGACGAGCTCAGCCTCCCCTCTGATTGCGCAACCCCTCAGTAGCTGGATGGAGCACGGGCAATAAGCGCGTGCCTGTCACTATCACAGTATGTCACCAATGTAATGTTTGTAGACCCCATCATTTCATGTCCTCGCCTTCCATGCTCCAGGTAACTTATTTCACGCATGTGTATAAAGATATTTATCTCGCTGGTCTCGTCATGAAACTGCAATGAAAAAACACCAGGGGAGGCAGCTATCACATCCGCCTCACTGAGGGGGACGTGTCTAACACGCCCCCCTCAGTGAGGACACGCCCCCTCCGTGAGGACACGCCCCCTCAGTAAGGACACGCCCCCTCAGTGAGGCCACGCCCCCCTCAGTGAGGATACGCCCCCTCAGTGAGGACACGCCCCCTCAGTGAGGACACGCCCCCTCCGTGAGGACACGCCCCCTCAGTAAGGACACGCCCCCTCAGTAAGGACACGCCCCCCTCAGTAAGGACACGCCCCCTCAGTAAGGACACGCCCCCCTCAATAAGGACACGCCCCCCTCAGTAAGGACACGCCCCCCTCAGTAAGGACACGCCCCCCTCAGTGTGTGAATCTGGCTCTGACACGAGCCAGTGCCTCCCCAGCCATTGACCTCACCGCACGTCACTGCCACACACGCACACTGCACACCAGCCAGCTGGCAGTGCGGGCCGTATGTGGCCCAGGCCTGCCCGCGACAAATGTTCAAGGGGTAAAAAATGATTCAACACCGTCAATCTTTTTAAAATAAATTAATATGTTATTCCAAGAGAATAACTTTTTTTGACCGCATGCCCTTCTCTTCAACAAGACGGTGCATTGTGCTTCGTATGGCTGAATCATATGATACGTAACTTTTTTTTAATATACATATTGTTAAATACTCTTTGTTTTTTTCGGTAAAGTCACGTCGGTAAAGACGGAAGCTTGTGTTGCCTCCGAAACGTCGTGATTTAATTTAGTTTTTCATTTATTTATTTTTTACCTACGTGACTTTACCGAAAAAAACAAAGAGTATGAATCCTTGCAGTCACGAAAACTTCAAATCTAGAACATTGTTAAAGCCCATTGTCACCTCATTTGTGAAGAAAGGCAAATACTTTTAAGGTCAACTGCATAGCAGGCAGTGTCTTTGGGGTTTGAAGACTCAAACAATGAAGTGTCGTGGAGCAATATCTCGCAATGAAAAAGTATACGAACATCATAAAATAGCCACAAAGGAGATAACTACTTTCCAAACCACAACGCAAGCTGTGCGAATATACCTACGCACTCCACCAGGCAGTATCAGGCAACCTGCAATGTGTACCCAGGACCTTGCCATCAAACACTCTTCATTGTCAGCTGTCCTGCGTAGGTCAGGGTCTGGTCTGGTTCGAACCAGCCGTGAGTACACAAGCTCGGATGGCACCACAATTACCGCAGCGACAACATCTCTATCTCGGTCAGCAGCCATCTCTCACTCTCTACTTCTCTGTCTTAACACTTCACTGCGAAAGATGGTCGTGTCCAAGAGCTTCCTCAGACGTTTTTGTCTGGAAGCTGTTTTCCTGAGATAAGCGTCATCACGCTGTCGTGCAGAGAGTTATTTAAATGATCTTCACCAATGCTAGGGAATTATCGTTATAACTTGATGTTGATTAAAAACAAACCATGTCGTCTGTTCACTGTCGCAACATGAAACACCCTCGCACACACGCACACAGCGGAATACTTGTTGAGATAACGTGCATTGCTCGTGTACGTTTACATGCAGAACTAATAACGTGAAGATGAAGGGTAAAAATTACGGTAGTTTCAAACTGGGCAATGACATTCATATTTTGCTGTCACGGTTAAAGTTTTGCGTTATCTTAACAATGTCATACAGTGTACCCAATGACCATTGTGTTTTTTCTACATGCAGATACGTGTCCGTTTTAATGTGCAACTTTTGTTGTTATTGTTGTTGTTGGGCTCATTCATTTGGCTCCTCAATCCGCTCTCACTAAATTGCAAACAGCTCTCTCAATGGACCCGGTGATGCCGTTACATCAACGACATTTCTATTGTTAATCTTCACAAAGGCTTCAAAAATAAGGCGCATACGTGGATTGAACAAATATTGAAAATAAAAATAACCAAGTACGTGAATTTTCCTCTTTTTTTTATATAATTACCAATAATTGTATTGATAATTACATTTTATATCTCCAATTGCATCTCAAAACGCTGGTTCAGATACAACTTGTCCCTGGTGCACACCGTGGATTGGAATTAAACTCAGGTCACCGTGTCCATAACAATGTGTGCAAACCACTCCACCACCGTTCGACCAATATCTATGTATGCAATAATTCTAGATTTAAAGCTTTCGTGACTGCAAGGATTCATATTCTTAGGTTTTTTCGGTAAAGTCACGTAGGTAAAACATTAAAATTAATAAAGGTGAAATAAAATAAAAATCACGACGTTTCGGAAGCAACACAAGCTTCCGTCTTCAGGTGGAACCGTCACAGCCTGACAGCTGTATCAAGTAAATGAGAGATTACAGGAGATACCACTCCGTATATATAATGGTTGAGGGGGGGGGGCAGGGATGGCCCACTTTTTATTATTATGGTAAGGTGCGGTTTGAGACTATGAATAGACTGCATAACAAAAGACTGATCCTTTATTATGGAGAGGTTCGGTTTGTGACTATGCCTGGCCTGCATAACAAAAGTGTGAAAAAAGAAAGCTTAACCGAAGAAACCTAAGAATATGTATGCAATAATTATCGATATTGTGTATCTGAAGTAAAATGTGAATAGTGCAGTAATCACATTTAAGAGAGATTAAGATGGCAGTAAAGAACTAAGGCCATTCTGCTTTAGATAGAAGGGAATAGATTGAAAGACATTGGCCGAGTCTGGACCCGATCGTCAATTTCAAACTTCGTGACAATTTTTATACCCGACCACACACCGCTCTGCAGGGAGACACTGCACGGCCATCGTGCCAAATCGCCAACATCACATGTGACCAAAGAGCAGAATTGACACAGGAGCCCTGAATGTGACATTAGAATATCCGACAGAGTGACTTTGCACTGCATTTCCAACCGCACTTCAAGCAGCAGCAGCAGCAGCACCAAATCGAGTGGACATTCAAAGCATTCGTCAAATGCTGCTTCTGCCGATTTAGTAACGAGCGCGGTGTCACGGGCAGATTTTACGAGCGCGCGGACGTAAATGAAGTGTATTCTTAGGTTTTTTCGGTAAAGTCACGTAGGTAAAAAACATTAAAAAGTAAAATAAAATGAAATAAAATCACGACGTTTCGGAGGCAACACAAGCTTCCGTCTTCAGGTGGTACCGTCACAGCCACGACAGCTATATCAAGTAAATGAGAGATTGCAGGAGCTACCATTTACTTGATACAGCTTTCGTGGCTGTGACGGTACCACCTGTGTTGCCTCCGAAACGTCGTGATTTTTATTTCATTTTATTTCACTTTTTAATGTTTTTGTGACTTTACCGAAAAAACCTAAGAATATGAATCATTGCAGTCACGAAAGCTTCTAATCTAGAAGTAAATGAAGTGCACCGCGGGCGCGAAAGATCGCCAAGACGGCAGATAAAGCCACGACGACCGTGAGGGAGCGGCTTCCTCTGCGCATTTCACATCCAAGCGCGATAAATCAGCGGCGGCAGATCGCGACTCTGGTGGATTTGAACCCGAATCCGTCATCGTGACCTTGAAAACCAACGGGATTGCACGAACACGCCACCCAGCCTCATCCACGAGCCCCTGACCCTCGGTGACCGATACTCTTAGTTCTTTCGGTAAAGTCACGTGGCTAAAAAATGAAATTAAAATTAATAAAAATAAAATAAAAATCACGACGTTTCGGAGGCAACACAAGTCCCCGTCATCAGATGGGACCGTCACAGCCAGATTTGCAGCATCACTTGATGCAGCAAATCACTTGATGCAGCAAATCACTTTTTTAAAATATAATTACCAATAATTGTATTGATAATTAAATTTTATATCTCCAATTGCATCTCAAAACGTTGGTTCAGATACCACTTGCCCCTGGTGCACACCGTGGATTGGAATTAAACTCAGGTCGCCGTGTCCATAACAATGTGTGCAAACCTTGAAAACCAACGGGATTGCACGAACACGCCACCCAGCCTCATCCACGAGCCCCTGACCCTCGGTGACCGATACTCTTAGTTCTTTCGGTAAAGTCACGTGGCTAAAAAATGACCGACACAGCCAGATTTGCTGCATCAAGTGATTTGCTGCATCAAGTGATTTGCTGCATCAAGTGATGCTGCAAATCTGGCTGTGACGGTCCCACCTGATGACGGAGACTTGTGTTGCCTCCGAAACGTCGTGATTTTTATTCTATTTTTATTAATTTTAATTTCATTTTTTATCTACGTGACTTTACCGAAATAACTAAGAGTATGAATCCTTGCAGTCACGAAAGCTTCAAACCTCGGTGACCTCCCTTTGTTGCCCACGATGACAAACGACGCCGTGGGCCGCCACCGCCCCGCGTCGTCCACTTCCCTGTGACGGCGCTGGGAGCGACGCTTGAGCAGAATTGGTGCCTACTTTGTTAAAAAAAGAGCATTTGAGGACTTCAAAAGCACGTGGCAGGTTCTGACAATTCGGGAAATGGCAGTATCTATATCCACAGGCGTCGCTGATTCGAGCAACGAAGCAGTCTGTTGTGACCGCGCTGTCAAATTTTGCTCTCTCTTTTTTTCGTCAACTAATTTTAAAGAGTGTTTTGCAAAAACTACTACAGCAATGCCTCAGGGGTTTGCCAGTAATACAACGACGCTATTAAAGCCAGTGGTCTTATTGCTCATTGTGATTGCACGTAAACATGTCCAACGTGATCTCGTCATTCTCACAATATTTGGCTATTCAGCAACATGACCAAGATATCTTTACGTTTTCAGAGGCGAATCGATGGATATGTGCATGCGAAAGTGTGCATGTATAGATGTAACTTTTCTGACACCTCTTGCTTAAAACCCAAAAAGTCACAAGGATCGTGAGGCCCCGCTTTCACGGTCTGTACTCGTACTGAAAATCGAGATCAAGCGAGCTTTTGCCCTTCTGCTCCACGGGAGGTTTCTGTCCTCCCTGAGCTCGCCTTCGGATACCTGCGTTACCGTTTGACAGGTTGACCGCCCCAGTCAAACTCCCCACCAGACATTGTCCCCGGAGCGGGTCGGATGCGGCATTCCGCACCGGGCAAGAGTCCACCCGGCTATGAGAGGCCAACCGAAGATCCGGGCGCAACGGTATCGTCGCGTCTAGGAGGGATTCGGACTTAGAGACGTTCAGTCACAATCCCTCAGATGGTAGCGTCGCACCGTTGGCTCCAAGCGCACGTGCCAAATGTCTGAACCTGTGGTTCCTCTCGTACTGAGCAGGATTACTAATGCGACGACACAGCATCAGTAGGGTAGAACTATCTTCTTGGTTCTTTCGGTAAAGTCACGTAGAAGGGAAGTAATACAATAATAAAAATAAAACATAATAAAATAATTCTCACGACGTTTCGGCCACAACGCAAGCAGCCGTCCTCAGGTGAAACCAGGTCTGTCGAGGCGACAGAGTCTGAATGAAAAAGCACACGAGCTTGGAGCATATATATATATATAAGCTGGGCGCCTTGACAAAGGGGTGAGAACTAACCTGTCTCACGACGGTCTAAACCCAGCTCACGTTCCCTATTAGTGGGCGAACAATCCAACGTTTGGTGAACTCTGCTTCACAATGATAGGAAGAGCCGACATCGAAGGATCAAAAAGCGACGTTGCTATGAATGCTTGGCCGCCACAAGCCAGTTATCTCTGTGGTGGTCCGGCAAAAACCACCCCCTACCTCCTCGTGGTGCCGGGCGGCAACGCTGTGGTGGGCAGTGCCGTGGGGGGAGGGCCAATTTAAATTGGACTTCCCCCTCATGGCGTTTGTAACCACCACAGCGGCCAAATGGGGGCTCTAGACGGGTGTTCTGCCCCCCCCCCCCCCCCCCAAAATCAAACATGCTTCAAATCGCTTAAACTATTGTCATTGTAGTGCGTATTTAATGTGCCGCTCCACTCTGATGTTCTAGGAGAAGGCATTTTTCAAAAAGTCTATTTAATTGAGTAGAACGTGTTGTCTATATTTATTCAAAGTTGCGCATTTTGATGTGACGTCACATTTCTCACCCCCCCTCCCCTCCTCGTCACACATCGTCACAAATGTCTGACCCACCCCCCCCCAGGTGCGTGACGTCATTTATGGACGGCCCCTAAGCATTTATGAAGGCAGGTACGGCACACGCCCGGCAACCTTTGTCTCCCTAGTGGCGATGTTTACACACTGCACCAGGTACTCATTTGAGGTTGAGTCCACCTGGGAGAGGCTCGAGGACTGGTTCAGATAATCATCACCGGTGTTGGCCGTGAGCGGGAATTGAACTCGGGACAACTAATACGCGCACGCATCGTTTAACAGGCAAACTTGAATGCAGAATTGGAAAAGCTGCTTCACTCGGAAATCTTAAGGTACGTCATAAGTACACCGTCCTCTGGTCTAACACGGTTTGAGACTAGGCTCAAAAGAAAGCTGTCTCTGGTGTGGACCAATTAGTTTCAAGGACAATGCATCAAATTATCAGAGTACTTTTTTATTTGCATTCTGGCCACAAGTATTGTGGCTAATGCAGACATGATGCCTTGTAAAAGGTTTCAGTTTGGTGTTTTAACATCTTAACACCTGTTTTGTTGTCAGATAAAAGGGGAAAATCTATTCTTATACACCGCAAAGGTTGTGTTAAAGGTGAAATCAAGCAACGAACGCTGGAAAAGGGCCATCATGAAACTCTTGCGCAAGGGTGAATAGACATGGAGGCCTGTGGAGACAAGACAGTTGTTTGACAGAAAGAAGATTAACAATGTGAATAATGCGAAACAAAATAGTGCAGAACCGAACACAATGAGTTTCACACAACACACAGAAACATGTTAACGGCCCTTGTGCATTATGCAAAACACATTTACCATTTTCCCGAATGCACTTGCAATTTTCTCAGAAAAAGCTTATCGTTTTTGCATAATGCACAAGTGCTGAGTGGTTTGTAAAGAAAAAAAATTCTAGAAATAGGATGTAGAGGATGACTGTTGAGTTATTGAACTGATGCCCTTTAGAATAGCAGTGTTGACCTAAAATAACATGGATGCGCTTGCATTGTTTATGGGAATGCTGATTGAGGAGAGATGGACAAGAGGGGCGTAGGGAGATTTTGAAGCCTCAAGGTTTTGATATCAGAGGGTATGGACTTCTAGGGGAGGACACCTAAAAGGGCCTGGCAAGCTCTGTGTGGGAGCAGGAGGAGCACGTGGCCATGAATACGATCTTGGTTTAGGTTCAGAATTCCTTTGAGAAAGAGACTTTTTTGTTTCAATTGCCTCGGACCTACTTTCAATAAAAGTCTTTCTATCTACATATGAAGGGGTGGCTTCTCTGAAGAATGTGCCTTCAACTGGTCCTGTGATGACTGTGATGGAGTCTGGTGCAGGAGCTTGTTCGCTGACATCACAGAGTTGTGCAGCATTGCCAAAGTAGTCGTGATATTTGTGTGCAAAGCTTTAAACAGGAAATCTACAGGGGGATACGTACATTCCCAAAAACTCGCACTTTTTCTGAAACAAAATACATGTGTTTACTTGAATAAGCTGCTTAGTACGAAGTGGGTTTCAGGTCAGGTCTCATTTTAAAATTAAACGTTTAGCCCCGATGGACGTTCAACCTGTTTAAACAAAGGTTCATCTATTTCAATTTAAAGCTTTCGTGACTGCAGGGATTCATCTTCTTGGTTCTTTCGGTAAAGTCACGTAGAAGGGAAGTAATACAATAATAAAAATAAAACATAATAAAATAATTCTCACGACGTTTCGGCTACAACGCAAGCAGCCGTCTTCAGGTGAAGAATGAGACACTGCTAAGCTTGGAGCTTATATATAAGCTGGGTTGGAGGTGGAAGAAGAGCGCCTTGACAAAAGAATTTGTATATCAAGGCGCTCTTCTTCCACCTACAACCCAGCTTATATATAAGTATCTCATTCTTCGCCTGAAGACGGCTGCTTGGGTTGTAGCCGAAACGTCGTGAGAATTATTTTATTATGTTTTATTTTTATTATTTTATTACTTCCCTTCTACGTGACTTTACCGAAAGAGCCAAGAAGAGGTTTATCTATCTGTAAAGACGACTTGACACACTTTTCTTGAGATGGCTCTTTATTAAAGACACGTTCACATGACACAGGCGGAGATCCCACTGCAACAGCCCCGAGTTACCCGCGCATCTCCCTTACATATGAACCTTCTCGCTGATTCTGGACGCTTACTCCACCGGCATACTCTACCGTCCTCTTCCGTCACCTGACCACGCTCCCTTCTCGATTATTCCCGAAGTCACCAGTCCCTTCGCACTCACAGCTGACACCCGTGCCATTACCTCCCGTGGCCACTAGTGCATTCGCACTCACAGCTGACACCCCTGTAATTACCTCCGGTGGTCACTAGTGCACTCACACCGCATGTAGACTCTACTGTCATTACATACAGTATTTATAAAGCTGTGGGGTTGTGGATTCAGTAAAGGTGTGCTGTAGAGGGGCCTAGGGCCCTGAAAAGATGCAATTAGACATATGTAGGCAGAAACTGTGACAGGAGTCATTGCACGGGCTGCTTAGTAATGTCGCAAAGTTGTACAGCATTGTTCACGACACATATTTGTAGTTTCTGCATTGTTGCAGCCAGACACCGTTGATGATGTTTAAATAACTACGGCGACGAATGCTGTGTGTGTGTCATATGGTGCGAAAGAAGTTACACATACATATATACGCTTTATATGGGAAGCTTACAGGAGAATAGAACTTACAAAAATACACAATTTGGAAGAGTAGGCTCGCTGTAACATCATTGACAAAATTGTCTATAGGTTCCCAAACCCACACACCAATGCTCCCACTAGAGAATGGGATGTGGCTGCAGACAGCTGTGTTTTGATTTTAGTTGACAGATCACTAAAATATATATGTGTATTTAACTTTATCTCTCCGATCCAGATGAAGCTTCCTGTGCAGCGAGTTGAATGGGTATCACACCTATCACCCGTGACTGCACAAATTTGCCGCGTCAAATTTGGCAGTTCCCCCATTGAGAATTGGTTTTAAAAATCAGCTCCCATACGTATTTTGAATTGCTTTCATTTCTCTGTTTATCTTTTTTTGGTCATTGAAAATATTGAAAATAAAATTAAGTGGTCTATCATTTTAAGTGGTCTATCATTTATATATGACCACAATCAGCAAATATATGGTGAACGTTTTCTCCATTTATATATTCATGCTTTTATTTCTCCAATACAACTTTCAAAAAGCATCTTCTAATGCTCTGTGGTTGTGAATAATTTTGATGAAAACGTGTTTCCTTGTCCGACTCAGCTTCTAATATTACATTTAGTTTATTTCTCAATGCGATTTTTGTTTAACCACTTGGGTTTTTTTTGTTTGGATGACTGAATCAGTTTTCGCTGAGTCAAATGCCTTGCCAGAGTTCAAAACGGATAGCCGTAATGGTACTAGATATTATCAATTGATTTTCAGAATCTGATCGATAGCATTATGGTGGAGAACACCTTCTTAAATCTGGCTGACTCACGCTGTTGGTTGCCCTCTAATCTTTCCATTATTCTGTTCCCAGCAAACTTCGTAAAATATGTATATGCGTTATGGGTCTGTAATTATTAAAGTATTTTTTCATCACCCTGTTTGAAAAGAGGAATGAAGCATCATTCCACGTTTGAAGTATTTTCTTTTTGTAGCCCCGGGTATACACAATCTGCTGCGTTTTCCCTTTTACGTTCCCCTCCAACAATAATTTGTCTTTTTTATGCACTTGCAATTCCGGCTTAAACTGGATAAGGATCCCATTGCACTCCCGGTACGCTTTATACGACCAGGGCATGTGTCTTGGTGGAGCAATATCGGCCCCGTGTCAACAGAGCTCGATGCAGGCATCCTCCTGGGTGTCGTATTCTGCACCTTAAGCCCCTCGTTTAAGCTGCTGGAAAGCCCAGTGGCCAGCGCCGTCATCTCCAGAGGGGCTCGGGCTGAAACACCGAAGCCCATGACTTGTTCAGCAAGAGTAAGCCACGGTGCCATCCTGCACCATGACTGTAATCCAAGTCGCATGTAAGAATACAATACATTGCTTACGTTTGCTTCGTCCTCCTGTTCATCCCATACTCGCCCTTTTCTTGCTTTTATATTGCAATCCTCAATAATAACTAGGAGCTCATAAAATTCCGTTTCGAGATTTACGACGCTGGGACCTGTTGTTTTTGAAAATACCGATATATGTTGTAAAATATAAAATCCGCAAATGAGTTGTAGAGGGTAAAACACACTCATTGTCACGTGGTAGAAAATGTATCAAGGTCAACGTTATAAACTAGAGAGTGATTTTAACTGCCATCACCTGGTTAACAGCGACATTTAATTACATTGAAAAGAACAGTTTATTTGTTTGTATAATGCGTTATATAAATATGATAATTTACAGAGTGCCAGCCCGTATTAAGGCTAACGACAATTTTATTTAAACCTGTGAAAAGAACATTGCGTATCTACATATGGTTACAATTCAGGCAGCGGATTGAGCTTAAGTATAAATAGCTTTTCAGCAATGAATATTGATAGTTTCATCAAGATTCATGAACGTGTTCTTAAAACACCAGTGCCTCCATTTCAGAGTGCCTGTCAGTCAAGTTGGTGTCCATGCCTTCGCTTCGCAGCAGACATCGTCGTAGTGTGTTGAGAATTCATTAATTTACTCTTTTGTCTCCATTTGTTTTCGTGCCAACGTTTCACATTGTGTGGAAATCTTTTTTTTTAAACTTCCATTTAGAAAGCATCTCATTAGCTTCTTTATTACATTGATTAATTGTTACGTTAATTACCGTTATTGTTTTATTACTACAGTAGTGTCATAGTAATTCATTAAAATACAATATAGTATCGGACTAAATTTCGATTTAAAGCTTTCGTGACTGCAGGGATTAATCTTAAGACGCTGTCTCCCCGACAGACCTGGTCTTCACCTGAGGACGGCTGCTTGCGTTGTGGCCGAAACGTCGTGAGAATTATTTTATTAAGTTTTATTTTTATTATTTTATTACTTCCCTTCTACGTGACTTTACCGAAAGAACCATGAAGATAGTATCGGACTGTTTTGATTTGGTACCCAGTTTATTCATTATTACATTTTTTCTCCCAGTATATCTTGCGAAAGAGACTCATTATTTTTATTGGCTTCAACTTGGTAAAAAAAATAAACTAGATCTGTATTCTCATTTTTATGGATCTATCAGTGATAACAGCATTACAATAGTGGCGACAATATGCATTGAAGAAATATCCATGTATTGATTACAATTGATTCTTTGGAGGTGGCCGGGTGGCACAGAGGTCAGAGCACTCAGCTGACGCTGCTTCGATCGAATCCAGTGTTCATTTCCAGGCAGCCATCTGTGATTCAATCAGCCTTCCAAGTGGCACGAGTTGATGGTCTAAGCTTGGTCACCGATGACTCTAATACAGCAAAATAGAATCACACTAAAGGTAGTTTATCATTTAAATGTCCAGGTCTGAGAAGTAAAGTTCTCAGTTCGACTGTCATGAAACACTATTTATACCCCTGCTGTATAAAGTAATAATAATAAGGCCGCTTGAAAGAGTTTTCAAAAGAGGTCTTACGAAAAATCGTTTCCACTGCCGCATTCTGCCAAACATAATATTATTTATCTCATGATGCCAACAGCACAATTGGATCTTTTTGTGTTTTAAGATAAAACCAAAATCTACCAATTTGAATTCGTCCACTCAGAATAGAGAGTGAAAATATTGAGAATCTATTATTGACGATGAATGGAAGCTATATAATAAATAACATACGAATATAAAATGTAGGAAAATTGGGGGAAATTATATGAACAATAGTAAACATAAACCAAAACACAACACAAACTCTTCTCTTTGTGAGAATTGTATTGTATTATGTTTATTTTTATTATTTTATTATTTCCCTTCTACGTGACTTTACCGAAAGAACCAAGAAGATGACTCCCTGCAATCACGAAAGCTTTAAATCGAAATACAACATAAACTATACAAATGAAACAGAAAGAATGCGACTAAAACTCTGAATCTTGAATCAATTATGATAATTTCTTAGAATCGCTGGGGGGCAAAATTATCCTTTGGCTAAGCAGTAGCACAGTCAGCATTAAACAATGAGTTTGTGATGGGTCACCAAACCCTGCAGCAATCGCAAGAAAACATTACATTTGTCATATTTCATAAATGCATGCATCAGATTGTTCATACCATCATTAAACATTTGGTCGAGGTCGAGATGGTGACAAGTCTAAGCCGCAGTTGGGGACCCAGCTCCCTGCTATTCCGGAAATGTTGCTCAAAGGGCATGTGTCTACCCAGACAAACCTTGGCCTCATCATCATCATCACGGCCCATGGATGGAGGAGAGCCCGTAGGCGGCCGCTGCACATTTCACAATATGTTTCCACTTTCCTCTGGCTTGTGCCAAGTTTCTTCCCTTCCGCTGCTGGCCTCTTCAACAAGGCCAAGGGCTCACACTGACTTTAACACTTTATCAGCACAATGATACCTTGCCATTTTTTCACTATGTTACCCTATTTGTATTTTAGTATTTTTATATTGTATTTTTTTATTTTTTTATTGTATATTATAGCTATTTTATATGTTATATTTTATTTTATTCAAAAAAATTACATACTTTAGCCCCTTAGTATTAGTTAGTCTTTGTACCTTAAGTATAGTTAGACATGTACACCACTTATTTAAGATTTAAGATTCCAATATGTTGAATGTATGCACCTTCCTGCCAAAGTACATTTCTTGTCTGTGCGAACTTTCATGGCGAATAAAACCCTTTTTGATTCTGATTCTGGTGAGCATCTTTCTGACACCAGTGTCTTATGATGTCTTCGTAAAGCCATTCTCTGTTAGGTCTTCCTCTATCTAGATTTGAAGTTTTCGTGACTGCAGGGATCCATACTCTTTGGTTCTTTCGGTAAAGTCACGTAGGTATAAAATAAATAAATAAATACTATTAAATCATGTGATTTAATTAAATCATGTGATTTAATTTATTTTATACCTACGTGACTTTACCGAAAGAACCACAGAGTATTCCTATCCTTCAGGTTCCTTAACTTTTCCAAACAACCCACTCGTAATGATCATGTTGTTGTCCATCCTGCATATCTGTCCAAACAGTGCCAGTTTCCTTCTTATCACTGCCTGCATCATCAGGTTGTCGCCCTTTTTCTTACTTCTACGTTGGTGACTCTTTGGGTCAAGTTAAGATGCAGTATCCTACGATAGCAATACATTTCGAATGCCAATATCTTCTCTCTGTTGGTCTTTTTCAATGTCCAAATCTCGCAATGTCCAACCTTGACCTAAAAGCCAAAAAACAACACGACACTCAAACATTTGTAGAAAAAGCCTCGCCTTTACCTGGCCAAACACATAATGTGAATGGCAGTAGCACTGTTAAAAAATAACATTTTCAGACCAATTTCATTCAAACATCCTCATTGCCATCATCGTTTGTTTCTTGAAATCATATCTCACAAAAGTATAATACAAAACACGAAGCGAGTTCAGTAATTGTGCATTTCATGAGAAATCTGAACGTGTAATATCTCATGTACAATTCTACGCAACGATTTAGGGGAATAAAAACAAGCTCACGTTCAACAAGATACTGTATACATGAGAGCAATGCATCTCGCATACCGTACGCAAATTAAAGCGGTCGCGATTATTTGGGACACAAGACACTGCACCATCGTGTTACTCATGTTGTTGGGCTTATTTTCAAGCTGCGCACTTTAATATTAACTGATCGACATCTAGGGTTAGGCTGCTTTATAGGGCAGGAAAATACATCAATTAGAGTCACTGCACGAATATATTTTTAAATGTGATGTGTGGACATGTATAGGAAGTTGAAGCCTGGAGCTTGATTGATCCCCCAGTCCTTTGGCTACCGACTGCCCTAATTCCTTTTGACTCAGTCACTGACATTGTCTGTCCTTGAACCCACTCTCTTAGGCTCTCCCCACTCTCAATGTCTCACCTAATGCACTCACAACCGTATTTAATCCGACGATAAACACACGGAAGTTGGAAAAAAAATTTAAACCCATTCATACTTTGGTTTCCACTCTCACCAGCGATTTACAATTGCCCGATAGAGTGGCAGGTTCACAGGAGTTTGTTCATCGTCATCGGTCATGATCTATTCACTGTTGGATGAGAATGTCAATAAGCTGTCACAAACTTTCCCGGTTTGGCGATTCGACGATCCTTCTAGCTCCTGCACATGAGCTGATTTCATTGCTCCTTCTCCACAGGGGACGTCCTCTTTGGTCGGATCCCTCCACTGCCCCTGCGTGCCCCGACTGGACATCGGTGAAAAAGAGCTTTATAGCTCATCGTATTTCTCCTGCAGTATAAATACACATTCTGATTCTGATTGGCTGCTACTCGATTGTTGATCTCAACCACCAGCCATCATCCCTTCAAACGTGTCCTGCCAAAGCAGTCAATGCAATGCCTCTTGCATTCGTTCGTTAATACACGTGGTCTATTTATGAGTGAAGGTATTTAAATGTCCGTACGAGATTTGGGACAATTATTGCAATATTAATTGGTGCAAATATGCTTAAATAGTTTGTCTCATAGCCACTCTCCCTTCTCAACACACCCGAGCCACATGTTTAAATTTTAGCAACTTAACTCATATTTTAAATGCCCGCTTAGGGGGTGAAGCTAATGCTGTGCCCAGACGTTTCCTTCAATGTATAACACTTTTTTGCATTTTTGGGTTCATTTCTTTTTTTAAAGGAAAACATTCCGAGCAATCTACCTCCATGTGGTCCGAGACCTCCACACAATCTTCTGCACCTCCGAGACACGGGTAGGGCACCATACATCGCTCAGAAGCTGCCCAACTGCGGTGACGTCGGCTAATATTTCAGCTTCACGTTGCACACTGATGCACATCTGTAGGCGTGATGCACGTGGGATATGAGTTCACGGCGGTGGCATTTGTTTTGTTGCGGCAATTAGAGCGGCATTGTGTCTGGTCATGCGTACTGCCTCCCTTGAGAGTCCAAAGCAGTAACTTCTCCCGTGGCATTCATGTGCGGCGAGTGTAACTCCACTGAGCATTACCACACACTCTTACAGCCCTCCTTGACTCACCATTACCACTGTCAAAAAATTCACCATTATGACTCACTCAACACGCAGTTTTACGACTCACTTATTCACCACTCGTCCGTACCAATCACTCACCACTCACCCTTGTCTAAAACTCACGATAAATGTTTTACATATCAATCACTCACCCCTACCAAGCATTCACCACTCACCATAATGACTCCGTCACTCACCACTTTTGATTGTGACTCGCTCACTCACCACTCACCCTTAGCAATGGTCCCATTGCCAACGTTAAGTGTGCCTGGCTCCTAACTGTTTTACACGGGGTGTGTTTGTACAAATTCGCTTTGTCAATCTAATAATTCAATTGGGACCAAAAAATAGATTGGGCCAAAATAGCTAAGCCATGCTGACTGCACACGGCGCACACTGTACAGTCAGCATGGCTGTCGTTAAAGAAAACAAATCAATGCAATGCAATATCTGAGCATTTTCTTAACCGTAATTAGTTTTTTGGGCAAATTGTCATTCATATTCTTAGGTTTTTTCGGTAAAGTTACCTACGTGACTTTACCGAAAAAAACTAAGAATATGAATCCTTGCAGTCACGAAAGCTTCAAATCTAGAAAAAATTGTCATTCCATTAATTTTGCCTTGGTTTGTACAGAAATCTTACCTTTTTGTTTCTTCCAAAAGAGTTAGCGACAATTACCCCAAAAAAAACAAAGCATCGCAGGAAAGCAATTAAACAAAGGCTACCTTACAGAAACACCGATCAAAAAAATCTTCATTGAGTTTTTTTGGTGTAATGCTACTATTTATCTCATGACAAATTGCATCCAATTTACAGTTTCGCTCCGTGTGTCTGCTTGGCGTTACCGGCTCAATTACCCTGGGATCTGGAGATTTATATCCCAGCTTGATCTTTTAAATTTTAGACGTCGACACGTCTCGACAGCCTCCCACGAGTTGACTCACACAGAAATGAGTTTTGGCCCTGGCCCTCATCCATTGCTGGAGGGCATGGCTGCATTGGTACAGCTTATCTGTACAAACAATTGCAAAGCAAACATATATCATTCGCGTTGGATGAGTAAGTTTAAAATTGCATCGTTAATGATGATTTTTTTTTATGTCTTCGAAGTTTCAAGTCCATCTCAAGCACATTAAAACGTAAAACTATATTCCAATTATTAGTTCTATGCAAATCACCTTCCCATCTTGTGATCTAAAACATCACATTTAGAAACAGGTTCCCACCCAATTGTGACCACTTCGAGCGGGATATCTGTGGTTTCACACCTCGATGAGAGACCAGTACAATTCAAAGTCGTGATGTAAATCCGTTCCTATTTTTTGAAATAAAATAGGAGGGCAAATTTTAATGCTATCTTGACAAAATTTTACAACATTCCAAAGATAATTTTCATTTAAACACCCATTGCAGCCCACTTGGGCTCTGTTGCCTCAGAGTGAATTTTTACGTGTATATAAAAACAAATTCAGCATTTGGAAGTATAGGCACACAGTAGAAGTACACAGAGAAAGAAACTCTGAGCAGCTGGGCCAGTGCCATAATGGGGAATTTGGCTTAGAAGAAGAACCATTTAATAAGTGTGTTTCGCTCCATTTGTCTTGTTTTTAATAAGTTTAAGGAGTGGGCCTGTCACTTTCTCTCAGTTAACTGCAACACCTCCTCCATATTAGCAAGGGTCTCTGGGGAGGTAGTCCTGAACCTCAACCATATCCATTGGCCTTGGGAGGAGAGGCGGACAATACCAACCGCAGCGATGATTACATTTTCGATTGTAACTTTTGTCAGCTAGCCATGACCAGGCTATTGTGAGTTTGAAGGCCATCCTAGGTGGGCGCCCACCACTGAAGTGGAAGAATGGCAGGCACATCTTACAAATGATAAGCTGATGGCCAGTGGACAGATCAACTCTGCAGTAGGTCCTGGTGTCAAGGACATGGGCCCGTATCTGCTGTGCTGTCACTTTATAGTGCAGCAGATGTTCTTGCTTGGAACCGGCATGCATCCATGATGTTGTGTTGATGTGCTGATGCCAAAACCGCGTGTTTGTAATTACAAGCCCATGAAATGCACATGCGTCTAGCAGCCTCCAAACGTTGTTATTTCGCCATCGAATCGGCCATTCCTCACCTCCTGATGGTGGGGAGGCGAGCCCACTGGAACTTCGGAGTCACAGCTTCCCACACCTCACAGCCACATTCGCATGCACCCTTCATTCTTTTGTTCAGAAGAACAACGACTTCCTGTTGTTTGGCAGTTGCCTGCCCCGGGTGCAAAACTATCCACCCCGATAGTGACTGTAGTCACCACCAGCCCACCGGACCTCCTGTTTTGCACAGAGATCCAGGTGGTATCTGTCCAGCTCCTGATAGAGGAGTGGCAAGCTCTCCTCTGCAGTGGCCGTTGAGACATTCCACAAGGCCACGACAAGTGGTTTTCTGCTATTTTTTAAATCCTTTATATTAAGTTCGCGTGCTTGCTTGCTTGCTTAGGACCGTGCAAATCTTTCGGTCGTTTTTTAACCCACTTCCCGTGATCCAATCGAGCTGACATTTTCCACACAGACTCGTTGTGCCAGACAATTATTGTTCGTGAAAAAAAAATTCCCTAAATTTTACACTTTTTAGGCAAAAAAAATGTATTTTACATATATTCAAATAGAACTAATTCATGGCTTTGGCTGAACGTCAGAGTGTAAGAGCCAAGAGCGTAACCCCTCCACAGGCCGTGGCGGAGTAGCGCAGTTGGTAGCGCCCTCGCTTCCCATGCCAAAGGTCGCGGGATCGATACCCGCGTCCTCCACAGGCGAATATATTTTTAAATCATTTATATTAAGTTCGCTGCCACGCATATAAAGGATTTATAGTGAAAAACTTTGTTTTTACGGGTTATACTTATTGTATGTGTGTTGAACCTCTTTCGCACCGTACATAGCTGACCATGCGACTCGGAGTTGCGGTGTTCATTTCGAGGGAACACCGAGGGACGGGGTTCAGTCTTTTGGTTCGGCCAAACGGGATTTGGCGGGGCATGTGGCACAAGCTTAGTTTGATCTTTTACACGTGGTTTTGTGGTCATTTAATTGGAGGTGGAGGGGGTCACCAACCCCTCGCACCCTCCCAGAACCTCCGTTGGACATTGTGGTGGCTGCTAGCGCCATGAGGGTAGCAGCTGATTAGTATCACCCTTCCCCTCAATGGCATTGCTCACAGCGTTATCGACTGGTAACCACCAAGGCGGTGGGGGTTGTTTTGTCAGTATATATGTAAAGTATGAATTTGGCGGGAGACGACTTCGCGGGTTGCACACCTCTTTATTAACGTCAACTTCTCTTTACACGGGTGGCTAAGTACAGCCTGACACACAAGGCTCCCTAACTTCTCTTCACACGGGTGGCTAAGTACAGCCTGACACACAGAGCTCCCTAGGCTACACCCTCACGGGCTCTTACGCCCCGTAGCTCTCGGAACCCACCTAACCGGGGTATCCGTCTCGACTCTGGGTCCCACAGCCTCGTCCCACATGGACGTCAGACCACGGGTCCCACAGCCTCGCCTCCGAACCACACAGCGTCCTGGCCTTTATAAGGACCGCGGGACCAGGGGTTTCGGGGCCCTATCTCTTCAGCTTCGTCTTCGATCTTCAACTGGTTATCAACTCCCCGAGTGCTCCCTCGCGTCCTCCTTTATATCCCTAAATGCGGACGTCGTTGAGAGCACCCACCCCAGTTGGCCAATCACTGCGTACTCCCTACGATCCTCTTTCCCACATGATGTCAGCGCGCACAACCACGCAGCTCGCGCCGCCCCGTGATCCATCACTGTCGGCGCGTGTCAACACCCCCCCTCTTGACGTAACCACGCCCGGCGCGCTCATACGCACGCCGCCCCTTTTGTCAGCACGTACCACCACTACATATACATACAAAGACAAAGATCCCCCATATAGCCTTAACAGACTGTAGGGGCAAGTGCTGTTAGCGAGCACCTATGAAGGCCGCAACGGCACACGAGGGGGTGGGTGGCCAGCACCACGCCCGACCGCCTTTGTCTCCCTAGTGGTGATGTTTACACACCGCACCAGGTACTCATTTGAGGCTGAGTCGACCTAGGGGAGGCCCAGGACCGGTTCCAATAATCGTCACTGGTGTTGGCCGTGAGCGGGAATCGAACTCGGGTCACCGGGTTCATAGCGCAGCGTGCTAACCGCTACATTATCGCTCCCCACATATACATACATACATATATGCACACGTGTCATTTAGGATTTGGGCACAGATTCACTTAACAAATTGTTTTCACGGACAATCCATTTTGGTATAAATATTTGTAATCGCTGACATTAAACAACCATCGGCTACATTTTCTAACGCATGTTTTGGCCTTTTCTATGTACAAGTTTACGTTAGCTGCAAGCACACGTCATATAATTAAGAGCCACCTAGCTCAATGCTAACCACGTCGAATCTGCAGCGTAGAGGGACCCACTGTGGCGATTGATGTAAATCCGGAGGCTTTGCTGCATAACCGATCTCGATTTATACAAAACAAAAGAATGTTGGGTACAAGGCCACGCACCATCAATATTCACTCACCATGGTGTGTTTTAACAAGAGCTTACGAGGGTGCCCCGAAGGTAATGATGTTACTTATAATAGCTGCGCTCACGCCTTGATCTGGGACATTTTGACCTGGAAATCAGTGTGAAATGAGGCCATGTAATTCAGGCCCAGGCTCTTAAAACGCTGTCAACATCGTGACAACAATGCAACGGATACCCCTTTGGTGTCGACGGACTGCGCGGACAGGCACATTGCACATTGCCCGCCGGTTCATTGCGTTCAAAGAAGGCTCTCTCTCTATATAACGTTAAAAAAAGAAAAATGAATAAATAGGAAAATGGGGGGGGGGGGACACGTGCAAATAATAAAGAATGTGCAAGACCTCAAGAGGTTTTTCACAGCTCCGGATACTCACTTGTGATAAATATTAGAGATCATAGCATTGGTCAGAACACCCACGGCGGTGTGTGTAGCAGTGCTCCGTGTCACACGCGCATCAAACCTCCTGCTCGCTTGACCATTTTTTTTTTGTTCTATCAATCTGCGAGACCATCACACGATGACCCGTAGACATTCTTTTTTCTTTTCCCCGAGAAGCACTTTAACCGACAGAGAGCGAAACTTTACATTGCCCCAGTTCATGCGAAGGATAGAGCCGACTCAGTAGTATTGCTCAAGCTAATGCTCTCTCTCTCTCTGACCCATTTTCCACTCATTAATAACTTAAGTGGCTCTGCTGCTGGGGCGTAGGTGTCAGAAAAGAAGGCTGTGCATCCGCGGTCATTGAAACGCCGTGTTGCAACTAGAAAACAAATTCGCAACTTAAACAGTGACCGGACGAGAGCCGCACACTCGTCATTGGCCCCGCTGCTGAATGCCAGCTCTTAAAATATAAAATGATTAAACATTTTACTAAATTTAACCCTCGTTTTAGGTCATATTCGTCGTAGGTGGCCACTCAGCGAGCCATTTTCTCTCACTTAACATTTTAAGTGGGTTGGTGCTTCCTCGTTTCATGTCTTATTCCTCTTCAGTCGATTTTCTGGACTTACGAAATACGGCGTTTGATTCGTCGTACAAATGAGATTAAACCTCGCGATGAATCCAAACCGGTCCGGCTCGTGGATGTGGCACTTGCAAGACCCCAGGGTTCGTTGTTTTATTTTTACTCAAAGCAATGCCCGATACCTGTCAATGCTACTTCCCCTGTTTATCGCAGCGTGCCGCATTGCCATTTGTAGCTTTCAGTCTTGCTCATTCTTAAAGCAGAGCTATTTACAAAAATACATGTGGGTTTATATGCGAAGGGTGGGCTTTTTGTTGTTGTTGTTGTTATTGACCTACCGCATTGATAATCTTTCCTCATGAATTCATTTACACAATTGAACCAGACTTAAAGAATCACAGGTTTATGAGTGTCACTGTGATGTTAAAGCCTTACGTCAAAGGCACTCAGCTTTTGATTCCAGCTCTATTTATTTCTCTCGGACGGGTTCCATCTTTTGGCTGCCACTCTATTGCTTATTTCTGACCATCGCCCATCATCCCGACGAATGACGTTCTTCACTAAAGAAGAAAAAGCTCTTCTGCCGTGGTTGTCTGCCTGCCAAGTCGCCCTTGAAAAAGAGCAGTGTCGCTCAACTGGCTTCACTGGGGAAATACACGTGTGACTTCTGACATATCCTGCCAACCCCTAATTTTATTGATAGTTTGAATTATCCATAATAGAGGTGTTTGGGTTAGATCGCGTAAATATATAAATGTGTCGTTAAAACTCGCCACCACCCGACACAGCCAACTAGTAAGGGTTGTCACGTAAACAGAACGTGGCCAATTCGTCACTAGTACAGCACACCGGTGTGTTGGAGAGCCAAGCCACAACATTTACAATTTGAGTACGACGTTTCGCCAGTAATTGCAACTAGCTTCATCAGGCAACAGCCAGATTTGTGGAGAAGTCCACCTGTTTCGTTCCTTATATAGAGGCGTAGATGTGGTGACCACGCTTCTCTGCTCTTGCACAATGTGGGGCTGGGAGGGATTACATGATGCATGTGCATTATGCGAGCCCTTTGAACTTGTCCTTCCTGTCTATTGTGTTTATTAAAATAGCCCTACCAACGGTAATCCCTATTGAAGTACGCTGCCCTTTGTAGGCATGCATTTAAATAATGTTTTATTTGATGATTCGCTTCCACACAGCACTAAGGCGGTAGCTATCCGAACGGTTAAAGTTATTTTTATTTCTTTCAATTTCGATATTCTCTAATTAGTCTTGGCCAGTAGTAGCTAGTATTGCACGAAACTTCAACATTATCAAAATAAATTGAGTGTCCTTGTTGGCACGCGTGTTCTGCTACTGCTGACAGTTGTATTAGTGAGAATTTAATATTTCTCTGATGTTATTTTAGTCTCCTGCTGATCAAAAGCGTGGTCCCCACATCTACACCTCTACATAAAGAACGAAACAGATGGACTTCTCCACAAATCTGGCTGTCGCCTGATAAAGCTAGTTGCAGTTACTGGCGAAACGTCGTACTAAAATTGTAAATGTTGTGGCTTGGCTCTCCAACACACCGGTGTGCTGTACTAGTGACGAATTGGCCACGTTCTGTTTACGTGACCACCCTTACTAGTTGACTGTGTTGGGTGGTGGCGGGTTTTAACGACACATTTATATATTAACGCGATCTAACCCAAAAAAAACCCTCTATTATGGATGATATTGGTCGCGAAAGCCTACGTGTTAAGTTTGAATTATGTATACAAATATATATTTATATATACATATACTGGTTATACAGGATATATACATCTTCTTGGTTATTTCGGTAGAGTCACGTACCCAATATTCTTGAATAACATTTTTAGGTTGCAACTACATTTGGCGTCTCCATACACATATTGTTCTTGTATTGTGGTCAAATGTATTCTGGTACACTGTGAAACCAATGTATGATATGTCAGAATGCAGAGATCGTTTTGTTAATCTCATTACTTGAGACTGTGTGGATGGTATTCTGTGAAGAAAAACCACGTCTCTAGTCAAACATTTTGTTTTTACAAATTGCATTTTACTTGAGATGTAAGATTTGAAAACTCATATGTTCAATGTCTGATAATAAATCACCGAGCAGTGATTCCACTACTTTTAAAGCATTTGCTCTTTGTACACACACAAACATACGCAGGAAAATGAATACGCGTAACGGTGAAGGCTAAAGTAGGACGTTTGCACTCAGTTGAAAAATTATTAAGTGTCGAACCCACATGGAAACTTTGCTGACCTACAAAATCACTGACGCCAAAGACACACCAGGAGGCAATGATGTCATTGCAACGTCAAACACGCACAGGTGATTGAATCAAACACGTAAGCAATGTCCCAGTCTTGCTCTCTCTGCAAAATATATTTCACCTGAAGGTTAAATAAATGTCGTAGTTATACGAAAAGCGTTAACAGCATATTTGCTCGCCGAGACCCACGGAAGCAAACATATTTTTTTAAATAAGAAAACATTTTAATTGGTGAATTTAATCGGGTTAATCACCATTTCCGTTGTAATCAATTTTGTTACGTGAATAAGCTGCTGCACAAAAAGCTTCTTGTAATGAGCTTCAGTTGAAGGTACAATGTGTCATTATTGTCAACGTTCCATAGTGAATTTCAGCGAGGAGGGTGCTGCAGTCAAACTGTTGTCAGTCAGCCAAGGCTGTCCAAGCATCATCATGAAGGTCATCGCCTATACAGCTCTATGTGTACTCGTCACAGAAAAGGGGCCTTGTGGTTTGAATGTCGCCCATTAACACACGCTTACACACATACGCACAAGACAAAGGTCCTCCGAATGGCCTTCAATAGACCGTTTCGGCGAGTGCCATTAGCGAGTAGAACCTATGAACGCGAACACGACACACGAGGGGGTGGTGTGGGCAGATCGCCGACCTTGCCCCCCCCCCAGTAGTGACGTTAATACACTGCACCAATTACACGTGTAAGGCTGAGTTGGCCTGGGGGAGACGGAGGACAGCTTTCTTATCCAGTATTCATCACCAATGTTGGCCGGTAAGTAGGAATAACCACCCCCTGTACACACACAAAAAAAGACAAAGACAAATATCCCCCGTATAGCCTTAACAGACTGTTGGGGCAAGTGCTTTTAGTGAGCACCTATGAACGCCGGTACGGCACACGAGGGGTTGGGTTGCCAACACCACGCCCGACCGTCTTTGTCTCCCCAGTGGTCACGTTTGCACACCGCACCAAGGTACTCATTTGAAGCTGAGTCAACCTAGGCGAGGCCCACGACCGGTTCAGATAATGGTTATTGGTGTTGGCCATGAGCGAAAATTCGAACCCGGGTCTCCGGGTTTGTAGCACAGTGCACTACCCGCTACACTACTACTCCCCACACAGTGCTTACACGCATGCAGAAACAGACGGACTGTATATTCAATTAAATAAATAGCTTAGATGTTATGTGTTAAGCCTCAATGAACTAATTAAATACTATTCTTTGCAACAGCAAAATTGGTACCAAAAAAATGCCAAAGCTGCTCAAATGTAGCGAGACTAAGCTGAGAGTCACACAAATATGAAGTTAATTGAAGTTGAGTGTGCAAAGCATGGACGATTTTCAGGTTCGGCATTATCGTTTGTCACAGTGCGTGACAGAATGGGGATTTACAAAGAGCACAAAACCCAGAGGATGTGGGACGCTTGTGTCCAAAATGACACGCAGAAAGTAAAAATAAACCATGGTAGTTTTCTTTGTATATAAATCAAAATGAACGGATGAGGCACATTCTGCATTCAATTTATGTTTCAGAACAACTATGGACAGAAAATGCTCTGCCTTCTCCCGTAAACCGGTCAGCTGCAGCACCTAACTCCACTGAATTATGTGTGTTTCAATAGCATCTGAATAAAATTGTTAATGAGATCATTAATAATATAATAAATACTGCCATGTACGTAGCAATCTGCACACTGAGCTTGCAATGCAGAGGTTGCCGGTCCGATTAAATCTCGCAGCGTGACGGATGAAGCAATGTTACAAGTTCTTAAATCCCCCCTATCCTTTTGATCGGTAGATCGCGGGTGATGGAGTAAAATGTGGTTATTTCCATCTCTTTCAAGATATCTGGCCAGCGTGGAAGAGAAGACCAAATGCCCTCTGCAAAGGCTCTTTAAAGCTTTCTTTATATGGAGACTCTTCTGACAGAAGTGGAGTTAGCAGGCAATTCCATAGCTGCACCTTCAACTTTTACATCAATGCATGTAACTAATCATCCTCCACAGCCGTGTAAATAACTGCTACAATTTGGGGTGGCAAACCGATTAGATGATGGTTGTTATTCTTATGTTTTCGTCTCATGTGTACAATCCCACTTGTGTCCTGGCATATGATTTGCATGTCATTTGCATTCGACGTGAATTACGGATCCTCACACAGCGTGAATGTATGCGTGCATCATGTACGTATGTATGTTGAACTTCTTTCGCACCGTACGTAGCCAACCGTGCTAATCGGAGGTGCGGGGGAAGGACAACACACTAAACGCAAACAGCAGTAAGTATCTACAGTAATCAATGATGTGATGCGTCATTACACAAGTCTGTACACCGCATATATTACGTGCTCATGTGAGATATATATGATGGAGAGCAGGTTTGGTAAAGAACATCTTGACTTCTCATTTTACTGGATTTTCGACGGAACAGTGGGTTTTTAGAGAGTGAGAAATGTGCTGGCCTCTCAAATGTACCGGCGAAGAGCTGTGTGGGGTTTGGTAGGTCATCGTGCAAAGTGTAGACAGGGTAGACACTGATTCGGTGGAAACATTTTGAGCTTAACTCAAAATATTTAAAATCTTACTGAGATGTATCAACATTTGATCATCCATAAAGTGATGCATTTTTAAAAAAAAAAATGCGTATCGTTTTAAATATCATAATGCACAGCAAGAATTATGTTATCAAATATATTATTCATGAGAAACACACCTAATGCGTTATTCATTTTTGAAAAGAAATGAAACAGACAGTGACAAATTATTTATTTGGGTAAGTTTTTCATCATAAATATCTGGAAGTAGCTTTTACAGTGATATGCAGGAAACCACAATAATACTTCGGTATCTGGCAATACCTCTGTATTAATGCTTCAGTACATTTTTGTTGTAAAATATGTACCGTTATATTCAAGGCCGTAGCCATGGGGTCAACATTGGGGGGGACCAAATCTTCTAGGGGGTCCCCCCCAGAAAAAAAAAATCTAAATTTGAAAACGAATTTCCTGCCTAAATTATTTAAAAATTCACTAACACATTGGATGGACTTTTTATTAATTTTTTACAATAATGTCTAATAGTGTATTGTATTACATTGCTCTGTTTTTTTCTTTTTTACCTTTTCTTGTTTCATTGTATGTAATGGCAGAGATTAGGGATTAATAAAGTACAACCATAACCACAATCATATAGACATAAATCAATTTTATAGCAATATATTGGGGAGGGGGGACATTTTGAGCATATTTTGAATTATAATTACAGCCTTGGTTATATTACCATATGATCATAAGAGCCTGGATATTGCTTGGATGTTGAGACCTACCTGCATAACAGGATTTATGTGTTGTGCAGCAGAGGACAGTGCAGTCAAATTCATTGTTGTACGGCACTGACCTGCGTGGTAAATTTTAGTAAACAACCATCATGACCCACGCGCCCTGGCGAGGCCCTCATCCAGCAGTAGATCGACGAAGGACAATGTCAAGGTCTGATAGCCATGCGATGACTTCAGGAGAGAGTTCGTGTCGTTTCGCCTTTCCTCCATGGAAGGCGGCGCAGGACTGCGATGGTTATTATCACGTGGACTTGATCATTTACGAAGATATACCTGCACCAACTCACCCCGCGTGCGTACGCTGACACCGCCGTTTGGCTCACACACGCTAAACAATTTAGCAGGCGTTGGGTAACGCGATAGCACGGAGGTGTATTTGAGACCGCTGCTGTTGTCGAGTGATTGACTGAGGAAACGGAGCTGCGTGGTGCCAAGATGGGTGGAGAGCCGTGACAAAGTGTCCCGTGACACTGCAACTGCAACTCCGTCTAAACATTTGTTTACTCGTCACCATTGCACGCCGCTTGGCCTTGCTACTAAATTACACAACGTCAAAGAAAAGCCACCTTCCTTTTGGCAGATTGAAAGCATGGGCATGGAATAAAATTGGGCAATGTTTGAAAGCTGTTGTCCGTCGTTGATGGTTTGTGCCATTCCACCCAGCTTTGTATGGCCGGGGGCCTTTGGGTTAAGCATCCTTCGTCACAGCCAGCCACGAGAGCAGAGCACAAACACCACCTCCTCACAACAGCACAGGGTCATGGGATCGTCCCTACCCCCGTGGGTGAGCACCAGGCAATCGCAGATGTCTGAATTGATCAGGACAGGTCACTTCTGACCCAGAGACTATTTTTGTTCTTTCATCCTTTTTTTTCTCCCCACCCCCCGCCTCCTTCCGTGAGGTTGAGAGATGCTGAAGCATAAATTTTGATTTAAAGCTTTCGTGACTGCAACATAAAATGGCGTTGCAACGCAGTTCATGCGAGAGCCGGGGGCTTATGGAACCCCGGTGTCCCGCTATAAGGTTCGCATGCTTCAGCATCTTCTTGGTTCTTTCGGTAAAGTCACGTAGAAGGGAAATAATAAAATAATAAAAATAAAACACAATAAAATAATTATCACGACGTTTTGGCCACAACGCAAGCAGCCGTCATCAGGTGAAGAACAGGTTTGTCGGGGACAGACGTCATCAGGTGAAGAACAGGTTTGTCGGGGACAGACCTGGTCTTCACCTGATGACGGCTGCTTGCGTTGTGGCCGAAACGTCGTGAGAATTATTTTATTATGTTTGATGTTTATTATTTTATTATTTCCCTTCTACGTGACTTTATCGAAAGAACCAAGAATATGAATCTTGTGGATGTATATATAGTTCAACAACGGACCGATTTCACTCGTCACATTTTACAAAGACGGGGAGGGCGGTGGTACAATGTGTTAGCACGCTACGCTTTGAACCCAGAAACGTGAGTTTGATTCCTCATGGCGGTTAACGTGGCTGGCGAGTGATATTTTGAACCAGTCCAAGCTCCCTCGCTTCTCTTACAAACTCGCACTGACCAGTGTGAGGCCTTCATCCAGCAGTGGATTGAAAATGATCTGTAATTCATGACCATTGTTCTATACAGACAGTCATCACCACTGCTATTGGCGAGCGACGTTTGACACTGTCAGCATACATATACGAAAGGGGTAATGTGGCCAGAACCATTCCAGGCTGCCTTTCCACCTCAACATATATCTGTATATGCATACTGCAGACACTAAATGAAGTGGTGTCACGTGTCTTGATTATGGAAAATAAAAATTATCCAATAAAAGTATTAAGCAAGCAAAACAAACCGTGACACCGATTTTTGATTTTGTATCACCGCATCACCATAATGCTTTGAAGCCACCTCAGCAGTAGATGAGTGCATCTTATGTTAGTTTATCTCATTCTCAAAACGTTTTCACCACCCCTAGACTTTGATTCATCCCTGAATATATCGAGATAATGCCAATTCTCTCTTCTCAAAATTGCATGCATTACTTGCAGATCTAAAAAGCATCATCCCCCGACACAACTCGGATGATAATTTCTGCGCGTTTGCACCGAAGGAGGCTTCTCTCAAAAACGAAGCAAAAATTAAATTGCCAATTTAACACGTGGCAGGCTTTCGCGACCTATATTATTCATAATCAACGTTTTTGGGTTTAGATCGCGTTATTTATAAATGTGTCGTAACCCTCCACCACCTGACACGGCCAATCAGTAAAAAAGTGTCACGTTGACAAAAGACAAATAGTTCACTGCTTTAGCCCACCGGTGTGTTGAAGCGTGAAACAAAAAAAATTTGCAAATGTTGTGGTTTCACGCTTCAACACACCGGTGGGCTAAAGCAGTGAACTATTTGTATTTTGTCAACGTGACACTTATTTATTGATTGGCCGTGTCGGGTGGTGGAGGGTTACGACACATTTATAAATAACGCGATCTAAACCCAAAAACGTTGATTATGAGTTAAATTGCCATTCACTCTTCACTACATCTATGTAAAAATATGTTTTCAACAAAAAATATTTACTCTCATACAATATTGCACACATGCATAGACCCTTTGTCAATCCGGTACTGGATGAGGGCATCTGGACAATTTATTTTGGCGGCACTGCCCTTTGCTGCCCACGAGGTAGCCCACCGCACCAATCAGTGCGGTTTGGTGCAGAAGGGGGTGGCCTTTGACCGATTCAAATGTCGAGCGCAACTGACATTCGCTGTGAGCCGGGAATTAAACTCGGGTCACCCGGTTCATAGCCCAGTGCACTAAAACGCTGAACCACCCACTTCTCGAGCCCCCCGTACAATACTTTCAACAAAGTAATCCCCAATGTACAAACGCACTGATGATGAAGAATGAAACTTAACCAAATCTAATTTCAATAAAAACTCAAAAAGACCTTCTTCTCGCACAACGCCAACAGACGATAGGACCGCGCCGTGCCCTCGTCCAGAATGTGCATCTGCTGTCAAGGGGCGGTAGAGCTCGCTAATGTATGTACATTTAATGATGGAGCCGTGCATCTGCTCGCTCCATATGTCCGATGTCTCGTGGCCCCAAGGCCCCCTGGCTGCTTGAATAGGCAAATTCAACTGGCGGAATTCAGCAATGCAATCGTCTGACGTCACGGGGACCTGAGCGAGGTCCCGGCAGAGACGCTCTTGGCAGTCTCAATGTTTTTAACCCATTTGTGTCCTCGCACCCTTTGCCCGCTCGAAAATGCAACGTTCGTCGGCGAAACCGCGCGAGCGCTTCGACCGCTGGCACAATTCGCGTCGATCGACGACCCGGGAGCGTGCGAGCCCACGTTACGATTTGTTGGTGTGCGTATGTGTTTTGAACTTATTTCGCAGCGTACACAGCCAACCGTGCTAATCGGAGATGCGGGGAAGGGCAACAAAACTACCGCTCCAAAAACTGCGCCATTAGTAATGTTGCAACCGAAATCGTGATATTTGCAGTTAAGCTGGCTGGCAGGGCGTGGTTACATTAATATATTTGCATTTATTGTATTATTTCACATATTTATTGATGCGAAAATGTTTCAGATGTTTTTTTCTCTGTTGTCGATTTGTAGTTTTCTTTTACACATTGGCAATTGCCGTCTGGCCAGATGCCCTTTAACCCCAGGGCTCAATGCACTCTTACTCGGTTATAAATGAAGGTCACCAATGAATCTATCTCGGTTGACCCCTTCCGATACTTCGTAAAAAAAAAAACACAATTGAGAGCGGCGCACGCTGCTGCCATGCCTCGCTCGCCTTCCGGCAACTATCGGCACGGGTTGTGCTTCTGAGATTCCAGACAAACCCGAAGCGTTGATGTTGTGGGGTGAAAGCGACAGTGAAACGTTCTTATCACTCCGGGTGCCGATTGATGGGGCGCGCAGTAATTGGGCCGACGGGGGCGGTAGTCAGGAAACAAAGACGAGACAATGTATGCATCATTTACTAGAGCCGAGCACATGACTCTTAACTTATGAGCCAAAATCGTCGCCTCAAATGCGGCCAGCTCTATTAACGTTGCTCTTTTCCTCTTTGGGTAAAAAAAAAGATAAATACAACTAAACGTCTTGAACAAACATCGTCCTGCTGGTCTATTTAAGACCGGACGCAGGTGGATTGCTTCACTATTCTGGCAAATCGCCCGATGATGATGCTGGATGTAATTACCAGCGAAACGTCGTACAACTCAAATTGTAAATGTTGTGGATTTACTCTCCAACACACCGGTGGGCTGAAGTAGTAACTAATTGGCGTTTTATTTACGTGACAAATCCCTTACCAATTGGCTATGGCGGGTGGTGGAGGGTTACGACACATTTATACTTATGACATCTAACCCAAAAACCTTTATTATGAATAATATTGGTCACGAAAGCCTACGTGTTAAACTCAGTGTGGATACTTTTGTTTTCCTGCAGTCGCAGTGGCATATGCGTATGTCTCTCTTTTTATGCTTTGCCTACTAGCAGACAATTGTACACCACTATAAAATGGGTGCGTAAGCTACACCACTTTCATTTATGCTACAATCTGCATATATTATGCACTTTAAATGAATGTAATGTGAAGGAAAGGAGCGGTGGCACGGTGGTTAGCGCAATATGAAAACAAAGACAATTGGAATGCATCGGTACATTTCCTCATATGTACATTTCATCCATGTATGTATGTTGAGCTTCTGCAGCACAAAGGGGACTTTTTTTACCCAGTTCCAATTTACACAGTCAATCTTTTGCCAGTAATGTCACAGTAATGTCCGCACAGACTCAATCAAAGGGCTTTACATTGCCCATCGCTGCATGAATTGTTTCCAATGGCCTTCTGATTATTGGGGGCGTGGGATGAACGCAATTCAAGGCAGGCCCTGCAATGTCACCTTCCGGTAAAAGCGTCTAAGTGCACAGTTCCGGGAGATACGCGTTTATCGCGAATAACGAATGTGACTGACCACTGTTAATAAATAAAAATCTCATCAAAGTGACCTCTTATTAACATACATTAGCTTTGTATTATTTTTCCTTTTTCATTGCCGAAGTGTACAATTGTGGTTTGCGTGCCTACGGCAAGGACAGGCTTAGTGTTTAGCAGAAACTGGCTAGCCCCTGGGTGGATTTGGACTGAAATTAATGCCTGGGTTGGTGGTGCAGACTCAAAATCTCTGCATAAAAGATAACAAGTGCGAACTCACCACAATTTTCTTCACAGAGATGCATTCATCTACTGCTGAAATAGATGCATTTCAGAGTTTGAGCAAAGGAAGGACACGCAGAAATAACAAAACTTTTATGAATAGAAGGTTCATAATCGTGCAATCAATAGCTTACACATCACCAAGTACTTGCTAGAACACTAGGAACATCAATAGAAAAGTTATATTCTGTCGCTGTGTGTCCACTTTCATCATCTTTATGGGGATAGACATTGGGAAAACACCAGCACAGGCTGACCCACTGTGTCGAGATATCGGGCAATTGCCGGTACCAAAGCAATCAGAAGTCATTATGAAAATGCGCCGGTTTGGAAGTGAACAGTCGACAAAATAAGGGACAATTTGTTCCGTCTGAAAGTACCGGAGATACATTGTGTTGCTGGGCTTCAATTTGGGCAAAGCTGCCACCTTCGGCTCCCTCCCTGCACTCGCTTAGACATCGCTGTGGCCAGACGAGAAGTTCCTCAATCAGGTTTCACCAATGGTGAGTGAAGTTTGTGACTTTGAAAACCGCTGACCTCATTTGTTGCTTTTATAACAAAGACTAGCTGTACTACCCGGCTTCGCCCGGGACTTGTATCTACCACGGCCGGCCGCCTTTGTCTCCCCAGTGGCGATGTTAATACGCTACAGCAGTTACTCGTTTGAGGCAGAGTCGACCTAGGGGAGGTTCAAATAATCGTCACCGGTGGTGGCCGTGAGCGGGAATCGAACTGGGTTCGCCGGGTTGGTAGCGCAGCGTAGCGTTAAGCACTACACCCACCGCTCCTCACACACCACACACGCACAGACACACACACAGACACACACACAGACACACGCAGACACACACAGACAGAGACACACAGACACACAGACAGCACGCTAACCACTACACTACCGCTCCCCACACACCACACACGCACACACACAGACACACACACAGACACACACACACAGACACAGACACACACAGACACAGGCAGCACGCTAAGCACTACACTACCGTTCCCCCTACACAACACACGCGCGCGCGTCCATAGGTACACATACACGCGCTTGCTGCAGACACACACGACTTTCAGGGTGCGTACGGCAGTAAACGACTGAAATAATAAAGCGGCAATGCTGTGTAAGGAACGCCTTAGACCCGCATTACACATTTGTGTAATGCGAGCGTAAACACACAAACACACACAAACACATACACAATACACACACACATACATGCAGACACACAGACAGACACATAACACACATACATACACACACATACAAACACAGAAACACATACACACACATACATAGACACACACATACATACACACAAACACATCCACAGACGTACATACACACATACATACAGGCACGCAGACATACACATAAACACATGCACACACATACATACACACATGCATACAGACACACAGACATACACATAAACACATACACACATACACATGACCCGGCTTCGCCCGGGACTTGGATCCACCACGCCCGGCCGCCTTTGTCTCCCCAGTGCCGATGTTAATACGCAACACCAGTTACTCGTTTGAGGCTGAGTGGACCTAGGGGAGGTTCAAATAATCGTCACCGGTGGTGGCCGTGAGCGGGAATCGAACTCGGTTCGCCGGGTTGGTAGCGCAGCGTAGCGTTAAGCACTACACCCACCGCTCCTCACACACCACACACGCACAGACACACACACAGACACACACACAGACACACGCAGACACACACAGACAGACACAGACAGACACACACACACACACACAGACACACAGACAGCACGCTAAGCACTACACTATCGCTCCCCACACACCACACACGCACACACACAGACACACACACAGACACACACACACAGACACAGACAGCACGCTAAGCACTACACTACCGTTCCCCCTACACAACACACGCGCGCGCGTCCATAGGAACACATACACGCGCTTGCTGCAGACACACACGACTTTCAGGGTGCGCACGGCAGTAAACGACTGCAATAATAAAGCGGCAATGCTGCGCGAGGAACGCCTTAGACCTGCAACACATTTGTGTAATGCGAGCGTAAACACACAAACACATACAAACACATACATACACACACATACACACAAACACATACACACACATACACACACATACACACACACAGACATACACATACACACAAACACACACATACATGCACACAAACACATACACAATACACACACACATACATGCAGACACACAGACAGACACATAACACACATACATACACACACATACATACACAGAAACACATACACACACATACATACACACACACATACATACACACAAACACATGCACACACGTACATACACACATACATAGAGACACGCAGACATACACATAAAGACATACAAAAAAACCCACATACATACACACACACATACACACAAACACATACATACACATACATACACACATACATAGAGACACACAGACATACACATAAACACAAACACACATACACATGACCCGGCTTCGCCCGGGACTTGGATCCACGATGCCCGGCCGCCTTTGTCTCCCCAGTGACGATGTTCACACACGACAGCAGTTACGCGTTTGAGGCTGAGTGGACCTAGGGGAGGGCCAGGTCCGTTTCAAATAATCGTCAGCGGTGGTGGGCGTGAGTTGGAATCGAACTGGGGTCGCTCAAGCAGCTTAATGACTGTTTGTACAAAGAACATATAAAGAATCGATTATAATAACCAGGCAAGAGTCCACATTATAGACTGCCAGTACACGCACTCAGCTTCATAAGCAGGCTAGAGTGTACATGATAGAGTGGCAGTACGCTCACCGAGCTTAATAAGCAGGCTACAGTGTACATGATAGACTGGCAGTACGCTCACCCAGCTTAATGAGTATTTGTACAGTGAACATTAAAGTAATCGATTGTTGGCGCGTTGGGTTTAAAAGTAATATTAATAGCACACATTGTGGTGGGGGTGTAGTGAAGAGTAGGAAAAACTTTGATGAATTTACCTCAGAGTGGCGTGGTGGGTGTCGAGGCCTAGTAGCGTGCAAAGCCTGCGGCCTCGCCTAAAATTGTCGGCTTGGAAGAGGCAGGGTACGGGTGGCGTGCCTTCCCCCCCCCCCCCCCTCAGCGCTCCAACAATACTGTGTAATGGCTATTATTTAATTAAATACGGAGCTTATGAAAGTGGCGAAGGCGTGGCTAGCCGTTGGCAGGGGCAACCGCCGTCCAATGAAACTGCAGCCCTTGGCGAAGGCGTCGCTAGCCGTTGCCAGGTCCAATGAAAGCGGCGAAGGCGTGGCTAGCCGTTGCCAGGGGCAACCGTCGTCCAATGAAAGTGCGTATGGGCCGAAATCCACACACACACAGACAGACAGACATTCACGATTTTATATATATAGATTTATTCTCACCACTCCAGCAAGAAACTGTTAAAAGTTCAATAATGACCGCAGGGTCTTTTTTTACAGTTAAGACTAGCTGTACTACCCGGCTTCGCCCGGGACTTGTATCCACCACGGCCGGCCGCCTTTGTCTCCCCAGTGGCGATGTTAATACGCCACACCAGTTACTCGTTTGAGGCTGAGTCGACCTATGGGAGGTTCAAATAATCTTGACCGGTGGTGGCCATGAGCGGGAATCGAACTCGGTTCGCCGGGTTGGTAGCGCAGCGTAGCGTTAACCACTACACCCACCGCTCCTCACACACACAGACGCACAGACACACACACACACAGACACACGCAGACACACACAGACAGACACAGACAGACACACAGACACACAGACAGCACGCTAACCACTACACTACCGCTCCCCACACACCACACACACACACACACAGACACACACACAGACACACACAGACAGACAGACAAACACACACAGACACACAGACAGCACGCTAACCACTACACTACCGCTCCCCACACACCACACACACACACAGACACACACACAGACACACACACACAGACACACACACACAGACACACACACAGGCAGCACGCTAAGCACTACACTACCGTTCCCCCTACACACCACACACGCACACACACAGACACACACACAGACACACACACACAGACAAACACACAGACACACACACACAGACACACACACACAGACAAACACACACAGACACACACACACAGACACACACAGACACACACACACAGATACACAGACACACACACACAGGCAGCACGCTAAGCACTACACTACCGTTCCCCCTACACACCACACACGCACACACACAGACACACAGACACAGGCAGCACGCTAAGCACTACACTACCGTTCCCCCTACACACCACACACAGACACACACACAGACACACACACACAGACAGCACGCTAACCACTACACTACCGCTCCCCACACACCACACACCACACACACACACACATACACACAGACAGACACACACACACAGACACACACACACAGACACACACACACAGACACACACACACAGACACACACACAGGCAGCACGCTAAGCACTACACTACCGTTCCCCCTACACACCACACACGCACACACACAGACACACACACAGACACACACACACAGACACACACACAGACACACACACACAGACACACAGACACACACACAGACACACACACACAGACACACACACAGACACACACACACAGACACACACACACAGACACACAGACACAGGCAGCACGCTAAGCACTACACTACCGTTCCCCCTACACAACACACGCGCGCGCGTCCATAAGTACACATACACGCGCTTGCTGCAGACACACACATACACACACATACATACACGCACATACACACAAACACATACACACACATGCATACACACAGACATACACATACATACAAACACACACATACATACACACAAACACATACACAATACACACACACATACATACAGACACACACATACATACACACAAACACATACAGACACATACATACACACATACATACAGACACACAGACATACACATAAACACATACACACATAGTCATGACCCGGCTTTGCCCGGGACTTGTATCCACCACGCCCGGCTGCCTTTGTCTCCCCAGTGGCGATGTTAATACGCCACACCAGTTACTCGTTTTGAGGCTGAGTCCCTCCCTCGCCACTCTGCCTCCCTCGCCACTCTGTAGAGAACGTGAAATTTGTATGAATTTACCTCAGAGTGGCGTGTTGGGTGTCGAGGCCTATCACCGTGCAGAGCCTCCCGCCTTGCCTGATTTTCCCACCCGGCGAACGCTGGGTACGGGTGCCGGTCTCCCCCCCCCCCCCCGCGCTATAAAAAATGGCGTCCACCCCTCGGAGAAAAGTTGCTACTCGTTGCCAGGGGCAACCGCCGTCCAATGAAAGCGGCGAAGGCGTGGCTAGCCGTTGCCAGGGGCAACCGCCGACCAATGAAAGTGCGTATGGGCCGAAATACACACACACACAGACAGACAGACATGAACGAATTTATATATATAGACTAGCTGTACTACCCGGCTTCGCCCGGGACTTGTATCTACCACGGCCGGCCGCCTTTGTCTCCCCAGTGGCGATGTTAATACGCTACAGCAGTTACTCGTTTGAGGCAGAGTCGACCTAGGGGAGGTTCAAATAATCGTCACCGGTGGTGGCCGTGAGCGGGAATCGAACTGGGTTCGCCGGGTTGGTAGCGCAGCGTAGCGTTAAGCACTACACCCACCGCTCCTCACACACCACACACGCACAGACACACACACAGACACACACACAGACACACGCAGACACACACAGACAGAGACACACAGACACACAGACAGCACGCTAACCACTACACTACCGCTCCCCACACACCACACACGCACACACACAGACACACACACAGACACACACACACACACACAGACACAGACACACACAGACACAGGCAGCACGCTAAGCACTACACTACCGTTCCCCCTACACAACACACGCGCGCGCGTCCATAGGTACACATACACGCGCTTGCTGCAGACACACACGACTTTCAGGGTGCGTACGGCAGTAAACGACTGAAATAATAAAGCGGCAATGCTGTGTAAGGAACGCCTTAGACCCGCATTACACATTTGTGTAATGCGAGCGTAAACACACAAACACACACAAACACATACACAATACACACACACATACATGCAGACACACAGACAGACACATAACACACATACATACACACACATACAAACACAGAAACACATACACACACATACATAGACACACACATACATACACACAAACACATCCACAGACGTACATACACACATACATACAGGCACGCAGACATACACATAAACACATGCACACACATACATACACACATGCATACAGACACACAGACATACACATAAACACATACACACATACACATGACCCGGCTTCGCCCGGGACTTGGATCCACCACGCCCGGCCGCCTTTGTCTCCCCAGTGCCGATGTTAATACGCAACACCAGTTACTCGTTTGAGGCTGAGTGGACCTAGGGGAGGTTCAAATAATCGTCACCGGTGGTGGCCGTGAGCGGGAATCGAACTCGGTTCGCCGGGTTGGTAGCGCAGCGTAGCGTTAAGCACTACACCCACCGCTCCTCACACACCACACACGCACAGACACACACACAGACACACACACAGACACACGCAGACACACACAGACAGACACAGACAGACACACACACACACAGACACACAGACAGCACGCTAAGCACTACACTATCGCTCCCCACACACCACACACGCACACACACAGACACACACACAGACACACACACACAGACACAGACAGCACGCTAAGCACTACACTACCGTTCCCCCTACACAACACACGCGCGCGCGTCCATAGGAACACATACACGCGCTTGCTGCAGACACACACGACTTTCAGGGTGCGCACGGCAGTAAACGACTGCAATAATAAAGCGGCAATGCTGCGCGAGGAACGCCTTAGACCTGCAACACATTTGTGTAATGCGAGCGTAAACACACAAACACATACAAACACATACATACAACAAAGATCCCCCGTATAGCCTTAACAGACTGTAGGGGCAAGTGCTGTTAGCGAGCACCTATGAAGGCCGGAACGGTACACGAGGGGGTGGGTGGCCAGCACCACGCCCGACCGCCTTTGTCTCCCCAGTGGCGATGTTTACACACCGCACCAGGTACTCATTTAAGGCTGAGTCGACCTAGGGGAGGCCCAGGACCGGTTCAGATAATCGTCACTGGTGTTAGCCGTGAGCGGGAATCGAACCCGGGTCGCCAGGTTCATAGCGCAGCGCGCTAACCGCTACACTACCGCTCCCCACATACACACACATACACACAAACACATACACACACATACACACACATACACACACACAGACATACACATACACACAAACACACACATACATGCACACAAACACATACACAATACACACACACATACATGCAGACACACAGACAGACACATAACACACATACACACACACACATACATACACAGAAACACATACACACACATACATACACACACACATACATACACACAAACACATGCACACACGTACATACACACATACATAGAGACACGCAGACATACACATAAAGACATACAAAAAAACCCACATACATACACACACACATACACACAAACACATACATACACATACATACACACATACATAGAGACACACAGACATACACATAAACACAAACACACATACACATGACCCGGCTTCGCCCGGGACTTGGATCCACGATGCCCGGCCGCCTTTGTCTCCCCAGTGACGATGTTCACACACGACAGCAGTTACGCGTTTGAGGCTGAGTGGACCTAGGGGAGGGCCAGGTCCGTTTCAAATAATCGTCAGCGGTGGTGGGCGTGAGTTGGAATCGAACTGGGGTCGCTCAAGCAGCTTAATGACTGTTTGTACAAAGAACATATAAAGAATCGATTATAATAACCAGGCAAGAGTCCACATTATAGACTGCCAGTACACGCACTCAGCTTCATAAGCAGGCTAGAGTGTACATGATAGAGTGGCAGTACGCTCACCGAGCTTAATAAGCAGGCTACAGTGTACATGATAGACTGGCAGTACGCTCACCCAGCTTAATGAGTATTTGTACAGTGAACATTAAAGTAATCGATTGTTGGCGCGTTGGGTTTAAAAGTAATATTAATAGCACACATTGTGGTGGGGGTGTAGTGAAGAGTAGGAAAAACTTTGATGAATTTACCTCAGAGTGGCGTGGTGGGTGTCGAGGCCTAGTAGCGTGCAAAGCCTGCGGCCTCGCCTAAAATTGTCGGCTTGGAAGAGGCAGGGTACGGGTGGCGTGCCTTCCCCCCCCCCCTCAGCGCTCCAACAATACTGTGTAATGGCTATTATTTAATTAAATACGGAGCTTATGAAAGTGGCGAAGGCGTGGCTAGCCGTTGGCAGGGGCAACCGCCGTCCAATGAAACTGCAGCCCTTGGCGAAGGCGTCGCTAGCCGTTGCCAGGTCCAATGAAAGCGGCGAAGGCGTGGCTAGCCGTTGCCAGGGGCAACCGTCGTCCAATGAAAGTGCGTATGGGCCGAAATCCACACACACACACACAGACAGACAGACATTCACGATTTTATATATATAGATTAACTTTGTTATTTACATGTTAGAGGTTGGGGGAAAAGGTAAAATGTGAGGCAAGCACTGAGAATTGTTTAGTGTTACTGGGGCGATAACGGTCAAAAGGTGCGACCTGAGGACGTTTGTGACAGTGTGTGTGCTCCACCGAGAACAACGCGTAACCCGACGACACTTGAATTTGCTGACCGAAACAATATCCTTTATATTTGTATTTCTTACTATGAAATTATTTTCTCGTATTATGCCCCCCCCCACCCCTCCCTCCCCCCCTCCCCCCACATTGGCTGAGACCATAGGGAAATAAACACCGTTTCTCTGGAGGCCAATTGCCAGATCAAAGTCCCCTCTTTTCTCCCCCGGATTACCGGGGCCAGGTGGCACACGAGGTCGGGGCCATCGCAGATTGCAACGGCGGAGGCGTTGCACTTCCAAGTCTTGAAGTGACCCAATCGATAGAGATGACGACGATTGAAATCGGGATTTTTTTGTAACCAGAGACGTGGGCCAAGGCGTGCTTAGATGGAGGCAGAGACAATAAGAATTGAGCCTCTTTTCAAGCACGCCGTGTAAATGCGTAGAGAACAAGTGGCATGCAAGGAGCTTGATTAAGATATGAAGACCGTTCCCCTTGGGGCCCCCGCACCTGAGCTAACCCTGTATGCAATACAATCATAGCCTTAACCCCAAAGTGTCAAATATAAACAATCTGTGTTTCGACCGCACGGGATAAGCAGACATTTTAACTGCAAGTCTCTCTCCAAGGACCAAGACGGACCGATGCACGTGCTTGCTCACACGACTGAAAATAATGTAAACACATTTGCCGTCTGAAATCGAAGTGAGCGTGATAGTTAAATGCATCATCACGGTCGCCAGCAGTCTCCTGATTATACCAACAAAATGCAAAGAAGTGGACTATAGATCTCCGCGAAATTTTGTTCTCCAAGTGATAAATAACTTCGGAGCACGGATCGACATGCCAGTGATGCGGCAGCAGTACATCGGTCTGATTAATTTTAATTTGAGCAGACACCCACATTTTACAGCCGCGTGTCAATCCCACCGGTGGAGCACATTCAACCGAACTTCGCCACACTCGCCAATGCGGATTGGTGAAGGCGATGAGCGTATAACGTAGGAACATAGAGGTACACTGCTACGGTGTTGTATTGCTGCATGCCCTCTGCTGCCCATCACATAGCACCACAGACCATAACCGCCCGCTGTGCATTCGTGGGTCGCTTCTTCAAGAACTATCCGAGGATTAAGCCTGAACCATGCTTGCCTGCTGACAGCTGATGCGATTGTGCGCATAACGAAAGGTTTGGTCGTAAACAGCATCTGTGTATACGTGCGTTTTCTTGGTTCTTTCGGTAAAGCCACGTAGAAGAAAATAATAAAATAATAAAAGTAAAACATAATAATAAAATTAATATAATAATACCGTTTATATATTTATATATAATATATATTACTTTTATTATTTTATTATTTCCCTTCTACGTGACTTTACCGAAAGAACCAAGAAGATGAATCCCTGCAGTCACGAAAGCTTTAAATCGAAATGTATACGTGCGTTGTAATGCCTCTTTCATTTTGTAAGGCCCCGTGCACTTTGCTGTTATTATCTTTTCCGTACGTGCATGCAAACTTGCACACGCTCCAAGGGTGGCCAACATGTAACAGGGCACCAGCCAAAAAACGTACGCCATGAGTTCAGCATAGAGCCAAGTACATATATATGCGTCTGTATATATATTGACAGTTTTCGGCACAGTACGGGAAATATTCATTATTCCTTGCTACTGTGCTAGCACGTTCTACGTTATGCCGCTTCGATAGAGTCGCGTGTGGTGAATTAAAGAACCGCGTGCGGTTCGGGAGATGCCAGTTGGCCACCGCTGCAGTGGCCGGTGGTTCACAGCAGCCCTCAGATGTGTTTACGGGTCGCACCGCGGATTGTTCGACGTGTCGTTCCACAACCTGGGAGCTTCTTCGGTTCTTGAAGTTCCCCAGGAAGCTCCCAGACCCAACGCGAACATGTTAGCCCTGGGCACGCAGTGCGAAGGGTGGCTGCTGACGAATACAGGAGTGGATGTGAGTAGATTGGCAGAGGGGTTGTGCCTGTTTGAGAGTCGCACGTATGTGGCGTGTGTTTGTCGTGAAGCGAAACGTCGGACATCGTGCCCGGCCCAGGCGTGGTACAACCCAAAAACGCGTCGGAGAGCCGCACGCCACGACTGTGAAATCTAGCACTCCCCCCACCTCCTACGCATTTCACAAGTAGTCCTAATCCCATATCAGCATTTTCCATAAATATGCTAAATTTCTCTTGATATGCAAATTCTTTGTCAAGGCGCTCTTCCCCCTCCAACCCAGCTTAAATATACGCTCCAAGCCTGGGGTGTTTCATTCAGACGCTGTCTTCCCGACAGACCTGTTCTTCACCTGAGGACGGCTGCTTGCGTTGTGGCCGAAACGTCGTGAGAATTATTTTATTATGTTTTATTTTTATTATTTTATTATTTCCCTTCTACGTGACTTTACCGAAAGAACCAAGAAGATGAATCCAGCGCTTTGTTTGTGTGCAAAAGGCCAATTGTTAGAAATAGTTTAACACACTCATACACAAATTGCGTGAGATATGAAAGGCAGCTCTGACAATGAAAGCGCTGCCTGCCAACTGCTTTCTGTCGCTTCTGTTGATTGGAACGGAAGGGACGTGTCGAGACCAGCTGTGGCTGTTTCACGTTTTACGAAAAATCTTCTGAACATGGATTTAAAACGTATGAACGTCAGGGGAGTAAATAACACCTGTATAAAATGTAAAACTGTTGTGCAAAATAATTCAATATTTCGAACGTATAAGTGGTGAATTGTGGGTAGTGGTGGATTGTGGGTAATAAACATGACCTGGTTATATAATGTTCATCAACACTTTCATCAGTACTAAATCCAGTGCATCAACCCCATCCTAAAGAACGGTCCTCAGAAAGGAGACATTACTGTACACTGTAGCGTCTCCACCCGCCCTGCTACAGATACAAAAAAGGATCGCATGACAATCAAACCAATATTACATTTTCACTCTCAGAGTAGGATATTAACCAGATTAAGTGCAAAAACAAATTTAACGTGATGGGTTTATTTTTTTATTTTTTCTGTACAACCATTGTTGACTGGGCTGAGATCATCAACTCACTACACTTGAGCACCCAGTTCAATCATGGGGCAGCTGCCCTGATTAAAAATCCCGGAAATCTCAGTGGTATTAGCTCAGCGCTTTAACATCTGAGCCCTCTCTGGTTGCCTTTCTATTTTTTTTCATTGGAAAAAAAACAGCGCTGAGAGTGGAAGGGTTTATGTGACCCGGCCATCGGCGGGTCCCCTTGCGGTTGCATGCAAACGATCTGAGGCGCAGGTGCCACCCTATAGCGGAATTGCAAGGCTATGACAGACCACAGGTTGAGGGGGAATAAGAGATGCGCCGCCGAGCTCTCACAAGCTTCCCAGATGTAATTTGTCACGAGCCACTGACACTGCTGGATAATGTGTTCCCTCCAGTTACCTTATTTATTTATTTCACCCTTGTTTCATTCGCGAATTTGCTCTGTCTGTCTGCGTTCATCATGTAACAATTATGTGCTAAGCCCGACTTTTGGGTTCTGCGTTCAGAATAGGTTTATAATCCTTTAGACAGGGAGTGGCGCTTCTGACGAAAAATAATTGGCCAGATTTGTAGCCGTTATTGAGTGATGGGCAAAACAGAAAAATATCAAAAGCTTAATATAAAAATACCGCGTCGTCCCTGAATATAATCTCATTAGTGTGGCTTTTAAAATACTCTTCTTCGGAACATATGAATGAAAATATAATTGCAGTTTTTCTTGTTTTTATTAAATTGCAGATATTAATGTACTCTTCAGGCAGTTTGTTTTATTATACTATAGAGTACTGCATTTTCATGACACTGTTTAAAGATTTTGCACATAGGTCTGATCTAATAATACATTGATTTTTTTTTTTACTATTTTCTACCATATCCCGAATCATTGTTTGAAGGTGCCTCATGATGAGTGCGAATATTGAGTATGTATTTCGATTTAAAGCTTTCGTGACTGCAGGGATTCATCTTCTTGGTTCTTTCGGTAAAGTCACGTAGAATGGAAACAATAAAAATAATAAAATAAACATAACAAAATTATTCTCACGACGTTTCGGCCACAACGCAAGCAGCCGTCCTCAGGTGAATTATTTTATTATGTTTATTTTATTATTTTAATTGTTTCCATTCTACGTGACTTTACCGAAAGAACCAAGAAGATGAATCCCTGCAGTCACGAAAGCTTTAAATCGAAATTTAACATAATTATCGATTAGTCCGCACGTCAACTAGCTATCAACGAATCATTGAAACGAGCCCATGACAAATAATAATTGGGATCCTTTGAATAATCACTTAACAAATAAATTATTTGTCGAAAGCGTGAATTCCATTCATGGCACAATCAATTTGGTGAGAGTGAGTCATTGGGAATCAGCAATGAATGTCAGCAACCCAGAATATTTAAGGGGGCTTTGAATGCATGAACATCGTTTGCGTAGCGAAGGATAGAAGTAATACAGCGTTGGACCAAGCGACCCGCTTACACGCCGTGGTTGAATGAGTTTACAAGTTAATAGAACAACGAGGGAGTGGAAGAATTGTCCACACGGGGATGAAGAATCACGGTGTAATAAGGGAATTCTCTAAATTGGCCACCGCAGCAAATAAATGTCGGCATTTGCTGCATTGCAGGTTTTTTTGTGAAAGTCAGCTCCAGAATATGATGTTGCAATAGGCTCACACACCGTGTGTAATCAGGTTTCTTTAGATGATTTATGGAACTGGCCCCATGCTTCCTAGGCTCCGCTGTTCTCAGTTTCTCAGCGTATCTTATCTTAAACACGACTCTGGCTGCTGCTCCAGGGCATCTCCAGTTAAGATGCTCGGTGCAGCAAGCCTACAACAAAATGTACACAGATATCACCGCATCCCATCAGGTGTCGGCAGCTATGCAAGGTCGAGCCTCAATCATGCTTAGATGGGCGACCGCCAAGCACAAGCAGGTGCTGTAGGCTGCTGCATGGCTTCGTTTTCAGCAGAGGGCAGTGCTGCAAAGTCAATCGCTGTAATACTGGTAGGAACCCACTGGTTCCACCAGCCCACAGGGGATTATTGTGTCCGTCGTGCAGGGAGGGGCTGGGTGGGGAGGGTGGGGCTGGGTGGGGAGGGAGGGGAGGGTTGGGTGAAGCTGGGTGGGAGGGGTGGGGCTGAATGGAGAGGGGCTGGTCACCCCGTGGTGCCCTTATAAGACTCAACGTTTAACCTACTCACGCCGGCTTGTGCCCGCCCTCACAGTCGGCCATATTTGCGAAATACACCACGCCGCCGTTGAACCTGGCCATTGACCGAGCAACCCAACGTTCCTACCAGCTCCCTCGGCAGGAATGTGTTTCTAGATTTGAAGTGTTCGTGACTGCAAGGATTCATACTCTTTGGTTTTTTCGTGACTTTTCTTTTTGTCGTGACTTTACCGAAAAAACCAAAGAGTATCAATCGCTGCACTCCTACATTCCAGATTGATCCCCAACCTTCGCCGACACGCACTAAGCGGCGTGGCATGGCACGCTCAAATAACCCTCGCAAATCCCAGACGATGTGGGGAGGTCGTCATCCAGCATTGGATTGACAAGAAGGGCTGAGTATGCGCACGTATCAATGTAGTATTGAGATCAGTGTGCTAGGTTAACGTCACGCCTGTCTAAAACATGGACAGGCATATCGGTGTTTTAAAAAGTGTATACATTTAGATCTTTCGGTAAAGTCACGTAGGTAAAAAATGAAATTAAAATTAATAAAAATAAAATAATAAAATCACGACGTTTCGGAGGCAACACAAGTCTCCGTCATCAGGTGGGACCATCATAGCCAAATTTGCTGCATCAAGTTTTGCTGCATCAAGTGATGCTGCAAATCTGGCTGTGACGGTCCCACCTGATGACGGAGACTTGTGTTGCCTCCGAAACGTCGTGATTTTATTATTTTATTTTTATTAATTTTAATTTCATTTTTGACCTACGTGACTTTACCGAAATAACTAAGAGTATGAATCCTTGCAGTCACGAAAGCTTCAAATCTAGAATGTATACATTTAGGTTTATTTTGTTTTACCTGATCTTTACCGTATTATAATAACGTGTAACTTGCGCTCGTGTTGTTGTTGTTCTTTGGCGCTGACTGAACTCCCAATACGAGTACGAGTGTGAGCACGAACACACATTGTGTGATCGGTACTATTTCCTGAGGGGCGTAAGAGCCGTGGGGTAGGTGCAGGATTGCATGGGCACGGTAGCGTCTTCCAATTATCGAGATGAATGTAATCACAAGAGGCGTCAGCTAGAGGCACAGCAGGCTAAACATCAGCAGGTGAAACCGAGCTGCTTTAAGATCCCCAAAGGTATAACTCACGATATAAAATATTGTAATTTATTCATAGATGCTGTGAGTCGAGACCTGGTCGCCACGATGTGACGCGGTAATGGGATGCATTTGAATTCTGGCAATCGTACTTAACAACGTGCACACATGTGCTTTTCAGATATCAGATTTTGTTTGATTTTCACCTTTGATTGAGTATTTTCTTCTTTTTTAATGCAGTATATTGAATTATTTAAAATATTAACCACTCAAGTTATTCGAAAAGTAATTTTAAAAGTTAACTTTCTTCATGTGTTTTTTTAAAAAGGGGCATCGTGTAAGGTCAAAATAACACTACGTGACAACGCCTTTGGTGGAATAGCATGGAAGTGACACTCGCTGTGGCACCATATGTCACATTTCCAAGTTGACAGGGGTATTAACGTCACTTCCTGTGGCATCAAATTGTCGGACCATTCCGAAACCGAGGAAATGTTATTTCTCGACTCGCTTAATGCACTTTTCAGCTCAATTCGAATATATGGAGCACTTCTCCACAACAAACACATGCGCCACGTGGCCATTGGTAATGTTGCTGACGTCTTCTTGGTTCTGTCGGTAAAGTCACGTAGAATGGAAATAATAAAATAATAAAAAATACAATTATTTTGTCAAGGCGCCCTTCCCCCCTCCATCCCAGCTTAAATAGTCGCTCCAATTCTAGATTTGAAGCTTTCGTGACTGCAAGGATTCATATTCTTATGTTTTTTCGGTAAAGTCACGTAGGTAAAAAATTAAAATTAATAAAAGTAAAATAAAATAAAAATCACGACGTTTCGGAGGCAACACAAGCTTCCGTCTTCAGGTGGAACCGTCACAGCCACGACAGCTGTATCAAGTAAATGAGAGATTGCAGGAGCTACCACTCCGTTTATATAATGGTTGGAGAGAAGGGGGCAAGTACAGCACACTTTTTATTCATATGGTAAGGTGAGGCTTAAGACTTAGAATAGACTGCATAACAAAGGCTGAGCCTTTGTTATGGAGAGGTACGGTTTGTGACTCAAGCCTGGGGTGTGTCATTCAGACTCTGTCTTCTCGACAGACCTGTTCTCCACCTGAGGACGGCTGCTTGCGTTGTGGCCGAAACGTGAGAATTATTTTATAATGTTTTATTTTTTTATTATTTTCATTCTACGTGACTTTACCGAAAGAACCAAGAAGATGAATCCCTGCAGTCACGAAAGCTTTAAATCGAAATTTATGTTACTCACGTGTTTATCCTTTTCGTATTTTGCTGGACACCTGCGCCGTCAAGGTCACGTTCACAGCACCCTCTGGTGAAACCATTTGGGAACAGCACGGGTGAGTTGAGGGCACATTTTAACCACGTGTTCTGCACATTATACCAGGGGGACCTCGCCTGTCTGCTCGTGACCATGGGACCGGCACACGGCTGAAAATTAAACACAATCGCGTTCACACAGCTGCTCGTGACAAACTAGCACCACAGCTCCGTCAAAGGCCAGCCACTCTGGGGCGTGCACGTGTCACACATCATCTATTACTTTAATTGCAAACATCTTGACACGAGGCGGCTCCGCCGAGCAGCTGAAAAACAGGGGAGCACATTTGGCTCGGACGACCTGTTGTGTTCTCTACCTATGTAGGGCTGCGGCGGGCGGGCGGAGGGGGACAGAAATTATAGCGAACTTTTCAGACTAGATTTGGTAATGATACGAGCCAAAAATAGCTCAACGGTAGCTAATATCCTATTCAGTTGCATGAATCTACTATTTATGCAACATTTGTGTCAACAGAGTGGGGTATGGATATCTACAAAAGAGCGAGACAAACAGAATTCATTCCCATCACAGGCATGAATCGTGACAAATGTGTCAATTTGTTGCACGGATGAATATGGATCAGTCTAGTTCCTAGGGAGTATATATTAAATCGCTCACAATATACGCATGGAATCGTGCATTAAAAGAATGTATTACTAACGATTCACACGTTCTAACAAATTAACAGCATCATTCAGATGGTGGTGGTGATGGATGTATAATGTATTTATTTCAAAGCGAATGAAATCAGGTAAAGGCATGGGCGGAGTTTGCGGGGGGGGGGGGGGGGCAACGCCCCACCAACTCTGGGCACATTTATACATTTACGCGATCTTTACCCAAAACACCTATACTATGTATGCACTCATATATAAATACAACTAAACTACATTGTGTTCTCCTATAATGCGCGTTTTCACAACGTGAATTGGTAATAACGCAATAAATGTATTATGGAATATATTTTTTATATATATATAACATAACACGGATGCGAATTTGATATAACGTGATTGAGTCACCAGAACTGCATCGCGTGAGTAGGAATAAGCGGTCGTACGGCCGCCTCGGCGGAGCATCGCACAGGGCGGGATGCTGCTGGATGATTCTAGATGCTACCCACGCGCCTTAGTCTTTGTTCAGCCTGCGTACGCATCTCACGACTTTGCTTTACCCTACGTTAAATGTAATTTCTTATAACGCGATTTTTCCACAATGATGTGTTCTTCAGGAACGCAACTACCGCGTTTTAGGAGAACGGACTGTTATTCATTTTACCAGGTAAAGCCCACTAAACTATTTTCTTATTTCAGGACCGACCTTGCCCGCAAATCATAGCTCAGCGAAGTGGCTTATCACGTGGAAATGTATAGCAGCAAAATAATCTAAACCTCACTCCAACTGATGCGACCTGATGTTCTCGACTTGTGTATTGTGCACCCGTTAATACTGTGGGGTGTACAGAGTTGGGGGGAAGATTGAATAAACTTACCCATGGGTTGAAGAAACTTACACATGGATTGAATAAACTTACCCATGGAATAAAGCCAGTGTGCACATGGCCCATACAACAATGTCTTCGAGAAACCCTTGAAGTTATTTTTGTAAGTCTGTGTGTACCCTGCCAATGGCTTGCTCTTAAAAAAACATTGCGAACATAATTGCACAATACAGTATGCAATTTGAAAATAATAAATGTCCTGAAATGATTGTTATTATTCAATTTTAATATTCAGTAGTTCCGCTCAAAGTCTCAAGTCATTCGAGGTTCTCAGACGCGTCTTGTAAACGACGGATTTGAGTTGACCCCACGGAAAGAAGAAGAAAATATGATCATAACGAAGCCCTTTGTTGGTTCTGTTCCATCTTACAAAAGTGAAAATAAATGGTAGTAAACAATTTAAATGGTTTAATGACAATGTTCGAATTTCTACTATTTATTTACTCCTACTATGTTTTTTTTTTACTAGGTAAGGCCCACTGAGCAATGTAGCTCTTTGTCAGAAGCAACGTGGCTATCACAAATGATAGCTCAAAGAAGTGGCGTATCGTGCGGAAATGTATAGCAGCTAAATACTCTATCCAAGCGCACGTTTCTAAATGTGGAGGGGAAACCCGGAGGTCCCGGAGAAAAATCCACGCAATCACGGAGAGCGAGACATGCAAACTCCAAATATACAACAGGCGTCATGGTTGGTATCGAACCCACGACCTCCTGTATACCAGACGAGGTAGTTAACATCTCGCCAAAGTAGCACCCTTAAATGTCATTATTTAATTAAAATAACCATTACGTCCTGATTTTTGGCCCACCCCGTACACATTGCATCTTTTGTGCAAGATGCAGGCAGCAACAGTTTTGGCAATTTATTTGGCAGCACCAACAATTGTGGTGCTTTATGAAATGTGAAGAGGATTGGTGTCATTTTTCCACACACACTGAGCATCGCCGGCACTGAGACATTGCCCCCCTTGAATAAAAAGCCCCGGCAGACAGATAATTGACTGCCGATCATTTAAACTTTAAAGCCTTTTTCCCCCGGGATTAATTTCCTGACACGCGATCTCATTAAATATATTTTTGAAGCTGTGAATTGGAACTAACATAAAAGTGAAATATCAAATATAAAAGGAAAAACTTCAAATTAGTTCACTATTTCTGATTAGACAGAACCCGTGCAATATGGAATCAAAATACAGTCATGGCATAGACTCAGATATAGCGCCAGTCATAAAAAGAAATTATAATCCATATATCTTATTAAAACTCTCATCATAACCATCATTAAACCCTTTCCTCACGATGCTGGGTCAAGGTGTCATACTAGTCTCACCAAGCCTGCCTGTGCTGTCTCATATCTCGGCCTTTCTCCTTCAAACACATTCCTGCGGAGGGAGCTGGTAGGAACGTTGGGCTTCTCGGTCAATGGACAGGGTCAACGGCGGCGTGGTGTATTCCGCAAATATGCCCGACTGTGAGGGCGGGCACAAGCCGGCGTGAGTAGGTTAAACGTTGAGTTTTATAAGGGCACCACGGGGTGACCAGCCCCTCCCCACCCAGCCCCACCCCTCCCACCCCCCACCCAGCCCCACCCTCCCCACCCAGCCCTTCCCCACCCAGCCCCTCCCCACCAGCCCTCCCACCCAGCCCACCCCCCCCACCCAGCAATACCGTCCCCACCCAGCCCCTCCCCACCCTCCCCTCCCCACCCAGCCCCTCCCCACCCTCCCCTCCCCACCCAGCCCCTCCCCACCCTCCCTTCCCCACCCAGTCCCTCCCCACCCAGCCCCTCCCCACCCTCCCCTCTCCACATAGCCCCACCCCTCCCATTTTTGAATGCACGATGGATGGACGGATACAATAATCCCCTGTGGGCTGGTGTAACCAGGAGGTTCCTGCCAGTGTAAACCAAGATACAATACCATTAATTATGCATTATCTAGCATATAAATACAACTTTACGATGGAATGGTGATGTGGTGGTTTGTACATCGCACTCCGTTCCTGGCGACCAATTCCCGGACACTGCTCATTCCATTGGCAAGTGATATCTGAACCGATCCTGGGCACCTGCTTTACCAAAGCACACGTGACCAGCGTAGTGATGTGTTTTTTATGTGAATTGAACTTCTTTTGAGCCGCACGCTAATCGGAGAAGTGGTCCAACAACTCCCATGATTGAAATGGCGTGCGAAGATCTTCATCCAAAGAGTGAATGAATACAGGGGCTGTCAGTTAGAATGTATCATTAAATACAACGTGCATGATAATTGTTTTTTTACCCTTCTATCTGGCAACAAAACTGACACCTTTTTACGAGGAGTCATGTTTCCATAGACCGCAATACCTGCAGTCATAAATACAAACAAAAGACATAACTCTGATAATGTGCACTGTCCTTGAAGTTGATTGGTCCACACCCGAGACAGCTTTCCTTAGAGCCTAGTCTCACATGGGTTGGACCAGATGACGCCAAAAGGCGGTATTGCGGTCGATGCAAACATGACTCCTTGTAAACAGGTGTCAGTTTTGTTGCCAGATAGAAGGGTAAAAAAACAATTTTCATATTTTTACTGGCAAATGAGGTTCCCATAGTATACAACGTGCATCTCAAGATGCTGTAGAAATCAGGGGAACCTTGCACGTTTAGAGAGTTTCAAAGACACGGAGGTGTTTGATGAATATTTTTTTTTAATAAAAATTAGGGATAAAATTGCTCCAGGCCAGAAAGAGATTCGTGGGGGGGGGTCCCCCTAGGCTAATAAGAGAGAGGAAAAAAACTAGAGTTGGGCATTGGAATGATTGAGGTGAGATGGCACGCAAGGTGCTTTGATATTCTGGAGTGTTTAAGTGCCTTATACATGCAAATCCGTATCCTTATGGTGGACGTGCAAAATTAAAACACTGAATAGGGAGAGAAAGAATCAAAGGCAGAAGAGAAGGGGACGGTCTTTAGCATGGGGTTGCAGAGGTGTGGACTCGAGTCATGTGACTTGGACTCGAGTCAGACTCGAGTCATGAATTTGATGACTTCAGACTCGACTTGGACTTGCATAACAATGACTTTGTCCCACCTCTGAGGTGTGGACTCGAGTCATGTGACTTGGACTCGAGTCAGACTCGAGTCATGAATTTGATGACTTCAGACTCGACTTGGACTTGCATAACAATGACTTTGTCCCACCTCTGTGGGGTTGTCTAGAGGAAGGATTTTGTAAGTTAAGACGGCCAGAGGAAGGGACAGTCGGGACAGCAGCAGAGGAGCCTCCACCCATTGAGGGAAGGTTGACTGAAAATCATTGAGGTCCTCTCTCGCTCCATTTGTTCACCTCTTGGTTAGCCAATCACGGGGACTATTATAATTATTAAACTTGTTATTGTTATTAAACTCATTATTAGTCTCCCTGTCTTTCCTCTGCCCACCCTTCCATCGCAATGTCCGTCTGAAAATCCTTGAGGTCAATCACGGGGCCCTATATTATTAAACTTGTTATTGTTATTAAACTCATTATTAGTCTCGATCTCTTTCCTCTGCCCACCCGTCCATCACAATGTCCGTCTTGGATATTTCTCGCGCACGTGTGAAAAGCACCACCGCAGGCGATTCCTCGGGAGTCCTAAAATAATAATAATATTCAGGGTCTGTGTCTATCCGGCAGCCAAAGCTGCTGAGTGTGTTTGTAAATTTCTCATGGCAGAGGGCTTACATTTTCCCATGAGCTCAGCCACTGACCAATCCGTGTTTATAGATTTGTTCCATCCATCGGAGTATTTTCAGCATCACCCCCTCACCTCCTTGTATGTTGAAAAGTGTATATATATAAACAAACATTATAAATAAATGAACAGTCAAGAGTTGTTAAAGTGTAATGTCCACATACAATGTTCCTATGCCATTTACCTATACCAGGGGTCGGCAACCAAAATAACAAGAAGAGCCATTTCTTTTCAATTCGGTACAAAATTCAGTATTTCAAGAGCCGCAATGCATCCGAGTACATACTGTACATACGTACATATCGTCAAGAAGCAGCCCGTAAAGAGCCGCATGCGGCTCCGGAGCCGTAGGTTGCCGACCCCTGACCTATACAGTACAACTCTTCATCTTCTTGGTTCTTTCGGTAAAGTCACGTAGAAGGAAAATAATAAAATAATAAAAATAAAACATCATCAAATTATTCTCACGACGTTTCGGCCACAACGCAAGCAGCCGTCTTCAGGTGGAGAACAGGTCTGTCGACTTGACAAAATAATTAGCATATCAAGAGGATATGCAAATTCTCAAGAGGATATGCAAATTATATTGTCAAGGCGCTCTTCGCCCCTCCATCTCAGAATAAATAGTCGCTCCAAGTCTGGGGCGTGCCATTCAGACTCTGTCTCTCGACAGACCTGTTCTCCACCTGAAGACGGCTGCTTGCGTTGTGGCCGAAACGTCGTGAGAATTATTGTATTATGTTTTATTTTTATTATTTTATTATTTTCCTTCTACGTGACTTTACCGAAAGAACCAAGAAGATGAATCCCTGCAGTCACGAAAGCTTTAAATCGAAGTAGAGCCCTTGTCGACCCACTACTGAATGAAGGCCTCCCCACGCCCTGTGATCCTTGCGAACCTCGAGGGATATGTGACCATACTTCACCACGCTGGTCAGTGCGGGCTGAAGGTAGGGGGAGTGCAGTACAACACTGGGTTTGGCTGCACTGCCCACAGAGCATAGGACACTTGTTTATTTACCCATGCTGCTTACCCCATACAAGCACCATTCAGACTTAACGCCTGCTTTGTATCTGAGATCTGGTGAGATCAGCCGCATATCGGGTGATGTGGTCTAATGCCCACGGTATGTATGATGTCCCACAAATTTTAATCCTGAAACTGAACTATATTAACGTAAAAAAAATACAGTTTAAGGAACAACATTTTGCATTTGGTCCCAAAAATAAGCCATAGTTTGTTCTCATTGCATAAAGATTGACAGCACGGGTGTTTTGGAGGAGAATTTCTCTCCTTAATTTACTTCCGCGCCAAGAGACTTTAAACCGCCGAGGTCTGCATCATAAAATGCTTCGTGCACCTTTCTGCTTTGCTATTAATAGGCAGAGGATGCTGGGGAGACATTTGCAAAACCTGCTCAGATCCTGCACAGTTTAGTTTTGGTCTCGTAGGACCCCGATAGCTGGCTGCAGCAAAACCAGAAGACACGGCATGTGCCGTGAGGGAGAATAATACAGGAGCGCTTGGCCAGATATGAAGCACCTTTGTGAATTCGTGTGCTGACACCCAATTGCAAACACCCTTGAAAAATGAATGATTGTGTGCAATGCGGAATATATATGTAGTCAACCCATGCATTATAAATGACTGAATAATGTTGATGTTTAATCGGTGCTTCTATGTAGCAATGCATGTTCTATTCTCCACTGGTGGGGTGGGTGGGTGGATGGGCTTTAAGCAAGCCTGTTTATTTTGGACGTTTGCCGTGGAAATGGAGCAGTGAAAGGTGCTCGTTTGCTCGATGCTCGGTGGATTGTCGCGCTGCAGGACTGTGAGAGATGGCGGTGGCTTGGGGAAGCTTTCATCCAACAGTGTATTCCGCCTGATGAGTATTGAAAACCAGATCTGTAAATGTTGTTGTCCTTCCCCCGCACCTCCGATTAGCACGGTTGGCTATGTACAGTGCAAAATAAGTTCTACATACATACAAATAGTGCTAATATTCCTATGGATAAGAGCTTTCAGGTTTGTAAAATAGACATCCATGAACACCTAAACAAGGGGAAATTATTTTCCCTTTGAGTCTAGCAAGGATATCGAAACTGGCCAGCACGACACGGGGAAACACACATGAACGTCTTTTAAAAGGCTGTCCGTCGTGACATCATACGTAAACATGCCTTTGCAAACTTTCATCCTTATCCATGTATCGATAGTTCGATTTTATTGTGCAATTTTATTAAGGGAATGTATGTCGTCTTGGTTTTGGTCTCTGACTCTTCTTGCTGCTGTTTGGCTGCCTTGCGCAAGCCTGGGAATTGATTAACTTGTGGAATTTGAACGTATCTGCCTTATCTATTTTAAATATTTATTTTTAGTGATTTTCTTACCTTTCCTATACTTTGCACTCCTATCGTGTTTTCTATAGTTTGTTGTTGTAACCTTCCGACATATCCTTCCTGGACATCTATGAAAAAGAGCTTCATAGCTCATCGGATTTCTCCAGGGTAAATAAAGATTGTGATTCTGAAACGACGAACACTTTGGCCTTTCCCACAATGATTATCACGTAACACCTCCCTCTGCTCCACCACTGGCATGAATGAATGTTGGTAGCAGCCAAGTCTGGCATTGAAATGTCAGAGGTAAGTGGCCTCTATTCACAGCAAGAGGAGGTCAATTGCAGACACTGCAAAGGTATGGGGGCTGAAAGCTCTGTACAGCAACAACTCAGCAAGTGATAACGCGGGAACGTTGTGTGCAATTATTGCACAATGCATGCTGCGAAAATGCATATCGTAGTGATTTTAAATAGCGCCTGAGTGTAACATGGGGTGCTCGGTGTTATCCGTGCTGGAGATTTCCATAGCTAATGCAGTAGGTATGCACGGAATGTATTATACCACACAAATAGCTTGCCCTGTCAAGCAACAATAATAATCAGCGATGATACATCTCATGCACCCTACATGGAGGTTGCCTGTGATAAATCAACAAGGCTGATGAAAGCACCTCCGATTTGCACGGTTGGCTATGTACGGTGCAAAAGAAGTTCAACATACATACACCCTATTTATTGGGGGCAATTGTGAACAAGAGCCATATCAGACATCAGTACATCTAACCAGCATAATCAGTGGTTCAAAGACTCACTCCTACAAGGCGTATTAATATTACGTGCCAGGGACTCTGAGATGATATGACAATAGTCTGAGTCCATAATTGGCAAAAAGTAACGGCAAAGGCAGTTATAAGTGACTTACAGAACTGTGCGCAGTTACGTATACAGTCCACGACTCCCCTGAAGGCATTCACCTTCAGCGAGCGCGATGCCGATCACACAACGCGGTTCGAATTCGACCCTCGATCAATGGCTGCGCTATCGCCGCACACGCGTCGAATAAAAAGCAAGGGACAAGTCCTTACTTACTAACAACTCCTTACTTACTAACAACTTCTATCATTTTTCATTGCTGGAGGGGTTTGCCCCCCCCCTACCTGAAAATCCTGGCTCCGCCATTGCGGACAGCGGAGTGAAGGAGCGAGCTTCTGTTCAGGGAGCATTTTCTGGCAGCTGCCGCTGTCCAGATTATAAGGATGGACGTAAACGGCCCTTTTGTCAATCCACTGTGGAAATAGGGCCTCCCCACACCGTGCAGGATCAATGGGGTTCGTTGACCCCACGTCAGCGCGCTGGTTGAGCGAGATATTTCATGTAAACTTAAATGTAACGGACTTTTCAAATGGCTCGTCATAGGAGACGGCACCTCACTACAAGTGGCGTGAGAACCATTTGTCGTGAGTCCAACTGAGTCACAGACGTTGTCTTGGGAGCGACACTATTTATTAAACAACTTCAACATAACACAACACAACCTATACTCGGGTATCGAATTCCCATCTAGCCACGCTACAGCAGAACTCGACACGGTTCGCTATCCCGGCCCGGACCACAAGTTGGGTCCCGGACCGCGTGGCTAGAGGCTTCTTCTCCCCGACGTGGATATTCTTCACACCAGCACACGAAGAACCCCGAGCCACTTACGGGGGCCCCCGTTATATCCCCCTGGGCTGGGGCTGGCTCCGCCCCTCGCCCCGCCCACCTTCTAGATCTCTCGAGCTCTTTCTCGAAGGCTCTCGAGAGCTCTTTTAGACCACGTGACCGCCCAGTGGCCCCCGTCCACCGGTGGCCCCCCTCCAATATCATCCGGTCACGTGTCGGCAAGTCAACCAGCGTATCGTGCACCAACGTAACCCTGGCTAGCTGACACTCCCTCTCGCTCCCTCACCAGGAGCCCGCACCGCACACTGCTCGCGGTGCCTCCGCGCTGACCAGCGCTCACCCAGGCCCCGCTAGGGCTAGTGGTACTACATCCTGTAAGCGGGCAACACATAATGTTAACGCATTATCCGCCGTGGCTTCGTAAGCCCGGCACCACACAGTGACAATCACAGTCACTACACATTTGAAACCGAAAATTGTTTAATTCCTAAGGTGCGTTCAATAACGACTACCCTTACGTAGGTGCCATATATATGTATATATGACAGTGTAGCGGTTAACGCACTGCGCTATGAACCTGGCGACCCGAGTTCGATTTCGGCTCACGGCCAACACCGTTGATGATTATTTGAACCGGTCATGGGCCTCTCCTAAGTCGACTCAGCCTCAAATGAGTACCTGGCACGGTGCGTAAACATCGCCACTGGGGAGACAAAGGCGGCCAGGCGTGGTGTTGGCCACCCACCCCCTCGTGTGCCGTGTCGGCATTTTTGGTGCTCGCTAACAGCACTTGCTCCCAACAGTCTGTTCAGGCTACACGGGGGTCTTTGTCTTTTTATATATAAAAATTACTAACGTATTAACACAATTACATTAAGCGTAAATATAAATAAATCACGTGGGAATAGGCATATTGTACGCACTAGAACAACAAGTGCAGCACACAAGGTGTTTCATGAAACCGTGCTCGTAAAAAAAATAGCTCCCTGCACACAACACTAAAAAAAATCCCCCCGTCCTCATTTTTTGTTTCTGCCCAGGTGGAATCTGCTTTGGCTGTGGCTCGGGGCACGAGTTCGCAAGGGAACAACGACGGGTGACGGCCGCACACAATCTGGCACCTGCTGCGAGTGGGATAGCGGGCTCGAGCAAACAGACCTGACCGACCACCTCTTCCAAATACAAAGTTTTACAGGTAGGAACAATATGTTGCACACTGCCCACCAGGGATTTTTTGTCTGTCTGTCTGTCGTGCATATATATATAAATAAACAGCTCTTTGATTGGTGGAGACCTACTGCCGGGTACGGAGAGGGGAGGGGCCTAAGGGAAGGGGGGTCAGGGGAGGGGCCTAACGGAAGGGGGGTCAGGGGAGGGGCCTAAGGATATGGGGGGGTTGGTCAGGGGAGGGGCCTACGGGAGGGGGGGTCAGGGGAGGTGCCTAAGCAAGGGGGGGGGCGATAGTTACCTGGCTGGCTGCCTGGCTACCTCAAGTCAAGTTATCTTTTATACATACAGGTAGGAACACCAGGTCCCACACTGCCCACCAGGGATTGTTTGTCTGTCTGTCGTGCATATTTGTCTGTCGTGCACGAATGCGCTGTCCAACCAAGTTCCTACCTGCCCACTTCGAAGGAACGTATTTTTAAGGCCCTGGTTAAAATCACATTACGTCCCTGAAATTGTCTTACATGGCCTGTCCCTGAGGTGACTGTCCCTGCCATGCTTGCGATATGTACAGGTACTCTTTTAAAATATATATATGACTAATATATAGAGAGAGTGCTGTATATTGCGATTGTTACGTGAATATCGATAGGATAAATTAAAGTTAGTATGTCCTCCACAAAGACTGAGCATATTCGCAAACGGGGCATATTTGTCTACGTGCTGTAAATGCATTCGGGATGCTGCCGAAGTGGAATGGTCAGCACACCAGGACTTGCAATCGAGGTCGCCCGTTCTATTCGATCTGCCGATGCGGCACTTGAGGCAGTGAGGACAACTTCCTTGAATACATCCGTCTCTGTCCACCCAGAAGTGTAAATGGACACATGAGTTACTCAATGGGCAGCTTGCATGCGGTGGGGATAAAGTGCAGGTACTCCCTCCTTTTCCAAGACATCTGGCCAGTGTGGAAGAGTAGGCCAACTGCAAGTTCTTGCTTACGCAGTGGCATTAGCAAGAAATTGCAGGGCTGCACCTTTACCAGAGGAGGCCATGGAAAACAGGTAGTCAATTTGGTCTAATACATAGAGGGCTATTTTGGCTTCCATAAATTGTTATTTCTCTCACTTCTTTATGCAAACTAAAGTGAAGGAACATTCTTCTTCTTAAACTCATAATTCACGTGCTGAAACTGTGTTGAGCGGTGCCACAGTGCTTGTTGCAATGCACTCTGACCCCGATGACCTGAGTTTCATTCCTAGCCGTGGCTAACATCAGTGACTACTGACATCTGATCTGGTGCTGGGGCCACCGTTCGCCAACTCACACTGAGCAGCACGGCGAAGTATGGTCAATTGCCCGCGATTGATGTGGCGTGAGGAGGCTTGGATTGACAAAGCGCCATAAATATTCCTTTAAATGAAAACGGTGTTCGAGTAATACACACGCAGCAGTGTAGAAGTAGTCGTGTGTAGAGAACGCTATAAAAGGAGCTCAGCTGAACAAGCTGACGACTGTGATAGAAACATTGAGACACTTAACTGCATCTGATTTTGATGCCACTCATTTGCAGACATGCTGCAGTTTGAAATCGAGCAGAGTAAGCATTAACGTGTCCTCCGAAAATCTATGGGTGTAATTCACGTTGGCACAAGGCTACACTCTGAGAATAATCCATGAAGAGGCATAAGGATTAGAATTGGGTTTGTATCATCCAGGCAGAAGGAAGCCCGATTAACATAAAGCAGGTCACATATCCGACTCGCTAAAGGCAGATATTTGAAAAGGTCAGATGTGTAAACATCAGTGATTGCATGCACAAAAACTGCTCTCGTTGTCGGCAGCTAATTGGTCAGGATGTATGTGTAACAGTCGGATATGCAGCATTGTAGCTGCTTGGATGCGCCAAGAGGGTGTCTTTGCTAAGCCCAATTCACATCTCCCAAGAGTTAAGGCTGGCAGATGTTTGAAAATATTTTAATAGCATCATTCCACCAAAAACACCGTTCAATTGGTGAATGAATTCCACGACAGTCAAGTCGTCATTCATCATCATCATCATCACGATTCATGGGCAGGTAGCCCGTCGGTGTCCACTGCACATTGTCACATTGCGTCATTCAGTCGCAATTCACATCTTCGAAATTCATCATATCTAATCGTGGAGATCACACTATGATAGCTATTGGATCCAGGAGCTCAAGCATCAACTTTGGATTTAAAGAGTGAGGGACGACCTGCAATTCAGACACAGAGTGGCAGATGTAGGCTACTGGCAAACAGCAGAGAGAATAAAATATAGGGGGAAGAGAGAGACAACACACAGAGGATGCAGGAAGAGCCAAAGAAGAGACACACGGAGGCAGAGATTGCAGATGCAGACGGAGCATAGCAAAGCAAAAATAAATTTTGATACAGGAATAACAACAACAGCAGCATCATTATGAATAATCGTAGCAATGAAAATGATCATCATTCCTGTACCTCGTAAACAAAGGCACCGTTAGGAAGCACAGAGTACTGTATTATTGGACGGTGGTGGGATGTTGAAATGTCTCATTAGGCACAAGCACGCCCCAGTGGGCATGCCATGCCTCACCGTCTTGGGCTCCTGGCAGCAGGACGTGGCTGAAGACACGATGCCAATGCCACCCAGCTCACGACTCTTGATGGGTTTCAGACACTTTGGTGAATCCAGCATTTGCTTAAACGTACAGTGTATTGTGTAGGATTGTTGCAACGCAAATGTTTAATCTTGGTCGGGGGTTGAATCAGGCATACTCCTGCCGAGGTCGATAAAATTAGTATCACTTTGTGGAGAGGTCAACATTGGTCATCCGATGGATAGACTCGTCCTTGCCATAGGAATGGGGAATTTTCACCACTGGCTCAGGGCTGAACACAGGATATGAGTACCACCTGAATGCTTATTTGAGTAATAAATCACTTTGACTTTAATAAAAAATGAGACAAAAATATATTCGATTCTTGAATCATATCATACCCCTGAACTGCCAAATCATTGCATCGCTGGAGGGGGTTCGGGTAATTGGATGCCTCATGCTAAATATAGCATAACTTAACGTATTTAACAAGCTTCTAAGCACAACAGAAGTGGAAATTTCCACACTCAGATGTCCCAGGCTGATATGTCCGAGCTGCAGGCTGCTCTGCATGGTAGCTATGCGGCTTTCATCTGGGTTTCTATACTGTACACATATACTGCCTTCAAGGCCTTCGTTAATGGCCCCACCTTGGTGTCAGTTTGACACACAGTGAAGGCACGCCCAAGAGACAGGTATTGATGACTATACTGTCCTGACGAGTCTGAATAGGCATGAAGCCGGGCCACAGTTTTTCATCTCTGCATCACCACTACCAGCCAGTCGGTCACATTTGCTCAAATTTACTTTGTGGCCTAGGGGCCGTCCATAAATGACGTCACGCACCTAGTGGAGGGGGAGGGTGGTCAGATATTTGTGACGATGTGTGACGAGGGGGGAGGAGGGGGTATGAGAAATGTGACGTCACATCAAAATGCGCAACTTTAAATACCTATTTATTAAATGGAATTGTTATAACAACACTAACTTTGATTCATTTTCATTATTAACTATTTGATTATTTAAATTTACTAAGGTCACCTTTTATTTATTCCATGACGGAGCATTTTGCTTCTCCATGGGAGAATGGAGAAGCATACATTGTACATTTTTTGAATGATTGTTATTAAACATTTTGATTCTAATGATTCTACCAAGGCTTTTCATTCCGTGGAATGAATATGTGATTGTTAAAAATTGTAGTATCCATTTTGCTTCGTTCGACTACAAAGTTTAAAGTATTTTTCATAGTCTTAATTACTTTTAATATTTTATAATTCTAAGAGAATTTCAATAAAAAAAATATTCCGAACATCTGCGGTTTTAGTTAGACGTTGAATATTTTCAAGTTAATTTTATGCTGAATATCAGCTTTCCAACGCCTCCTTTTTATTACGTGTTTTCTCCTACAACATCAGAGTGCAGCGCCACATTAAATACGCACTACAATGACAATAGTTTAAACAGATTTGAAGCATGCTTTATTTTCAAAATAGAAATATGGTTTTGGGGGGGGGGCAAAGTTTTGTGACGTCATATTTGAGGGGGTCTGACTTTTTTGTGACGCCATGTGACGAGGGGGGAAGGGGGGGTCAAAAATCGGCCAAAATCGCGTGACGTCATTTATGGACGGCCCCCTAGGACAAAAAACCCAGAATGCACGTAGCCCTCAAAGGCTTGGGACACATCCCGGCAGACGTTGCTAGATCTGAAATCGCTGCTATCCTCAAAAACGCTAAGAAACCCATTAGCAACATCAGCAAGGACGAGCGTTTTGAACTCTATAAATAAAAAAACAGAGATGACATTGTCATCCTCTCAGCCGACAAGGGCAATGCCACTGTCATCATGGATTAAACCACTTACAACAACAAAATTCAGGACCTTCTTAATGATGGCAGTTATACCAAAATCAACAGAGATCCCACCAACTGCCTAGCTACTAAACCCAACAATATCATCACTAAATCGACTTCTCTAATCGATCAGACCAAGCAGAGCTCCCTAAAACCTTCGGCTGCTAGACCACCCAGATTTTATGGCCTTCCAAAAATCCACAAAGTAGGTACCCTGCTCCGTCCTATCGTCTCCACCATTAACTCACCCACCTACAAACTGGCCCGATTTCTGTCTGAGACTCTGCTTCCTTTCACTGGCAAGTCCACCTCAGCTGTACTTAGCTCAGCTCACTTGGTTTCTCTAATCATGGACATCTCACTGTCTCCAGATGATTTGCTTGTCAGTTTCAATGTAGTCTCTCTGTTCACCAATGTACCTGTACTTGACACCATTGCAATCATTGAAGACTTAGTCCAACAAGTACTGAATCCAGATGTACCAACTTTGGTAAGGCACTGTCTTACCAACACATACTTCACCTGGAATGGTACATTTTACAGACAAAATGAGGGTACCCCAATGGGTTTTCCCTTATTGCCAGTGGTAGCGAATGTTTTCATGGAAAAATTTGAGACAGATGCCATCCGGACATCCACCCTACGTCCTTCCTTGTGGAAGAGATACGTAGATGACACGTTTCTCATCTGGCCACATGGCCTGCCAGCACTGAACCAATTTCTCAACCACATAAATTCTAGACACCCATCTATGAAATTCACCATGGAAGTGGAAAAGGATGGCAAGCTACCATTCCTGGATGTTTGATCGAGAAGAGACCTGATGGTTTGTTGGGACATTCGGTCTACAGGAAAGCCACCCACACGGATGCCTATCTAAAGCCTGACTCCCACCACCATCCAGCCCAGAAGAATCCCCTCATAAAAACACTACATCCATAGGGCCTGTTGCATCTCCGACCAGCACCACTTAGCCAGTGAGCTGGAGCACGTACACCAAGCCCTCGGACCGTACAATCTGCAAAGCTGTCTCCCCAGCCATGCGGAGACAACCATCTGAGGATCCAACCAATGCCATCACTTTGCCATACATAGCAGGGGTTACCAAAAAGATTTCCAAAATCTTAAACAAACACAAGATCCAGGTTCGTTTCAATACAGTACACAAAATCCGTGATCTAATCCCATCTGTGAAGGATGTCATTCCTGGCATGCAATATCCTGGAGTCTACAAACTGAGTTGTGCCTGCGGCAGCAGTTACATTGGGGAAACGAAACAACATGTGTCGGACCGCGTCCGTGAACACAAGGCGGATCTGAAACACGGTAGGACCAATACCTCTGCCGTTGCCGATCATTGTTTTAACGTTGTGGGCTCACACGAAATTGTTTTTTCCAAGACGGAGGTACTTTGCAAACCTACCGGCTACCTGATATATAAACACAGACACAACTTCAACCGAGAGGATGGGTACAAACTGAGCAATCATTGTATCTATGTTCAAATGTGAATTAAGATCACATATCAGTGACAGGCCAATATCTCGCACTCACGAGTGATGATAGAAATTAGAAATGCGAAGAGCCAGGGACGCGTGGAACTTTATTGGGGCACATTCCTTGGGTCACCAAGTTGAGTGGAGAGCCAGGGATGTGGGTGTCTATTGGGCCACGTCAATGATGATACCTTAATTATCATATAGTCAACATTGTTACGATACTAATTACTGGATTGGCTTTGTGAAAATAGGGTTTGGAACACTAACACTCCGATCATCAGTGTTGTGCTGTTAAATTCATAATAATGTGCTTCTGTAATGTGGTGGCTTAGTTTTAACTGCTGAGCACAGATGGCATGTGCATATGTTAAACCTAAAACGCAACAGCCATGTCCATTAAACGTTAAACCATTTTAACTTCTCATGCAAAGATAATGCCTTTAAATATATCCGCATCCTTTTAAAACTATTTTCCATCAAGTGCCCATCTGGTAATAAAAACGTCGCATCATTATTTTAGCGTTCAGTGGCTAAGATGAAAAACGCATAAAACATTTAAATGTGTACAAAGAACAAGTCTGCCCTCATGGCTTTCACATCAGTTACATAAGAGTGTCACATTCAAGGAAATAAATAACCACAATAATTTTCCATTCTTTATGAATATTTTATGAGGCTGAGCTGCAATACAGGAGTCTAGGCATAGTTTACACGCCTGCATGGTTTTCATATACAGCCAATGCATCACGTTACGTTATACAAATATATTGGCACAGAAGATTATATAACTGATGATAAAAAAAACACAGACATAACAATCTCAAACACACGATGGTATGCAAAAAGGTTCGCATTAATTGTATTTATTATACCTCTGGCCTGGTAGACCGCATGGAAGGGGATGTTTGAGCAAAAATGCTTGCAACACCACAAAGAGAAATAAATACATCTCGACATCACCGCATTGCCAGGGCTGGGTGAAAATGCAACCTGCATTAATGCACAGCAGTTGCATCGAAAACTGTATGCCCATTCCCTTCACCATCCCACATTGGTGGTGGTCATGCAGGTTTAGGATGTGATGGCATTCTCTGGTCTGACACCGGTGAGACTAGACCATGGGCAAGGCTGTCTATGATGAAAGCCAATTAGTCTCAAAGAAAATGCACATGGTATTAGAGCTTGTGTGCATGTTTGCCGTGGGTGCGTGTGGTTAATGCAGACTTGATTCTTTGCTAAATGTATCTACCCAGGGAGGGTAAAACCCTATCCTCATTTTCCCCTAGATTTATTATAATTAACCACAAGTCGTGAAGCGAGAGGAAACAAAAGCGCATTTTCTGGCAAAAGCCGCTTCTGCAAGCCGTGGATAATCTGCATGGCTCTCAATGAAGGAGCCGCGCAGAGCGTAGAATGAGAGGGGATTTAAAGGAATGGAAGCAACACAAAGAAGCGACACGTGGCGTCGTGCCCAAATGCATGTAATTTGTTCCAAAAAAAAGAGAGAGCACATGAGTGCCTATCGTGTAATTCAATTAGATGAAGTGGGTTTTTTTTTCTGTAGAAGTCTTCTCTCGGATTGGATGTGCAGATGTACGTTCCAAGCAGCCCTTTCCTCAAGGCAACATAGCATTACTTATTCATGTTTTCTGGGAACAGAAAAAATATTATAATCCTGACATCGTTTTTACAAAAATAGCCGCACAAAAATATCCCTTTACCACCTTCAACTGTCGATTTTATAAATGTATCCTCAAGGGCGTTTTAACAGCTGCAAAACACCAAAATTAGCACCGTCAGTCACACTCAACTTTCAGTGCAATGGTGCTAATATTTTATAGCATCATTTGACTTTACAAGAACTATACAGCTTTTAAATGCAAGAAAGTAAAATAATTTCTATATTTGTTTGCTGTTTAGTTTTGACTATAGGTTAATATTGAACTCGTGCCATATCGTGTAAAGAAACACGTTTCCAGCCAAGCGCGATGATTAAATATACTATGAGAACTATTGTAACATATGGTGTTGGAACGAATACAACAACTAATATTCGATATTACTATTGCTAACTTTATTTCACATAATACCGTAGCATAACTGATTCTGGGCTCACGTGGATCATTGTTACGTGGAAAGTATCGTACCAGAATCCAGTGCGTTTTTTGAAATGTATTGCAAACTCGCCAGTTGTCAGCTCACTCTACTTGATTACAGATATCGTATATAAATCCAGTACTGTACTGAAGAAGCTCGACTCAATTTATCACTCGGCCTTAAGATTTGCATTGAACTGCCCATATAGGACCCACCACTGCGATCTCTACATTGGGTCAAACTTAACACCTCTTAATGATCGATGGCTTGTGCATCAGATCTTATTTATTCACGATGTAGTTACAAAAACATCAGCAGACTACCTGCTGCATTTCCTCACTGTTTCGAAGAACAAATGTGACCGAAGGTCTCATTTACCAGCTTCACATTCCTTATTGCCGTACAAATACTGGAGGAAGGGCCATTGCTATTTATGCCCCCAGGGTCTGGAATGCTATCGCCAATAAACTGCAACTTGGATCACTACCTGTGAGATCTTCACTCAAAACTGCTCTAGAGGAGTTGTACACCCCTAGCTGCCACTGCTATTCAGTGGCCTGGAATCAAATGTATCGCTCCGGATGACCACTGCAAAGTATGATCTGGAGTTTTGATTATAGTGTGCTGGTCTTTAAAAGGTGCATTGAAAAATGTTGCTACTCCTATTGATACTCCTGCTGTTATGGAGTGACTCATGCCGCCAGCAATGACACGGCAGCAGCTATGGCAGACAAGTTTGGTTGTAGATATTATGTAAATCGTTTATTGTTAGATTTGAATCACAATTCCTATGATCACTGTTACATTGTTTTTATAGCTTTATTTTGGTGATTTCGAAAACGTTTTGGTTTAGCCATTTTTGTTTGTTGTAGTACAGAGTTAGACTGATAACTTAAATCTAAATTGTATTAAGGTTGTTATTGTTTGACTTGCATCCCACTGGGATTTTTGCACACAGCATTGATATACGGTGCTTTTTCTGGAAGTGTTGTTGTATTTTCCTGGATTTTTCTGTTGCGCATAGTCACTTTAAGATGTTTTTTGTTCATGTTTTTGTTTTTTTTCGATTTAAAGCTTTCGTGACTGCAGGGATTCATCTTCTTGGTTCTTTCGGTAAAGTCACGTAGAAGGGAAGTAATAAAATAATAAAAATAAAACATAATAAAACAACAATTCTCACGACGTTTCGGCCACAACGCAAGCAGGACGGCTGCTTGCGTTGTGGCCGAAACGTCGTGAGAATTGTTTTATTATGTTTTATTTTTATTATTTTATTACTTCCCTTCTACGTGACTTTACCGAAAGAACCAAGAAGATTTTTGTTTGTTGTGGTTGCACCCGATTCAAGCGCCGCATGGCTCACAGGGCTATACCTAATAAATAAAACTGAACCTTGCCACCGAGTCGGTTGACTACTTTGACGGTTCCATTTCCAAAGGCCACTTTGAAGAAGCAGTCCTGTCTGCCTCGTATTCCTTTTGATTACCAACACCACGTGGTGGTTTAAAGAAGTACAAGTAAAAAAACACATTTTTTTGAGTTCATATTAAGTTATAAGTTACATCATTAAACCACTCCTGTGGCACGTGTAGCAATAAGACTCAAAATGAACAGCACTCACCACTTATACCAACGCTCACACATTTTCACTGTTTCTAGGCCCCCATCTGGCCTGAAATCAGTGAACCAAGACTTACAAGCAGATGCTAAATGATCCGTAATCACCGCAACCCACTGGGTTGTACAAATCATCAACGTTTGGCACATTCCGCTCCATTAATTGGACAGATAATCCTGCCGGATCCACTCTCTGAAATTGTTTTTTTTTTACCACGATGGAGTTTTCCACTTCCCCATTCGCTTTGACGTCCATTATGCTCGGACACAAGGGATGGCCGCAATAATGAGAAGCATACTGTGGCTGGGCTGGAGGTGGAAGCATTGCTCCCGCGTGTGTGAACGTGAATGTGAATGCAGAGCCACGAGAGGAATCCCCCCACAATGCTCCGTCTCCAGTCACCGCCACAAAATGGCGTCGGTCAAGTCTTTCAACTGGCAACAACGCTCATAACACCGCGAAGGGGAATATGAACTTTCAAGCACTCTCGCCCGCCATGGAGTACTTGATATTAACGACATGCTATTTTTACTTCGTGAATTTGCGTCTGTACGTTACAAAGTGTTATCACAATTACGCTCAACGAGAGAATTAATGGCTTATCACTACAGGGTCATCCTTATGCCATCCTAACAAAGACAAGAAAGCCTTTCTCTGCGACAGCATCTCGAGATGCAGTTTCGCCGAGAGGTTAAATAAATACAATTTGTATTGTACGGATTAAATGTAAAGCACCCTTGTGTATTCAAACGCATTTTAAATGAACACAATAACACATTCCTGCGGAGGGAGCTGGTAGGAACTTTGGGTTGCTCGGTCAATGGCCAGGTTCAACGGCGGCGTGGTGTATTCCGCAAATATGCCCGACTTGGAGGGCGGGCACAAGCCGGCGTGAGTAGGTTAGACGTTGAGTTTTATAAGGGCACCACGGGGTGACCAGCCCTCCCCACCCAGCCCCACCCTCCCCACCCAGCCCCTCCCCACCCTCCCCTCCCCACCCAGCCCCTCCCTCCCCACCCAGCCCCTCCCTGCACGACGGACGGTCACAATAATCCCCTTTGGGCTGGTGTAACTAGGAGGTTCCTACCAGTAAAAGACTTGCCTTAAAGTCATTATGTATATCGCAACCAAGTAATTCACAAAACGAGTGAAGCAGCGCTGGTACCCTCCCTACCCTCCCGTGTGTTCTCAAAGCAGCGGGGTCCCAAGAGTTTTCAACACTTGTCTCAAAATATCCCGAGGATAATAAAAAAATGTTTGAGGTTAATTTGAGTGAATATGTTGTAAATTACATGACGTGTTAAATTGATTTGGGGAGAGGTGTGGATGGTGGTTATTCGTGGATTTTCACACTGGTTTATTTTTGTTATTTTATTTCAAGCCCAACAAAACTAGATTATTGATAGATTACAGTCTGGAAATGCTTCCTAGTAGACCAAGTGTACTTTCCCAATAATTGTGCCACAAAATATTCAAACCGTTCAGTTAATTTTTCGATTTAAAGCTTTAGTGACTGCAGGAATTCATATTCTTGGTTCTTTCGGTAAAGTCACAAAGAAGGGAAATAATAAAATAATAAAAATGAAACAATAAAATGTGACTTTACCGAAAGAACCATGAATACGTTCAGTTAATGTTTATTCTATTTCTGTATATAATTTGTATGTATCACTTAATTTTTGAATTATGCACGCTGCACTAATCCAGTAATAATACTGGTAGGAACAACCTGGTTCCACCAGCCCACAGGGGATTATTGTGTCCGTCCGTCGTGCATCCAAAAATGGGAGGGGTGGGGCTGGGTGGAGAGGGGAGGGTGGGGAGGGGCTGGGTGGGGAGGGGAGGGTGAGGAGGGTGGGGCTGGGTGGGGGGGCTGGGTGGGGGGGTCACCCCGTGGTGCCCTTATAAATCTCAACGTTTAACCTACTCACGCCGGCTTGTGCCCGCCCTCACAGTCGGCCATATTTGCGGAATACACCACGCCGCCGTTGACCCTGGCCATTGACCGAGCAACCCAACGTTCCTACCAGCTCCCTCCGCAGGAATGTGTTACATTGTAAAATGACATGAATGGTTGCAGAAAGAGTTTGTTTCCTGAGGGGGTGGGGTGCGGGTTGGAACATATATCGAAATTGGAAACCGAATCCAGAATCGACTCCAAAAGTCTTAGAATCAGCCATCTCTACTTGGGGGCCGTTCATAAATGACATCACGCACCTGGGGGGGGGGGGGGGATCAGACATTTGTGACGATGTGTGACGAGGGGAGGGGGGTTGAGGAATGTGACGTCACATCAAAATGCGCAACTTTAAATAAATATAGACAACACGTTCTACTTAGTTAAATATACTTTTTATTAAATGTTTTTTCCTACAACATCAGAGTGCAGCGCCACATTAAATACGCACTACAATGACAATAGTTTAAAGCGATTTGAAGCATGTTTATTTTAAAAATGGAAATATGGTTTTGGGGGGGAGGGGGGCAGAGCTTTGTGACGTCATATTTGAGGGGGGGTCTGACTTTTTGTGACGCCGTGTGACGATGCGGGGGGGTCAAATATCGTCCAAAGTCGCGTGACGATACCCGTACCCTACCCGATACCCGGCTACCCGTACGGGTACCCGTTTGCGACCCTGGTGCGGCCGGGTACGGGTACGGGTAGTCCGTGAGTCACTGGTGAGTCACCGTTTGTCACTCATTTCCCAACGTCTTGTCTCTTCTCACAATTCAAGTTTCTATAATCAACCCACCCGCGCCTGCAACATGGCTTCATCCCAGAGGTCGCAATCAGGTACCCGATACCCGTACCCTACCCGTACCCGGCCGGGTACGGGTAGGGTACGGGTACGGCCGGGTACGAGTACCCGTTTGCGACCCTGGTGCGGCCGAGTACGGGTAAGGAATCAAAACCCGTTTGCGACCTCTGGCAGTGGGTGGCTAAATGCTGCCCTCTGTCGCTGCTGTATTGTCTCTCAGGACGTGCAGAGAATGTACTGGGGCCCTGAGCACCTGCCTGGTTCCATGAAGCGCTGTAGCCCTCTGCAATGTGTCCTCATGTGAGTAACCCAGAGTCAGCCACGACACCAGGATACAGTGGCGAAGCGTTCTATTTTAGTTCAGAATTCCCCAGAGCCGTTATACCACCGCTTCCCAGCTGCAGGGAGATGACCTTTTGCAAACATTGATACTCTTCAGTTACTTCAGGGGTGGCGTTAACTGCGGAGTACAGAAAGTATCAACCCGTGGGGCAACTCCCCCCCCCACCCCCTGGGGAGGCACCAGAGGTCGCAAACGGGTTTTGATTCCTTACCCGTACCCGGCCGTACCAGGGTCGTAATCGGGTACCCGTACCCTACCCGATACCCGGCTACCCGTACCCGGCCGGGTATCGGGTAGGGTACGGGTACGAGTACCCAATTGCGACCTCTGGGATGAAGCCATGTTGCAGGCGCGGGTGGGTTGATTCTAGGAACTTGAATTGTGAGAAGAGACAAGACGTTGGGAAATGAGTGACAAACGGTTACTCACCAGTGACTCACGGCCTACCCGTACCCGGCCGCACCAGGGTCGCAAACGGCTACCCGTACCAGGCCGGGTACGGGTAGCCGGGTATCGGGTAGGGTACGGGTATCGGGTACCCGATTGCGACCTCTGGGAGGCACGAAAGCCTCTCGGGGTGGGGGGGGGTGGGCGGAGGATGTGGCATGGAGACTGTGCAGGAGAAATGTTGAATGTGCGTGAGTGGGGAACGTCAACGCCACGTTGAAGAACAAAACACCCAAATGCACATGAAACAACTGCCTTACCAACACCGCGTCGACTAGAAGCGTGGACGTGTGATCTGTCTATTTTGGCCTTTGTAGCTTTTGCATGGGGAAGGGGGGATGGGAGTGGGAATCAGTGGACTTGATCGGGGGGTCAACCATGCCTAAAGGGTTTAGTAATGTTTAGCTTACTGCACTATGAACCAAGATGCCTAAGCTTGATTGCTGGCGATGGCCAACATCTGACCACTGACCAGTGGGGGCTGGTGGTCGAACAAACCCACGACCGACACATCTTGGAGGTGCCTTCATCCAGCAGTAGATTCAGGTCATACATTAACAAAAAGTTACTCCAGCTTTCAATAGAAACAATCCCGTCAATAAGTCATTGACACTTTTGCTATGAACTATAAGCCCACCACATACTGTATACAGGGTGTCTGTTAAAGTGTCTTCCACTCTTGAAGAATTGTAATTAGTTTGAGCTGCATCCAAATAACGACACACACTTGTGAAAATGAAGATTTTATTGAACTGGATTTGTTCAACTAAACCTCTACATGCATACAAAATTACGTAAAACTCGGAGTTGTACATGTCCGATATACTTCGCCTTTAGAAGATAAGCAGTAAGTAATTATATTGCAATGCAAGGCGAACATTGCTCTCCAACGGCTTACAGTATATCATGCAAATACCGCTGTGTTTTTACTTGACAGATACACATTTATGTTTGCATGCCCTCAATCTGCTGTTCTTTTAGAGTAACCATATTTCTGACAAAGCGATTTTAAATCATTCACCTCATGGTTTCACTCCACCAAACATCACTTCCTTGATGACCTGAAAATAACCAGAGCAAGCCAAAAACCATTTTAATACAATTCAGAGTGCAATATAATCCATACTTAAGCCACACTTATTAAAATTTGCCTTAAAGAGCCATCAGTAAGTGGACAGATGAATATACAGTAATAGGCAGATTGATCAATGATTATCAAGACACATACAGTCCAAAGATCGATACCATTACTTTGCTCAGCATTTGCCATACAAAATTAGAAACGTACAAGAACACTTAGGCCAACATACAAAATTGAGGTAAACTAAATCAAGATACTGCCTTAACACTGGTGTACAAACACAAACCACAAACACCACCTATGTTGGGTGGAGTTGGGTTTACGACGCATTTAAACTTCCAGGATCTAACCCAAAACTTTTACTGTATTATATAGTCAATAAAACTATTTTAGTATTTTCCTTTCTTTTGCCCAGGCAATGTTAATGGCAAAGTTGGCAAGTGTTTGTTCGTTTTCACAATGAAACTATCCGCTTTGCAAATTGACAAACATCCACACCATTCGTCGTCATCGTAATCAACATCACCAACCTGAGTGAGCTGGTACTCCTCACCGCAGAGCTTCTCAACCAGGTCAAAGTGATCCACGTTAGGCACATCCAGGTAGGTGACATTGAAGCCGGCGCCCTTTAAAGACTTGACAAATAGAACAATAAGAAAGGCTCCATCAGAGCAGCACTGGGGGCACAACTGATTTGGTCTCCCATTCTCTTGAACCACAGTGAGTTTGTTTAAGGGCATTGAAGCAACCTGATGTAACCAGAGTAAGCAGTGTTGGATCGTAAAGGCTGAAATTCCATTTAGTGGACCACAAATATTCCTTTAAGTGAATTTATACGCACTGAAAGTTACTTACTCTTTCCCTTTGAATGATTATCATTCAAAATGTGAGTTATAACTCCCTGAGACGTTACTAGCAGGTGTGAGTACATGTTCAAGAGGGCAGGTCTCGTTCACTCCGTGCACAAAGCATGAACACACACCCACTGAATGCATCATATCACACCATCAAAGACACGTTTCCCAAAAAAAAACGTTTCGTTTTTTGGGGTCATGAATAAGTTACCGAAAGAACCAAAGAGTATGCATTCCTGCAGGCACGAAAGCTTCAAATCAAGAATCAAGACATATATTCATAATTATTTAAAATTATCGACCAAATACTAACATTAATCCTATCATTTTGAATGAGTATGTTACATACAGTCAAATATTAAATGCAGCCTAATATACAGGGTGATCCATTTATAGAAAGCCCACTGATTTATGACCCTTTAAATGTATTCTCAACAGGTGAGTGAATCTCGTGAAAGCAATGGCTCCATATCTTACAGAGGAACAAATGAAGATAGTAGCACGGATGGAAAGTATCATATCTGGGGCTCACACATATGTATAATTTGTGTATACGCCACTGCAAAGAAACATTATATACAGATTGTATCGCAAATTCTATAACACAGGTCCGATTAAAAAAGTAAATAAAAACAACAACAATTGTAAGAACTGATGCGATTGCGCTGCCATGCCTTGCAACCCTCAAACACAACCCATAATTAATGCTTTTTCCAAGTTGAGTGGATATGTATAATGGGATCACCCTGTTATTGCAGATCCCACGGCCACAGATAATATAAGTCAACGTGTGAATGAGAGCAATCAACTCTACCTGCTCAAGCTCTTGGGACTGGCGGTGAAACTCGGGCGAGTCATGCTCCGCCACAGCCAGGACGATGTGACAATTTCCAGCCAACGGGGCCATCGCATCAACTTTTAACATCGGGCTGTTACGTGCCATGTCCTCCCTGTCAGCAAACATGTGTGTAGCGCAGCACGGGCAGCTCAAAGGTCACGTAAATGTGTGTGCAAGTCTTTTTTGGCAAAGGCAAGACTTCACCGTAACCACCAGCCCCTCCGTAATACGTTTCAATCCTGGACAGAGCGAGGGGCAGGTGCCTGTTAGGTTACTAACACTGGGGCAGTGCACAGTCGTTTCGTAGAAATAGCAACACGTCCAGTAGCTATTTTTTTTTATCGAGTGCTGCTATTGCACATTCAACCAATTCATTTGTTTGTCTTGGTTGACCCATGAAAGGCTCATGACAGGTACAGATATTCATTGGCAATGAAAATAAAACTTGGTTGTTGGTTTAAAGAAACAAAAACTCGCCCTAAAAATGCAATGTGAACATCACACGTTATTGGGCTGATCAACATTAAGTCCGTCAGGCACAAAATACAGCAGTCAATCATGTTGGCCAAATCCTCATAAAAATTAAAGCAGTACACAACTGTCTTTGTCTTTTTGATGCCTGAATATTTAAAAAAATGCTACAATCTTCGCTCACATGAGCCAAAGTCCATCACAAGACTGTACAGTGCAAAAACACGCCACGTTATCTTGATGTGCAAAGCATGCCGAAATTATTACGTTGAAGACAGCAAAATTATATCGGGTAAATGTAGATGAACAGGGTTGGGACACTCTGTTTACAGGTAAGCCAACCACATAGATTCCTATCTGAAACCGGATTCCCACCACCAAGGCCGTAGCCATGGAGTCAACATTGGGGGGGACCAAAACTTCCAGGGGGTCTGGGGGTTCCCCCCCCCCCCCCAAAAAACTAAAATTTGAAAACTAATTTCCTGCCTAAAATATAAAAAAATTCACTTACACATAGGATCGACTTTTTATTTATTTTTTACAATAATGTCTAATAGTGTATTTATTACATTTTTTGTTTAATTGTATGTAATGGCAGAGATTAGGGATTAATAATGTACAACCATAACCACAATCATATAAACAGAAATCTATTTTATACCAATATATTGGGGGAGACATTTTGAGAATATTTGAATATTGGGCACAGAAGAATTCCCTCATCAAAACACTACACCATAGGGACCACTGCATTTCCGACCAACACCACCTAGCCAGTGAACTGGAACACGTACACCAGGCCCTCAAGATGAATGGGTACTCGGACCACATTATTCGCAAAGCTGTTTCTCCAACCATGGAGAGAGAAACAACCTCCTGAGGAGCCGATCAAAACCATCACGTTACCATACGTAGCAGGTGTTACCAAAAGATTTCCAAAATCTTAAACAAACACAAGATCCAGGTCCGATTCAATACAGTACACAAAATCCGTGATCTAATCCCATCTGTGAAGGATGTCATTCCTGGCATGCAATATCCTGGAGTCTACAAACTGAGTTGTACCTGCGGTAGTAGTTACATTGGGGAAACGAAACGACATGTCTCGGACCGTGTTCGCGAACACAAGGCAGATCTGAAACACGGCAGAACCAATACCTCTGCCGTGGCTGACCATTGTTAGAACGCTGTGGGCTCGCATGATATTGTTTTATCCAAGACCAAGGTACTCTGCAAATCTTCTGGCTACTATCAAAGGTTTGTTCATGAAGCCATCCAGATATATAAACATAGACATAACTTCAACCGAGAAGATGGATACAAATTGAGCAATCATTGGAAGGATGTTATTAACTAGGTAAAACCTTAACTGCTTTATGGTTGTTAAATCATATTTGCCGGGTACTAGTCTATTTTTCCGAGTTAATTTACTAACGTCCTATTTAGAGGATATGGCATTGTCCAGTTATCTTCTTGGTTCTTTCGGTAAAGTCACGTAGAAGGAAGACGGCTGCTTGCGTTGTGGCCGAAACGTCGTGAGAATTATTTTATTATGTTTTATTTTTATTATTTTATTATTTTCCTTCTACGTGACTTTACCGAAAGAACCAAGAAGATGAATCCCTGCAGTCACGAAAGCTTTAAATCGAAATTGTCCAGTTAGTTTACCCACTCATATTTTAGTACTGCTTTTTGCATATATAGAATTAACATTATTCAAAAACATTATACAATGATACTCACAAAGTCATTTTGAGATGCTCATTCACGTAGGTTTCCACTAGGGGCCGGAGGTCAAACACCCCACTCAGCAGGAACCCACCTGGGAACAGAAACAAAGTGTAGATATGAGGCACTTGTCTGCTGTGGCCGGATAAGTTGCATGATTATTTCGTATGGCTCATTGCCCACATTCGACACGCCATTTTGAAACAGGCCTCAAACCAGTGGTGGCTCCTGCAAAATCTCTCAGGGGGGGCAAATGTCTGGATGATTGATAAGGATAAGATCCACCCATGCAATGGATAAATTAACAGCTTAAGCATGTAAAGGCAACTTCACTACTTTAATATTAAGGAAAAATAAAGTGACTCTTACTATACATCTCCTTGTTTGTTTCTATACTCACTATTATTACAATCCACTCGGTTTCTTTTATTAAAGATTCCACTAGGTGGCGACAAATAATATTGTTGACTGAAACGTGCTTACGTATGATGACGTAAGCACGTTAGTGCGAGCCCTCCCAGAAGCTATAGAGAATGCATTGGAGCGCCCGCCGTTCGAAAAAAAACATCTTTGAATGTAAGTCTATGGGAACACTCTGGGCGATTCTCAGCCAGAGTGAAATCGCCCAAAAAGAGGCAGTACTCCACAGAACGTGACATGACGCTGATTGGACTATATTCAGAGGCACAGTAACGCCTAGCGTAACTTTGGTTGAATGAGATTTTGAATGTGATTGAAAAAGTCCCTTTCACACATTGGTGGTGCGTCGCCCAATCGCCCTAATGAAGAAACCGCCCCTGCCACAAACAATGTTAGTCTGTCACTGCAAGCCACTTCACATATAATCAGGTACTAGAGGGAAATATTTTCTACCTGTTTCAAAGTGTTGCATTGTCATTCACCTATTGCTTTTCAAGTAGTGCTGAGTAGACAATCAATGCGGAATTCCTAGCTTGATCAAACTTTAAGTATCAACTAATGTGTGGCCCGGTATTTAAAAGTTCTAATCGGGCCTCAGAAAAGAAAAGCATGCGCCACCGCTGTTGAAGAAAAACGCTCAAACGCCAAAACTAACAGGTGCCCATTGGTAAGCGAAACCCTGGGTACATACACCTTTGATGTCAGGGGTCACACCATACTCTGGAAGCGACCAATCGGTGGCGAGGACCATGGCAGCCAGGTGAGCACCGGCAGAGTGACCACACAGATACATTCCACTGCATTCCACACGGCAACATTTATCACCATCATTAAAGCAGTGAAAGCTACAACTATTGTGTTGACATCTCCGTACAGAAGAACCCTTTGAGGGCAGCACATTGTGATGTGAACGGCCCTTTTGTTCATCCAGTGATTGACGAGGACCTCCCCATGCCGTGCAGGTCGTGGGGGTTATTTTACCATACTTTACCACGCTAGTCAGCGTGGGTTGGTAAAGGCAGGCAGCGTGTATATAGTACAGTACAACAATGTTGTTGCTCTGCCCTCTATTTCAAATGTCACTCTGTAGCAGCCTACAACACCTGTTTTAGTGCAAGGTAGTTGCTGATCCAAGCACTATACAGACTCAAACAGCTTAGCGTCAGAGATCTGATATTGGGCCCATTATAGGTGATTTGGGTAAAGGCATTGTGGTATAAAATTGTAGCATTCCTTGAATCTTACTTTAAACAAATTTCCAAAGGTCAAGAACTCTCATCAATTACTTCAGTTACCACTCGCAGTATGATTACATTTCGTCTTATACATATTTCATTCCATATTTGATCATATCTTGCCATGAGAAACATTACCTGAAGTGTGAATATTGTCGAGATATGAAGGCAACAGCTCTCCGCATCTGGTCAACCATGAGATCCATGCTTCCTACAAAATATCATAACTCTATCACATCATGAATCAGTGTTTACTGTGCATACTTATTATAACCAATGTATGCTACTTTTTGAATGTGCCCAATCTCATCATATATTGGCAGGTAAGAAGGGTTGAGCCTATATAATGCTGAGATGGGCCAACAACCATGCATAAGAGGTGTTACAGGCAACGGGTCAAAATGTAGGCAGCAGAGGGTGGTACAACAATATCCGATGTACTTATATACTGTCAAATATATGCTCTGCACCTTTGCCAATCTGCACTAACCAACGTAGTAAAATATGGTAAAATAAACCCCACAACCTGTATGGCATGGGAGGTCTTCATCCAGCAGTAGATTGGCAAAGGTCTGCAGATGTAAATATACATTCTGACAGATACTAATTATAATCAGTGCTTACTCTATAATATAAAGCCAATGAACAAGTTTGCATCAAAATCTCTGTTCTGTAAACAGTCTGTGTATTTACAGTCTTTGGTGCAAGATATTATCTCCTTCGCCTGGTATGCAGGAGGTCATGGATTTTATCCCGACCCCAACACCTATATATTTGTGAATTTGCATGTTATCTCCTTGGTGGTAGTGTGGATTTTCTCCAGGTCCTCCAGTTTTTCCCTCCACATTCAGAAACATGTGTCTATAACACATTCCTGCGGAGGGAGCTGGTAGGAATGTTGGGTTACTCGGTCAATGGCCAGGGTCAACGGTGGCGTGGTGTATTCCGCAAATATGCCCAACTGTGAGGGCGGGCACAAGCCGGCGTGAGTAGGTTAAACGTTGAGTTTTATAAGGGCACCACGGGGTGACCAGCCCCTCCCCACCCAGCCCCACCCCTCCCACCCCCCACCCAGCCCCTCCCCACCCTCCCCACCCAGCCCCTCCCCACCCTCCCCTCCCCACCCAGCCCTCCCCACCCAGCCCCTCCCCACCCTCCCCACCCTCCCCACCCAGCCCCACCCTCCCCACCCAGCCCCTCCCCACCAAGCCCTCCCCACCCAGCCCCTCCCCACCCTCCCCACCCAGCCCCTCCACACCAAGCACCTCCCTGCACGACGGACGGACGGACACAATAATCCCCTGTGGGTTGGTGGAACCAGTGGGTTCCTCCCAGTATTATTTGGCTGCTACTATACGTTCCAAAATATATGATACGCCACTTTCATGAGCAATCATGTTTGGCCAGCTTGCCTCTGAAATATGTCTCACAGCTGAGTGGACTTTGCCTGCTAAAATAAAATAGTTTAGCTCAGTTTGTAAGGTCATGTTACAGACACGTACACAAACACGACATCTCCTGACCTTTAGGACTAAGAGTGTAGCTCAGAGCCACCACCACAGCTCCAGATTCGACCAGGGGAGGCACCATATATCCAGAAAACTCCTTCCTAAAAAAAGGCACGCACACACACACCAGTCATCAAAGTGGGGCACTGCAATATTTTTGTGGAAACTTTCTCGACACTGTTGATTCTGCATTAGGATGAATCCATTTCATAGACTGTACTGCAGATAAATGATTCACCAGTGCCTCATAAGAATAATCTAGTGATGGCCATTCAGGGATGTGCTTTCACAAAGATAGGTGGGTACTGTTGTCAATGTTTTATTTACACATAAATAAACATGATAAAGTTTGGGGAGCTAGATTTGAAAAAGTGATGAAGATCCATTTATTTTTCGATTTAAAGCTTTGGTGACTGCAGGGATTCATCTTCTTGGTTCTTTCGGTAAAGTCACGTAGAATTGAAATAATAAAATAATAAAAATAAAACATAATAAAATAATTCTCACGACGTCTCCCCGACAGACCTGTTCTCCACCTGAGGACGGCTACTTGCATTGCGGCCGAAACGTCGTGAGAATTATTTTATTATGTTTTATTTTTATTATTTCATTATTTCAATTCTACATGACTTTATCGAAAGAACCAAGAAGATGAAAAGATCCATTTATTTCACCGCCCATAACCTGTATGAGGAGACTGTAATACATTGATTGTGGGCGTAAACACTCCCCCAAAGCGGGAATTTTGATAATTTCATGAACATGGCTAAAATATATATATTTTTAATAGTTGCATGCATGTCGTGTGGTCAGCGCTCATACCCAAGGATACGCCAGTAGCCTCCGTGAATGTAAACGAAGACTGGGGGAGCTTGCCGAGGTGACGTGAGGCCATCAGCAGGAATGCGTGGACGTGAGAAACGCAGACATAAGATACACAAACATCCACCGATTAAAACATATATACTGTCAAGCGTGTACGTAAATTAATAGTGAGAGTGCAGGCTATTTGCAAAAGCACCTGGGTTTGGTTTCAGAGGCATATAAATATCCATCTTTTCGTCATCTCCGGGGCCGTAGGAGACGTCCAGAATGGTTTCTGCGACAGCTTTCCCACGTGCAGTCCCTGATGCACAGCGGAGTCAATGGGCAGGTGTAAGTCGCATGGCAGCCCAACTCCACAGAGCTTTGGGTATGGAATGTACAGGGTAAGACAAGGGAGTGGTGGAAATTATACACTTTCTGTCTCTCCTCTTAAGCAATTTATATATTTTTTAAATATATATATATGGTTTATAGCATTTCAAATGTACAGGGTGAGACAAGGGAGTGGTGGAAATTATACACTTTCTGTCTCTCCTCTTAAGCAATTTATATATTTTTTAAATATATATATATGGTTTATAGCATTTCAAATGTACAGGGTGAGACAAGGGAGTGGTGGAAATTATATACTTTCTGTCTCTCCTCTTAAGCAATTTATATATTTTTTAAATATATATATATGGTTTATAGCATTTCAAATGTACAGGGTGAGACAAGGGAGTGGTGGAAATTATATACTTTCTGTCTCTCCTCTTAAGCAATTTATATATTTTTTAAATATATATATATGGTTTATAGCATTTCAAATGTACAGGGTGAGACAAGGGAGTGGTGGAAATTATATACTTTCTGTCTCTCCTCTTAAGCAATTTATATATTTTTTAAATATATATATATGGTTTATAGCATTTCAAATGTACAGGGTGAGACAAGGGAGTGGTGGAAATTATATACTTTCTGTCTCTCCTCTTAAGCAATTTATATATTTTTTAAATATATATATATGGTTTATAGCATTTCAAATGTACAGGGTGAGACAAGGGAGTGGTGGAAATTATACACTTTCTGTCTCTCCTCTTAAGCAATTTATATATTTTTTAAATATATATATATGGTTTATAGCATTTCAAATGTACAGGGTGAGACAAGGGAGTGGTGGAAATTATACACTTTCTGTCTCTCCTCTTAAGCAATTTATATATTTTTTAAATATATATATATGGTTTATAGCATTTCAAATGTACAGGGTGAGACAAGGGAGTGGTGGAAATTATATACTTTCTGTCTCTCCTCTTAAGCAATTTATATATTTTTTAAATATATATATATGGTTTATAGCAGGGGTCGGGAACCTTTTTGACTGGGAGAGCCATAAAAGCCAAATATTTCTAAATATATTTCATTGAGCGCCATATAGTATTTTTAACGTATAATAAATTAAATGTCTTACTTTTAATGCGACTTCTGCTGCTATATGGTTTTGCTGATGGCCTTGTAGTCTGGTTCATACGTGGTGAGGTTGAGCTTCATGCAGGCGTGACCCGTGAAATTTATCTTCAAAACTAATTTCTGTTTACTTTAAAATGACACAGTATTATTAAACAATATCACAAGTATTTTAAAATCAGTTCCAAACTGATTTTTTTTTTTTTATTATTTTTTTCAACTCAAACTTGTCTGGGAGCCATATGCCGTCACTGGAAGAGCCATATATGGCTCGCGAGCCATAGGTTCCCGACCGCTGGTTTATAGCATTTCACTCCACATCTTCTGGCTAACTCCTGAATGTAAAATTGCTCAACGACAGAAGAGGTGAAAAATACTAAGCACAACTAACCTGAAAAAAGTATGAATACTCAATGGGCTATTTTACTTTAAATATATTAACCAATTGCATGCAAATTATTTGACAAAAGCATTACAGTATTGTAAAAAAACACATTTAAATGATATGCAGTGTTTCTCCGCATTTTATTAAAGTGTTGTCAAAATTTGTCCAATGTATTTTTTTTATCAGAGCCCCATTGCAAGTGATCTTTAATATCATTGCACTCAAATTTATTTCAAGGTGACCAACATGCTTTGGAAATAGCGACTGATTTCTACATACCTTCCTGCAGGGCTTTGATGTGTGCATCAACCACGGGATGTTCATTGCTGCCTTCAAATGGCTGGATGATCCTCTTAGACCACAGGGTTGGAGAAAATTGCCTGTTGCACTCCTTTGGGGCATGTGCAGAAACGAACAGGTTATACGACTCTTCACACACTTTTAATTGCTATTCATAATAAATTTGGCGCACAGCCAGCCTCTTATTTTTTTGTAAAGTGTCTCAATATCGATTTAAAGCTTTCGTGACTGCAGGGATTCATCTTCTTGGTTCTTTCGGTAAAGTCACGTAGAAGGGAAGTAATAAAATAATAAAAATAAAACATAATAAAACAATTCTCACGACGTTTCGGCCACAACGCAAGCAGCCGTCCTCAGGTGAAAACCAGGTCCGTCGAGGCGACAGAGTCTGAATGAAACAGCACACGAGCTTGGAGCATATATATAAGCTGGGCGCATTGACAAAGGAATTTGCATATCAAAAGGAATTTAGCATATTTATGGGAAATGCAGGAATGTGATTAGTACTGCATATGCATGTGCATTATGCAGGATTAACAGCATCAAAGGGAGCTGCAGTTACTGCTACTGCAGCAGTTGCTGCTGCTGCTGCAGTTTCTACTGCTGCTGCAGTTGCTGCTGCTGCTGCAGTTGCTGCTGCTGCTGCACTTGCTGCTGCTGCAGTTGCTGCCTTATCCATTTTAATATAACACTATGTATTATTCTACCCACCCTAATGTGTATCATACTGCTATATGTTTACTGTACAATTACGACACCATACATTACTCTGCACACTGCACCATGCCAGTCAGTGGAACGCGGTCTGGAAATCACCGTTAACGTGAACACAATCAGTTAAGATCCGAAATGGTTTATTACGTCCTTCCAATGATTGCTAAGCCAGAATCCATCTTCTCGGTTGAAATTGTCTCTGTGTTTGTATATGTGGATCGCCTCATGAACGAATCTCTCATGATAGCCAGATGGCTTGCAGAGAACCTCTGTCTTGGAGAAGTCAATGTCATGTGAGCCCACTGAATTGTAACAGTGATCTGCCACGGCTGAGGTGTTTGTCCTACCGTGTTTCAGGTCTGCCTTATGTTCACGGATGCGGTCCGAGACATGTCGTTTGGTTTCTCCAATGTAACTGCTACCACAGAGGAAACTTAGTTTGTAGACGCCAGGGTACTGTATGTCGGCTGGGTGTATGGAATTGATGTGTATGTCGACCACATCAATTCCATACACCCAGCCATTAGATTCACCATGGAAGTCGAAAATGATGGCAAGCTACCCTTTTTGGATGTCCTAATCAAAAGGAGACCTGGTGGTTCAATGAGCCACTCTGTCTACAGGAAAGCCACCCACACGGATGCTTATCTAAAACCGGATTCCCACCACCATCCATCCCAGAAGAATTCCCTCATCAAGACTCTATATCATAGAGCCCAATGCATCTCCGACCATGAACACATTTCCAGTGAACTCAAACACGTACGCCAAGCTCTTAAGGATAATGGTTACTCCGACTACACAATCCGCAAAGCCATCACTCCAACCATCAAGAAGGATCCTGTTGAGGAGCCTTTCAAGACCATCACCTTACCCTACATTGCTGGGGTCACAAAAAAGATCTCCAAAATCCTGATTAAACACAAGATCCAGGTCCGATTCAACACAGTACATAAAATCCGTGATCTGGTCCCGTCTGTAAAAGATGTGGTTCCAGACATACAGTACCCTGGCGTCTACAAACTAAGTTGCCTCTGTGGTAGCAGTTACATTGGAGAAACCAAACGACATGTCTCGGACCGCATCCGTGAACATAAGGCAGACCTGAAACACGGTAGGACAAACACCTCAGCCGTGGCAGATCACTGTTACAATTCAGTGGGCTCACATGACATTGACTTCTCCAAGACAGAGGTTCTCTGCAAGCCATCTGGCTATCATGAGAGATTCGTTCATGAGGCGATCCACATATACAAACACAGAGACAATTTCAACCGAGAAGATGGATTCTGGCTTAGCAATCATTGGAAGGACGTAATAAACCATTTCGGATCTTAACTGATTGTGTTCACGTTAACGGTGATTTCCAGACCGCGTTCCACTGACTGGCATGGTGCAGTGTGCAGAGTAATGTATGGTGTCGTAATTGTACAGTAAACATATAGCAGTATGATACACATTAGGGTGGGTAGAATAATACATAGTGTTATATTAAAATGGATAAGGCAGCAACTGCAGCAGCAGCAAGTGCAGCAGCAGCAGCAAGTGCAGCAGCAGCAGCAACTGCAGCAGCAGCAGCAACTGCAGCAGCAGCAGAAACTGCAGCAGCAGCAGCAACTGCTGCAGTAGCAGTAACTGCAGCTCCCTTTGATGCTGTTAATCCTGCATAATGCACATGCATATGCAGTACTAATCACATTCCTGCATTTCCCATAAATATGCTAAATTCCTTTTGATATGCAAATTCCTTTGTCAATGCGCCCAGCTTATATATATGCTCCAAGCTCGTGTGCTGTTTCATTCAGACTCTGTCGCCTCGACGGACCTGGTTTTCACCTGAGGACGGCTGCTTGCGTTGTGGCCGAAACGTCGTGAGAATTGTTTTATTATGTTTTATTTTTATTATTTTATTACTTCCCTTCTACGTGACTTTACCGAAAGAACCAAGAAGATGTCTCAATATCACTGCAGCAAATGCATCGTAGTCATCATCAGTGTGAAATTCCACACCACATTCGGCTTGCGCAGGCTTAGAAAACATAAATAACGAAGTGCCGAATGAGGAAATATTCACAGAAAATCACAAGTTTGCATATTATCAATTTGCAGACTCTAAATGTCATCCAAGTAGACTTTAATCATACACTGTATATACAGTGTACAAAAATGTCCAAAACAGTATGTGTCAATGTGCACGGGGAGCGGTGGCGCAGTGGTTAGGGCACTCCACGACGAACCTATGAAGCTGGCCACCTGGGTTTCATTCCTGGACACGGCCGTCAGTGGTGAAATTTAAACGGGTCCTCGGGTCTTTTCCTTAAGCAACCCGCATTGACCAGTCTAGTGAAGTATGGTCAAACAACCACAATGACCAAACACGATGTGGTGAGTTTTCCATTAAGCAACTGATTGACCAAGGGTCTGAAATAATGATGCGTGCACATACTGTATACCCAACACGCGTTACGTTAACATATGGTACACGGTCTAAAAAACATGCGCAGTGCACGTATCAAATACACAAATACACGTGCAGAGATACATACAAGTGTAGTTTGTCAATTCAGACACACTAATAGTAGGAGGCATACACGTTTATTCTACACTTCCCACAGTATAGGGGATAACTATATATGGGTGAGGACAGCCAGCACGCTGCCTGACCCAACACGGACGACGAGTTGAAGACGGGGACGAAAACTTGTGAAGACGACAGGTTCTATTGCAAACCGCAGCAGCCCCGACCCAGCGTCGAGGCCTCCCTTTTATCCTCCCCAGCGTGGCCTGGCTCCACCCTCGGCCACGCCCCCCTTTGGAACCCACCAGAAGGCTCTGGCTCTGCCCCACGTGTTCCCTCTGCTGCCACCTTTACCCTACATTCGTGTCTACCACGTGACCTACTGGCAGACCGGCCGCTGTACCCAAAAATGCCCTTCACTGCCAGCAACCGGCGCTACGCACTCCGGTGCCACACTTCACCTGCCCTGCTTGTAGACTGGGCTGTTACACCCATTTAGTGCGTACGCATGGAGGGGGTTTAACCCAAATGCGTATGCTTGCGTTTGGGGGGGTCTACTGACAATGTACGTACGCATAGGAAACGGGGGGGGGGGGGTGAAGCCTTGATAAAAATTTGTCTACATTGGCCTTCAAATGAGCCACAGTTCAGTTCCTTCAGCTGTCAGACAAGAAGTGGGACTGTGGGAGACGTGTCACTTCGTGTGCCACCGTGCCCCTGCCTGCAGCTATCACGCAGCTCAGCAAAATAAGTGGCCAAGGTACCGCAAACTTAATTGGTTAATGTGTTTACTTAAACACGTTAATATTATTAATCCTTGATCGTTTCTGCGTGGATTAAATATCGGCCGTTCTATAGGATTCGGGGGGGGGGGTGTAAAAAGTCTGCGTGCGTACAGGGAGGGGGGAAGAGGTCAAGTTTGGACAGATTTTTGCGTACGGACTAAGTGGATGGCCCCTAAACCAGCTCTGCGCACCGGAGTGACCCATTCTATGTCACTACACAAGTATTATATAGTCATCATTATCAGCCATGATCAATACACTGTTGGATTAACCACGCTTCCCCCTTCCCATGCTACCATCTTATCGCAGTCCTGCGGTGTAACAAACTATAACATCCGTCGGTTTAATTTGCAGCTGAACGACCCAGGCTGTAGATGTTTAGTGTCTAAATTTTGTTGTTAACAAAAAAAAAACAAAAGAACCCGCATTCGTTTCGTGATCTACATTCAGTTTTCAGTTTCATTTATTAGGTAGCCCTGTGAGCCACTCGGCTCTTGAAACGTGAACAAGAAAACTTCTTAAAGTGACTATGCGCAAACAGAAAAATCCAGTGAAAAACAGCAAAATCTTCCAGAAAAGCACCGTACACCAACGCTGTGTGCACAAATCCCAGTGGGATGCAAGTCAAACAACGCCAACAACCACAAGACAATGTAGATTAAAGCCATCGGTCTAACACCGTACTACAACAAACAAACATGGCCAAACCAAAAAACGTTTCGAAATCACCAAAATAAAGCCAAAAAAACAATGTAACATTGATCATCGGAACTGTGACCGAAATTTCACAATGAACGACATGCACGCTGATTACGCGAGCGTCGGTTGAATCGAGTTCCTTTGCAACATCGTTCAGTCGTCTAAAGTCCGTGTTTCTAATCAGCACCGCTGCGTTTAATTACGGCCGCGTCCTCTTATGCAATAAAGCAAACAAACACTGAATCAAGAGCCGAATGGCTCACGGGGTTACTCCAAATTAATCTTAAAACTGAAACTGAAAAACTGAGCTGTCAAGTGCGAGCACGAACACACAACGATGGCACGACTACTCCCTGTTAGAAGCCGAGTGTTTTACTTATAAACGCCGTTCGTGGACTATCACTGGACGTTTGAAGATGTGTGTAACAACGACGTCGTAAACCCTCGGGGTCAATCCACTGCCGCACGAGCCAGAGTGGTGAAGCGTGGTCAATGCAATGCACCGCGTGAAGAGCACCCGCACGCAAATGTTGCTGACAGTGGCACGGTACAGTCTTACAAATTGGAACGTTACAATGAAAGTGTTGTTGCTGCTGTTGTTCGCACTTGCCTCCTTGTCCATAGTCTCCCTTGCCTGCGTTGCACCGCTGCGTTGAGCCATGACCACGAGGTTTCTCTCTTGAGAGAAGACTAACAATATACTGCAATTTATATGCTGCCAGCAGCAGTAGCAGCCAACTCAGTGTGGGAGCACAGCGTGTGATGGGGTGGTGGGTGGGCAAGCTCGGTTTGTCACGACACGCCCAGTGAACTTTGTTTACAATGCTTTTACATCACTGGATACATCTCCCCCTGCGTGTGGATTGCATCGCTGTGAATCCCTTATCAAGTGCCTTAGCTTATTACACACCAATTCAGACCTTATCGGTCACACCGTGCCCCTTCTAAATATCAACGTTTATCCTAAAATTTCCATCATAAGGGAGAAACACAAACAAACTAAAATAAATGTGCCCTTATTCAAACGATATCTGCCTACCCCTCCTTATTACAGACCAATTCAGACCTTACCGGTCACACCGTGCGCCTTCTCAATCTCAACGTTCACCCTACACAAATTGACACACGTAAACACGTGTTTGTGTCCGTATTTAAACGGCTGTACGCCGCATGGACCTGAACACTCAATTTCCCTGTACAATATTCATATTTCGATTTAAAGCTTTCGTGACTGCAGGGATTCATCTTCTTGGTTCTTTCGGTAAAGTCATGTAGAAGGGAAATATTAAAATAATAAAAATAAAACATAATAAAATAATTCTCACGACGTTTCGGCCACAACGCAAGCAGCCGTCCTCAGGTGAAGAACAGAACTGTCTGTCAGACCTGTTCTTCACCTGATGACTTTACCGAAAGAACCAAGAAGAATATTCATATTCTTGGTGGTTCAACGCGCGCATATTCGAGAACGGCTGCATGTCCGCGCTTGGCAGCCAGAAGAAGGTGATTGGTGATTGGTGATCATTATCATCATGGGATCGTCGAGAGCAGCCAGGGTCAGGGTGACCTTTGGGGTAATTCCGTTGGGGTAAATAAGGGAAACGGAATTATAAAGACCGGTTTCTGCTAATCATCGAGGGATCTACTGGAGAATGTTCTGGAAGGGGTCGCGGGGGATATTTAAGGGGCCGTCCATAAATGGCGTCGCGCGATTTTGGACAATTTTTGACACCCCCCCCCCGCCCCCCCTAGTCACACGGCGTCACAAAAAGTCAGACCCCCCCTCAAATATGACGTCACAAAGCTCTGCCCCCCTCCCCCAAAAAATATATAAAACATGCGTAAAATCGCTTTAAACTATTGTCATTGTAGTGCGTATTTAATGTGCCGCTGCACTCTGATGTTGTAGGAGAAAACATTTATTAAAAGTCTATTTAATTCAGTAGAACCTGTTGCCTATATTTATTTAAAGTTGCGCATTTTGATGTGACGTCACATTTCTCAAACCCATCCCCCCCTCGTCACACATCGTCACAAATATCTGACCCCCATCCCCCCTAGGTGCGTGACGTCATTTATGGACGACCCTATAGGAACGCGGCGAGCGAGGGAGCGAACGAGCGACGGACGGCGGATCCTCGGCATAACTAAAACAATTGTGATATAAACAGACAAGAAGAAGTCGTCCGCCTTTATTTACAACACTACACAAGAATGCGGGGTAAACCATATGGGTTGACAGGTATGGGATTGAGTGGTCAATTCGTGTCCGGTTTTGTATTTTAACGAACCGGTCACCCCGTGCCCCTTCTCAATCTCAACGTTCACCCTACACAAATTGACACACGTAAACACGTGTTTGGGTCCGTATATAAACGGCTGTACGCCGCATGGACCTGAAAACTCAATTTCCCTGTACAATATTCATATTTCGATTTAAAGCTTTCGTGACTGCAGGGATTCATCTTCTTGGTTCTTTCGGTAAAGTCACGTAGAAGGGAAATATTAAAATAATAAAAATAAAACATAATAAAATAATTCTCACGACGTTTCGGCCACAACGCAAGCAGCCGTCCACAGGTGAAGAACAGGTCTGTCTGTCAGACCTGTTCTTCACCTGAGGACTTTACCGAAAGAAACAAGAAGAATATTCATATTCTTGGTGGTTCAACGCGCGCATATTCGAGAACGGCTGCATGTCCGCGCTTGGCAGCCAGAAGAAGGTGATTGGTGATTGGTGATCATTATCATCATGGGATCGTCGAGAGCAGCCAGGGTCAGGGTGACCTTTGGGGTAATTCCGTTGGGGTAAATAAGGGAAACGGAATTAAAAAGACCGGTTTCTGCTAATCATCGAGGGATCTTCTGGAGAATGTTCTGGAAGGGGTCGCGGGGGATATATAAGGGGCCGTCCATAAATGGCGTCACGCGATTTTGGACAATTTTTGACACCCCCCCCCCCGCCCCCCCTAGTCACACGGCGTCACAAAAAGTCAGACCCCCACTCAAATATGACGTCACAAAGCTCTGCCCCCCCCCCAAAAAATATATAAAACATGCGTAAAATCGCTTTAAACTATTTTCATTGTAGTGCGTATTTAATGTGGCGCTGCACTCTGATGTTGTAGGAGAAAACATTTATCAAAAAGTATATTTCATTCAGTAGAACGTGTTGCCTATATTTATTTAAAGTTGCGCATTTTGATGTGACGTCACATTTTTCAAACCCATCCCCCCCTCGTCACACATCGTCACAAATATCTGACCCCCCCCCCTAGGTGCGTGACGTCATTTATGGACGGCCCCATAGGGATGCGGCGAGCGAGGGAGCGAACGAGCGACGGACGGCGGATCCTCGGCATAACTAAAACAAGTGTTCTATAAACAGACAAGAAGATGCCGTCCGCCTTAATTTACAACACTACACAAGAATGCGGGGTAAACCATATGGGTTGACAGGTATGGGATTGAGTGGTCACTTCGTGTCCGGTTTTGTATTTTAACGAACCAGTCACCCCGTGCCCCTTCTCAATCTCAACGTTCACCCTACACAAATTGACACACGTAAACACGTGTTTGGGTCCGTATATAAACGGCTGTACGCCGCATGGACCTGAAAACTCAATTTCCCTGTACAATATTCATATTTCGATTTAAAGCTTTCGTGACTGCAGGGATTCATCTTCTTGGTTCTTTCGGTAAAGTCACGTAGAAGGGAAATAATAAAATAATAAAAATAAAACATAACAAAATAATTCTCGCGACGTTTCGGCCACAACGCAAGCAGCCGTCCTCAGGTGAAGAACAGGTCTGTCTGTCAGACCTGTTCTTCACCTGAGGACTTTACCGAAAGAACCAAGAAGAATATTCATATTCTTGGTGGTTCAACGCGCGCATATTCGAGAACGGCTGCATGTCCGCGCTTGGCAGCCAGAAGAAGGTGATTGGTGATTGGTGATCATTATCATCATGGGATCGTCGAGAGCAGCCAGGGTCAGGGTGACCTTTGGGGTAATTCCGTTGGGGTAAATAAGGGAAACGGAATTCAAAAGACCGGTATCTGCTAATCATCGAGGGATCTACTGGAGAATGTTCTGGAAGGGGTCGCGGGGGATATATAAGGGGCCGTCCATAAATGGCGTCACGCGATTTTGGACAATTTTTGACACCCCCCCCCCGCCCCCCCTAGTCACACGGCGTCACAAAAAGTCAGACCCCCACTCAAATATGACGTCACAAAGCTCTGCCCCCCCCCCAAAATATATATATAAAACATGCTTCAAATCGCTTTAAACTATTGTGATTGTAGTGCGTATTTAACGTGGCGCTGCACTCTGATGTTGTAGGAGAAAACATTTATCAAAAAGTCTATTTAAGTAGAACGTGTTGTCTATATTTATTTAAAGTTGCGCATTTTGATGTGACGTCACATTTCTCAAACCCGTCCCCCCCTCGTCACACATCGTCACAAATGTCTGACCCCCCCCCCCTAGGTGCGTGACGTCATTTATGGACGGCCCCATAGGGACGCGGCGAGCGAGGGAGCGAACGAGCGACGGACGACGGATCCTCGGCATAACTAAAACAATTGTGATATAAACAGACAAGAAGAAGTCGTCCGCCTTTATTTACAACACTACACAAGAATGCGGGGTAAACCATATGGGTTGACAGGTATGGGATTGAGTGGTCACTTCGTGTCCGGTTTTGTATTTTAACGAACCGGTCACCCCGTGCCCCTTCTCAATCTCAACGTTCACCCTACACAAATTGACACACGTAAACACGTGTTTGGGTCCGTATATAAACGGCTGTACGCCGCATGGACCTGAAAACGCAATTTCCCTGTACAATATTCATATTTCGATTTAAAGCTTTCGTGACTGCAGGGATTCATCTTCTTGGTTCTTTCGGTAAAGTCACGTAGAAGGGAAATAATAAAATAATAAAAATAAAACATAACAAAATAATTCTCGCGACGTTTCGGCCACAACGCAAGCAGCCGTCCTCAGGTGAAGAACAGAACTGTCTGTCAGACCTGTTCTTCACCTGATGACTTTACCGAAAGAACCAAGAAGAATATTCATATTCTTGGTGGTTCAACGCGCGCATATTCGAGAACGGCTGCATGTCCGCGCTTGGCAGCCAGAAGAAGGTGATTGGTGATTGGTGATCATTATCATCATGGGATCGTCGAGAGCAGCCAGGGTCAGGGTGACCTTTGGGGTAATTCCGTTGGGGTAAATAAGGGAAACGGAATTATAAAGACCGGTGTCTGCTAATCATCGAGGGATCTTCTGGAGAATGTTCTGGAAGGGGTCGCGGGGGATATATAAGGGGCCGTCCATAAATGGCGTCACGCGATTTTGGACAATTTTTGACACCCCCCCCCCCGCCCCCCCTAGTCACACGGCGTCACAAAAAGTCAGACCCCCACTCAAATATGACGTCACAAAGCTCTGCCCCCCCCCCCCCCCAAAATATATATATAAAACATGCTTCAAATCGCTTTAAACTATTGTGATTGTAGTGCGTATTTAACGTGGCGCTGCACTCTGATGTTGTAGGAGAAAACATTTATCAAAAAGTCTATTTAAGTAGAACGTGTTGTCTATATTTATTTAAAGTTGCGCATTTTTATGTGACGTCACATTTCTCAAACCCGTCCCCCCCTCGTAACACATCGTCACAAATGTCTGACCCCCCCCACCCCCTAGGTGCGTGACGTCATTTATGGACGGCCCCATAGGGACGCGGCGAGCGAGGGAGCGAACGAGCGACGGACGACGGATCCTCGGCATAACTAAAACAAATGTGATATAAACAGACAAGAAGAAGTCGTCCGCCTTTATTTACAACACTACACAAGAATGCGGGGTAAACCATATGGGTTGACAGGTATGGGATTGAGTGGTCAATTCGTGTCCGGTTTTGTATTTTAACGAACCGGTCACCCCGTGCCCCTTCTCAATCTCAACGTTCACCCTACACAAATTGACACACGTAAACACGTGTTTGGGTCCGTATATAAACGGCTGTACGCCGCATGGACCTGAAAACTCAATTTCCCTGTACAATATTCATATTTCGATTTAAAGCTTTCGTGACTGAAGGGATTCATCTTCTTGGTTCTTTCGGTAAAGTCACGTAGAAGGGAAATAATAAAATAATAAAAATAAAACATAAGAAAATAATTCTCGCGACGTTTCGGCCACAACGCAAGCAGCCGTCCTCAGGTGAAGAACAGAACTGTCTGTCAGACCTGTTCTTCACCTGATGACTTTACCGAAAGAACCAAGAAGAATATTCATATTCTTGGTGGTTCAACGCGCGCATATTCGAGAACGGCTGCATGTCCGCGCTTGGCAGCCAGAAGAAGGTGATTGGTGATTGGTGATCATTATCATCATGGGATCGTCGAGAGCAGCCAGGGTCAGGGTGACCTTTGGGGTAATTCCGTTGGGGTAAATAAGGGAAACGGAATTATAAAGACCGGTGTCTGCTAATCATCGAGGGATCATCTGGAGAATGTTCTGGAAGGGGTCGCGAGGGATGTATAAGGGGCCGTCCATAAATGGCGTCACGCGATTTTGGACGATTTTTGACCCCCGCCCCCCCTAGTCAAACGGCGTCACAAAAAGTCAGACCCCCCCCCCTCAAATATGACGTCACAAAGCTCTGCCCCCCCCCCAAAAATGCTTCAAATCGCTTTAAACTATTGTCATTGTAGTGCGTATTTAATGTGCCGCTGCACTCCGATGTTGTAGGAGAAAACATTTATATAAAAAAGTATATTTCATTCAGTAGAACGTGTTTTCTATATTTATTTAAAGTTGCGCATTTTGATGTGACGTCACATTTCTCAAACCCCCCCCCCCCCCTGGTGCGTGACGTCATTTATGGACGGCCCCATAGGGACGCGGCGAGTCAGGGAGTGAACGAGCGACGGACGGCGGATCCTCGGCATAACTAAAGCAAGTGTTCTATAAGCAGACAAGAAGAAGTCGTCTGCCTTTATTTACAACACTACACAAGAATACGGGGTGAACCATATGGGTTGACAGGTATGGGATTGAGTGGTCACTTCGTGTCCGGTTTTGTATTTTTACGAGCCGCAAGTGGTGGTGGTGGGGGCAGTGAGTATTTCAATATTTTTAGTCTGCACTGCGAAATGTGAAATAAAACAAAAAATTGGTTTAAAAAAGCAAAGTTTTTCAATGCACGCACTTTTATGCACCGCTGTTTGATTCGCCGCGTCCTTGAACAAAGTGTCTCGAGGCAATACATTTCGGTCAATATTGGCCTCTTCCGGATTGAGTTATTGTCTATCTTTATGCCACCGATAATGCACGTTTAAATATTCGCATCAGTGCCCTCTACTATTGAATTTAATATCATGGGAGAGAAAATATTTAGAAGAAAAAGAGCAACCCTCACAGGGGGCTTTGAAGGGGGGGGGGAGGGGTCATGAAGAGAAACTTGGATCCCGCACGTGTGGATCCCGATTGTGCAAACGTCAGCAATTGGTTTGTTTGGATTAGTTATTTTCGCAACAAAGGGCTGTAATTTCTGCCAGTGTTTACGTACTGATTTCGCGCATTTTTTAAATGCACCTTCTGCCAAAATCAGCATTGCGGTTCGTTTGCTGTGACAGATGTATTGAAAATAAATGCGTGTGTTTTAAACTTTAAAAACATGTTGGTGCACATATATACTTTTCATTGGTATTGCAAAGGAGTCCTGTAATTCAAAAAAATATATTTTACCCAGGAAAGTGCCCGCATTTTATGACTGAATTTCCCAGCATGGTTCTGCGTGCGGTTTTGAGAACATTCTTTGGTTCATTTCAATTACCAGTATTTATAAGCTGATAGAACAGTAACACCTCATTTGCAAGGAAAATATGATATAAAATCACACTACCTAAGAGCAGTATACACAAGTATGCTCCTGACACTTCCAAAATTGGACAAACCTAGCCATTTGCTAGGCAACTTTGCGAGCCAATGTTAGCTTAAGTTTCACGAAAGAGTACAATATTTGCTGATTGAGATCAAATATTTGCAGCCCAGTGTCTGTAAACAGTGCTTTACAGTACTAAGACCAAAACATGTCAATGTTTAAATCACTCCTTTGTGAAGCGGCAATGGTAATACATTGGAGCCATCAATGTATAATGCTGAAATCAAATGCATGTGTGGTACTGGGGTCAGCTTCTTTATGGAGACAGTTTTACGGGGCCAAAGTACCCTAAAAAACAGAGTTGACATATTTAGGAAATGAAAAGCGCAAAACCGATGTACAACACTTCTCGATCTATAAATTAAAAACCAGTTGAGGGTTTTCTTAAATGTTAATGGAAAAAAACATTAGTCCTGAAGGCCCAAATAATTATAATTATTTAGATGTATAAGGCGCTCTTAAACAATAGATCTCAGATTGCCAATATAATAGAATGGCATGTTTTACCTGGTTAAACCCACTCCTGTCTGTTTATTGAATTAGTAATTGTAATATTTACACTTCAGCTTAAACAAATATCCGAAATCCGTTCTTTGAGCAGAAAAGTAGATGTTTAAAAAACTCATTGATAATAGTTCTTAAAATGTGTGTACCAACCGCTGATCTGGAACGAGTCAATATGAATCTGCAAATAAATCCCATCATCAAGACAACAGACATAAGGCCCCCTGACCTGGCTGGTGGTAACACAAATACGCCATAGTATAATGCTAGAAGTGAAACTACGCCAGTTTTACATGATTAGCTTTAAATCTGCGGGTAAATCCCATAATCAGGCAAGAGAAGTGGTCGTCATTGCAAGGCCTGGGGGCCACTCGTGGCCTTTAGTGCGGCCCCTGACGTGCAATACACAACATGTGATGAGCCCCATAATCACATCGTGCTGCTGTCAAACCCATACATATTGTTGGATCTTTCGGTAAAGTCACGTAGAAGGGAAATTATAAAAAATAATACTCTCAGGTTTTTTTCTGTAAAGTCACGTAGGTATTTTTTACTAAATAATAGAAAAAAATATTTACTTAATTTAAAAATATTTATTTTATTTCTATTATTTTTTTCTATTATTTTTTATTATTTCTTTTTATTACTAATTTTTTACCTAGGTGATTTTACCGAAAAAACCTGAAAGTATGAATTCTTGCAGTCACGAAAGCTTCAAATCTAAAAATAATAATAAAACATAATAAAATTCTCACGACGTTTCGGCCACAATACAAGCAGCCGTCCTCAGGTGAAGAACAGAGCTGTCGGAAATCCAAAACATCGTGAGAATTGTATTATATTTTATTTAATTATTTCACTTCTACGTGACTTTACGGAAAGATCCAAGAATATGAATCCCTGCAGTCACGAAAGCTTTAAATCGAAACCCATACATGTTAACCCCTTAGCAGTGCCCCACCTTATTACAGACCATCTCAGACCTTATTGGTAACCCCGTGCCCCTTATATATCTCAACGTTCATCCTACAAACGTTCCTTCCTTCCGAAGGGAGAAACACAAACAAAAATACACACTTTAAACTAAATTTCCCTGATTTTTTTAGTTGTTTAGAAACTCCTTTTTTTTTCCACATAATGCACTAGCTTGATACGCGGTGGTTTGGGCTGTTGCAGTTCTTTATTATTAAAATGTGCCTCCCTTTATTATTCCTAATCCTACATAATACACTAGCATAATGACTTTGAGACCCCCCCCCCCCACCGCCTACACATTCCACAAGGAGTGACTAATCCCAAATCTGCATTAGTCATCAATATGCTAAATTCCTCTGTTGATATGTAAACTCCTTTGTCAAGGCGCTCTCCTCCCACCCAGCTTAAATATACGCTGCCAGTGTTCATTAGGACGCTGTCTTTTCGACAGCTCTGTTTCTTCACCTGAGGACGGCTGCTTGCGTTGTGGCCGAAACGTCGTGAGAATTTTATTTTAGTATGTTTTAATTTAATTATTTCATTATTTCCCTTCTACCTGACTTTACCGAAAGAACCACGAATATAAATTTCCCTTCTAGATTTGAAGCTTTCGTGACTGCAAGGATTCATACTCTTAGGTGTTTACGGTAAAGTCACCTAGGTAAAAAATAATAATAAATGAAAATAACTCAATTAAATCACGACGTTTCGGAGGCAACACAAGTCTTCGTCTTCAGGTGGGACCGTCACAGCTAATTTTACTGTATCAAGTGAGGAGAAATCCAAGAGACAAGATCTAAATACACCTGAAGACGGAGACTTGTGTTGCCTCCGAAACGTCGTGATTTAATTGATTTATTTTCTTTTTTTTTTACCTACGTGACTTTACCGAAAGAACCAAGAATATAAATGTCCCTGTACAAGAATACGGGGTAAACCGTATGAATTGACATGTAGCCAACCCCCAACGGTTTGAAATGTGACGGCCCTCGCACTGATGATATCTTATCGGCGAAAGTGCTCCACCACCCGTTCACATCTCCGCAAATGAGTGCAGAACTGGGCTCATAGGAACACATTCCTGCGGAGCGAGCTGGTAGGAACGTTGGGTTGCTTGGTCAATGGCCAGGGTCAACGGCGGCGTGGTGTATTCCGCAAATATGCCTGACTGTGAGGGCGGGCACAAGCCGGCGTGAGTAGGTTACACGTTGAGTTTTATAAGGGCACCACGGGGTGACCAGCCCCACTCCCCACCCAGCCCCACCCCCCACCCAGCCCCTCCCCACCCAGCCCCTCCCCCACCAGCCCCTCCCCACCCAGCCCCACCCCTCCCCACCCTCCCCTCCCAACCCAGCCCCTCCCCACCCCCCCCACCCAGCCCCTCCCTCCCCACCCAGCCCCACCCTCCCCACCCAGCCCCTCCCCACTCTCCCCACCCAGCCCCTCCCCACCCTCCCCACCCAGCCCCTCCCCCACCCTCCCTTCCCCACCCAGCCCCTCCCTGCACGACGGACACAATAATCCCGTGTGGGCTGGTGTAACCAGGAAGTTCCTCCCATCGAAACGTCGTATGCTATTATGCTATTATTTAATTTATTATTTTATTTTTATACGTGACTTTACCGAAAAAAACAAAGAATAAGTTCCTCCCAGTTACAAATCTGTGACAATGAGACCACAAAGAAGGATTGTGGCCATGCTACAAACAAAGAAAAGCAAGAAACGCGTTTGGTAAATGCGCAACCGCGTCCCCTATCGGCTCGCCGTCGGTAAACACCGCTCAGCTGACACAACATGGAGGATCTCCCCACGCCGGTCGCGTTCGCTCGCCGCCACCTCTCGCTCGTAACCCGACAAACGCCGATGATTTATTAACTTGGCGACTCAGGTACGCGGCGGCCAATGCCGACGGTGTACACGGCGTCGCGCTGACCATGGAGGGAAACCGCGACGAGGCGCTCCGCTGCCTGGGCCTGGCCCGGGCCGCGCTCAGCCGTGGCGATTCGGATCGAGGCCGCGTGTTTCTCGCGAAGGCCCAGCGGCTCTACCACACGGCGCAGGCGGCGGGTGACTACATTCAACACTCTTTGCACTGTTAACATGTTAAATGCACACGCGTAAGCGATGTCTGCTAAGCCTGCTGACCGAATGCTTAAGCCTTAAAAGCAGAGTCATGGTCCTGTCACGACTTGAGGCGCGGTGCTCATACCGCATATTACATTTCATATCTTTCATACTATTTTGAACGAGTGTTTACTAATTTTCAGAGGGTGGTCACTTTCGCCAATAAGACATCGTCGGTGTGAGCGGCCGTCACGTTTGAAACCATTGTTGCGTTTGACAGGAGCACGATGATGATGGTGGTGGGGGTGCTTTCACACACGTAGTGTCTAGTGGGGGGCCACACTAAAGGGGCCTTGCAATGAAGCGCACTTGTTTAAACTGTTCATCTAATAAGCATTGATCAAAACATTTTCACCAAAGAAGACAGCCTTAAGCCTTAGTCTGTTCACGACTCAAGGCCACAGGCCTAGTTCTGTTACGACTCGAGGCGTGACAGGACTAGGGTTCCACCAATAGTACAGGATGGCTATCAATGATTACACGATGAAAATTGTTAAACATACACATAAAGCATAGAGCCATATAGCCCCAGCCATAACTCTTAAGCCGTGGACTAAATTATTAAAGCGCATTGTAGTTATGATCCTGTATTAACTAAAAGCGCAACGGTCCTACCATATTGCACAGGCGGCGGGTGACTACACTTGACATTCATTCCACTGGTAACAATGGTTTATATTTAAACCATCAATAATTATTCGAACCGTAAACTATAGACCACAGCTATAATCACAGAGCTTTAACGCCGAGTTCTGTACTTTTTTCTCAAACTGATGGCAGCTCTTCTGGTGGAACTGGACAAGGCTGAATGGAAGAATCGCCATTGGGAAAACCAGAGAGCCTTTCACCACCACCACCACTACCACACAGCTCCCTCTGGACCAGACCCTGCCAACCTCCACGGAACCTCTGCCAAATCCTACCCCAATTGCAGGACAACTGGGGAGATATCTACCGAGCGCAGCTACACGGCTGAACAGTTGTATGGCGTCCAGAGGTATGTGTTACCTGACTGGCTAACGCTTAGGGGAGCTCTAAGCCACATGTTGCTTATGCAGACAAAGATGCTTCCACATATCCAGTACTGAACTGTGAAGAGCTGAAAGCAGCAGATAGTAGCCCTGCATTATATATTCCCCATCCAATGTGGTGTGAATGGGTGATGTATTTCAGGATAAATGGCTGCAGGAACATGTACGAAGTCTTGGGTGTCAGCAGGGATGTCTCGGACGATGACCTCAAGAAGGCATATAGGAAACTGGCACTCAAGTTCCACCCAGACAAGAACCACGCTCCTGGAGCAACAGAAGCCTTTAAGGGTGTGCACTTGCTCATGCAGTCCACGTATTTTAGAAGCGAAGCAGATATATAAGCTGCACAGGCTTTAAATAATGCATTGTGTTGTCACTTTCCTGGCAAGCATGATTTGTTTATATGTAGTCTTTAAGGTACCATAATTAGTACATAAACATATAGGAGATTGTACTTTGTCACATGAGCATTTCATCTCTTCTAGTTCTAACCTATGTGAATAATATATTTCCAAGCTTTTGCAATATGTTGGTCATACATCCACAGGAAATGCTAATTTCGACTTTTAATGATGTATTGATTCATATCAATGTGTATATTCGTAATACATGCATCAAATGATTGTGGAATATTGCCGTTACTAATTATATGCAAGTTTTTATGTTTAGACTAATAGAATGACTGAAACAGAAGAAGACATTCTATGGGACAGGCAAACCAAATCAAAACGAATTAAGGCTTGAATCAACTGTGAATGTGAATCATGCTAATTGAATCGTGGTGGGGTGTGAAAGAGGTGGTTATTCATTACTAGCTTTACTACCTGGCTTCGCCCGAGACTTGGATTCTTGTCTTGGATTCATTCACGGTGTATGCGGAGGGTGGGGGGGGATGCGTGACGTCAGCAGGCACACTTCGTAACGCTGCCGCATGTGACGTCACCGCTCACTTGCCGTGCAAAATATATCCATTATTGCGCCCCCCCCCCCCCCCCCCCAAAATACAAAAGTCTATTTTTATACTTTTTGCATTGTGTACAGTCTGGAAGCTACCCACATGCCAAATGTAAAGTTTGTTGCATGTTGGTAAATATGCTAAAATTTCGAACAGACACACATTTACAAATTTCCCTTTTATATATATAGATGTAACCACTCGGTGTGTACAACACAATTGAACTATGCTTCCCTGCGTCTGCTTTATCCAGCGATTGGCTGTGCGTACTCCCTGCTAAGCAGCGCGGAGAAGCGGCATCAGTATGACCTGCGGGCCAACGAGCGAGAGAAGCGCGTGGGGGCAGAGGATGGGGCCGGTGGTCCGGGTTCTGCGGGACGGGCCAGCCATGGAGCCAGCTGGGGGGGGAGATACGCCGGGAGTGGGCGACACAGCGGGCGCCCGCGGTTCAACTATGATCCCGACCCAGACATCTCTCCCGAAGAACTCTTCAACATGTTTTTTGGTCACGCCTTTCAGAGTGGTGAGGAAGCAGTTCGGTGTCTATTAATGCATTGGTTCTTCGTATTAAAGTATGACTTAGTTCGTTAAGCATCAGCTTCTGTCAAAGGCGGCGCCTAAGTGCTCTGATGATTCATGGGGTTCTACTTAACAAGACATCCATGACAGGCAACTCCCCCAGATGGAGTCTGCCAATCTGCATGACTCAGCATGGTGCAGTGTAGCCATGAAATGGCCATGCATAGCATGTGTTGTAAATTTAATAACAAAACCACCATAAAAGCTTCCTGGGACCCCTAGGGCGATTCCCTTCTTTACATCTTCATTTAAATCATTGTGCTCTTTGAGGTTGGCTTGGTCATTGTACAGGCCATTAGTTCCCCTTCTGAACTAGCCATAATGGAAACACCTGGCAAGAGTATATGATCGTGGCACATAGATCTTTGATTTTTGATGAATATTTTGACGGAGGAGACCTCTGACATTTCTGAATGCGAATACAATTTCACCAGCATAGTTCGATATGTGATTGTTGTAAGATGCACCTTGTCTTTGCAGCTCGGAGCCAAGCTTATGAAAACAACCGGCCTCGTCAGTCGGCACGAAACCCTCCCTCTCCAAACAAGCGTAGTTTGGTATGTCCATTTGTTTAAGCAGTCATCCAAGCAGTTAATTAACCCACAATAGACTATAAACCAACCAGCACTGAGACTGGGATGATGAAATGCAGAAACAGACGTTCTGTTCTAAACAAAAGTAAACAATCTTGATTTGATTTTGATCTGAAGCTTTCGTGACTGCAGGAATCCATACTCTTTGGTTCTTTCGGTAAAGTCACGTAGGTAGAAAATAAATCACAAAAGTAAACAATTGTTATTTTAGCAGCTAAGGCCCACTGAACGGTATATCTCTTTTTCAGAAGTGACCTGGCCACAAATGATAGCTCGATGAAGTGGCTTATCGTGTGGAAATGGATATTAGCCAAATACTCTAAAACGCATGTTTCTAAATGTGGAGGGAAAAACCGGAGGACCCGGAGAAAAATCCACGCCATCACGGAGAGAACATGCAAGCTCCAAATATACAGGCGTCGGGGTCGGGATGGAACCCACGACCTCCCTTATACCAGCCGAGGTAGTTAACATCTCGCCATCGTGGTGCCCCTGTTCTGTGGTGGCACCATTGTACATTGTGGAGCATAAGCTGGCAGTGGATAGGAGTATGAACACTATGTTCAGGTTGCTGCCGTGTTTTGACTCAGTTAAGTCTAAGCCAATTCCCTCGGTTTCAACAAAGGCCTTTTGATGGTGATAGTGTATGGAGCATTGACAGAGATTTCAATATCAGAGACTATGCAAAGCATTGACTTTGATTGTGTCCTTGTGCCTGGGTATTTGACAGGGTGACATGACAGGCGTGCTACAGTTTTTGCCACTGGTGCTGCTGATAGTGGTTTCTGTACTTGGGCAGTTCATGGTCTCGCGACCCACTTACAGCCTGGCTCCTAATCCGTAAGTATGCACCTTTAAAAAATATAGCGCTCCCGTTAACATATGTTTGTAATCTGTAGCTAAGATGCTCGCAGGGATGGATAAATATTGTTTTACATGTTTTGAATTGGTAAGCCTGATTGGCATGGGCCCGAGGTTCCCGACCACTAATTTTTAGAAAAAATGTTGCTGCAGTATCATTTTTAACTGCCAGTGGTGGAAAAAGTTAAAATAATTCAGAACAAATAATATACGGCCCTTAATCAATCGACTGCCAAAGTAAGGCTTCCCCAAACGTTTAATTATGGAGATTGTTTAACCATACTTCATGCTAAAGGAGGTTGGGGAGGGGGGGGGTGGTGGGCAGCCAGGGCCATTTCAGATGTCGCTCACCACTGATTGCAGCCATGGCTGGGAATCGGAATTCGATGGGTTCTTTACGCAGTGTGCTAATTGCTGTACCACTAGTCGACACGATCTGCAACAAAACGCTCCTTTTATAAATGAGTACTGCTTTGTTACACTGGATACTAAACGTCTTAACAAAATACCAAACTGGCTTCCTAACAAGCCATATCTCAATTACAAAGACAATGATCCCCCAGATAGCCTCAGAAGAGAGTTAGGGCAAGGGCTGTTAGCGAGCACCTATAAAGACCAGCATGGCACACGAGGGAGTGAGTGGCCAGCACCACGCCCAACCGCCTTTGTCTCACTGTAGCAATGTTTACACGACACACCAGGTACTTATTTGAGGCTGAGTCAACCTAGGTGAGGCCCAGGACCGGTTCAAATAACCGTCACTGGTGTTGGCCGTGAGCGGGAATTGAACTCGGGTCCCCTCCGGGTTCGTAGCACTACCGCTCTCAATTACACCCAATTGTCAACACGCAGCTCGCTGGGACACACAGTCCACCGGCGCACACAGAGACTGGGCGTGAGTTACTTTGTGGGCGACGACGCGCAAATTCACACGGACAAGAGGACGCCAGCGGTGGCGGAGAATGACGACGAGGGAGATGAGGCGTGGGGTCGGGGCAAAGCCATCCCAGAGGCATGGCGACGCTTGGAGCAGAGCGTGGAGGACGATTACGTCGGAGGACTGCGCTCATCCTGCCAACGCGAGCGCCAGTACAGTGCGTACAGAGAGCACTCACACGAGCACTCTAACGAGCACTCACACGAGCACTCACACCAACACCGCATGTTTGGTTTGGGGCGGTGGATCTTTGAAGGTTCTCTCATATGTTACTGATGTCATTGTGTCCAAGTAAAGATGATGTATAGTTTATGTGCAAACATTGTTTCGTGTGAAAACCACAACAGCTATAAAGCTTGGGCTGGCAGTGTGTGGACACAAAGGGAATAATAATCATGATCTTATGTAAGCTCACATTAGGAAAGGAACAGTATCATAAGTATAAACCTTCCTCTACTTGAATGTATAAACACATGGGCAATCATAAATTCACAATCCTGCTAAACAAAATGCAAAGACATGGACCATACAAGGTATCTCAGTTTTTCCATATTTTGTAAAGTGCAATTTGTTAAATATAGTGAGTTTATTTCTCAGCTGTTACCAATATGAGCACAGAATATTATTTTAAATGGGGGTGTTTACTTGATTCGGCTTATTCCAGTCCGGAAAATGTTAAATGTTAGTGTTACTTGACAAGCAACAAAACAGTTTCCAGGACAAAATGGTATAGATTATAGATTAAGGTCTAATGAAGTTGCTTCAGAAGCAGTTCTGTGGTGAACATCAAAGTGACGTGGTTAACGAGTGTGTAGGTGGTGCATCTGCAATGGGGCCCACAGGCCAGAGGGGTGCAGACATCAGGCAGACTACAAAGAGTTTAACACGTAGGCTTTCGCAACCAATATCATCCATAATTAGAGAGGTTTTTTGGCGAGGAGGGGTCCCCATTTCATTCCTTACACCAAGGCTGATGCCAGCCATGCTAAGCCAATGGTGATCGTAACAGTGTCTGTGCTGATTAATGCGTGGGCTTCCCTGTTGTTTCTTCAGAAAGCGAACTTCTCTACAAGGCGAAGGTATACAGGGACGAGCGGTACCTTGCCCTGGCGGAAAGCATGCGCACAGACAGCTGCGACACACTGGAGCGTCTAAGTCAGCACTTTCGGGGCGGCTGACATGCCCCGCACGCTCACACGCAGTCCTGCCCCTACCAGACACCCAAGCCAGATCACACCTCGCATCCTCTACCTTACCGTGGCAGGGGGACCAGTCGCGCTGCATTAACAAATACAAATTGAATGTTAATTTTATTTTTTGGTGGCAAGAGTTGGGTGCTAGAAAGGTAAGCAAGGTTTACATGAAATACAATTGGTTTCACTGGGTTATTTTTGCAAATAGAGTTTGTGCAATGAAGTTGGTCTTTTGTTAGATTTCTGATGGTAATCTCTCTTGAGCTAACTTGAGCTAACCACACAAGGCAGTATTGATATGTTTTCACCTGTGATGTGAAATGATGAAAGCATCCTTATCTCTGGTCCACTTTAAAGCTTATCATTGGGTTTGTGTGCAGATATGCGAACCAGTCATTTCCATGTGCAGGTTTTGGGTGCATTTGCTTTACGCGTTTAATGGAAAAGCTACTGTTGACAGCAGTGAAGGAAATAGTGATGGTTGATGTTAACAGTGACTGAGATGGTGGAGACATACGTAGTATTGCTAAGGATGATTGTGTTAAAAAAAAATCTCGTAAAGTATTCTCCCTTTGTATATTGTGTGAAAATGTCCTTGAAATCTGTGTGCATATTGTTCGTATTCGTATTTGACCTCTATCTTATTTATTCCAATATCCAGTTAATTTATTACAATAAATTCTAATGCACTCATTCATGTTGTAAGGTATGTTATATGTATCACAAATGTGTCTTGCATCTAATGTGTAAGGCTACAAAAAACGGTAAGCTTCATTGACACTTTATTGAAATCTCCATTTCTTGTGCAGCAGGTGGACAGAAGTAACTGCAGGTAAACTAAGGGCGCTTGCAGCACACCAAAAAACACCAATATACAATCGGGGGAAAAATAAGCCAGAAGAATAGAAGGAAGTTGGCACTCCGTAAGGCAAAATTACCAACAACACACGTGGATGCAGTTAATGTGTGTTTCAAAGTGCATTGGCAAGAGAGGAGAGTTGAAGCCAAGCCGGCTGACAACTGGGGTCGGCCTCCTGCCCTCTCCTCTGCTCGCGCCGCCACTTGGGAGATGGGCCACCCTTCCATCTCAGCTCTTGATGTGCAGAGAGCTAGCGGACAGGCCGTGGTGCCACTCCTTGAGCTTGTTGAAGCGTGGCCCCTTCACCTGACTCTCAAACTTCTCTCTGCGGTCGCAGCAACAACAACACGAGACAGATTCATATTCTTAGGTTTTTTTCGGTAAAGTCACGTAGGTAAAAAATTAAAATTCATAAAATTTAAATAAAATATCTAGAACGAGACAGATTGGAGAACAGGTGCATTGCAGATGATAACATGGGGAAACCGGTTAAATGTTCGACCAACAGCTTTTGAACGGTGAATTGAAGGGTCATGGAAACGAATTTTACCTGGTTCTCTTTAAAGCATCTTCATCAGGATCTTGCACTAGAAATATACGCAAAACAATTAGTGCTGCTAAATAATTCCACGTTAAGTCGATGTGCAATATAATTTAGAAGCGTACATGTTAAAACATTGCTTTAAAAGTGCATAAGGTAGCTGTAAAAAGGGACTTTTAAAGGTATGTGTGTCATAATTTGTTTCATGTAATCACACAAAATTCACTTGGCATTTAAAGAAAGTTATTTCCAAACATTTAGCATAAAAATCAATCTTCAAATTAACATAGCAAAAGACATCCTTTTCACACGAATAATGTTTTAAATTGCTCATCTCAATCACAGCTAAGTAAAACTATCATTGCATTCAGCACAACATAAGCAACTACATTGGAAGTGGTGCCTTTTGTAGTGGTGTTAACTACTCGTTGTTCGCTAACTGAGAGAGCGGATCGTAAACAAGGGTTTCCCGCTCAATCAAACGGTCAGGGTCAAATGGGGTGAGGTAGGATCCAAACGCCAGATTGGGAAGGACCAATCAGAGGGTCCCACAAGGTGGCCGGGGATTGGACAACCCAGCCACGAACAGGTATAAAAGCCAGATCGCTGAGAGCTCTTGGCCAGTTCTGCTACACGAAGACCCAAGTCGACCGAAGACGTCTAGGACCCTGGGACCAAGCCCTCCAGCCCTTGTCAGGGCTCGGGCTCAGTGTAACCAGTGGTCGGGGAGAGATCCCCTAGGTCCAGCCAGAGGATGCTGGGAGAGCAGGGAGATTTGATAGCCTGCAAGGTCCGGAGGCTTGTACCTTCTGAGGGGAACGGGTGAGGGGACCATATACCCATTAGTGTGATTTACAACACTACACATGTATCTATGATAAAAGCCTGGCGTTCAGTGTCAACTAAATTATGAGAAGTTATAGAAAGTGAGCCCCCCACCCCCAGATGTGGGGGTTAAAAGTAGATTCAACAGGTTTCTGAAAATTGTTGACCCCCCCCAAAAACATTATTTTGTAGGCATATATGCCTACACACCCTACATACAATAGTCAGTATCTGCACGCATGGGGGGGGGGGGTGGTGACGGGCGAGGCGCAAAGCACTGAAGCCCTCTGCAGGAGTTAGTTTGTCATTACCACTTACGTTTTGGGCAATGACACTTAACAGAGAAGGACAGACAGCTGAAGTGTTAAACCTGTCAGCTTTCAAGGCACCACCGTGGAAAAGGTCTTCAACCATAAGTCTGAAAAGATCTGCTCTGAAGAAGCAACTCAGGATAGTTGGCCAAAGAGGTTGCAGGCGGACATGCTGGCACCAGTCACTGGCGAGTTCTTTAATCGCTGTATCGGACAACTTACCTTGTGCAAAATTGTCCATTTACATATGGGTGGAAGTAAACACTAAATAAGAGAATAGCTGTGATTGTTGATCGCAGTGATCACGATGCTGTCTGTAGTTTTACACTGAACTAGGAGCTATATATATATTCACCAGCATTTATTCAAGCAAGCTTGACTACTGATGAGACACCAAATATTGAAACTCTTAGTTTTTTCGGTAAAGTCACGTAGGTAAAAAATGAAATTTAAATTAATAAAAATGAAAATAAAAATCACGACGTTTCGGAGGCAACACAAGCTTCCGTCTTCGGATGAAACCGTCACAGCAAAATATGTATCAAATTATTCAAGGCTTGATACAGATATTTTGCTGTGACGGTTTCACCTGAAGACGGAAGCATGTGTTGCCTCCGAAACGTCGTGATTTTTATTCTTTTATTTTATTTTTATTAATTTTAATTTCATTTTTTACCTACGTGACTTTACCGAAAAAACTAAGAGTATGAATCCTTGCAGTCACGAAAGCTTCAAATCTAGAAACAAATATTGAAACCAGTCTGGAGGCTGCTTGTACTGCTGCGATTATGCATTCCCAGAAGGCTGTGGGATGATGGGTTGTGTAAACATTTTTTTTTATGTGGCCAGACATAAAAGAGACATCGCGTATCTATGATACTCGAGAATGTTATATTGCCAAGGATGACTTATGTGTATACAATATGAATGTCCATGATGTATATTTTATATTAATAACATTATACGTGTTTTGATTATAATACTAAAATAACGTAAGAATAACCTTACAATAGTTACATAGAAATGGCAGTAAAAATAGTAACAAAAACATTTCATTAACATAAAATTACGTTTTATATAGAGATCGGACTTTAATCGGTTAAACTTGACTTCATCGGGCACCAATGCAACCATGTGAACTGTGTGCTTGGCTAACTCCCAATTGGTTGGATGTCAACTGAGTTGATGTTCTAAAGTCCAAAACTCGACGTTCTCCGGGAATCAAACATCAAGAGTACTTTGGGCAGTTTATCAGATAATCTTTGAGCTCTGAAACCACTACAAGTTCAAGGTTATTTAAATAGAGGCTTCATTAACAAGCCATGATGATGAAGTAGACCAAATATTTGAAGACATTAACCAACGACTAAATGAGGGCAAAACGCATTACAACATAACACAATTTATTAGAATATGATATAAGTTAAAGTGATGGAGTGGAGAATGAGGTGGGCATCTAAATAGAGTCATAATACGTGATAATTATCAATACCTTTTTCAAAATGAAGGCATCTCGGAAGAAGATCCAGAGATGGTGAAATTAGGAACGAGATTGACTGATCTAACAAGCGCAATATTGTTAGAGATATTTCTGTCCTCAATAAATTGAGCACAAGAATCGATCGCAAAAAAAAATGGATCAAAAGCTGAAAATTATTCAAGGATGCGGAGGTGCATTTCAAAGCAGTGGTGGTCTTGGGCAGAACACGTTCCTAGAAGGGATGGCCGGCTGGTGGTCACATTGATCGAAGACAAAAGAGGAAACACACCTAAGATGTGGAGCAATTAAATCATCTCACGTGCAGGAGCTAGACGAATTGTTGCACGCGCAAGACCGCGAGAGACGGCAAAGTATTTGGGAGGCTTTCATCTCACGTTGGATCGTTCGTGGAGTTTAAGGGCCAGATGCCCTCTCAACGCAGGGTGTTTGACCGTGTGGACACGTACTATACTCGGTTCCGGTGAGCTGCGCGAGCATGCGGAACGTGCGGGACTGCGCCTTGCCCAGACGCAGCATCTCCTCCTCGGAGCGGTCCGAGTCCGTGGCGGTCTTGGCCACCGCTTGGTACACGTGCGACGTGGTGTCCACCTGTGGGTTCTTGGCAATCAGCCTGCCGCAAATAGTGGGTGACCACTCGGGTGAGATTGCGCGAGCTGTATCCTCACCATTAACGGTCAAACTTCCTGCCATGAATTACACCACCACGATCACCACGATCACCACCACTGTTTTAAACGTTGGAGTTTCTTTTCCTACAAAATCCCATGCGCAGTTTCAGGCATTAGAACATTTAGTATGTTTAGTACATTTCGTTCAAAGGCAATGGATTTGAATAATAATACAAAATTATATTTGATTAATAATATATTTTTGGGTCAGATTGTGTAAATAAAATGTGTGTCGTACACCCTCCTCCACCCAACACAATAAAGTTGTCACGTGAACAAACATGCCAATGTATTGCTACTTCAGCACACACGTGTGTTGGAGAGCAATCCACACCATTTAAAAATGTGGTCAAACGTTTGGCTGGTAGTTACGATGAACGTTTAATAATATGATATGACGTTTCACTGATGTAGTACTTATTGCCAGCAGTACGTCATACCAAATTGTTAAATGTTGTGGATTGCGCTCTTAACACACCGGTTTGCTGAAGCAGCAATACATTGGTCACGTTTGTTCATCACGTGACAGCTTCATGAATCGGCTTTGCTAGGTGGAGATGGATGTACAACACACATTTTACTCGCGCGGCGATCTGAGCCAAAACTCAACGATGAACCTTAATATTGTTCGCGAAAAACTACTACGTGTTAAATGTAGTTTCTGTTAAAAAAACAATCAAACAAATAGTAACATTTTACTTACCCCCCAGTGGCCTCAGAGGAACTGTAAGGAGTAGCGTGTAAATGTGGTGCACCATAGACATTTTTTGAGAGTTTTTGGAAGAAGGTGAAAGGGGTTGGCGAGGTATGTGCATCATGGTTAGAAGAGAGAGGAATGGAGTGCGGGTGTGAATATTGTAATGGAGGGTATGGGGTTACAGAAACACATGGCATCATGAAAAACAGCACAATTACGAAGCACTTTGCCAACACTCAAAGCAAACAGGTACATGGGTCGCTCACTGGCATTTGAAATGTACCTTTGGCCCATAGACGAGTGGTTGCACGAAGCAGTTTAGCGTAAAGGTTAACAAATGCTGTGCTCTCATTACTGAATGAGATAAGCAAATGGTAGGCGCATCACTCACTGTGAATGTATGCACACAAGCACATGTTGGTAATTACACACAGGCCCACAAACAACAATTATGCAGATGTAGCAGCTTTGACATTACTGCTTTAGTTGCCTTTCACGCAAAAAAAGCGACAAGTCTTCTCAACCCAAAGTCACACAGATTTTGCTAACACTGTTAGTTTTACAAGATGTCTAAATGTGGATTTTTTATAAAATGCAGCTGTAAAAAAATACAAATCCAGTATGGGGTAGGTGTCTCATCATCAGTTGGACCACAGTGTCAATAAGAAAATCGATCGAGGAGGGAACCAAAGAAAAATTATTGATACCGAGATGTGAATGACATCTCTGAGCATGCATCTCACTAGAGACGCAACAAAATTGGGATGGGGCCGATCCACTAATCGGCAGTGTCCTCAAATAAACCGCCGCCTTGTGTGGGTGCACAACACTCATCTGCCAGGTCCTGACAACCACCAACCACACGCGCTCTGAGCTTTAGCCATATAACGAATGGATTTTCAAATTGATTCTCATGCGTACTATACATGAATCATGCATGTAAAAAAGCAACTGTTTCCCCTCCCCCCTAATTTAATTTCAATTATATTACTGGCATCTTGTCAGTAGTACAATCCTGATTTTTAGAGAATGACCCGCAGAAGCAGTTATCACGGGACTACTTCTGAAATCCCTTCACGTGCAAACTATCCCACATGTCCTCCTACTACACAGAAAGGTTTCCTGTATGGCAGTCAAATCTATATCATTAATCCTCAGAGTTGCGATTTTACCAAAAATAAGTGAAAAACTGAACTTATTGTAATTTTATCCGTGCAGTTATTGGTGACCGAAATTAACATCGTCGCTGCATTTGACCAATGTTAATTAATAAAAGGTGGCCGAAACCCAGATTTGACCTTTGGATTTCAGTCGTGCCGGGGACAAGCCAGAACGAACGTATGAGGCTGACGAAAGAAACGCTAACGACACGACAAAATCAATCGAGCGAACGACGAAAAGGAATTCACACCAATTGTGATTCCAAATTTGGGAGGAGGAGCGAGGTGCTTTGGGTTTTAATCTTTGCACGTCTACTTAACCCACACGTCACTCGGGACAACACAAACAACGCGCGCGCGCACGCACACACACAAGAGGTCAGTCATCACGCTTACCCGTTGGGGACATCATTGCCGTGCACGTGCGCCTGTCCAGCGATGGCATCCATGATGGCATCCTGCGAGTACATGCTGATGGGCGTGTTGTACTGCGCGTGGATAATGCTGGCCTTGCCGCCGGGGCCCCTGACTTCGATGGGCTTGTGCGTGGACACCGCCGAGTCCTTGATAACCGTGGGGTTAATGAAATCTTGGCTGTCGGTGGAAAATTAAGACAAACGAACAAACACAAAAAACAAATCCTCGTAATGAAAAACTCCCGAGTTGTCCGTCGGTTCGCAGCAACTTTTTGGGAACTTTTTTGTTGTACGTGAAGAGTCGAGTGAGGGCTCCTTTTGACCATAAAGAACTAAGGGGCTGTGGTTATTGATGATGAGCTATGTAGGACACAAGGCCTTTGACCTTCAGATCTAAAATAAACTTGACTTGATATAAAATAGTTGATGCCATTATACCAACACGAGAGGGCAGCATACAATGTTCATGCTAATATTAACCTTATGGCAGTACCCGGGGAACCATAGTACCCCAGCTCTCGCATAATGTCCGTGATGCAGTCATTTTTAGTCTGTTGATGGTCGGCGATGCGACAATCGACTCATCTCGACGAGCTGTACACGATGCACCACCACGGTGCGTACGCGAGCGTTCAGGGTTTCGGCGCAATCGTCCTCGCTGCGTTTCGACATCGCGGAGTAGCACTGATTTCGGGAGTTAAGTACACCCCTGGAAAAAAATTGTGTCCCAGAAATAAAGTATTTAATTGCCTCGGCCATTTAGTATTATTTGGTACCCCGGGGTACCGCCATAAGGATCAAATGTCGAATACAAGCCAGTACTGAACATAGGTAAGATACAAGCCCCAGTGTCACTCATGCAATGCATTTTCATGAAGGATTATAGTTTGGAAAAATAGTGGACCCCCATCGGTAGGACAGGCTTTTACTGGCTTGTGGTGTAATAATGAATTACGTTCATGTCGTGATTCTTGTTAAAATCCAAGCGTCATTCACACAGTATTCAACTGCCCATCATGCAAATTTGTCTCAAGTGATTAAAGTTAAGCCAATGACACTCATCTCACAGAATGTGCTCAGATTAAAACATTCTTTATTAGAAAGCCACACTTTTTTACTGCACTCACCCATGTGGAGATACAATCTATAGAAATGCAAGAAATAAAAAGGAGAAATTAAAACGGGGGGAAAATGTCTCTGTTACAAATTGTTGATATGTCCACACAGTACAATCAGCGATCACAGGCTTTGATTTGATTTAATTTCAGGAGATTAAGGGCTCACCTTCTGGTGTGCGATGGTGGTTGCAGCATCAATCACAGGGCCATGCATAGGCAGGGGCCGCTTGCATCTGTGTGGAAGCAGATTTTTCAATTAAATATTTTAATGTTACCAGGCGAGGCCCACGGAGCTTTAAAGAAACTATTTTTCAGAAGCAACTCAGCCATGACTGACGATATCTCAACGAAGTGACTTATCGTGTGGAAATGTATATCGACCAAATACTCTAAAACTCATGTTTCTAAATGAGGAGGGGCCTGGAGAAAAAACAAACGCGACCACAAGGAGAGGGACATGCAAACTCCAAATACGCCGGTGTCAGGGTCGGGAGCGAACCCACGAACTCCTGTATACCAGACGAGGTAGTTCACATCTCGCCCACTCTGGTGCCCCTAACCGAGCTTCCCATTATCCATTGAGTTATAACCCAGTCAAATGAGTCGCAATGTCATGCTTCAGGTCCAGTTGCGTTTTCTTAAATATGTTTTTTTATCGTAAACATGTACAGCCCTTTGTCAATCCGAACTGCTGAATGAGGGCCTCTGCATGGCGTGCAGCCCACGTCGGATTGTTTAGCCCAACATTAACTTGGCCATGCTGGCCAGTGCGGGTTTGTGAAGGTGAGGTGCATATATGTAGGAGCATACGAGTACAGTACAACAATGGTTTCTATTTCTAGATTTGAAGCTTTCGTGACTGCAAGGAGTCATACTCTTAGGTTTTTTCGGTAAAGTCACGTAGGTAAAAAATAAAATTTAAAGTTGATAATGGAAATAAAATAAAATAATAATGACTTTTAATTTTATTTTTTACCTACGTGACTTTACCAAAAAAACCTAAGAATATAGTACAACAATGGGTTTTGCTGCACTGCCCCCTGCTGCCCATGGCGTGGTGTTTGGTTATCATTTATGAATGATACTGTGAAATTTATTGAATTGTATTAAAACACATTTTGTCATTTTGCTTAGAAAACTGTGGTGAACCCCGACCTGGGGAGTGCACAATCGTGTTTAATGATTGTGGTTGCTCGCTAGAGACACCCACTGATGGATGGGTGATCTACAATATTTTTTTACAAATACGCATCATAAGAATGCTACCCTATTGATTTTTTTTTAAGTTTGATCATCATAATCATCTGTCTATTATTCATATGTTGAAAGATACATATATTTTTTCATATACTCAAAAAGCGGTACAATTATGTGCCCCCTTTGTGCAGAGTAGCCATCCCCCTGTGCACAGCTGAAGTGGGCAAGATGGCATAAAATGTCAGGGCAATTTGCCCACAAAAAGGGCATCTCGTAAAAGAGGGCATCACAAAGGGCCTGTTACTTTTTTGTCGCTAATGAATAAGGGAGGTCCCTTCAAACCACATGAAATTCGGTCCTGGGCATCCAGCCCCGGGCCTCCAGCAACATCTGGGCAGCCCTGCCAAAAGACACTGCCGAAGCTTGTGTTCGATTAAAAAAAAAAATTCAGAACGTATTTTTACTCTTCAGAAATCGATTCCCCGTATAACATGGAGTCCCCGTTCATCAATCCCATGGGACTGAAGATTAATTATCCGAGTGCTCATGAGAAATTAGATAGAGGGGTCAGAACTGCCGGGGTGTTATGCAGGAGCAGACGTGCTGAATGCGAGGCTCCCTTACTTATGCAGCGTCATGCGGAGCGACCCCACACAGTTCTTGATCTTGGTCTGCGCCTGCACGTGTGTGAGGTTATCCGTGGGCACCCCGTCGATCTGGTGCACGGAGTCACCAGCCGAGATGCCATTCTGGGCCGCCTTGCTGCCCGCACTCACCTGCGACACGCAGGCAGACAACGCACAGTGGCAGGCAGCAGCACAAGCATCAGCAGGAGTGGCAGCAACAGCGAAGGAGCCTACAGGTTGTCACGTTTCATTGAGCTGGAAACCCTTCCCTGTCATATGCACGTGTAACGAAATTTTTTTTTTTATTCCAAATGTACCGATTTGGTGTCGAGTCGTGAGATGAAGAATCCATTCAGATCTCTCCAAGATTTTCACAGAATGTTCCGAAATTTTTTTCAAGTGACAAGACGATTTCTCACACACTCTTAGTTCTTTCGGTAAAGTCACGTAGGTAAAAAATGAAATTAAAATTAATAAAAATTAAATAAAAATCTCACACGCTTGACAGCACAACCAATTATATAAATATTTTACGGAAATTTTTTTAACCAAATTAAGTGAAAAATACCCTCTATACTTGAGAACCCTATGAAGTCATTGGTGGCTGTGACGCAGGATCTCAGCGATTCCAGCACAATAGTCTGATCCCTGAACCTCCCAGTCACCTCCAAGATCCCACATTTAGCATTATAGACTGTTGGGACATGTGCTGTTATGAAGCGCCTATTTAGCCCAGCAAAGCACAAAGATGAGTGGAGTGGCCAGTGCTAATGTTCACATACCACAGCATGTACTTACTTAAACATAAACCAACCTAAAAGAGTCCAAGCACAGTTTCAGATACCATGTGCCAATGATGTCACCCATGATCAGGGAACAATACGTTGTATGGATGTTTAACTTCTTTCGAACCGTACGTAGCTAATAGCACAGGGCACTAAGCACTACTCCACACGCACATTGTCACCCAACCACGAAAATATAAAAATACAAGCTAGTGCAAATGAAGCCTAGATATTATAATGTATTTGTGTATATTTGCCAATTGTTGCTTCGATATGTTCATCATCGTCACATTGTCTTGTCTAGATGCACAATTGACCAGTCAAACCGTATCTTTTAGAATTGTTTGGTTATAGAATTTAGAACACAAACTCAATATCATCTATATTCTTGGTTTTTTCGGTAAAGTCACGTAGAAGGGAAATAATAAAATAATTAAAATATAAAATCCTCACGTTTCGACTGCAACACAAGCAATCGTCATCAGGTGTGAAATCCACAGCAAGAAATTTTGAAAAAAGTGGCGTTTTTTTCTTCAAAACGTCGGGAGAATTGTATTGTTTTATATTTTTATTATTGTATTGTTTCCCTTCTACGTGACTTTACCGAACAAACCAAGAATATGAATCCCTGAAGTCACGAAAGCATTAAATCCAAATTCAATATCATCTGTCCAAATGTGATGGCGGTATTTAAAAAAAAAGCCGTCGCAACATTAAATAGAATTTACTTAGGAGCGGAATAAGCAGACACGGGCTAGCAATTGAAATGCGCCGACACTCACGCGTGCACACAGGCACCGACAAACACTTGCCTAACGCAACACTTCTGGGACCAATGTCACTCACAGACACGTGTTAAACAATTAAAATGTGCTAAGACTAAAATACATTTGCTTGCCTATTGTGGGGAGAGATTACACATGCTGGCCAGGAGCCAGGAAAACTCAGAGTAGCCTACATCGACGTCGCGTCCGTGAATCACCGCCGCCGAATGGAAAGAATTTACAGCAGACATTTGAAATGTGGCTTTGCAGCGGGCAGCGCCATCTACCCGCCTTAGAGGGATAACGTTTACAAAGTCAAGCTCAACACAACCTTTGGAAGAAAAATTGGACTTGACGGACAAGAGTGAAGGGGTCGCTGCAGCTTTGGCTGCAGGATGTCAAATTCAGATAAAGCCTTCACACACACCTGGCACCGAACTACTAAATGATCGGCCTGCAAAATGATATATTTCACATCCCTCAATATGTCCGTGGAAGTCATTTGTGCTTCATTTATAACGTCCTTTATAATATGGTCGATGTGAATAATCGTTACAATGTAAAGACAATTATTTTATCTGATTGTTCACCGGTGACTTATCTACGCGCAACTGAGAACTCAAAGAAAACATAAAATAATTTCTACACACATTCATTGTGGGTTATTCATTACGGTGAAACGGCAAATACTTTGCTATAGTAAGCCATTGTGTGCTGGTCTTATAGCCCGAATGTAGCTACAATTGAACACTACCTGCAGCTTGAACATGGACACGCTTTGCCAAATCGTGACTGGGTGATGACTTTCACGAACTTTGCGAGCTGTGGGGGTTCATGTCCATACTTCACCAAGCTGGTCAGCGAATGTTTATGCAGACAGAGAGCACAGCAGTATTGTACAACTATGGATTTGGCCGCACTGCCCTCTGCTGCGCCGCACGTACCCCGCAGCAGCCTATAACAACCTGTTATGCAAAGTAGTCGCCCGTCCCAAGCACGATCCGGGCCCAACTCTGCTTAGCTTCGGAGTGCCGACAAGACCAGGTGCATACCAGGTGATTTGGTCACAGGCACCCGTAATTATAACAATTTTTTAAAATATAAAATCAATCAATTCCTTGATTATATGCGTATGAAACTGCGACATTGAAAAGCCTATAAGCTACACCAGGCGGGGGGAGCTGGGGGTCCCCTCGCCAGCCAAACTGCCACAGTGCTAATGACTGGGGTAGAAACCAATGAGACTCCGTGAAGAGTGTTATTCACCACAGAGCCATAAGTTCATGTGGGAGCTAACTGCGCCACACAGCTCACACAGCTGTGTTTATCGTTCAAAGCGGCACGCCATGCCGATAGGCCGTGGTGGCAAAAAGTGTGGAGGTCTCGGTGTAATGCTATATTATTGGCTTACGTAGACAGAAACATGAGCCTCCGGGGCAGTGTCGGGCACAAGGTATCCATCCTCCTTTGTGCTGTGTGAGCATTTCAGCAGAATATTTGTGAGTGTGCACACGGAACGTGTAGCTGCAGTGCCATGGTCAAATGAGGAAACATTTAATTGTGTTATGACACTTCTAAAACCCATCGGAAATGATCGCATCGCCCGTTAATTCGATGGCTTCAGAATTTTTCTTCCATTACAGCTTGGCCATATGGCTAAGCATTGCAGTGAAGTGCACTCATAAGTCGATTAATGAGCATGGGCTATTTGAGTCCATTGTGTTAATGGTGTCAACATGAGGTCATAATGTTCTGTGAAACTTTAGCTCTGGAGGAGATTGCATTTTCCATGTCGATGCAAGATATATCAAGCTAGTTTGCCATGCAAGCAGTTGGGGTTTGCTTCAAAAATGCAAGATGGTGCGCAGAGAGCGGGCTATAGCAAAACCCGACCAATCCCTGAATCCCCGTCCTGAGGAAGCCAAGGATAGCCGGCTATAAATAGTCTGATCTCAGTGCACACGTCTGGCAGAGTGGGCATGGAAGCAGCAGACATTGTGTTCAGGATGTAAGGTGACAACGCGGTGAAGTGGGAGAGGCGATGAGGGTGAAATGGTCACAGCTGGGACAGCTGAAGCGATGAGAAGCCGTCACATCACTTGCACGGAGTAAAGCATGGAACTGTTATTTCAGGTCCTGTTCACTTGCCATTTAAATAAAACGTTCCACCATCCCAGGCCCCCCATTTATGTCGTGTTGATAATGTGTTGTGGAAACATGGACCGATAAGCATTCCATCCCGTTGAGACAAGCGTTGGTTTTAAATTATGGATTTAAAAAAAGCCTTTGGGCTATCGTATACCATGGCTTAAATGAGTGTGGAAACAATTCACAGTAACTACCAATTCTTCATAAAGGACACAGTGCCACCTTGGAAAAACAACCTCATCCGGCTCTATAGAGATACAGCAACAAATAATGATGATCGTCATTAGTCATTAGTCATGATCAATCTAAAGCTGGATGAAGGCCTCCCCAAGCAGCATTGGGGGAGAGATGTGACTGCACTTCGCCACACTGGGCAGTGCACATTGGTGAAGATACCGGACGTGCGGAACAGACTGATCACACTCGGGTGACCCCCAACCGCTTGAAATAAATTAAGAAAAGTTAAAATTATATCCATGTTCCCACGATAACAAACAACATTGAGTGAAGGATTATTAAATAATTCTTCCACATACAAGCCTTTTTGTTCTGCCCCAATGCCCCAGCGTCCACCTGTAAAATGTTTAAACAACACTCACAAATGTTGACGCGCAACCCGTGGTCATTATTTTCCATTGTTATGAATATAAAATCCTGACTCTAAATACACACACCGTGAGTGTTTGTTCCAGTGAACCGAGCGTACCGGCAGGTTACACCGCGGGGTCAAGGCCCCTAAATCTACACCTCACATCCTTGAACGCGAGCATTCCTTCCGTGTCAGCCAAGCGACTGCTTGAAGGATCTCCTTTTAAAGCGCGGAATGAGCCGGATCACGTGGCTCAAACGGCAGAAAGCACTGAGGTTCGCAACGTTCGCCCCAACTTGTAAATGATCACGGATACCGCTCGTGACCGCCGTTAAAAAAATCGCACTGCCGTTAGATCCCATGTAAACAATGTTGACTGCAGAATTCGTTTTTTTTTCATCTGCACAATCATTTTCAATACAATTATTTGAAGGGCCTATTGAAATGTAAGGGAAATTCTGCCAAACAACCTTATCAAGCCGGTTGCCAAATGTCACATCTAAGATGACCTTTAAGTCACGAGGATTACAGACTTTGAACTTAAGCAGGGCTCTTGAAATTGCCCTGTTTTCAACAGCTACAAGCTCTCACCTCGTCTCAACCAGAAAGGGCAACACCCTCGGGGTCGTACATGTATGACAGCAAGCACAGGTTTATCTTCCGATGTCTTCGACTTATAAGATGACAACAGGAAAATATCTAATACCATTTGTGTGGAATCTGACCGCCCCTTCTTTCTGTGCATCGGCCTATTCCAACAACGTTGTTGGGTACAAACTGACCAAAAAAAAAATCGAACCCTGCTCAAAAAGTGACAGATGAGCTGACAGAAGGCCAAACGAAATTTTGGCCATCGCAGTAAATGGTCTGTAGAACATGACGTTGGCCACTGAGACACATTTATTTGACAATCCGAAAAGTGCAGCAAGGGCTGTTCAACACAGCTGATCCAGAGACTGCCTTTACTTAAATCAATCGTATTGAATTCCAAAATACTGTACAAGTCTACTTTGTTTCTTGCTTTACAAATTAACTGCCATCCAAAATGTCATGCGAATTACCAACGTCATTCCCCTACACAATGGAACCTTTAAAATATTCACCATATTATAAATACATAAATGACACGCTATGTAAGCTTGCATGTACAGTATATAAAACACAATTTGTGTAATGCTTCAACGCTAAAAAATAAATACTTGAAGCCTACCAACGTGAATGGGGGTGCAGTAGTGGCACAGAGGTTGGCACACTGTGCAATGAGCTCGGTGACCAGAGTTCAGTTCCCAGCCAAGTGCAGATCGATTTCCTAACTGGTCACAGTGCCTCCTCTTCACCAACCATCAATTAACCACCATCGAGAAGCACGCTCAAACAATCCGCATTGGGAGGAAGGCCTTCATCCAGCAGTGGATTGACACAGGGCTTCGAACCTTTAATTATACAAATCAGGCACACAACGTAATGGGCTCGCGTGCAGCAGCACTGACTCAAAGGTCGCAGAGTCACCAGGGAGTGTTGTGTAACGCATTACAAAGTTGCTTTTGAATGCAGCGAGGGGGACAGGTGGTCCCCTCCAACATGGACATGCTCACCAGCACACACAGTACAAGCTCTTTGAAAATGTCGTGAAGCCTCATACCCTGCCGTTGACGTAACGACGGCAAATTTAGGGATGCACAAAAATATTTCGGTCACCCAACGCCCGCGGGACCCCCCCCCCCCCAGTCCCCAGCTCTCTGGCGGTGACGTGAGTCCAGACCACTCCGCCCGCCGCTATTTTTGTTTAGACATGCACGCAGGAAATTCAATACAGGCGAGCGCCAGCAACAAACCCCCGGCAAACATCACGGAATCCGGCCTGGTCCAACTTGGGTTATTTATGCTGCCTCCTAATTCATGGCTCTAATAAATGGCAGCTGTGTGGAATAAAAAAACAAGACTACAATTAGAATTGTTAATTAAATATCATGCATTGTTTCTGCGTAAAGTCGGCAATATGGGGCAGAACAGTAAGCGCATCTATGCAGACGTGCGTGCCTTCTTTGAGGATTGCTACGAGTCCAGAGACCTGAGTTCGATTACCCGCCGCGGGTGGCGTAAGTAGCGGAGTGGCATCCAAAACGGTCCTGGGGCCTCCCTCTTCACCAACCCGCACAGACGAGCGTGGTGAAGCACGGTTAAACAATCCCCAATGACGTACATCATCATGCGGGAAGGCCGTCATCCAGCAGTAAATTGACAAGGGATTGTAAATTATGGTCATTATTATTATGATCACTCGGCCCTTTTTCCCCAATGAGATAAGGCCGAGCGGTCTGTCCGTCACATTTTTTTATACTTAGCCAAGACAGTGGAGCAGGTGAGATAGGGGCTGGGGGCGTATTATGTATGCAGAGGTACTGGATGTTCTGGCCTCTGCCATGGGAGGTTGGCATTTGCACCGCTGACTCAGCTCCATCAGTCAACGGAGATCAGTACCGCCCCACGCTTGCGCACGTACGCACTTTCACTCGACTCATCAGCACAATGAAGCGGTACATCCACTAAGTTATGCTATGCTGAATTGAAAAGAAAAAGTTTTTTAGCCTTCCCTCCGATTGTATTCGCAGTGTACTCTCGGCATCATTTCACGAGGCAAGGAATCCATTCGTAAATCTTGCCAGAGCAGTGAGCACCCCGAGTTCTCGCATAACTTCATAAACACTTGTCAAATATTTTTTCAAATTTTCTTGCCGTGGATTTTACACCTGATGATGATTGCTTGTGTTGCAGTCGAAACATCGTGAGAATTTTAATTGTTTTATATTTATTTTATTTTATTATTTCCCTTCTACGTGAATTTACCGAAAGAACCAAGAGTATGAATCCCTGCAGTCACGAAAGCTTTAAATCAAAACTTGTCAAATTGTCTCGCTTTATATTTACACACTAGGGGGTGCACTCTACCACACTCTGCTATCAGAACGGCATTTGTTGCATGACAATGAAATATTTTAATTAATCGGGGATGTAATTTAGCACAAAAAAACGTAATTATTAAGTGTTCTTTTCAGTGGTGACCAGGCCGAAATGATCAACTTGCTAGACTTGAGAATCAGTTCTCCCATCTGAGCCACCCAGCCACGTCAACTACACTGCGTTCTTGAGTATGCCTCAATATCACGTTGTGAGCACCCTAACAATGCAAACGATAATACAGTAATAGCGATCCTTACAGTTCAAGATTGTGCCCTGTATTTATAACATGATTAATGTGACAACACTTGTGTTTTCTAAATCGATCACACAGCACTGCATAACGAAAATGGAAGTGAACACACAGGAGCCGAACTTTACAGTCAGGCTGATGATGAACAGTGGTGTAAAAAAAAGTAGAAAAAAAATCAACAACAGCAGTTAGCCCACCACTCTGGAGAGGCAAAGCTTAGCTGCGAACTCGTGACTCGTAGGCGAGAGAAGATTTCCATCTGCAGGTGTTCTTAGCATTTCCGTGGCAGTCTAATTTCTGCAGGGATGAAAACGCCACCGGACTGTGCGCAATGAATGCCATTTTAATGTCAGAACCAGCTTTGTTGGCAGCACGCAAAGTCTCGAAACCCCAAGGAGTCTCGATTTAAAGCTTTCGTGACTGCAGGGATTCATCTTCTTGGTCCTTTCGGTAAAGTCACGTAGAAGGGAAATAATAAAATCATAAAAATAAAACATAAAATAATTCTCACGACGTTTCGGCCACAGCGCAGACGCTGTCTTCCCGACAGACCTGTTCTTCACCTGAGGACGGCTGCTTGCGTAGTGGCCGAAACGTCGTGAGAATTATTTTATTATGTTTTATTTTGATTATTTTATTATTTCCCTTCTACGTGACTTTACCGAAAGAACCAAGAAGATGAACCCAAGGAGTCTGTTTTGTCAAAAAAATAAAAGAAACGCATGTGTATATTTGTGTCAACAACCATTTTCTGCAAACATTTTGATTGGGTTTTCATCATAGGGAAAAGGTTGCAAGCTGCCACGGTAATATCTTGAGACTCTTACGGCATTTCCATTAATATCACGATGATAAACATTGGTGCAGCTACTCGTTTTCTCCTCTGCTGTTTCCAACTTCTGGAACTTCCTTCCCTCCGCCAGTACTGTCGGTATCCTCTGCCCCTGTGCAAGTTCAGGTTCAACTTTCCTCTTTACCTCGGACTGACCAATTGACTGCCCCGAAAATAATCCATGCATTGTTTCTGTGCAGCATCTTTAGATCCAGTTGCAATTTCGATGCTATGCAAATCCATCGAGTTTCGTGGGCCCCTCCGAGATATAGGCCAAGAACAATCGGTGGTCCCAAGTTGAAAGTGGCGGTGGGACGACAACTAAGGCCGCCGTATCAGAGGAACAAAAAAAAAACCAGGATATATCATGAGAAGTTTATCTCACAATTACAGAAAATATGAGGGCTACATTTAAACGAAGCGTCTTGAGCGGTCTATTATTACGCAACTGACAAGCCAGGAGTGTCCCTGGAAGACTTTACTGATTTCCCCTTGGAAAGAGAGCTACCTCAAAACAAACAAAAGAAGTGGAAAATCGTGGCTTGGGGGGGGGGAGGGGGGGAACCCAGGACAGGTTGCAACCCAAAAACGGGAAGCTAACCCGGGAGATGGTGAGCGGCATGTTGAAGTCCTTGCCGCCTTGCAGGCGAAATCCCCAGGGGGCCGGCCCGGGCAGGGTCACCGAGTAGCTGCTCATGGTTCCTCCGCTGTTGCTCAAAAGCGTCACCGAATCAGCGCCTCACAGTTCTCCTCACAGACAGATGGTTGCTTTCCTCAGGCCTGCCTTGGCCAAATCCCTGTGGAGAAGACCGCAGGAGGGAGGGAGGAGAGAGACGCTCGCAACGAGAAATATTTATCCGAGTTCGCGTGAACTAAGTAGACGTTTTGCCTTGGACAACACCGCATGTAAAGTGTCACTTACCGCCTGCCAGAGTGTGAGAGTGCCCTTTGAACAGAATAGATTCCATTACAGAACATAAAGGAGCAGCCCTGCAATTGCTTGTTCACACTACTGCTGACAGAAGGGCCTCTGCTAGAGGGAGCTCTAGAGAGCCCCCTCTGGAGGGTATTTTGTCATTCCCTTCCACACTGGAATAGGTGGTAGTTCTCCACACTTGTACCCCACAACACATGACCTGTCGACCACCATCTGTAGGGTACCCATGTATACTGCTGAGGCAATGGGATTTAAGAAACTTGCACCATTGGTGCAACTGCCGTGCCGAGAGATGAAAGATTGCGCGAGTTGCGTTACTTGGGATTTCATCATTTTATTTTAAATCTGGTGACAAGGTTGCAAGTGCACACTCCGCTGTCAGTAAACAAGCATCAATTACCGGAACTCCAAATTACTGCTGTGAACAAAGCATAGCGCCCCTTTTTCAAATGGCACTTGTTTTATATTCATCAAAGTCAACGACAGTGTTTCAAAGCCAAGTCCACGGTGTTGGCAAGAGCTTAAGGATGACCCCATGCGAGACAGAACGTGCGCCACGGTGTTACTTAATGTGACTATCGTGTAGCTGCATCAATTACAATTAAGGGGCTTCTTTTACGACGACTGATAGATAGCAAGAAGGATGGCCGCAGGACGCGGCGAGTACGAGGTACTTCGCACGTTAAAAATAGGGGCGCTATATTGGGCTCGGGGAGACATCCCTCCCGCCAGCCTTAAAAGGTACCGAGTAGCCTTTGGAGCATTTGATAAAATTAACAAGTACACCGATGTGCTCTCACGCACACACAGAGCAATTGAACGGTCAACACGAACAGCCAAGGAGATTCACGCCGAAGCTTTGCAGGTTTTAAGTTTCAGGGCAGCTTCGCTCGCGTTTTTTGCACATTCACAATTTGACTGCAAGTGTTTAGTATTTTCAAAGCCAAGTTACCGTGTCAAATGACGCTTGTTAATACCGACTTGCCATTGCACTTTGAAGTCACCAAAAATATTTAGAATTTCGCACGGAATTAACGTGTCAAATTTAATCCCATAAGTTGATTTTCATGGAATTTGAATCGTCTAGATTACAATATTAATAGGTTTGGATTGAGATAATCACAAGAATGCCATAAACCTCATTACAGAAGACCAGTTTGAACACGAAAACAATGATAAATCTTACACTTTGAGGACTAAGTGAAACCGTACATGCACTCAAAAGAATACCATTGACCTGATATTAAGGGGACCGATTTGATGTACTTCGGGAAAAAAAAGAAAATATCACAAAAAAACACCCAACACTGCACGCACAAAACAGTCCTCGAATACCAATTTGTTATAAAGGTGAAATTCAATTAATGCATTTTCCTCCACCGACATCGTTGACTAAAATAACATCTGCATTTAATATCTAACAATTAAAACAATTTAAGGTACACTCACATTGATAAGATACACTCACATTGATAAGATACAAACACTTCATTAATGTCTGCTGCATGCACTCACCAACCAAAGAGTCTTCTGCAATGGAGCACGCAAACACTCCGCGTTGGGCGAGAGTTTAGTGCAGCTTTGTAAAGTTGTCCTGCCACCGCTTACCCGATTGTCCGCCTTCCACTCACGCCTGCACTCTCTCCTGGAGCCCGCACTCATTTAGCCACAAGCTGTTAACGTCACCAGTGCAGTATGCCACACCCACTGGGTCGTGTGACTTAGGGAAACCACAGCCCCCCCCCCCCCGAGCCCCCCACTCCCCTTCAATGACACCCTTGCCATGTTCGGCCGCTGTCAATACATTTCTGGATGAAGGCTTCCCCCACGCCGTGTCGGTCATAGGGGTTGTGTGACCGTGTTTCACCGTGCTGGTCAGGGTGGATTTATAAAAGCATCGTGCATAGATTAGACTGTTGCCCCCCCCCCCCCCCCCACATGTTGAACTTCTTTTGCACCATACGTAGCCGGCCATGCTAATCGGAAGCGTGGGAGGCGCACGTGTGGGTTTTGTCCCGAGTACTCCGGCTTCCTCCCACACGTAAAACATTCATTACATTAATTCTAGATTTAAAGCTTTCGTGACTGCAAGGTTTCATATTCTTGGGTTTTTTTCCGTAAAGTCACGTAGATAAAAATTTTTCATTAATAAAAGTTACATTAAATAAAAATCACGTTTCAGAGGCAACACAAGCTTCCGTCTTCAGCTATCGTGCTGTGACGGTTCCACCTGAAGACGAAACGTCGTGATTTTTATTTTATTTTTTTTAATTTTATTTTTTATCTACGTGACTTTACCAAAAAAACCTAAGAATATTCATTACATTGTTTGGAAACATCTTAATATGTAGGGGACCACAGAGGCGAGTAATTTTTTTGGCGTCGTCTCACCGTGTGGCTGCCTTCCTGCTCATCTGATTGCCCGCACCTTCACGTTGTTGTCTCCTCGAGAGTGAGCTGTGCAGGTTACGAGTTGCAAATATTATAATTCGAAGCATATATCTATTATGTAGGCACTGAGGATATCGTCGCTTTTTCAGACTTTAATGGACGTAAAATAAGTTTCAGCAGTTGTGCTTTTCATGTATGTGTGTGCCCATTCACTTGTTCGAAAGGAGAAAGAAAATGCAAATACAAAAGCTTTTGTCGGTTCAGCTTTATTAAATGTAGACTAAATATATAAAGAACTTACAATGAAGAAAAAAGGCAAGGACTCAATTATCAAGGTAACAATTAAAACAACACAATAAAGTTCGACATCAATAAGCAGTGTTTTTTGTTTGGTTTACTCAGGCCCTCCAACTACTGTCATTAATTCCACTTATCACAGTAAAAGGGGCATCAACCCCACTTTAATGCCACTGCTACAGGGTCACAAGGCAATCCAGGAGTACAAATATAAGCCGTTGGAGTACATGGAGCAATGGACCAATTACAAGCACATGATGAAGCAACTGATGTCTACTGACAGACAAAATTTGCACGGGTTTTGGTCTTGGCCCACAGTTCTGGCACTTTAATCCAGAAAAATACGATAATTAATCTGTAAAAATTGTATGTATAAGACACATATGGACTGGCGCACGCACACACACACACGACACCCATGTGCACTTAGATACCAGACATTTCATTGGAGACTTTGTTTCGACTCCCATCGGAAGAAAAGCTTCGTAGTTAATCTCTTCATTGGCTCAGCATTTGCTTTAGCAGAGAAGCAAGCTCTGCTGGTAATTCATTCTCTCTGCTCTCTGTTTTTTCCCCCGAGGGTTCAAGGCAAGAAGTAAAAAAAGAACAAGGGAAAAAACAAACATCAGAGCATGAGTAATATACACATCACTTTAAATAAACTGGTAACACATACGAATGGTGTGTACATTAAAAGACTCAGTGGCACGTGCTTTTGGTTTAAAGTTTATGCTATAAAAGCACTTCAACATGTACAACCCTCAGTAAATATACTTCTGGATGGGGGCCTCTCGATACGTTGTGGTTGGTGTGGGTTATTTTGTCAAACGTCATCATACTGGTCAGCACAAGTTAATGAAAATGTGAAGCATAGATAAAGGAGTACAGTACAACTATTCATCTTGCTGCACTGCTCTCAGTTTCCCACCACAGCCCTCGATGCCAAGCAATTTAAAGCAACATGAACTCATAAATTCGAGCCACATGTTGAGATTTTTAAGCAATCTTGTTGTCTTTGCCAAATGCACCTCGATATTGACTATCGGATGAAGTCATGGTATGTGTGGCTATTGACCCATGATATGCTGCATTTCGATTTAAAGCTTTCGTGACTGCAGGAATTCATCTTCTTGGTTTTTTCGGTAAAGTCACGTATAAGGGAAGTAATAAAATAATAAAAATAAAACATAATAAAACAATTCTCACGACGTTTCGGCCACAACGCAAGCAGCCGTCCCAGTTTGACAGGTTCTCATTCTTTACCTGAAGACGGCTGCTTGCGTTGTGGCCGAAACGTCGTGAGAATTGTTTTATTATGTTTTATTTTTATTATTTTATTACTTCCCTTCTACGTGACTTTACCGAAAAAAACAAGAAGATATGCTGCATTCTTTCTCTTTATCCCGTAAACAAAATAATGAGCATGGCAGTGTCATTGCAAGTCCTCAAATAGCTGTATCTCTGTGATATCTGTCTGCTTATGTGTCTGTCTATGTCTCTGGTTCTGTGTTTTATCTCTCTCTCTCAAATTTAGAATTCTCAGGAAGAACGTAATCAACCAGGTAGGGTGTTGACTGTTATGTTATCCGACTCTCTGTTGTTTAACATTACATTTCTAAGTATACTAGATTTGTGTTTCTATTTCATTTATACCTGATAATGATTGCTTGTGTTGCAATCGAAACGTCGTATGCTAGTATTTAATTTATTATTTTATCTTTATACGTCACTTTACCGAAAAAACCAAAGAGTAATTCCTGCAGTCACGAAACAGTCTTCTTTTAACACTTCATCAACACTAATAATGGAAGGCACACTAGACATCAATGTATTGTTTTGATGCCACACATTCACGATGTATTCACCATAAAAAATAATTTCTGTATTCACCCTCCTCCCCCATTGTAATTCACATGCTATCAACATCACCTGATGAGACATACGTCCATTAGAACTTAAGCAGAGCAGTGTAACCCGCCTGCGCCAGCAAGCCACACACAAAAGGTGATGTCACAGATCTATTTCTGAAATCTATTCAGAGCATCATTCACACTTAGGGGTCAATGCAGTTTTCCAAACACCCAGCTGTATCGATATTCATCATTTGAGTAAAAAAATAATTAACATTTTTTAAAATCTGAGATTAAAATGTTTGCCAAATTAAGAAGCAAATGAATTTATGGTGGTTTATTTTTTGAGCAGTCATTTGCGATTAAACTGAGACCATAAACGCGCCACAATTGAGAATCCGGTTTAAATCACATGCAGCCAACCGGATGTGAACCCATGGCCTCAAAAGGTAACCACTAAGTGCGCTGTCCGCTGCAACTTTCACAAACTTACTGTTGTTGGTGACCGTTATATCCTGCTGCAGTTGCAATTTGTGCTTCGACGATTGCACAATGGCCTCCTCCACCGTGCCGGCGCTGATCAGCCGGATCACCTGCACCGGGCTGCCACACGTGTGCACATCAGCTTCCGTTGACGCATTCTAATCAGTGGCGCAATGTTTAACGCTTCTCAACGGTGGCCTAGCCTCACAGTCCCCTTATCAGCAAAGGTTCAATGTTGTTGACAGTCCAAAGACATTCCCCACATGCAATGATGTCAACACTAGAATTTAAAAGGAACTAAATACAATCTTAAAAGGTTAACCTAGCCAACTCACTGACTCACCCCACCTCCAGTACTTTTTCAGGTAATTTATCACTGTTTGTTTGCATTTAAATTGTGTTTTTACAGCGCCTAATCCAAGTAATCGGATAATACCTGGTTGGGATGTACAGGACATTACACGGGTAGACGTTTGACCTTTTAGAGACTGTAATAATAGGGAGTAACGAGCCTGAAATTTTCCATAAAATATTAGGCTGAGACCAAAGTAATAATGCACTATTAACAGCCTGAATGAAAGATCTTTTTTTTTACTCAAATTAGCATGGTTGGCTACGTATGGTCCGAAAGAAGATCAACATACATACGCACATCGGCCAATAAACGATGGTACTGGAATGCAAAAACCGAAATCTTCAGCTTTGTTGCCAACTATAAATGTAGCATGTTGTAACAACCCAGCAAGGAAAGCACCTGGCATGTTTGCTCAACATCAACCGCCAATGAGATGCACACACCACGTGCAACGCGAGTTTCCGGCAAGCACGTGCGCGAGCGCAAACTACCGTGTCTGTCCCACGCGGTGGCAGCGATCCTCGGCCTGATGGTCATTGTGGGGGTTCATGTCGGGGTCGTGCAAGATCACGGTGTTGGCAGACGTCAGGTTGAGGCCAAGGCCACCAGCACGCGTTGACAGCAGGAACACAAAAATCTCGGGCTCCTCATTGAAGCGGTCGATGATCCCAATGCTGCGCAGCGCATACGCACGCACACACAACCACGACCAAAAATTGTAAGAGAAAATGGGCGCGCACGGTGATAACAAAAGCAAAGTGGGAAAACTACCATGTATGGATTCTATAAACGCTGTCCAACAGGTGTTTGTCCTTAACGGTCATTCAATGACCAAAAATGCCGGTAGCGCTATTGCCAGGTACACATGAAGCGGTACGTGACGAGGCAGAAATATAACGGGACTCAAATAGCCGCTCCGTTGGGGAGAAGGGTCAACCATTTGTCAATATGTCCTGTTTTATCTAATAATAAGTTTAATGCATATGGGATAATTTGTTAGTTATCGTATCCCTCTGGTTACAGTCAGACAGATGGAGAGAACTGACACATTAATAGTTTCAACTTGGGTTGAAAAGTATAAAAAGAAAAATGTAAACTACTGTTTGGAATGATGCATTGATTCAGCAATGCATATTTATTCTTAAGTACAAGATACAAGCATCGATTTTTGTGTACGAGAAACCAATTATTTCGTTCCACCCCTAAATTGGAACTACTCATGCGAAGCATCTAAAAAGTTTAGCGTAATTTTCTCACCGCTCTGACACTGGAGTGTTGCCATCCATACGCACGTAAGAGTAACCGTGATAATCCAGGAACTGTACCAGGATGTCTAAAATCATGGTGAATTGGCTGAACATCACCACGCGATCACCCTATCCACACAAGAGCAAACGAGACAAAAAACAATACACATGAGTGGCTTATGCATGCTGATCAGACCACAGAACAGTTGTCAATGAGAAATTTACATATTAATCCACCCACAATTTTATCCCAATTGTGGCATGTGTCATAGTAGGAGACTAAGTGTCCATACGGATCTCTTGCACGGGAGTGTAAACCTTCGTGTTTAGAGAATGGCCCACAGAAGCGGACACCACAGAGCTACCTCAAATACATTTCAAGTAGCCTCTGTACATAGTAGAGGGGGACAACAGCATTTTCCCATCCAATGAGCAATTGTCAAAAACACTGTGGCACCCAGTGGGATGATGCAAAGACAGAACAGCATCAACTTTTCAGCACCGACAGCCTGTGACCCAGGGCAGAGTGCGTGATGTGCGCTCAGCACGCGCGCGCTCTCACATTGCTCTTGAGGGCAGGCAATAGCGTTGAGAGAAACTGCAGCTTGCCGGAGCCGAATACGACAGAACACGGCAGGCTGTGAGAAGCCAGAGAGGGGTACTGGAGGCACAGACGGTGGAGCTCCAGGTCGTTGAGAACCTCCATGTCCTCCTGCACCAGCGCCGGGTCTGCATCGTAGTGGGTCGGCTCCTGTGAAAAGTTCAAACAAAACCAGTTACAAATTCAGGCAGCTGTCTGGCAATTAAACGTGGGTCACCAACGATTGCACAAAAAACAACTCGTGTTTAATTTGGGTCTGTGCCTAAATTCAGCAAAATCTCCGCTCTGGGAATTAAAAACAGCATTTTGACTTTGTCATGAAATGAGCAACAAAGCTAAGCAGGGCAGGTACAAAAGTGCCCCGACCCCCCCCCCCCCCTTTTGTGCTGACCACAGAACATCTGAAGGGGTCTTGTAAGTCATTCTTTCAAATCCACTCCGGTAGGCCGTTCTTTTAACGTGTACGGTTGCACTGCTCTGCGAGATATCCGAATGAATTCGTAATTTCAGTAGACGACATCATTAGCACAGCTGAGATAAAATAGGGGGGAAATAAATAAATAAATATGAATAATCACCAATGCAACCATGTGGCTATAATATGCAGCCCTTACTTGTGAATTATAGCATTCATACAAAACATCACTAAACCACACACGGGAGATGCATTTACTACTGTCATAATATTTCGTTGAAGGATTCACAAAATCCCGAGTGTGATCAACTTCCCAAGCATGTGGTTTGATGTATAATTAAAAATTACCTCTAACACCTGGATTTTAAACTTCAGAAGACAACTCCGCTACTACTCCACAACTCATACGAAAGAAACAAATTAAATAGACAATATGCCTCCTTCCCATATTCGATGGTCATGGTCATATATATATATGGCTATATATGTATTTATATGACAGACCCCTTTATTTTTTAAGTCATTTGCAGCCTCCAGGAAACACTCAGCTAGACTCCCGCCACCGTGACTATCATTCAATGCTCGCAAAAAACAATTGCACATGATGTAGCCCACGTTAAAGGTAGCACCTTGAGGATGAGCTGGGACATCTGCCGAATTTTATCGTCTGTATACATGTGACGGTGCATCAGCGGGTGATTAGCCATCTTCCTCAGCTGCATCATGATGTTGCGCAGCTCTGTCCTCTTAACTGATGGGCAGAAAGGCAGTGACACAGTACATGAATTCATATATATAGTGTATACATAGTGTATGTGGATTACAAATATATATATATATATACACACACACACATACCCCCACCCACTTGTTTGGACAAGCGCTGTTAGCAAGTACCTATTAAGAATGAAATAGCACACTAGGGAGTGCAATGTGCTCAAATGCGTTTGCTTCCCCGCTGCGGATGTTCCACCTCGAACCGGGTACTCGTACAAGGCCGAGTCAGCCTAAAAGAGGCCCAGAACAGGTTCTGATACCACTTGCCACTGATGTTATGCATGGCCAAGAAATTAGCTCAGGGACGCACACATGCAACGACCGTTATCCCATCTGTAGGCTGGTTGCATAGTTGAGGAACGCCTCTTACTTTCCAAATCACTCCTAAGTCTCTTCTCAAGGACTAACTTCCTCTCATAAACCCCCGAGCTAAGGTGTCCCACAAGGCTCCATTCATGGCTCCCCCCAAACAATCTCTCATTTGACAAAAAAAAACAATTATGCCAAGCATCGCTTCTATGTCCGAAGACACTTGGCTCCACATCGCCATTGGGTCGATGAACCAAGCCTCACCATCCACACTTAACATCCTGCCTTGACACCAGTCTCATCTTGGATTAGTGGGAAAAGTGTTCATGCTAATTGTTGCCAAAACTGAAGTATTGCCCCATCACAAAATGCCACTCCGTAAAGACTTCGGGTTTGACTGTATACCTCCTAAACTAACATTATACTGGCGAAGATTGTGCAAAAACATTGGGTAGTCATTGATGCTGAGCTCATGTTCAGTTCCCACACATGCCATCTATCTCAATTGGCACATCACCGCTGCCACTCAGACCCTCATCCATGCCTTCATCTCACCTTGAGGGAACTCTCACTCTGTGACCTCTTCCTCAAATCCCTCATCCAAACTTTGCTGCTGTTCCTTGCTCATAAATGAGACATCACCCCAATATTGTGACCCCTTCGCTAGCTCCAAATCAGGTTGTGGAACTTCAAGTTTGCATTCACCGTAATCAAAATCCTGCCTGGCTTGCCCCTGCCTACCTCTTACCTCTCATCTAACTCGACTTCCCTCCACACAATCGCCGCTCCAACATCCAAGGACTATCTATCGGGATATATCATGTGGCCCATTTTGAATAAGGCCATGCTTCCTGATTACCGACACAATTATGAAATTGTGACGAATTTGGAACAGCTAACAATGTACAACTTCCATTCATTATCTTGTGCAAGAACGAGAAATGCACGTGGGCAAAAACATCATGTGCATGCAGGAAAAGAAGTGAATGCCTACCTCCGTCACTGGTTTTTTTAAAGCGCTGCACAAGCTGTGTGTACAGCGGAGCCTGGCGTTCCGACATCGGGCACAGCTCCATTCGTTCAGACTTCTTCGGCAGATGTTGCAGCACCTGTCCTCACGTGCGTGAGACCGTCGGACGCCGTTACCTCTTTTCCACCGCACACCTGATCTGCACTGGGGCCGTGGCAAAGCCAAGCCCGGTGTGGCTCATGGAGGTGCCAAAGTTGTTTTTCCACTGCCGCTGTCACACGCAGTAAGTCGAGACGAATGTAGGCGTCACGGTGGTGACGCCACGTCCTCACGGTGTACTCAATGCTATCACACAGAATTAATGCAGTCAATGGCCCCACCACCCGTCCCTAATTAGCCCCGAGCCACATTCAGATGTCTTGTCAGGCGAGCGCATATCATGGTTTGATCCACGGCTCAGGATGGCAAATAGCCAGTGGGAAAAACAACTCGAAACGTGAGCGCCACATGCTGGCTCGGGCTCAGCTGCGACAGAAGAAAAGGGGTGTACACAGTAAATCTGCATTTTATAAACGCACGTTCACACGACGCGTTTCTGCTCCAATGTGGTTTTTCTTTCGAGGGACGTTTTCTGCTTAACGTGCACCGCACCCGCTAAAACGCGAGTCTGGCGCGCGACAGACTACTTTTTTGAGCAGCGTGGGTGTTCGGCAGCGTTGTTCGGTGATGCCGGTAGCTGCTGGCGATGCTCGCTGTGATACACGGCGGGCCTTCCTCTTCCTCGCTCTTTGTTCCAACATCTTTGAGTAGGTAGCGTCATCTCACTTCCTAATTTTTTTTTTCACTCGCCATATCTCTCTCTCTTAAATATATGACCGTCGCACATGGTGTATTTATAGAAATACTATATATACACACACAAACACATTTAAAAAGAAACATGTAAAACAGTTTACCGTCAAATAAAAACTAATTACAGGCTGGAACAGCACCCCCACCATTACCATTACACTCCATATGGGAAAAGGACTCCCGCTTAACGCAAATTGGATATACGCAGCAATTTTCAGGAATGTAACCCCTCGATTAGCGGGGACTTGATGTATATAACGCCTTATGTCCATGACCAAAAGAAACTGGGCCTCGCACCAGCACAGGTCTGACCCAGGAACAGCACCAGATCCTGAGCCCATCTCCCCATGCTGTGGATGCCTGTGTTGCCCAATCCTCTCTCTGCCCTTCACCATAATGGGGTTAGGGTCAAAGAACAATATTATTTTGTAATTTTCTGCCACATGTTTTTTAACACCAATGTAACCAAGAAGTTAGGCAAATCAAGCAATGTCATCATTGATACTTGTCACATTGTATTGTGGAAGTGAACCTGCAATGCCTAAGTAAATACATATTTTCGTGAATTTTTTGTAAAATAATTAACTTTTCTCAAGTATTATCGTATTATAATCCTGTGTATTGGTCACTATGGTGGCATCTGTTGAAGGGAAAAACAATGACATGCTTTGTCAAAATTAAGAATGGAAATTTCTTAAGCCAAGAGCATCAACACGAAACACCAAATGCAAATTATAACGGCGGTAATGTGCGCGCGCGGTTGACAGCCATAATTGTACGCACGTCTATTTTGAGTCGGCGGAGGATGAACGGTTTCATGATCTGCTTCGCCCGATGGATTCTCTCCTTTTGGAACTTGCTCTGCTGTTGGCCATGTTTCTGTGGCGCACACACGAGGATGCACGGGCGGTGTTCCGGCAACAACAACGACACATTCACAACCGGAAGAAAAATGCGAGTGCTTGCTGCGAATGTGGCAGGGTAGCCAGGGTTAAAGAGTTCTCGTACTTTGGACGAGGCAAACATGCGCCGGATCTCATGCGTGCTGTTGCTAAACATGCGCGGCATCACAAAGTTGAGTAGAGACATGAGTTCCAGGAGATTGTTCTGCACCGGAGTACCCGTCAGCAACAGTCGCCTTCGTGCCTGTGGGAAGAGCGGCAATGAAGTGTGTCCGCAACAGACAATGTGTTTCGAGATTAAGACACCCGGGATAAAATCAGCACCTATGTAAGGCAAGCACAACTACTATGCCACACGGGACTCTATTCAGAAACATGTTAACCTCTTCCACTCGTACACGTGAGACACTGTTCAAATATTAGCTTTTGCTGTCAGGATTTACAAGTAGTTTCCATACTTGTTGGAAGGTTTCCAAACATGGGTTTAAACCGCACAATTATTTTTAATAGTTTACTTAAGAAAGTTTAATAGAGAGTGACCATATAAAAAAAACGGCTTAGAATTGCCGCTTTAGGTGATTATTTTTTTTCTTCTAAAAATAATAACAGGTTCATTTAACAAACATAAAGGGCTTTTGCCACCGAGAGCGAAGGAAGATGACGACACATTGACATTCTCTCACGTGCTGCACTCACGTTGATGGTCATGAGGTGCTGGTAGCGCTGAGAGGCCATGTTCTTGAGCATGTGGCCCTCATCAAACACGGCACAGTTTATGGGCAACCGGCGGAACAGGCTCCGGTCATCCAAATTGGTGATGGCAGCCTGGTACCTGTATATCAAACGACAAAGCAGGTTGCATTATGAACGCATCAGCAGCAATAAAGATTGTCACTGGGTTTCCATTGAGGAGAAAGAACTCTGCGTATTTAAATCAAAACTCATTTCAAATGAGTCGTCCAACTCCAATACGAATTTTTTTTTATTCAAGTCACTTCGGTACTGGCGTCGTGCAGTTAATTATGCACTGCTTTTACAAGTTTGCTCCCAATTATACGTTTCTGCCTTTGGATGGAATGTCACATGTAACTTATTTCAACTTGACACTTAACCAGTGACCCTAAATACAAGATTGGAAACCCAGCAAATGCCAAAAGTTCAACAAAATTCGCTATAGCACGTTTACTTCAAGCTTGCAGAACTTTTAAATAATGAGGTTATTTAAACTTATAACAATGTAGACAAAGTAGCAAAATATTCACATCAACAGTCTAATTGTGGCACGATAAAAACACAATAAGTATAGGTATATTTTTCTGAAAACACGTGAAGAAAAACGGTTAAAAAACAAATGAAATTCTTGCCATGACCACCACGGTGAGACAACAATAATACTTTTATTTTACATAACGTTATTCATCCCAAAAGCATCCCACAACGCTATTAATTAATTATATACAAGAACCAAATTCCATATAGGCGGTTGGCTACGTAGGGCGCTAAAACAACCCCAAAACACGCACACATAATAAGCAAATGAAAACCCTACCAAGCAAAATCAGCAGTGAATACACAAATTAAGACATGGAACGAAAACAAAAAGTACAAACGACAAAACAAGCCATCACAACAACGAACAAAGAGACGACTGCGGTTCTTCTGGGGCGGCAGCCAGTCCACTGTTGTCACGTGGTGGCGACTCACGTGCTGACAATGACGTTGAAGTCGACCTGCTTGTGGAGGATATCTGTGCGGAGTTGTCGCCTCTCCTCCTGGGACCCTACAGATTATTCAATGAAAAAAAAAATTCAACTTTGTCACTCATCGGCTGAAGGAGTAAAAATAATATAGCACAATTATTTCTGCATTCTAGAACTAAAATAGTAAAAAATAAACAGTCCCCTGCCAATTTACTGCTGGATCAAAGATTATCCATGCCATGCCAGACATGGGAGTTGCTTGACTTGACTCATCACACTGTCCAGAGTGGGTTGGCGAAGTGGAGAGGTGGCCAAGGAGGACCATCTCGGATGTCATTCGTCCCTGGTGTTAGTCATAAACTCAGGTCGTTGGGTTTATAGTGCAACGCGTAACCACTAAGCATCGTTTCACCCGATGAAAGATAACCCAAAAAAGCAATGACTCTTATTTTACGGAAATAAACTGAGGTTGTGGGTCCCATCATTATCCACTGAGTTTGACGCTTCGTGAGTGAGAAAGAGTCTAGCACTCCATGACATGACTTCAACATCACTCCTAAACAATGTAAAACGTAAATAAAGTGATGTCACTAGAGCATTAAAACAAGTTCCTTCACTGTAACTTCAACTTTTTTTAGGTGGCATGCAAAAGCTAGCCGTTTTTTCCCCATCTCAAGACTTTGGAGGCCTTAATATATAAGATAAAATTATGATTAATGACACGCACCGATATCACATTGCCGACGACCTAATGCAAGGCTGTGGTTGCAGGATGCTCATCCAATAACCATAAATGACACGTGTTGGTGAAATCTCACTCTTGTCCGATGATTGGTGAAAATGGCCCGATGCCTCCATTACATTTTACAGGTCAAATAAGCAGTGATGTTTCAACCACTTTCTCAATATCGGACTTCTCAAATACACTTCAAAATGGTAAACAGCCCTGCGACTGCAATGTGTCATTACCGGAGTAAAGCAACACCTTCAGGTCAGGACACCACTTCTCTAGCTCTCTTGTCCAGTTGTCTAAAGACAAAAAACACATTTTTCTCACTCAACAATACAAATTGCTCAAATATATGTACACGTGTGTTAATGTTACGCTCAATAAAATAATTAGTGCTGACATGTCTATCGTAAATGGCAAAGGTCAATGGAAACCGCGAGAGCAGGTAAGAAGATGGATGTTATGTCAACATGTAGCAATGCATACAAAGCAGCAAATGAATGATATCAATACACTGTCTAACAATTGCATACATATGTGGAACAGATTATTGTTAAAACACATTGGGTGAATCTGTTGAAAACAAGTGAAATAAATGGTCGCCATGATGACAACTATAGAGACAAGAGCTGTGTGTAATTTATAACCACAAACACCAGACAGATTGACGCAATGGAAATCATTACCCAACAAAACATCATGCAAGATATCGCATGGCAAAATGCACAAAAGCACTTTGCTGCAAATAAAAATTCGGGACATCATGATGGGAGTATTACAAGTCAATAAGCAAACATTCTACTCGAGGTGGCCAAGTGGCTGGGTAGGTACCGACGGGTTCCTGGGTTTGAAGGTTTAGCCGCCTGTGGTGAACGTGGGTTCTTAGGTGTAGCGAGTTGATAAACTCAGCCCCGGTCACCAGTGAATGCACAACAAAGTTATGCTGAATTTGGTTTTCCCACTTCATTTGTAAGAATTCCAGCTCTGAGAATTACAATACTTAAAATACATCAATTTGACTGTGTCAAATCATCCAAGTCAGCAAAACTTTAGTACGACTGAATGATTTATATGGCTAAGAGATATTTATTTGATAACAGGGTCATTTGAAATGGTTCACATAATTCACCGCTATTAGCAACAAAAATACATTGAAACCGCTAAAGTTATGCCACCTGCAGTGCTACCAAAATGTGAAATATGTGGTCTGTGCTCATGCAGTAGGCTGTTGTGACATTCTGAATGGAGTCTTCGTCTCATAACATGATGCAGAAAGCACAATTCGAAGACAACTTCGATAAAAAAAATTATATGCAAAGAACCAAAACAAAAACTCCAAAAAGTAAGAAAAAGGGAAGTTACCCAATGTCGATGATGGTACAACGATGACATGTGGATCTTTCTCGCCCCGCTCTACCAGGTGGGCCAGAAATGAGATGGCTTGCACGGTCTTACCCAAACCCTGTCGAGAACCACACAGACCGCATACTGAAAGCACTTTAAAGCAGACGGCATTTTCTTGTGGGCGTTTTCAAAAGGGTACCATGCATATATTAATAATGGTACAGCAACATCTGCAGTCATTTCACAAACATTCTAACAGTAGGAAGGAGATTGAACTTAAGTTGTTTTTGTCAATATTGTTTTTGTAACCAGCCAGATTTCTATGCAAAGTATATATCTTCTTGGTTCTTTCGGTAAAGTCACGTAGAAGTGAAATAATAAAATAATAAAAATAAAACATAATAAAATAATTCTCACGACGTTTCGGCCACAACGCAAGCAGCCGTCCTCAGGTGAAGAACAGGTCTGTCGGAAAGACAGCGTCCGACAGACCTGTTCTTCACCTGAGGACGGCTGCTTGCGTTGTGGCCGAAACGTCGTGAGAATTATTTTATGTTTTATTATTTTATTATTTCCCTTCTACGTGACTTTACCGAAAGAACCAAGAAGATGAATCCCTGCAGTCACGAAAGCTTTAAATCGAAATTCAAAGTATATATGTAAGCAAAGTACAGATAAGCTAATATAGGAAGTCTAGACAGAATTAGAGGGGTAAAAGATACAGCATTATACCAATATGCTTTCAGATATACAAAAAATACTACCATTTCATCAGCTAAAATTCCATTCACATCTTGCTCATGAAGAAGTGCCAGCCAGTTTAACCCAACCAGCTGGTAGGACTTCATCTTGCATCTGAAAACATCAGAGAATAAATCAAGAACAGCAAAGCCACAATCTAAATGAAAAGGAAATCTTCTTTTAATTCATCCTCAGCCCCTGATAATTCGTCAACAATAAAAATGTAATTTATTGCATCGCTACTTTTTTGCAAAAACACACATTAATGCACTGGTGCATGAGAAATTTGAGGAATCAAATTTAAACACATTATAAAATGCACCCACAGCACTACAGATAACAAGCTGCTTACAGGACATTTTAACCAGTCAACAACATATTAATTATGCATGACTGATGATTATTCAGTTGATGAATCATTTCGGCAATGACGGACCGAGGGGGCATCATTACACCCCTTGTTAGGTTACACGACTGTGAGCAGTACATCTTGATTAAAGCAGGCAACGATAGGCGCCCGAGCGACTGCTAATGGCGACTCACGCGGGGTTTAGGATGGGGGGCTGCCGCAGCATACGATGCTGCTTGCCATCGTCGGCCAACTCCTTCCTGCGAAGGCGGTTCACGCAGCTCTCCAGTCCACCAGCCACATCGCTGCACCCCGCCATGAGACGCAGCACCACCTCGCGCTCCTTCAGCACCGTGTTGGATTCCCACACCAGCTCCGACAGCCCCTTCTTGGTTGTCAGCTTCCTCATCTAAAACAAGGGGGAGGGGGTGAACCGTTTCATTACGGACAGCAGCTTAAAGACTTTTCAAAATACTTTTGGTAGACCACAAAAGCACACATTCCTGCACCACACTTCTGTCACTGCAAGGGCCTCTTGCACCAACCAAAGCTAAAATTATAAACACAATTCTGTCAGATCGAAAACATTCCCCTCTAGTAAACCAATTGGTGCAGCTAAGATGCTTTTTGCGGGGCGTTTCGAAGAGGTAGGGCTTGTGTGGCCGCAGGCCACGTGAAATAAAGTTGTGGGTCCAAGGGATGCACGTTACTCATCCCTGATCTGTCACTGCAGACGGTCAATATCGCGCGAGTGTAGATTTTGGGCAGATTAATTAACAATAATAACAATTATAATGTATATAGCGGAAAAGCATCATTGAATCTCAAGACTTTTTTAGGGTGCTCCTGAAATATAAAGTTTTATTAATTTAATTTTATGGAATGTTATGTATGGGGTATAGTAGTTAGCTCATTGCGCTGTGAACCTAATTACCTGAGGTCGATTCCTGGCCATGCCTAATAGCTGAGGCAATTGACGTCCGAAATTATCCTGTCATCCCCCCACCATCCCGTCTGCTTCACAAACCTCCACTGACCAGCATGCTGACATATGGTCAAACAACCCCCCTTCCGGCATTATATATGTTGAACTTTTTTCGCACCGTACATAGTCAACTTTGCTAATCGGAGGTGCAGGGAGGCCTTTATCAAGCAGTGCATTGATCAATGAATGTATAGGGGAACCAGAGGACAAGGAGAAAAAAACAAAGATGAAGAACACTCCGAGGTCCACACACAACAGGTCAACAAACCCACTTGCTATACTGCCACCTTCTGGCCAACTCAAAAGTTTGCAAGGATTGGGATTCTCACAAGGGCTAAGCAATACAACAACCCTTGCCTCCGTAACACTGGTTCAAAAGCGTTTTTGGCAGACAAACACTTTTTCGAATCGCCGCTTAACGTGCAAGGGCGGCCAAAAGAGCAAATAAAAACACTCGCGCATGCCACTGGCCGTACCAGGTCATCCCAGCTCGTGAAGGGCCGCAGCTCCACAATGAGGTCCGCTTTCTTGTGCGAGCAGCCTTGCACGAGTATCAACTCCTCAGTGGTCGCATCGCAGAAGAATTCCAGCACCTTTGCCCTCTTCTTAACGCTGAGACCACAGTCGTCGTTATCGGTAACCGCGTCCTCATCACCCACGTCGTCGTAGTCCGTGTCGCTCTCCGTAGTCATTGGCTTTTCGTCATCATCCTCCGATCCGGACTGGGTTGTCGTACACGTAAAAAAGAAACCAAAGAGCCTTCAAATAGAAAACAAGACTGCCTGGACATGTGCTGTTATTGAGCACCTATTGAGGCCAAATCAATAGCAGGAGGGGTATGTGTGGTTAGCACCACATCTGGCCAACTTTGTTTCCCCAAGTGCTTGTGTTCAAAACTGCCGATAGTGATTTAAGAGACTGAATCATCCTTAGTGAAGCCCAAAATAGCTTCGTAGTCTAGGCACGAAAGACTGCACGAGGATGTACACTGCCAGCAGAATTAAAATCACATTGTGTTAAGCATTGAGCAATTTTTACATCTTATTTTCAATTAAATAATACATCGTTTTTCAAGAACAGGCTTTTTACAATTTTTTTCATCTAAAATGGCCAATATATGCAATGTTTACTCCACACCCTGAGGCATGCATGTATTTACTGTAATTTTACGAAACTATAGTAACTCATAAGATCCCAGGAGGATTTAATAACATACTTCTGAAGATACATTTTAGGCAACAGAAATATTAATATCAAATAACTGATCATAATGCATGCGACTATTCAACCCACTCTCCCCCCTCAGGTGATTTCATTACTCTGGGTTCCAATTCAACTCAAGAATATATTTTTTATCTCATTTGTATTGTTTACATTTTTGACTTATTAGCATAGCTCTGTTCAATCCATTAGCCGAAGTATAAAACAAGTATATTCTTACATTCAAAATGTGATCCTTATGGCCGTACCCCGGAGTACGAAATAATGCAAAATGACCGAGGCAATTAAATATTTTATTTTTTCCAGGGGTGTACTTAACTCCGCGACTGGGGTACCAATCAATCCGAAATCAGTGCTACTCCGCGATGTCGAAACGCCAAACATTAGCATTAAAAAATCCGTTATTGAAAATTTCAACTTTTAACAGTGCATCGTATACAGCTCGTCGAGATGAGTCGATTGTCGCATCACGACCATCAACAGACATTATGCGAGAGCCGTGGTACTATGGTACCCCGGGGTACCGCCATAGGGTTAATTTAAGGAATGCATCGATATCGACCATGTCTTAACGTCAATCCCGTGATATCTAAAGCAACTGCCCAGGTCCACAGGTGTCTACAGCATACGGGGGGCAAGGAGATGGTAAAATAAACACCACGATGCTCGAGGCAAGAGTGTAAGCGTTAACTCACGGAGGAAGACATTTTACGAATGGTGCTGAGCTTTGCTTTGGGTTTGCAAGCCTCCTTGATGGGCTGCTTGGCCCGGCTGCCTCCTTTAACCGACTTGGAATTGGCCTTGTCCGGTGCTGCCCCTCTACTGAGGCTGCCGTTCTTGGCAGTGCCGTTCTGTAGCTGCATAGAGAAACGCAACGAAGGGAGATACGGACACCATGAAACACGAAAAATTGACCGATGACTCAAAAGAAAAAAAGAATGAAAAAAATTACGTAAACATTCCTTACGATTGGCCCCGACAGGAAGTTTTTGGAGGAGGCAGAGGACATGGGCTTGCGTGAAAACATGGCCAGCTTCTGCCGAGCACGCTCTGCCATTACGCTATTGGGTTTCACTTTATGGACAACTGCTGCCTCTTCAAACTTCTCTTCTTTCTTCTCAACTCTCATCTCCCTCTCAACTATGTCTTCATCGTCAGAGTCTGTAAAAAGTAAATAATGTAAGAGCCACTTCGTAAATACTTTTTCCGGCCACGTTAGATGCAGCATATTCAGTTGCAATAATAGATTCGTTCGGAGCTTTTGCCCAGTGTATAAAGAGAAGCAGGGTGAAGCCAATTACCAGATTCCCCATCACCAGCAAACACTTGAATAGAAATTAGGGCATTTTCATATGACCAGCCATGTTGGCGGAGCACCTCCCGCAGTTCCTGTCAACACCGACACAAAAACACAATTAACACGAAGCTTTGTTCCAACACTGTGTAGCAGCGAGTGAGTGCTGCCATGCGATGAAGTTAGGTGAAAAAACATGAGCCATTCAAGCCAATCTACTATCACTGACCTCTTTGTCCAGGTCAGGGAACTTGGCTTGCAACCTACTAACCATCTGGTTCCGGTCCTTCAAGGACTGTGCACCCTTTCTGCCCGAGTCTGAATCACCACTCTTCTGCATTTTACAAAGGGCATATCACAGAGAAGAGAGCACAAACCAAGTTATGTGCACAAGGTGCAACGATTCAGTAATATTATTCACTATTGTTATGTAAAAATAACTAAAGGAGCATCACATGTATGCGAATAAGCAAAGACCCCCAAGGTTATTTTGAAAGCTTGTCCACAAAGTTCAAAACCATAACCAAGACCATGCAATGCGTGGCTGTGTAAAATGGTTTAAGCAGAAGCGATACCTTCATCCGCTTGCTGGAGGGCTGTGAAAACTTTGTGTGGCTGTCCATTGAGGTAGACTCCTGGGAGTTGGGTTTACGCTTGCGGTTTGAGTCGGTATCCAGGGGGGAAAATAAGTAGGGCAGATGCCACGGCTCCATCCAGTGTAGTTGTAACCTTGATCACCTGCGAAGCATTAGGAAGCATTGAACCACGATGCACCGCAAAACTTTAAACAAAACATTTTTCCGACCACGTTAGTTACTCCTACATAACACTTTCACTTTGTATCTCAATGGCTTCTCATCTAGATCAATCAAGAAAACTACAAACACAAGTGCATACATATAGATGTCATACATTATGCAACTTCAAGCACAGTCCCTTTAAACTAAAAGCAAGTGCTTGAAATGTACAAAATAATTTTTTAAATAAACGGGGAGGATCAAGTCGCCCACGGTTGACGTGGACGCGCAGTGTTGAGGTGTACGTCAAACATCACGATCTCTTGGGCTGTGCTCAGCGTGGCCTCGTGCTCAGGATATGGTCACCTCGTAGTGTCTCGTTGGGGCTACTACACTCCAGCCAGTCGCAAACGGCTGATGATGGTGATCAAGTTGTGGACATCTAATATCACAATTTCAGGCAATTGCGTTCAAGATTTAAAAGCTCATTGGCAGTGAGAGAAACTGATCAACAATATCTATTTTGAGAAAGTTGTTTTGTTCATCCACAATTATGTTATCAGCATCAAATAATCACACAATTATCACAGCTAGAAGTGCATTTCGATGGCAGCTCTATGCTAGAAAGGTACCAGACTAATTATAAATACAATTTACTTGACTTACACTACCATGTGTCAGAAAACAGGCCCCCAGAAGATATCGTCAAATAATAACTTCTTTAAAAAAATTGGAGGAGAAAACATTTTTCGTTAAGAAATAAAAGTCCCCATTTCCACGCCACCGTGCCCACCTCAAGCAACTCGTCGTCGGTGCGTTGAGGGAACATCTCCCTCATCTTTAGCAGCTTGTACCGCACGCTGTTGGGCTTGGGAGCCGTGCAATTTGCTGTGACAGTGGTGTCCGGGGCATCGTCTTTTCCATCGCTGTCAGAGTCGGAGTAATGTACTCCCTTGGCCGAGTGGTGTTGGCCTGTATTTTTGGGCTTGCAGAGCTGGGATGCCAGGGGTCTCCGATTGTTCTTCTCACCGTTGGAGTTCGAATGTAACGCCTTCAGAGGGCTCTTTAAGGTTTGACGTTTCCAGCCTTTTCGCTCTGACTCTGGTGTGTCGGGTACGCTGGTCACTGCAAGGAACAAATATATAATTCATGAAATATTCACATTTTGGTTTATTGTTTTTACCTCTCTCAGCAATATTTGAAATATCCACCGTTCAACTAATTTCCATTTTTTCTTTTAGTTTCAGGATGGTTGCTATCTCTCCCTCTCAAATTCTCCGCCCAATGGCATTTCCATACCTCAAGCTCCCTGGATCCCATCCAATCCCACCAACCTCTTGAAGTTGGAAGGCCACACTCTAATTGAGTTCTTAAGTCATAACTCGGGACTTCAGGCTATGCTACACTGCAATGAAATGCTTTTTGGGGGTTTATTCTGTTGTCACTTATTGACCGTAGTTACTCCTGCATAACACTCTCACTTTGTATCTCAATGTCTTCTCATCTAGATCAATCAAGAAAACTACAAACACAAATGCATACATACAGATGTCATACATTATACAACTTCAAGCACAGTCCCTTTAAACTCAAAGCAAGTGCTTGAAATGTACGAAATAGTATGGAAGTAAATATTGCATTGAATTAAGCATAATTAGACAACATACACAATTGGTTCAGAAGCCCCCACGGGCTTGCATGAAACATGGCTTTTCTGCTTACTCCAGTGTAGGGTTACATAATACAACAGGGACACGGCAACCTGATGTCACACGTGTCTCTGTACAGGCTGCAATACGCACATCAAGAATAATACATTTACTCAATCCATTAAAGGTGGCAAATTAGCACAACTCTGCCCAATCATCCTAAGCTGTTTTTTTGGGGGGGAAATGGTGATTCTGAGAACCACCGGCCCAGGAAACGGTTGGCATTGGCAAGGGCAGGACGGTGGTTTAAAAGCAACGCAGCACAATACACCCACGCACTATGTAATAGCATGAATCTCACTTCACTGTACAGCTAAAACATCACCCGAATGCCGGATATACCCTTCACCTCCAGGCTCCCCAATCTAATACCGGACCAATTTCAAGATCGCACTCACCGTTTTAAAGGCACTCTACGGGTACTCACTCCTGCCCCAACTATCCTCCCACATTCTCCTACACGCACTCTCCATTCGAAACATCGCTTTAGGTCGAAGGTACCAGCCTACCTTGATTCAGCCGAACATCGCCAAAGGTACTGTCAATTTTCTGCCCATGTCAAGGCTCAAGACCTCCCTGTTTTTTTTTAGTTCTGCCTCCTCTGAACCGACTGCCTCTCCCACACATGAATATGACCACGTTACTGCACATCGTCTTGAGCTGTGGCTGCATATACAATACACGCCTTGTAAATCCGAACTGTAGGCCACGTCGGCGGCGCTTTAAAAGCAACGTCCAAAGGCAACGCTGTCATCGTTGCTTATATGGACACAAACTTACACAACACAAACTTATGACCGGACAATTCCAGGAATGGGCCTTCGGGCTTCATGGCATAGAGAGAGGAGAGGGATGTTAAGTCGTGTGGCGGAGTTGACGGACCTTATGGGGCTCTGACCAGACACCAATTGCATCAATGACATGCAGCGGTTGCTTTCCCTTCACTTACCACCACCATCGGGGGCATGATCGATTCCCTATTGTACCGGATGAAGGCCTCCCGCAAGCCGCCATCCCTCAAGATACCGTAATGACAGCCGACTTAATCGCTCAGGCTATGTTGTGACCGTACATTCATTTGTACTGCCTCTAAAGAGAGAACGAAATGGTTTAACCAATTCAAGTGTCCAGATAATGTGCTTCACTTGTAACAATAAGAGAATACTTCGCGAGCGGTTAACCATTTACAATTAGAGTAGTGAGTTATCAAGCGTTATTGAACACACACAAATACAATCACGACAGCAGCACATGGACGACAACACGTCAATCGGGCATATCATATTAAACTTAACACAAACCATGGGTCGAGAGCATGACGGCCGATGGACGAAACTGCTCAAAGGAATAGCAGCGAAAAGGAGCTCGCAAAAGGGTTACAAACCACACGGAGTTGGAGCGACGACACTGTATTATTTTACGTACACGTGTAAAAAAAATAAACAACGTGGATGTCTACGTGTCAATAGTACAGTTATACGTGATCTAATCCACTGCTGGATGAAGGCAATCATCCTCAAGCCTCTTACTATCCATCCAGCGCCGGACGCGCGCCCCGATGGGATGGCTCCGTATCCGCAGGTGGCAATGTCCCTTGCTTCCTTCCTTCGACAGCCACTCCTCTTCCTCCGCTAGCTAGGATCGACCACCGGCTATCAAACCCCATAATAGAACGCCGCGTCTCCTCCCAGTCCCAATGACTCTTCTCGACGGGGAAATCAACGACGGTGCGTGCGTTCTCGAATCGACGCGAACGAGTTTTACTCGTTTTGAACGCGAGCAAACGCCTTCATCCGGCAGCAGACAAAGGATGATGATGCTGCTGCTGTTACCCGATGGCGATAACACTGTTACTTGCGCCTCGTGATGATGGAATGACTGCCTCGCCGAGTAATGAACAAACCACGCCGACTGTGGCCCCCCTCCTCGTTCAAGTTCATTCATGTATTAGGTATAGCCCTGTGAGCCATTCGGCTCTTGACTCGGGTGCAACCGCAACAAACAAAGAACATGAACAAGAAAACATCTTAAAGTGACTATGTGACAAAGTGCAAACAGAAAATCCAAGAAAAGACAGCAAAATATTGCAGAAAAAGCACCGTACACCAACGCTGTGTGCAAAAATCCCAGTGGGATGCAAGTCAAACAACAACAACCACAAGACAACTTAGATTAAGGCCATCAGTCTAACTCCGTACTACAACAAACAAACATGGCCAGACCAAAAAACTTTTCGAAATCACCAAAATAAAGCCATGAAAGCAATGTAACAGTGATCATAGGAACTGTGACCGAATTTTCACAAAAACGACAAACAACATGAACCACCAAACTCTGCAGCCATAGCTGGCTGCATGAGTCACTCCACAACAGAGTATCAACATTTTTCAATGCACCTTTAAGATCAGCACACTAAATCAAAACACAGATCATACTTTGCAGCGATCATTTGTATTTTAGGCCACTGAATAGCAGTGGCAGCTAGGGGCGTACAACTCCTCTAGAGCAAAAATTTGAATTAAAAGCTTTTTTCAAAATTTCTTGCTGTGGATTTCACAGCTGATGATGATTGCTTGTGTTACAGTCGAAACATCGTGATCATTTTTATTGTTTTATTTTTATTTTATTATTTGCCTTCTACGTGACTTTACCGAAAGAACCAAGAATATGAATTCTCTAAGAGCAGTTTTGATTTAGTGTTCAGACCGACGGTGTCACCGTTACCGACCGTACCGGCCTCTCGGCGTGGCTTCGTAGTCCCGTCGGAGTCCACGGGAACCCGAGGCCTCGTCTGAGGAGGGCTCCGTCCCTCGAAACGAAACCTTTGCAGGTTAAAGGTGCTCATCGCCGCGCCGAAATCAACAATTCGGGGCCTCCTCCTCCTCCTCCTCGACTACTACTACGATGGGAGAGGCGCGACCCCCGTTATGTTCGTTTAAATATCTCGCAATTGCTGGCACAAACCCAACAACGTCTACTTCCGTTTGCCTCGTCTATCAACTGCGCCGCTTAAAATTATTGGGGTGATTACCGAAGGTGATTTATTTAAATTATAATCGTAATTGCGACGACGGAGATTGAAGCGACGTTAGTAACAATAATATTAATTTCCCGCTAAAAGTTAACCGCTGACGTTGTGGCGTGACGTCACCGCAGTGAGGCGCGCGCTCATTGGTCGTTGGGTCTCCTAGCAACGGTCAGTGGCTTGCGAGATATTTTATTATATCAGAAATCTTAACAGTTTTCCCCTCACCGCGTGAATTACACGCAGCTATTGTTTCAGTAACGCTAAATTCGCATTCAAATAATTTTTACGTCCCCAGTAATTCATTCTTAGGACAAGCAACCACGCGCTCGCGGCGCGCGCATCCAATGGCAGCGCGACTCAACCGACCCCCCCCCCCCCATTCAGCAAGACGCCTCGCGATTGGTCCGCTGGACTCCACGTGCTTGGTTCAACCGACAAATCACGACACGCGCGGGATACGATCACGCGAGACGCGGGATGCGATTGGTTAACGGCACCTCTCACGTGACGTATTTCTACTTCCTGTCTGCTCTGCCCCTCCCACACTCCGCCTCCATGCTCTTGACCTCTTGGGGTAAGCCACGCCCCTATCACTATTAGCCCCGCCCTCTCGCCCCCGGCACCGCCTCCTCGATTCTAGCTCCGCCCCTTTTCGCCAACGGCCCCTCCCTCCACCGCGCTAAGCTCCGCCTCTCTCCCGATAGGCCCCGCCTTACACCGCGTGACCCCGCTCCGCCCCCGTGGCCCCGCCCTCCACCTCGTGGCCACGCCCCCACCTCGTGGCCACGCCCCCAGCTCGTGGCCACGCCCCCCAACCGCTGTAGTCCCCGCCCAGCCCCGCGTAGCCCCGCCCTCCACCTCGGAGCCACGCCCCTACCGCTGTAGCCCCGCCCAGCCCCGCGTAGCCCCGCCCTCCACCTCGTGGCCACGCCCCCTACCACCGTAGCCCCGCCCATCCCCGCGTAGCTCCGCGTAGCTCCGCCCTCCACCTCGTGGCCACGCCCCCTACCGCCGTAGCCCCGCCCATCCCCGCGTAGCTCCGCCCTCCACCTCGTGGCCACGCCCCCTATCGCCGTAGCTCCGCCCATCCCCGCGTAGCCCCGCCCCCTACCGCCGTAGCCCCGCCCATCCCCGCGTAGCCCCGCCCAATACAGCCCGAGTCCCCGCCCCCTCGCCGAGCCCCTTACTTTTTCTTGGAGCGGCCGCCTCGAGTTGGCGTCGCTCAGTTTCGTCGTCGTGAAAACAACAACTGCAGCTTTGACCAGCGCCTTCCTCCCCTCTCTCTCTCTCGCCAGCTCTCGTCGCGTTCCTCCCCCCCCCCACCACCACGGGAGCGAAGCCTTGATGGGCGCGCAGCGTCCTTAACAAGTGAGCGCACGCAACTTGAGGGTTTATTATTGTGAGTTGGTAGTCGCGTCAGTGGTTGGCGCCGGCCGCGGCCTAAAGCGCGCCGCGTCGAGTCGAGGCGCGCTGTCAACGCGGGGCCCCCATTCATTCCTATAGGGAGTGAGGGCCCCAGCGGACCCACGCGAGATGAGGGGGGCAGGGAACAGCCCCCCCTCTCCTCCTCCTCGGTGTCTTGAGGGATGAGAGCCCATGCGACGCCGAGACACTTTGGCCGGGTACCGTGGCCACGAGGCCAAACGGCGGCGGGGTTCTGTTGGTGGTTGGGGGGGAAATAGTTTAAAGTTGCGGGCGTGTGGCCGTCTTCGAGTTGATGTGTTGAAATGTACGGTTCGTGACACGTCGCGAAAGCTGAAACCTTTGCAAAGTAATCGCTCGATATCCAGAGCCAGTGGGGTTCGAATACAGTTGTACATTGTGGCGTACGTAAATGATTGAAGTGTCATCGTAATTGCAGTTTCGGATGAAAATGCTGCTGTCATTGTAGATGTTTATGGAACGCATCGCAAATCTGCTCGTATCGCAGTGTACTCTTCCTCGTTGTTACAGTAACATCACTATGTAGCAATGTATACGTATGTGTGTGTGTACAGAGTACGTTGTTTGTAAACGCTGGGTTTAGGTATAATTTTAGAGAACCCTGGGCCCCGTTGCGTTGCTTGAGACGACGCGGGGCGAACAGTTTCCACGATTTGCCCGTGGCCACACGGCCATGTGGAGGGCGAAACTGACTTGAGGAAGAGGCATTTGGGTGTGTGTGTGTGGGGGGTGGTCCTCCGGTAAATGTCGAGAAGAAGAAGCAGCGACTCTTCAAGTCGTGGTCACACTTAGACCGTGCTCGTCTTTACTGACGGCGCCGCGTTGAATGCTGTGAAATGTACGTGGTTGGGTGGGTGACTGCGTTGATTTTTGATGGGGTCGTTCAAGGTGATGTCATATGTGCAATGTTACGCTGTGTGCCCCCATCAGCTGGGATTTTATCATTTATAGATGAGAGAAATTGGTCTGCGCTTGCAGATGATGGGAGGGGACGCAACGTACTGTGTTCGTAACCACTATGGTTTGGCTGCAAGCGGTGGTGTAGTCGTACGTTTTGACCGAGGAAATATTTTTTTTTAAACTTAAGATGTGTGGTTTGAGATTTCAAACATAAGTTTTAAGCTTTGGGAATGAGAAAAGGTTTAATGTCGCAGCCAGCTTGCAGGATTACGTATATCTACACTTTTCATGTATGTGAATGGGACATGGACTTGGGTTGAAACGAGGTGGTACTAATAGCAGGATGTATTTATTTGGAAAGTAGGCTTCCGTGCAGTGGAGTCTGTGCTTCAAACATATGCGGGAGATCGCTCGGAGCTGTCTTACTCGTACAGCAGAAATACCCACAAGAGAATTTGGCAAAACATCCCACAGCAAGATCCATCCAGGAAAGAAAAATTCACTCGGATAGGCTTTTCCTGGTATCTAACATAGGATTTATTTGTTGTGTTCACAAGGAGATCAAGCGAAGCGGATTACAGCTGTGTTGGGTCAGGTCGTACATGTTTGGTTCGAATGTCAATGCAGCCATTGGTGTTTAAAATTTAAAACGACACAAATGTTGCGGACTTAGGGGCCCTCCCACGGGAATGTGTAGCATCGTGCCAAGTGTCGATCCTGCAGTTAGCACATGCATTGTCATACACACGTGTGCAGAGGGCTTGTTTTTCTTTCAGATTTGGTTTAGGAAATCATCACTTTTTTTGTTTAAGATGAAGATGTTTTGTGTGCAGTGGTTAGCACACACTGCACATTGCTTTCGGCGACTGAGTTTGATATTCATTTGCGGCTCACATCAGTAGTAAGTGATGTCTAAACCGGTTGTGGGCCCCCATTTACTAACCCACACTGATGAGCATGGTGAGGTATAGATCAATAATCTTTACGACGAGTAACAGCATGGGGAAACCCTTATCTAGCATTTATTTGACAAGGGCTGTAAGGTACATCAAGAACAGTGTCCTGTTTCCTGGAGTATACTGTGAGGTTCATCTGCTGGTGATATTAATTCTCGTGTGGTTTTGCCGGTGGCGTCTGGTGCACGAAGGAATCGTGTGGTGTGCACGATGGCGTCGCGATATGGACGCACCTACAGTCGCAAGCAGCAGAGTCCTGGCGCCCCATCGCGTTTCGACGAGCTCCTGGGGTCCAAGGTATCGCCCGAGGCCGGCGGCTGGCGGGAGCGTGCGCTCGACGCCTTCACAGACGACGAGACCTCAACTCCGTCGGCGGCCACCGCCCTCGCCACCGCCGTGCCGGCGAAGCGTCGCCGCCTCGACTCGGGCGACAGCGACTCGTGCGAGGCGTCCGTAGCGGAGGCCGCGTGCCGCCCCAAGTCCCGGCGCGGGAGAGGCGGAGGGCAGCCCGCCGCCGCTGGCGGCGCTGCCTCTGCCGCCACGGCGGCAACCCCCACCGCGTCGGGCCGCGGCAAAGCGGAGCAGAAACACGAGGCGAAGGTTCCGGGGCGAGGTCGAGGAGCCGGAGCCCACGCGGCGAAGGCGGCAGCCGCGCCGTGTGGCAGCAAGGCAGAGCGCGGTGGCGCTGGGGGCGGCGTGCAGGCGGCGAAACCGAGCGGAGAGGCGCGGCTCAAGCCTCAGTCCAAAGCCGCGGAGCCAAGCAACGGGGGTACCCAGGGCGTCGGGGACAACCCGGGGGCGAGAAAGAACTCACGATTCTCCTGCATGAAAGACATTTTTGACAGTGATGAGGAGAATGAGAATCAGAATGGCCTCTTGTCGTGGACTGATAAGTATCCGAAAGCCTTGTCAGGTTGGTGTGCTTTTAAATATGTTGCTGATGTATAATAATTGTTTAAATTTCATGATGTCAAATGTTGTGGAATTTTTATTTGTTTATATGCTTGTAATGTTTTCCTCCGTAACTGTTTTTGTCCACAGGCAAGGGAAAGCTGTGGCATGCAGGAAAGGGCATTACTGTGGATGCAAAAAAGGATGAAAGCCCAATAGAGAAAGATAGGCCAGTCAATGATATGGAGATGACGGATGAATTAGCATTGGAGCCGGACTCTCAGACTGTCACGGAGCAGAAGCCACCTGCCATCTCTCACGAACGACCGTCGAAGACATTAGATCATACCAAAAATCTATTAGATGCAGCTCGGCAAAAAAAGGACAGTTCATGCAATCACGTCAGTGTCGCTTTGGAATCCACTAACGTTCCGGAACACAATGCTACAAACAGCACAAGATGTAAAGTTCCAAAGTTGGAAGCAGAACAGAATCTCGCTGATAGTGAAGCAGAAAGGAACCTGAGCAGTGAAAGCAAAGGAACTGCCAAAAGGGGAAAAGAGAGTTCCAACACGAGCCAAACTAATTTGAAAGAACCTCCTGAAAAGCCATCCAAGAAGCCCCATGCAGAGGAAGTAGTGAAAACTGTGACTAAGGGAACTAAAGGTTCAAATGACAAAGGGTCCACGGCTGGTAAACAAAAGCCAAAGCCTGACAACTTTGCGCAAGGTGCAAACGCTGACACGGAGAAAGCGCCTGCAGCATCGAGCGCGCCTCCAAAGGCGGCCGAAACTGCTGTCGAACCAGATGAGGATCTCTCGTTCCGTGCCAGCAGTTGCCGCACGTACGGCCGTGCGGGCCGCAAATCGGACTCCCCGGTGGATGGCCTGCTCGTCGGAGACCCAAAGCTCCCACCGCAGTCGCAGAAAGATTTGACGTGGAACCCCCAGGTGGAGGTGGCGTTTCCGAAGGCGTGCGCGAGCCGGGACCCAATCACGCTGCCCAATTCGTTCTTTTCGCCAACCGGCGTCACTCTGCAGGACGTGGGAGAGCCCCCTAAGCCGTCCACCGCCACGGGTGAGGCAGTGCGGCGTGTTTGGCATGATGTTGTTACGATGGGCCCAGGTCTTGTCTTGTATTTTTTTTGTACAACATCCCACGATTCCGAGCCACATCTAGAATCTGTGGGTGAATCATGTCTGAACCGATCCTGGGTCCCGCGCATCACCAACCCGCACTGACCAGCATGGTGAAGTGTATGGTCAGACAACCCCAATGACAAAAAGGCAGCCGATTCCTTCATTCAGCAGTTGATCATGGATAATGATGATTCCATGAAAAATAATTTGGCCAGTTGTGATAAACAACTTATGTGACCTTGGTTTACACTGACCTAGATGGGAAAAATATTTTAAACAAAAATAGTTCTCGGATTTTAATGTTGTAATGCTCACGGCTTATCACAAGTAGCTAACATTTGTTATTTTGACAATTACAAAATGGTGGAATTTGACAAATTACTGAACTTTCATGGCATGTAGTGGCATAACTATCGAGTGTGCAGGCAGTGCAACTGCACCGGGGCTCACAGGTTGGAGGGGGCCCATGTGTTGTTTTATTACACAGAGAAGGGCCCCATTTAATTGAATTCTTTGCACGAGGGCTCACGCCAACCACATTTTGCCAGCGACGTGTTTTCACGTCACGCGCACGCCGTGCCCCTGTGTGCCGTGCAGCTCCGCCGGTGGTGGCTGTCGACTCGGCCCTGGCCGTACGCAAGGCGAGCGCAGGTGCGGCTGGGTCCGGCGCCGGGGGTCCCTCATCGGTGCGGGGGGGCGGCGCCGCCGCTGGGGGCGCCCGCCGGCCCTCGGGCCGTGGCGGCAGCAGCAGCAAGCGGCAAGCAAAACTGGAGATGTTCGGCTTCGAGGACGACTCCGACGGAGAGGAGGGGGGCTCCAGCGAAGGTGCTGCCCCGTGCGCCGCCTACAAGATCAAGTACTTTGGCTTCGACGAGATGGTGGAGGAGGAGGGGGAGGACACCCCTACAGTGGAGGTACATGGTCCTGCTCTGCTCCTTGAAATTGGTCCATGGCTTCGTCTTTTTTTGTTGGATGCTGGTTTTAATTTTAGTGAGGTGGCAAAGCGCAAAGGGCATAACCACTGAGATCCGCAGTTTGTATTATGTACAGGTAATTTTTGGTTGTATTAATGGCCACATATGGTCAGATGTATTCTCAGTTTTGGTGGAAGGCCATTATGTGAAATCTCTGTTACCAAAGTAATTTTAGGTAAAAGATTAAGGGATTTATTAAGTGACTAATCAAAAAATTGCCTCGTTAAAAACACGCGTTTTTGTATACAGAAGTATATTAAAAAGCTAATGTTTTGGGCAGTGACCCATGTATTATAAAAAGAGAAAGAGAGCAACGTTGCGGCACAGCCCTGAGCCAACGTGGCAAAATACAGGGGGATCGGCAACTAGGGCTCGGGAAGGCCCGGGACCATTGCCAACGATTCCCAGGTAAAGCCAGAACAGCACCAATGAGTCTCGGAGCTAAGTTTGGACAAAATGTCAGTTATGGCTTTTTGTCAAATATCATTGAGTGTGTGCAGAGCTCGTATTAAGTACCATACGTCCCTGGGTCCCTCCGGTCATAATGATCCATTATTCAACACTGATGAAAATTACTCATGTGCTCGGACTGACGAGCTGACGCAGGCGATGCTGTAATGATATCGTGGTTTGCACACATTGAGCACCCACTGCCGTCCTCAGGTGAAGGCGAGGGGAGGTGCAGCGGACTGGTGGTGCAGTAGCACCGATGCAACCGAGGAGGCGTCGAGCACTGTGGCTGCGTCGCAGGACTCGCTGCAGAGCTCGCAGGAGAGCACGACCTCCAGAGACACCGGTTCGTGTCTTTGCAGCGTGTGCTGCTTTGTCGTGGGGCGAGTGGTGTGCGGTGCGTTTTATACCGGGCAAGGCTGTTAATCTACGTCATGGGTGGTTTTAAGTAAAGGCTGTAATCCGGTCATGTGTGGCTTACGCCCAAAAATAATGCCAGCATTTCCAGAATTTTGATATTGGCACAAGACGTATGTTGCAGTTGAAGTAGCTTGCATTTGCAACTGCCTTTTTAGCAGAATGGGTTGAAGGGTTCCCTGCCACACAAGAGTGGTTTAGAGAGCTGATTGTGTTGTTTATGCTGCGGGTGTAGACATTCTGGAATCGAGCAGCGAGGAGGGTGCTTGGTCCGCATGCTCCCGGAGCGGCAGCATTGCCAAACACAACGCCGAGAGGAAGAACGAGGACAGCAAAAAACTCATCTTTCACAGCCCTAAGAAGGTGAGGCCTCTAGAGGAAGAAACAAACCAAAACACACACACACACCACTTGTATTGTACCTCGTTTGTGTCACCAAGCTGTTCGACACAAATGTGAACTTATGTTGATGAGAGAAAAATACATTCAAGTTATGATCTTATTTGGCTTCCATCTTCCCTGACTACACACAACACAGCCTCATGGCAAGAAAGGCCTGGGTTCAATTCTTGATTTGGATACTTTTCTGCGTGTAGTTTGTATTTTCTCCCCTTGGCATTGGCTCATCGCCTGGCTGCTTTCCTGCTTGTCTGCAATTCCTCATGCCTCCGAGTAATTCTCACCCTCCGTGAGTCGGAGAATACTGTGAAATTACACATCGTATATATATCCTCGATGAAGATACTATGGTGTACACACCCATGGGTGCATATTGCTCGTGCGATACATTGAGCACCCCCTTGTCGTGTTGCTGTGCTCGCGCGATGGTGCAGCCGCTTGGGAAGGCGGTGTATAACGCACGGCACTGGAACCATCCCGAGGAGGAAATGAAGGCGCCTCGGCTCGACCGCGCGTCCAGCGCCCCCGTGAGTGTCTCTCGTGCGGAAACGCAACGTTCGGGTCCGCGAGCCCCCCCCCCGCACACTCGATAACGGCAGCGTGCGCGTCGGGAGTTGCGGCGTCGCCGGGACTCATGTCCGCCGTCTTGTCTCTTGCCCGAAGGCTTCCGTGGGGCGCGAACGAGAGAGGGAGCGCGAGAAGGAGCGCGAGAGGGGGGAGCGGAGAGGCCTTGGCGAGCTCGAGAGCCGGCGGGAGGGCGAGGCTCGGCCTGGCAAGGACGGGGAGAGACGCGCGGACGCCGCCTCCCCAGAGGGCAGCACGCGCAGGGGGGAGGAGAAGCAGCACCCAGCGGTCATTATCTCACTCGCCCTTGATTTTCTGAAATGCATCGCATCTTCTTCAATCGTCAATTTCATCGATAATTTATTTTTGTCGTGGATGGTGTTAGGCAGCGATGTTCATTTGACAAGTGTTTCTTCGTACTCTGATATTGCAAATGTAGCGTATATTCACACCTAAAGCCAATGTCATTTGCACATCCAGTGACCTATCGCATCTGTGTGTTTAATATTTATTATGGCCAATTTGGCCTACAGGGTATGTTCCTCACAAGCCAGCACAAGCAATTGTATTCCCGGTCGAGATTGAAGGAAAGCTTACTGTGAGTGGGTGATTTTGTTAAATTCTCCAAAACTTGGTATAACCATGTGGAAACAATGTCTTTTCACCGAAAAGAGTCATGAAGTATATATTTCCACACCGACTGGCAGAGGCACATTTAATTGCTGGTAGTGCCATAGCTAAAGGAGTGAAAATGCACCCTATCACGGATATGGAGCGATGAAATTGGCTTTATTGCAGTAGCTATACAAAATTTGTTTTTCCATCGCAAGGCCATCGGAGGTGCAAACGTCTTGGCGAGTTCTCCATCCGGCATCGGATAGATCGTGACGAATGATGATGGTGCCATAATAAGTGCGAAATGGACTCAATAAGAAAAGCCACAGCACCTTCATCTGTGGGCAGTGGCTGCGTGGAGCTGTCGACTAACCCCGCCGGCTGTGCGGCCGCTCCAGGAGGCGACCGCTCCGCAGGGCAACGCCGAGCAGGTGGGAATGGCGCCCAGCGGCAAGACCGAGCAGGGCGAGGGTTCCGTGTTCAAGGAACCGCCGCCGCCGCCACCCGCACGCCTCCGACGCATCGCCTGGCCCAGCCAGGACTCTGACGAGGGCGTCTCCTCCCTCAAGTGCCACAAGGAAGACAAGGAGGTGAGGGGGGGAAGGCGCGCGCACGCGTGGCACTGACGAGAGAGAGACGGGTCTCCTCCAAGAGCCTGACTCTTGTTTTGGGCAATGCCAGTAGTCTTCTCGTCGTAAATAATGTTAACCCTTTCCTGTTCCGGTTGACATACGTGTACGTCATCAGTTTTTCTTCTAATTCCGAACGGAATGGAATTGATTTCGAACAGAATCGGAAGTAAAAAGTCATGCGGGAGGGCGTGTAGCACAGTTTGGCACCAGCTATAATGGAGCTTAAATGTCTTTAAAAACAGCAGCGCTATGCCTCGAAATAAAATGAGCGCTAACCGCTTGCGTGTTCCAAGATTCAGCAGTGAACGGGACCCACCCTGCAACTTGCAGACATCTTGGAATGGGAAAGTGTTAAATATGTGCTGCCTGTCCATTCTGCAATGGCATGTGTGGCCATGTGGCTGTATGAAGTCACGAGGCAAGTGACGATGCTCTTTTGGTTTGTCTATCTTAAATATTTGGCGTGTAACGATTTAACCCCCCTCCCACCCTCCACTGATTTGGGGTTGCGATTCGATTCAAGCACAGATTCACTTGTCTCGTTTTGGCAGCCTTTGTATTGTTTGTTATTATGGCTTTTGTAGTATTCGTTCGCTCCATTAGCCTACATATTACACCACTAGCATAAGTACCCGGCGTTGCCCGGGTGAAAAATATATTTCTTAATAACCTTACATATATACACAGATGGGCTGCTACCCCTGCCCTCCCCCCCCCCCCCCCCCAGCCACGATCTCCTCGGCCGCTGTGCAGTAATATGTACGGCCTATAGTGTGGTGGGGTGTCGAGGCCTAGTACCGTGCAGAGCCTCCGGCCTCACCTAAATTGCCCACCCGGCTGAGGCTGGGTACTGGGGCCGTCACCCCCCCCCCCCCCCGCGCTACAATAATACTGTCTAATCGCTATAATTTTATTATTTACCGACCCTATAATAGTAATTGCACACATTGAAGAGGACGTGTAACTTTGATGAATTTACCTCAGAGTCGCGTGTTAATGCGTGCGCATATTTTTTACGGGAATTAAAAATGGCGTCCACCCCGCAGCGAATGCGCCGCTACCCGTTTCCAGGGGCAACCGCCGGACCAATCGTGTCTCGCAAATCCCTCACATTTCGTCCAATGAAACTGCGTACTGGTCCGGCGACACACAGACAGACAGACAGATTTGCGATTTTATATATATAGATTTCCTTTACATATAATTTGCATACATTGTAAATGTTTTTCATCTGTACAATCATTGCGTATATTGTGATGGAGAAAAATTGCTTTTAAATTATGAATCAATGCACTGTTACTTGCCTAACTTGTACGATACGAGAGGGCAGCCCGTCCTACAGTTGGGGTTATCTTCCCCATCGGTTCGGTCACCGTTTCAGCTCGGTCTCAACTCCATTCTTACCTCCTCCAATCATTCATTCTCATCTTACCTCATCCAATCACGCATTCCTCATTAATACTCATTAACCCAATCTCAGTCTCCATTCAATCGGTCATTCTCATTTTTGCATCAAACATTCCACTCGGCTCTCTGATGCTCCCATGTGACTTCATGCAGGCCCAACCATTGCTAGGGATGCTTATTGCTCGGCTGATGGTTGGTCAGCACACATTTGATCTTTTAGTCTACATAAGTATGTAAGCATTCCATGATTTTGAAAGTTGTGGTCCACATGAGCACGTTTTTTGTTTCGCTCCCTTAACCCGGCAAAGAAAGGTCGTAGAAAAAAAAGTTGTCTGCTTGCATGTGGTTTTTCAATCAATACCAAATCTATATATGTAGCCTCAAAAATATGGATTTGTATAAGGTTTGTTCAAAGTGGCACATACCGACATAAAGACATACAACAGAAGAATTGTTTAAATATAGCGACCGTATCAATCTGATTATGTATAGTGAAATATGCCGTTTTGTAATGTAGCTGTAGTATGGTATATTCAAGTTGTTTACTGGCAATCTCTCGAACATAACTGGAAGGTGCCTTAAGCTAGTTGTGTAATCTAGCACTACGGATGCATGGGGTAGGTAGATCACGTGATTTTGTGAAATTCCCAATCCCTCTGGGTCGCATGGTGCCCAGATGCTGGAAATAAGCAACCAGGTTCATGACCCCATCTCTGCAGATACTGGAATATATTATCCCTTTCTATATGCATGATTGGTTTTCTCCGGGAATTATATTTGCCTCCCACACATAGAACACTTCTTAAAATCGAATTGACCGAACATGTAAATCCAGGAACCTCCTGGAGGGAGGAGTATTGAGACATTATTTTATTTAAATAGAACTTCAAGCCAAGGTGGCTTTGAATTTATTGCGCCTTGCCCTCCTTGTAATGTGCACCACCCCCCCTACCCCCACAATGCACAGCTGTACACGGTGGTGCGGCAGGTAAAGCACTTCAACGAGGTACTGGAATTCGGAGAGACGCAGGAGTACACGGACGACGTCGAGTACTTGATGAGCGGACTCAAGCCACGGCAGCCTCTCAGCACCCGCTGCCTCAGGTCGGCCCAACGCCACCGCATGCACCCCCCCACCCCCCACCACTGGCGCTCAGCCTTGCGACCATTGAAGTGGACTTGTGTCTCCACAGACCAGGAGTGTGCAGCCTTTTTTCAAAGCGGGGGGGGCATACGGGTCTCTTAGCTCTCCCCCCGCCCCCCCGCGTGACGTCAAATTAGCGAGGGGGGGGCATCACGTTTGACAACCGCGACGTCAGCGTTCGTGAACGGCGGTGGGCGTCATAGCTTGCGCGCAGTGAACAGCCCTGCTGAGTCGTTTGCAGAGCTTTCGCGGACTCCTGCTGCTCATGGGTCAGGAATGGCCCCACATGATCTTGGGTTACGCAGCCTGACTTTAGATGCATGTGTAGGGGGATTGTGACGCAAAACGATTTATTGTCTCCCTATTATAATCATACATCTGCCTGCCCGCCGTACCTCTCTTCATTATTGACAACTTGCAGCTCCGCACACGGCAGGTGCCTGCGCAGCACGACTCACGACCTCCTCTTGATACCAAGATCCAGGATGGTCACGTCTATACGCCGCTTCTCTGTGGCAGCCCCAACAGTCTGGAACACTATCCCTCTGCACATTCGCAGCATCACCTTAATCGCCTCCTTCAAGAGAGACTTAAAAACTCACCTCTATAGCCACGCTTTCAAGCGACTCTGAGCTTGGCTCCGCGCCTCTGAGTTGCGGCTGTTATGTCCGCAAATTTGCGCGCGTTATAAATTGCATTATTATTATTGTTGTGGGTGAGTGATTCGGACTGCTTTGTGTCGAAGCACTTAATCTGTTTAGTGTTCGACATGAAGTATATTAAATTATTTTCGCTATTGTATGAGATGTAAGGGGCAACTTGGCTGGATTGCAGAAGTGCAAGCTGACAATACTTTACCGCCAATGTTAATATCTTCCTGTAACTGAAATATAGAGAGTTCGAGAAAGAATTGCATTTTTTTATGCTTTCCAACTCAGGTTTTATGAATTCGCCCCGATTGTAACATGAGGGCACTGATGTGTAAACATCAACTAATACAAACAAAACTTGAATATCAAATTGTGTTGCTCTGAGGGACTTATTGAAAGCAGTGCCCAAAATCAAGATTAGTGGACTATTTACTCCTCTGCCAATGCATTTTTTCCTGAGTCAGCTACCTCTATTGAACTTCCATACTGCTAATTAAATACTTTCAAAGACAAATGCACATTGAAAAGTGTTACATAATCCACACACATGCATGGTTTTTATGAACTTTTTTTTCACATTTAAAAGGCTGGATGTTTTAATCGATTTGTGCTAATATTTTTGTAATGTGCCCTGCAGTGTGATCAGCCTGGCCATGAAATGCGCAATGCCTGGCTTCCGAATGCACCTCCGTGCTCACGGCCAGGTGGCAAAGGTGTTCAAGCTGCTCATCGATGCGCAGGAGAATCAGGTAACCCGCGTCTGTACCCTCGGCCGGCTAACCTCCCATGGTTTCCACGTTTTTATTTTCTGGTGTTACGAAGCACGTAAGCACGACCCGTTTTGTCAATCCAGTGCTGTAGGAGGGCAGCCACAATGCAGCGCAGTGCGTCGGCGTTATTTTACCGCGCTTGCCGCTGGTCACTGCGGGCTTGTGGAGATGGACGTTGGAACGGAATGCAAGGCAACAATAGATTTTGCTGCATTGCCTTTTGCTGACAATGTGGCCCCACAGCAACCTACAACACCTGTTTTATGCATGGCGGTAGTCCATCCAAGCACTGTCTGGGCTCAACCTTGCGTAGCTTTCAATTTCCGCTGAGATTGGGTGCATCATGGTCGATTTGGTTGTCGGCGAAATAACAGAGCATGATCTAAAATAAGACTCGATCCAAAAACAATAACTGTCTGTGTCTCTGGCTGGCCATCACAAGAACTTAGGGCTTCGTTAGCGAAACAATAAAAAACTATAAAAAAAGCACGGTCAAGCGTGCCGGGGTGATGTCAATATGGCGTCACTCCTCGTTCTATTTTTATGAAATCATTGCAATGACGTCATTTATAACGATAATAATTGTTTCCATTAAGCTGAAGGAGACCGAGCGATAGCATTGTCATGTGCCAGCTGCAAGGTGGATTTATACATGGGAGGGACCACTTGAGATGGTGACAGCTTTGGGGGGAGGCCTTTATTCAGCAGTAAATTGATCTTGGCTCATGATAAATCTCCACACTTGGTTCAGACAGCCTAGGTATTAGCCATGTAATGAGGCATTTATTGATTAATTAAAATTGACTTTTGCACTCGCAATAAATGCATGAAATTGTGACGACGAGAATGAATTATTTACGATCCATACAAAGTGTATAGAAATGATATACTCGTGTTGAATTTAAGTTTAATGGAGCAGACAAAACTGTACAAATGATGCATTTTTAAAATGACAACAAGTTAAAAACATGACAAATCAGTTTGCATTGAATTGTGACATCTTCAACACACCTCATTACCTGCCTCCCAGTGATGCTTTAACCTCGCGTTCCACCGCCCATGACACAGCCAATGCCAGTTATGTTCATGTATTTGCTCTGGCCGTCCGTAACGGGTTGCAGTAACTCTCTGTAAGATGATCCAATACGGGCAAAACTTTTCGTAGAAAGTTTGGTCTCTCTTGGAGACTTGCCCAATTGAAAAAAGATGAAAAATTTATTAAACAGTTGACCAAAATCTGGAGACGAAAATGAGAGCAAAATGGCACTTTGTAAATATGTGTTTCAAACAGACAGTTATGCCCCTGTATGCCACTGTACCATTCTCGTTCTGTTGTAATGTGCACCGATGCCCACTTTATTGAGGGCGATATTGGCACGTAAAATAAAGATTGATTCAGTTACCCGTCAGCTTTTATAATACCATTTATACACTTCCAAATACAAACTCACGTGGGAAAGCCATACAAGAACCACGCATGTCCGTGGGTTTTCTTCCCCCTTCTTTGGCTTGTGTTTGGCTTGTGTTTGCTTTGAAATTGACATTTTCCGTTCTATCGCCCCTTGACGCCTTGCACGCTGCGCCGTGACCGTCGCGACACAGAACCTAGCACTGTGCACGGCCGCCCTCATGTACGTGCTGAGCCGCGACCGACTCAACATGGACCTGGACCGTGGCTGCCTGGAGCTACTCATCCGCCTGCTGGAGATGGAGGGTGGTGGGGCCGGAGGGACGGCCGAGGAAGAGGCGGGCGGGAGGAAGGGAGCAGTGGCGGGTGCAGGGGGGGGGGCGGCGGCGGCAGCTCGCGCAGCCGACATCCGCGAGGGCGACCGACTCCGGGAGAGGATCCGCAAGCTGTGCGAGAAGGTGCACAACCGCCACCTGGACCTGGAGAACATGACGGTGAGAGCCGGCGCCAGAGATCCTCGCAAGCGTGTCCACTCTGTGGATCCTAAAGCAAAATTTTTTTTTTTTTTACCAGGTGTGTGTGTGTGTATATATGTTGTATGTATGTGGTGGGGAGCGGTAGTGTAGCAGTTAGCGTGCTGCGTTACGAACCTGGCGACCCGGGTTCAATTACCACTCACGGCCAACACCAGTGACGATTATCTGAACCGGTCCTGGGCCTCCTCTAGGTCGACTTAGCCTCAAATGAGTACCTAGTGCGATGTGTAAACATCGCCACTAGGGAGACAAAGGCGACTGGACGTGGTGTTGGCCACCCACCCCCTCGCTTGCCGTGCTGGCCTTCAAAGGCGCTCGCCAACAGCACTTGCCCCTACAATCTGTTAAGGCTATACGGGGAATCTTTGTTTTTATTTGTATATTGAACTTCTTTTGCGTCGTACATAGCCATCTATGCAAATGGGAGGTGCAGATAAAGCCCACTGAGCTATGTAGCTCTTTTTCAGAAGCGACCTGGCCACAAAGGTTAGTTCAACAAAGTGACTTATATTGTGGAAATGTAGAGCAGCCAATTACTCTAAAAGCATGTCGATTCTACTTGTGGACCACGTGGAGAATGAACATGCAAACTCCAAATATACAGGAGTCAAGGTTGGGATCAACCCACAACCTCCTCCATACCAGACAAGGGAGTTAACATCTCGCCACTTGTGACTGTCATCAAATTCATGTTTTGAGACCCGGGTAGTGATTTTTTTGCACCTTTTTTTTACATCTCTGCTAAATGAAAAAGGAATTCTGTTGATGGTAGTTATTGATTTAATGTACCTCTCCACGCTATTGATTAAATTTGTTGTATGGTGTATTAAGAAAGACTGAATTTAAAACAGTATAAAAATATACTTATTTCATTGGCCATTAAAATAGGCATTTAACTGTGAACATCCCTCACGATTTCAAAAATTGTCGCAGTTTGGAATCGCGCAATAATTCAAGAATTAGTTATTTGTATGTACGATGTCCGTTGTACTATCGTACCGTTTAATTTCTGTCTTTCTCACACAAATTTTCTTTGTCATTCCGTCCATTGCTGACCATGAACCTCATGGAACATTTGCATCAAATTTTAATAAACCAAGTATAATCAATACGATCGATTCTTTAAACGTACTGTGCTCGTAGGAATTGATATTAACGAGAATATGAATTATTACACGCCTGGTTTAAAACGAGCCGATCACAGTCACGGTGAAAGTGGTCGTGATTACGTCCGATTACGGAGCCGCCAACGCATCTAAACCTTGCTGCCCTGGACACCCGATGTGCGACTGACGACGGTGCAGACAGGACACTTGGCCATGGAGACCCTGCTTTCGCTCACCTCCCGGCGCGCGGGAGACTGGTTTAAAGAGGAACTCCGCCTCCTCGGAGGGCTCGACCACATTGTGGACAAAGGTATCGCGTCGCCGATGAAATGTTAACAGGGGCCGGCGGGGCTTTTTGCACACTTTTTTGTCACGGGTGTTTGCGGTGTCGGGGGTCACGGCCTCTCGCGCAATTGTTTTGCATTGCCCCCCCCCACCACCCCCACAGTGGCGGACTGCGCCGAGAAGCTCAGAAGCGCGGACCGTGCGGCGGAGGAGAAGCTGGTTGATTCCCTCCGGGGTGCCGAGCGGTGCCTGCGAGTCCTGGAAAGCGTACGTGTTGGGGGGGGGGGGGGGGGGCGTCCCTTCTGCCGGCGTTTTTTCTCACTCTACACGCTGCACCCGTTGGGTTGAAAGTGGCGGTGTGTGTTAGCGGTGCGGGGGGGGGGTACCACCGCTTTGCTTGTTTGTGAACTGTGGTGTCTCCCACAGGTGACCGTGCACAATCCGGAGAATCAGGGATACCTGATTGCGTACCAGGACTCGCAGCTCATTGTCTCCACAGCCCGGTACGTTCCAACGTTCTTATTTTATGCGTTGCAGCCAATGCAGGAGACCGTGGTGTACAACATGGCCTGTGATTTTAAGGATTTGGCGATTGTAGCGGCGAAACAAAACGCGCAAGCTTGCTCGATCAATGCTTGCGCATTGAGATTCAGCCGTTTAGGAAGGTTAATTTCCTTGTGTTGTGGAAATGGTGCGCATGACTGCAATGCGCTCATTCAGCAGCAATGTACGTATGCTGTGGAATTGCACACGGGATAATTTTTCGGAAAGCATATCTCTCCTGACTTCACACCATTAACACAGAACCTGAACCTAATGGAAGGAATCACTCAGGATGACTAAAAACAGTACACACACGGGTAGGAAGGAGGAAAAATGTGAGTGGTAGAGTTTTTTCCGAGACCAAGGTACTCTGCAAACCTTCGGGCTATTATCAAAGGTTTGTTCATGAAGCCATCCAGATATATAAACATAGACATAACTTCAACCGAGAAGATGGATACAAATTGAACAATCATTGTAAGGATGTTATTAACCAGGTAAAACCTTAACTGCTTTATTGTGTTGCCTTCATATCCGCATCTCCAGTTTTTTCAGCCTCCCACTCGCTCACTTTTGCCTTGCTCATTTCCTAATCCCTTGAGCAGCTCTCCTCCCCCTACCCCACACCCTCATCCTCTCTATCACTCCTCCCTGGCTCCTCCCCCCTCTCTTACCTATATAGCCTCTTGTCACAGCAGCCCTTTTGCCCACTTCAGCAATTGTTTCTTGCTGTGGTTGTCCCACCTGATGACGGACGATTGTGTTGCGCCCAAAACGTCGATTACATTAATTTTATTTTATAACTACGTGACTTTACCGAAATAACCAAAGAGTATGGATCCCTGCAGTCACGAAAACTTCAAATCTAGATTGGTAGAGAGTTGTTTATCATTCTTGATTTTTTTATAATAATTTACAAATCGATTATCGATTCCACTAACCAATCCAATTAAATTTTAGTAATGATCCAACCGATTGGCACGTGTTTTAAATTGCCCTGCATGGCGCGTTCCAATATAATGAGTCAAGACAGCCCATTCCAAAGAGAATATATAAGTACTAGCTTCTTTGCCCGTCCTAGGACGGAAGCTGTAATATTTACGAAAAAATTGAGCAGAGTATAATTGTAGCTTGTGTAAATTTAATGGCAGTCAATCTTGCACAAAACTACATCATAAAACACCTCACTTCATGTCACTGTAGCACTGTATATAACTGACCTCCAATTTGTTCAAATTCACTGCTCTGATACTTTATTCTCTTCTGCTTTCGGTCGCTGGGATTGAAATAAATTGGAAATCGATACAATATCTGGAAAATCATCGATGTCTATTTTACCATAATGTAGAAGCATAAATTACACTTACCTTTTGTCTCAAGTGCTGAAGAAATAAAGACGCCAAATCCACTGTGTTGCTGCGTAAAAGTATTTATTAGATTCACTCTCAAAAAAGAAACGTCAAACTTAAAGCGAATTTGCTAAAAAATTGTATTTCCGCTTGACCTTCTGTGCGAGTGTAATAAGTATAACCCGTAAAAACAAAGTTTTTCACTATAAATCCTTTATATGCGTGGCGGCTAGAGTCCTCTCGTCCTCTGGCTTGAGATGGCTGCCACCTATGGGTCAGATGATTGTCTGCCAGTATTAAGCAATTGGTAATTAAATATTTAATTTGTTTTCCCTAAACAGTGTAAAATTTTGGGAAAAAATTTTCACGAACATTAATTGTCTCGCACAACGAGTCTGTGTGCAAAATGTCAGCTCGATTGGATCACGGGAAGTGGGTTAAAAAACGACCGAAAGATTTGCACGGTCGTAAGCAAGCACGCAAGCAAGCAAGCGAACTTAATATAAAGGATTTAAAAATCCACCCACTCATGAATATTAATGATGGGGGGGGGGGGTGCGGCATGTGGAATGATGTCACGCGCGGGACACACAGACATTCTTGGTTTATTATAGTAGTAATATGTGTATATAAAATACATTTACAGCCCATTGTCAGTCAACTGCTGGATGAAGGCCTCTTTAAGCTCGAATATGTGTGTTTGAATACTTGGTTACACTGGTTACGGTTGGTAAACTAATAATCACCTTTTATGTATCGATAATGCAAGAAAAATTATATTGAAAAAAACATCCTGTGGATGTCTGTTGTATGGGGAGATGGTCCAGTGTTTTGTACACTGCACTCCAAACCGAGCGACCTGAGTTCAGTTCCCGGCCATTGGAATTTGTGAGAATTGGTCTGGCCTCTTAATAGTCAACTTAGCTGGTGCGAGGGTGTAAGCACCAGCACTGGGTAGACAATGGTGTCCTCGTGTGGTGCTGCTCACAGCACCATCAGTAGGTGGTCATCAACAGCCCTTGCCGAAACAACCTTGCAATGAGTATACGGGGGGATCTCTGTCCCTGGTGTCCGTACGCAGAGTTCTGGGCCTGTGCGAGGTATTGCTGCTGCGGAAAGAGAGAGCGGAGACTAGGAACGAAGAGGGGACCGTGAACAATGCTGGCGCGGAGTGGAGTCCCCTGCTCAAGGCCCTCGAGGGTTGCCTGCGCGCATCGTTCGGGGTGCTCCTCAACCTGACGCACGACAACGGTACGGCACGCCCGCACGATTTGCCGTGCCACGTGACGGCACGCCGGGCACAACGTGATGCGTGGCCCTGGGATGGGGCCACAAAATATGCTGCATGTTTCCAGTGATTGTGGTCTGGAAGGACCTGTACAAACAATAACACTGTTTAAATTTCGATTTAAAGCTTTCGTGACTGCAAGGATTCATATTCTTGGTAACGTCACGTAGAAGGGAAATAATAAAATAATAAACATTAAACGTACTAAACGTCGTGAGAATTATATTTTATTACGTTTTATTATTTTATTATTTCCCTTCTACGTGACTTTACCGAAAGAACCAAGAATATAATAACACTGTTTGCTCACGTAAGATGGATAGTTAATATTTTATTTGTTTCTAATGATTGGGTCTGGTAGGAAGGACCCATACAATCAATATAGCTGTATGTTTGCTCACATAAGATGGCATGTTAAATACGTTTACGTAATAAGATGTAAATTTCTCTTGTACGTGGGTATCCAAAACACCGCATTGGGGTCGGTCTCTTGGACTCTAGACCTACGTTATAGGGTTTAACTATTCTTACAATGCACTGCGTGAAGCGGTTTGAAATTGGAACTGCAAAGCTGTGATTGACCAAAATTTTAAATGGAGTGCCTCCTTAGAAATCTGTAGTGGTTGGGGTGTGAGTGTGGCGGTGTTATCACATGTAACCCCGATCCAACTGTTTACCTTATCTGTGCCTGGAGCTGGCACGAGGTTTGGAGGGCTGTCTAAACAGGCCTTGTGTTAGTGGTCAAGTTCTGGAAAATAGGGAAATTGTTGAGAAGAAAGTCAACGTTTTAGTCTGCACAGCTTTATTTAGATGTAATGCCGATGTCAGTTCCTCATTCGTTTGACCAAACATGGAAGCCAATTTACAAAGAATTCAGACCACACTTAAGATTGCTCTATGAGAATGAGCTTAAAGTTAGAAATAATCCCAAAAAATAAAGTAGCTCTCATACGTACACACTCGGGTTGTGTTGTGTCCTGGGCTGGTCGACACAAGTTAAACTTCAACAATGGGAAATAAACAGTCGAGCATGCCACGATTGCACTCTCACGATAATGTTGCAGTGACCCTGCTTCCATTCACTAGTCAGTGCAGTGATGTCACCATGGCCTGATACTGGTAGGAACCTCCTGGTTACACCAGCCCACAGGGGATTATTGTGTCCGTCCGTCGTGCATCCAAAAATGGGAGGGGTGGGGCTGGGTGGAGAGGGGTGGGGCTGGGTGGGGAGGGGCTGGTCATCCCGTGATGCCCTTATAAAACTCAATGTTTTAAACCTACTCACGCCGGCTTGTGCCCGCCCTCACAGTCGGCCATATTTGCAGAATACACCATGCCGCCATATTTGCGGAATACACCATGCCGCTGTTGACCCTGGCCATTGACCGAGCAACCCAACGTTCCTAGAAGCTCCCTCCGCAGGAATGTGTTCTTTGCAGCACTTGGCCGTAATATTTATATATTTTTTCTCATTAGGGAAACGTCAAACTTGTCAGACAGCTCTTGATACACATCCTTTGTATGGACGTACAAAAACTATTTGTTATTTTAAATTTCGTCCATCTGTAATGAAACCGGTTGTGAATGTGATGATGCCGTGGGAAATGTGGCCTGGTGGCTCAAAAGTCAAGAGCACAGATGGCACCACTGACAGCCTGGCCTTGAAATCCAGGCAAGGTGCCTGTGATTAAGCAGGGTTCTCTAGTGTAGTGAGCTTCTAGTCTCAGCCTGGTCACCAGTGACCGCATTAATTCCATCATGTCTACATTGGTTCTTGACACTTTGCTAAATTCCAGCTATGAGCACTAAAAATATCTGTTTTACACATTTGACATCACTGTGTGGCAGGGTGGGTGGGAAAGTGCTGCCACCTATTATGTGGACAAGAGGTCACTAGAAGGGACCTCAGAAATAGTTCCGTGATATTTGCTTCCACGGGCCATTCTCTAACATGGAAAGCCTGCATTGCTGTCTAAGAGTTCCGAACGGATACTTTGCTTAACGACGTGACGTCTCCAGCACAATCAGGATTTGAAAAAATTAGTGAAAAGGGAAAAAAAACATTTCTTTTTTACTTTGTAGCGAAGAAGTTTCTGAGCAACCAAGGGCCATAATGCCCCCTTTTTGCGTGCGTGCGTGCGTGCGTGCAGAGTGGGGCAGCACGAAGGCGGGCGAGCAGGACCGACTCGTGGGCTCGGTACTGGGCTGCGTGCTGCACGTGCCCTCCCTCCTGCCCGCCGAGCAGCGCTTCGACATCCGCGTGCTGGTAATCCCCCCACGCCGCCACCTCCAGCCAGCCGCCCACTGCCACAGCGCAGCACGGAACTTTATTTCCATTTTTAAAAACACGCAGCCTTGTTTGCCCGTGCACGTCAGGCATTAACTGAACGGCTTTAGGGTCCTAACGTTGCCTTTTGTAGCTCCGTGAACTTCGCGCATGAACCCCGAACATCAGGAACACCCAGATTATCTTAGTCTGACTCTTTGAACCTTGGAAATAACATAGAATCTTAAGGTGCTTAGGTCTGGTTTTTCAGAGCCTCGGATACTTAGGCCATTTACACTGAACACTAAAAAAATGTCACGTTTGTCTGATTCTTGTGCATTCGTCATTTGCTCTGAGGCTGATGCATTTATAATTCTCATAATCAGCCATGATGGATGAAGGCCTCCCCAAACTGTTGCTATCTTCTGCCTTTCCGAGCAACATGCATTAACCTGAACCCTAGGGATCCGAAGCCACACGCTCTCACATTTATGTTTAGGTTTATTTCGGCAACATTCACGACATTTACAAAAGTACCCCGAGGTCTCGCAAGAAGCATCGTCATTTGGACATCGTTCAGTGGCTTGTTTTAAAACTTGCAGCAAGGGCTGAAACCGGACCCTCTCCATGCCCCCAGGGCCTGGCGCTGCTCGTTAACCTGGTGGAGCTGAGCGCCCGCAACAGGCAATGTCTCGTCGCCATGGAGACGGAGGGCGTCTCGGCTGACTCGTCGTGCATCGCCGACACGGGGACGGGCTGCTGTGTGCCTGCGCTGGAAGCCCTCGTGCAGGTACCGCGCGGTTTTTGAGTTGCGCTGGCCGTGTTCCGTGTTGGTTATTTTTGTGCCGCGATGGGGACATTCGTGGCAAGGTTGGGTCCACCCACATCCCGTGGTCAAGTCTCGTGCATTCGTGGTTGTCTGAGCTCAGAACAGTGGTTTTCCCCCCACCCTGCGCGTGACATCTCTAGGGGGTACACGAGGTCACGTGACCTCTTTTAATTGCAAATATGATTTGTAACTTTCATCCTTGTCCACATTTCAAGAGTGAAATTGTATTGAGGGGACTGTTGTCTTCGTATGGTCTGGGACTTTTTTGTTTTGCTGGATTTCCCAAGCTTGGGAATCGATGTACTTATGCAATATCAAATTCTTTGGGTCTTTCGGTAAAGTCACGTAGATAGAAAAATAATAAAAATAAAAATTAAATAATATCACGACATTTCGATCGCAACACAAGCAATCGTCATCAGGTGAAAAATATAGCGGGAGAGCTGCTGATGACAATTGCTTGTGTTGCGATCGAAACGTCGTGATATTGTTATTATTTTATTTATTTTATTATTTTTCTATCTGCGTGGCTTTACCGAAAGACCCAAAGAATATGAATTCCTACAGGCACGAAAGCTTTAAGTCAAGATTGATGCAATATCAACTTGCATATTTTATCTTTTTGATTTATTTAATTTTATTGATTTGCTTTGGTTTCCTATACTTTACACTCCTTTAGTTTTATGTATTTTTCTTTCTGATCCACCCCGACTGGACATCTGTGAAGAGCTTTATAGCTCATCGGATTTCTCCAGGATAAATATTCCGATTTTGACGTGGGATATGGTGGTGTGAGAATACTAAGTATTGCTACTGCACGTGTATGCATTAACAGTTCTAAAGCTCGTACTTGCATGGGATTTTGTGAACCCATGATCTTGTTCATCTTGGTAAATCCATGTGCTCTGTTAAGAGTGCACTCTCATATCACGTATACAATATAACATTTTTCAAGCCGGTCTCAAAATCTCTTGTAGCCTTCCAGATCCAGTGAACTCAGCCTTCTTCCCCTGCTTCAGTCATGGTGACTCGGCTTAAACTGAACAAGGGATTTTATTTTGCATTGCTGAAGTGTGAATATTAAATTGTAAGCGGGTTAATTGTTCTTCTTGGTTCTTTCGGTAAAGTCACGTAGAATGGAAATAATAAAATAATAAAAATAAAACATTATAAAATAATTCTCACGACGTTTCGGCCACAACGCAAGCAGCCGTCCTCAGGTGAAGACCAGGTCTGTCGGGGAGACAGCGTCTGAGTCATTCAGACTCTGTCTTTATTATGTTTTATTTTTATTATTTTATTATTTCCATTCTACGTGACTTTACCGAAAGAACCAAGAAGATGAATCCCTGCAGTCACGAAAGCTTTAAATCGAGGGTTAATTGTTATGCGGCGGTCACTCAATGTCTTCAGTGTTAATTTGTGTAAATGGTTATAAAAATGGACAGTTGATATGTCTCGTCGGGAGGTACATGAGAAACAATGTCGGGAACCACGAAGCTAAACACAAGGTCATCCGGCGTCAGATGCATTTAGGATGACGTTACATGAACAATTTTAGCGCTCTGTTGGGGTGATTATGTAAATGAGGCATCAGAACACAATTTCCCACTCCTCTGCGCGATGCCACGCCCACAATCGTTAGCCGATGGCCTGTGTTGGTCAAAGCAATGCAAGCCAGTGGGTGGCTGAAGTTGGTTTGGGTTTTAATGTCGAGACCCGAACCACAAAGCGGAGTGTGCTCATGACGACAGCACCCATGCGCCCTGGATAGGGATTACAGTCGACACACAAAGATCCCCCTGTATAGCCTGAACGTTGGGTCGGTCAAAACGCACACACACACAGGACACTGCCACTCTCACGCCTCTTTCTGTCCCCCGCGTGCACGCAGCTTTACCTGCAGCGGGAACACGCAGCCCAACTGGCCGAGACCCAAACCGACGACATCATCAAGGGCGCGATGAAAACCGCAGCTTCCTCGCAACCCGGCGGAGCGGCAGCGCCTGCCGCAGAGGGGGCGACGACGTCGTCGGCGTCTCTGCCCTCGTCAACGACGACGGCCACGACGCAGCAGGAGCAGCAGCTGGAGCTGCAGCAGCAGCAGACGCAGCAGCAAAAGCAGCCGCACCGCGGCAGCGACCCCGACGGAGAGTGGCACGAGTCGGAGAGTGGCCTCGAGTGGGTGGAGGCGTCGCCGGAGCCCGGGAGGACGGGTCGCCCTGGCGACATCCGCTCGGCCAAGCAGGCGGCAGCGGCCGCCGAGGAAGAGGAGATGGACACCCTCAAAAAAGGTTTGACCGTGGCGCGAGAGAAGCACGCACGCACGCAGGTTTCTCGAGCCGAGTTCATTTGTGGCCAGGACTATGCAGAGGTCTACCGCGTCTAAGTTCTTGAGCCACATTTGCTTTCCGTAGCTCGACCCAGGGTTTTTTTTTCAAAACACTGCACTATTCGGTCTTCACGCGCCAGCTATCATTGTTTATAAACCACCCAATTGAGTGGCATGCACCCGTCGTATTCGCCGTGGTGATCTTTATATAGGACTGGAAATTGGAGGCTCATTTAAGTTTGTAGGATGCAAACACTGGACTTATACTGCTGCCCCGAGCCCACAATGACCTGTTCCACCTGATAAAATAAGCCCTTGCCCTCTGCGTATAGAATATTTCATAAGACCTTCGTCAAATGCATAAAAAACTGATCACAGTGGCAGTGGTCCCTATCACTATGAGCCGGCTGCCTGTGTAATGATCTCCAGTTACAGCTGACATCTGTGGCGAGTGATATCTGAACAGGTCACGGGCACCTACAACCAGCGAGATTAGATACTGTCAAACAACTTTGTGACGGAATGACATTGGGAGCCCTTCATCCAGCAGCGGATTGACGGGACTGAAAACTAAACTAAAACTTCAATTGTATGCGGCGTTCAAATTCACACACACCACCGTTATTTGTACCAAATTGAAGCAATAGCGCCATAATCGTACATGTGGAAACTATTCGCACAAAGCATGACATAATTGTATAATGCTCTTATCAGAAAGACGGGATAACCAGATGTTTTGCAATGGGTGTTGTAAGCGTTCACCTTGCATGTCACCACAGCCCTGGCGCAAGCGGGCAAGCATATGGAGGACTGCATCGTGGCATCCTACACGGCGCTTGTGCTTGGCTGTCTGTGCCACGAGAGTCCGGTATGTCCACTCAAGAGCCCCACACACACAAAGATCCCTCCCCTGTATAGCCCTAACAGACTGTTGGGGCAAGTGCTGTTAGCGAGCACCTATGAAGGCCGGCACACGAGCCTGTGGGTGACCAGCACCACACCCGACCACCTTTGTCTCCCTAGTGGCGATGTTTATACACCACATACTCATTTTAGGCTGAGTAGACCTAGGGGACGCTCAGGACCGGTTCAGATGATTGTCACTGGTGTTCGTCGTGAGCGGGAATCGAACTTTGTTCGCCGCAGTGCGCTAATCGCTACACTACTGCTCCCCACATAAACAAAGACATCCCGTATAACCTTAACAGACTGTTGGGGTAAGTGCTCTTAGAGAGCACCTATGAAGGCCGGCACGGCACACAAGGGGGTGGGTGACCAGCACCATGCCTGGCAGCCTTTGTCTCCCCAGTGGTGATGTTTACTACACACCACACCAGGTACTCATTTGAGACTGAGCCGACCTAGGCGAGGTCCAGGACCGGTTCAGATAATCGTCACTGGTGTCGGCCGCGAGCAGGAATGGAACTTGGCACCCCGGATTCATAGTGCAGCGCAGTATCCGCTACACTACCTGCTCCCCACTACACACAACCACACACACACATACATTCCAGCCGCACACCGGTACGCGCTCCTCCACACGGTAACCCACACCCACGTTCGTTTTCCTGCCGCCACCAGACGACTGTGCAGACCATCCGCGAGTGTCTGCCCAAGGGAGACTTCTCAAGTATGACGGAGATGCTGCAGAAATTCCTGTGTTTCATGAACCTCACGGTGAGACTTCACTCTTATTCCCAACCGTGGTTAAATGCTTCTCCACTGGCAGTGAAACTTCACGTGCAGCTTCTGTACGTCCCTTAGAGTTGAACAGACAATGGTGACTTTAGCGCTAGAATGCACTCCTTGCGTGTTTGACGTGCAACAGTTCACTGCCCATCATGTCGTTACCATGATTTAATTTTTTAAAATTGTATTTTGTTGCGCTTGTTGAGCATGCAGAATCGATAGTGCCTGCAAATCAATAAACTTCCTATCAAATGCCCACAAAGGCTCATGAGATTTGTAGCTTATCGCAAAAAAACATTGGCGCGTGTAGTTTTAAGTTAACGAAGCGTAGTAACATGCCGTCGCGCCATCTCCGTGTCCCCGATGTCCCGCGTTAATGTTTTGATTCCTCGCGCGTGACCGAGCGTACCTTTTTGTTGTTGTTGTTGTTGCTGCTGCTGCAGAGCACCGTGGGCACGACGGGCCAGAAGTCTATCGCACGCGTGATCGAGTGTCTGGAGCGCTGCTAGCACCCGCCGCCGCCACTGCCGCCGTTGAACCACCTGGCCCCCCCCTCCCACGTGTCATCGTCGCGCTTTTGCTTGACGTCCGCGATTTTGAGTTTTGCTCGGTCTACGTCGTACCCAGTCGCTAGCGACCAACGAGATCCACGCTCGTGCGAGGTTCCACTCAGTTTTGCAAAGACAGAGGTCCATTCTGCATTTGTTTGCATTAGTTTTTGGAATGTCAAATCTTCATTTGCATGTGACCTACCTGTGCAGTTGATTTGCTTAGAGTAGACTGTGAGTGTGCAATGTGCTGAATTGACTAAATTAAAAGTAATGTGGACAGTTTTTGAAGGTGATATATCTATGATGATTCTACGTGTACAGCTAAAATAATGCATTGTTTTTCCTTTTAAGACCTGAAAATTGTAAGCCATTAAAATCTATTCTTGTAAGCTCAAGGCAAAATAGTCATTCTATCCCCAAGTTGGTAGCAGATATGTAAAATGAATCCCTTTTTATGTAAGTACAATTTTAAAGAATACCATTTGAGTTCTCTGAATTTATATAAAGGAATTTGTTTAATTATTGCTTTACTTATTTAATGGACGTGTGGCTTAAAGGTATTTAAACAGATTTAGAAAAATAAAAATGCCTTTGTGAGCGCACACTTATCTCCCTATGGATCTGCATTGCATTCGGTGATATTGAACTACTGTGTCGCGCAGTCCGTGGTTGTTGCAGTTTTCAGAATGGCCATCTATGATGGCCACTGCTATCTAAAAAACAGCCCTGCCTTTTGTGTGAATAGTAGACATGGTGTGGAGTGGACTGGAGATAACGATAACGCTTGCATAATTGGTTAGTGGAGGGGATGGGGAGAGAAATTCTTACTCTATTTGGCCAGTTATTAAAAATAAGTTATTTTTTTGGAGATGGGGAAGGGTGGGGAAGGGTGGGGGGTGCTTCTGAATCAACTCAGGCTGTTGGCATTCTGATGTTTGTGGGTCTGGCATTAGCGAGACTGAAGAGGCTGAAATGGGACGTTCACGTTTCTCAGCTGCACAGAGCCACACGGCTGCGGGTCAAAAAAACAAGTGGGCTCTGCAACTTGGAGGACTCAAATCCCATACTTTTAGTAAAAAAAGGTTTTAAGTGAACATGACACAATGTGAATTTTTCTTATTTTGCATAATTTATCAGTAACTAAGTTATTGTTGTGAGATAGCCACCACAGTAAATATTGTATCCAGTCCTAACATCGCATCTCTCCCCAACTGGGTACAATTGTGATACGATATCTATAGCTGCAGAAATGTTGCGGAAAGATCGAAGTTTATTCCGCAATTCGTTACTACTGTTTTTTCTTATTGATTGCAGTATATATAATATTAATTATTCCAAGAATCTTCGCATTTTTCCACATCGCGTCAGAAACCCTTTTCCGCTGCCTGACCTCGCCATACGATCTAATCTTTCCAAGTGCCACTTAACGGCGAAGCCAGGGCAAGTCCCACTCAAGTGGTGCCGACCGCTGTACTTGCCGTGCCGGCAATACGGCGCGCAGAGTTCGCTCGGTATTTATTGGTGACCTTTGTGTCGGCGGTGAGCAAAAAAGCGCTCCAAAAATGGATCTTTCCGTTTTGCTTCGAAACATTCTTTCCCAAAACAAGGGGTGGGTGGGTGGAGGGGTTTCCCCCTTTTTGTACAAACCATATTTTGGCAATAAGAGAACGTTTTAAGGCGCTCGGCAAGTTTTCACCTCGGCAAATCTCTCTCACTCGCATGGGCAATTGTTTTTTATTAAGTTTGCTTCTCAAAAGTGTTTATGATTCATCATGTTTTGCTTGTATGAAAATGCGTTTTATCTTATTGCATGGTTTTTATTCACGTTCCGTTTTTCATACAGTTACGTAACTCTCTTCACTTTTACCCATTGACCTGTAGAGGCCTTCCAGAGGCCAAGCTTTGTACATATAGCGTGTTAATAGCTCTGCCAGATAATGGTAATCAATAGAGGTTGGAATTTGGTTTTGGATATGTGCAAGATTTTAGCTGGAAGCATTTTAGCACTGTACAGTCAATTGACAGACCTTACGGAGAGTGTTTAGCACTAGTGTTGGGATTGCATTTGATTTTCTGTACATATTTTACATTCAATAAATGTAAACCCGTTTCTGCCTTCCTAAGCTGGAAGAGTTCTTGCCTTGCAGTTCCATTAACAAAATCACAAGCAATGTGAAATGCATATACAATACACTGAAGCACACTTTTAAGATATTAGAATAAAGGGAATTCCAACAAGTTCATTTATAATACTGGTACACCAATTTACAATGTCAATGGTAAACTTAACATCTGCTTTTTTTCAAAGTGGGCCACTTAGTATAAATATTTTTTTATTTCAGGAAATATAAATAACTCATTAAGTGCAAATATCGTGTAAATCTACTTCCACTTTTGAGAGCGTCCTCAGCACCAGTTGAAAATTTGACCATTTCTTGAAACGAGTTACACCATCGCTGCCATTCTCTATCAGCAGAAATTTCATATCTTGTCTAAAAAGTCTTCAATCTGTGCAAAAAGAAAATCTGTTAAGCGTTGTAATTCACCTTGTGCCAACATAACTCACCACGTAACACTTTAAATCGTGCATAATTATTGTTTGATTGCAACAAATATCAACAAGATCATTATTTACTGGTGTGAGAGTTTCGAGGAGAGGAGAAGCCTTCAACGGCAATTGGTTCCACGAAACCGATCGGTAAGTGATTTGGTTAATAAGCGAGTATCGGAAATGCATGTTAAAGGCTTAATTCTATCTGATAGCATCGAAAGTTCACCCAAAACACGTACTTTACAATATTTATACAATTATATTAATACAAAGATACAACAAACAATATTACAAGAAACATGGTTAATGCATTGATGTTTACTCTTCCTACAACAGCCCGTCGTTAGCAGGGGAATGGTCGGTAAGCGAACACATTGGGCTCTATGGAGGCCCGTCGTTAAGCGATTAGTTGTTCACAGGAGTGGTTGTCAAGTACATGATGTCAAGTTGGGGCACATTCGGCTAATGTGATGCAAACAACGCGGTATTATGAGCATCGGCAAGGCCAATGACAATTTCCTCGTTCAGCGTTACTGCACTACACACGAGGAAACCAGTGTAAACCTTCACTTGTGGAGCTAACAGCAAAAAAAAAACTAATGTAACAGCTAAGATACACAAGTAAAATCCATAATCGGTGCTATATCTTCTTGGTTCTGTCGGTAAAATCACATAGATAGAAAATAAAAATATTTTTTTTATAATTTATATAATATATTAACATTTGCATGGACTGAAAATGTATGTGTCCTTGTTTTCAAAATCAGGGCGTTTGTGTACACAACACGGCAGGGGTGGTGACAAGGCCCAGATTTTGTGGTTTGCATCCGGCAAGCCACCCTGGTTATTACCGCAGGGTGCGTTAATCATTCAAATGCGAGCACCATCCGTTTCACAGTGGACATTAGCGATTGCCCCGGTTATAATTTGAAAAGAGAAGGCCATTGTGTGTCAGTGTCGTGATCTAATTTTGACATAAAAAAGAAATTACACGCAGAAAAGCATTGCCACCTACCGTGGAAGTCCTGCAACCTGAATCGGTGCCTTCGTGATAGCCCTGTGGTATACGTACGGCGCAAATACGAAATGTACTCAATTATATTTTTTATATTAACGCTGCATTTCAATGTAATTGAAAGGGCCCATGATTATCTTCTAATTATGAAGAACGTGTGTATATACATTAATCCTGTACAGTACGTAGAACTCAAGGTCAGAAACTCCTTCATAAATGCTACTGCAATCAATTTTTTGACAATGAGGACGAAACAAGGTAAGCACTCGGGGGCACAGTTATTGAGTGAGTACACGGTGCAAACTATACCCGGGCGCCAGGCCTACAATGAGTGGGAAGAAACATTTGAAGCATCTCACCTGGTTGATAAGCTCAGCCTGAAGTTCCTCGTTTGACTCAAAGTCTTGGCTGGCATCGAGCACCAAGACAGGAGTGTCACTGCTGCACGGGTGATGGACCCTGCAGAGAGAGAATTGTCGAGGTGCCAGTTAGTTAACCATCCACAGCTGTCAACCATTACGGTTTACGCCGTATTCTTGTCCAGGGAAATTGAGTTTTCAAGTCTATATGACGTACAGCAGCTTCAATACGGGTAAAAAATGTCTTTGTGTTTCTCCCTTGTGATGGGACTGTAGGATAAACGTTGAGATGTATAAGGGCACGGGTTGACCAATAAGATCTGAATTGGTCTGTAATAAGGTCGGGCACTGATAAGGGGTGGACTTGGCAGGCAGGTGACATGAAAATAAAGTGTTGGTTGTTTTTTTTGTGTGTTGACGAGGTAGAACATTTGAAACCAGTGGAGGTGCATCATCATCATACCGTATCAACCCATACGGTTCACCCCATATTCTTGTACAGGGAAATTGAGTTTTCAAATCCATACGGCATACAGCAGTTTCAATACGGGCAACATTTTTATATGTTTTTGTCTATTTGTTTGTGTTTCTCCCTTGTGATGCGACTTTGTAGGATGAACGTTGAGATGTATAAGGGGCACGGGGTGACCAACAAGGTCTACATTTTTCTTCTTTGTTCTTTCGGTAAAGTCACGTAGAATGGAAATAATAAAATAATAAAAATAAACCAATAAAATAATTCTCACGACGTTTCGGCCACAACGCAAGCAGCCGTCCTCAGGTGGAGAACAGGTCTGTCGAGGAGAATTATTTTATTGGTTATTTTTTTATTTAATTGTTTCCATTCTACGTGACTTTACCGAAAGAACCAAGTAGATGAATCCCTGCAGTCACGAAAGCTTTAAATTAAAAAAAGTAGGTCTAAATTTGTCTGTAATAAGGTAAGGGCACTGATAAGGGGATTGACCGGTCGGTATGGGAGCAAATTGTCGTAACATCGCGCCGAACAACACGTGGCACGACTGGGAAAAGGCATCCAAGAACTGTGGCACAACCGCGAAAACCGAACGCAGCAGAGCCACCACACATTGTTGACGTCTCTTTATCTTCCCCCAGGTTTAAGTTACGCTGCCTTGTCTACCCCACTCCACAATGAATATCGTAATGCACTTTCCCCATCGTCCGAGTGATAACGGCTTTTCTTTGTAAAAGCAACAGCAGAGCACAATTGTGCCGGGCCTTGCTACAATTAAAATATATGAATGGTTTCTTGACAATTGAACGGAACAGCACATGGCACCGGATAATTGGCTAAGAAGATTGCATGTTGCACAATGTGCACAAGGTCGAGAACAGGGGAGAATCCTGAATGAATTATATGATGGTGGGCTGATTCGCAGACCACATCATAATAAAAAGTATTATCAGCCACTCGTTTCTATTTGACCATAATTCACCACACTGGTCAGTGTGGGTTGACGGAGACTTGGACCATATAAATGCAATCTTCATTTGAAGCTTTCGTGACTGCAGGAATCCACTCTCTTTGGTTCTTTCGGTAAAGTCACGTAGTTAGAAATAAAATAAATCACGACGTTTCGGGCGCAACACAAGCGTCCGTCATCATCTGGTTTATTGTATATTTATTTTATTTTATACCTATGTGACTTCACCGAAAGAACCAAAGAGTACGTATAAATACAATGCAATCACGGATATTGCTGCACCGTTCTCTGCTGTCCACAATATTGCCCCGTAGCAGTCGCCCATCCAGGCACTGTCCAGGCTCAACTCGGCTTAATTTCTGAGCTCTGAAGAGACCGGGAGCATCCCGGGTGATTTGATCACATCGTCCCGAATGTTACGACGAAGCTTTGCAAATCTAAACCCAACGAGATAACTCACCCTTTGATTGCTCATGTTTCTAAGGGATCCTCCTCGCATGTGTAAATTTAGCAGATGTTTGGCAGCCCACCGTTTTCCACCAGGGATATAGGGGTCATGGAAACACATTAATCAAAACTGTTAGCATGTTACGGGTGAGCAGACACTTGTATATTATTTAACTAATCATGGAAATCATTAAGAGAAATTCTACCCTATTGTGAATGTTTTGGCTGTCTTGTGCATAAACATGCCGCTGTCATAGGAATGTAAACATTACAAAGCTGGCTCAGGCCTCTAAACAACACGTGCTGTGCTGCATGCTGATTTAAGCTTGGAAATCAGTTTAATTTAAATTTCCATTTAAAGCTTTCGTGACTGCAGGGATTCATCTTCTTGGTTCTTTCGGTAAAGTCACGTAGAAGGGAAGTAATAAAATAATAAAAATAAACATAATAAAATAATTCTCACGACATTTCAGCCACAGCGTCTCCCCGACAGACCTGGTCTTCACCGGAGGACGGCTGCTTGCGTTGTGGCTGAAACGTCGTGAGAATTATTTTATTGTTTTATTTTTATTATTTTATTACTTCCCTTCTACGTGACTTTACCGAAAGAACCAAGAAGACAGTTTAATTTAATTTATATTTCCTCATGTTTTCGTTCTCATCTTATTCATCAATGCAGCAAAGTCCACTTTCACCAACGCAGTGAAGTAGGGGTCAAATAACCCCGATGACCTGCACGGCATGGTGAGAGCCTCGTTCGGCAGTCAACTGGCAGTGGACCGGCCGATCGGCAAGTTAACAATAGAATTGCAAATTCAGTGTCAGCGTGGCAGGGGGGAAATGCTCGGGCATGTGTCATCAGATCCAAAATAGCAACGGCGACCGCCACTGCAAACAGCCCCCGTAGACAACTCCGTTTTCACTTCACTTCCCCCCTCAGCAGTTGCGCCCAAACTTCCAATCGGCTAAAGTCTGGCTCGATTACAGCAGCTTTTTTTTTCATTCACTGCTTGATGAGGGCCCTCGCTAAGCCATGCAGGTCGTGAGGGTTACTTGGCCATACGTCGGTGCGCATTGGAAAAGGCGAGGAACATAGAATTTGGGCATAAGTATAGTACAACAATGGATTGCCCTCTGCTGACAATGCAACTCCACGATGCAGGACTGTACCATACTCCGCTCCCCACTTTCACCAACCCACCAGACCAGAATGGTGAAGTATGGGCAAATAACCCCGACAACCCGAACAGAATAAGGGAGGCCCTCATCCCAGCAGTGGATTGACAAAACCGATTACCAGGCAGAGAGACCACATGCTCACTGCACCTGAGAACCAGATTTCAACGCGTGCTCTCAGCAGTGCCGACCCAATGCCCTGACGTGGTATTATCTCCCTTCACCAGTGGATCTTGTCAAGATTCACTTAAAATGTCTTCGCCCGCCCCCCGCTCGGCGACCTCGCACGTACACGGTCGTGCGATCCACCAGCCAGTCCTCGTGCCGCCGGTGCAGCGTGTCCAGGTACTCCAGCCCCACGCCTCGCTCCTCCTCCCGATTCCGCACTCGCATGCGCGCCAGGCAAGCCTGCGCACAAGTCGAACATCTCGCTCAGTTCGGTCGCACCATCTGCGTGGGCAAGTGCTGCGACAGAGAAATGATGCTGCTATCCGACGACACGACCCGGGAGACGTGCAAGGTTTGGGCCAATGTTGGCACGTGGTTGGAACTGTTTGTTTTTGCACAAACGTTGGCCCAATGTTCCATGTTTACCCGGGAATATACTGGTGCCGTACGATGTGTAAGCATGCTGAACTTCTTCTTGGTTCTTTCGGTAAAGTCACGTAGAATGGAAATAATAAAATAATAAAAATAAAACATAATAAAATAATTCTCACGACGTTTCGGCCCCAACGCAAGCAGCCGTCCGGAAGACAGCTTCCCGACAGACCTGTTCTTCACCTGAGGACGGCTGCTTGCGTTGCGGCCGAAACGTCGTGAGAATTATTTTCAGACTGTCTTCTCGACAGACCTGTTCTCCACCTGAGGACGGCTGCTTGCGTTGTGGCCGAAACGTCGTGAGAATTATTTTATTATGTTTTATTTTTATTATTTTATTATTTCCATTCTACGTGACTTTACCGAAAGAACCAAGAAGAAGTTCAGCATGCTTACACATCGTACGGCACCAGTATATTCCCGGGTAAACATGGAACATTGGGCCAACGTTTGTGCAAAAACAAACAGTTCCAACCACGTGCCAACATTGGCCCAAACCTTGCACGTCTCCCGGGTCGTGTCGTCGGATAGCAGCATCATTTCTCTGTCGCAGCACTTGCCCACGCAGATGGTGCGACCGAACTTAGCGAGATGTTCGACTTGTGCGCAGGCTTGCCTGGCGCGCATGCGAGTGCGGAATCGGGAGGAGGAGCGAGGCGTGGGGCTGGAGTACCTGGACACGCTGCACCGGCGGCACGAGGACTGGCTGGTGGATCGCACGACCGTGTACGTGCGAGGTCGCCGAGCGGGGGGCGGGCGAAGACATTTTAAGTGAATCTTGACAAGATCCACTGGTGAAGGGAGATAATACCACGTCAGGGCATTGGGTCGGCACTGCTGAGAGCACGCGTTGAAATCTGGTTCTCAGGTGCAGTGAGCATGTGGTCTCTCTGCCTGGTAATCGGTTTTGTCAATCCACTGCTGGGATGAGGGCCTCCCTTATTCTGTTCGGGTTGTCGGGGTTATTTGCCCATACTTCACCATTCTGGTCTGGTGGGTTGGTGAAAGTGGGGAGCGGAGTATGGTACAGTCCTGCATCGTGGAGTTGCATTGTCAGCAGAGGGCAATCCATTGTTGTACTATACTTATGCCCAAATTCTATGTTCCTCGCCTTTTCCAATGCGCACCGACGTATGGCCAAGTAACCCTCACGACCTGCATGGCTTAGCGAGGGCCCTCATCAAGCAGTGAATGAAAAAAAAAGCTGCTGTAATCGAGCCAGACTTTAGCCGATTGGAAGTTTGGGCGCAACTGCTGAGGGGGGAAGTGAAGTGAAAACGGAGTTGTCTACGGGGGCTGTTTGCAGTGGCGGTCGCCGTTGCTATTTTGGATCTGATGACACATGCCCGAGCATTTCCCCCCTGCCACGCTGACACTGAATTTGCAATTCTATTGTTAACTTGCCGATCGGCCGGTCCACTGCCAGTTGACTGCCGAACGAGGCTCTCACCATGCCGTGCAGGTCATCGGGGTTATTTGACCCCTACTTCACTGCGTTGGTGAAAGTGGACTTTGCTGCATTGATGAATAAGATGAGAACGAAAACATGAGGAAATATAAATTAAATTAAACTGTCTTCTTGGTTCTTTCGGTAAAGTCACGTAGAAGGGAAGTAATAAAATAATAAAAATAAACATAATAAAATAATTCTCACGACATTTCAGCCACAGCGTCTCCCCGACAGACCTGGTCTTCACCGGAGGACGGCTGCTTGCGTTGTGGCTGAAACGTCGTGAGAATTATTTTATTGTTTTATTTTTATTATTTTATTACTTCCCTTCTACGTGACTTTACCGAAAGAACCAATAAGATGAATCCCTGCAGTCACGAAAGCTTTAAATCGAAACATGCTGAACTTCTTGCACGTCTGAATGTAGCCAAGCACGCCAATGGTAGGTGCGGGAAATCGGAGGTACGATATTGCAGTGTCACCATACCGCTTGATTTGGATCGTCATATCATGATTATTTTTGCTCACAATATTGTTGCTGCTCATAATGTATTACATTTTACTTCCTGACAAACGTTCTAAGCAAACAGCCATTAGCTATTTTCTGGAGTATTTTACAGGATAGTGGTGACATCACATTGTTTTTACAGTTTGTATAATTGTGTAATTATTTACTGTCTGACAGCGTTTGTATAATAATGATGATTATAAGCGATAAACTTACAAGATTAGAAGACTGATGGTTTGCATCGTATTGTATTCATCCTACTCACAAAAGGGAGAAGTTTGATTCCCGGCTTCAGCTTAAATAATTATAATGAGTCGTAGCTCAACCGATCTTTGGGCCACTGACCAGCATGGTGAAGTATGGTCAAACAACCCCATGACTGACACAGCACGGTGAGGCCTTCATCCAGAACTGTCAAATGCATATAAATTCGAATTATTATTACAATGAAAGACCCAATGTAGATCAAGATAAAGATAACATCTGATGCTGCGGGAACTTTCTGTAACGATTGCATAATGCATATTGCATACGTGTGCCTCGTGCAAATTCTCAATTCGGAATGTCAAAGTCCAAAAATGCGCACGTAACTGAAGATGATGGCCCTTACAAGGTACAAGGTGACATCGACGTTACAAAAGGTAAAAGCTGACGCAATGTCCCTCCTCCGCTCGCACGCGTATCCGACTCGCGAGCGTGTCGTGTTCGTGGAACCGCTGACCTCTGGCTCGGCGCGAAGATAAACCATTCCATCCAGCTCGACGCGCTTGTCGAACTCCGAAAGCAGCCAGCCCTGCCCAACGCAAACAACACGCGGTGGAGGCACAGCGCCCGGGGTACAGGGTTCACGTGACACGGTTTGCACAACGGCTCCCCCCCCCCCCCCCTTTCTCCCGACCTCGGGTTTTCACGACAAATAATTGACAGAACTGCACTCCGAACGAAAACCTTTGAACCTTTCGCAGCAATTTGCTGCTACGACGTCACTGGCATTGTCTCGTACTGTGCCGTCATTACGTGCTTGATTAATCGCAGGACGGCAACAAAAAAATGGGGATTCCACCTGTTCCGTTCGTTACGGGATAGGTGTTTCCCTACGCACGTGTTGGGTTTCTCCAGGTGCTCCGGTTTCCTCCCACGTGTAAACATGCATTATACGGGCTGATAACACCGTTATATACAGAGAACTGCAGAGCTTGGGCAATTATTGGCACCTGCTAAGCTCATGATGCCTTGCTGCTTGTCCGTGGATCCTCACGCCTCTGAGTCGTTCTCGCTCTCTCTCTCTCTCTCTCTTTGAGGGCGAGCGAATACTGTGCGCGTTGTAAGTTTATATTATTCATATAATAAAAACGTGTTTTTTCTCAAGAGGCTTTGACACTTGATATACGTCGTCATACCTATGTCAGAGAGGCTGGAACACAGAGAGCCCCAGGTACGAGGCATGGAACGTTGGATTGATCTATGGAATTATGGCTTAACTCTCGCACTCACGACACACCAACTGAATCGGAGTTCGACAAGCGCGTCTTTTAAAATCGGCGCAAAATGTGTGCACATTGAATTCTGCCACATTGAGGCGGATGGCGCAGATGATACCATCTCACAACAAAGAAGAAACGACATGGGATGGCAAAAACAATCAAGACGAAAAAATACGATTCTTGAAACAAATCACAACTCTAAATTGTGACTGCTGTTCACAACATCCTCATTGGGGAGGAGAGGATGGATCTTCTTCCTTTTTTATTCTTCCTCAGTGCTTTGCTCTTCGCGGCTGTGGGGCAGAGGTCGCAATCGGGTACCCGATACCCGTACCCTACCCGATATCCGGCTACCCGTACCCGGCCGTGTATGGGTACGGGTAGCTGTTTGCGACCCTGGTGCGGCCGGGTACGGGTACGGGTAGGCCGTGAGTCACTGGTGAGTCACCGTTTGTCACTCATTTCCCAACGTCTTGTCTCTTCTCACAATTCAAGTTCCTAGAATCAACCCACCCGCGCCTGCAACATGGCTTCATCCCAGAGGTCGCAATCGGGTACCCGTACCCGTACCCTACCCGATACCCGGCCGGGTACGGGTAGCCGGGTATCGGGTAGGGTACGGGTACCCGTTTGCGACCCTGGTGCGGCCGGGTACGGGTAAGGAATCAAAACCCGTTTGCGACCTCTGCTGTGGGGACACAACTGCTCTTGCTGCCTCCGTGCGTCACCGCCTGCAGGTCCTGTTCTGCTCTTATTCCCTGATCTGTATCTAGGTCGGATCACTACAAGCCCAATTAAGTGAGCTTCAACACCTTATAGCAACGTGAGTGCACTGAGTTCCCTCTCGGGGCCTCAAGATAAGCGGAGAAAGAAAAAAATGGACCTGCTTGTCGATTGCATTTATGACCTTTGACCCCGAAGAGGACTCCAGTCATCCTTGCAGCAGCAGCAGCAGCAGCGGCGGCTTTTGGCTCGCCATCGAACAAAGACGATCACCGCATCGCCCGCACTTTCAGATGCGCTTCTGCGGCCGTCTGGAACGCTCTTCTTTTAGGAAGCCAATGGAGCTATGCACTTTTCAGTCATCTAGATTGAAAACTTATTTCTTCAGAACTGCTTTTTGTGTTTAGTTTGTTGTCCTTCCCCCCGCACCTCCGGTTAGCACAGTTGGCTACGTTACGGTGCGAAAGAAGTCTAACATACATACATAATACACAGGTGCACTGCGCGCCGTACCTGCCACTCCTGGTAGACAACCCACTCCGTGTCGTTCATGCTGCCCTGCTCATGCAGGCTGGCGGCGAACACGTACCTGCCACGAGGGAGCACAGCGGCAGCTTGCAAACCGTTCCGTTTACGCGGAGCGATCGATGGCGCGTGGCGTGATGGCACGGGCATCGGCGAAAGGAAAATAAAGTTGTTGTTTTTTGAGAATGGAATGCTGTTGAACTGCAAATTGTGGAATATTTATTTTTTCGAATTCAATGCGCAGCACATTCATCAAATCTGCGCACGTGTCCTTATTCTTAAACAAGTGTGGGGGGGTGGGGGTTCTTTTTAACAAAGTTAGCCGGGGTTTGTAATGAAGTTGCACGCGTTCTGAAATATTTCCCACAATTTAACGAGTTATTATCTCAAGGAATTATTTGGTTTTGACCAAAAAAGTGTATGTTTTCAACTTGGCGTTTACTGGAAATGAAAACACTGGTTTGCGCTGGACACAAATTTGTGGCTGCATCACGGTAAACGTTGCAACAAGGAGTTAAATAATAGCATGGCGAATACAACAATTGAATGTCAAGTTTACTGAGTTAGAACAACAATAAAAATGTGAGGTTTTTCATTACAGTTCAATTTCCTAAAAATCCAAAGCCGCCTTTAAAACATTTACAGTTGGTTACGTAGAGCATGAACAAATGTACAAGCCACGCCACTTATGAAAGCTGTCAGAAAACTCCACGCTGCTCATTGTGAAGTTTTAATCTAACCTTGGGGGAACAAAGACAAAGATCCCCCTGTATAGCCTGAACAGACTGTTGGCGTAAGTGCTGAGCAACACCCGCACACACACCACTGCTGTATTGCAGCTCTCTTGGAAAACAAAAACACCAATACTGTCACTTCCAAAATGTCCAAGAAATTTCAGTTAAATTACCACCGTTTCAAAATTCTATAACTTCCATGGTATAAAATGGACCACGATGTACTCAATTGCTATGACAGAGCGCACTCCCAAAGTTGTTTTCCCGGTACGACAGGTAACCCGAGCTTGACTTCGTTCTCATGACAGCGAGTCGGACAGCAGATATGACACTTGAGGGACGGTGAAAGATGTGGAGTGGCTTTTGGATAGAAAAATCTCCCTTGGCTGTGCAACGTCGTTGCTTTCGCAGCGAATAATTCAAGTGGTCTCGTAGTTCTCGGCAGAAAGTCAATTAGTCAAAACACTCGTCAAAATGATTCCGCGGCGACTGGAAGCGTGTTCTGGACGAGCATAACAAGCGGTGTGTACGCAACTCCAAGCCCCGTCATCAACAAGCACAGAGGTCACACTGAGTAGGTGGCTTGCACGGAACCTGACTTGGAAATAAAGGACTTTTTAGAGTGTGCTCTGAAAGGTCAAAAATATAATTATACAGCCCTGCTTATACTTGCTCGTGCCAATGTCGACGGAAGGACCACCACCTATAACGAGTATTTGGCCTACTCTTCCCCACTGACAAGATGTCTCGGAAAGAGGTGGGAGCATCCACACTTTCGCCCACCGCATGCGTGAACTGCCGATCGACTAATCGTGGTGTACCCACCGCTGGGTGGGCAGAGGCATGAAGGAATTTAAAAAAAATACTTGTCCACTGCTACAACTGTAACGCTGTTTCAACTGCCATGACTGTATCTGATCACTGTAGAATATAATAAACATTGACGTGCACCATATGCAACGGTAAATCAGTTTCCGCGGCAGCTTTTTATACTTTATAAATCATGGAATTTATAAAAGGTGGAAAATTGGCTGAAACATTCTTTACAATATCATTCATTATTATTACCATGCTTTTCTTTATCCAGGAGAGCCTCACGATTGAGTCTCATGACGAGAGTCCTGGCAAGTTTTCACGGTAAGGGGGGGGGGAGATAATTGCGACGTACAATCCCAATCAAGTAATTGAAAATATTTTAAAGTAATAAATTAACCAACTCGAACACGCCGGAGGTGGCGTGCACGCGGGCACACACCTATCGCTGTAAATGGACCGCTCCAACACTTGCACTGGCTGTGCGGAGGGCGGTACGCTCAGCTGCGCGCGTATTCGGCCCATCGCTGACAGCGTCTGGAAGGTGTACGCCCAGCGCGACGCGTCCGAGTAGAGCATCTGCAGGAGGTTGCCCCCCACATCCTGCCACGGCCCAGGAGCGGGAGGTGGAGGAGGAAGAGGAGGAACCGACAAGAGACGACCAATGGGTTGAGCCAGCGGTCGGTTTCCGTACCGATTGCTGTAGACCGAGCGCTCGTAGACTGTGTGACGCTCGGGAGGGTGGCTGGCAGCGAGAGCGATTTGCAGACGGCTCAGGGTCACCCACGTCTGGAACGTATAAGCCCAGCGCTTGGGGTCGCCCAGACGCAAGCCCAGGAGGTTAGATGCCGCCCCCATTTCGGCCGGCTAGCGGGAAGGGCAGGTGAGGGCATTATAACGTTACAGAGTTTAATATTCGCTTTCTTGTTCGTACTGTTAACTCCTTCCAAATGCAACTTAAGAAATAGAGTAGGACAAACTAGACGACTTAAGGAGAGCTGAGCATGAACAAAGATTGGTTAAATGATGCACGAGCTGCAAATCCAGTTTGACCAGTTGCATCCTGCAGTGAGAGGGTGCTTCTCCGCTCCTGTGAGCGTAGGGACCAGGGTTTCTGGGAAGGGGGGGGGGGTCACGGTACCATTGATCCCGGCTGTCCGCCCACCACGTTCTGCCACTTCTCCAGAGGCTCTGGGACCACGTGCCAGCTCGGGCGTAACTTCTGCAGCACCTTCACGAGCGTCGACTTCCCGCACGCTGGAGAGAGAGAAAGAGCAGCGACGTCAAGCATCAGCCACGCCAGGCGTCGTTCACGTGTATCGCTCCCACGTGGTTTTAGGGTCTTGTGGTTGTTGGTGGTTGTTGTTGGTTGTTTGACTTGCATCCCACTGGAATTTTTGCACACAGCGTTGGTGTACGGTGTTTTTTTCTGCAATATTTTGCTGTCTTTTCTTGGATTTTCTGTTTGCACTCAGTCACATATTCACTTTAAAATGTTTTTTTTGTTCATGTTTTTTTTTGTTGCGGTTGCACCCGATTCAAGAGCCGAATGGCTCACAGGGCTATACCTAATAAATGAACTTTAACTTGAACTTGAGGGTTGTAACGCGCGTTTTTCTTTGTACGATATATGACGTATTGGCTCCTCGTGCGGAGAGCTTCATCGGAAAAAAGATTTAGCTCTATATACGTTCGCAGCACGTGGAGCGAAGAGGTCAGACATCGTGCCGAACAACTCGCGCTCCAACACGTGAACATGCGGAGGAGCTGTGTACTGTGAGAGATTCCTGAATGATAAAAAAGTGACACGTGTATAGGAGGCCGATCAATGACGTTGCCCCCGGCACACATATTGATCACACGCCACACTTGGCGCTCGGTATAAAGTTCAAAGGTGATTAACTGTTCAACCGTTTTAGACAAAGCACAGTTGCGTCGGAGAAAATACTTCGACCAAATATTACCGGATAAAGTACTCGACAACCAATGGATTGAGCGAGCATATAGTTTCCCCAAGAAAGTGATATTGCCATTGCAAGTTTAAACGTTGCCAAAACAAAGACGAATGCATTGGCTGAATGTCAGCAATTCAAATACATGACATTCAAAATAAAGCAGGGCTGCATGTTTGATGTGAATTCATTAGAACATGCCAACCGTGGGGATGTATATGCATGCATGTGTGTTATATGCATGTTGAACTGCTTTCGCACCCGTACGTAGCCAACCGCGATAATCGGACGTGCGGGATATTATGCCACATCAGCTGCACTCACAAGTGGCCATCTCCAGACGGTACACAAAATCACTTACCTATGTTGCCTTCCACCGATATCTTCTTGAAGCATCTCGGCCTCACAGAGGAGTCGGAGGTCTCCGCCATGCCCACTTCGGCCGTGCTCCAATGGAGATCTGCGAAGTCAAATCTGCATTTCGATTTAAAACTTTCGTGACTGCAGGGATTCATCTTCTTGGTTCTTTCGGTAAAGTCACGTAGAATAGAAATAATAAAATAATAAAAATAAAACATAATAATATAATTTTCACGACGTTTCGGCCACAACGCAAGCAGCCGTCCTCAGGTGGAGAACAGGTCTGTCGGAAAGACAGCGTCTGAAATTTGTGGCCGAAACGTCGTGAGAATTATTTTATTATGTTTTATTTTTATTATTTTATTATTTCCATTCTACGTGACTTTACCGAAAGAACCAAGAAGGTCAAATCTGCAGTCAACTCTCAAATTATCCCTGGTAATCTGCTTCTTTGCTCTGGATATAAACTACAAACTACTTTTTATTTTACCAGGTCAGGCCAAATGAGCTGCTATGAAGCTATTTTTCAGAAGCGACCTGGTCACAAAATGATAGCTCAACGAAGTGGCTTATCACGTGGAAATGTTTCGCAGCCAAATATTCTTAACGCACGTTTCTAAACGTGTACGTAAAAACCGGAGGGCCGGGAGAAAAATCCATGCATCCACGGGGAGAACATGCAAACTCCAAACAAACATACAGGCATCAAGGTCGGGACCGAACTTACGACCTCCTGCATACTAGGCGAGGGAGTTAACATCTCTCCACCACGGCGCCCTCAATATGAATCGAGTAACAACTATAATAATCAATGTCTTGGTTGTGAATCCAACTGCCAGTTTCAGAGGACAGCAAGTACGTATGTTGAACTTCTTTCACAGCGTTCGTAGCCAACCGCGCTAAAACGGAGGTGCGGGGGGAAGGAAAACGAGTGTGAACCACTCGCGCCCTTGAAAGATCGTCCGCAGTGAACACGGCTTCACGATTCGTTCCACCTCTTTCTTGCAGTGCGCCGAAAGTGCGTTTGGCCGATTCCCATATTTTTCCTTGCTGACATTTACAGTCAGGTGGGCACTGAGTCACTTGAGAGCCCTCAACGAGTGAGGAGCGGTGAATGACAGAACCAGTTTATGCGTAAAAATATTGAATTTTACATTCCATGGACGCAGTTAATCTGCAACCCTGTTGATCCAGTCACAGATAATCGAGTTAATTATATTTATTTATAAGCCACGGACAAACAACCATTTAAAATATGTCCCCTAATGCCTTATAACAGACTCCATAAACAAGTGCTGTTAAATTTCGATTTAAAGCTTTCGTGACTGCAGGGATTCATCTTCTTGGTTCTTTCGGCAAAGTCACGTAGAAGGGAAATAATAAAATAATAAAAAATAAAACATTAAATAATTCTCACGACGTTTCGGCCACAACGCAAGCAGCCGTCCTCAGGTGAAGAACAGGTCTGTCGGAAAGACAGCGTCATTCAGACGCTGTCTGAATGACAAGTGCTGTTACCCAACACCTACTTAAGGCCAGCATGGCAGATGATGGGGTGGTGTAGCCACTACCATACTTGACCCCCTTTGTCTCACCAGTGCTTATGATCAAATAACTCATCAGGTATTAATGTAAAGCCTCATTGACCTAGGAGAGGAACATGTCAGGCTGAGACACCAACTGCCCACTGATGGTGTGCATCACCGGAAATCTAGCCTAGATCACAGGCAATCATTGCGCTGCATAAACCACTTTGCCCCCATGCACGCTCACGTGCTGATAAAATCAGGTGCTCCTTTGGAGCGTGTCACGACAAGTGTTATAAGAGAGCACCTACTGAGGCTGACAGTGCCTTTTTTGGTGGGGCCAGGACCATGCCCTCTTGACCGATGACGTGCCCCCATTAGAAATGCTGAACACATAAGACACCCACACTCATTTTTGACCGAGTAACATTGAGATATACAATTGCCCCAAATTTCACATACCAAGCATTGATGACTTATGTATTTTCCTTAACTTAATATTCAGATTTGGTTTCTGATACCACGCTGTAAAGAGTGTCCCAGACAGTACGAGAATCATTGATACGATTTTAAGTTTTAAAAAAATGGTACAGTACAGCAATTAATTCTAGATTTGAAGCTTTCGTGACTGCAAGGATTCATACTCTAAGTTCTTTCGGTAAAGTCACGTAGGTAAAAAATTTAATTAAAATTAATAAAAATAAATTAAAAATCACGACGTTTCGGAGGCAACACAAGTCTCCGTCATCATGATGACGGAGACTTGTGGAGACTTGTGTTGCCTCCGAAACGTCGTGATTTTTATTTTATTTGTATTAATTTTAATTTCATTTTTTACCTACGTGACTTTACCGAAATAACTAAGAGTACAGTACAGCAATTCTTATTCGTAATTGTATATTTGTTATTTATTTGTTCAAATCATGTAATATCGAAGTCTCGGCTCTCCAGTTGCCTGCGTGAAAGGTGCCGCTATGTCCTTGCTCAAGCCTGGCCAGCCTGGCTAAAAAAACTCAATACAACTAAATATATGTACGACTCGTTGTTCATCAATTCATCTCCAGACTGCTCAGAGCGGGTTGGTAGAATGGGCAGGGGATTTGGACGGAAGAGGGACGCGGTTTAGATATCATTCGCCACTGATATTTGCTTGAATTTTGTTTTATTCATTTTAACTTGCACATCTGGCGCTCTAACTGTATGACAGCCACGTGTAAAAGCATTCGCGTAGTACACTGATGTGAGCCGTGGCCTGGAATCCAACTCGTATCGCCAGGTCCACGGTTCAGTGTGCGACCCCGCTGTGCCACCACTCCACCCGATTACCATCAATACGTAACATTGTTGTTTTATTCGTATATTTTTTTAAGCGTACAGTTAATTGTTCACACGAACAATAGAGGGATACCATGCTTGCGTGTTATTTTGCACTGGCAGTACATTGTATCCACGCTCTTCGACAAGGGATGATGGCCGGTGATCGAGACTAACGACAGAGTGGCAGTCAAAGGAGGGAGCAAGCCCGAGAGCTACGTCTACGGCGGAGATGGAGCGATGACATCAGCTTATGTGCAGGAGCTGGATTTATTCTTGCATTGCGTGACCGTGAGAGTTTGCAACAGCTTGAGGAGGTCTTCGGTGGCCAAATCATTGGGTGCCATGACGGCGAGAAGTTATCCACCTCACCTGGTATGTCGGGGGTCGTGGGTTCGATCCCGACCCTGACGCATTTCTATTTGGAGTTTGTATATTCTCCCCCTGGTAGGGTGGATTTTTCTCAGTGTCCTCTGGTTTGCCCTCCACATTTACAATCATGTGTTTAGAGAATTTGGCTGCTATATAGTTCTACATAACCCAGTTCGTTGAGCTATCGTTTGTGGCCAGGTCACTTCTGAAAAATAGCTGTATAGCTCAGTGGGCCTTACCTAGTAAAAATGTCGTTTTAGTTTACCATGGCTAATGAGGATGACGAGTTGATGACATTCGGTGACATCATCGTTAAAAGCTGCTAAATAGTTACCGGCGCGTTGCACAGACACTCCACGTGGCCACACAAGACAAAAGATCCCCACCGTATAGCCTTAACAGACTGTTAGAGCCAGTGCTGTAAACGAGGACCTATGCAGGCTGCCACAGCACACACACGGGAGTCCGTGTCGCCTGCACCACCTTTGTCTCACGCACCGAACCAGGAATTCAGACACAGAAGGCCCCGAGATTGGCTGAACTACTTCAATAAATAACCTCACGTTAAAGTTGTAATTACAGCATAAATCGGAACGTTCACATTAATAAATTACGCGACTTTAATCTGAACGATAACTTCAATCTCTGCTCCCACCCGGGTCACAACTCTGACCCGTGTCACGTGGCACGCTCCCGTAGCCGTCAATCACCACGGAGCGAGTCATGTGACCCGTCAGCGCACGTGCTCCCCGAATACAAAGATAAAGATCCCCCGTGTAGCCTTAGCAAGCTGTTGGGGCAAGTACTGTTAGCGAGTAGCACATATTAAGGCCGGCATGGCACACGCGGGGGTGGGTGGCCAACACCCCCCCACCCCTTCACATCCACAAGTCGTAGGGACAGGGAGGGGGGATTGGTCCTTTGCTCTGAACGTATATTAAACTTCTTTCGCACCGTACGTAGCCAACCGTGCTAATCGGAGGTGCGTGGACGGGGGGGAAAGGGCAACAAACTAAACAAAAAAGAGCAGTTCTGAAGCAATGAGTTTTCAATCGAGACGATGACTTAAAAGTTGCTTCTGAATATCGGAAGGAAGAGCGTTCCAGACGGCCGCAGAATCAGCACATCTGAAAGCTCGCTACGCTCCTTGGTGGACGTGGTTCCAGCCCATCCGTTACAATTGGTCGTGAGCGGCAATCGAACTCGGTCCGCCGGTTTCTTGGTGCAGTGCGGCGCTAACCACTGCGCCACCGCTCCTCCCCACGTGGCCACACAAAGACAAATATTCCCCCGTAAAGCATTGGCATGCTGTTGGGGACAAGTGCACGCCACGCCAAGGTGTGTGTGTGTGTGTGTATGTGTGTATGTGTGTGTATGTGTGTGTGTGTGTATGTGTGTGTGTATGTGTGTGTGTATGTGTGTGTGTGTATGTGTGTGTGTATGTGTGTGTGTATGTGTGTGTGTATGTGTGTATGTGTGTGTGTATGTGTGTGTGTATGTGTGTGTGTATGTGTGTGTGTGTGTATGTGTGTGTGTGTGTATGTGTGTGTGCGCCCGATTAGCACCGCGCTTCCGATCGGCACGGTTGGCAACGTACGGTGCGAAAAAAGTTCAACATGCGTACACACAAACACGCCCGGATTCAGTTTGTCTCTCCCAGTGTTGATGCTTTGTTTTATTACACACCGCAGCAGATACCCACTTTAAGGCTTGAATCGAACTAGGTGAGACCCATAACCGGTTGGGTTCAAAAATTCCCCGTCATTATCGTGATCGGTCGTGGAACTCTGGTCGCCGGTTTCGTGGTGCACGTGCACCGACGGCGCTACCACAGCGCCACCGCTCCCCACAACATCACAGGGCCACTCTCGCCCATGCTCTTGCTGGTAAGGGATGAATGGAGTGGATGGAGCACGCCAGCGTGACACACGCACAATGAAGCTCCCCCCACCACCACCCCATCATGGACCCTGGCGAAAGTGAAAGGGTTTAGGACAGCGTTTGTTGTTGTTGTTCGCCAGTGTTCCTTATTGCAAGGACCTCGGGCCCACTGGCAAGACACGACGTGTGTGTGAAAACACCGCCCACCACCATCATCATCATCACCGTGCTGCTCGTCAAACCCACAACAACAGTTTCAAACACGTGTCGCCCCTCCTGATACCGACGAACCCTTCTGAAAGTGAGTAAGGAACACTGCTCTCTGTGTTGACGGGCTTGTGGCCGGGTGGTTTGCTCAGCGCGACGATGTCCGACGTTTCGCACCACGCGCTGCTGGCGAGCTCGCCCAGGAACGGCAAGCAGCTGCGGAGTCGCTAACGTGCACGACGTTGGGTTGACGTTGTACCGACGTTGGGTTGACGTTGTGGACCAACGTTGTTGCGTGCTTACTGGCTCGAACCGTCGGACATTGGGGGTTGCTCCACTTACTGAAGCTCGCAAGCAATCCGCTTGGGACTTCATGCAGAACCCAAAAACACCGCGGCGCGACCCGAAAGCACATCACCTGGCACCGCTCGGTGGCGGCTGATGACTCAATGTCGACACACAGTACACGCAGCAGCAGTACACACAGCAGCAGTAGTAGCAGCAACAGCAGCAACAGCAGTACACACAGCAGTAGTACACACAGCAGTAGTAGCAGCAACAGCAACAGCAGCAGCAACAGCAGCAGCAACAGCAGCAACAGCAGTACACACAGCAGCAGTACACACAGCAGTAGTAGCAGCAACAGCAACAGCAGCAGCAACAGCAGCAGCAACAGCAACAGCAGTACACACAGCAGTAGTAGCAGCAGCAGCAACAGCAGCAGCAACAGCAGCAACAGCAACAGCAGTACACACAGCAGTAGTAGCAGCAGCAGCAACAGCAGCAGCAACAGCAACAGCAGCAACAGCAACAGCAGCAACAGCAACAGCAGTACACACAGCAGTAGTACACACAGCAGCAGTACACGCAGTAGCAGTAGCAGCAGCAGCAACAGCAGCAGCAACAGCAACAGCAGTACACACAGCAGTACACGCAGCAGCAGCAACAGCAGCAGCAACAGCAGCAACAGCAACAGCAGTACACACAGCAGTAGTAGCAGCAGCAGCAACAGCAGCAGCAACAGCAACAGCAGCAACAGCAACAGCAGCAACAGCAACAGCAGTACACACAGCAGCAATAGCAGCAGCAACAGCAGCAGCAGGAACACAGCCCCCGTTCAATTGCCCCACATGGTTGCCCAAAGCAGGCATGTTGGCCAAGGCGGCGGATGCGGTGCAAGTCTCCTAGGCGCCGTGTTTTTCCCCTTTGTTGTTGTTGCTGTTGCGTCTGTGTTGTCGCCTTACCTGCGAGGCGATGAGGTGGTGATGGTGTTGATGGTGAGGAGGAGGAGGAGGGTGATGTTGGTGTTGATGGTGAAGAGAAGGAGGAGGGTGATGGTGAGACCGGCTGCGTGTGGGAGGAGGATGATGAAGACTCGACCGGCACCCAGCATGGAGAGCTGTGGGGGTGCCGGCGTTGGGAGGGACGGAACACGCGGAACGGAGCCACCACTTCACGGAGCACGGAGCCGAATCCATTCATTCGGTCGATCACTGATTGAAGTCTCCAACTCTGATTCTCGACGTCTGTCTGTGGCCTCTCTCGATGCATGTGCTACTAAAAAGGGGCATTGGCCGAAACGTCGCCCATGAAATTTCGTTTTCATTTTAATGGCACGGTGGTATGGACGAATGTATTGAACGTGTTGCTGCTACTTGCCTTGTGGATCGTGGAGAGATGGCAGTCATCCAGCAGTGGAGTTTTTATTTGATTGCGTCTGCTCACGCATCATTTTCAAACGTAATATTACAATTAAAAAAAAACCCTTAAAAGTCCTGGACCTTGTGGTTTTGTTTCACGAATCCATTCCGCATTGCCAGGAGATCCGTTTCAGACTTCCGTGTAAAAAACTCCGCTCAGGGCGTCATGTGATGGTGATGCACATCTCAGCCTTTTGAGTAAACACGCCCGTGACATGCATGACCCATGTTTAGTCCGGATAAAATTACTCGAGCAACACAAAGACGCGAGTTTAGGGATAATAAATTAGCAGACAATCTCTCCTTCATATATCCGTCTCTGCACGTGTTGTTGTTGTTGCTGTTATTGCAAGTATTGCTTACACAACCCATCACATGCATGCCTTCCGTATAATTTTTGCAGGATTGATTCAGCACAAGCAACATTCTGCACCGGTTTCGACATACGCCCATTAAACACGAAACGTCAAAAGGCAAATGTTTCGAACCGCATACCGACGTTAGCCCAACGTTGCATGTCTGCTTGAGCAGTGGTGTCTCCATCACAAGTCAAGGCTTTCGTTTAATCAATGCTGGTGAACTTCCGAGTTGTCTCGAGGCAATGGCCCTCTCTTTACAATGCGGGTGTTTAAGTGTCACGAAATAAGTGGAGAACCAAGACCCTGCAGCCCCCCAACGACCCCGTAAAGCCACAATTTTAATTCCCACAGAGCGTAAAGTGCTGCATCATAAAGCATTGCTTTGTATTCCACTTTGCGCTTAGCTTAGGGGCCGTCCATAAATGACGTCACGCGATTTTGGACGATTTTGGACCCCCCCCCCCCCCTTCGTCACACGGCGTCACAAAAAGTCAGACCCCCCCCCCTCAAATATGACGTCACAAAGCTCTGCCCCCCCCCCCCCCAAAAAAAGAAAACATGCTCCAAATCGCTTTAAACTATTGTCATTGTAGTGCGTATTTAATGTGGCGCTGCACTCTGATGTTGTAGAAGAAAAACGTCTATTTAATTAAGTAGAACGTGTTGTCTATATTTATTTAAAGTTGCGCATTTTGATGTGACGTCACATTTCTAACCCCCCCCCCCCTCGTCACACGTCGTCACAAAAGTCTGACCCCCACCTTGGTGCGTGACGTCATTTATGGACGGCCCCTTATGTTTTAATGTATTTTTCGTGGGTCTTTTTATAACACATCTACCGACTGCCTTCGCTATTGTGGCTGTTAGTGTAGCATCATCGTCTTCAGGGGGTCATTCTTTTGATCAAAACCTCGACAGCTTCTCACACAACAGCAAATCCACTGCTGGATTAAGGTTATCCCAAGCCACGTGTATATAGTATTGGCATTTGCCGTTAACGCGTTTTCAATACATCTAACCGTTAAACTAATACATTAACTACCAATGTATGGGCTGTATGTTGAACTTCTTTCGCACCGTACGTAGCCAACCGTGCTAATCGGAGGTGCAATTGCACAGCACAAATGCATCACGTATTATCCCGAATAACATCCCACGTTGTGGTCATTTGACTACCTTTTATTTAATTTTATCTTTCGTGGGCTGTGCATGAAATTTCACTGAGAATGGTCACAAATGCACACTCCTTTCACCTGAAAACGGTCGCTTGTTGTTGCGATCGAAACGTCGTGATCTATTATTTTTGCTACCTACATGACTTTACGGGAAGAACCAAAGAGTATGGATTCCTGCAGTCACAAAAGCTTCAAATCAAGAATGCACACTCCTGTAGAGATGAGATGATTGCAATCTGGCACTGCAAATTACTGCACTGAAATCAACTTACAGGCACTCCTCTACTTACGAACGAGTTAGGTTCCAGAGGTCTGTTCGTAAGTCCAACTTTACTCCTGTCGATTCCAAGCATGTTGTACGGCATGCACACTAAACACGGAAAATGGCTTAAAAAGTATTACAATCATCCTGTAGATTATACTGATTGTTCGTGTTCTGCACATGCAGATGCCGCCACCACCGAAATCTATTGCGCGGCACTTGAACTTACGACTCTCGGTCCAAACAGGCAACTGGAAATCCGGACAGGTTTGTTCGTATCTCTGAAAGTTCGTAAGTCGACTATTCGTAAGTAGAGAAGTCCCCGTGTATGTCTTGGTGACGTTGCAGGGTAGATCGTTTGAGCTGGTATTTGGGCAGTTACCCTCGATGTATATTTCATACAAGTTCTAGTTTCTCCTGGGTTTGAGAAATTGGCAGAGTGGTCTTCTTGGTTCTTTCGGTAAAGTCACGTAGAATGGAAATAATAAAATAATAAAAATAAAACATAATAAAATAATTCTCACGACGTTTCGGCCACAAATTTCAGACGCTGTCTTTCCGACAGACCTGTTCTCCACCTGAGGACGGCTGCTTGCGTTGTGGCCGAAACGTCGTGAGAATTATTTTATTATGTTTAATTTTTATTATTTTATTATTTCCATTCTACGTGACTTTACCGAAAGAACCAATAAGATGAATCCCTGCAGTCACGAAAGCTTTAAATCGAAATTTGGCAGAGTGGTGTTTGCACACTTCATGATGAATACCGGCAGCTCGCGTTGGATTCCCGGCCGCAGCTAACATCGGTGTGCACGCGACATCTAACCCAGTCCGGGGCCTCCCATGTCATCCAACCCACAGGGGCCGGATTGACGAAGTTATGGTTAGATATCTCTCACTACTGAAATGGTCTTGAGGGGGCCAAGAGCCAGCAATGGATTGACAAAGGCCTGTAAACAGAAATTCTAGATTTGAAGTTTTCGTGACTGCAAGGATTCATATTCTTAGGTTTTTTCGGTAAAGTCACGGAGGTAAAACATTTAAATTAATGAAAGTAAAATAAAATAAAAATCACGACGTTTCGGAGGCAACACAAGCTTCCGTCTTCAGGTGGAACCGTCGCAGCACTTGATACAGCAAGCGTGCTGTGACGGTTCCACCTGAAGACGGAAGCTTGTGTTGCCTGTAAACAGTTTTGCCGATCCGATCTCACTCAGACCGACAGGCTGGTTAGGAGAGAGACAATGCCATGGATGTTAAAGCACGGTGGTTTTAGAGACTGCGTGGGAAATGGCAATCAGGGGCCATGCAATGGGTGGGTGGGATATGTTCATAAATTATCCCAACATTCCTGTCAGTTGCTGCAAAAAAACCTGTCAAGCTGGATGTTGCGAGTATTTATAGAACAATTGCATGACATGAGCTCATACCATTTGAGGCTTTGTCTGAATGAAGCAAAGTACTGTAGTGAGAATATTAAGCAATACTTTTTTGTATCCATGTGCTCTCTGCGATTGCTAGGGTTGAAGTCCGATGGAACGTGTATCTGTCGCCGACCTATGGCTTATATCGTAGTAGTGGTGTTTATAAAAAAAAAAGTGTTGCTTTGGTTGAGTGAGTGCAGAGGGAGGTAAAGGCTGGACTACCTCTCTTGGGACCCATCCGTTATTTTTCGAAAGCTACGCGCATCCGTGCTGCAACTAAAACACGCCGTTACGAAAGGCAGTAGAAAAATCACCCCATTGGAAACAAAAAAGGTGATGAACATGGAAGCTGCACCAAGCCAGAGGAACTAAGATAGACCATAAGGTGGTTTAAAATGGTGAAAATGGAGTGTGGATTGTGGAGTGGACATGGAGTGATTGCTCAGGAAGGCAGACCCGAGTGGGGGAAAATAGCAGGAAAAAGCAAATATATTATTTTAGTTCAAAGCAACCATGTAAGGAAGGTCAATCATGTACTATGAAGGACCATTTCTTGAAATGTCACAGATTATTCTCCTTTATAAGGCAGTGTTATTGACGAATGCGTTGGTTTTTTTGTTACCGATTGAAGGTGGGAGCTACGATAATTGCCGTAACTTTTCACCTCAATCCAAATGTTTAAACATGTTTCCATGCACGCAACACAGGCTCTAGAACCAAGAATTGTTTTAATTTGTTGAGCACTTTACAATGTAACAGACATCCAAATCAGAGTTCAAATGATTGCAGGCAAAAAGGCGAGAGGATAATGAAGAAAATTAGCACACCTAAAATCTCCCAAGGGATCGCCAATGCCACATATGCCAGGCACAGACATCACATTTTCAGTATTGAGATTTTTTTATTGGGAGATTCCCCCACTTATGTTGGCAAAACCACCAACACTATCATAACGTTATTTAAAATCACTGCAACATTATGGGCAATGCTGGAGGGAAATGTCATTGGGGCATCCAGAGATTAGCGCTACCACCGGCGTTTCTTTAGAAAATGTTAAATCGTAACTGGAAGTGCCACACAGATAACCACCAAACACGGCCAAATCCACAGCCACAGCGTGACAACACTCTTCACACGCACATTCCCACTTCCACACCTCATCAGTTTAGATGGCTACATAAATATATTATATAATTACATGTATATAAAACCTACATAATACAGCAGTCCGGGCTATTGTATTTGTCAAGCTAGACTTGGGAGTCAACCTGTATAGGTACAGTATTTCATAAAGGGCATTGCACAAAGATGAGTTCATGCAAAACGATTCACACTGCGTTAAGACCGTCTTAACTCTGGTGCTGTACGAACATACTTTGGCACTAGAAAACTAAAACAAAGTTTGCCTAGTACACACATTGCAGCAGTTGAGAATTTTCACGTTTAATTTCATCGTGTGGTAGAGAAAGGATTGTGATCGCCTTTCTGTATTTGTATATATGATAGGGGCATATACACAATAAGCAAATATGTATGCAAATAGTACAATATTTTTCCCCACTTTATAACTTACCAAACAGTAAGGCTTAAAACCATGAAACACGTGACAAAGGCTGTATCCAATATCTATTGTTGAGTCTCCCAGAAACTTAGGCTCCACAGAGTCTATTTCAGTAAAATGATCAAAATATCTTAGTGTTAAGTGTTGAGCCCATCACCAACAACAGGTAGTTGATCATTAAGCACGAATCAAAACATTAAGACCAGAATCCTGGTGTTCCGTGGCGAGAGTGTACGAGCAGGGAGTGCTGCTACCATGCTGGGTTTAACGTGAAACTCCATAGCAGCACAGACAACACACACAAACGTACAAGGAGAAATCAAACCTAGGAGGCATCACAACCAACTAGCTTTGCTCTCATCATGATCTCTGTATTCAAAAAAGGTCCAAAAAATGTACTAGTACAGATAACTTGTCAAGCTGTGAGCGACTGTCTTAGACACGTTTGAAGATGCTTAATATACCCTATGTTTAACACCGTTTCTTAGAATGCACTTATTTGTCAGTCTTTTTTTTATCATGTTATACACTTACCCAGGAGCTAGACAGATAATTTCTATTATATTGCAAAATAGCTGCGGATATTGTGTTCTCATTAAGGGATTAGAAAGAGGTTGGGAAGGGTAATAATGATCATATTTCTGTATTTACATTCTGAAATATCAGAATAAACATAAGCACAATCCACAGAAGTATTGGCAGTCCAATTTTGCAAACAATCGGTCATTTCCAAAGCACAAACTGTACATAAGCTCCCAAAGCAAAAAATTTACACAGCTGCTTAAGCATGTACTGTACAAAGTTCTATGCACATGTTGTATCCCTGCCCGCGCTTACACTTTGAGAGGAATCGTCAAACTAAAGTTTGTTGTGATGTGGCAATATATTTCAGTCTTCATTTAAGCGGTAACCATCTGGGTAGTTTACAGTAAAAAAAGCCTTGCATGTTTTTGCACAGTCGTAGCCAAACTGAGGCAAGCGATGCTAGTGGCTGTGTAGGTCAGTTGATGTACTGTGACATCCAACGGAAGCCTTCTCCATATCCCTGTCGCTTCAGCACGCTGCACATGAACACCTCCAGCGGGCGAGTGTTGAGGTCTTTGAGTGGGATATTACCCTGCTCACACAAACACGGGGAAGGTGGTCAATGATAAGCATCAACATACATACGACAGCGCATCGGCTCACATACACGAACGCAATCTGCGTGTATATTATGTACACAAAAACATTTTCAATAATTAATTGGGCATGTAATGATGCCGATTCATCTAGGAAATGTATTCTTATGCTCACGACTCATCCATTAAAATAGTGCATGTTAGAACAGATTTACTATTCATCTACATTATCACAAATTACATGTTAATGGTACATTTAGGTCAATAGAACAAACAAAACTACAGAAAAAAATGTTGAAGCAATAGCAACAAAACATTACATTTGACAAAATAACTTTCACAAATCCCAAAGCATGAGAAGTCATACAAATATTGGGTGGAATTTTCCAAATCTGAAAAAACACCACCAACAACAAACCAAAATGCGACACATTCCTCCGATGACAGGGATGCAAATAAATCCACACGCTTAAAGAGGCAAAGCGGCAGGGCCTGGTTGGTGCCGTACCTTTCCAGTGGTCTGGCCATAAAGGCCAAACACTTCACGCAAGCGCTCCTCGCTGATCGCTTCTGGCCGGTCGATTTTGTTTCCCAGGATGAGGACGGGGACGTTGGCGATCGTTTCATCCGTTATCAGAGCCTGCCAGAAAAGGGAAGAGAGTCGTCATGGCATATTTTATAAAAGTCCCGCACAGCCCTGTGAAGTTGACATCACTTAATGCCCAACTCTCGAGTAAAATCCGCACTGTGGCACACATGCCATGAATGAATAACCACTGTGCACACAATTGGCCAGCAAGGCTGGTGAGCTCAAGTTCAACGTTATTGGTGAACCTTTAAGGTAAACCAAAACAAAATAAAATGTCGAAACTGGTATCGCTGTATATAAATAATTTTTAAACTCATTAATAACCAGCCATTTGACTGAATGCAATGATTATTCTATTTTTGCTTGTGCACCACTGCCAACGGCAGTCCCTTCATTTCTTATTCTATTTCAACACAAACTTTATATTGTTGTCAAGGCAGTGGCAAACGCAGGCGTGGGCCTTACATCTAACTCTTTCTTGGCTTCTGTGAGTCTCTCATGGTCTGTGCAATCCACAAGAAAGACCACCCCATCGATCGCAGGTAGGTAGTTTTTCCAAATCCTGCGTGCTGAAATCCACAAGCAAAAGACAATACATGTATCAGTTCACGTAAAATAAGTTAATTCCAGTGTGGTAAAAAGCTGATGTACTTATGGAAGATAACTTCTGAGAATGCCAGTGTGTTTACCTTGTGCGTGGCCACCCAAGTCAAAGGTGGTAAAGGTCATGCCAGCCATGGTCAACTCTTCTGAAGCTGAAGAGAGATCATAAGCATGTTTACATACAGCTTGTTATTACACACTTCAGTACAAGCACAAATTATAGAGAGAAGATAGACATATACATTTTTCAAATCAGTATGGTGAGTTTGAATAACTTCCTTTTAATAATTTTCACGTTTAAAATGTTACCAGTACAATTACTCTTAATAAGAGCCTACTCATTACCATGCTGATTTAAATATGAGAAATGCTCTTGATCAAAAATTAATTTATTTAAGTATTATTTGATCATGTTCACGCTACAGTAATGCTGAGAAGCACCAAGTCCAGCACATTCAAATAAAAAATATATGAATATATATTTTTGATCGAAGACATTTTTGTTTGACATGCAATCAATGTCCACTAAAATTAAACTAATTATACGTCAATTTATAACTTCGAATTTTTTTTTTATTTAACAATCTTATAAGATAAAAAATGTTTAAACCCTCGAGCATGAAGTGCAATCTCCAATTACAAACCAACCTCTACCCTATCTCAGTGCTGTGAAACAGGGCCATTTGCCCAAAATGTCAGCCGGTATTAAAGAGATGATGACCACTCTTTATTACGTCACTTGTAAAATCCAGGAAAGCTTCGCTTTGTCTCTCTTTCTCAGGGGGCGGTTGAGCGTTTTTAAAGAAATAACCATGTTCTGTTTGTGAAGCTCACTTGGGTGCAGGGTAGGAACTGGCTGGCCCATTCGATCATCCTTGAGCATGCAAAGCAGCGTTGTCTTGCCAGCATTATCCAACCCAAGGAACACCAGCTTCCCAGACTTCTTATACAGGCCTAGAAGACATTCATTTGTAAACCTTCGATTAGCATTTTACTTTAACAATGTATCGCTAACCTTTGTTTTCAATCAAGGATCACAGTTGGTTATGTAGGGTAAAATATTATGAATGTTCGGAATATGCTTAGGGTTCATCTGCTGTGGAATCCTGACCAATCTCAACCAAGCTTGGTAAAATACAATTATTTTCGGAATACCAAGAGTATCACTTTACACAGCCAAGTATAATGCACTGAAAACCAAGAATACCATTTCACATACAGACAACTATGCGGAAGTTAACTCTATATATAATATAATTCTTTTTTTGTCCAGGAAAGATACATAATCATAGAACTATTTTTCAGGAGGGTCCAGCATTGGTAAGATGTTTTCAGCCAATTTATGAGTCTTTATACGTGTGAGAGGACTCTGGAGTACCCGGAAAAAAGCCCATGCGTCCATACAGATGAAAACCTATGAAGATTGGGCAACTTGCTGTACTGCCTTCTAGCGAGGCAGGGTATGTATGTTGAACTTCTTTCGCAACGTACGTAGCCAACAGGGCTAATCGGAGGAGAGGAGCGGGGGAATGACAACAAACTAAACACTAAAATCTGTTCTAAAAAATTAGTTTTCAAGGGTATGGCACTTAGACGCCCACGGGAAGGGCGTTTCACAACATGTGTGATCCACTAACCCTCGCGTGCGCCACCACCAATGACAAAATTAAATCAATGGGAAATACAAAGACAGTCATAAAGATGAAACCATGGATATGAAAAAAACATAAGCAGGTTACAGACATGACTAAAACTGTTAAAAAGTCGGCTTTGGCAGAACATATAGCCAGAAGGGATAATGATTGATGAACAAGAATAATTATGAAGTGGCACCAATTAACATCCAAAAGAACATCCAAGGAGTAGATGGAGCAATGAAATCAGCTCGTGTGCAGGTGTGAAGTGGACTTTACATCAAAGAATTGTGAGGAATTACAGCAGCTTGGGGAGGGCTTCATCCAGAAGTGGATTGACCGTGGCTGCTCATAATGCATAAACTTTTTTTTTCTACAACTTTGTGTACATTGTGACCCCTTGCCCCGTTTGTCAATACTCACCCAGGAACTGCAGCATGCTGCTGAACCCTTTATAGATCCACGAAAAAAAGAAGGACATCTCTGATAGGTAGCGGGGGAAACTGCAAAGGCACTGAGTTCTACGAAACAAAAACAAAACAAGAGCAACATTTACTCGTATGAACAGATCTTTCTCAAAAGCCAGCCAGCACTTGTGCCCTAGGGACACGAACGTGTGTGACGAGTGTACAATAAGCGAGAACATTTGAACTTTGGGTACACGTCACTAACAGCACTTGCCCTGATAGTATATCTGCTGACAATCTTTGCCACCGTGTAGGGAAGCGGTGTAGTTGTGGTTCACAGACTTTGCTGAAATCACAGCCACCCCAATTCAATTCCTGATTATGAAGCTTAACAAAAGGTGTGCATGTATAGCCATGTTGTCAAACCACTGCTAGATGAGCACCTCCCCACACAGTGTGGGTCGTGGGTGTTATGTCACCATAATTCACCAGGCTTGTCAATGCGGGTTGGTAAATGCGTGGAGCATAGATATGAGGATATGTTAGTGTGGTGCTCACCGATTTAAGCACTGTGGTAGCAATATCAAAACTTGGTCTGGGCCTTCCCTAGGGCGACATGAGCTTCACTAGGTCGCCTTGGCCCAAAACGAATACTTGACAAGCTGTGGGACACAAACATCCGCATCGCAGAGATGAAACAGTCAAGACTGAGTGGCGCTACCCACACCCGGCACCTGCCACGTGAGACACACACCGGTATTTCTCAATAGGTGCTCGTCAACACGACAGCGTGTGCGAGAGGCTGTCTCAGTATGCACGAGGGTGCCCAAACCCAGCACCGCTGCTGTACGCAGCGTTATTAAAATAACGCGATCCACTTTCTATGGCACGAACGCCTGCATGACAACGCGCTACAAATAGCACAAACAGGGTGTCGTGTGTCGTGACGTGCGCACGAATCTGACTTAAAGACGTTACCCAAGAAACAAAAAAACACTTGTTATATTGCGATTAAAGCTTTCGTGACTGCAGGGATTCATATGCTTGGTTCTTTCGGTAAATTTACGTAGAAGGGAAATAATAAAAAATAAAACAATAACATTCTCACGACGTTTCGATTGCAACACAATCATCATAATCAGGTGTGAAAACAGCAAATTTTCTTGCTTTTTAAAATTTATTTTTATTATTGTATTTTTTCCCTTCTACGTGACTTTACCGAAAGAACCAAGAATACTTGTTATATTGTAAATATATGACCTGGACCGTGTGCTGGGCAGTGAGAAACTACTTTTTGGCTTCGTTAATAAGACAAAAATTTTAAATTCAGTCAGGGGGTGTTGCCAGAGCGTTCCAGGAGTGCGACTGCATTGGTGTCCATAAACTTAACAGTGATCTTAAAATATTGTCTCAGTGCACTAATTGAAATCGTGTCTCACCAACAAATGTATGTTTTGGGTTACAACCTATTTCGTTACTTAAAAATGATATAGAGGGACCAACCACAAGTCGCGCTCAAACTAAAGAGGTCAGTGTTCAAAAACTCCACATTCATCTGATAGGCGTGAATACATACACACAGGATGGGAGCATTATTAATGTTACAATGTAACGTCCTATCCACCTTCCATCGTACAAGTGTCCCTTACACATCCCACAGGAATGTGGCGATTCCACATTCCAATGTAGTAATTCTATATCGAGTACATCTCTAACACAACAACAACACATTTTCCGAGGAATTTACTGGAAACGAAAGCGTTCACCGACCAGTAAGACAGCGATTGTACCAACAATCGAAACGTCGTGATTTATGATTTTATTTCTATTATTATATTTGTTATTTTCCTTTTAACTACGTGACTTTACCTAAAACAACCTCGGAGTTCTAAAGACGAAGTCCCCACACACTTCTCAAATCGGGAGCTTGGTAACGCGACGTGGGATTAACGATTTGCGGCGTTAAGCTTACCTAGCGACGGCGTGAAACTTGTGTGTCTACTTGGGATAGGCTACGGAAGTGAAGATGCGGAGACGGTGGATAAGAACTACAGTAACATTATATAACAAAAGCACCCATTCTCTCAGGGCGTGAAATGCGTAATAATCGGTGGCGCGGCTGGACACGACGCGACACGCACCCAGATTGAGTCTCACTCCCGCGGGGTCAATCTCACGTCTCGAGGTCTCTCACTCCTTGCGAATAAACTCACGAAATGAATGCCTCGCCCCTCCTTGAATGCCCCTCGAAATCTCAGGCGACGAGACGAGAGATCAACCTTGCGGCGGCGGCCGTCTCGCCACCTCCTCGGACATCAATCTCGGGCCACGATTTGAACCCGCCTCGATCGCCTTAAACGCCCGCGAGTTTCACTCACGCCTTTGTTCATGACGTGTACCACTTTAATGACGATAAGAAGTTATATCATTAATTATTATTTTCAATAAAAAAAACTCTTACTTTTTCTCCCTTCCCGGGTCACCCACCCCGAACCCCTTGCGGCCTAGGCTCCCCTACCCAGCGACCCTCGAGGTCGGCGGCAGCGCATCTATCCGAGGACCGCCCAAGGCCCGCCCCCCCCCCCCCCGTCATTCCCCGCCTACCGGTCTCGACGCCACGTACCTCGGGGGGAGAGAGGCGGGTGGTGGTGGTGTGACGACGACTACGACGACAACGCGCTGCGGCTCAGGAAGACATGCGAGAGGGTTGGTGGTGGTAAAGGGGGTGGTGGTAGGGGGCGGTGGTGGTGGTAGGGGGTGGTGGTGGTAGGGGGTGGTGGTGGTAGGGGGGTGGTGGTGGTGGTAGGGGGTGGTGGTGGTGGTTGTTGGTGATGGTGGTGGTAGGGGGGTGGTAGTGGTTGTAGGGTGGTGGTTGTAGGGTGGTGGTGGTGGTAGTAGGGTGGTTGTAGTGTGGTGGTGGTAGTGGTGCTGGTGGTTGTAGGTGGCTGTGATGGTGGTGAGCCTGCGAGTGAGAGACGCAGCCGGGCCGGGGATGGAGGCGGGCGGGCGGGCGGACGGTGACGACGACGATTCGTGAGTGAAGTTCACGCGGAGACGACGAAGATGACGACGACGGGGGACGTGGTGGGGGGGGGGGACACGAGCAGCAGCAGCAGCAGCACCCTCCTGACGAGGTCGCACCGCAGTGACGTTACGAGAGGAGGCGGGGGGGGGTAGCAGGAGGGGGGTAGCGGGGGGGGGTGGTACGGGGGATGAGGGGGGAGGGGCCTCATCCCCCCGCCCCCCGCCGCCGGCTTCTTGGGTTTCAAACACGGGGCGGGGCGCGCGCGCTGTGTGCGTGGATCGATTCTTTTAGCGTGGATCGACTCGATTTAAACACGCGCGATTCAGAGTATCGATTCTTACTCGATTCCGAAATGAAAGATGTTGGACCACGTGAATTGTTTTTTTTAATATCAAAGGGTTTTTTTGCAACTCGATTCTCAAATTCTTTGGATTCTCAGGTTGAGGGATGCAACGTTAAATATAAGCTAAGCGCTGGGGGGGTGGGTGTTTTTAAAATAAGTAGACTAGCATTTATTTTTATTTGTAACCATTCGCCTTTGACGATGTGCTGTGGACTACCTCGCCTGGTGTACAGGAGGTCGTGGGTTTCATCCTGACCCTGACGCCTGCTGTGGATTTGGAGTTTGCGTGTCTCTCATCATCACGGTGGCTAGGAGATGTTAACTACCTCGCCTGGTGTACAGGAGGTTACACCAGCCCACAGGGGATTATTGTGTCCGTCGTGCAGGGAGGGGCTGGGTGGGGAGGGAGGGGCTGGGTGGGGAGGGGCTGGGTGGGGAGGGGCTGGGTGGGGGTGGGAGGGGTGGGGCTGGGTGGGGAGGGGCTGGTCACCCCGTGGTGCCCTTATAAAACTCAACGTTTAACCTACTCACGCCGGCTTGTGCCCGCCCTCACAGTCGGGCATATTTGCGGAATACACCACGCCGCCGTTGACCCTGGCCATTGACCGAGCAACCCAACGTTCCTACCAGCTCCCTCCGCAGGAATGTGTTATTATCTGGGTCTTTCGGTAAAGTCACGTAGATAGGTTCAAAGAAAATAACAAAAACTACGTTTCGATCGCAACACAAGCGGTCGTCATCAGGTTGCGATCGAAACGTCGTAGTTATTTTCTTTGAACATATCTACGTGACTTTACTGAAAGACCCAAAGAATATGAATTGCTGCAGTCACGAAAGCTTTGAAGTCAAGATAGACAATTACTCAGGAAAGACTACAGATGAGACAGGGACAAACAAACTAGACACTTGTAGACATGACACGGTACAGACGAGACACAATACACAGACACATTACAGACCAAGCAGTACAAGGGAGAATTGAGACGACAGGGAGTTCTAAACAAGAGAGTACGAAACACATTCCTGCGGAGGGAGCTGGTAGGAACGTTGGGTTGCTCGGTCAATGGCCAGGGTCAACGGCGGCGTGGTGTATTCCGCAAATATGCCCGACTGTGAGGGCGGGCACAAGCCGGCGTGAGTAGGTTAAACGTTGAGTTTTATAAGGGCACCACGGGGTGACCAGCCCCTCTCCACCCAGCCCCACCCCTCCCACCCCCCACCCAGCCCTCCCCTCCCAGCCCCACCCTCCCCACCCAGCCCCACCCAGCCCCGCCCCTCCCACCCAGCCCCTCCCCACCCTCCCCTCTCCACCCAGTCCCACCCCTCCCATTTTTGGATGCACGACGGACGGACGGACACAATAATCCCGCGGGGGCTGGTGGAACCAGGTGGTTCCTACCAGTAGAAGAGTTTACATATGAGGTAGGCCTCGGCAAGGTAAGGTAATTGTACCCTTTTTACCGGGTAAAAGGGTAAAGGTAAAGATGTCGACGTGCCAAGGGGTAAGGGTAAAGGGTAGGGTAAAAGGTAGGCTCGTTGTTTTTTACCTTTTACCTTACCTGCTAAAGGGTAAAAGGTAGGGTAGAGTGATTGGATTGTGGTAAGGTAAAAGGTAGGGTAAAGGTAGGCTCGTTTTTACATTTTTACCTTACCTTGCCGAGGCCTAATATGAGGGTAGTAGACAATACTGATGAGAGATACAAACGAGACAAAACAGTACGGACAACATTGAACATTCAGAATAAGACCGTACAGGGGAAGACGCAGTGTAAGACAAGACGTGACGACTGATGATACAAGTACTGATGAGTACTCAACTGATGAGACAGACCATACACATGAGAGCAAAGAATCACTTGTTGAATTTTGATTCGTATTATAACTTCACTATCACAGAGTATTACATTTTTACATGCGCAATGAGGTCATTGTGCAAAACAAAACAACTTCGTAAAAGGACACTAGAGCAGACGCGGGTCTTTTACAACACCATAAAATAACAGTTGTATCAGCCAAAGGACCCTGTTGACTAATATTTCACAGCAATACAGTATCCAGTACTTCATTTCCGCAACCCTTGGGAGGTTGGGAGAGGTTTGGGGTGTTGTGAGTCATGCATTCCCCATTTCAGGTGGGTGGGTACCTTCAATCGCCAGTGATTGGTGTGAAATGTTGGCATAAGTTCCACGTACATCTTCACCTCAATGGTATTTGGAGCCTAAGATATGGCCCTCGGTCATGTGCAACTCAGAAAATCAGTTGGTGTCTAGAAACTAAATGTGTGGGTGAATAACAAAAACGTGAATGTTATGGCTTGGGAGGCCTTCCAGGATCGGATACAGCAGTGGCTTAGCTATCGAGTGTGCAGGCGGTGCAACTGCACTGGAGTCCAAGGGCAGGTAGCAATATGTGATGAGGACATTGGAGAGGTGGGCCAATGCCAACCACGCTATGCCACTTGGATTAGGAAATGGCTGGGTATCATGATAAGCTTTTCACAGGCAAATTGGACCGGGTTGAACTTTATTTTTTTCATCAGCACTGCGTCACCTGCTGGATTGCCTACTGTTCATACACTAATTCCACGTAAATAAAATTGTATTGTTTTATTATTATTTTTTGTTATAGTCCTGAAATCTATGCGCTTTCGGGACCAATGTTTAACAGCAACATTTAAGCAGGTGAACTCTGGACTGGTTTTAAGGTTTTGAGTCTTCTTTTCCTTTAGTGACAGCACAATACATTTTAACACCAAATAGGCAAATACACTTTCTGCCCAAAGTAGGTGCCGTTGAATCGTAGAAAACAATAAAACGTTTATAGCAAATGTAAAAAAAAATCATTCTTTGAAATAGTTTTCCTATTCAAAGGTATAAAGTCTTGAGATTTTTTTTCAATAGATGCATATAGGATAAAGTGAATGAGAAGTTGTCATTTTTTTAAATTCTGGAAATCCAGAGGTAAGCAAAGAGCCATCTGCAGTGCTGGGACCGTTTAATGGAGTACAGCAGCACAATAAAATTAGTCTTGGTGGATTGTGAGCAATATAAAAATAAACAAACTAGGGTCTGTTTCACTACCAAACAATAAACTATTAAAATCCACAGAAAATCCTCTATTTATTGTGGTCGCTACACGTACTGTTAAATTGTTACGGTGTGGTGGTGGGTGGCGCTCTGGGCTGTTGCTACCAGGCTCTGTGCTTGTGGATGCCACTCTTCTGATAGAGAATAATCTGCTTTTGGTCCTTGTGCTACACTAGGGGTCTCACAACTCTACACGATACAGCCTTGAGCCTCCACTTTGCACGACGCAAACCTATGATGTTTTACATCTCCCTTGAGGAGTGCGCCTTGGCTTTCAGGAAATAGGACTTGCTCAGCATGTGTAACTGTATACATCAGTGGTGTTGATTTACAAGACCCACCACTTGTTGATGTGACTCGGTGAAGCTGAAACTTGCAGCAAGGCTCCTGCCCTGACACTCAGATAACTCAAGAACCATCGGATTATGAGAACAAATCTTGCTCACTTAATCAAGTCACAGGTAGTTACAGTTTATACTCTATAATAACCAAGTAAAACAAACTACAAGAACGTGTCAATAAAATGCAGAATGAAGGCCTTATGCCATCTCAGACAGTGGAATGTTTTTGAAATCCTTTATATTAAGTTCGCTTGCTTGCTTGCGACCGTGCAAATCTTTCGGTCGTTTTTTAACCCACTTCCCGTGATCCAATCGAGCTGACATTTTGCACAGACTCGTTGTGCGAGACAATTAATGTTCGTGAAAAATGTTTTCAAAAATTTTACACTGTTTAGGGAAAACAAATTAAATATTTAATTACCAATTGCTTAATACTGGCAGACAATCATCTGACCCATAGGTGGCAGCCATCTCAAGCCAGAGGACGAGAGGACTCTAGCCGCCACGCATATAAAGGATTTATAGTGAAAAACGTTCTTTTTACGGGTTATACTTATTCCATACCTCAGTGCGCTGATCATTGTGGTTTGGCGAAGGTAAGATATCACTGGCCACCAATGTTAGCCGTGGCCAGGTATTAAACTCAGGTCGCCAGGTTCATAGGACAATTTCCAAACCACTGTTCCCCAGCTCTACCCCAAATCATGCTCATGGAAAATGCTACCAGTAGAAAGCCAATGTGTTAATACATTGCAATACTGTACTTAATTACTATAATCACTCACCAAGTTCTAAATATAGCTATATATTTTGAAAGGACAACCCCAGGATTCAAATCCATGCACTTTTGTTAATGAGCTTGATTTTCTAACACCATGCCTGGGACTACATAATTATACATTTTATTTTCATTGATACTTTTCAGTATGTTAGGATTTGTCTCGTGTGGTCTCCTGCTACTGTACAGTATATTGGCAAAATACCAACACCTCCACTTAATATGAAACTCAATACAACTTAAAATAAATAATGTGTGAAGACCAAACTTACAAAATAACATTTGAAATGCAAAGAAAGTTTCCCATTTTTTAAAAAGTGTGCATTATATAATATACAGTAATTAGCATGGTAGAGCGGTGGCTATTGCATTGCACTACGAACCCAGCCATGTGGGTTCAATCCGTGTCACTGCTTACAGCCTTACACCAACCAGTCTTGTCCCCCCCCCACTTCACTAACCTGTACATTACGAACCAACGACAAGTAAAACAACCCCCAGCAGGGGACTGACGGTGGTGTACATTATCTTAAACTAGCCACATCTTAAAATAAAAAGTACAGCTACATATTCTTGGTTCTTTCGGTAAAGTCACGTAAAAGGGAAATAATAAAATAATAAAATTATAAAACAATACAATTCTCACGACGTTTCGACTGCAACACAAGCAATGCTGTGGATTTAACGTTTCGACTGCAACACAAGCAATGCTGTGGATTTCACACCTGATGATGATTGCTTGTGTTGCAGTCGAAACGTCGTGAACGTTTTATTGTTTTATATTTTATTATTTCCCTTCTACGGGACTTTACCAAAAGAACCAAGAATATAAATCTCTGCAGTCACGAAAGCTTTAAATCAAAAAGTACAGCTACAATTAGAACAAGAGGCATGCCAAAAGTCCATATCTTTATTAAATCAAATAATAAAAAACAAAAGGGAACACGACACAGACCCTTTTTTGGAAAATCGCGGAAAAAGGACCCCTCCTCCAAGCTGCGACAGCGCCAGCCGTGGAATTGGTGCAATTTTTTGTTATTTACACGAGCCACAAGATTTGTTTTATTTCTTTCAAAAGCAGTTTCACACAAACAGAAGTTAAAGTTGGATATTTCCCTTGATGCATACAAAATGTACAAGTTGTGAACCAATTATCTCAAGCGATAGTTAGCCGGACGACAATTTAGAACATTTAAAAAAACGATGCAGTGTCAAAACTTTTGATACTTTTTTTTGAATTCTCCATAAAGAGAAATGTTAATGACAACGATTTTCAGAGAAAAGTCCGTAATTTCATATGCAATTCATATTAAATAGTATATAGTTCTGTAGATATGCTAAACAGACAATATTTGTAATAAAATCCTACAAGGGTTGCAGCTGACATTGCACAATAGTGATGCATAATAATTTTGCTCAAGTTAAGTTTTAGTAAAAACAGACTGGAACGTAATTTTCTACAACGGAAGTGATGTCAAAATTTCGTACGCAACAGAACAACATCTGGAAGTTATTCAAGCAAACACGTATTTTTTTTTTCATTTTTAGTCTGTCAGCGTTTTTTTTGTCGTTTTAACGAATCAAAAACATCCAAGGACAAAGGACGTTAAGAATACAAAGTACACGTAAGATCACGTTTCAGAAAATAAGCATCTGTCGGAAGCAAACAAAACAATTCCAGTCCTGAATTTTTTTCACGCCATATTGCTTCCCTTGGGACCTTAATGCATTTTGGTCACTTCAGTGGTCATGGCGAATCAGAACAAAAAGACAATTTTATTTTGGATCTTGCAATGTAAATATCTGGCTTTAAAAAAGACAACATCTCGGCAGTACTACAATATAGTTCAAAAAAGTAGATAAAAACAATAATGTGCACTTACTTTTCAAAAATAAGTTAATGGCACATCCTCGTGTATTTGTTCAACTGACATTTAATCACTTAATTACACCTGTTGATGAAAGGTAAAAAAAAATGTAATAACCAAAAGATGTTAATCCACTCAACAATGGCGAACAAGGCACTTGCATGCATGTTATCATCATCATCATCACACAATGGCAAGATCAGTTCCCAAGATACAGGACTGAAACACTGTGCTCATCACTCTAAATGTAAACCCAAATCGCCCCCTCCGGACGATATGTTTCTCAAGTACACACGAGGGCAGCCACACTTAAGGCTTTTTTTCTTACAAACAGCCGGATTTCATTTAGAGACTAATGGTGGCGGCGTGATCAATGAATAAGTAATTCTTATGGAGGTGGTGATGAGTTGACAAGATGGGGGCGCCAATGTTGTCTTGGAAAAACAGCAACCTGATAAGAGGGGACATCAGCTCATCCAAATTTCACTGATGATACATTCACAGATAATTAACATTGGATACAAAGCACATGTTTTCTCAATAATCGCACTGTTAAATATGCTTTATCTCATAGAGATACTGATTTTGCTCTTTGGAAACCAGTTGTTTTGTATGATTACCACAGGTGCCAATTCATCTTATGGTGTTAGGAAAACACATTTTGATGCACCACTTGTATTTGACAATGAATGTTGCTAATGTTCGACTATCTTCTTGGTTCTTTCGGTAAAGTCACGTAGAAGGGAAGAAATAAAATAAAAAATAATGAAATAATTATTATATTATATAAAATAAAACATAATAAAATAATTTTATATTATATTATTTTATTATGTTTTATTTTTATTATTTTATTACTTCCCTTCTACGTGACTTTACCGAAAAAACCAAGAAGATGAATCCCTGCAGTCACGAAAGCTTTAAATCGAAATTTTATGTTCGACCAGTGCCTACTAATACAAGAATAAAAGGTAAATATAAAGGTGCAGCCCTGCAATTGTTTCCTTTACGGCACTGCTTGCGGGAAGGGGCCTCCACGAGAGAAAGTTCTAGAGAGCCCTTCCTGGAGTGTGTATTTGGCCTCCTCTCGCAGGCCAGACATCTTGGAAGAGGTGGGATAGCCACACTTTGCTCCACCACACATAACCTCTTCTTGGTTCTTTCGGTAAAGTCACGTAGAATGGAAATAATAAAATAATAAAAATAAACCAATAAAATAATTCTCACGACGTTTCGGCCACAATGCAAGCAGCCGTCCTCAGGTGAAGACCGGGTCTGTCGGGGAGACGCTGTGTGAAAATCCCAAGCTTAACTGAGACGCTGTCTCCTTGACAGACCTGGTCTTCACCTGAGGACGGCTGCTTGCTTTGTGGCCGAAACGTCATGAGAATTGTTTTATGTTTTATTTTAATTGTTTTATTATTTCCATTCTACGTGACTTTACAGAAAGAACCAAGAAGATGAATCCCTGCAGTCACGAAAGCTTTAAATCATACGAAACCTGTCGATCGACCAACTGTGGCGTTCTCGTTTATATTTCTGGGTGGACAGAGGTGGGGGAGATTAACAAAAAAAACATTCCGCATTGTTTAAATTTTCCCAATTAAAAAAATATTCCTAAACTTAATCCACCGATGCGATAGTGCACATCTAGAAAATATTTTCTCGGCCAGACTCGTGTACAGTACAACATCACATATCCGCCCTGACTAAATAATAACCCACATCCAGTGCAGTATTTGTGTGCGTGGGTGTAACAGTCATTTTCTATAGATGTTCACAATTCCGATATTTTAACGCACAGTGATGTGTAATTAATCTCGAGCACATTTGCTTGCTACTATAGTACAGTGACGCATGTCCGCGTGCTTAAAGCAGTTTGCGCGTAATTTTCTTCAGTAACATAGTTGTGCATTGTGTAACTGACTTTTCCTATAGATGCTGTTCATATATCCAAGCATTTTACAGATCTGCCCATACTCTCAGTCCCAAGCGAGTCGGATATGTGAAGCTGTACCGTACAGTTAAGCTTGGGATTTTCACACAGTTATCCATAAAAGCCATTGAGCTACTTGCTGTGTAAAACGGGTGGTTAAAATATGACATTCTGTTTGTGTAAAAACAAAAGCCAATATTTCTAATTACGAATGAAAACATTTACACAAATATTCAGAACAAAATATGTCAGATGAGTACAATGAACATACTGCATGGTCCCTGAGGACCGGTTTGAAATAATGCCTTTGGCAAAACTATTTTTCGCTCGCACAGAGGTTCATGGGAGACATTCCCATCCAGTTGCATGGCGTAAGAAAAAAAAAACATTCCATTTTGGGTTAAAAAGCAGCACTCTTTTGGGAATGTTGTACTTTTTAGGTCCAAAATCAGGCACGATGGCAAGTTGGCCCAATATGTTTACATTTCTCCTGTAATCTGCCTTTACAGTTGTGGTATATTTCCTACATTGGCAGCTAGCGTTTAATCATATTTTTGCCCATTTTATTGATGACGTTTTAATTATATTGCTGCATATTTCAATTCAAGTACAATACTAGCTTACATACACGTATACAGTATATTATATATTTTTTCAGTGGCACATTAAGGCTCCTTTCCAAAGGAATAAAAGAAGACGAACCTACATCACGTCCTAATGCAGTACTGTGAACAGCCAGGCAAGCTGTTCTTTGTTCTGAAGCTGAGCTCATGTGCTGCACGGTGGATAGGCCTATTGATGGACATAGATAGGCTACGATGACACAAGAGGACGTGCCCTCATTAGTCTGGGCACAGCCATCGCGACACACCTGCCTTAATTTTTCAACAATGTCCATCTTGACAGCTGGCACCGAGTCACCCAGGTGAGAATTGGGTTTTCTGGCGATGGTCACAGACGTGGACTTTAAAATGAGAGTGGGTGACGGAACTCAATGGTGTGTTAAGTGGGGTGAGGGAGGACCGTGCCACCTTTGACAAAGCGTACGGAGTAACGGAGGCTATGAGAGGTACTGCCGTCTCGCGACGACTCAGCTGAAGAGATTTCCGTAGTCGGGCAACTTCCCCTGCGGCTGCCCGCATGGTGTTTTCAATATCTCCCCGCCGATCACCGTGACTGGCTCCACCTGAGCAGCAAAATGACACAAATGCTCTGTGACTCACTGAGTTCATGACTACAAATTGCATTCATCAAATGTCGACGTTTTGAAAATGTGCACCAACAGTTTACATTGATTCACAACATGCCAATTCCACTGGCAGGATTGTGTTCTTGACATCGGGCGTTGCTATGCTCCTTTAGGACCCACTCATTTGCCACACATAACAAGAGTAGGGCCTTTGGATTTGGAATATAAATCGAATAAACGTGCACGAATGTGTATTAACGTGCGTAAAATGCATGTCCGGCAAGTAAAATAGTCACTTGCGATCCAAACCACGCAAAATTTAATCAATAAAAATGTGCTTGCTAATTTGTGGCCACGTGTTTGGCGCAGGCATTTCATTGTTCATCGTTTCACACGAACACATTATCGATGCACATTCACAAAGGAAGAGGTTTAGTCTGAAGTCATATACAGCCTCCCCCTCCCACATAACACCCAGACAGAAACCAATAGATTCAATCGCCAAAAGAACTGCACGAACGCAGACAGCCCGCTATGCAATCGGCTCACCTTGTGGAAGTTGACCAACTCGGGCAGGGAGGCGTGCTTGATCTGGTCGACGCCGAAGAAGCTGTAGGTGTCACCCGCCGCGTCCACCAGGAAGTGCTTGGTGGAGCGCGCCATGCGGTAGGAGAGCGCGTAGCCCCAGACGCGCTCGCTCACACGCAGCAGGAACGTACCCTCCGCCGTTCCCGACAGCAGCTCCTCCGCATCCTCACGCGAGATGAGGCCTGCGAATCACCCAGCATATGCAGCAGCCACAGAGGATCATCATCACCCATCATGTGCAGCAGCTAGAGGGGGATAATCATCACCCAGAATGTGCAGCAGCCACAGAGGGGGGCATCATAATCATCATTGCTCAGCATGTGCAGCCACAGAGGGGGATCATAGGCAGCAGCAGCAGCAGCCATGACCTATTCACTGCTGGATGAGTATACTTCCCCATCATGTCGTGGAAAGAATAGACGATATTTCAGCACGCTGGTCAGTGCGGGTTGGTAAAGGCTAGGAGTGTAAATGTGGAAGCAATGAGGCACAGTGGGTTTTGCTGGACCACCACGTAAGCACAGCTGGTGGTGTTAGAAGCTGCTTAGCTTCTAACATTTGACGATATCAGATGCATTCCAGGTGATTGTCATTGGTAAAAAAAACATATAACATCATGTTTACCTGACTACAATGCATCAACATATACTCCACATGCAACATTCCAGAATGAGTATGCATGCACATAAGGAAGAACAGTAAAATAAAATTGACATACGCACACACCACACACAAAAATAATTAACTGGCTGCATCAAGATTCATAACGGAGACAAGAAGTGAAGCTGCAAAGAAGAGATTCTCCGTCACTCGCTCCACGTGGCCCTCACGTCCTGCCGTTACCACCCCTACCAGCTCGCCCTGGCCACCCCCCCCCCACCCAATCACCATCACTCGCCCCCCTTTACCGTGGAACCAGGGAGCGACGGTATCCGCGTTTCCCCTGAAGCAGGCCCGGCGCGGGATCTCGCGCTCACGGAACCACGTCACAATGGCCTGACGTGATGCCGGGCACGGCAGCTCCGGCTTCTTGCTGCAACGGGACAACACAAAAAAAACATAAACAAAAAAACCAGCAGCGCAATTCAAGACTTGTTGAGGGAATTCTAGATTTGAAACTTTCGTGACTGCAAGGATTCATACTGTTAGTTTTTTCGGTAAAGTCACGTAGACTTGAATTTCGATTTAAAGCTTTCGTGACTGCAGGGATTCATCTTCTTGGTTCTTTCGGTAATGTCACGTAGAAGGGAAGTAATAAAATAATAAAAATAAAACATAATAAAATAATTCTCACGATGTTTCGGCCACAACGCAAGCAGCCGTCCTCAGGTGAAGACCAGGTCTGTCGGGGAGACAGCGTTCAGACGCTGTCTCCCCGACAGACCTGGTCTTATTTTATTATTTGATTACTTCCCTTATACGTGACTTTACCGAAAGAACCAAGAAAATCACGTTGACTTGTTGAGGGAACTCCCAAATAAGCCGGAAGTGAAGTTGGTGCAAATGATGTTCGGCGTTTGGGCATGTAAACAATTCCCGTTTAGTTTTTCCCACATTAGTAATCGCGTATGACGGATCAGAAACATGCAGATTGTGGGGGGAAAAAAAACGAGACAAAAGTTATAAAAAAAAGTGCACAAAGAAGCTTGAAGAGGTGCATGCTAGAAATGACACCAAGAGACAGAAAGATAAACACGTGGATCACAGAAGCAGATTGGAGACATCGTATCGACTTTTAAGAAAAGTATGGGCTTGGGGAGGAAACAACGCTGGAAGGGACGGTGGTTGAGCGAATGGGACTGTCGCATCTTTACTCCAGGGAATGCAATTCTTCGATTGATATCGACGTTTAAGCTCACAAGAATGCATCATAGTGTGTAAGAGTTCACGTGTTTTGATGAGTATATATTGTATGTAATGTTTTCATGTCACCCGTGAAAGCACTATATATGCTGCCATTCACCACAATGCAATTTTTTTTTTTACATTGAATCGCGACAAGTGAATAGTGACAATTCATCGAATCACTGGGGTGGGCGGCATGAATCGCTCCACCCTTAAGTTTGATCGTCTCGTTTGTATTGTTTCTGATTATATCATCTACGCAATTTTCTTCGCTTTATTTGCTTAAATTGAACACTGGCATGCAAATATTAAATATTTTAAATTAATTGAAATATATTGAGTCTGACGTGCATGACGGTTTGACAAAATTTTAACAAATGTTTACAAACCAATTTCTTTTCACTTATCAGCCAGCAGGTGGGTGGAGTGGCCGCGCAGTGGTTAACACACGGTGTTATGAACCCGGCAACCTGAATTTGATTCCCAGCCATGGCTAACATCAGTGGTGATATCTGAGCATGCATTGACGAGCATGGTGAAGTATGGTCAAACCATCCCCATGACCAATACACCATGCTTCGGATTTTGTCCAGCAGTAACTTGACAGTGGGATACATGTTATTTATTTTAGTATCAAGCATATGCCCTTGACCTCTAGTTGCAACACACAGAAAATGATCATCGCGAGCACACATCCAGTGTTTGCAGTGGTGGATGGAGAAAGGGCTATAAGGGCAGAGCTTGTAATGGAAAGCATGTGGAGGTGTTAGATGAAAAGTGATAACTGTTCAACACAAAATGCCTTATGGCAGACAAAGCAACTGGAGCTATGCACTTTTAAATCTCGATTGAAAACTCTTTCCTTTCGCACTGCTTTGTGTTTAGTTTGTTGTCCTTCCTCCGCACCTCCGTTTAGCGCTGTTGGCTACTTACACACACACACACACACGAGGCACATCTCTGTGCTGCGGAGAAGGGCCATTCGCCAGATGCATCACTTATTATACATTTTATCCTTCGCTAGAGCGGCGTTACTGACGAACGCGTTGGGGTGTTTTCGTTTATGTGCAAATCGCGCCGGTGCCGCGCGTGCGGTGCGGTGCGGTAGCGGTGTCAGTGACCGTCGCCGGACGGCGTCTCACCCAGGAAGCAGCTTGGTGGGTCTGGGCGGAGGCACGGGCTTGGGTCCGAGCCTCGCGCCTCCCCCCCCGGGGCAGTCCTGCACGTCTATGCCCACGAAGCGGTTGGTGAGCGACGCCACGGAGCCCTTCTCGATGGCGCGGATCGACTGGCGCTTGTACTCCTCGCGCGTGCGCAGCGCGAGCTGGCGCCGCGCCTCATCCGCCGCCTTCGCCTTCTTCACTGCGAGGCGCACACACGCAGCGCGACGACGGTTAAACGTACATAGAGGTTTTTTTGGGTTAGATCGCGTAAATATATAAATGTGTCATTAAACCTGCCACCACCCAACACAGCCAATTAGTAAGGTTTGTCACATAAACAGAACATGCCAATTCGTCACTAGTACAGCACACCGGTGTGTTGGAGAGCCAAGCCACAACATTTGCAATCTGAGTACGACGTTTTGCCAGTAATTACAACTAGCATCATCAGGCGACAGCCAGATTCGTGGAGAAGTCCTGTTTCGTTCCTTAAATTGAGGGGTAGATCTGTGTTACACGTACGTGTGTGTGTGTGTATGTTGAAGTTCTATCAGTGTGTATGTTGAAGTTCTATCGCATCGTATGTAGTCAACCGTGCTAATCGAAGATGCGGACCATGCTAAACCTGACTGTGACGTGAAAACCACGGCATACCCATACAAACAAGTAATTGTCTCTCGATGGCGAATTGGCTGACGAGTTGTTAACGACCCAAGCCTGGTATAGAGGAGGTCGTGGGTCCGATCCCAACCGCGATGCCTGGAAATTTGGAGTTTGAATATTCTCCCCGTGGTCGCATGGATTTTTCTCCGGGTCCTCCGGTTTTTCCTCTCCATTTAGAATCGACGTGCATTTAAAGTGTTTGGCTGTTAGAAATTTCCACATGATAAGCCACTTCAGTGGGCTATCATTTGTGGCCAGGTCGCTTCTAAAAAAGAGCAATATAGCTCAGTGGGCCTTACCTGGTAGAATAAAATAAATCACTTTTTAACATCGTTAAATATAGGAAACCAAATTATTTTAATTGGTTAAATTTGGTGGGGCAATGGCGCAGTGGCGCAGTGCTTAAGCCTTGCTGTGCTATCAACTCCGCTACCTGAATTTGATTCCCAGCCAAGACTAACATTGATTTGTCAACTGTCCTGGACACACCTTTGGTCAAGTATGGTCAAACAAACCCCCGTCACCACCATGGTGGGGGGGGAGAGGTGCTTCATCTGGTAGTGGATTGACAAGGGCTGTAAATTAATGTAATTTTCTGTATTGTATTTAATCGTTGCTAACATCAATTCCAACAGATTATTGTGCTGATCCAGTGTTCTTCATGGCGGCCCCCCAACAATACACAAAATGTGAAAACACCCCCATCGTCATCGTGCTGCTGTCCAACCCAGCAATGGTTTCAAATGTGTGGCAGCCCTTACACTGATGATGTCTTATCGGCGAAAGTGGCCACCCCTCTTAAAATTTGTGAAAAACACTGTGCTAATCTAGTACAGCTGAATTTAATTCATCACTCTTCTTTGGCCTTTTATTCGACCATCCACATCCATTCCATCAGATTTTTTGCCAAAAAGTTGTTTTCATTAAGTAGGGCCCACACCCATGCCCCCCCCCCGTAGTTCTCCTTCAGTGACTGTGGTGTTACAAATTCGTGTTTGTTCCAGCTAACAGCAGGCATCTCCATTCCCTCCCCCAACTCATGATGGTAAAGTTCACGTGCAGAATAACTTTTTTTCCCCTGTTAAGACGCTCAACAATAAAACGAAGGCACAGAGTACTCGTTCTTTTGCTCTTGAATATCACATTCTTTTAGTGGCTGCCAAGTTTTACAGTGCGTCAAAAGAAACTATCACGCACATCATCACCACCGCCGCCACCACCAACCAACGACCCCCAACACTAATTCCCTTGGAAGGCGAGTCTCTTGTTTGTTTCGTGGGCCTCAGTGTCACACAGCATATGGCCCACCCCCTATTCTTATCAATAGCGGTCGATCAGGAGCCACGCTAAGCATCTGGTGAACAGGTGGCAGGCCGAACCCTTCCTCCAGCACTACACTTAATACCCTACGGTTCATTACAGTGTCATGTTTGGCCAGGGTCAAAGGGTGAACTCTGAATCTGCAATGAATTTTACCTCTCCAAGCGGCTACACTGCTGAGTGTGCAATTTTAAACACAATTCTAGTTAATTCAATTATATTGTCCCCCCCCCCCGTCCCCCCATTGTCTCTTCAATGAGCATCGACAGTCGCTGCTGTCATTTGCTCAATTTTAGCCGTGAGTCACTGGTACACACATTTAATTATGCTGCTACGCTACTGAATGGTTTGAACTACTTAAATGACAAACCAATTCATTATATGTATTCCCATTGTTGCCGCTTCTGTGATGCTCCTTTGAATGTCCTGAAGCCAGAACAATCAATAATGTAAAATAAACAATTGCTCAATATTTTAACAATGAGTGACCCGGCGGCACAAAGCATAATCAGAAGATCCGCACAATAGCTGTAATGCAAAGCACACTGTGTTAAATCCATCTAATACTATGTAGATTTTTTAAGTGTGGTCATATATATTCTTTGGGTACTTCGGTAAAGCCACGTAGATAGAAGAAAAAAATAATACAAATATCACGACGTTTCGATCGCAACACAAGCAATCGTCATCAGGTGAAAAATAGTGGTCATATAATCCAAACATCTCTGCTAGAGGGTCACTTGAACAAACACAAAGAATTGCTGCCATCTCCAAGCACAACAACGGAGAAGGGTTGCTGTTTAAATACAACAGACTGCCAGGTGTCCCTATCGGCCAATCCGTGTAACCGGACTCTGGAAACAGCTCTCTCGACAGTGTTGTTGCTACAAGGCTGCAAGGTAAGTCCAAACATGTGCCCGTATCCCACAAACATTAAAGCGATGAAACGTGGCTATATTGTTGAAGAAAGTAAACTCTGGCTGCGATGTTGTACAACGTGTGCCGTGCATCTCCGATTAGCACGGTTGGCTTCGTACAGTGCGGGAGAAGTTCAACATTCGTACGCACAAAAGTATTGACATTTTGTAGGTAATTCAATGATAAAATAATGAAGTATTGCTCAGTGGCCAGAGCACTAAACCAGCACTGCTGGGATCCTGGGTCCGGATCCAGGTATCATCAACATAATTCATAAACAACACTACTAAGAGAGAGAGTTGTTGCCAGTGTCCTGTTAAATAATTGGCTGACAAGAGAACGTCTGTTACTGTTGCAATTAAAGCGTGTCCTCAAATGCAGTAAACGGACGGTTTTAGCTGGTCCACAACGGATGACAAAAAACCCAATCATTTGCAATTTGTTTTGCTACTTATTTTTGGCTTATTCTGGCTCAGAGATATAACAAAATTCAGTTTCAATTATATGCATATAACATCTTTTGCAGAGCATTAATATGTGTTTCTCTGGTGTGGGAGGGACTTCAAAAGTAGTTCTGTGATGTAATCTTGTCATCTTCCTCTGGCATTAACTTTGTGACACATGGTGTCATACAGTTGCAATGATAATTACAACTCCAGTGCATAAACGATACCTAAATGATGGGGCTTATTCAATGAATGGTCTATGGGGTATAATCTACACACAGTGGCACACAGATTACAAGATGCTTAATAGCACCAATAGGAATATGTATGCGGTGCAGAGGAAACAATAAAAAGCTAAGTAAACAAAAATCTGTTTCACATTTGCTTTCTAGAATAATACATTTCAGCAGCATTTATTTTAGCAGGCAAACTTTTGACCGGTTGCAATGTTAATTATAACTCCAGTGCATAACAGATGCCTAAATTGGTGGGGCTTATTATTCAATGAATAGTTTATGAGGTTAATCTATAACTTTAAAAACTTTTATGATCAAATCAAAGCCAATGAATATCAATCAATTCAGGCATTTGGGTCTCCAATTCTACGATTCAAAAGAAAGCTAAATCAAGTACAAATAAGGCAACAAAATAAGTACAATTTTTTAAAATCTTTTAACACCAATGTGTTGACATCAGCACTGCTGGAAGAGCTGATTTTTAAAGAGTTTTAGTCATTAGAAAGTCCACCTGCATTGGTTAGCATGGGCCCTTGGTGCGAGGGATGAAACGGGCCCTCTGCAGACTCGACAGCTACTCCGCCGCGTGCACTTCCTCACACACATCACCGCTGGGCTCCGCACTACCCCCTGCAAAATGTCTCCCATGCACGGCTACATAAATATCCACACCTCCTGCAAAGCCAAATGTAAAGTAAACATTCCAACTCATTCCAGATGCGTCCGCGCAATCTCCATGGAAACGGCAGCATGGTCGTGGACATTCGGTTTTCAAATAACGAATACCAAATTGGCACAACATCCCTTATGTAGCCAGTACCCCGTTAGCCTTTATCTACAGCCAGCACATCTCTACTCTATCTCTAGAGCCATCCAAGACATCGCTGCCATATCTCTTTAAAGCCAGCCAGCACATCACTGCCCTATCTCTAGAGCCAGCCAGCACATCGCTGCCATATCTCTCTCTAGATTCAGCTAGAACATTGTTGCCCTATCTCTTTAGGTCCAGCCAGCACATCACTGCCCTATCTCGAGAGCCAGCCAGCACATTGCTGCCCTATCTCTTGATCCAGCCAGCACATCGCTGCCCTATCTCTAGAGCCAGCCAGCACATTGCTGCCCTATCTCTTGATCCAGCCAGCACATCGCTGCCCTATCTCTAGAGCCAGCCAGCACATTGCTGCCCTATCTCTTGATCCAGCCAGCACATCACTGCCCTATCTCTAGAGCCAGCCAGCACATTGCTGCCCTATCTCTTGATCCAGCTAGCACATCGCTGCCCTATCTCTAAAGCCAGCCAGCACATTGCTGCCCTATCTCTTGATCCAGCCAGCACATCGCTGCCCTATCTCTAGAGCCAACCAGCACATTGCTGCCCTATCTCTTGATCCAGCCAGCACATTGCTGCCCTATCTCTTGATCCAGCCAGCACATCGCTGCCCTATCTCTAGAGCCAGCCAGCACATTGCTGCCCTATCTCTTGATCCAGCCAGCACATCGCTGCCCTATCTCTAGAGCCAGCCAGCACATTGCTGTCCTATCTCTAGAGCCAGCCAGCACATTGCTGCCCTATCTCTTGATCCAGCCAGCACATCGCTGCCCTATCTCTAGAGCCAGCCAGCATATTGCTGCCCTATCTCTAGAGCCAGCCAGCACATCGCTGCCCTATCTCTAGAGCCAACCAGCACATCGCTGCCCTATCTCTTGATCCAGCCAGCACATCGCTGCCCTATCTCTTGATCCAGCCAGCACATTGCTGCCCTATCTCTTGATCCAGCCAGCACATCGCTGCCCTATCTCTAGAGCCAACCAGCACATTGCTGCCCTATCTCTTGATCCAGCCAGCACATCGCTGCCCTATCTCTAGAGGCAGCCAGCACATCGCTGCCCTATCTCTAGAGCCAACCAGCACATTGCTGCCCTATCTCTTGATCCAGCCAGCACATTGCTGCCCTATCTCCTGATCCAGCCAGCACATTGTTGCCCTATCTCTAGAGCCAACCAGCACATTGCTGCCCTATCTCTTGATCCAGCCAGCACATCGCTGCCCTATCTCTAGAGCCAGCCAGCACATCGCTGCCCTATCTCTTGATCCAGCCAGCACATCGCTGCCCTATCTCTAGAGCCAGCCAGCACATTGCTGCCCTATCTCTTGATCCAGCCAGCACATCGCTGCCCTATCTCTTGATCCAGCCAGCACATCGCTGCCCTATCTCTTGATCCAGGCAGCACATCGCTGCCCTATCTCTAGAGCCAGCCAGCACATTGCTGCCCTATCTCTTGATCCAGCCAGCACATCGCTGCCCTATCTCTAGAGCCAACCAGCACATCGCTGCCATATCTCTCTAGAGCCATCCACCACACTGCTGCCTTATCTCCAGTCAGCCAGAACATCGCTACCCTCTCTCTCCCTAGAGCCATCCAGCACACTGCTGCTCTATCTATCTCTAGGGTCAGCCAGCACATCGCTACCCTCTCTCTCTAGAGTCAGCCAGCATATCTCTGTCCTATCTTTAGATCCAGCCAGCAGATTGCGACCCTTCCTTCAGAGACTGCAACACCCAATTTAAACTCGAGCTTCGTTTCCATGACCACTAAGAAGAGGTCTCTGTCAGCACTGGAACGGCCGGTACTGGCCAGAGGCAGCACCAGAGCCTGGATCCATGTCCCCTTGTGGTCCACAAGTCAAGAAGCTCCAGGAGCTGAGCCCTAAACACTCCGTCTCCCCAACATCATTACCTCCTTGCTCTCCGTGGCCAGCAAGTGGGCGCCGGTCGGGGAGACATCTTTAAAAAATATTGTTATCGAAGTTTAATGTAATGAATAACCGTGTTACACGATACGAACGCAAACAATAAAAATGTTTGTAATGGCTTGACTACATTTTTTTTTTGTACACACACGGTGGGGGAAGTTAAAATGGCAAATGACATCACGACACAAACGTCTCGTGACTGCACTGACCTCGTTAAATTACAACTGGTCCTGTGGTGGGGGCCGACTCTACCACGTGTGGCACGAGTTGAGAAGTGATCCTGGGTGGTCGAGTTCTGGGGGAATCCTTGGGACTGGTTCAGCAAGGCTGGGCTCTGCTGGGCGAAATGCGAGCTGCCCTGTGCGAACATCTACCCAGCACGGCTCCGGCTGCTGCCCATAGAAAACGAGGCGTAACAATGCACGGATGCTCAGTGGCCATAGTCTCTCCTCTCTCTCTCCATTGCAGACACAGCGAACTTTAGTTTTGTTGTCCTTCCCCCGCACCTTCAATTAGCACGGTTGGCTACGTACCTGTGCGAAAAAAGTTTAACATACAGGTAGTCCCTGACTTACGATGGTCCGACTTATGATATTTTGATCTTAAAATGGCGATAGCGATATGACAAAATTGTAAAATGTTTTACATTTCGCGCGGCAGGCAAACGCAGCAGCGTACGAGGTACGATACTGTACGTTGGGACGCTGCCGGGATGTACTGTACGCATCTCCCGCCTTGTGCGGTGATGCCTCACTCTCACCAGCGGTCGACGGAGTTTTAAGTGGTCACGGTGTTAGCGCGTGCATTTTCTTCTGTGATTGTGTTTCAGAATCTTAGCGAGTACAGTACAATATGATACGTTACGATACGTTCAATGCATGTATGATATGTAGCTTTAGCGATTTAATTTTAGGGTTACCACGATACGATACATACGTTCAATGCATGTTAAAAGTTTTTATAGCAGATAGGAATGTTTCCTGAAAAAACTTTCTATGAAATTGCAGTTCATATAGGTAGGCTAAGAATTTACCTTGTTTTTTTACTTTACATTATACTGAGCAATACAGTATTGTAATTAATAAATACATACAGTATATAGTTTATACAGTACGGTACTGTAAATTGCTCTGTTTTGCTAAATTATCATCATTCTTTAAGACTCCTGGGTAGGCGAGGCCATTTTCGACTTACGATATTTTCGACTTACGATTGGGTCGTCATAACGCATCTCCATCGTAAGTCGGGGACTACCTGCACACATAATGCACCGAGCCTCGACACTTACGGGCCTCCTGCCACGCCATTTCCTCGGCGTCATAGTTGGACTGCTGGAAGTTTGCGTAGATGTTCTCCGAGTCATCGTCCTCCTCCTGCTCCTTCTTCTCATCCTCCTTCTGCTGCCGTTCGTGCGAGGCCTTCATCCACTGCTTCCTGCGGTCAGACTCAGCGCACATCTTCCCCAGGATCCTGCGTGGGTCTGCAGGCTCCTGCTGCACTTTTGGCTGGTGGGAAGAGACATGGAAAGGGAGATTGAACTTTAAAAAACACGGCAGAGTGTGCGTGTTGAACCAATTGTAACACTTTGTGTAAGTGGATGGGAAACTCATCAGATTTATAAAATACCTGACTGTCCAGGAATGGAAAGATCGTGTATAATACATCTTTTTAATTATATTTATTTTAATAATGTTTTTAAATATTGGTAATATTCTGGACACATTTTTGCATGTATAATACACCTTTTAACTATATGGATAAAAATGTAGTTGTTTGTAAATTTTACTTACTGAAGCATAAAATGGGTCAATATGTTGGATGTAGAAGGTTGCCACTATAAAACCATAAAATGTAGTATATTTTCATATTCATGAGCTCCACACAGTACCCTTGTTGCATTATGTATTGAAATTTGTTTTAGACAAAGAATCGTCTATAATGCAGAAACCATTGCAGACACCAGTGCACTCTAAGTGTCAGTCGTTAAACCTACATTGATTTTACATTAAAATTACACCAATGTGGATATGAATCGGAGGTCAGAGCGCTGGGCTGGCACCACTGAGATGTTGGGGTTTGAATCCAGATTTGAGTCACTCAAGCGTAGCGAGTGGATGTCTCAGCCCAGTCGCGCAATGATCGCACGCACATAAAATCCCACCACAATGTTGGACTTGTCAGTGCCGGAAATTAAATTAATTACTTTGACTGTCACGAGGCAATCTTGTAGCATAGCATGTGGGAACATGCACCCCCCCCCCCCCCCCCCCAGTGTAAAGGATCATCTTCAGATATCCTGCGAAAAATATATTTTAACCCTGTCCTTCTCCGACACACGGGCGCGCACCGCTCTCTGAGATTTCTGAATTGATTCCTCACCGCGTGACAAAGTCAACAGCACAACTGTAGTGCACCAATGTGAAATTCAATTCAAAAGCGCTCGGAAGTCACCGTTAAACATACCGTGTCATTCAAGGAATAACGACAAACCCAACTCGGAAAATGTTAATTATCTTTTGTGACATAGACACAATAGAATTCATCAGGAGTTAACTTCAGCGGCCATCATTTTTTCCAATTCAACTTTGTTCGCTGTTGTTTTGCTCAACTTCAAATCGTGTGCGCTGTGTGGAAGCAGGGCGGCACGCACAGTCGGGACTTGACTAAATCGTGACCGTATGTGCATGAACACGGTAACGGGAACGACAGCCCGGCCGGTGCTGACATAAGGGACGCGTGCAGCGGCGTGCGGGCATGATGCAGTGGCGCTTGCCTGCTGTGGCAGAGCCACGGGCGTCTCTTGGCGGACTTCCTTGGGCACGTGTCGCTCCTCTGCTGCCTGGGTCTGCGGTTTCTCTTCCGAAATTCGTTTCTCCTCCCCGACGCTCGTCGGCCTCTGTACCTGCAAGGTACACAGTTGCCACAAATTAAATTAGTTTCTCGATATGACAATTTCGATGTAAAGCTTTCGTGACTGCAGGGATTCATCTTCTTGGTTCTTTCGGTAAAGTCTACGTGACTTTACCGAAAGAACCATGAAGATATGACAATTATCGGGATGCCAGTTTCATATAGAATTGTAACTCGATTTAGCATTTCTGTTTCTGTAATCTTAAAGTTACAAGTCACTTCGGAATGTACGACGCACCCCAAACTTGTGCCGAAGCATCAATACATTTACACAAAGGTTGACCACGCTGACACACACCTGAGGATAAGCACCCTAACCTTTGCTTTAAAACACAGGAGGAAAAGTGTCCTATAATCCAGAGAATACGGTACATTGTTTGTGTTTACCGTACTACCAGTATGAATAAAGATTACCTAAGAGTTCTTATGTTGCAATTCACTCAACACAAGCCCTGCCCATCCGTCTTCTAACAATTGCAACTTTAAAATTTGTAACACTTCTAAACGTACTGGATCTCTTTTAAACAAAAACAATTACGCAATGGAACGATCCAAGGAAATTATTATCTCATATAACTGCCATGCCGTCAATTCTAAAACATTTTGCAAAGTATCCATTTAATGGGAAATAGGTATGATTCTGAACTCGTGTTAGTTATTTAATTAATGTAGTTTCAGGAAATAAAACATTTAAAAATACAATCGGGATATGATGATGTTTTCCAAAACTGACATCACAATTATCGTGGATGTTGTAGTTTTGATATATCTCAGCTTCAACTTTATTTTGTTTAACCAGGTGAGAACTCAAAACAGCAATATAGTCTCATTTTCAAGAGCGACCAGCGGTATTCGTCTGCCAGTAAGGGCCAACTATTGCTACGTATGCTACGAATTGAGTAATTTGTGTGAAATTTTCGAATTTGGCCAATTTGGAATATTGACTGTGGCACACAATTGCCTACTCCTGTGAATGACATCAGGCGATCTTTAACGTCCACTGTGAATCAAACAGCATGTAACATTATTACTATGGTTAATAACACCTGGAACAATACTGCTACTATATTATTTTACCAGGTAAGGCCCACTTAAGTATATAGCTCTTTTGCAGAAGCGACCTGGCCACAAATGATAGCTCAACGAAGTGGCTTATCACGTGGACATTTAAAGCGGAGAAATACTCGAAACGCGTGTTGATTCTAAATGTGGAGGAAAAAACTGGATGACCCAGAAAAAAATCCACCCGACCACGGGAAAAACATACAAACTACAAATATACAGCAGTCAGGGTCGAGATCTAACCCACGACCTCCTGTATGCCAGGCAAGGGAGATAACATCTTGGCACCGTGGCACCATATAATCATGGCGGTGGTTGAATTCGAACGGTGAACCTTTGCAACAAGCAGCGAATGTGCTACCGCTGTGCCGTGTGTCACTGCCCCTATACAGAATCGCCAAATCGCAGCAACCCTCCTGCGATGGGCGGATAATCCATCATTAGTTACCCACTAAGGCCACCTGTACAAAGGATGCTGAGCAACAGCTTAAGGAACACCAATTCCCTCTCAAAGCACTTAATATGACCTTTAGAACCAAGGGCTTATCCATCGAAAATTGGAAAGTCAACATGCAAGGTAATTATAATCTCCACAAGTGTTCATCAAATATTTACACCGGCATTCATTTGCTCAAGCCAACACACCTAATTTTAAAATCCCCATCATATGGCTAGATTTTAATATTTACAGCAGCAGCAGCAACAATATAATGATAATATGTACAATGATACATGTACAGCCCTTTGTCAATCCACTGCTGGATGAGGGCCTCCACAGACCATACTTCACCATGCTGGCCAGTGCAGGTTGGTGAAGCTGGGGAGCAAAGCTATGGACGCTTATAAGTACAGTACAACTATAAACAAACATGCTGTCCAGCACGTACGACAATATAGGTGTCTCCATTCCCCTCCCCAAACTAAAACTGTCATGGTTATGGAAAACATAAACACTGAGCCCACATCATTATGCCAATGCCTAATTGAGGAGTACGTTGACAAGGGCAGATGTGTTATGGTCAACTGCGGTGTTGTTGTCCTTCCACGAGTCACCTAATGAGCTCACAATCTCAACAAATCAATCAAATCCCCGTTCATTAGGTAGAGGGCCAGGACACACAACGCTCGCTTGCTGATGGTAGTTTTATTTTCGACAAATGTCCCACTCAACCAAATCCCCTCACCTTATACGGTGTATCCCCATAAGGGGCAAGGGAAATTACCAAGATGGAATTTTCACGGACCGTTGTCGTTTCGCCTAAATTCAATCCGGCAAATCAATTTTCGGGCATTATTTGAAGTGAAAAATGTTTGCTCAACGGCGCTCTTTTTCACAGACACCATCTGTCTCCAGTTGGCTGATAAAATAAACGTTCCAGGTTTTTTTTTTTACAAGTTATACAGTCGGCACAACCGTTGTGCCTCATTATCTGAGACTTGAACTTTTAGTGGCTGAGATGTGGACACATCAGACAAAGCTTTAATGGGGGAAACCACAAAGGGAAAAGATTAGAAGGTATAAAAGCTTTCATTGTATGCGCGCACAGCTACATATGATATGAAGGGTAGAGTTAACATCGTCGATCCGACCAACAGCTGCACAAACCAAGTGCTATGCCAACCAGCACGTGCTCCAAAACATTTGGCTGAAGAAAGACACGTTAGACATCGTGTGAACTACCATACACGGGTATTAAAACGATGTCAAACGTCAGTCGACACTTTCCTGTATGCCTACCCGCACAAGGGTACACGGAGAAGTGGCCCAGTGGCTAGCATGCTACACTATTAACCCGGCAATGAAGTTGAATTCCCAGCCACGGCTAACATCAGTGGCGAGTGACGAACCTACACTGACCAGGCATGCTCAAGTGAAGTCAAACAACCCCCTATGACTGAGATGGTGTGGGGGGCAACCTCCATCCAGCAGTGCATGACAAAGGGCTGAAAATAAATGTCTTATATATATGTTTACCTGCAAGCTACAAATGGTACATGTCAGGCTCATTTATCATTTTATAAGTCTTGTTTTTAAATAAATAGATCTGAGGTTTGCTGGGAAGTGTCACAGAATTACAGGAAGTGCGCATGTTTGCTGGGAAGTGTCACAGGGGTGCCACAGTGGCTAGGAGATGTTAACTTCCTCGCCTGGTATACAGGATGTCGTGGGTTCAATCCCGAACCTGACGCCTGTATATTTGGAGTCTGCACGTTCTTCTTCGGGTCCTCCGGTTTTCCCCTCCACATTTAGAGTCAACGTGCGTTTCAAGTCTTTGGCTGCAATAAATTTCCATGCGATAAGCCACTTCGTTGAGCTATCACTTGGGATAGCCAGGGCACTTCTGAAAAAGAGTTTTCGAACTCAGTGGGCCTAACCCAGTAAAATAAAAATTTGTTTAAATCGGAGGAACATTTCAAACAAAGGTGCCTCGCTGTAATGCTGCCGATTGCACCACGTCCTCTCACGTGCTCGTGACTCGGTGACAATCATGACGACAACGATGACGATAACAATGAAGACAAACACGCTCGCAGCTGCGCAACATAGCAACACAAGCTCTTTCACACAGCACGGCTAAACACCCTCAAGACCCCCCCACAGCCCCCCGAGTCAAAATGATAGGTATGCACTGGCGGCGTTATGAAAACAGCTTCTGCGTCTACCACCCGTGACACCCGGGGTTGCTTGGAGAATTACCACGGCAAGTCCTGAAACTTAGCGCAAGAAGCCAGCTCGCAGTATTTTCGCTCGGAATGCACGGTGGAGTAAAAATGTCGCTCCGCCAGGTTTGCGCAAGACGTGTTGAATGTGCGTCGCGGCGATGGCCTCAGCCATTCAAACTCGAAGCCCTCTGCGAGAAGAAGAGCACGGACACGGGGCGGTGGGGGGGGGACAAGCGTCGCTCACGCCCTTCCTACGGGCGCCGCCGTGATTCCACGCCGTCAATTCGCACACCACACCTGGCCCAAAAATATCCACTGGACCCTTTAATTAACGCCGCCAGGGAAGGGCTGCTGAAAGTACACAACAGGGGGTCGTGGCAAACTACACGAGTGGGTATTTTAAAACGCTTCGCTTTGTGCGCGCTAAAAAATCGACGACACGCTAGGAGGGTACTTGGAGAGTGTGCGTGTGTACACAGCATCTGTGTCTCTTTTCGTCCTTAGAGGCCAGCCAGCATGTGAAAAAAAAACTTACAGGATTTTTAACGCTGATGAAAGGCACCTGTTATTTCTACCGTCAATGATAATAAAGCTTACAACGCTAGTAAAAGGCATTTACACGATATGCTACATTACCCCACTGTGTTTAAAGTCAATGTGAATATCCCCTGCGGTGCCTGTCATGCAAATGTAGAATTTCCACCAACGATTCAGGGCGGGCAACAGAAATGAGTGCCGCCCAAAGCGTTAATAAAGCAGCTCTGCGCATCCTGACATTTTTACTGCACTGTACACGCCAATGCCAAAATCACTCACGACATGTCCCGACCCCGTCAAATATTCGGAAATAAGCAGGGTTGAGCCTGAACGCAGTGCTTGGATGGGCGGCCACCATTAACATATTGTCACAGGGCAGCAGAAAGCTAAGCAGCAACATCCATTGTTATACTATACTTCCATGTTCGCTCCCTATCTTCAGCAACCCGCACTGCCGAGCTTAGTGAAGTATGGCAACAAAAAAAACACCCGAGAACCACTAGGTATGGGGGATGCCTTCATCCAGCAGCGGACTGAGAAAGACTGTACGTGTACTTGTACTGTACACCATTAAACCACTTGGTTGAAGGCAAATTTATTGTCCCATAGGCAGCATGATTACTGCCCTAAAAATGTTGAATTTCAAGCACTGGCTCAGGACAATCAACATAAGTGATAACCACCTGAGGCTGAACTGAGCATAGCAACATGCTGACATTCTTTTTGACACTGCAGTCCTCTCCACACATAACTCCCACAAGTAAAGGTGCAGCCCTGCAGTTACTTTTCTCATGCTACTGCTGCAGAAGGGCCTCCCACTGGTGGGAACTCTATAGAGCCCCTATAGAGGGTATTTGGCACATTCTTCCACTCACAATGGCCAGACACGTTGGAAGACGTCACAAGACCTGAACTTTACTGGAACGAGACAAAACCTGCGGATCGACTAAACGTGGTGTACCCCATTCACACTGCTGGGTGGACAGATGCTGAGTGGAAGTGGGCGGGGGGGGGGATTTTAGAAAATATCCCACTCTTTCAGCTGTCGCACTGGAGAATCGAACAGGCAGCGGACCTCTGGAATGGAAGTCCATTGTGCTAAGCATTACACCAGGGCAGCATCCCCACACATGCTGTACACACGCCACGGTGGCGAGATGGTAACTTCCTCGCCTGGTATACAGAAGGTTGTGGGTTCAATCCCGACACTGACGCCTATATGTTTGTAGTTTGCAATGTTCTCCCTGTGGTCGCGTGAATTTTTACTCTGGGTCCTCCGGTTTTGCTCACAAACGTGCGTTTAGAGTATGCGGCTGCTGTAAATTTCCACGTGGCAAGCCACTTCGTTGAGCTATCAATTGTGGCCAGATCGCTTCTGAAACAGAGCTAAATAGCTCAGTGGGCCTTACCTGATAGAATAAAAAATTAGTTTTGTTTTCAGAGTTTCTACGCCGTATATACATTTTATTTTAATTCAGTTTACAAGCACACATGGGCAAACGTCGTCCAACAGCTAGCGGATGTGCAGGCAGGCCGCTGCGCCGTTTAAGGAGTGCGCTGTCGTTTGATTGAGAGTGGTCATGAACGCACAAGGGCTTAGCGTGAAAGCATGGGGGAAAGTAGGCTGAGAAAGGAGCAGACTACTCTGGTGGTGGGGGGGGGAGGTTTGTACATTTTTTTGTTGTTTCTTTGTTCGGTTATGGGAAAAATTCCAGGAACTATTTCACCCAGTGGACCCATGGCGTCTGCGGTTGCTAAGACAGAGAGAGAGTGCTGCTAACACAGATGAGTGGAAACAGCTCTGTCTCTGGACATAAAGCAGCACGTGTAATAAAATTGCCGTACTATTAAACATTTACTTAAAGCTTTTAGAATCTGTTCTCGGAATTCTGGGAATTGTTGACACGGAACTTCTCAAAAAGTGTACATGATTTATGCTTTTGTAAAACTGATGACTTCATGTCCCAGGAGTTTACGTGATGGTGTTTATTTGAAATCTAATGCTTTCAAACTTCACGCATAAAATATGTTCGATAACGCCAACATGTAAACATCACGTAGTGGAATTGTTTGTTGATCAAAGCAAATGCTCCACATACACGTACCCGCCGGCTATCTATGTGCTATATCTTGAGGTATGCCCCTACATTCAAAATAATTCCAGCCCTGCGTTTTTTTGTTGAGATGCAGTGCCAATTATTTACCCCAGGGTAAAAGAAAAAACCTCACCGAGTCACAAGATTTAAAGGAGGGTCCCCCTTTGCATCGGGAATCTTTTTGTCACGTGGAAAGAACTCTGAGAGCAACTCGGAGAAAACCCGCCACATGCATATGACGACGAGGGGGGTGACACGCAGCACTGCCATCTCCTGGCCACCTCGGAGCCCCCCCCCTCCCCCCCTGATGCCTACGACACCTGCCAAGCCTTTTTTGTAGTAACCCATCCCAGTACTAACCAGGCTCAATTGAGCTTATCTTTCAAGCTTCCTTGAGCTATGGCGCAGCTGGAAATGTCCAGTAGGCGTGGAGTCAAGCGGCACAGCAATGCATCCGATTCATTAATTAATTTCAACCCATTAGCTCGGGATACACGTAACAATTTGCATGGATATGAATCAATGATAATCGTGTATATGTTGTAAGTAATGGGTTTACACATGATCCCTGCAGCTGGTAGACTTGCGTTCATTAGAATAAATGTTTTAGTAAACACTCCCCACCACTAGAGAGGGCATCGCAATACTTTACAGTATGTCCAACAGACTACTACTACATCCACCACAATGATATATACAAAAAATTTGATTCTTGAATCAAATCGTGACAATTCATTAACATTGCAGGAAGGGGTGCAAATTGTTACACCCATAATAATTTATAATGCAAATGTAGTTGTGTCAAGATGCTGCTCTCATACACAATCAACTGCTAGGATAAGGGCCTCATACGAGTTATTTGAACATACTGGTCAGCACGGGTTGGTGAAGGCAGGGAGCATAGATGTGGAAATACAGAGTACAGGACAACATTGAATTGTCCTGCATTGAACCATGTTGCCTACCATGTACCCTATCCGTAATTCCAACTACATCCTCAATGATGCAAGCAATGTTCCTTACGTACACATGCCCTAATGTGGCAGTGAATGTTAGGCAACTGCACTTTAATGTGTAACCTAGGTTTTGGGGTGTGTTGTGTTGTCACTGCACATGCCTCCAGAGCTGGCAAAGAAATCACAGAAAAGTACACGGTGTGTGTCCCTCTTTACCTCCACGGGGATTATGTGACATTCCAGCATCGGCCAAAAATACTAAAACCTGAACAAGCTCAAAGTTATTTACGAAAAAATGCACATGTTAAAATGATAAAAAAAAACAAAAGTAATCTTCACCTAATCGCCAAGATAACACAGTTAAGTTTATAAAAAACAAAGGGCGCTGTAGCAGCATCGCGTGTCGCTATTTTTATTACGGCGATCATTACGAGATGATAAGCGCTGGCTTGGATCGTTGGCCTCTCAAACGACGGCAGACAGCGCAAACGTTCGAAGCATCGCCATCTTCGTGCACCGTATCGGCAGCGTGCCATCATCGCGGGGGCGCGCGTTCTCACAAACAAGGAAGCTCGGTAAGGAAAAAAGCGGAAAATGCAATTAACTGCAGATACAAACACCATGCATGGGAGGGCACAGCCCCCAGCAGCTGTGGGACCTGGAAACCGACAATAATGGCTTAATGATTTTACAGCACTTTGTCCGTCCCACTACTGGATGAAGGGCTCCCCACGCCGCGTCGGTCGCGGGGATCTGTGTAACCATACTTCGCCACGCTGATCAGTGTGGGTTGGTAAATGTGGTGCGCGCGTGCGTCCAGGACCGGTTCAGATATCACTCGCCCGCTGGTGTTTCCCACGGCCGAGAATCAAAACTCGGTTGCCGGGTTAATAGCGCGGTGCTCTAACCACTGCACCCCTGCGCTACCGCTCCACCTGCTTACTAGATTTCTGAAAGAGTAATTTGATTCTTAAATCGGCTTTGTGCCCACAAAAGATACATCCAGCGCAAGCAAAGAGCTCATTTCGGCGTACATGTTCCGAACATGCGCTTGCGAGCGGACCGTTGTGCACGCCACGGAGGCGCGCTCACTGCTCACTGCGTTATCCGGCGCGGCAGGGTGCACCACACCGACGGCTCCATCTTACAGGTGGCCACCAGTGCAGAACAAAAAACAAATATCCCCCCCCCCCCCATGTAGCCCGTAACAGACTGTTGGGGCAAGTGCTGCTAGCGAGCACCTATGAAGGCCGGCACGATAAACGAGGGGGTGGGTTGGACAACACCACCCCCCGACTGCCTTTATCTCCCCGGTAGCGATGTTTTTACACACCGCACCAGGTATCCATTTGAAACTGAGTCGTCCTAGGGGAGGCCCAGGTCCGGTTCACAGGCGTCGTTGCACAGGCGCCGTTGCACAGGCGCCATTGCACAGGCACCATCAAATCGTCTCATCCGCCACAGACAAAAACGCGAGAGACGCTGTGACGTCGCCCGCAAGATCATAATGTGACCGCAGCATAAATCAAATTCCAATTATGCATATTTTTCGAGAACAAATCAAATATAATAAAGTTTTATATACTGTAATATGCATTGCCCAAGACTCTCATGAAAAAGGCTACTTCACACGCTCTGCTCTCGAGTGCTCATTGATAACGGAAACTTAACTGGAAATCTTCTTGTTTCTTTCGGTAAAGTCACGTAGAAGGGAAATAATAAAATAATAAAAATAAAACATAATAAAATCATTCTCACGACGTTTTGGCCACAACGCAAGCAGCCGTCCTCAGGTGAAGAACAGGTCTGTCGGAAAGACAGCGTCTGTCTTTCCGACAGACCTGTTCTTCACCTGAGGACAGAATTATTTTATAATGTTTAATTTTTATTATTTTATTATTTCCCTTCTACGTGACTTTACCGAAAGAACCAAGAAGATGAATCCCTGCAATCACGAAAGCTTGAAATCGAAATTTAACTGAAAATGTAAAGGTAACCCACATCGTGACCTATCCGTCCAGGTCTCGCCCCCGTTTGTCCGGCAGTTTGCGCCCTCACCGAAGGATCGTGCCCCGCTTCGTCAACGCATTTTAGCCGTGCACGCGCGTGCGTGCATCGCTGCGAACTCATGGCCACACAGAGCAGTGGCGTCATGGTTATCATGCCGGATAATAGTTACCATGGCGCGGCAGCTGAAACAATGGGGCAACTCTCTTAAACACAACCCTTTGCCTCCATCCCCCCAGCAGTATAAACGGGTAGACTCGCAGTTAGTCGATCGGCAGGCCATGTATGTGGCGGAGTAAAGTGTGGGTATACTCCCACCACTTCTAAGATCTCTGTCCAGCGTGGAAGAGTACAGCGTAAGGTATAAACAGTGGTTCTTCTTAACCTGGGGTGCACGCACCCCCTGGGGGTGCGAGATGCCCTTCTAGAGGTGCGAGACATGGGCAGATTATTTTAGAAGGCAAACATCGAAACACAAATGAAGCACGGGCACGCAAGTACAACTACCGGTACTTTATATTCTTGGTTCTTTCGGTAAAGTCACGTAGAAGGGATAATAAAAAAATATATAAATATAAAACAATAAATATTGTTTTATATTTATATAATTTTATTATTTCCCTTCTACGTGACTTTACCGAAAGAACCAAGAATATGAATCCCTGCAGTCATGAGAGCTTTAAATCAAAATTTTACCGGTACTTTGTTTCATCAAACCTATGTATTTAACACTGTACATTTTTTTTAACGATTGGAGAACCCAAGGTGTGCAAGACTTCAGTAAAAGTTAAGAACCACTGGGCTACAACAATAACCCTGCGGAGGAACCCTCGACACCTCCGTTTAGCAGAGTCGTCTTCTCTTAGCTGCACTGGCATCAGGCAAGAAATTGCAGGACCGCACCTTTACACTCACAAAGGAACCCGTCCGTGTGCACAGAGCTATGCCGAGAGGCGTTAACTAAACCCCTGCCAAGTGTGGCACTTTCAAAAAAGCACCAAAGCAAGCTGTTAATGGAAGGACATAATCCAACTGTTAAACAACACAACCACGGGCGGAAATTCAACAGCGTCCCCCCTGCACCGTTCCCGCTGAACGACAATGCAAGCAAGCAAACAAACAATTGTAAACCGGCACTAAAGTACAGTACTGTAATTACACGTAAAAAAGAGGCACTTAAAGCGCAATGAGGGAGACGTAAAATGTTTGCTCGGTGTCTGGCGTGCGAAGGTGCTTTGCGTCGTGCTGGTGGTACCAATCCCAGCTGCCCTTGGGGAAATCTACCAGCCACCCGCCCATGAGTGCTATTATCAGCGTCCGCAGCCAGGGCCCCCACGAAGCCGGGGAGAGATTTGATCCCACAAAAGATGGCGTGTTTTTTTTTTTTACCCTGAAAATAGTTTCTCCAGTGCGGTTGACGTTGCGTTGTGCCGCAGGTCCCAACGCCGGACGACGTCACGTTACTGCGTAACACGAACGGCGAGCACGCGGATACTCTCGCTCAAAGTCGGCAACCCAAGATGTTTCCCTGCTCACAACAGATGCTGAAAGGGAAAATAAATTGGTGGGCCAATGTTTTTCTCTCGTCTCGCACACCTCAAACTCTTTATTCAAAGTAGCCGAACAAAAAGGGAAATGCAATCTTCTATAAATAACTTTTTACAAAAAAATCGCAAATTATTCACATACCAAAGGGAGGGAAAACCCATTAGCTTTTTTCTGTTTGGTAGTACGGTACAGAATTCCGTCTCTCTGCACTTATCTGTGCAGACACTGCCATTGTACAAACCCGATTTGTAAATGTTTAGTGAGCGGGGAAACACTGCGGAAGTGATGCGCAGTTTCATCGCTGTATAACAATCCAACCTGCCTTGAAAACCCTCGGAGATATGAAGGACATTTGCACAGGCAACCAGTTACTCTTGCAAAACATAAAATGACAAAGGACTTCCAAAGCCAAGCAAACCAAGCCGAATTGTGCGGCATCCATCAGAAAAAAACACCACACGCAACACTGACCGGCACCTCCCCCCCAAGCGAACTTCTGACCTGCAGTTACGTGTGTGAAGCGAGGACACGCGCGACCGTGTCCTTCAAACTTTGTCCCGTGAAGTGCAATCAAAGAGCTTGTGTGCCCATAGGTGTTAGTACCGAATCGGCACTTATCTCACTCGCGCAGCATCAAGGCAGTGGAAGGCCGCCCACTCCCCTCCGTTACAATTCGTAAAACCCCCACGAAGTTGTGACTACACCAGTGGTACATCGCCCTTTGTCGCGGTGCACTGATGCTAGAAGAGAGCCTCCCCCCCACCCCACGCCGAGCGGGGGTCGTGGGGGTTATGTGACCATACTTCACCACGCTGGTCAGTGCGAAATCCTGCTTCCCTTTTGATTTTTGTCAAGATGGATTGTTTCCGTGGTAATTGAGTCATAGGCACTCTCTTTAGATGTTTGTTTGTTGAAAACTATAATGCAATAGACGAGAGGCAATGAACTTTGAACGAGAACCCTATGGACTTGCATACACATTGACTGTGACTCAGAGCCCAGCCTGTAAAATGATGATAGGTGGATACTGAAGACTACAAGGCTCCAGGCACAAAAGGCAACCTACTGACACAACAAGGCTGCGGCGAATCCACACTAACCGGGTGGGGGACGAACAAACATAAATCCTTAGGTCGTAACAAAAAAAAATGTTGAAACCGATGACTTTCGAAACTTTCCACTTGGTTTAGCTCGACAACATCTGGTGACTCAACCACGATAAAGGAGCCCTGTGTTTGCAAAGGGAGATGCGGTGCAACCATTTGCTCCATTTGATCAGTGGAGAAAGCGGTCTCTTGTTTGTTTGTCAATGTGCGTGGGACAGGGACCTTTGTGAGCAGAGCTCCCTGGAGCTCTGAATCTCGATCCAGAGCCCTGCGTGCGACATCACCCACGACTCGGGCCATCAGCCGCCTTTACAGGCAAAAGCTGCTATTTATAATATTTATTTATGCATTTGAGCTTTACGCACACAACACACACACACAAGACACATAACAGACAATTCACTCAAATGATTTGTATGAATTATGCATAACTACGTCTAAACTGATTTTACCTAATTATTTATGCAACGTAAATATTCTTCCACTTCAGGCTGCTATACTTAGTCATCATCTACATCAGCAGCCGAGTTCTGTCTACTACTGGCTGAACGTCCCACCCAGGTCTTTGCCATTCTACATGGTCTCGTGATGCAATAGTCCATCTAGCTCCTGCATATGAGCTGTTGCCGTCATCACTCCATCTCTACAGCTGGCTGGCAGCGAGTAGAGGGGTGCAACGGTGGCTAGGAGATGTTAACTACCTCGCCTGGTATACAGGAGGCCATGGGTTCGATCCCGACCCGGACGCCTGCTGTGTATTTGGTGTTTGCATGGCCCTCCCGGGAGTCACGTGGAATTTTACTGCAGCTCCTCCAGTTTTTCCCTTCACATTTAGAAACCTGCGTTTCCACATGATAAGCCACTTCATTGAGCTGTCATTTGTGGCGAGGTCGCTTCTGAGCTATATAAACTCAGTGGGCCTTAACTGGTGAAGTAAAAAATAGTTTTGTTTAGATTCTGCGTGAAATGTATATGTTCTCCCCCTGTAGTGCATGGGCTTCCTCGAGGTTTGCCCGTTTCCTCCCGAAGCTGGAAAATGCACTCAATGTAAACTGGTGATGGCCAAACATCCCAATGCGGAAAAAACCCACCAGCGTGTTACTCAATTGGCATTACACATACCACAGTAACATCACCCCGAGTGCTAAAACTTTGCAGGACCATTCTGAAAAAGTCTCGAGACTCAGCAAGACTTTCCTGGGAAACATAAAAAATCTCGTGTAATAATCGCAGTGGTCATCATCTCTGTTGTGTTCCCTCCTTTGGATGTCACTCCGTTGTAAAATTGGCCATCATCGCTCATAGCAATATGCCATGCCCACGCCCATTTCTTTTTCTAAAACGCCAATGCAATGTCTTTAAATTAGCATTTTTGTCTCCTGAACCATGTGTTCCATTTGCCACCTAATGATAATAATAATATACAAAAAATGAATGGTAACATACCAAAATGCCGAATGAAGAAGAAAGTTTTCAATGAATGCATATGACCGGTTATAGCATGTGGTTTATAACGCTTGGAATTACACCGACAGTCCAAGTACTATGTGTGAGACGGCATAAACATCACAAGCACCCATTCTATGAATACAGTACACAGGAAAAAAAAATCGAAAACAGACCATCGGCAAGATCTACACATTGCAAGTAGCATCCACGCAAAAAATTACTCGCCTCAACTGTTACTTGAAGTCTTAAAAGTCAAGATGAACGAGACAGAATTATTTAAGTAGGGGGAGAGCATAAATATGCATTACCAGAGTTTTAAAATATTTACAAGAGATGACGCACTGCTCACGAGACGGACATAGGGATCGTAACGCGATAAGACTCGATTGTTCAAGTGAACACCAGCTGGAGCTGAGGCTATCCATCAAACCCACACTCACGATCCACCACACCCATAATGTTTAACCTCTACTGTCCCACTGGTCACTCATCATCATCATCATCGGCTATCCCTCACAATCCAGGATGATTGTCTTCCATAGAAAAGTTCGATTATCCATGGGTCTGAAGATGGCTGAAGACACCAATCTGGGATTGAAAGATCCTGCGCCACAGATCAGGCACATGTGTCTAGAAATGGTCGATTGAAATGGAACACTGATGCCTGTCACCCGCGAACATGAGACTTGATAATATTTTCTCCATTGCTTGTAATGCCTTGATGTCTCCAAAGCCAAATGTTACTAAATGTGTTCTAATGTAGCCGTGAATAACCTAGGCAAAACGTGCCTCCTTGTCAGACTCTCCTCATAATTATTTTAGTATTTTTTTCTACTGCAACCTCAGCATAGCTGTTCCTGTTTTGGTTTATGTTCTTTATAAGGTATATGTTCATGCGAGCTTAGATGACGACATCAATTTCCACCAACTCAAATGCAAGTCTACAAACGCCAGGCATGATGGTATTTGATATTCAACACTATTTGCCAGAATCCGTGTCCTTCATCCAGCAGTATAAATTACTATGGCTGACGATGACGACTAGTATATTTCATCAGAATTCACCATCTCCAATATTTAGTAGCACAAGAGAGTTGGTGACCTATATGTACAGATTGTTTTAGTGTTATCCCTCCCCCCTTGCATGTCTGGGAGTTTTGTTTTCAGGTTTTCCAGCTTCCTCCCAGAAGCAAATACTCATTGAGGAAATTGTAAAACATCCTGAGGACCCTAAGAAGAAGTACTGAGATGCAGTGAGGCTTGCCTAAACAAATTAAGGGGCCATTTGTATTCGTGTTTGTAGTATAGTGGTGCGGTAGTTAGCGCACAGTGCTATGAACCCGGTTTTCACCGATATCAGAGGTGAGTGATATCAAATCGAGTCCCGTGCAACCCCTTTCACCAATCCACACTGACCAGCGCGGCCAAGTATGGTTAAATTCTAGATTTGAAGCTTTCGTGACTGCAAGGATTCATATTCTTAGGTTTTTTCGGTAAAGTCACGTAGGTAAAAAATTTAAATTAATAAAAGTAAAATAAAAATAAAATAAAAATCACGACGTTTCGGAGGCAACACAAGCTTCCGTCTTCAGGTGGAACCGTCACAGCACGATAGCTGTATTTTTATTTTACTTTTATTAATTTTAATTTTTTACCTACGTGACTTTACCGAAAAAACCTAAGAATAAGTATGGTTAAACCCAGTCGACCGACAAGCAGAGGATTGACAAAGTAGTGGATTAACAAATGGATTGAAATTTCTACGAAAACCGGTCATCTTTTGCTCGAACCCACTCTCCCGTTTGTTCTCTAATGATTTACTTGTTGGTGGCCCGAACGTCTATGAATTTTCTTACAAAGCAATTAGAATAATTGACAATGAAATCAATACGAGAAATATTAGCCCGATGCTTCCAGCTGCTCTCGGATTCCTCTTTTCCAATTACTTAATGGACGGATGATGGAGGCCTTAAAATAGGGATGGGAGAAAAAAGTGCAAGAAAACACCGTGACATTTGCCGCCTGTGGGTGAAGTGTGATGCGTCACGCTAGCCTCAGCTAGGTTTACCGCCAGCAACGTTATTATTTTTCCAGAACAAAATTCTAAGAGCTCACTCGCTGACATAATCTCAAAATAATATATACAATACGTACAGTAGGGAGCGTTTCCGTACACAAAACGCACTTATTGTCTAAATGGGTGCTCGTTAAACTATGCTGGAACAGTATTCATATATAATGAATGAAAAATAAAGGTCAAGATTGAAACAAACATTTTTAGTGGTCGAACCACTTTACTGTATTCTGTGATCTTGCAATGAAGGAATATCAAAACGACACGAACTCTATCATGAAGACCTCTCGTCATGTGTATTTATCTATACGCAAAGACAAAGAACTCCTGTATAGACACAACAAACTTTTGGGGCAAGTGCAATTATCGAGCACCTCTGAAAGTTGGGACGACACATGAAGGGCTGGGTGGCCAGCACCATGGCCTTTATCTCCCTAGTAGCGATGTTTACACACCGCATCAGGTACTCATTTGAGGCCGAGTCGACCTAGGGGAGGCCCAGCGTCGGTTCAAATAATCGCCACTGTTTAGGCCGCGAGTGGGAAATTAACTCGGGTGGCCGAGTTTGTAGCACAGTGCGCCAACCACTGCACCACCACCCCCCCACACACTCGCTCGCACGCATACACACATCATATAAAGCATTACTCACATTCACAAAGGCAGCCTCGATTTTTATATAATTACACGAGCTGCATTCCGTTAGTCTGACACGAGCAGGTTGCGGCATTCACTGGACCCCCATAATTAATGTCTGACCTCCGGCTCGCTGCTCTGGACGTCCTGTTGCAGTTCCCGCTGCATTTCGGCGGTGAGCTTCTGCGGACGATCCTTCAGGTTCGCCTCCTTGAAGCGCTCGTTTTTGTTGACCTCCCCAGACTTCCTGCATTGAAACCAGAACAAGAGATGCACACGTTTTACGGGGTCCACGGGTAGCACGGGCCCTGCTCCAGCTCCTCTCAGTTAGGGGGGGACGGCAGGATGAGAGTGATACACCACTGAGGAGCAGAACTTTGGGTGTGTCAAAGGGATGTTTGGTCGTGCAGGGCCCACCCCAGAACCATCCTAGTGCCGTTCCTGGAGTAGGGTGGTTCTGAATCGATTCGTTTTTTGGATTATCTAAAAAGTTTGGATTCCATATTCAAATCCAGTTCCATTTTAGTAACAATCGAACCGATTGGCAGGTGAGAACGTTCAAACTGCATGGCACGTTCAAATGTGATTGGTCGTGTGAATATGTACATGTCAGTCAGTCCACTGCTGGATGAAGGCCTGACCGCGCCGTATCAGTCAAGGTGTTGTTTGACCAAAGTTCACTACGCTGGTTGATGCGGGTTGATAGTTGAATCAGCGAGAATCGTTACTTATTTATTTTGCATGCGATTTTCGATGCAAATTTATGTTCACAACCAGAGTCATGGGTATGATGTACATGCAGCACCAATATGTTCAGAGCAGAGCCCATAGCCTTGGCATTCTTACTCACCATTCAATTCTCTCAGACAAGATTCGTCAACGATACTTTTTTCCAGGCCTCAAAATAAAACTAGCATGTGCTGGCAGGCCATGTCCAAAAACTCTGACGTCACAAATGGCGCCGTGTAGTCATAAAATATGGCGTTGTGGGACCAATGACCTGTGTCTCATATCTCCAGATCTCTTATCTCTCTCTGGTTTATTTCACTAATCATTATCTCTTGTCTACAGCACTCTTAACTCTATATCTTGTTTACTCCGCTCTCATTTTAACTCCTCTGTCTATCTTAATGTGTCTGTGAGATCTCTCTGTGGGCAACTCCAAGTGGCTTCTGGGCCACCTATTGAAGAATCCTACTCTAAGATACAGCATAAAAAAATTATAATTAGTCCATCTTTCCAAAAACAAATACATTCTATCGCTCTGTACACTCACCAGGCTCACATAAGTGCTTCCCATGCCGACAGGTCGGATATATCTCTCTCAGACTCAATACGTCTCATGTCAAGTCTACCAGCGGGTAATTTTCATGCACAGCTTTCTCCGTAATGAGCACAATGAGATTGGAACCAGTTATATCGTAATGAGACTAATTTCCACGGCTCACATCTCTAAGGGTCGGTTACAAATCATGTTAATACTAGACCTATGGTTAACCTCTTTCTATGCACGTGAGAACATTTTATTACACTAATTATATGGTTATCTATAATCTATTTAATTTCACTGCATTTTTAAAATGTATTGTCATCTTGTGTATAAGCTTAAATATCACTGTTGGTGTGAAATATGAATTGGTCATCTGCTGATTTGTTTGTACTCATCGGACGCCTTGCTACCATTCTGCCGGGACAGCCTTGCAAATGCGATGTCAATCTCATAAGGTAATCTCTCATTTGTAATCATAATAAAATACAACTTGAGAACTGGCTGAATCATAAATACAGACTTAATTCGTCTCATACGGTTCATATTTCCACACATACACTGCTAAGCACACAGCACATTTACACCTTTTGCATGCAGGCAGCCAGCTGCTATCGCCACCAGAGCTCTCTTGCACACATTCTCGAGACAGACAAAACGGATGATCCCCCGAGTTTATATTTAAAATAAAGCGTCACACTGTACTCTCTCAACCTTCGCTGAATAATGAAGGCATTATCCACGGCCAACTTCCCACTATACTCGTGCTTTGTTTTCACATTCCCTTTCCGTGCAGACATTCCCCCAGTGCCCCCGACCACTTTATTAAGCACCATCAGCTGCAGCAGCCCTGAATCAGTGTGTCCACACTGTGGTCCTTAACCTCGGTTCCCATCACACTGGTCACACACTTTTTCTGGCATAAGGTATTCCAACAGATTTAAGGTAATTTTAGGGTGCTGATTCCAAATCTGGCATCAGTTTTTGTCTATCACATCAGGTTTTTGAGATATCAAATATTGAATTTTCAATAAAAACTGCAGAAGAAAAATATTAAATAAATGTGGATATCTACATAAAATTATATTATAAACACACTATCCTAAAAATACAGCACCATATTTTAACACTAAAGCAGTCGCTGACTCGCAACAACTTGCAATCATAAGTGACAAAGGTAACTTCGGGTAAAATCAATGAAAATGGGGTATGCCGATAGCATAAAAAAAATGAGATGTGATAGAGCAAATCTGAGATCAGATTTGGAATCGGCACCCTGAAATTAGTCTAAAACAGCTGCAAAAGTCCAGGCCAGAAAAAAAGTTTTTTTTGTTGTTGACCAGTGTTATCATTGTAAAATCATTAACAAAATGCTTACAATCAAATCAAAAGGCATGAGCACCACATCCCCAGAGGTCAGAAGCTAAGCAGTGTTGAGCCGGGCTAATGCCTGGATGGGTGACTTTAAAACACAACAGGTTGTCACGGGCGGCTGTGGGATTGTGCAGGAAAAGCCATTGTTGTACTGTGCTTCTATGCTCCCAGTCTTCATCAACCCGCACTGACCAGCATGTTGAAGCATGGTCAAATGACCCACACGGTGTGGGGGGAGGCCCTCATCCAGGAGTGGATTAATAAAAAATTAACCCGTAAAACAAAGTTTTTCACTATAAATCCTTTATATGCGTGGCGGCTAGAGTCTTCTCGTCCTCTGGCTTGAGATGGCTGCCACCTATGGGTCAGATGATTGCCTGCCACCATTAAGCAATTGGTAATTAAATATAATTTAATTTTTCCTAAACAGTGTAGAATTTTGGAGAAAAAAAATTTCACGAAAATAAATTGTCACGCACGAGTCTGTGTGCAAAATGTCAGCTCGATTGGATCACGGGAAGTGGGTTAAAAAACGACCGAAAGATTTGCACGGTCGTAAGCACGCAAGCAAGCAAGTGAACTTAATATAAAGGATTTAAAAAGAGAAGTGCATGTTTTGTACAAGGAAAAATGACTTCACTCATCGATATCAAATTGAATGACATAATTCTGTCACCACCATTGACTAATTGCACTGCACACACCACCATGTCAATAGTTCACTTCTCAATCATTACCAGACTGTTAGCCAAGACAAGCATCTTACATCATCACCATGACAAACTATGATGTCGCAATGTGATTACATTGCTTGGTGAAGGTGACATTTGAAACGATTGCAATGTCCACTGCTGCTATAGGAGGCGGAATGCAAGATTTGTAAAAGGGTTGACGTCAATATTTTCCATACCGGAAACTGCACTGAAAAAAAAGCTGACAAAATCAATTTACCCGTTTACCTTATGACCGACAAACGATGGCAAATGGAGGTGGACTTAGCCCACCGCACTGATTCTACATTAGCGTGTGCCAATAAGTGCATTATTATACTGCAAATGATGACCGTTACCCGATTTTCAGAACCTGTTATAAATTATGAAATCGTTTCTCGTTCCCGCCCCCACCTTGTTATTTAACAACCCTAATTTATAATCATTAAGATGATTACCCCCCCCCCCCTTGTTCCCCCACTCCCCATTATGAGCAATTCAATGAATTGTTAGGATTTAGGGTAGTGGTTCAGTTAAAGAGTCTCTTTATTTTGTCTCATTTTACCATCTTGTTCATATTATCTCGATAGTAATCTTGTTTGGCCCAATAACCATCATTTGTTCGACGCAGCGTTTGATCCGCGAGTGCAACAAATCGATTTTAACGAACAAATCGATGCATCGTTGAATCTCGAACTCCAATCGCCATCACGGTGATCGGCATTGCTACGTTTAACGGCATCATCAGCACCACTGCCGATGCCATCGCCACCGTCACCATCAGCGGAGACCACTCACCGCTGGATGTCGTTTCGTGAGAAGCGGTTGAGTGCGGGATCTTCGCCCATGACGCACACCCATACTTCACCATCCGACCTCATCTGCCAGTGCACCGTCTTGCCGCGATCTGCAGCGAGAAACGAGAAAAGGGGTCAGAGACGACGGCGTGTTGCTGCCGGAAGCCCTCGGGGCATGCACGAGTCACCTAATCTCTCTCCAGGGTCTGGTGTTCTTAAGCTAGAGATGGTCCCATCCAGGAAGATGCACAGATCACCAGACATGTCTGGAAAACACTCTAACGTGGGTAAATGTGATACAGTAGCCTAATGAACAAATCTCCTGGAATTGGCACGATCTCGACAAATCAAGGGTGGCTAACCATGTATAACAGGTGTTATAGGCCACGGGACTACATTGTCGGCTGCAGGGGAACTTACAGTAACATCAATTGCTGTACTATGCTCCTTTTGCCCCACGTTTCCGTTCCTCACTTTCGCCAACCCGCACTGACCAACATCGTGAAATATAGGACAAAGGGCTGTGTATGGTACACAACATGATGGTAGTCCAGGAAATTGCACATCACCGAAGCAAGAGGTAAATAATTTTCCATTATGAATTGCAATTTTAATATAGTTCGCTATCAGACAATATATAATCGTGTACACGTAACATTTATAAACACTGCTGTTAAGATCCACATACGAGCATGACAGTGGTCTAATTCACCCATGAGAAACAATCCACAAATAGGTCATTCATTAATTGTTGTTTGGCTGGTATTTGGACTATCATTGACCCAATAAAGGCTGTAAGCTCTACTTTCAATCGCTTACCTCGCTTGTTCGAGTTGGGCTTCTTCTGCTGCGTTTTCTGCTCCTTCTCGATCTGCTCCTCGCGCTCTTTCCACCGCCGGACCTGCTCCTCCCGCATCTTGAAGAAGAGGATCTGCTTCTGGTCATCATTGAGCTCGGAGAGCAGCTCCGGCTCGATAAACATGTCGCGTAGGATTTGCTGCAGCATGGTGGCGGCTTGCCGTGCGGGGCCTGGCGGAGGCGCCGCTCGCGATTGCACGGACGCACGACGGTGACGATGGGAGGCGCCGAGCGGTTAACACGACACGGCCACCGCGGGGGCTGCGACACCGTTGATGCTCGCGAGGGTTTAACTGGCACGAGTGGAACTCGAGGAGAAAAGGCCCTTGAGGTCCCGTGACTCAATAGCAGATGAAGTCAGCAGCAGCAGCTTAGGTACGCTTCTCGCTCACGGATTCTGTCACGAGTCCTAGTGGACTAAATGAAGAACACTGTCGACTCCTTATCCTGCAAAGCTGTAGGCATGACAAAGAAAAAGAACAAGCGATTAGATTACTACTGCGGTTGTACTGTACAGCTGTCCGGTGTGTTTGGGCTGAACCGCGTGTTGTTAGGCATGATGTCCCACATTTTGCTCCACGTGATGGGACGCTTCTTTGAGAACGTCGACGGACATCATGCAAAACAGCACGCGGTACAATATGAAAAGTCATCAGACAACTATACAATGAGAATGTCATTTAAATTTAAATATACAATAAAAATTCATTTAAGTTTACAATCACCGTAATTGAAGATTGAGGTTTATAGCGATGATTAGCAGATGATTCTCATAACAGCACAAGCATTTAATTATGAAATTTGTTAGCAGAGTGATAGGATTCCCATTATGACCAACCACATTGCAGCTTATAGTGCCTTTCACTGTTTTCACAGCCTTCACTTCACATAAAAAAGCAGGCATTGGAAATTGTATTTTAAAGGAACAGGATGTTGACCCAGGTCTCAAGCCCGAATTAGACGAGTCAAACTATTTACCGATTTAACCAAATAGCCTTGGAACGCGTTCCAACCAATTTAGGGCTGGCCGGAGCTGTTCAAATACAACGTAAAAGTCTTTCAATTTCAAGAATGTATTTATTTTTTATTTAACCTTCACCAACAAACTTGGACGGCATGAAACATGGTTACAACATCGTTTTTTTTCCGTAAATGGTTTGAGAGCACGTAATGCTTTTAACATTGTCAGTAAAGGCACGGAGCTTGCACGAAACTCTCTTTTCATGAGTCACAAGCCCTTTTTACTGCGTCATCACCTGTAAAGAACCATCAGTCATCAGCAAACAAGGTCTGAAAGTCATTCATTGTCCCAGTAATTGGAATGTGGGCCATGCTGTTATTATTTTCTCTCGTTTTTTCGCGACAACTCAACACCTAACAGGTGGCCAAGTGAAGCCCTCCCTATCCACCAGAACCAGACTTTTTAAAGGGGAACACAGACACGTGATGCTGGTTTCCCTGCCAAAGGCTGAGGCTCCAGACAACCGGTTTGTTCGGGGCACAGTACAGTACCGATTTAGTCATCAGCCCGTAACAGCTAATGGGTGTTTGCAAGTGTCTCAACATATTTATTTATTATCTTTGCAAAACAAGATCTTCAGCCAAGCAGCCTTTTGTTTCCTGCTGGAACACTAAATGTAAATCAGACCGGATTCCTCAATGCGCAAGTTGTGGGTGTGCAGCAATGAAGCAAACTGCAATTACAGTATTTAAAAAAAAATGTAAACGATAGCAAATCAAGCCAAAATACAGATCAGCAAAAATAAATGTGGATTTAACATTTAAAAATGTGGGCGCAAGCGAATAGCCAGTGGGTTTAAGAAAATGTCTCGGCGGACTAAGAAAGCACATCTGGGATTTTGAGTTCATTCGAAAGGTCAGAAACGTGAGAGATAAATGACATCTCCTGGGCTTCGTATGGCCCTTGAGTTCAGAGACTTTTATGGTCTTAGCGTGCAGCAGCAGCACCACCACCACTGTGCACAAAAAAACACAATGTCACAAAATGTGTTTGTGCTTCATTAACTTGTGGGGAGCACTTAAGAGTGAAAATGATGGCCGTTCAAAAAGAAAAACATTGTTTGAAATATACTTTACACCCAGTGTCTGTTTTGGGTTTACAGTCACAATTGAGTGACAGAGTTTAAATTTAGATTGCGAAATGCAGTGGCCAACCCATCTAAATATTTCAGAGGGAGTGGGGGGGTAGGAAACATTGTTTTTACTGTAATACTATAATTATTGCATACAAGCAAATTTGGATCATAAAATAGTAAAACACAAATCTGAAATTAAATATAAATAATCCTCAATTATTTCTACGAAAATTTATTTTAAAAAGTCTCTCATGGCAAATTGCCCCTTTTTTGCAATCCACACTCAGATGCACCAATGGTAAAATCAACGACTGTATAAATACTGCAGTTAAAACAAATCAATGCCTACATTCATAAGATACCCATGAGATCTGGTTGCAATGCAAAAATCTATGTATGCATCTGGAGAAAGGGGAGCCAGCGCAAACACATCCCAGTGACATGCCATATTAAAACGCAAACAAGGCCTGAAAAGAGTGGAGGCACAGGTAAACACTTCAAAGAATACACACACACACACACGTGTGTGTTTGCGGACACCTAATTATGTAACCGGCGGTCATGCCCAAAGTGCCACACACACACTCTCTCAGAGAGGGCCCACCGACAATTGTCTGGTTCCTTTACAAACTGAAGCGTGCGTCTATTTACCACATGTTTCCAATGATACTGGAGTGGAATGGTATAGAGATGACATTACGCAAGAATGCCTTATTGGCTCAGAGACCTTCAAATCCTCCGAGAAGCACGGGCCTAAAGTAACGCTGGTCATCAGTTTCACAACCCACATTCTTCCACGAGTAAAAATGCATTTTAATGTCAAGTGCTCAGAGATTTCCTTTGCTAATGTGAAGTGCGCTACATAAATGCACATCTATTTATTTATACGACGTGCAGTAAATGTGCATACGCCATGTATCTGTCCCACTGCCGAATAAAGGACATTGTACGGACTTGTATTGCTGTGACCAATGACGCTACGCCGTGCTAATGTAAATATTGAATGCGGCACTGTGCAAGCAACGACCATGGTCTATCCACTGATGGATGACGGCCATCACCACTCTTCACAGCTCTGCAATGCTACTCCGGTACGCTCCAATCCCACGCTTTGGCAATTAAGACATATCATCACTTCATCTCCATGTTACCATTCCATCACAAGTCTTGTCCATGAGCAACCGCCCATTCTATGGATCTGTCCGACCCACGCCTTCCTGCTACTGTTAGTCATTGTCATGCCCCGCCATCTGTTGTTTATTCCCTGGCTCGCAGTAGAAATTCAAGCATGCATCTCTGCTTAGTTTGTGTGCATTTTTCAGCTTTTCTTTAGCATTCTTTGGCCACTCGTAGAACTGCTGCGTGGAATGAAAGCAGGGCGGAATGAATGAGGTGTGGAATGAAAGAGGGGTGGAATGAATGAGGTGTGGAATGAATGAACACTTTCTTCAAGCGCATCGGTATGCTGCATTTCATTATCAAGTTTAACATTCCAACAGGGCTCCCCCCATCCAGCTCGTACTTGCTTTAAGTTCATTATTTACATCTCAGTCTGTAACAAAAATATGCCTCCACTGTTAACGTAACTTCACAACGTATATAAACAAGATGTTGTACTGTTCTGCTATGCTCCCACGTGGATATGGCTCTCTTGCCTGGCCTCTGAACAGCACCATGAAGTATGGTCAAAAATAACACACGTGTGACCCCCCCCCCCCCAAATCCAGCAGTGGATTGACATGAACATGAGAAAACTAGAAATCTCAAGTACTTCATATATACAACACACATAAATGTGTAGCCAAATCATATCCCTGCAGATGACAGCCCAGTAATGTGTCGATGTCCAATTTGCATGTACTTCATGCCAATCTCATTTCACTCGGGGACAATGATGTAACGGTATAGGGGAGTAAGACCAAAAACAACAGTGTAAGGTTACTTAACACAAACAAGGCGACCTGTGCTTTGAATACTGCAGGCGGTGGGTTACCGCTTCATTGTCATTTAGAAGTGTTAAGAATAACAAGGCAAATTTGTATTTAAAGCTTTCGTGACTGCAGGGATTCATATACCGAAAGAACCAAGAAAAATAATAACAGTGCAGTGAAAATAGCCAAGAATTTGCGATCTCGTAAAAACAAACACAAATGACAAGTCACACAACACCATGTAACGAACACTACGCTGCGTGTGTGTGGCTAACAGATCGGTGGATACGAAGTACCGTAGTCTATACACAGTCATGTGTGTGCAAGTAGAGTGTGTGTATGACACTCTGACACATGATTTAACGAAAATGTTGCACTAACTATGATGTTCACATAAATGCTTAGATCATCCTCCCGCACTGCAACCATTGAGATTGGGAAAGTGGAATAAAAAAGCCATAAAAACCCAAAACACTAGCAGGCATGTGTCAGCTTTAAAGCATGTGTGTGTAAGTAGAACGTGTATATGACACTCTGACACATGATATAACTAAAATGTTGCACTAACTATAATGTTCACATAAATGCTTATATCATTCTCCTGCACTCCAACCATTGAGATGGGAAAAGTGGAATAAAAAAATCCATAAAACACTAGCAGGCATGTGTCAGCTTTAAAAAAATGTGCAGTATTTTGCCGAAAGCATCCTCTGTGGATGATGATCTCACGCCCAGGCCATCCTGCTGATGCATCGTCTGTGCAGTCAGGGCAGGCAAGGCACGATGTCCCCCCTGTTGCAATGGCTATGGGGCGTGTGAGTGAGTGAGTGTGTTTGTATGTGGGGACTAAGAACTCAATATGAGTACATAGTGTGTATAATAGAACATCGCCACTGGGGAGACAAAGGCGGTCAGGCGTGGTGATGACCACCACCCCACCACCACCCCAAACAGTCTGTTTAATGTTTAACACGGAGGCTTTCGCGACCAATATCATCCATAATATAGGTTTTTGTTGTTGGTTAGATCGCGTAAATCTAAATGTGTCGTTAAACCAGGAGGATTTCTACACAAATCTGGCTGTCGCCTGATGAAGCTGGTTGTAATCACCGGCGAAACGTCGTACTCAAGATTGTAAACGTTGTGGCTTTTTGCTATCCAACACACCGATGTTGCTGTACTAGTAACGAATTGGCATGTTCTGTTACGTGAAAAACATTACTAATTGGTTGTATCGGGTGGTGGCGGGTTTAACGACACAACATTTATATTTACACGATCTAACCCCCCCCAAAAAAACTTACATTATGTCTGTTTAAAAGACTATACTGTAGAGGATATATCATTGCATACTAACTCTACAATTAATACACAATGTATTGGGGGTCACAGCTCTTATCGGGAAGTGTGCAATGTGCTTTGCACGTGGCTGGCACTGATAAGTGACCGAACAAGATGAATTGGCTTCGTTAATATACAAATTATCGTTGTTGTTGTTGTTATTGTGTTGGTACGGGTGGGAATGCATCATCGTATTGAAATATTAGGTATTATCCGCAGCCTGTACGGTGTCATGCATGACACATGTGATAGCTACATGTGTAATGCATGACACATGTGATAGATAAGCACACAACCACAATCATCTTCATACGTGCCAAGTATTGACTTGCGGCAGTTTGGTCCAAAGGCAACTTATTGGACTTCTTCTATAACCAGAAGAAGGCACACACAGCCCCAATGTTATTCTAAATCCCACGTACACATCATGGACTATTGTTTCACACACTCTACGTACACTTTTACACAACATCGCTATAAAAAAATAAGTCTTAATCATAGGAGCAGCACGTTACAGCAATGATATTACACACAATGGCAACATGTGCTTGTGAGTAAAATGTAAATGTGTTTGGTTCGGTATTGTTTCACACACTCTACGTACACTTTTACACAACATCACTATAAAATAATAAGTCTTAATCATAGGAGCAGCACGTTACAGCAATGCTATTACACACAATGGCAACATGTGCTTGTGAGTAAAATGTAAATGTGTTTGGTTCGGTATTGTTTCACACACTCTACGTACACTTTTACACAACATCGCTATAAAATAATACGTCTTAAACATAGGAGCAGCACAGGATACACGTTACAGCAATGATATTACACACAATGGCAACATGTGGTGCTTGTGAGTAAAATGTAAATGTGTTTGGTTCGGTACTCACCGCAAATTGAGGATGTCCCTTGTTCAGAACAAAAATAATAATCAAAACTTGTCCAAGGCGAAATGTTTCGTTGTTTTTTATTTAAAACTTCACCGATATCCACCAATTCCCACACGATGGCTTGCTCAACAACAACAACAATCACTCTCCCTGTGTCAAGGGGGACGATATCTAAATGATTTACTTTACAACAATTTACCACGACCCAGAGCCCCACAACACACTCCGAGTCTCATTAATAATACCACGGGCTAAGTGAACCCGTAACAACGTGAATCTATCCACCACACACCGCTTGTTTACTCTTACACTGGACGACAACAACAACAACTACAATCTTCCTCCGGCCAGCGGATGAAGAAGCGAACTTTTACGTTACAGAACGAATCGTCTCTGATGCCGCATCGCCAAGGGGCCCCCTGGGCTACACGGACTCGGGCAAGAGATGGGGAGGTTCCCCCCGGTTACTGCCGGGGCGTTGCGACAAAGACACACGGCCAGAGAGAAAGAGGGAGAGGATAGTGAGAGAGAGAGAGGGAGGATAGTGAGAGAGAGAGAGGGGAATGTCAACCAACCCACGTTGCCTTGTCCCACACCGCCGCCCCCCGCCTGAGTGAGAGGAAGAGGAAGCCGCAATGGGGGCTCGTGGCGGCGTGGGCTGGGCCCCAACATCGTGGGCTGGGCCTCAACATCGTGGGCTGGGCCTCAACATCGTGGGCTGGGCCTCAACATCGTGGGCTGGGCCTCAACATCGTGGGCTGGGCCTCAACATCGTGGGCTGGGCCCCAACATCGCCAAGTGCAACGCCCCTTGCTGCTGCTGCAGCCACAACCACCGACACACACACAGACATACAGACAACAACAACAACAACAACCGCCATTCGCCACTAAGTGGCGGTGACGTCACCACGATGCTTGTGCCAGGCCAAGTGCACCGGCAAAACAACCTCCTACCTCCTCGCGGTGCCGGACGGGCAACACTGTCGTGGGCAGTGCTGTGGGGGGAGGGCCAATGCCCATTGGCCTCTCCCCTCATGGCGTCTGTGACCACCACAGTGGCTAAACGGGGGCTCTGGACGGGTGTGAGGGGCTGGTAACCCCTCCACCTTCAATTCATTACCACTAAACCACGAATTAAACATACAGACATACACACACACACAGACACCCAACTCACACACCCCAAACCCCCCCACACACCCCATACACCCCCACCAACACCCCCCCACCCCCATCCACACCCCCCTCGCACCCCTCACACACCCCCCCCCGCACCCCCCCCATACACCCCCCCCCCGCACCCCCCCATACACCCCACCAACACCCCCCACCCCCATCCACACCCCCCCCCCCCACACACACCCCCCCCCGCACCCCCCACAGCCCCCCACCAACACCCCCCCCACACACCCCCCACACACCCACCCACACACCCACCCCCGCACCCCCCCACAGCCCCCCACACCCACACTTCCCCATACCCCCCCACACCCCCCACCCACTCCCACCCCCGCACCCCCCCCCCCCACAGCCCACACCCACACTGCCCCATACCCCCCCACACCCCCCACCCACACCCACCCACACACCCACCCCCGCACCCCCCCCACAGCCCCCCCCCCACACCCACACTGCCCCATACCCCCCCACACCCCCCACCCACACACCCCTCCCCTGACTCGAGAATGCAGAGGAGACAAAAGGCAAAAGATTCCCTCCCACAACCCACGACCACCACCACCACCAACCCACCAGCAGGAGCAGTATTGCTGTCAGTCGAAGTCCTGTTGCGCCTGCGGGTGGGTGGGGACGGGGGTTGGTCAAGCACCGCGCCCGGTCGCCTTTGTCTCCCCCAATTTGGCGACGTATAACACAACTCAGTTGAGCCTTGAGTCGACCCCGGGAGGGCCAGGGGGCCCATGAGCGGCACGAGATAATCGCTCAACACCGGTGTTTGGTGGCCGTGAGCAGGAATTGGTGGTGCAGCACCATCGATTCTTGCTACTAAAGATGCCACCACCACCAGAACCACCACCAGCACCACCGATTCCCGCTACCAAAGATGCCACCACCAGCACCACCGATTCTCGCTACCAAAGATGCCACCACCAGCACCACCGATTCTCGCTACCAAAGATGCCACCACCACCACCAGCACCACCGATTCTCGCTACCAAAGATGCCACCACCACCAGCACCACCAATTCTCACTACCAAAGATGCCACCACCACCAGCACCACCGATTCTCGCTACCAAAGATGCCACCACCACCAGCACCACCAATTCTCGCTACCAAAGATGCCACCACCAGCACCACCGATTCTCGCTACCAAAGAAGCCACCACCAGCACCACCAATTCTCGCTACCAAAGATGCCACCACCAACAGCACCACTGATTCTCGCTACCAAGGATGCCACCAGCACCACCACTGATTCCCGCTACCAAAGATGCCACCACCACCAACACCACCAGCACCAGCGATTCTCGCTACCAAAGATGCCACCACCACCAGCACCACCAATTCTCGCTACCAAAGATGCCACCACCACCAGCAATGGAATGGCCCTGCAGGTTGCTTTGCTCCCTGCTGCCTTTCCTTTTTCCCCTCCATCCATCCCTCGCTCCCTTCTCGTTCGCTCTCACGCCACCGCTCGCTCAGCTGACCCTGCCTTGCCACTTACCGTGGCGTCTCTCGCACTCGTTACACACACAAATGTCTCTCTCCCTGATCTCGTCAATGAGAGCCACAATCCATCATCATCACGCCAACAACAACAGCAGCAGCATCGCTCGCACTCTTAGAAGGGCAGATTCTGCGGTGGCCGTCTGGAACGCTCCTTTACTCCCGATATTAGGAAGCCACTGGTAGCGATGCAACTTTTAAGTCATCTCGATTGAACACTCATTGGCTTAGAACTGTTTTTTGTGTTGTGTGTGTGTTTAGTTTGTTGTCATTTAGACCTGCACCTCCGATTAGCGTGTTTGGCTACGTACGGTGCGAAGGAAGTTCAACATACACAACGCAACTCTCAAATATGTCGAGTTCAACATCCGTGTGTACATACATACACTTGGCGGCAGAGAGATGGCGCCGAGATAGAGACGGGTGCATGTTTAGCCAAATTCATGCGTACGCAAATTACAAGACGGATTCCCTCTTGTGTCCACTGCTGGTCACAGTGCAGGCTGGTGGAGGCAGGTGACATGGAGGAGTACAGCACAACAAGAGGACATCCATTAATTACGCATAGAGGGGGGTTAACCCAAATGCGTACCCTTGTGTATGGGGGGTCTACTGACAATGTACGCATTGGAAACGGGGTGGTGGGGGGGGGGGTGAAGCCTCGATAATAATTTGTCTACATTGGCCTTCAAATGAGTTAGATAGTACGGCGGTGGACTGTCTAGTTTGCTTAAACACGTGAATATTATTAATCCTTGCGTACAGGGAGGGGGGGGGCAAGGCCGTAGCCATGGAGTCAACATTGGGGGAGACCAAATTTTGCAGGGGGTCTGGGGGTCCCCCCCCCCAGAAAAAAATAAATCTAGATTTGAAAACGAATTTCCTGCCTAAAATATTTACTTTTCATTTATTTTTAACAAGAATGTCTAATAGTGTATTGCATTACATTGCTCTGTTTTTTTCTTTTTTACCTTTTCTTGTTTCATTCTATGTAATTGCAGAGATTAGGGATTTATAAAATAACAACCATAACCACAATCATATAAACATAAATTTTTTTATAGCAATATAGTATATTTGAATATCTTATATTTTTATATCTTATAATTACGACCGTGGGGGAGGGGTCAAATTTTGACAGATTTTTGCGTATGGACTAAGTGGATGGCCCCCAACGGGGAATGATTCTGCACTTCTCATAGCAACACATCCTGGCAGAAGCCCAATACCACATGCTTTAGTGCGGGTGGTCGCCCATCCAAGCACTATCCAGACTAATGATGTTCGTGATTTGGTCATAGCAGAGAAGAAGAAAAACATAACCTCGTCAAGTTAAACATACACTGTAAATATTGATAATACCATAGTGACCGACTGACTGGATGACATAAATGCCAACTCAATGGACAAATGCCTACAGCCAAATAAAGTTGGCGTTCGTACAATAATCATATGGATGACTACACATACACAGCACTGTATACATTAAAAGTACATTAATTGGCGAGGTGGTGCTCAACATTATATAATCAACAACACTCAAAGCCAAAATAATACATATACGTAGCTACACACATACCCACGATCTGTTTAGCTTTAATAAGAATAACAGGATGCCGTGATAATTGGTATGATAACGAGCGCAACTGAGCACCTACCAGGGATAGGGCACTGATGTATCCAGCACCGCACGTCCTTTAACATGAGCACGTATATCGAATGCGATGTTTAAACACAACCACGCTTAGGACACGTGCTCATTTTAGTCTGAGTCGACCCAGGGAGGAGCAAAGTGAGGTTACGAAATCAATAAGCAACTCACCAATGGAAGTTTTTTTTCCTTACTTCCAAAATGTCTCTATTTCAAAAGAATGTTTGTTTCACCTGGTTATACGATTAATGTATTTCCTTATTTTTTGATTGTACAGACTCCTCGCTCAGTGTCATATACAGTAATAAAATTGTCTAGCGGTGAATGTGTTTTTTTAGGTTTAACCACAATATCCTGAATGTGGAACATGAGAACACGCACACACACACACAATTTCTTATACAGTACAGCATTAAAGTTACAGAACCAGCTTAAGGAACCTACCAGTGTTTCCGCTTTGATGGACTTTTAGTTCTTCTACAGTGTAATTTATGACTAAATTAGAATACTATGTGTTAGTGCACGTCTTACACTTAACACTGCAAAGCACTCAATGCTATAAGTACAAGTCAATGTACAAGATCCTTTTCAACCAAGTTCTCTACACTTTTATACTTTTTTGGCATGTTTAAGGGGTTTACCCTTGGTACCTATGTATTACCAGTATCCAGGTGTGGACTATTTGCGTCTTCGTACAATGATCAGAATTTGTTTTCAACAGAAGCAGGTAAGTACTGTAATGCCTTTTCAAGATGATGTTTATTTTAAATTGTGTAGAAATGAGCATGACTTAACAGTGGCTTTTGCACCTAGGGCAATCACACCACTAAACAAACCTGACGTTGCATAATCCCAGGAAAGGACGTTTTATTTCGACACCTTGCAGTACCTTTATCACAATGGAATTTCCCCTGGTTGAGGTTCAAACCCTTATCTTGTGCGTTTTTTCAATGCCCATTTTTGCCAACTTGGATTTAACTGTACTTTTAGTGACATTTTTTTTATGAGACCGTTAGAATGCACGCTTTTAAGACACAGCATAACAATGTGATTTTGTGTTCATTAAATTTAATAACCGGTAATTTACCATAAATGTTTAAGATATACTCAACGGTCATTGGCAGTCTCTGATAATTTTGCTGTTTACAGAGCCAAGAAATGTGTTTACCGTGACATTAATGCGCACCTATTTGTGTAATTGTTCATGACGATGCTAATGCCGTGGCTGGTCACGTTGACCTTCCCTTTAAATTTCCCCAAAAATCCTCATTGTTTTTATGCCTGAAGCGTTGTCCATCTAAGTCCAAGAAACACGAGTTTCCTTTCTGAGTATCTGGCATCTTACCACTGCAAGTGGTGGGTGTTTACAGAGCTGTGTGTGGTAAAGAATTCAACTGTTCGGCCACAGCTGAATGCTGAATATTAATAAACCCAGCCATCCACTTCCCCTGTGCTCTAGTTAAAGGGAATGCTGGTTTTAATCATTTAAAAGCCACTGGAAAATCCATAGCTCACGTTCTCACGTCATGATTCAACGGACTAAAAGTTGGCGTTTGCTCATATTTAACAAACAGTGCCCGAACTAGGCTTATATTTTAATGATACCTCGATCCATGTTGCTGATAGCATCGTCATTTTGAGCGGAGGAATGTTCTAAACCGACAATTACCATTCAAAGCATCTCGCACATTAAGTCAGGCGCACCATCGTTTAATTTTAAAATCACAAAAGTCATGTTCAAGGATTGTACAGGCTGAGGGTATTTTATCTCGAGGATAGTCACACTGCTTTATAAATTTAACACAATTTATAACTAGTTGTAATGTAGTGTTAGTTAATGACATTGATCAGGTATGCATTCTTCTCAGTCTGTATGCGTTTAACTTTAGACAACTGCCAATGCATCCACTTAACATTTCATGCCAATGCACGCAATAGTACACTTATTTTATATAATTGTTTTGTTTAAAAACAAAGCCCAGTATATGAGTATTTGTTTAAACCCTGTATATATTTTGTAATGTACATGTACTGTACGAGCCACTGCTGTATGAAGGCATTATGAGCCATGTTGAGTCTGTCATGGGAGTTGTTTGACCATACTTCACCACGCTGGTTAATGAAGGGGTAAGGGGCCGTCCATAAATGACGTCACGCGATTTTGGACGATTTTTGACCCCCCCCTCGCCACACGGCGTCACAAAAAGTCAGACCCCCCCCCCCCCTCAAATATGACGTCACAAAGCTCTGCCCCCCCCCTCCCCAAAAAAAACGTGCTTCAAATCGCTGTAAACTATTGTCATCGTAGTGCGTATTTAATCTGGCGCTGCACTCTGATGTTGTAGGAGAAAACATTTATTAAAAAGTCTATTTAATTAAGTAGACCGTGTTGTCTATATTTATTTAAAGTTTCGCATTTTTATGTGACGTCACATTTCTCACCCCCCCCCCCCCCCTCGTCACACATCGTCACAAATGTCTGACCCCCCCCCCCCCCAGGTGCGTGACGTCATTTATGGACGGCCCCTAAGGGCGAGGCAGAATCAGTTCAGATATCATAAATACAATTTGGATTCAGACTCTATAAATGTGGATCAATCTCAGACGCTGTACGGAAATAGTGAACACATTAAGACTATGTTACTTCAGTGCTAAATCACGACGTTTGTGCTGGTTACTGGCTGATATCTACCCATGTTAAAGTCCCTGTTAATCTTACATACACGTATTTGTCATTTGAGTCATTCCGATAGGAAATGTACCAAAGTACTGGGCTACGAGTACACGTATGTAGGTGGGTTAACACATCTTTAAACGGAGATTATAACTCAGTGTTTGAAGGGCATAAATGTCCACAGATAATGTTTCTCATAATAATAAAACCCATGCGTCACGATACATACATCTCAATGGGTTCTAACATGGTTAAACAAAGGACATGTCATAAGAGATCATTTCAATTGATTCGCACATGTTTCATAACACTGGACGCAATTTGCAGTAAAAATAGTCTTTGTTCTGAGATGGTTAGAGAACATCACGGTGGAATGATAATGGGCTATCAGATGGTTACATAAAGATTATGGTTGCCAATCGAACTTTGGGATCTCAAATGTTTCATAACACTCGACGCAATTTGGAGGGAAATTAGTCTTTGTTCTGAGATGGTTAGAGAACACGTCACGGCGGAATAATAATGGACTTTTAGATGGTTACATAAAGATTATGGTTGGCAATCGAACTTGGGGAGTAGTGTTTAAGAGTGCATCGCGCTCAAGTTTTTTTTTAAACATGAAACTATCCTCATGGGGGAAAAAACACGTGTCATCTCAATACTGTAGAGGAAGTTCAATCATTAGGGGTCGTCCATAAATGACGTCACGCGATTTTGGACGATTTTTGAGCCCCCCCCCCCTTCGTCACACGGCGTCACAAAAAATCAGTCCCCCCCCCACCTCAAATATGACGTCACAAAGCTCTGCCCCCCCCCCCCAAAACCATATTTGCATTCTTCAAATCGCTTTAAACTATTGTCATTGTAGTGCGTATTCAATGTGGCGCTGCACTCTGATGTTGTAGGAGAAAACATTTATTAAAAAGTCTATTTAATTAAGTAGAACGCGTTGTCTATATTTATTTAAAGTTGCGCATTTTGATGTGACGTCACATTTCTCAACCCCCCCCCCCCCCCCTTGTCACACATCATCACAAATGTCTGACCCCCTCCCCAGGTGCGTGACGTCATTTATGGACGGCCCCTTAGCCACTGTTGAAGTCCTCCCCAAGCCATCGCCACCTCTCACGGCTCTAGCGATGTAAATCACCGATCTAAATACAGCACACGATCCGATTTAACCGCTCCATCTCCACGGCAGCGGAGCCTGTCGGACGTGTTCCTTTCTTTGGCTGCGAATGGCGAATATGTCCAAGAGCTAAATGGTAATGTCGAGATATGATAGCCACGACGAGAGGGTTTCAGGAGATCGTGTCCTTTTACTTGTCCTCGATAGGAGCGCAGACCACCGGTTCACGATGTGATCTGTAGTTGTGGCTGTATGGCCATAATCACACGACTGTTGAGTGTCTTTAAATGTTGCACCTATGAAGGTGATTTGTAACATCAGCCTGTTGATGTCCTGACGCGGTAAGATGTTTACACCACCAGTGTCTTCGAAGAGGAGTAACGTCAAAGGGGCCGTCCATAAATGACGTCACGCACTTAGGGGGGGGGGGTCAGACATTTGTGACGATGTGTGACGAGGGAGGGGGGGGGGTTTGAGAAACGTGAAGTCACATCAAAATGCAAAACTTTAAATAAATATAGACAACACGTTCTACTTAATTAAATATACTTTTTAATAAATATTTTCTCCTACAACATCATTAAATACGCACTACAATGACAATAGTTTCAAGCGATTTGAAGCATGCTTTATTTGGGGGGGGGGGCAGAGCTTTGTGAAGTCATATTTGAGGGGGGGGGTCTGACTTTTTGTGACGCCGTGTGACGAGAGGGGGGGGGGGGTTAAAAGTCGTCCAAAATCGCGTGACGTCATTTATGGACGACCCCAAAGCCAAGAGGTGTGATGTTTTGGGTCTCGACCGAGGCGTTTATGTCCGCGTTGTTCCACTCCGTTCGCCAGCGATCTTCCGGATCTGAGTTTGAGATTCTAGGATGGTGAAATCGCGATTTGAGTTGAAGTGTCCACCGTCGACGTCTTGGTTGGTGGATAAGTTGTCTCGTAAAGCAGGGTCGTGAAGCCAGGGGATTGGTGTTGGTTTCGGTGTTTACGATGTCGCATTGCGTTGTTCTGTTGTGCATCTCGCAATTTAATGGAGCAGCTTCCGGATCAGGTTGTAGCACCATTCTCGTTATTACACGATTTTATTTAACTCACTTGTATCTTCAAAAATAAATATTGTAACTAAATTTGTACACACTTCCCAATGTGCCATCGACTGCAAACTTGGTATAGGTATGTCATACTCATGACAACACGATATTCTATCATAAAAAAATCTAAAACATATCTTTTTAAACTTTTTATACGCTTTTATTTAACTTACTGTGTTGTCGTAATTAGTTTTTTACCCTTTCAACTGGTACAAAAACTGACACCTTTATACAAGGCATCATGTTTGCAATAACCACAACACAAGCAGTCAAAATGCAAACAAAAAGAAACTCTGATGATGATAATGATATGCACTGTCCTTGAAGTTGATTGGTCCACACCCGAGACAGCTTTTACTGTGTTGTCATATGCTAAAATCTTGTAACTCAATTTCAACCGTATTCCCAATGTCGTATCGACTGCAAACTTCGTATAGCTATGTCATACTGATGACAATACAACATTCTATCATTAAAATAAAAAAAATATCTTTTCAAACAATCTTTTTTACGGCTCTAATTGTCCACGCTCAACTCACGTTGCCTGTAAATCACCACGTGGTCCCTGACGTCACGGCAAGCCACGGGGAGCCACGCCCAGGGGCGGGGCATGTGGAAGGAGGGGGAGGGGCGATGGGGGGAGGAGGCAGGGAGAGGGGCAGCTCGGAAAGTACATTTCACTAAAACGTGGTTTTTAGTATTTTTAAATATTTTTTTTACCACTCAGTAGTGAAGGGGCAGCAGTTCGCAACACAATCAGCCGTGGGCCTCTCCAGGTGCTTCCTGCAAGTTCCTGTAGCAGGGCGATTCTCGGTTCGGGTTTTTTTTTCACAGCCATTCTCTGTTTGACGTGGGGTCTTGAAGGTCAGAATTGTAGCCATCAACCAAATGATGTGTTTTGGAAGTGGGGGGGGGGTCACAGTGCCACATGATAGGTCAAGGGTGGCATCTGATGCACGGTTGTTCAGGTGGAAAGCACTTGAGGTGGATGGGTCCTGCTCATAACCCCACTTAGCACTCTTTAACAAGTAATTCTGTGCGAACTTACCACGTGTCGTCAATATTTTAGGAACAGAACTGTGTAAGCAAGCACACAGTAGCCCTCAACAATTTACTTGGGTCCATGCCACATGCAGAAGCTCCCTGCCGTCGAGCCCGAATACAACGTCCGCTTCTGCTTTATAAAAACCTCAACACGTTAGTCAGCAATACACTGCAAGGGTTTTCGTTGTATTATATATAGACGACGTTTCGGGTGACGGACCTCTTAAAGATGATGCGCGTTCGAGTGGCAATCGTAATAAAAATAATATAAATAATACTATTATTATTTCTATTATTTTTATAATAATAATAATAAAAATTATAGAAATACTATTATTATTTCTATTATTTTATTTTTATTTTTCACCTACGTGACTTTACCGAAAAAAACCTCAGAGTATGAATCATTGCAGTCACGAAAGCTTCAAATCTAGAATCGTAAACGTTTCGGGTGATGGGCCTCCTTCTCGAAGACGCGTTCGAGTATAGTGTCTTCCGGAAGCGGTAGAAACAAACAACAAACAACAACAACCAACAACAACAACAACCACCACCAGGGAAGCGATAACGAAGACGCCGGAGCGACGCTCGCACGAGAAGTCGGCAACGCCTCGACGGCGCGTGACGTCGCGCGTGACGTCACGAGCCGGTAGGGGCATTCGGCGGCCATCTTGCGTGAGGGTCACACGGGGGGATCAGCGCGTCTCGTGAGGGGGCGGGGCGATGACGTCGTCACTGCAGGTTCCCGACTTCCCGTTGAGTTGGCGAAAAGGTGGGGGGGGGGGTGGGGGTAGAGTGGGGGGGGCTGGGTGGGGTTGAGGGTGGGTGGGGGTAGAGTTGGGGGGGGGGGCTTGGTGGGGGGGTTGGAGGTGGGTGGGGGTGGCTGGGTTGGGGTGGGTGGGGGTAGAGTTGGGGGGGGGCTTGATGGGGTGGGTGGGGGTAGAGTTGGGGGGGGGGGGGCTTGGTGGGGGGGTTGGAGGTGGGTGGGGGTGGCTGGGTTGGGGTGGGTGGGGGTAGAGTTGGGGGGGGGGCTTGGTGGGGGTGGGTGGATAGAGTTGGGGGGGGGGGCTTGGTGGGGGGGTTGAGTTGGGGGGGGTGGCTGGTGGGGTGGGTGGGGGTAGAGTTGGGGGGGGGGGGTGGGTGGGGTGGTGGGGGTAGAGTTGGGGGGGGGTGACTTGGTGGGTGGGTGGGGGTAGAGTTGGGGGGGGGTGGCTGAGTGGGGTGGGGTAGAGTTGGGGGTGGGGGTGAGTGTTGGTGGTTGGTGGATGGGGATGTGGGGGGGGGGTGCTGGGTTGGGGTGTGGGGGTAGAGTTGGGGGGGGGGTGACTTGGTGGGTGGGTGGGGGTAGAGTTGGGGGGGGTGGCTGAGTGGGGTGGGGGTAGAGTTGGGGGGGGTGGGGGTGAGTGTTGGTGAGTGGTGGAGGGATGTGGGGGGGGTGGCTGGGTTGGGGTGGGTGGGGTAGAGTTGGGGGGGGGCTGGGTGGGGTGGGTGGGTGGGGTAGAGTTGGGGGGGTGGCTGGGTGGGGTGGGTGGGTGGGGGTTAGAATGGGGGAGGGTTGGTGGGTGGGGACGTGGGGGGGGGTTGGTGGGGGGGGATGTGGGGGGGACTGGGTGGGGTGAGTGGGGGTTAGAGTTGGGGGGTGGCTGGGTGGGGATGTGGGGGAGGGTTGGTGAGTGTCGGTGGGGTTGGTGGTGTGGGGGTTTGGTGGGGGGGTTGGTGGGGGGAGTTGGTGGGTGGGGATGTGGGGGGTGTGGGGGGGTTGGTGGGGGGGGTTGGTGAGTGTGGATGTGGGGGGAGTTGGTGGAAGGGGGGGTTGGTTGGGGTGTGGGGGGGGGGTGATGAGGGGGGGTTGGTGGGTGGGGATATGGGGAGGTTGGTGGGGGGTTTGATGGGCGTGGCTGAGTTCCCTACGTAAGATGGCCGCTCCCTCTCGTGGCTTCAAGTCACCCGGAGTGACCCGGGGCGGACGTCTCCCTGCGGCGTGCGCGCTGCCAAACCACCGCCGCTCAGCGCGATCAGCTCGGATCGCCGCCACGACGCGGCGCAATCAATTAAATCACCGATCGGTGAGATAGGGCGGATCAATTAGTAGTTAATTGGGCTGTCAGTCGTTTCTTGTTGTTGTTGTTGCTGCTGCTGCATTTGCCATCGGGTGAGTGTGCGGGCGTTTGTTGGTGTGTTTGGGTTTAAAGTGACCACCAAATCAGAAGCGACCTGCAGTGATAACGATATGCGGTGATGGGTAATGTATCGCCTTTAGTTATCTCATGTAGGGATACTATGGTATCGATTGTCTCGGCTATTGGTGATGTGATATCGTGATAATGACGATCGTGTAATGTAGTTGGAGATGCCGGATCACGGTAATTTAATGGGATCGTGTCGATGATGATAAACGCGGTGTAACATGTCTAATTTCTCGGCATGCTTGTGATAAGGTTGTACTGGTGGTAATGATGGTAACTCATCAGCCGTTCATACTTTACCATGCTTATCAGTTCAGATGTCATTCGATGTTTAAACCTGGACTTGGGAATCGAATTCAAGCGGGGGGGGGGGGCATGCTTATTGGTTATTGCGTGAACTTATCGATCTGTGCCCCCCATGTTCCACAGGAGATCGAAGAGGATAAGAAAATAGACATTATAAGTCACGGACGGGTTGTGAATCAAAGAAATGACGGCACGACTGCACGATGATGTAGCTCCTGATCGTGGCATGAAGATGATTGTATTTCCTAATCAATAACGCGTTATACTGCAGCATTAGATAAGATTGTTTTCTAGGGGGGGGGGGGGTTGTCTTCGTGTGGCTTTTGATTCAATGAATTTGGACAAAGCTGTTATTTGCACTATATTGTGTTATTTTTACTTGTTAATCCATGTATGCAGTTGTGGGATCACCAGTGTAAAATAAAGCAAGGGAAAGCGAGCTTAACTAACTGTACCTAGCGATTGGTATATAGTGAACTGTGATTTTCCGAGTCTAAAAGATGACATGAAATCATATCGAATGATAGGAACTTGAGCCAGAGGACCTGTCGGTGGACAGATAGCACGAATAATAACACGACGAGTCATTAGTGCTGCATACAATGAAACTACGGTGTAGCTGTCAAATTTGTTTTAACTGGGCGTCGTGTTATCTGTACTACGTGGCACATGGCATTGGATACCTATTCATGCCACACACACCTGCTCTGTCGTATACATTTTTGTAATGTCGCTTTTTCCATTGCACAAGCTTCTGTTGGTACAGAGGCACGCACTGAGAGCACTTTGGAAGTAGAGATGTTATCAGAATCAGAATATTTATAGGGGAGGAATCCGATGAGCTGTGAATCTCTTTTTCATATTCTTAGTTTTTTCCAGTCCCATTTACACGCACCTTTACATCAGCCGCACCTTAACAACTCTTGGAACCTCCGAGTTCAACCAGTCTACACAACAAAGGCTCATTCCTAACAGCGTGCTTCAGCTGCACCGAACCTCACAATAATAATATCCAGGGCCTACCTTGGCTCTTCCCACCCTCAACCAGTATATATACAAGGACTGTGTTCTTGGAATTTATCTTACTTGATACAGCTATCGTGCTGTGACGGTCCCACCTGAAGACGGAAGCTTGTGTTGCCTCCGAAACGTCGTGATTTTTATTTTATTTTTATTTTACTTTAATTAATTTAAATTTAAAATTTTTTACCTACGTGACTTTACCGAAAAAAACCTAAGAATATGAATCCTTGCAGTCACGAAAGCTTAAAATCTAGAATCTCTTTTTCGCAGATGTCCAGTAGGGGCGGGTAAGAACTCTACAACAACAAACAGTAGAAAAAACATAATAGTCGTGCAAAGTACAAGAAAGGTTAAAAAAAAATCACCCAAACACATACAAATGAAATTAGACCACCCCCTTCCTACCAGGCAAAGCCCACTGAGGTATTCTTTTTCAGAAGCGACCTGGCCACAAACGATCGCTCCAGCGAAGGCAGCTACTACAGCTCATGAAAAGTCAAAATTCAGGCCAGAATCATTACTTAATGCGTGTGGAAGCCCATTGAGTCTTTCTATGTCTTTATTTTCAAGGTAGACCTAAACATATCTTATCCATGTGCATGTCAAATGGGCAAAAACACATGGGAACATCTGGACTGGATTCACCACTGCAACGTTGCCTTTCTCCCCCCCGCTTTAGGGTGAATGGGAATCCGCCGGTGTGAACAGCGACCGATGGTGAAAGAAGAAATCCCCGCAGCGGAGATGAGTGCCGGGCTCCCGTAGCAGCGCACTCGCAGAGCAGAGCACCACAGCCATGTACAACCCACAGCGGCGAGACTTCATATCCGTCACTTTGGATGGTGGCTACAGCAACGCCAAGGCGCCTCGCAGTCAGTCATGCTGGCGGGTAAGCCCAGGCCCATGGGTCCTCTCGTGTCCATCGTGGCATTAAAGGTGCACTGAAACAAGGTGGTGCTTGCTTACGACTAAATACCTTGAATGTGCCCAATCTAATCGCATCTTGGAACCTAAGCAGGTTTGGAGCCTGGATAGTGCTTGGTAATCACTGTGCACAAATAGGTTGGCATAGGGCTGCAGTGTTATGTGTTGGGCAGCACAGGGCGGTGCAGCAAAACCATTTTGAACTAAAATGCTCCAATTTATTTTCACCCTGCCTTCGACCTGCATTGATCAGCATGAAGTGTGGTCATATAACCCCCAGAATCCACACGGCATAGATAGTCCCTCATTTGGCAGTGGATTTGCATCCAGGCTTTGCATAATGGTCCACCTCAGATGTAACGATCCACATACACCTGTATGCCAACGGAACATTGAGTTGCAATGTGATGTAAAGTATGGCTTTCCAAATTTCAGTCCTTATAACTCATCACTGTCCAGTTTTGCCTTTTTACCAGTCATCAGCTGCTGTGATGTGTAATGGATAAATCTGCATATACAATTGGGAGATTGTAAAGGAAAAAAATTAGGTTAATATTGGGCTGCAATGGCTGGTGTTTGGCAAGCTGCGGTTAATTAAGATAATTAAGTAAATGTAATTTCCACGCAAGCTACACGTGGATCCCAATGTAAATTAAAAATTCTACATGATTTAACTTGCAGTGGAATCTGTATTGAATAATATTAGTTTTTTTTCAAATCTTGCCCCACTTATTTATCCTCATTACCCCTATCGATATCATGTCTAGAGACAGTACCGATGCGGAACTCTCGTGGGGTGGTGCAGACCTTTACGTTATACTCGTGGAAGTGGATACCAGAACCACTTCTAAGATTCCATCAAGCATCCTTTTTTTACAGTTAAACTTATTTGTATTCATTTCAGAGCTGGAAATTTGCAGATTTAATTGCAGAACCAAATGTAATGTGATAGGTTTGTTTTTTTTGGTGTCGTCATTGGTTACCAGGCTAAGAACATAACTCACTGTACTTGAAAGCCTGGTGTTAAATCACAATGTCTTGCCTGAATTTGACACCAAGTTATCTGATGCCAGCTCAGCCATCTGATCACCTGTTTGTATTTTTTTATGCTTTATCGTGCATATTTGCATTTAGTGACTAAGGTTTACATGCTATATGTGAAATACGCTATTCTTTTGTTAGGTTCATCCATGGACAGCCCAGTTGATGTGTTACACGAGACAACCTTTTTTTTATTTCTGTACTGCAACTTGGGTTGATTGAACCTTGTCCATAACCCACTCTCTGCAGTGCAACAATTTTAAATGTTTCCTCATACACAAGTACCTTTACATCTGGCTCAATTCTTATGTCAACTTCATACCTCATCAAACATTTGAAGAGAAACGAATCTTGTTATTCCTCTTCTACGTGGAAACATACGACAGCTGCTACGTCTGCCTCTCCGAGACTGTTGACATCATATACAAATCAACCTCGAAAACCACTTTGGATCAACTGAGAGGGAGATTCACTGGGCCAAGTTAATCTTTAATGTATACACACTTAACTCGTTCCTTTTCCAAAGTGTTTATACAGGTCCAAAATCCTCAATCTTAAACACTCCAAGGAGAAAAAAGTCATGATTATCACTCATTCTCTGTTAAAAACACCTTGAATTCCGTTGATTCAAATATGTCATTGGTTACTGTCCCATCTAGATTACAATTTGATGCTAATATCTTGAATATTTACGATAACTTGCAGTTTACATTTATACTTGTCTGTTAACATGTTAGTATAATAGTCACCCTATACCTCTTTAATGTTTCTGTAACTTAATTTTTGGAATTGTACTCTGATCAGTTGAAACAATAATCTGCCCAAGCCAACAGGGAATGTATTATTTAAAACAGATTTTTTTTGTGCGTGCAATATTTCCTATATCTCAGTGTAATACACTTTTTGTTTTGATTTTCTATTTGCTTCAATGCTAGACTTTGTTTTTTGATGACCCAGTGTCATTCTTGCAACTGAGACTACCTTTGTCTCTTGAGTTCTATCCTGGTTCAACAAAATTAACTTTGAAACTAGCTGAATGACTTAATCAATGTGGTTGCAGCTTATCAATTCATTATTCTGGCCTTAATTTTCTAGATTGAAAACTAATTTCTTTAGAACTGCTTTTTGTGTTTAATCAATTAGCACGGTTGGCTACGTACGTGCGAAAGAACTCCCAACACATACAATATGCAGAGAATGGTGGCAAAATACATTAATTGTGGTTTGCATTGCACTTGGTAAATCATTGTGCATACATTGTTATTAAAATAATGATGGCGTTAATTGGACATCATAGGTCATGATTTAGTTGACTCCAAAACATGTATGGAAACTTCAAAATGAATTGGATTCGTACCATATACGGTCATTAAATTATTTATAAATGAGGTCTGACTCAGAGCTTTAGATCAATAAATATTACAGTACTGTATATCATTGCATCTTATAATAGCAGGCAAAATAAATATGTTACTTTTTTTCCCAGCAAGTCTAATGGGACCAAAAGTGGAATCGTAGACCTGAATAAAAGCAAAACAATCGTGATACAGTTTAATCAGATGTAGAAATATCGATGCAAAAATGTATTACAATTTACATATGGATACACTGTAAAATTAGATTTAAACTAAACTATAAGGCCCACTGAGCTATGTAGCTCTTTTTCAGAAGCGACCTGGTAATACATTCTCGCTCAACGAAGTGGCTTATCACGTGGAAATGTATAGCAACCAGATACTCTAAACGCGCGTTTATTAATGTGGAGGGGAAAACCGGAGGACCCGGAGAAAAATCCAAGCGACCACGAGGATAGAGACACGCAAACTACAAATATGTAAGCGTCCGGGTCTGGTTCGAACCCACGACCTCCACAATAACCAAATACTATACAAAAATCTGATAGCATTTGGAATAATGTAATTACTCAGCGTGTATCAGTTGATCATATGTTTTTCTACTGTCTGCTCTATATTTGTATTTTTTCTGTCTGATTTGCATAGTTGTGTTTGCTCGCTTTCCCTAAATGCAAACTTTGCTCATAATTTGCATATATTTTCTTGAAATGATAAAAAAAAATTGTCACAATGAAATGCATTTGTCACGAGCTTAATAATCGGCATTAATTGACACACCTCCTGGACATCTGTGAAAAAGAGCTTTGCAGCTTATCTAGTCTAAATAAATATTCTGATACCCATTCACAGACTCAAATTCTTTGGCGGCCTGTGCTGCCTCGTCTGTCACAGTGCACGGGGCATGCTGACTCGGTGCTGCCATCTGCCGACGGAAATCGCGAAGTGACAACTCCACCTGCTAGCCAATCGGATTGCCGTGACTGCTAACGGCGCACCACCTCCCACCACACCATCTCCACGCCCTTTCAAATCCACAACCAATACGGACGGCCCACACCATCGGTTGTATTCGTCCACTGACAGTGCGGATTGCTCGCTCGAGTGACACGCAGTGAGCACCGTTTCCATTGGCTGGCCACACTCAGTCAGTAAACACAGAGGGTGACCCCTGGTGGTTGAGTATTGGTGGTGCGTGTAGCATCATAGAGACCCGCACGTGTCGTCTTTAACACATTATAATCGAGTTAGAGCGCGTAAATATATAAATGTGTCATTACAACTAGTATGTAATTACTGGCGAAACGTCGTACTCAGATTGTAAATGTCGTGGCTTGGCTCTCCAACATACCGGTGTGCTGTACAAGTACACTACATCTTCTTGGTTCTTTCGGTAAAGTCACGTAGAAGGGAAGTAATAACATAATAAAAATAAAACATAATAAAGAACCAAGAAGATGAATCCCTGCAGTCACGAAAGCTTTAAATCGAAATTTAAGTACACTACACTATACACTACTATACCCCTACACTACTATACACTACTACACTATACACTAGTGCTGGACTAGTGACGAATTGGCCACGTTCTGTTCATGTGACAACCCCTTACTATATGGCTGTGTCGGGTGGTGGCGGGTTTAACGACACATTTATATATTAACGCAATCTAACCCCCCAAAAACCTCTATTATGGATGATATTGGTCGTGAAAGCTACTCCGTGTTGAACTCTAACACACTGCTGGGGGACAAGTGCTCTTGGCAACTATCTTTGCAAGGCTGTTATCGCACTCAGCCGTGTTTGTGTGGCAAGCACCAGGTATGGGCACGTTTGTCTCCCCAGTGCTGATCGAGCATCTAACCAGACTGGCTCGGTGCTCCACAAGTGTGGTGTGCGGTCAGCTCTTCGCCCGGCTGCCTTTGTCTCCCCCAGTGGGTAAGGGAGGGAAGCCCAGGACTTGTTTAGAAAGCACTCGCCGCTGATGTAAACCATGGCCTGGTAAATGTATGGAGCAGATTATTGGCCACAGTTAACACAAGTGGTGAGTGATATTTAAACCGGTTTTGAGCTTCCCATTAGGTCAATACATCCCTGAATTTAGTACTTAGTGTGGTATAAATATCAGCATTAGGAGAGACAAAGGCGGCCAGGTATGGTTCTGGCCACACCACCCCTCTCGTGTGCGGTTCCTGCCTTAATAGGAGCTCACGAACAGCACTTGCCCCAAGATTGTGTTAAAGCCTCTACAGGAGATATGTCTTTGGCGCGGCACAATTGATGTCATCCACGCACGGCTTGTTCAATCGCCTGCCTCTTCTCCCCTGCCTTTCGTTATCACTGTGTACTATTAAAATAAACACGAAAATCACATTTCAATTGTTCCTAAGAGAAGGAAACAAGTTCACACTGTTCCATAGTATGTTTTTGTTCTCATCAACACGTTTGGGTAACAGCAGGAAGCCGAGTACGCACGTCACAGTGACTCAGCGCTGCCTTTACTTCGCAGCTGATACAAAGACGCCCATATGTTTCCTAACCTCTGCCGTGGTCGTGAACCCACTCACTGCTCCCCTTGCTCTCAGCTGCCAGCGCGGTTACACATTCACAATACTCTCCACACGTCACGGGGACAAAAATGACTGTGCGTCAACATACACTCCCAAGGATTTTCACAAACTGTTGTTTGGCAGTAATTATATCCAGCTACCTTCCATGAGTTGGGTGTTCACATTCTGTGCACTGCAATTACATGAGGACGGAGGAGAAATATCCTGTTTGGCCACTCCACAGACAGAGTGTCCCCATCATGCGTTAATGGTGTCGTAATTGTACGCATATTAAGCCTCTGAGGTTGCATCACTTCATGAATTTAAAATGAGTGACTTATTGACATTGCTTTACTAGGTGAGAACCCATGGAAATTAAACATCCGTTTTACAAAGGTCACCTGTGTAAAAGTAAACTTTTTTTTTCAAATGCAGACTACAAGCATGGATCGTGCGTGAATTGTTCTTATTCCAATATGGCTGGAGCGGTGGCGCAGTGGTCACGTACTGCACTGTTAACCTGGAGGTCCTGAGTTTGATTCCTGGCATAGTTAACATCAGTGATGAGTAATACCTGATCCGGTCCTTGGGCGCTTAATTTACCAACGCACTCTTGACCCGTGTGGTCAAACAAGCCACGTGACCAACACGGTGTGGGAATGCCTTCATCCAGAAGTGAGATGACAGAGTGCTATAAATGGCAATAATTGTATCTTCTATGTAATTGGTTCACGTGATCCATGCAACTATTTGGGGCACACGACAAATCGTCAAAAAGCTCATTCTTCAATTTAGACACCCCCAAATCACAACAGATCGTTGAATGGCTGCTGGGGTAGGTTTGAATCATTAAATGAGAATGTATTTCGGATTCTGAAGAGAGGCCGCCGCATTGGTGGCAGTCGCACGTACTCTTCCAATGTCGAATGCTGCCTCCACTTAATTATTTACGAGTGTTTTTCACTTTCCTTGAAAGCACCACACGGTGCACTCTGGAGTCTCGGTAAGGGATTGTGCAGCACTGTGCTGTGTGTCTGTGTCACATTGCTGTTGTGAAAATGTGCTCTTGCTACAGAGGTGGAAGCGCTTATCTCGACTGCAGCGGAGCATCCTTCTCTTCCTCTTCATTGTGTTGGGAACTGCCTTCGCTGCTTACCACCTCCAGGGTACAGTTGCCTGCATGCACAACAAAATCCCTTGCCACTTTACAAATGGAAGCTGACCACGCTTTTGTTAGCTTGTTTGTGCCTATGCTTGTTCAGAAATGATAGTTTACAGTTCTTAAAATATTTGGCTAAACTAGGGATTTCGTGTCCTCGCATATTTATTTTTTATTACACGCTTTTATTTAACTCACTCCGTCTGTTGTATCCTCAAAAAAAATCTTGTCACTCAATTTCAACCGTATTCCCAATGTATCGACTGCAAACTTGGTATAGGTATGTCATACTGATGACAAGACTATATTCTATCATTACAAATTTTAAATATATATTTTTAAACAATCTTTTTTACGGCTCTAATTGTCCACGCTCAACTCACGTTGCCTGTAAATCAACACGTGGTCCCTTACGTCACGGCAAGCCTCGGGGAGCCACGCCCAGGGGCGGGGGATGTGGAAGGAGGGGAGGGGCGATGGGGGAAGAGGGCAGGAGGAGGGACAGCTCGGACAGTACATTTAATTAAAGCGTATTTAAAAAAAAGTGTTTTTTTATATTTTATTTCTTAACAAAACCCGTGGCAAATGTCTGGCACATGACGTTTCTGTACAGATTTTAGTAACCGCTCACAATAATTGAGTATTGCTCTGCATGCTGTTCACATTTTGAGCTTCGGGTGTGAAGCTTTCAATTTATATTTGAATTTGCTATATTTTTACGCATTACCAAAAACCACATCATATACGTGGGACATAGTGTATCCATTTACATTAATGTTGTGACAACTTAAATAAGTACGCGTACGCTCACGGCTGTGCATGAGTTGGTATAACGTTCAACGCGATCCTGGCCATGGCCCCAACAAGTCACTGTGCGTGTCGTAAATCCCGGGGCCAGCATTGAAAATAAAAATAGCACCGCAAGATTTGCACCCTTTAAAAACAAACAAGGCATGCCAGCGCGCTGAGTGTATGAGCCAAGACTGGCAAAACAATCCCAACCGGTTAACAATGAGACCATTTTGGACAATAAATGCCTTGGAAGCTCACAACCATGCGGCTGTTACTGTTCACAAAATCCACAATTTCGATTTAAAGCTTTCGTGACTGCAGGGATTCATTTTCTTGGTTCTTTCGGTAAAGTCACGTTGAAGGGAAGTAATAAAATAATAAAAATAAAACATAATAAAATAATTATCACGACGTTTCTTCAGATGCTGTCTCCCCGACAGACCTGGTCTTCACCTGAGGACGGCTGCTTGCGTTGTGGCCGAAACGTCGTGAGAATTATTTTATTATGTTTTATTTTTATTATTTTATTACTTTCCTTCTACGTGACTTTACCTAAAGAACCAAGAAGATGAATCCCTGCAGTCACGAAAGCTTTAAATCGAAATTCACAATGTTCACTCATGGTAGTGACCCCTTCATCCGTACTCGATACGGATTGCGACTTTGGTTTGACGTCATTCGGTGTGGCTTCTGAGCGGAAATGCACACTGCCGCAGTTTGCCCTGGCTTCTTATTCGTGCTGTGAGAGGCTGCTGACTTGTTCCACGTCTGCATGGCAGGAGAATCCCATCGCTATGTCTTGGAGGTTCGCACTTTGAAGCCACACGTTCCCGATGCTGACCCTGACAGAAATGCGCAACGCCAGGTCGCCCAGGAACTTAACCCGGTAAATCTTGCAGTCTCTGAGAATTTCACCATTCATTTTGCAGACCAGCATGTGAGAATTGTCAGTCGGGTAAAACGGTCACATTCTCAAGCGAAGTTTGTCCCTATGATCTGCATGACAGAATTAGGTTGATACCAGCACACAGCCTGGCACTTGGAATGCACCCGATCACCTCAGATCTTAAAGGCATGGCAGGGTTCATCCTGGATTAGTGCTTGGATGGGTGACCACCATGCGCAAACAGGTTGTCATGGGGCCTGTAGGGCTACTTGGGGTTGTATTGTACATCAGTGGCTTCTATGTCTGTGCTCCCTGCCTTCACGAACCCGCACTGACCAGATTGGTTACATACATTAAAATAACCCCCATGACTAGGATTCATCCATAAATTAATTTACAAAAGGCCATACATATATCACAGTAACCCATGTTCATAAAGAGCACAGTGAGCACTTGTCATTAAGTCATCAGCAAGTTGTTTAACTTATGATAAGGCTGTCTCTAAAATGTTCAAGTGTTGCTTTTTGTGCTGGTAGCCTGAATCCAATGCTTACATAAGGACAGTGAATGCTCACACTTGAAATGGTGGTCCAAGGTAATCCTACGCAAAATTAACAATTGCTGTGCCAAGTTTTAAAGGTATGCTGTTTTTATATGGCCTTCAAGGCAGCCGCTGTCTCTCTAATTATAACAGTGCTATTTCAGCGCTTTGGGGTGCACGGGTATTAGTTTTGCAAAGTGCACGTTGACTTTACGGTGGCAAACTTGTGTGCGTGTGTTTGTATCCGTGTCCATTTGAGCAGAAGCCCAAGAAGCCCTTGCGGAGGGGCCCACCTGTTCAAAAGCAGGGCCAGGTTGCCAAGCCCTTGGAACCCAGGTCTATTGCTTGTCATTAACACCACCTGCCAACACTAGTAATAACTGTTTAGTTACAACCTCGTGAAAATGCTATCTCACATTGTGCACATTGATCATCACAATGAGGCATGGTCTGTCACCTGCTTGCTGAAGGCCTCCCCACGCCGATGCTATCTCTCGACAGTCCTGCGATGCCACAATCCATCTTGCTCCTGTACATGAGCTGATCTCATTGCTCCATCTCTGAGGTGGTCGTAGCTTTTGGGCGCGTCCTCTACTTTGGCTGCTATTGCGTCACCGGTGTCAGCGATCAGCCATCGTCTATTGTCGCGATTTTTTCTGCCCAAGTCCATTTACTTTCCTTAATATCTTTAATGTCTTTCAACGTTCCACTGAGAAGATCACACGTGGCCCATACATTTCAAAATATTAATCGAAATAATCATTAAAAAATTTTTAACATAAATTAAGTGAACATTTATTTTCAAATCAGTTGTTTGCTTTTAAACAATTGGTGTACGGACCTCCTAAGTGGTGACCCACGCATGTAATGCAGTGATTTGGCGACATTGGTGTGGTTGGTGAATCATGTAGATTTCTGAAACTCCTACACTCACTGACCTGAGAGTTGACCAGGAGATGGCAGTACTGCAAATGGGTTCCTGATCCCATTTAATTGATATCTCCCTCATATAAATGCTTTAAATCTCCCAAGAGTGGACCCTCTTAATAAATGGTATAGCTAGTGTGGTTTTCTTGGTTAAGTTATATTATTATTTGAAATGTATTATAAAAATTCACTTTTACATTGACATCCAAATAATTGAAAGTGAAAGTTGAATATTCGTCACTAGAGTCTAATTGTTGAGCTCAACTTCATGCCCACACTACAGACGCTGCGAGCCAAGTGTACTGTATCGGCTTACTGTTTAGAACTTTCCTTGTGCTGCCCTTGCAGGGATCATGGTTTGGGAGTGAATTCTTCAAAATTGATCGTCGCTGACGGGAAGGATGAATCCAATTTGCATGGTGCAGTCGCCAATCAGGAGCCTAATAAGGGTAAGCGTGACAGCGAGTGGCACTCTATTCAACCTTTGACTGTGCTGAATTTTCTTTTGAATGAAAAGCCTCAGTTGCAGAAAGAAATTAAGATATAGTGGCACCAATACTCTATCCACTTTTTTAAACCCACGAATTGGCTTTTCGCAGAACAAGACGAATTGCATGTGTACGTACGGATTCATTGTGCAGTAGAAAAGTAGCGGTTACTCCCCTCCAAGATTTTATGAGTTGTCTGTATTTGGGGTCACGATTTTTTTCATGATTCGATGCTTTATTGCACTTCAGTCGTGCGTAGTATGGTGGCTGCACGGTTTAGCACAAAACAACATTTGATTCTTACATGCACAATTCGATGCTTGTATCACGAGCATAAGAATTATTTGAATCGATTGATAATTTAGCCAATATTGTTTAGGCTAGGCGTGTGCAAGCTTTTTTGAGCTCGTACCAAATTAGGGAACCTCCTAGCTCTGCACAGGTGGAGAGGGTCACTTGGAAACTTCACGAATTTGATGCCGCATTTATAAATATGTCTCATTGGCAGACAAGACTATTTATGAACTTGATGACGCATCTGCGGATATGTCACGTTTGTGAACAAAAGTGGGCGTGCTAGCCTGTTAGCAACAAAAAACCCGCAGAGTTGTTAGATGAACGTTCACATACCCCTGAAGTTCACAGGGCGGTCTTAACCATACTGTGGACTGTTACCGACCCACGGGCTGTACGTTACACACAGATTTAAACGACGTCATGCCCAGCATTTGGCAGTAAACAAGTAAAACGACACGCATACATTTTTACGTGGCCAAGGCCTTCGCCAGTCTCGTGAATCTTTGGTTATGTTCAGTCCACAGCCTGAACCCGCGCCAGCAGGCGGTGGTGGAGGCGTTCCTGCACGCGTGGCGAGGCTACCGTGAGTTTGCATGGGGCCACGACGAGCTGAAGCCGTTGTCGCACTCCTTCAGCGAGTGGTTCGGCCTGGGCCTCACCATCTTGGACGCGCTCGACACCATGTGGATCATGGGCCTCGAGAACGGTGGGCGGAGACACGCATACAGGACGGTCGCTTGCCACTCGTCCTGCTTACTTCACCGCCACCACGAGTGTCAAGCACTGCCCTTATAGATTTGAAGCTTTCGTGACTGCAAGGATTCATATTTTAGGTTTTTAGGTTTTTTAGGTAAAGTCACGTAGGTAAAACATTTTTTATTAATAAAAGTAAAATGAAATAAAAATCACGACGTTTCGGAGGCAACACAAGCTTCCGTCTTCAGGTGGAACCGTCACCTACGTGACTTTACCGTAAAAACCTAAGAATATACTGCCCTTATAGTTTATATCGCACGGACGTGTTGCATGTGTTTGCGAACGTGTTGGTGATGCATTTCTATGGTCAGCGGTAATGCAGCGGTTAGCACGCTGTGCTACGAACCTGGCGGCCCGAGTTCGATTCCCGCTCAAGGCCACCAACTCCAGTGACGGTTATCTGAACCGGACCTGGGCCTTCCCTAGGTCGACTCGGCCTAAAATGAGTGCCTACTGCGGTGTGTACACATGGCCACTCGGGAGACAAAAGTGGCAGGACGTAGTGCTGGCCACCCCACCCCCTTAGGTGCCCCGTTGGCCTTTATCGTTGCTCGCTAACAACACTTGCCCCAACAGTCGTGTCAAATGGCGAAACAGGGGGATCATTGTCTTTGATGCATTCCTATGACATGCAATGTACATTTGCACCATCCAGGCGCTGGGTTGACGCTCGGCGCGATGTTGTGTGCGGCAGAGTTTGAGGAGGCGCGGCAGTGGGTGAGCACCAAGCTGAACTTCGCCAAGAACGTGGACGTGAACCTGTTTGAGTCGACGATCCGCATCATGGGGGGACTGCTGGGCACCTTCCACCTCACGGGAGATAAACTCTTCCTCGACAAGGCCGTGAGTTCGAGGTGGCTGGTTGGCTCACAGGGCTGTGGTACTAGGCCTGTGACGATCTACAACACAAGCAGGACTCGCGTAGCATCTCAATGCAGCTGCATTTGAAGATGGTGGGACTTGTGTGACGTATCAATTTAGCCACCAACATGTATTCTTTTGCTCACAATATATGCATAATTCCATTACTTGAGAATGCATCAGCTATGGCGTATGCAAATTAGATACAAATTATTTACTGATTTAACATTTTCAATAATGATAGAGCAAGAAAGTTGTGCACTTGAGATAACAGACAAGAAATAATGTTAGAGGTGGTAAAAAATACCATCGAGTCTTTTTTACTTCAATGTATTTAATCTCAGAGAATAAAAAAAAATGAATTTGATTAACAATCAACAAACAAACTTTGCGAAAAATATAAAACACGTACTCTGTGGTAAAATTACTAGAAGTAGTTTCTGTGATGCCTTCCGGGGACGTTCTCTGACATGAGGTGGTGCACTACTTTTTGCCATAATTCTGAGTGGACATTTTTTTTGCATCGTAACAGGTTTGCAAAGGCACCCTTTTCACATAATTGGGAGAGGGAAGTACATTTCTTTTGAGACAAGAATGGACGTTATTGTAGGACCACACGCAACGCTCCATCGCCCGCTGCTGATACAGCAAGTACACAAAAAATAAACGTCCAAATAAACAATGTGCAGTCAGTGCATCATCCTCCTAACATGCAACGAACATTACTTTCAGTGGCAGGGCTAGTTGGAAATTGCTGCCCTCTTGTGGTCCCATATGTCACGTGCTCAGAGGTAGCTCTGTGAATCCACTTCCGTGGGCCTTTGTCTAACACAAGAGGGTCGCTCTGCCCTGTGAGAGACCCAAAATGATTCTTCGTCACATGATACCGATAGCATAATTGGGGATAGAAGCTGATCAGAATTATTTGCTCAAAACCTATCGTCCTCATGCCATTTGGCAGGTCGACCTGGGAAACCGGCTAATGCCGGCATTCAACACGCCCTCCAAGGTGCCCTACTCGGATGTGAACCTGGGGACGGGTCAAGCGCACCCCCCCAAGTGGACGTCCGACAGCTCCGTGGCTGAGGTGACGAGTATCCAGCTGGAGTTCCGTGAGCTCAGTCACCTCACTGGCGACCCCAAGTACAAGGTTTGTGTTTTCGTACGTATGTACGTACGTATGTTTTAGCTTCTTTCGCACCGTACGTAGCCAACCGTGCCATTCGGAGGTGCGAGAGGGTTGACCGTTGCCGGGCCTCTATGTGACTGCATTTGGCGCTCACGTGACAGAGCAGTGCCTGCAGCAGTAGTTAATAATAGGCTGTTATTTTCAACTTAAAACTTTCGTGACTGCAGGAATTCATTTTCTTGGTTCTTTCGGTAAAGTCACCTAGATATAAAATACAAATAAAATAATTTATAATAATTGTATTTTCTATCTACGTGACTTACCCGAAAGAACCCATTATATGTTATTTTCAAGTTAATATGAAGTGCCATGAATGGTAATGTTCATGTGTATTGTCCATCTCCTGCTGGATGAGCGCTTCCCCACACACCTCGTGGGTCACAGGTTGTTTTTTGACCATGATTTTTCATGCTGGTCAGTGTGGGTTGGTGAAGGTGTAGAGCGTAAACATTGTAGCGTGGTATAACTCAACAATGACATTTGCTGCACTGCTTCCTGCTGGGAACAAAGCGCCGCAGCAGCCTTTAACACCTGTTGTGCACGGTGGTCGCCTATCTACGCAATGTGCAGGCTCAACCCTTGGCTATCAGCCGAGGTTCGACGAGATCGGGCACATTTTTTATCGGTTTGGTTCAGAGGTTGCAAACGGGTTTTGATTCCTTACCCGTACCCGGCCGCACCAGGGTCACAAACGGGTACCCGTACCCGGCCGTACCCGTACCCTACCCCTACCCGGCCGGGTACGGGTAGGGTACGGGTATCGGGTACCCGGTTGCGACCTCTGGTTTGGTCACAGGAAAAAATAGGATAAAGGTGAGTATCCTGCTTAACGACAGCGCCCTCCGTCGGAATGCGGCGGCGTGCAGGGCGCGGCAGACGCGGTGACTCATCACGTGCTAGGGCTGAGCGGGAAGCTGGACGGCCTCGTGCCCATGTTCATCAACACGCACTCGGGGCAGTTCTCTCGTGCCGGCGTCTACACGATGGGGGCGCGCGCCGACAGCTACTATGAATACCTGCTCAAGCAGTGGCTGCAGGGAGGCAAGCGCGAGAAGCAGTGAGTGTGTGCGCGCGCGTACTGGGTGTTTGCCGCGGGGCACGGTTTCTTGCAGGTGTGATTAATTGCCGTGGTTCGAATCGGGAATCGGTTGCGTTTTGTATAGTGTCGTCTGTTTTGTTCCGTCTCGTTTCATTAGCCTGAAGGTAAAATTGGTGTATAATGTGATTATCTGGGTTAATGGGGCGGTGGGAGGGGAGGGGTATCTGAGTTAAAACAATATGATTATTCATTTATATTTATAGAGTGCCTTCACTCAAGGCACACGGTTAATGCAAATCCAATGTAAATTGGGCTGTAAACGGCTATTAGCCCACAATCATAAAAAAACGGACAACATTTAACTTTCCCGGAATTTGGAGCGGACATTTTTGTTCCTTTTTTTGGCAGCCTGAACACGGCTCCCATGGAGGGGAATTCTGAAACTTGCTTCCTTCACTGGGTCTTGATGAGTTTGTGCGCATGCACCGCTGTGTGCTGTGTTTCCTTGGTGCAGCTTACTTAACAGCTACTTGGAGGCTATGAGCGGGATGCAGAAGCACCTGCTGGGGACGTCGCAGCCCAACCACCTGACGTTCATTGGGGAGCTCATCAGTGGGGCTCTCAAACCGAAAATGGTGAGTGCATCGCGCCTCCCTTATCTTCACTATCCTGCCTTGATCGCCCACCGCTAAGGCTGCTGTGTATTAAAAACGAGCATATGTTCGCCTACACCAAAATCTCTCCCAATGCTCCTGAATAATGTATGTACGTTGAACTTCTTTCACACCGTACGTAGCCTACCGCGCTGATCTCGTTAGATCACAGAGGCTAAACGGGGTTGAAGGTTGAGGCTAAAAGCAGGTTTACTTAATGGTGGAAAAAAGCTGTACATGTACAACATCACTGGGCCAAACAGAGTATAGAAGGCTGAATGAGACACCTTTGAATTCGTTTGAGCATCCCCCCTCCCTCTCTACTCCCACTTTCGTAGGACCACCTGGTTTGCTTTCTGCCGGGGACGCTAGCGCTGGGAGCTCGGCACGGACTGGACCCCTCGCACATGGAGCTGGCTGAAAAGCTGCTGGAGACCTGCTACCAGATGTACCAGCAGATGGAGACTGGCCTCAGCCCTGAGATCAGCCACTTCAACATGCAGGCGGGCAGCACGCACGACATCGAAGTCAAGGTCCGTTGAGAACGTGCTCACACATATGCACACGTACAAAGACAAAGATCCCCGTGTAGCCTGAACAGACTGTTGATGCAAGTGCTGTTAGCGAGTAGCGCCTATGATAGCCTGCACGGCACACGAGGGGGTGGGTGCCCAACACCACGCCTGGCCGCCTTTGTTTCCACACATACATACACATTTTAACACTTGTTTTCATAGACATACAGTCATAGCCACACAGGAATATAAATGCTCCTGGGAGATTCACACACATGTACGCATAGACATGCACGTATACTCGTACGCACGCTCGTGCAAGATACTTACGCACACAGGCATGAGCAACACGCTTATACGCGTGCATAAACCTATTTACGTACTCACACATGCAAATGCACATTCACACACACCCACACACCCACACATTCAGTTTCATGCATGCATGTTTGCTCCTGAATGCACACACATGCATAAGCTTGCACACCATCCCATCAATCATCTCTTGTGTTGGAATTGCTCCTTCCGATAAGCAAAGTACAACTGCATTGAGAGAATATCCATAAAACTCACGTGTATATTTTTTATACTTTTAATCAGGCGAAAGAGAAATGAGTGAAACTGTGGGAAGTTATCACCATTCTGCCAAAAATAAACTTCAACCTAAAAGTAATGATTCGGGATAAATTCCATGATCTGCAGAGTCTCACGTGAGTGGGAGTGCTGCGCCGATCTTGTCGGCAAAGTCACAGCACCGTCGTATGCTATGAAGGCACACAGCACTCATTCAGAACCATCACTAATGGTCTCTGACAAACACTTCATAATGCTCAGCACTCACAGATAATGTTCACAGCAAGAGGAGGGAAAATTCTCTCAACGCATGCTGTAACCGGCCGTACGAGTCACATTCCCTGCAGGACATGAGTATACAATCCAAGCTCTTAAAGCTTAAAATAAACACAGATGTGCACCTTATAACCCTTCCTGTCAAGAGTGAGTTATGCGTAGCATGCTGTCGTGTGTGTGCGCATGTGAGCACGTGTAAGGATGAAGAGCGGGGGTGCGTAGTGGATCGCGCACTCTGCTACGAACTTGGAGACCAAAGTTCAGTTCCCACCCATGGCTAACGTCATCGCAGTGATAACTTAACCAGTCCTTGGCCTCCTCTAGGTTAACTCGGCTTTAAATTAGTATGTGGTGCAGTGTGTAACCCTTATTATTACCCTGAAGACAATGCCGGTCTAGCGTAGTGCTGTACACAGCTCTTCCTTGTGTGCCACGCAGGCCTAAGTAGGTGCAGGCTAACAGCATGGCCTAACAGTTTGTTCAGGTTATATGCATGGGAGTGCACACACACAAGTTTTGTGCGTCTTGACCTCCTTCCTGCCAGTGAGCCTTTGCCACTTCATTTGGCATCAAACTGCACCTAGCCTGGTACAAGCACCATGGTGGATGTTGTGTGCTTACAGCCTGCTGATAGGCACAACCTGCTGAGACCCGAGACGGTGGAGAGCCTCTTCTACCTCCATCGCTTCACCGACAAAGTCAAGTACCAGGACTGGGGATGGGAGATCTTCCAGAGCTTCCAGAGATACACACGGGTGCGTACTCGGATGGCTCGGCATTAACACAGTCCTCAATGAGTGCACACTACAAACAGCGTATTAGCAGTCATATTCCATCCTTATCCTCACGTCTTACATGAGGGGTGCCACGGTGGCGAGATGTTAACTACCTTGCTTGGTATACAGGAGGTCGTGGGTTCGATCCCGACCCTGACGTCTGTATATTTGGAGTTTGCAGAAACATGCGTTTATAGTATTTGGCTAGTATAAATGTCCACATGATGAGCCACTTCATTGCGCTATCATTTGTGGTCAGGTTGATTCTGAAAAATAACTATATAGCTCAGTGGGCTTTACCTGGTAAAATAAAAAATAGTTAAGTTTACTCTACTGCCATCCATGGACTCGCTGCTCCAGTAAACGAAACTTTCTATCGAGGCCTCCGTTCAACCTTCACTCGGTGGGAGGTCGCTTCTTCTCTGCTGCTGCTCGCATAGCCTGGAACTCCTTTCCCCCAACCATCTGTGGCGATCACTCCCTGTCCGTGCGCAAGTCTAGGCTTAAGACCTTTCTTTTTTTTTCTCTGCCGATGAGCGGCTGCCTCTCTATATAATAAATATACCAACTTTTCTTCAGCATCTAGAGATGCAGTTATACATGGTGTGTAAATTCCAGTTGTGTTTTATTGCAAATTGTAATTTTTCGTTAATTTTGTATCATACTTAACTCGATCAGAGTCAACGTTAGCATTCTTTACTTGCCTCTTCAATTTGAAAACAAAAATCCGAATCATCTTGGTGGTACACTTTCACTAATCATTGCTAACTGTCATCAGTCTCTGTTGATGCACTTTTTTCTGAGGTCCCAAAGAGGCAGTGCAACTTGTAGGTTGCCAAGCTACTCGATGGAGCTTGAGAGCTGCTTTTCCATCATATGTGGGGTTTCTCCAGGCACTCTGTTTTCCTCTCACACGAACCCTGCTTATAGTTGGCCAAGCATCCCAAAGCAGGACTCACCTAAAATGTGTCTTGAGACTCGGCGAGATAACTGGAGTTAATAAAGAAATCATTATATTTGCCTTAAGCCAAAAAATAATTGCAACTCTCACTAATGCTAATACCAGCTCAGAACTTTGAGATTTAGTGACTGTAGCTATTTATATTTTTGGGTCTTTCGGTAAAGTCACGTAGATAGGTTCAAATAATGTTTATTTGTATTTTCTTTGAACCTATCTATGTGACTTTACCGAAAGACCCAAGAATACCAGCTCAGCAATCATAAAAAAATATTGATTCAGATTTACACTCATTAAGTAAGCAATGCAAACCATGCCAGCATAGCATGATGGAACATTGACTTACAGCACCACACTTATACATAACAAAGGATGTTGCAAGAGGTTCGTTGGCTGCTTGACTCACACGGTAACATCATTTTACGAGTGCTGTGAGGTTAAAAACAACCTGCCAGCAAGCAGGCAGCACTGCGGGTAGAGATACGATTGCTTGAAATGGTTTTTAACGGTGGCTCTTGCAAGACAACGGTGAAATCATATTAATGTTTAGCAGCTGAGAGCCGCAAGGAGTGGATGAGAAGTTGCTCTTTAACCCGCTATTGCGGCGCACATCAAGGTCGGTCGGCTACGCGGACGCGAGTGCACGTGTTTTGTGGGGGGCGAGGGGACAGGCTGGGGCAGGCCCGAGAGCGCCGAGAGTCAACAGCCGCTTTACTCGACGGGCCCCAGCGCACACAAATGTGGGAAAGGTTAAGATGGGGGTCAGGGGTTGGTGGGGAGAAGGGGTGGTGGGGGAGTGTGGGAGTGGGGTGACAGCGAACCCACGTTTGGAGAACTTGCCAGAGCAGATAACGTCAGAGACCGGTCACTTACCGCCTCTCGTAAAAATCTCCCATTACTTGCTTACCTCAATCTAAACTACAAACTAAACTTTTTATTTTACCAGTTACGGCCCACTGAGCGATATAGCTTTTTTTCAGAAGCGATCTGGCCCAAATGACAGCTCATTGAAGTGGCGTGCCAAATTCTCTAAATGCACGTTTCCTCTCGTACCAGTCACCATGCCTGTTTGCTTCTGAGTCACTGCGGCAGTGCACGAGTGCCGCAGCACGGCAAGCTCTAATTGTGTTGTCATGTTGCCACGCAGATTGTCGTCACTGTTACGCCAGACTTCTATCACTTCCAAACACTAATTACACGTGTGTTGGTATCGCCAAGGAGGCTGGGCGAGTGGGATAGTCATTGGGGGGACTGTCGATTAACCACTGTTGATACAGTGTACACGGTGTATGTAAACTGATACATTCAATAAAAGCTGGTGTAAATAAGCCATGCTCCATTCATTAATGAATGTGGACGTTGGCATAACTGTGTATGTAGGCCACAGTTGCTTAATGCATTGAATACAAATGCAACTTGTAGCAATGTGGAAAGTTTGTATTTTTGTAAAAGCTGGGACTAGGAACGATGTGCTGAGCTGGGATTTTTCTGTTTTCAACATGGACATTAATCCTGATGAGTATTAAAAGAAATCCCGAAAGAATATTTCCCATGTTGCTAATTGGAGGACAATTTTTTAAACGGGTTTTTTTGTTTAAAATGTATTAAATTCATGCCATCAGCATCACGTCCTGAAACTAAGCATTCATTTGGAACTCTGTTGGAGCAGTGCATCACACTGTGTTGGGGAATGGAATCCAGGTCACAAAACTACTTTTTCAGATATCCACACGAGGGTGCTCCCTTTTAAATGGAGAGATGTTTGATACGTAGCAGTCAAACCAATTATTTTCTGATTCTCAGAACTGAGATTTTGGCAAACGAAGTGAAAAACAATTAAATGTGCAGTCATCGTTGACTGAACTCTGACCATCAATGTGCTACACTTGAGAGCCCAGTTTATTGACGAGTGGGTTAAACCCAAATTGCAGTCAGGGTCTCAGCAGTGCCGGCTCACTGCTCTTGCATCCTGAGCCACCCAGCCAAATCAGTGGAGGATTTTTTCTTCTTCTTGGTTCTTTCCGTAAAGTCACGTAGAAGGGAAATAATAAAAATAAAACATAATAAAATAATTCTCACGACGTTTCGGCCACAACGCAAGCAGCCGTCCTCAGGTGAAGAACATTCAGACGCTGTCTTTCCGACAGACCTGTTCTTCACCTGAGGACAGCTGCTTGCGTTGTGGCCGAAACGTCGTGAGAATTATTTAATTGGTTTATTTTTATTATTTGATTATTTCCCTTCTACGTGACTTTACCGAAAGAACCAAGAAGATGAATCCCTGCAGTCACGAAAGCTTTAAATCGAAATTCACTGGAGGATTATTTTGTTTAAGATGCCTCACATTTACAAAGTGCTTGCTTCCACCCCAAATGTATAAACGAGGGCCGCCGGTGTGTTTCACGTTTCCAGGTGGCCACGGGTGGCTACTCCTCCATAAACAACGTGCGGAGCCCCTCCAACCCGGAGCCCCGCGACAAGATGGAAAGCTTCTTCCTTGGAGAGACGCTCAAGTACTTCTTCCTGCTCTTCTCCGACAACAAAGCGCTGCTCTCGCCCGACAAGCATGTGTTCAACACCGAGGCGCACGCCTTCCCCATCCGCACGGAGGGCTGAGGTGGGGCAGTGGGGATGGCTCCTCCAGTGGGCCGGTGGGGCCAGGTCCTACTAGGACACAGTCTCCACCAATCTGCCCGCACACCCGACCCACCCAACCATCCACTCTGTGGTGACCATTTGTGGCACCAATGGCTTAAATGTCGTTGTCATCGGGCTTTAAGAATCCCCGTGTCTTGTATTGAGTGGATGGAGCACTGGTGAATGCTGTGGTGCATTGAGGATTCTCGATTTGGAATGTATTGTGTAGCCATATCACAAATATTGCTCCAATTTTATCCATTTAAGCTGGGGTGCTGATTTAACAGTAGAATCTAATGTTTTGCCTAAAGAGTGTTAATTCCTAAATGTAATGATAAAAATAATATGCTCCATTAGAAGAGGGAAATAACCACAGCTTTGGTGTAATTGTTATTTTGTCACAGAGGGGCTAATGTAAATTAATGCTAATCATCTCCAGTACTGTGAATGTAATAACACACGAACGAAAGTGTTAGCTTCTTTAATTTATGGTGAGAATGTTATTCATTGCCCGTTTCGCTTGATTTCGGAGTGTACATCGTACCTGTAAGGCACTTATTTGTTCCAGTTTGTGAATATTAAACCATGTTGGTTTTTCAGATGGTCCATAATTTACAGCCATTTGTAAATATACTACTGCACAAAGGGCTGCTAGAGGCATGTTGATCATGGGCGTTGTTTAACATAACCTCGCCGTGCTGGTTAGTCAAGTGATGGGGAGGGTGCCCAGGACCTGTTCATATCTCACTCGCTACTGATGTTATAGCTGTGGCCAGGAATCTGACTCAAATCATCAGGTTCATACAGTAATGCGTAAACCACTGTGTTACCGCTTCACCCCTTGCCGTGTCAACGTTCTCACCTGGAATGTGCCCATTCTCATCCGATCTTAGAAGCTAAGCAAGTTTGAGCCCGGATATTATTTGGATAGGTGAACACCATGCACTAACAAGTTTTCGTAGGGCTGCCAGGCTACACAGTGGGCAGCACAGCAAAATCGATTATTGTGCTGTACTTCTATGCTCCCACAGATATGATCCCTGCCTTCACCAAACCACACTGATAATCGTGGTGAGGTATGGTCAAACAGCCCCCACTACTCTTGACAACACAGGGGGACCATCATCCAGCAGTGGATTGACAAAGGGGCCAAGCATACAATAGCCACATGTCTTCAAACAGTGACTCCTCACCACTTTCATAGATGTATACATATGGGTACATTAGCATGCCGGAGTGCTCTATTAACCCTGAACCGGTTACTCCATGTGGGTGGAATGGAGTCATGATGTTAGCTTACGGTACATGAATATTTTTTATTGACAATTAATCAAAATTGTTACTGAAATCCTTTTAATGTTAATGTCAAGGTGTCTGGTTAATTTTGGGAGTGATTGTTGGCCAGTTTATTTCTGTTTACTTAACTTAATTTTTTTTATGGGCAAAAAAAACGCCTATGTTCTGTGATTGCACATGGGCACTGGACTTTCAAATCCAACACTTTCTGTAAATTATGAGAAAATCCATTCGGGCAAGAATTGATCCAGCTTGGGTTTTTTTTCCTCGCCCAAGCCTGCCCAGCACCTTTCAGCCAAAGTTTTGATCACTTCCCATTGGGCTTGTATTACAGTGCTCATAATTGCCAGATGCAATCGTTCATGCAGCCTGCAAAGAGAAACCACCGTGGCCCATGCCTGTTACACTCTGCCGAGTTCAAACTGAACGCGTTGGTAACAAGAGAACCCGAGGGAGGCATTGTGCAATGGCAAAACTTTCCGAAAGTTGACCAGGCATATATGAACACTATGTGTTTGGGTGTAAATATTTTCCGGTCATTTTTGTGCATGCTGCAGGGGTAGGGGCACTGTACAATGGAAGCAATTGAGATCGATATCTCAACTCGATTGCCATTCTGTTTGCGTGTTCCCAAATGTAATATCAGCCAAGGTAATACCTGCAGCGACGAATTTCGCAGCACCGCGTGAAATGTTACGGAAATGTGTCTTTTGTTGTCACGAGTCGCCTTTTTTTTTATTGTGGTAGCCCTGTGACATTCTTAGGTTTTTTCGGTAAAGTCACGTAGGTAAAAAAAACCTAAGAATATGAATCCTTGCAGTCACGAAAGCTTCAAATCTAGCCCTGTGACAGCTTTGCATTGGCGGTGACGAGGTGCGATGTTGTGCCGAATTTGTAACTGGCAGCTTTGCAGCCGAGCAACGAGAGTTCTGGCGTTAAATTTCAGACGCAATGATTTTTCTGCGCACATTTGAGCCACGCTTAATTATAGCCAGCGTGGTCTTAAACCCTTAATTGCGTGCAACCAATAATAACCTGTAGGAAGCGTAATGCATACATCTTGCATGATGTGCCAAGGCAATGCTTTACAGCGATCTTTCCTGAACATTCAGAAATTAGTTTTTTTAACCCTATACCAGGGGTCCACAACCAACACAACAAGAAGAGATATTTTTTTCTTTCAAATTCGTTAAAATGTTCTCAATATCTCAAGAGCCGGCAATGCTTGTGTATACGAGAGGGTCCTTAAAGAGGCCCCACGCGGCACCGAAGCCGCAGGTTGCCCACCCCAGCCCAATACAAACCTAAAATAACCCCTTGCCTCTCTACAATCTAGGTATCTTAAAATAATGGATTGGTTAACACTTAGCGACACAAACCAATGAGCAAATTAACAATGGCGAACTTCCGTGCAGGGGACGGGAGCAATTATCCAGAAATGTTAAGTGGGTGCATCATTTTGAGCTCAAGAGGTTGTCATTTAATATGGTTTTGATGTCCAGAACCGACAGCACATCGTGTTTCACAAGTAACATACACTGTATATACTATACTTGATTACATTTATAATCACACGGCTGCAAAATGCCAACTTATATAATTGAGTCTGTGCCAGATGGTTTAAAAGAATAAGAGGAGTTCAAAGAGAGCATTATATGTTGATTTTATTTTTCTAAGCTCACAGGTGCAGTGATAAAAGTGATCTGTAAATTAATGCTGTATATAAAGGTGTGCAATTCATTCTAATGTGGCTGGGTATGATGTTCATGTAATTGCTTTTGCTCTACCTTAGATTTGAATTTTTGGGGGGATCGTCTGAACTTGTATAATGAATTTACCTGTCAAGTAAACTAACGTAAGACTTCATCGAATTGCCGGTTCCTGCGGGTGTCAGGTTTCCTGCAACTCATGTCCAACTGAATTCACATTACCTAATGTGGGCATCCATTGATAAAAGTGTGCACAGGTGAAGGGGTGGTGTAGCGGTGTGTGTTTACAGGTGTGATCACTACCGTTACGTTCACGAATAAAGACGTCTGTGCTTTGTTCTGCTCATCCTTGTTACATATATGATTTCTGAATGTATAATTTATACACATGGATAGGACAGCATAGCGTATACAGTAACATGACCTGGGAACTGAATTCGGTTCGCCGGGTTCATAACGAAGTGGTGAACCACTTTGCTACTGCTCCAAACCATAATATGATGTTTACCAATTTTAGTAATTGAGTAAGAATTATTTGTGGTGAGTATTTTGGGGGGTTTTTCTCTGCAAATAAACTGGAGGTGTGCAGAACATCAACACACAAGGCTATGAGACAATGCATGTAGATAAATGGTACTTCTAACCAGTAGTGGCTTCAAAAGATTTCTATCGAATCTAGCCTCAACTCCATGGAGGTTATATTATTTGTTCCACTAATATGTATTTTCTATTTCGTAATTGTTCAATGTGACACTTTAACCTATTTATAACTTTAGGCATATTGTCCAAAACCAATCAAACTTTGGCTTGTAATATTTGGCAACACAAAGTTATAATTGCTGGTTTAGATACAAGCATACACGTGGGTTGGAATGGTGGCGCAGTGGTCAGCGCGTTGCGCTATGAACCGAGATACGCGAGTTTAATTCCAGGCCCTGGGCGTGCATCAGTGCTCACTGATAACTCAACCGGTCCTGTGACCCCCTCAACGACCAGCGTGGTGGGGTATTTACTGAATATAATTCCTCTTACCGGCATGACGTGGGGAGGTCTTCATCCAGCAGTGGATTGACATAAAGGCCGCACAATGTGTTCTTTAACAACATGCTCGACTACAATTCGTGCCAAATCTCACCTTCCTATCTATTCAACAGAATTTGCATCAGTCGGTCCCGATCGTCTGTACGTAAATAACAAATAGTGTATTGGTTGACACCTATTGAAATCAAAACACGCTGCATGAGTAACCCGAGACTCATTTGCCCCACGTGTTCGTATGAGCAACCGTGGCCTTTGTTCTGAACGACTGCTTTAGCAATACTTTGGATGTATTTCACCCCCCCCCCCCTCCCTATTCTACTTAATCCAGACAAAGACGTGAGTGCACAAAGTATGCGGTCGTGTAGGACATGCATAACCCCGTGCATGTACACGGCTTGCATTGATGGGAGTGGGTCACGGCATGTGATGGAGGTTGTCGGTGCGAGGTGCATGGGGCCGTGGTCTCTGTGTTGTCCGCTGTGTTGTTTCCGCCACCCGGGAGTGTAAAGTCAACAACCAGAAGCGTGTTGAGACAAGTGCTGGTCATGTGTTACAGAGCCAGGGGGCTTTACCCCTCTTCTCTGCGTGGAGATGGGGTCTCATATATATGCAACGTGCGTGCTATCCACAGCTCATTTTTTTTTGTATATCTTGGGCTACGGTCATACATTTGCTGATTCATTTGAAGACCAAAAGCTCGCGTCTGTGTATTGTACACCCGTCTGACTTAAAACAAGGCAGTGTTGGTTGAACTTTGCAAACCTACGTGGCATCTCAAGTCGCATCGCAAGAGGTGGCTCAGTGTTACATTGTCAGCCCTTTGTTAGTCGAATTCTGGATGAAGGTCTCCCAGCCCACGTTGATCATCATGGTGGTTGTTTGGCCATAATTCATTGCCATCCAAGTGCTCGCGTTATATAGGCAGGTCTTTGACGTTTAAAACATTTTCGCAATTAAGTGGCCGTTATTGTGAATTGAAGAGCGTACAGTGAAGAGCGTCGTTCTATTACTGAAGAACACTGAGCAGCATCAGGTAAGTGCTCTTGTGAGCTTTCAAAATGCTTACATAAACACGTCCTGCTTTTATAACAAGCCGCGTCTACTCTGCGTGTCTATCAGCTGCGCAGTGCTCGGGTTAACTTGGGTACCTCTCATTCATTAACAGTCGTGTGGGTCGGCAACATGCGGCTCTTTAAGGACTGCTTCGTGCCGATTAATATTATTAAGGACCAACCGTCTCGTATTCACATGCGTTTCGGATTTTGACATGCTGAGTTTTTTTTTTAGCGAATTCCCCCAAAAAATTGTTATTATTTTGGTAGCCGAACCTTGATTCAAACTCGGCTTTAGCTCCTAAAACTTGAGTGCGCGGATGGCCACGCTGTACATGGAATGGGTTTTAATTTTGTTTCACAGCTGTTAATTCACGGCTGGATGAAGACCTCCCCCACGCAGTGTCGATCGTGGGAGTAGCTTGACCATACTTCACCACGCTGGTCAGTGAGGTTGCGTCAAGAGGGTGCCGGGGGGGGTGGGGAGCAGGACCGGTTGAGATATTGGTAGTGCCAGTGGTGTCTACCGTGACCGGGTCCACCACAACACCGCTTCAGCCGACACAGGCGGTGTTCGGCATAAGCCGACCAAGCAGTCGCGATTTGTGAAAACTCGGGGTACATCACATTTAATCTTAAATCATAATCAACATAAGGCAAATGACATCTCTCTCGTCTCACTTCTCTGCATCTCTCTTCTTTACACCTTTTATTTTGTCTACATCTCTCATGTCGCTACATCCATACCCCTTTACATATCATCCGTCATCTCACGTGGATTCTATAGATTAAAGGCTGGGGGCTCCTGATCTATTTTTTTCTCTTCGGGCACCACCACCACTGCATGTCAACGTCGCATGCATATTAATATAGTTGGCATATCAATATAGCAGGACACATAAATATAGCAGGCACTTAAATATAACACGCACGTAAATATAGCAGGAATATTAATTCAGCAGGCATATCAATATAGCAGGCATACCAATTTAGCAGGCATATCAACATAGACATCAATTTAACAAGCATATCAATATCGCAGGCATACCAATTTAGCAGGCATATCAACATAGCAAACATACATTTTGTAGGCATATCAATATCGCAGGCACATGCACCCGTAGACAAACACACATACCCCAGCAGTATGGGAGCCACGAGTGAATCGACCGCACACCATCCTCGTCCTGGAGTCCACTTCGTACTCGGAGCGGCTGCTGGAGGGACTGAGGTCATGCAGAGGGCAGGGATGGATGTGCGATGCCCTGCTCATGGCCAGAGGCGTCTCCTTCCCGGCGCACAGACTCGTGCTGGCTGCAGCGAGCTCCTACTGCAGGTCCTTCTTCTCTCGGCCACCACCAGCCCTCAATGATGTCTCGTCTTCTATTAGGAAGTCTTCATCATCATCATCATATTCGTCATCTATCAATTCATCTATTCATAGTTCATCGTCACAAACATCAGCACCATCACAAGCATCAACTACACTACCATCATCACCACCACCAACATCAACACTTCTGCAACCACCATCACCACCACCGATGAACAACGAGCAGATCACCATCATGGAAATCCACGGTGTGACTCCGGTGGGTCTGGAGCGAGTCCTGGACTTCATATACTCTGGCCGCATGCGTCTGAGCATGGACGAGATGGAGGACATCCTCACCGCCTCCAACTCGCTGCTGATGCGCGACGCCGTCAAGCTGTGCCTCCAGTACCTGGGCGCGAACCTGCGCCGGGACAACTGCGCGGCCGTGCTGGCCCTGGCGCACAAGTTCGGCTCCTCGGAGCTGAGGCGCCGGGCGGTGCGGCTGGTGGCGCGGAACCTTCGGGGCGCGATGGAGTGCGGCCGGAGTCGCGCTCACCTGCTCCGGGTGGACGTGCGCACCATGCAGGAGCTGCTCGCGCACGGCGGGGCCTGTGGCACCTCCGAGACGGAGCTCCTCCACGTGGCCACCGCGTGGCTCCGCGCGGAGCCTGACATGTCCTCAACATCATCTTCTTCATCGTCCTCCTCATCTTTTTCTTCATCGTCCTCCTCAACATCATCGTCCTCCTCCTCAACATCGTCCTCCTCAACATCGTCGTCATCGTCCCCATCCAGGATGGAGATCCACGCTGCCGACCTCCTGGACTGTGTGCGCTTCGCCCTGGTGGCTCCAAGTGAATTGAAGGAACTCCTCTCGCGAGTGCCGGCGATGAGCCGCGACGCGCGCTGCCGTGACCACCTGCAGGAGGCCCTGCGCTACCACGGGCGCCCCTACGCGCAACCGCTGCTGCAGACCCCCTCGACCAGTCCCCGGGGGGCACGCCTCAACGTTCTGGCGCTTGGAGGTCGCTCCGGAGACAATGGGGTGCGCGGCGAGGTTTGGGCTTCGCAGGTGCAGGAGGAGGATGAGATCGTGGATGATGATGATGGTGGTGGTGGTGATGATGGAGGTGGTGATGATGATGATGGAGGTGGTGGAGGAGCTGGTGGCTTGCGGGGTGGACACCGCAGGGCCGCGTGGCGCAAGCTGTGCGACACGCCGGTGCCGGTCTACAACCACTGCGCAGTGCCACTGGGGGGGTTCGTGTTCGTCCTGGGAGGGCAACATCGATTCGAGCCGCGAGGAACGTCCGCCACAAATCAGGTGATGGTCATTTGTATGTACCCGTGTGTATGTATCATACCTGTCAACCCCTTATCGGTGCCCTACCTTATTACAGACCAATTCAGACCTGAGTGGTCACCCCGTGCCCTGCTAAACCTCAACATTCATCCTACAAATTCCCATCACAAGGGAGAAACACAAAGGCAAAAACATGTTTTTGCTTGTATTGAAACGGCTGTACACCACATGGACCTGAAAACTCAATTTCCCTGTACAAGAATACTTAGTAAACAGTATTTGGGTTGACAGCTGTGATGTATACACAGGGGAGCGGTGGTGTAGTGGTTAGCGCGCTGCACTACGAACCCGGCGACCTGGGTTCGATTCCCGCTCATGGCCAACACCACAGTGACGATTTTCTGAACCGGTCCTGGGCCTCCTCCTGGGGTCGACTCAGCCTCAAATGAGTACCTGGTGCGGTGTGTAGTAAACACTGCCACAAGGGAGACAAAGGCGGCCGGGCGTGGTGCTGGCCACCCACCCCCTCGTGTGCCGTGCTCGCTAGCAACACTTGCCCCAACGGTCTGTTACAGGCTACACGGGGGTTTATAGTAATAGGTTTTTACCCTTTCAACTGGTACAAAAACTGACACCTTTATACAATTGATCATGTTTGCAATAACCACAACACAAGCAGTCAAAATGCAAACAAAAAGAAACAACTCTGATAATGATATGGGGACCAATCAACTTCAAGGACAGTGCATATCATCATTATCAGAGTTGTTTCCTTTTGTTTGCATTTTGGCTGCTTGTGTTGTGGTTATTGCAAACATGATCCTTTGTATAAAGGTGTCAGTTGTTGTACCAGTTGAAAGGGTAAAAACCTATTACTATATTTTGCCACTGGTAAAGGAGGTCTCATAGTACACGGGGGGTTCTTTGTCTTTGTATGTACATTATATTAGACGGCGTCTAAAGTCGTGTTGCCAGACTCGTGTCTGGGAGTTCTTTTATTTCGTCTGTACGGTGAACTTCTTTCGCACCGTACGTAGCCCAACCGCTTATCGGAGATGATGATGGTCATTCCGTTGATACGAGCTGTTATGATTTTTTTGTAACCTTGTGCAATTGAATCAGTGTAGTATATATTCGTATAGATATACCGTGTATAAATACTACTCGTGTATAAATACAGTCACGTTATAAAAGTGATCAACCACTTTCATATGTGACGTTTACTAAAAAGAGCCGAGCGATATCATGCAAGCGTGACTAATCTTCTTGGTTCTTTCGGTAAAGTCACGTCGAAGGGAAATAATAAAATAATAAAAATAAAACATAATACAATAATATAATTCTCACGACGTTTCGGCCACAACGCAAGCAGCCGTCCTCAGGTGAAGACCAGGTCTGTCGGCTGCTTGTGTTGTGGCCGAAACGTCGTGAGAATTATTTTATTATGCTTTATTTATATTACTTTATTATTTCCCTTCTACGTGACTTTACCGAAAGAACCAAGAAGATGAATCCCTGCAGTCACGAAAGCTTTAAATCGAAATTTAAGCGTGACTAAGTTAAGACTTTGTACATCAGAATCGGAACATGTATTTATACTGGAGGAATCCGTTGAGCCATAAAGCTCTTTTTCACAAATGTCCAGTCGACGCGTGCATGCACAGCCCTTCTTATGTCACTCCACTGCTGGATGAGCGCATCTCCACGTCCGTGCGTGTGCCAGAGATTTAATTTGACCATACTTCACCGCGCTGGGCATTACGGGTCGGTGAAAGCACGGAAGCATTCGACTGGATGCCGGAGGACGGTATTGCACTGCCCTCTGCTGCTGCCTCGCTACCACAGCTGTACTGAAAGGATCACTGTATGACATGTATCTTAACAGTCAAGTATTTTCGTACACGTCCCAGATTGTATATATATTCTACAGCATCTTGAGATGCGGTTACATATATCGATAAATACAAATTGCTTGCATTGTAGTTTTGTTGACACTAGAGTATTTGGCTGCTAAAGTTTTCCACGCGATAAGACATTTTGTTGAGCTATTATTTGTGGCCAGGTAGCTTCTGAAAATGAGCTACATAGCTTAGTGTGCCCTACCTGATGAAAGTAAAGTAAACACTTCGCATTAATGTGAGAGCCTATTGAGACTTAAAGTTATTTCACATTTCCTCTGCAGCAGTGGTTTGGTGTCAACATCCTTTCATCATATTCTTAGGTTTTTTCAGTAAAGTCACGTAGGTAAAACATTAAAATTAATAAAAGTAAAATAAAATAAAAATCACGACGTTTCGGAGGCAACACAAGGGAAGCTTGTGTTGCCTCCGAAACGTCGTGATTTTTATTTTACTTTTATTAATTTTAATGTTTTACCTACGTGACTTTACCGAAAAAACCTAAGAATATGAATCCTTGCAGTCACGAAAGCTTCAAATCTAGAATCCTTTCATCATCCCTCCAGGGTCAATCACTTGTGAGAAGTCATTTGTAGCTGTCACATGGATATACTCATCCAATCAAACACATTGGAGATCCATACCACAGGACACAAGTGGAACAACCCATGGCAGCTGTAGTCGTGCTGTGATCTGCTAACAGCGATATCGATGGAACCCTTTATGCCGGAATTAAGATTTACCCTTTCCGGCAATAAGATATTACAAACACCAAATGGAAGCTAAACTTTCAACTAAACTATTTTTATTTTAACAGGTAAGGCCCACTGAGCTGTATCGCTCTTTTTCCGAAACGAGCTGGCCACAAATGATAGCTCAACTAAGTGGCTTATCACGTAGGACATTTATATAATATATACTCGAAACGCGCTGTTCTAATATTGGAGGGAAAAACCAGAGCACATGGAGAAAGATCCACACGACCACGGGGGGAGAACACGCAAACTCCAAATATACAGGCATTTTCAGACTCGAGATCGAAACCACGACCTCCTGTATACCAGGCGAGGTAGTCAACAGCTCGCCACCGCGGCTCCCCAATCGACCCCTACTGCAAGTCAACGAGTCTGTCTTATTCCCGGAGAGGGCAAAGCAAAAACCTAACGATTTTTTTTGTATTTTTCCCCATCATCATCATCATCATCCGCCGTCACCCGACGCGCGTCTCTACCCCAGGTGTTCCGCCTGGACCCGCGCTCGTGTTCCTGGCTCGAGGTGGCACCAATGCGGGAGTGCCGCACACGCTTCGTGGCATGCGCCCTCAACGGCGCCATCCTCGCCGTGGCCGGCGGAAACCTCCTGGGCGAAGCGAGCAGCTCGGCCGAGCGCTACAACCCGGCCGCCAACACCTGGGAAGCCCTGAGGGCCCTGTCCCGGCCCCTGGCGGACCACGCCGGCGCTCTGCACAGGGGGACGCTGTTCGTGTCCGGTGAGGCAGCAGCTCGAGTCGTCCCCCCATGCAGCGGTTTTCAAAGTGATCTCGAGAAATTGGGCGCGTGAGAGTAGAGAAATATCTATTGATGTGCAGGTTGGCCGATTGATTTTAACCCTGACCGAATGCCTCTCAGCTTGTGGGTCCCGAATGAATATTTCTAAGAACGAACGCAGAGTTGAAAACATTACGTAAAGCCATGCATATGCATGGTTTTACCTAAGAACTAGGTTGTATGTACTGTTTATATGAGAGAACCAGGTTACTCGTAAAATAATACTAATAATACTAATATCTACAAAATTATACGAATATCTATAATATGCCAATGATGACCAATAGGTAAAAAAAAACTACTATTAGCACGACTGTCTATGTACGGTGCTAAGAAAGTTCAACGTACAGCAATCCCTCGTATATATATACGTATGTATGTATGTTGAACTTATTTCGCATCATATGTACCCAACCGGAGGTGCGAGAAACATACATACAATGTGCACCGCCTCCCATTTAGACACCGATGTGGTATTCTCTGTGCGTGCATCTTCCCGTGCGTTGCGTGGGCAGGCGGCTACTCTGGCGGTCGGGTCCTGGGGGATGTGACCAGCTACATCCCTCGCCTGGGCCAGTGGCTGGGCCACCGGCCGCTCTGCCGTCCGCGTTGTGAGCACGCCATGGCCTCCACCGGTGAGCGTGTCTACTGCCTGGGCGGAAGGGCCCTCGACCAGGTACGCCCCTTTCTTCACCGTCACGTCCGAGCCTGTGCCGTCGCGGGGCCCTTCATAGCATGGGTGGCTTTCCACTGGCTATTTGCCATGCTGATGTTGAAGCAGATCATGAAGCTCTGGCCTCTAAACTTTTCTGAATCTGGTTTGGGGACAAGAATGGCCAGTGGTCGGGTTAATCATATTCACAGCATGAGTAGTTTTCCACTGCCTGTTTGCCATGCTAAGGTAGAACCAGCCTTGAAACTCTGGCCTCCAAAGTTATCTGAATCTGGTTTGGGGGCAAGAATGGCCAGTGGTCGGGTTAATCATATTCACAGCATGAGTAGTTTTACACTGCCTGTTTGCCATACTAAGGTAGAACCAGACCTTGAAACTCTGACCTCCAAAGTTATCTGAATCTGGTTTGGGGACAAGTAGGGCCAGGGGCGGGGTTAATCATCTTCGTCATTGTGTGTGACATCAGCGGCATGGCTCGGGTTCCGCAAGTGGAAAATTAACTTGGCCAGCCACCTGAGCTGGCTCGACATGGCCCCCGTGTGGCTCCGTTGTACATTAGCAAAGTGGTCAAATAGGTGCGGCGAGAAAGGGACAGGTGTGAGAGGAAATCCATATGTATGTTCAACTCCTTCGCAGTGTATGTAGCCATCCGTGCTAATCGGAGGTGCCGGGGGGACGGACAACAAACTAAAGCCAAAAATCAGTTCTAAAGAAATTAGTTTTCAACCTCGATGATTTAAAAGTGCATAGCTCCAGTGGCTTCCTAATATCGGAAGGAAGAGCGTTCCAGACGGCCGCAGAAGCGCGCCTCCTCAAAGAGCGCGCGATGCGGTGACCGCCTTTGTTCGATGGCCTGCCACAAGCCGCCGCTGCGAGGATGCAGGCGATCGACACCGGACAGCGGGCTATTGACCGCCGCCCCCGTGCGCTGTGGGCCGCAGGCGGGCGCGTGGGTCAGTGTGCTGGAGGTGGAGTGCTACTCCGCGGGCAGCGACCAGTGGAGCGTGCTGCAAGGTCCGCGCCTCGAGCGCTGCCAGTTCGGCGCGGCCGTCACGCGGCCCGGCCGCGTCCTCGTGCTGGGGGGCGGCTCCCTGGCGGAGCTGCGCAAGGAGGCCTCCGTGGTGGCGCTCGACGGACTGAGGACAGGCGGAGGAGAAGAGGAGGAGGAAAGGGCCGCCGCCGTGGTGCAAGCGGAGGAGCCGCTGCCTCTGCCTCTGGTGGACCATGCGTGCTGTTTGGTGGAGTTGGCGCCCGCCCATCGTGACCGGTTCGCCGGTGGACCGATGAAAGATCCCAACGCCGCTCTTTTAAACGGGGGTGAATAATAACAAGCGCGTTCAAAGTTGCATTTCTCAAAGTGGTAGTTAAGTTTATGTCGGGAGGGTTACCGGCACCTGGTAGCCACTGTGGTGGATGTGAGTGCAGATCGCTGGCTAATTGTCAGCCTTTTCCACAATGGCCCTGCTCACAATGCACCGCAGTCGCATTTCTCCAGCGGTCTACAAAATGATCTCCGTTTTTTCCATGCATTTGAAGTTATTACCAAGACTTCACTTCTCACTGAGCACTTTCCAGATCACTGCTAAACTGGAGTAGGTGGCATGTGAGTAATAGGCACAGTCATAGTGACCGGATATACTGGACGTGGTGTGTGTTCCAGATCACTGACACAGACACACCTGGCTGAAATGAAACCCTTTGTTGCTACACATTTAATGTACCCGCTAAGTGGAGTAAACCTGCATCATGGCGAGGCGCGAGATGTCTGGGTGCGGTGACACACGCCGTTGATCCAGTGCTTTGGAGGCAAGGGTCGGTGGATCACGTAGAGATTTGTAAAGTGATGAATCCCACTGGAGCTTTGAAGTGAGCAGACGACGCCGTCACAGCAAGCAAGTTTGTGAACCCGTCTGTCGGAGATCGTTGAGTATATGGGTCCCGTTGTTCGTGTGGGTTTTCTCTAGTACTGTGGTATCCTCCCACATGCAACAAAAGATTATTTAAAGAGGAATGCCCCAATAGAGACGGGTCACGACACTCGGTGAGGATTTGCTGGATAAAACAATCGAAAAAAATCGATAGAAGTTTGATAAATACTGTTATGAAGATATTGCACCCTGTTATAATATCAACATTAATTGTGACACTTTTTTTTAATTCGCACTTTATTTATTTGTTTTGTCTGCATACTTTTGTTTTTAACCTCAGCGTGGTAACACGAGTACTGTGTGAGTGTGTCAGTAATAATTACCGCATTAACACGAGGTCAGCGGCATGGATACCGTGCAGGACAAATTTGGAATGTACGCGCGGAACTCGAATGCACAGCACACTCGAATACACAACATGAAACACAAAGACAAAGATCCCCCGTGTAGCCTTCACAAACTGTTGGGGCAAGTGCTGTTAGCGAGGATCTATGAAGGCCGACACGGCACACGAGGGGGTGGGTGGCCACCAGCACGCCCGGCCGCTTTCGTCTCCCCAGTGGCGAGGTTTACACACCGCACCACCAGGTACTCATTTGAGGCTGAGTCGACCTAGGGGAGGCCCAAGACAGGTTCAGATAATCGTCACTAGTGTTGGCCACGAGCGGGAATCGAACTCGGGTCACCGAGCTAGTGGTGCTACACTAAACAAAAGCCGTACTAACACAAATACAACACTATGGGGCCGTCCATAAATGACGTCACGCGATTTTGGACGATTTTTGACCCCCCCCCTCCTTCGTCACACGGCGTCACAAAAAGTCAGACCCCCCTCAAATATGACGTCATAAAGCTCTGCCCCCCCCCCCCCCCAAATAAAACATGCTTTAAATCGCTTCAAAATATTGTCATTGTAGTGCGTATTTAATGTGGCGCTGCACTCTGAGGTTGTAGGATAAAACATTTATTAAAAAGTCTATTTAATTAAGTAGAACGTGTTGTCTATATTTATTGAAAGTTGCGAATTTTGATGTGACGTCACATTTCTCAACCCCCCCCCCCCTCGTCACACAAATGCCTTAACACAACACACACAAACGTCGTTGTTAGGTTAGAAATACTCAAGTCTGTAGCCTTCCACTTGCCTTGGTGAAAAGTGGGATAAGTTTTGCACGATTCTCACCAGCTGGCTCAGAAGCGTAATCAACTAAACTAAAACAAAATGTCTAAAAGAAAACACAACCGACTGTGGGCATGCGATCTCTCTTTGTTGTATTCTTAGGTTTTTTCGGTAAAGTCACGTAGGTAAAAAATTTAAATTAATAAAAGTAAAATAAAAGAAAAATCACGACGTTTCAGGAGGCAACACAAGCTTCCGTCTTCAGGTGGAACCGTCACAGCACGATTGCTGTATTTTTATTTTACTTTTATTAATTTTAATTTTTTACCTACGTGACTTTACCGAAAAAACCTAAGAATATGCATCCTTGGAGTCACGAAAGCTTCAAATCTAGAATCTCTTTGTTGTGTTTTAGGGCTGGCGGTGTGTGTGTGTATGTTGAACTTTTTTCGCACCGTACGTAGCCAACCGTGCTAATCGGAGGTGTGTGGTGGGTGGCAGGCGTGGGAACATTTGGTTCTTGATTGGGGTGGGGGGGAGGCACCATTCCTAAGAAGGTTGGAGGACCACTGCAATAGGCAATGACTCCCTCCCTTTGATGCTGCTAATCCTGCATACTGCATAATGCACAGGCATAATATGACTTTGAAATCCCCCCCCCACCTCCTACGCATTCAACAAGTAGTGACTAATCCCATATCTGCATTTCCCATAAATATGCTAAATTCCTCTTGATATGCAAATTTGTCAAGGCGCCCCTTCCCCTCTCCAACCCAGCTTAAATATACGCTGCCAAGCCTGGTGGTGCCCATTCAGACGCTGTCTTTCCGACAGACCTGTTCTTCACCTGAGGACGGCTGCTTGCGTTGTGGCCGAAACGTCGTTAGAATTATTTTATTATGTTTTATTTATTGTATTTATTATTTCCCTTCTACGTGACTTTACCGAAAGAACCAATAAGATTAATCCCTGCAGTCACGAAAGCTTTACATCGAAATCATTCGTTGCAATTGAGTCCCGTTATATCTTTGGTGCACGTATCATCCAATACCGTGCGTGAGACCCAATGAACATAACTGGGCAATGAAACCCGTACAAATTGCACGATGAAGCAAAGATGACAAATGAAAAACGGTGAACATTATATATAAAATGATCTATTCTTGAATCTAACCGTGACCCCCCCCCATCTCCCCCCCCCCCCCCCCCGTGTGAGTGAGTTGAATCGCTGTGAGTGTGATGGGTGGTGGTTATTTATTACATCTTGCCGAGCATGTCAAGAACATCGTTTTTTTTATTTCAACTTTTTCATTCACAAAAAAGCACACGCATCCCTCGGACGATAGCAAACGATGAGAGCGTCTCCCGATCAGGCGATCTCATCAAAGCAATGGGGTTTAGCGATTCACACACACACACGCTACATAGAGATATAGATATGAAATGCACTTAGGGCAATGATATGAAATGGCTGTTCTTAAACAGTGCATTGAACGAATAAATAATCTGTAAATGAACAGTTAATTCAACTCAGTAAAATTACATTCAAGTTTACTCGGAAGACCGTTCAAACGGTGATCTGAATATTGTAACATATTGCTGTACTATATTCATACACGGCCAGGGCAATGGCAATTGTTTGCATACTGTGAATGTATTCAAGTAAATGAGAATAGGTTTTCCCCTTTTTTATGGCAACAAAACAGGTGTTAAGATGTTAAAACACCAAACTGAAACCTTTTACAAGGAATCATGTCTGCATTAACCACAATCCTTGTGGTCAGAATGCAAACAAAAATATACTCTGATAATATAATGCATTGTCTTTGAAGCTGATTGGTCCACACCAGAGACAGCTTTCTTTTGAGCCTAGTCTCAAACGGTGTTAGACCAGAGGACGCCAAAAGGCGTGTATTCAAGTAAATAGCTTGTTATTAATGAAAGAAGACCAGTATTATTGCATTGTTTCATTTCAGTCCACCTTTGGTGTAACTCAGGAGAAATGACACTCCAGACATATTCATGCACATTCATTCATTCCATATAATCAATATGTTCGAAGCTATGCCAAAAAAAATCAGTGATGGTTCATATCTGAACAGATCCTGGCCTGTCCCTAGTTCACCAACCAACACGCCGTGCTAAGGATTTCGTATTTGCACATTCATTGGCTCTTAAATGCCCCAGTATCTCCAATCACCTTACATCTCATCTCAATCATTCCAATGTTGTAGTTTTTTTAAGCCCAGGGGACCCACTGATGACAGCTGTCCCTGTGTGGCACAAGTTGTAACAGTCATTTCACAACTCGTATATCAAAGGCACAAAACAATAGATCACGTCAAAACAATCAAGCAAGTGTTTAAATTAAACATGGTATAAGGCATGCCAACAGCCCGGTTTACTGTATATACACAAATTGTATCTTAATTTTGGAGCTTTCGTGACTGCAGGAATTATTCTTTGGTTCTTTCGGTAAAGTCACGTATAAAGATAAAATAATAAATGCTATTATTTAATTTATTATTTTATCTTTATACGTGACTTTACCGAAAGAACCAAAGAATACACAAATTGTGTATATACATACAGCATGAGTTTTAATTTTACGGAAATGTATCCTCCAGGAGTCAATACACGATATCAATACGTGACTGAATATAAGTTATTGGGCTCGGTCTGGACGTGTCACGAAGTGGGACGATGGCCAGCGGTGGTCGAGACTAACGACAGAGTGTCAGGCCAAGGAGGGAACACGCCCAAGAAGACATGCCCCATAACATCAGCTTGTGTGTATAGAGATGGCGCAATAACATCAGCTTGTGTGTAGTAGCTACATGGATCCTTGCTTTGCTGGACCATGCGAGAAGGCAAAGGCTTGGGGAAGCTTTCGTCCAGCAGTGGATTGATCAAGGCTCATGTCGGTGAGAAGGGATATCGAGTTGATTGCCCACCGTTGCCTTACCCTTACCTCGTCATCGCGCCATGGCATCCTCCAGGCACAAGCTTCCTCTCCCCCCATCGCGGTTAATCTCCAGGAATCTCTTCACCACCAGAAGCAACGCCCTCTGCTGCACTCGATATCGCCAGCATCTCCGAGAGTGGCGGTTCTTAAACATTTTGCCGCAGCCTTGCACTCCTTTGGTTCTCAATCGTAAAAAAATAAAATGTAGAATGTGAATAAATACATAGGTTTGATTAAACAAAGTAGTTGTACTTACGTGCCCGTGCCTAATTTGTGTTTTCGATGAATTACCTTTAAAAAAATTAACCCGTAAAAACAAAGTTTTTCACTATAAATCCTTTATATGCGTGGCGGCTAGAGTCCTCTCGTCCTCTGGCTTGAGATGGCTGCCACCTATGGGTCAGATGATTGCCTGCCACCATTAAGCAATTGGTAATTAAATATTTTTATAAATTCCTAAAATGTTGAACATTTTGGAAAAAAATTTTGACGAAAATAAATTGTCACGCACAACGAGTCTGTGTGCAAAATGTCAGCTCGATTGTATCACGGGAAGTGGGTTAAAAAACGACCGAAAGATTTGCACGGTCGTAAGCGCGCAAGCAAGTGAACTTAATATAAAGGATTTAAAAAATAAGGCCATGTATCGCACCCACCACGGAAAGGGCATCTCTCAAGCCCCAGCGGTTGCGTGCACCCCAGGTTAAGAACCACGGTCCTAGAGGAAGCGTTAACTTGAAAGTGTTGTACTGCAGTCCTCACGACCTATATCTTCTCTCTTTACCTATCGTCTCCCTTCAAAGACAGTTCTCGTTGTCGCGCTCTGCACGTGCCGACATGTGCAACGTGACGTTAAGGGTGATGGTTTAAAATAGGTTAAGATATTCTTTGTGCGTGCTTTCACAATCAATGTTACGATCCATAATTGGTTACTTTTAGGTTAGACAAATTGTGAATGTCGTGTATGTGTGTCCGTGTACACCACCCATGACGGAGCTCGTTCAAATAAAAGTATTCTTACTCTGAATAAGTGCTTCTCTCAACGTCATGTGAACTGTGTTTACCAATCGTCGGTCGCATGCAACTTTTAATGATTTCATTTGTAAAGTTGATCGAAAGGCTTGCCGTGGTATATTTCAATCACTGGGGTTTAGGAAACTACTCCACAGCAAACCATCAACATGTGGGTCGCGCTGTCGAGCGTTTGCCAAACCACACACAGACGCTTCCATGACGGTTTCTCTCTTGAGTAATCCGTTCACCATCGGGCATTGGCTTATTTCTTAGGCTTACTGAAAACATCCACTGAGAGTAAATGTTCACAGCATGACAGTCAACACAGATGTGTAACTCTCAGAGTTGGAATTTAGCCAAATAACCGCAGACCCAAATATAATTGTATTCGTTTTGTGCGGTCGTTTGTCACCGAGCTGAGACCGTTGACGCGATACCAGAGAATCCAGTTGAAAAATACAATAGACAGCTGAAATTTGGACTCAAAACCCAGGATCTTAGGTCGACCAGCTCAGCACTCGGACCTCTGAGCTACCCGGTTTACCTCTCAATCCTATTATTTATTTTAAATTTCCCGCGACGAAATGTCACAGCCGCTCGCCGCTCACCCCTTGTTCGCTTTCACCTGGCGAGGTCCTCCTCGTCGTGAGCGCACTGGCACTGCTCCCCGGCATCGTGCGTCACTCCGAGGCCGCGCTTCATGTGGTCGTACACGGCGCTGCAAACGGCCGCGCTCGGGATGACGCGCGCGAACGTGGGCACGATGCCGCGGTAGAGGCCCAGCAGGCCACCGCGTGCCCCCAGCTGCCACAGCGAGGCCCACATCCCGACTTGCGCTGAGCCCTGAGCACCGTTCAGCACGGCTGAACGAGACGGAATAAATTAATCGCCACTGAGTGATTTTTTTATTTCTCACTTTGAAACAGAGGTCGCAAACAAGTTTTGATTCCTTACCCGTACCCGTACCCGGCCACACCGGAGTCGTAAACGGGTACCCGTACCCGGCCGGGTATGGGTACCCGTACGGTACCCGTACCCTACCCGTACCCTACCCGAAATGAGTGACAAACGGTTACTCACCGGTGACTCACGGCCTACCCGTACCCGGCCGCACCAGGGTCGCAAACGGGTACCCGTACCCGTACCCGGCCGGGTACGGGTAGCCGGGTATCGGGTAGGGTACGGGTATCGGGTACCCGGTTGCGACCTCTGCTTTGAAACAATATTATTTTGGGGGGAAACTGCATTGGCAGTGGTGCACAAGCACAAACGACAACAACAACAACTCAACATTTTGTGCATAGTACTGCCCTATATCTAAGTCACTCAACCACTTGATCTCCACTTTATCCAGGTCATTCACCCTTCTCATTCCACCTTCTCGTTGTCATAAGGGACAATGTTCAGCAACGTGGACCTGGTGTTTGTTGGGCAGCTCTGCAGTCACATGTAGGGGTGGCACACAAACCAAGATGGTACATCTGCATGCCACTGGTTTATTGGCCACGGTCCAAGACCGTCTGGATAACTGGTGCCCATATCCATGCGTGACTGATGGCCAGTGGAGATGCAATACAGTCTCATCGTTCACATCAGGACTTTATCTTCTTCGTTCTTTCGGTAAAGTCACGTAGAAGGGAAATAATAAAATAGTAAAAATAAAACATAATAAAATAATTCTCACGACGTTTCGGCCACAACGCAAGCAGCCGTCCTCAGGTGAAGAATGAAACACCACCAAGCTTGGAGCATATATTTAAGCTGGGTTAGAGGGGGAAGGACTTTACTGAAACCACCCCAAATGACAAGAGGCCCCACCACGTGAAGAGACCCACCTCCGGCCTGCATCCTGGTCTTGATCAGCAGCAGGGGGTAGCTGCCCAGCTGGGCACACGTGCTGGACACGGCGCCGCACGCCAGCATTGCCCCCAAGCCTGGCTCCGTGTGCTCAGTCTCGCAGTGCTGCAGCCACAGCTCCTTCAGGGTCTGCACCGCATGCACGCCCCATGAGCCACTAAAGGAGACGTTTTTTGCAGCATTTCTAACATCTTGTTTGTTCGTTACTGGCAGGTTGCCACAACTGTATGGTACACTTTTCATCATTTGTTGTTGTGTGTGTGAAATAAATCTCAGTGATTGAGGCATTCCTTAGGTGAGAACGGTCCCTTCAGTTGAAGCTACAACATGTCCGGGAGGTTCAACCAGGACACATGGTGAGCTGTCTGCCCTTCCCTCCATGAGCAAAAACCTTCAGTTGCATGCCACACCGACTCAACCACCGGCCCTGCCCCAGTGAGAGGCTTCGCTCTCTCTGCTCGTAAGCCCCAACGATTAGTAATACACCTCACCCACTACTCAGGTATCCTCGCCCCTTGCCTACATCATGAATTGAGCACGTGGCCAGAAAATGCGAGATTTGTACTAAATACCAATATTCTAAAATGCTTCGGGGACACCGGGACAGCATTTATGCAAGCGGCACCGTGCCAGCCAACCAGGACACTTGGGGAGATGTACCTTCACTGAGCAGCAGACGTTGGGAAAAGGAGGCACCACCGGCAAGATATAATTGACGATCATCGTCGATGATCACCATGTTGGGCATGCAGGTTAACATGATGCGGAGGAGGATGGGAGGATGATTGCAACGGCGATGTCACCTCATAGAGCGCCAGGTCGATGCCAGCGTGAGGCAGCAGGGCGACCATGTGTGGGGTAAGGCCCTTGTAGAACGCCCTCCAGCCCTCGGCCTGCACCACCTGCCTCGCGCAGTCCACCATGCTCGCGTACTGCCCCGTCGTGCGCAGAGTGAGACGCGTCCTCAACACCTGCACACACACACACACACGCGTGCACATGCACACACAGACACGCGCACACGCACACACACGCGCACGCACACACACACACACATGCGCACGCGCGCCACCAAGATATTCATTCATGCAACCGGACCGTACTGGCTTCACCATTGCTGGGCGCTTGTAGATGGTGTTTCTATCGTTGTCATCAACTGTTCACGGCCCTGAGCCAGTGGTGGAAACACCACTTTCTTATGGCAGGAGAGAATCTATCCTCAGGTTAGCCACTCTTGACTTCCACAGAAAGTGGTATCTATTGTACCGACCTCAGCGGGATGATGGGCTGAGTCAACCCTCCACCAGGTTTTTAACTTGCAACCATTCCGATTGCAACCTGGCCAGTTAACATAGCTGGGCATAGGTGGTGTTCAAAGTGTAATTGCGAGGTTCTGTAAGTGACTCAATCCCTAAGGGAGGATCCCATGAGGGAGCCTCTAGGGGGTTGTGTGAGCAGAGGAAGAGAGGGGGGGGGGGTTAGGATAGTCCATGGGTGAGCAGAAACCTGTTAAGATCAAGATGTCACAATAACCAAAGACATTGATGCCACCTCACCACGCCGAAAGCCTACTGCTGTTCTGAGGGCCATACAAGACATTCAAATACTATTTACAGGACACACACTAATGCACACCTCGATCACTCCCAAGACTGCAAGAGGCCCTTCTAGTGACAGGAGTGACTAAACAAGTGTTGGCGGTCAAACATTATTCCCCACCAGTACCCGAGTAGTGTGGCTAAGATGCTCGTAGTGATGGATGCGTATTTTGTTTGCGGTCTATTTGGAAGCAGGAGGCTGCAAGTGGCTGCGTGCCGCGTGAAACGATGCCCGGGGGTGGCATGCGGCTCATGGGTGCCATGGTGGCTAGCAGATGTTAACTACCTCGCTGGGTGTACAGGAGGTCGTGGGTTCAATCCCAACCCTGACGCCCGTATATTTGGAGTTTGCGTGGATTGTTCTCTGGATCTTCCGGTTTTTCCCTCCACATTTAGAATAAACATGCTTTTAGAGTATTTGGCTGCTATAAATGTCCACACTGTAAGCCACTTCGTTGAGCTCTCATTTGTGATAGCCAAGTCGCTTCTGAAAAGAGCCTCATAGCTCAGTGGGGCCTTACCTGGTAACATATAGAAACATCTTCTTGGTTCTTTCGGTAAAGTCACGTAGAATGGAAATAATAAAATAATAAAATAAAACATAATAAAATAATTCTCACGACGTTTCGGAAAGACAGTGTCTGAATGACGCTGTCTTTCTGACAGACCTGTTCTTCACCTGAATGACGGCTGCTTGCGTTGTGGCCGAAACGTCGTGAGAATTATTTTATTATGTTTTATTTTTATTATTTTATTATTTCCCTTCTACGTGACTTTACTGAAAGAACCAAGAAGATGTAGAAACATCTTTTCGTTTAGTTTTTCATGGGCCATAGATTCCCCGACCCTGGGCCAGAGCAGTGGCATTCCTCCAGTGACGGTGGTGGCGGTACCTCCAGCGGGTAGACTGATGGAGGAGGAGACGCCACCGGCGATGCAGCCTGCGGCAAAGCGGTCGCTCGTGCTGACTCGCTGCTTCTCCCCGCGGAAATACTTCTTCAGCTGTTGAGACCCGCGAAAGGTCGTCGTTAGCAACAGATTACATCGTCCCCCCTTTCTACTAAATCCAGCGCGAGTGAGCGTGCGTTCGGAGGCTGGAGGAGAGGGGGTGGACTTCCGAACGTATCGCTTCTTTGGTAGACATGTGGTGTCTGCTCATTCAGGAGAATTTCAAGAATTAAAAACTGACTTATTTTATATTTTGGTTCTGCTGGGGTCTCTTCTCTCTCCCCACCCACCTCCCTCATCTTCCCCTCCCCTAGAAATATCCACGCTCACGATCGTTGCCCCATACGTGAGTATTTTTTTCAGCCAAATCTTATTTTTTCATTGTCTTGATACTGGCAAAAAGGTCCCATAGATATGCATACATACCGTCTGGTACTCATATAGCTTTCCAATCCCAACAAAAAAATCCCAGATCTGTGTAGTTGTTTAGGTCAAGATCTCCAGTGAAATTCGTAAACTTGCCGGCTCGCGTTGACTTTATTTCGTGTGTGTGTGTGTGTACGTCACCTGCTCGTAGGTCATCTGCATGATGGCGGACTCGGGCAGCATCTTGACGACGTTGGCTCCGTTCCCCCTCCAAAGGGCGCGCAACCCGCCCTCGCGGATCATCCTCCTCACGCTCTCGGCCATGTGCAGCGGCCGCTCCGGAGTGCCACGCACCTTGGGGGCCACGCGCGCACGGAACCAGCGCGCAGTCGGCGTCTCGAGGGCACGGCGGACGAGTTTCGCAACTCGTACCGTATATTCTAGGCGTGCGCGTACTGTGCCGTAACATCTCTTTGCCCAGGGCCGCTGCCACGTGGTGGCTTCCCGACGGAGGATATTTCACGACGCCTGGTTGACTGAGCGTTGGGGGAAGCATAGACGTGGGAGCATAGAAGCACTACTGTACAACAATGGATTTCACTGAACTGCCCTCTGTCGCCCACAGCGCAGCCAGTGCTGTGAGAGAACTATTATTGGAAGTTGAAAATATCAATATAGAGCAGACCCGCAGCTGCCTGTCACAATTCACCTGTTCGGAACCATTAAGAGTATTAATGAGGCCTCCACACGTGGTGTCAGTTGTGGGGGTTGTTTGATCACATTTCACCATGCTGGTCAGTGCGACTTGGCGAAGGGGGGTGACCAGGATTGGTTCAGACACCCCCACGCCACTGGTGTCAGCCTTGGCCAGGAACTGAATTGAGGTTGCCGGGTTCATTGAGCAGTGCGCTCACCACTTTGCCACCGCTTCAACCCCATGTCAAATTATACGGATGGTAAAACAAAAAAGTATTTTGATCCTGTCCATAAGTCTATAGATTCACATTAAATGCGCTGAACGTATTAAAATCGTAATGTGCTTCAGCGTCAGAACGGTGTTCTGTTCATGTTAGAGGCATGTGCCCAATGTCTATTATGCCCTTTAAAAACATTTCTTATGGTTAAATTTTGAATAAAAGCTTTCGTGACTGCAGGGATTCATATTCTTGGTTCTTTCGGTAAAGTCACGTAGAAGGGAAATAAAAAAATAATAAAAATATACACATTAAATACCCACTACAATGACAAACGTTTAAAGCGATTTGAAGCATGTTTTATTTTTTTGGGGGGGGGGGGGCAGAGCTTTGTGACGTCATATTTGAGGGGGGGGTCTGACTTTTTGTGACGCCGTGTGACGAAGGGGGGGGGGGGTCAAAAATCGTCCAAAATCGCGTGACGTCATTTAGGAACGGCCCCATACCTGCATCTCCACGCGCAGGCGCAGTAGTGGCGCGGTGCTCGAGTAGGAGACGGCGCAAGCCCCGCCCCCCGCCAGGAGGTGGCGCCACCACGTGACGCCATCCTCGCACTCCTGCGGGATGATGAGTCCGTCGCCGGCGTTGAAGATCTGCAAGGTCGACGGAGACAAAGATCACGTGACCTCTCCTCCTCCTCCTCCCCCGTGTGTGTAGCCTTAACAGACTGATATTTCTATTTAAAGCTTTCGTGACTGCAGGGATTCATCTTCTCGGTTCTTTCGGTACTGTCACGTAGAAGGGAAATAATACAATAATAAAAATAAAACAATAAAATAATTCTCACGACGTTTCGGCCACAACACAAGCAGCCATCCTCAGGTGAAGACCAGGTCTGTCGGGGAGACAGCTTTATTTTTATTATTTTATTATTTCCCTTCTACGTGACTTTACCGAAAGAACCAAGAAGACAGACTGATATTTTTGGTTCTTTCGGTAAAGTCACGTAGAAGGGAAATAATAAAAGAAAAAAAAAAAATTCTCACGACGTTTCGGCTACAACGCAAGCAGCCGTCCTCAGGTGAAGAATGAAATATACGCTCCAAGCTTGGTGGTGTTTCATTCTTCACCTGAGGAGGGCTGCTTGCGTTGTGGCCGAAACGTCGCGAGAATTATTTATTTATTTTCATTATTTCCCTTCTACGTGACTTTACCGAAAGAACCAAGAAGATGAATCCCTGCAGTCACGAAAGCTTTAAATTGAAATTTAACATACTGGTATTCTTGGTTCTTTCTGTAAAGTCACGTAGAAGGGAAATAATAAAATAATATAAATATAAACAATAAAATTCTCACAACGTTTCGATTGCAGCACAAGCAATCGTTATCAGGTGTGAAAACCACAGCAATAAAATTTGTGGTTTTCACACCTGATGATGATTGCTTGTGTTGCAGTCGAAACGTCGTGAGAATTTTATTGATTTATTTTTATTATTTTATTATTTCCCTTCTACGTGACTTTAACGAAAGAACCAAGAATATGAATCCCTGCAGTCACGAAAGCTTTAAATCAAAACCTAACAGACCGGTTGGGGCAAGTGCTGTGAGCGAGTGGCGGCACCTGTGGAGGCCGGCACGATGCACAAGGAGATGGGGTGGTCGACTATCACACCAAGTACGTGCTCATTTGAGGCTGAGACGACCTCGGGGAGGTTCAGATAATCGTCACTGGTGTTGGCCGTGAGTGGGAGTCCAACTCGGGTCGTCGCGCAGAGCACAGCGTGCTAACCACTGCACCACCGCTCCTCACACACACCCCATTTTCAATTTGGCACAAGGCCGCAATTATAATATATATTGGGGGGGACACACATCCCCCCCAATATTCAAATATGCTCAAAATGTCCCCCCCCCACCAATATATTGCTATAAAATATATTTCTATTTATATGATTGCGGTTATGGTTGTACTTTATTAATCCATAATTTCTGCCATTACATATAATGAAACAAGAAAAGGTAAAAAAGAAAAAAACAGAGCAATGTAATACAAAATACTATTAGACATTCTTGTAAAAAATAAATAAAAAGTCCATCCAATGTGTTAGTGAATTTTTTTATATTTTAGGCAGGAAATTCGTTTGCATATTTAAAAAAAATTCTAAGGGGGGACCTCCAGACCCCCTGGAAGATTTGGTCCCCCCCAATGTTGACTCCATGGCTACGGCCTTGATTTGTCACATTCGAGCAAAGCCAAGGCGTGGGCCTTCACGGTTTGGGTGATTTTCCATTGGCTATTTGCCGTGTTCAGCTGGCACCACGCCATGAATCTCTGGCGTCACAAGACATCCGAATTTATCTCTGGGACAATTGGGGCCAGGGGTGGGGCAAATGACGTGTTCATTGTGTGCACACTACGTCATCGGAACATACGTGCACGTCATCAGTTTTTTTCTTCCGATTTCGTTCCAGTAACATACGGGTACGTCTTTGTAAGATAAACATATATGCCTATAGTCTGGGCTTAGAATCATCCGAGTCTGTCCTGGTCAGCGACCTGGAATAGACATACACCTCTTGCTACGGCTGCAGGCAATCATCACAAACAACAACCAAAACCTGCGCGGAGTGGGGAGGTCCTCGCTCAGCCATGGCTCGAGACAGGGCTTTCGTAACTACACGTGCGCACGGCACCGGTGTGATATCCTCGTTCGGTGTACGAGGATCGCCTGCGTCGACCGGCGATAGTCATTTGCCCGCGACGCTCCGTGTCCTAGGGCAGGGGCTCTGACCATGGAGTGGGTCCAGCGCTGCACAATTTGCTCCATGCTGTCGGCCGGGTGCAGCAGGTAGAAGTCCAGCCACTCGTCCCAGTCGATGGTGGACGAGCCGTCGCGGTCCAACCTGTGGGGAGCGACGAGTGGGGAACCTGCGTGAAGGAGTCGTGCGCCTGCACGCGTGCGCGTGAGGACGCTGGGCGAAGGGGCCGTCCATAAATGACGTCACGCGATTTTGTACGATTTAAGACCCCCCCCCCCCTTCGTCACACGGCGTCACACAAAGTCAGACCCCCCCCCCTCAAATATGACGTCACAAAGCTCTGCCCCCCCCCCCCAAAAAAAATAAAACATGCTTCAAATCGCTTTAAACTATTGTCGTTGTAGTGCGTATTTAATGTGGCACTGCACTCTGATGTTGTAGGAGAAAACATTTATTAAAAAGTATATTTAATTAAGTACAACGTGTTGTCTATATTTATTTAAAGTTGCGCGTTTTGACGTGACGTCACATTTCTCAACCCTCCCCATCTCGTCACACATCGTCACAAATGTCTGACCCCCCCCCCCCTTAGGTGCGTGACGTCATTTATGGACGGCCCCGAAGTGCAGGTGTGGAGCAGTAGGGCAGTGGTTATGTATGTTGAACTTTTTTCGTGCCGTATGTAGCCAAATGTGTTAATCGGAGGCGCGCGGCACTACAATACCTGGCGACCCGAGTTCGATTCCCGCTCACGGCCAACAACAGTAACAATTATCTGAACCGGTCCTGGGCCTCCTCTAGGTCGACTCAGCCTCAAATGAGTGCCTGTGCGGTGTGTAAAAACTGCCACTGGGGAGATAAAGGCGGCCGGGTGTGGTGCTGGCCACCCACCCCCTCGTGTGCCATGTCGGCCTTCATAGGTGCAGCTCGCTAACAGCACCAGACCCCAACAGTCTGTTACAGGATATATGGGGTGGGGAGGGATCTTTGTCTTTAATTTTTGGTTCTTTCGGTAAAGTCGCGTAGTTAGAAATAAATTAAAATAAAACAAAATAAAGAACCAAAGAGTATGGATTCCTGCAGTCACGAAAGCTTCAAATCAAGATCTTTGACTTTGTTTGGACGCTGAGCGTAAGGATGGCTGGAGGGTCAATTCTCCCAAGCGTGAGACTCAGCGAAAGGGAGCGAGCACACCCGGTGAGGGGTGAGGGGTGGGATTGTTACTTGTACAGGAGAACTTTCGCCCGACGCGGGTTGAGCGCGAGGCCCTGCTGCTCCACTGCTTGCTTGATCTCCTCGACGCTGAGTTTGCCTGCCCAGACCGCAAACGCAAATCGTCCACGCGTCACGCACGCGTCACGCACGCCGGCAGGACCGGCAACACGCGGGCACTTCGAACGAGAGGAGAGCTCCAAGAAAACGTCATTCGCAGGACAATCCCATGGGCTTCGCTCGATACATTACGCTCTTTAAGAGAGGCATTTAAGTGACTTAAAATAAATATTAAATGTATAATCGCATACACGTTTTAGTGTTTTTTTTTAGCAGAATGGAAAATGTATTAATATTTAATTTAAAAGTATATATTTTTGTATTACTGTCTTTATCAGTGCCAATTGCTTACCCATAAAAGTCTCAATGTGTGTCTCAAGACTTTTTTTCTGGAGCATCGGGATATTTGACCGATACTATTAATGGACGTTTGACTTGCCGTGGGAGAAAAACGAACTGAGTAAGTAGACTCAGCTGTGACCACCTTGCAGCCCCATTCCAACAACACTGGGCTACATTAGGCGATCACCAATTTCAGCTTCATTCTTTTTTCAGCAGTGAATTTTTCAAATGTTTTTTTCTCTCGCATTGCTTTGCTCACAAATTGGAATTTGATGCTTTGCCGTATTTAAGTAAACACCCTGGTCTCGATGGGCTCTTTTTAAAATTATATAATATACAGCCCCTTTTCGATTTAAAGCTTTTGTGACTGCAGGGATTGATCTTCTTGGTTCTTTCAGTAAAGTCACGTAGAAGGGAAATAATAAAATAATAAAAATAAAGCATAATAAAATAATTCTCACGACGTTTCGGCCACAACGCAAGCAGCCGTCCTCAGGTGAAGAACAGGTCTGTCTGTCTTTCTGTCTGTCTTTCCGACAGACCTGTTCTTCACCTGAGGACGGCTGCTTGCGTTGTGGCCGAAACGTCGTGAGAATTATTTTATTATGCTTTATTTTTATTATTTATTATTTCCCTTCTACGTGACTTTACCGAAAGAACCAAGAAGATACAGCCCCTTGTACTTTCACTTGATAATATCTACTGAATATCTACAAGTGCCAGAATTAGAGTGGAAACGATTTGGTGTTAGCCGATATACTCTTGTACATTATATCATAATGCACGAACACAATAGTTTACAAGCCTTCGTCAATCCACTGTTGGACAAAGGCCTCCCCAGGCTGTATGAGTCATGGGCGTTGCCTGACCACACTGAAAGAGATGGTGAAGGGGAGCGACATAGACCTGTCGCCATATCACAACACCAGTGCTTATCACGTGGGTAGTTATAACAGCAGTCAAATACTTTGAACGCATGTTGATTCTAAATGTGGAGGGGTGGAGGGAAAAACCGGAGGACTCGGATAAAAACCCACACCACCACGAGGAGAACAAGCAAATTCCAAATATACAACAGCAGGCATCAGGGTCGGGATCAAACCCACGACCTCCTGGATACCAGACGAGGTCGTTAACATCTCGTAGCCACCGTGATGATGATGAGTGAGAGAGACACGCAAACTCCAAATATACAGTAGCAGGCGTCAGGGGTCGGGATCGAACTCACGACCTTTTGTATACCTGGCGAGGTAGTTAACATCTCACAGCCACCGTGATGATGATGAGTGAGAGAGACACGCAAACTACAAATATACAGCAGCAGGCGTCAGGGTCAGGATCGAACCCACGACCTCCCGGATACCAGGCGAGGTAGTTAACATCTCTCCAGGCATCATAGCACAGTGCGCTAACCACTGCACCACCGCCTTTTCCCCCATTATAATACCGTACTGTGTACACAAATATATACGGTAATGTACAATTAAACCAGATTATATTTTAACGCGTCATTTACCGTTCTGTGATTAAACATAAAAAAAATACTTTCAGTCGGGGGAAATGAGGAATGTCATACCATCTTCTTGGTTCTGTCGGTAAAGTCACGTAGAAGGGAAGTAATAAAGTAATACAAATAAAATAAAATATAATTATTATATTATTTTATTGTGTTTTATTTTTATTATTTTATTACTTCCCTTCGACGTGACTTTACCGAAAGAACCAAGAAGATGAATCCCTGCAGTCACGAAAGCTTTAAATCGAAAAATGTCATACCATCCACATTTTTATCGATTGAGGAAAAGACAGCCTTGAGTTTGTCCCTGCGTCTCTCCAGGAAGACGCAGAACTCTTCGTAGTCGAGTTGGTGATTCCCATTGCTGTCAGCCTCCCTCATGAGCCGCTACGGAGAGAGTGGAGACAGGACAACGATGGTCTTCAACATCGAGATGTCACCGTGGCCCAAGCGTGTTGATACCACCACCATCACCACATTGACAACGCTTCCCACCGTCTGCCAGACCATGTGCAGCAGTTGCGCAGAAGACACACATGTACTCTTTGGTTCTTTCGGTAAAGTCACGTATAAAGATAAAATAATAAATTAAATAATAGCATACTACGACGTTTCGATTGCAACACAAGCAATCATCATCATCATCTCTATGTATCGTTGTGATATCTGCCTGCTTATATGTCTGTCTGTAGTATTCTGGTTAGATTTTTGTTGCTATTTCTTTTATGATGATTGCCTGTGGTTGCAATCGAAACGTCGTAGTATGCTAGTATTTAATTTATTATTGTATTATATAATATTATATAATATACAGCCCCTTTATTTTTATTATTTTATTATTTCCCTTCTACGTGACTTTACCGAAAGAACCAAAGAGTAATTCCTTGCAGTCACGAAAGCTCCAAATTAAGATTGACACACACGTACCTTCCAACATGCGCCCTAAACATATCCCAACAGCTGCCCCTTATGTTTTCCCCTTGGTCACGAGCTTTGTAGGGCCCATTGTAATTTCTTTACAACTGCTTTGTGTTTAGTTTATTGTCCTTCCCTCGCACCCACGATCAGCTTGGTTGGCAACGTACGGTGCGAATGAAGTTCAACATAAAACGTAATTAATTATCAAATATTTATACCGAACCTGTAATTATAATGATATATTGTATACAACACCGATCTTATCACAACACCCTGTGCAAGCTGTTTTACTAAGGGGCCGTTCATAAATGACGTCACGCACCTAGAGGGGCGGGGGGGAGTCAGACATTTGTGACGATGTGTAACGAGGGGGGGGGGTTTGAGAAATGTGACGTCACATCAAAATGCGCAACTTTAAATAAATACAGACAACACGTTCTACTTAATTAAATGGACTTTGTAATAAATGTTTTCTCATTCAACATCAGAGTGCAGCGCCACATTAAATACGCGCTACAATGACAATAGTTTAAAGCGATTTGAAGCATGTTTTTAAAAAAAATTTGGGGGGGGGGGGGCAGAGCTTTGTGACGTCATATTTGAGGGGGGGGTCTGACTTTTTGTGACGCCGTGTGACGAAGGGGGGGGGGGGTCAAAAATCGTCCAAAATCGCGTGACGTCATTTATGGACGACCCCTAATACACGTGGTTGTGGCACTATGTTTGCTGTGAGTGGACCACAACATATACGAATCAATAAATATCGATTCGTAAGCTCACTCTATACAGTACTGTATATGTACATCACATTCAGGGTATGTGAGTAAATGTTGTTATAGAGTAAGTCGCGTGCGGGCATTACGCATGAAGTAATATTATGGAAGTTGTTACAATATAACCTGTTATAACTTGAGTATATTGCTTGAAACTATTGAGTAGAGTTTACACGTGGATACTATACTCAGATATTTGTGAATACAGTGTTTGCACGACAGGGTGCATTTAAATTTTAAATGAAAATGGCAAACTTCATTCATCTCTTGCCAGGAAAGCAGTGTGTGTGTGTCACACACACTGGGGTGAAAGTTCACCCACCGTCTGGGCGCATCTATCTATCAATGGATGGCGTCGTATTAGCACGCATTCGATGCAGTGCAATGCTACATTTATACAAAAGGACCTTCGGCTCTGCGAGTAATACAAGATGCTGTGGCCAAAGTGACAGGGTGCGTTTGCCAGTGGCCCCGTGTGTGTGTGGGCAGCAAGCAACAACATTTACCATTCTGGCGAATTGCCCGATGATGCTGGATGCAATTACCAACGAAACGTGGTACTCAAATTTTTTTTGTAAATATTGTGATTTCACGCTTCAACACACCGGTGGGCCAAAGCAGTGAACTATTTGCCTTTTGTCAACGTGACACTTTTTTTTGATAATTGGCCGTGTCGGGTGGTGGAGGGTTACGACACATTTATAAAACGTTGATTATGAACCCACAGGGCTGGATTGCTCCCCCCGTGCACAACATAAACGCTGTCTGCAAAACCTGTCGAGGGCTGTAAAGTGGGTGAAGTTTTCTCACGCGATGTGGCACGTGACGTGAACGGCACTGCGAAACTGTGCACAACATCGATCAACGATGTCTTCAACGAAGCCGCTCGCAAAATGACTCCATCATCCCTCGTGTATTTTGTGCGTTATCCCAGCAATACTTGACGGTGCCTATGGCTTGCTGCTGCGTCTCAACCTGCCCTGAGCCCTCCCATGGGTTGAACAAGCAGTGTCGCGTGTTAACGTAGCCGGCTGGAGAGACATAGGCACTATGAGACATCTCCTTTACCAGTGGCAAAATATAGTAATAGTTTTTTACCCTTTCAACTGGTACAAAAACTGACACCTTTATTAAATCCTTTATATTAAGTTCGCTTGCTTGCTTAGGACCGTGCAAATCTTTCGGTCGTTTTTTAACCCACTTCCCGTAATCCAATCGAGCTGACATTTTCCACACAGACTCGTTGTGCGTGACAATTAATGTTCGTGAAAAAAAATTCCAAAATTTTACACTTTTTAGGACAAAAATATATTTAATTACCAATTGCTTAATGGTGCAATGCAATCATCTGACCCATAGGTGGCAGCCATCTCAAGCCAGAGGACGAGAGGACTCGAGCCGCCACGCATATAAAGGATTTATAGTGAAACACTTTGTTTTTACGGGTTATACTTATACAATGCATCATGTTTGCAATAACCACAACACAAGCAGGCAGCCAGGCACGGTGCTGGCCATCCCAACTCCTGGGCACGTACTAAGCCCAAACCAAGCCAGCCTTCCATAAGAGGGCTTTTTGGGTTATAAATGTGTCGTTGAACCCACCACCACCCGACGCAGCCGATGAGTGTGAGGTTTGTCACGTAAACAAAACGTGGCAATTCGTTACTCGTGCCGCACACCGGTTGTGTTGGAGAGTAGAACCTCACACCGTTTACAATTCGAGTACGACGTTTCGCCAGCAATTACACCTCGCACCATAAATATAAATACGCATTCATATTTACGCGATCTAACCGGCCGCAAACACTTTTTACATCCTTTATATTAAGTTCGCTTGCTTGCGTGCTTGCGTGCTTGCTTGCTTACGACCGTGCAAATCTTTCGGTCGTTTTATAACCCACTTCCCGTGATCCAATCGAGCTGACATTTTGCACACAGACTCGTTGTGCGAGACAATTAATGTTCGTGAATTTTTTTTTCCAAAATTTTACACTGTTTAGGGAAAACAAATAAAATATTTAATTACCAATTGCTTAATACTGGCAGACAATCATCTGACCCATAGGTGGCAGCCATCTCAAGCCAGAGGACGAGAGGACTCTAGCCGCCACGCATATAAAGGATTTATAGTGAAAAACTTTGTTTTTACGGGTTATACTTATTATCGTGGATAAATTTCGATTTAAAGCTTTCGTGACTGCAGGGATCCATCTTCTTGGTTCTTTCGGTAAAGTCACGTAGAAGGGAAGTAATAAAATAATAAAAATAAAACATAATAAAATAAAATAATAAAATAAGAATTATTTTATTTTATTATGTTTTATTTTTATTATTTTATCGTGGATAACATTGATCAGCGAAAGCCCACGTTGTTAGCCAGGTCAGCCTCAATAGGCACCCGCTCGCATCACGCAATCGTGCAAGAGCTGCTAACCCGTGCGCATATCTGGAATTGCCGAACGAGTTAATCTCCACGATTAGCAAACCCACGTGGCACGCGCGCTCTCGATGTGATGAGCTGCGCAACACAGCGGCACAGCAGGCGCCAGTCTGACAGAACACCGCATGGGGGTTCTCAATTCGCCGGCTACGGTGTTGTCACACGCGAGCAGCAGGCAACAGCAGCCAGCAACAGCAGCCAGCAGCAGCAGCAGCGCATGCCGCTGACCTTCCGACAGTCGGCAAGGGGTCATTCGCACAACGCGCTGCCAGCGAGAAACGGCGAAAAGGTTTTGTCCGTCCGACTCACCTCCTCGTCCCCGGGCAGCAGGGTCATCCCCATGGTGCGCAGACCATTCCTCAGCTCCTTGAAGTCAATGCGACCATTGCCGTCCGTGTCCAGGCTGTGGAACAGCTTCTCTGCCCTTGCCTGCAGTGTCGTCGACATTGTGCTGGGGGGGGGGTTTGTCTCCCAAATAAATAACAAATCTGCCAACGACGGTCACTCGCTGCTGCTGCTGCTGGTGGTGGTGGGGGGAGGAGGGGTCAGCAGGTGTGCTAATTAGGGGTCACCCAAATGGGCTGCTAACGGTAGGACGATGATAGTCGAAAGCTGCACTGGCGAGTGCGAGAGAGAGAGAGAGATCCTGAGAAGGGCATCTGCATTGTCGCTCTTGCGCCACGTGACGGCGTGGGGAGGTGGGGTGGGAGGGCAACTGTGGAGTTAACCCATTCACTGCCAAGTGCCCACCATGGCTACAAAGACAAAGGTCCCCCGTGTAGCCTTCACACACCGATGGGGCAAGTGCTGTTTCGCGAGCAGCGCCTATGAAGGCCGGCGCGGCGGCACGAGGGGGTGGGTGGCTAACACCACGCCCGACCGCCTTTGTCTCCCTAGCGGTCGATGTTTTACGCACCGCACCAGGTACTCATTGGAGGCTGAGTCGACCCTGGGGAGGCCCACGGCCGGTTCAAACAATCGTCACTGTGCTGTTGGCCGTGAGCGGGATTCGAATTCGGGTCGGCGGGTTCGTAGCACGAACCACTACACCACAATCGCTCACCCCCTTGGTGTCACTTGCTAATTGCTAACAAATTCACGCCAAGTGCTCCTGCCACATTGATTTGCACAATGTTTTCTCATTTGAAAACCACAGACCAGTCTGCATTTTCACATCACAAACGTCTTTAAATTGTGTAACTTTTGCAAAGCGGTGTTTAGATTCTGAAGTTGTTTTTTTTTAATATCAATATTTACATGAGTGAAATTTGTACACGCTCATGGAAAGCCTTTTCAACATATCTGGCATGTTGAGAGATACTGTATATTGTCAGCACCCCTGCTTATTTTAGTTTCGGTGTGAATGCAAGCTCGCTGCTCTTCAAGGCTGCTCATGTTCCAAAGATGAGTCGAAGCAACACTTCCCCATCTATAAATGTTCAGGAGAAACTGCAGAACCGAATTTACTTCAAAAAGATGCGTTCTCAGATTAGTACGTAGGCAGCCGCGAGCCAAACAGTCGTGTTAGCTGTCGGAATCAATGAAAACCTGTGCAATGCACTTATCACCAACAACGTTATACCCAACATCACATCTAAAATTAATTGACATGTATTTTGCAGTAGAACTCCAATAATTCGCGGGGGCGCACAGCTCCCGAAATCCGCGCTTACCTCACGGATGTTTTGGATCAATTCCAGGCGTGGAATAATCCATTCCATAATACCAATCTATTCCATAATAATAATCCATTCCATAATAACAATCTATTCCATAATAATAATCCATTCCATAATAACAATCTATTCCATAATAATAATACATTCCATAATAACAATCTATTCCATAATAATAATCCATTCCATAACAACAATCAATTCCATAATAATAATCCATTCCATAATAACAATCTATTCCATAATAATAATAATCCATTCCATAATAACAATCTATTCCATAATAATAATCCATTCCATAACAACAATCAATTCCATAATAATAATAATCCATTCCATAATAACAATCTATTCCATAATAATAATCCATTCCATAATAACAATCTATTCCATAATAATAAACAGGACCCTGCGGGGTGGGCTGGTAGGAATAATACTTAGTACCGGTATAGAGGAGTTAAAGAAAAAAATTACTGTATTCTAGTGTAACGTTAATTAAAAGTGTTTGTTTTGACAAGAAACGCTGTGAGATTTAAAGACCCCCCAACACCACCCTCAACACCACCCCTCCCACCAGCCCTCCCACCAGCCCTCACCACCCCCCACCACCACGCCCCACCACAACCCAACCCCACCACCACCACCCCCCACCACCACCTTCTGCACTAGGCCTCGCGAAGCCTCCTGCACTAGGCCTCGCGAAGCCTTCTCTGCAGTAGACTTAGCGAAGCCTGCTGCACTAGGCCTCGCGATGCCTTTTCTGCAGTAGGCCTCGCGAAGCCTTCTCTGCACTAGGCCTCGCGATGCCTTTTCTGCAGTAGGCCTCGCGAAGCCTTCTCTGCAGTAGGCCTCGCGATGCCTTTTCTGCAGTAGGCCTCGCGAAGCCTTCCCTGCAGTAGGCCTCGCGATGCCTTTTCTGCAGTAGGCCTCGCGATGCCTTTTCTGCAGTAGGCCTCGCGAAGCCTTCTCTGCAGTAGGCCTCGCGATGCCTTTTCTGCAGTAGGCCTCGCGAAGCCTTCTCTGCACTAGGCCTCGCGATGCCTTTTCTGCAGTAGGCCTCGCGAAGCCTTCTCTGCAGTAGGCCTCGCGATGCCTTTTCTGCAGTAGGCCTCGCGAAGCCTTCCCTGCAGTAGGCCTCGCGATGCCTTTTCTGCAGTAGGCCTCGCGATGCCTTTTCTGCAGTAGGCCTCGCGAAGCCTTCCCTGCAGTAGGCCTCGCAAAGCCTTCTCTGCAGTAGGCTTCGCGATGCCTTTTCTGCAGTAGGCCTCGCGAAGCCTTCTCTGCACTAGGCCTCGCGAAGCCTTCTCTGCAGTAGGCCTCGCGAAGCCTTCCCTGCAGTAGGCCTCGCGATGCCTTTTCTGCAGTAGGCCTCGCAAATAAGGCGATTAAATGTATCTCGTGTCTGTGTTAATATAAATGTATCTTGTCTCTGTGTTAAAAAAACGTGCTGCGTTTCAGTAAAGTAAATTTGAAATCTTTTAAGTTTAAAGTTTCGCTGTGAGGCGCCGGAAGCGACAGCCATCTTGTTTAGTTCACAGATCGCAGGGGGAGCGGGCGGCCATCTTGTCGGACAGACGGACAGTCGGACGGATGGACGGACACATTAATCTATTGGTGGTCTGGTCCACTTCGTTCCTACCAGTATAATCCATTCCATAATAACAATCTATTCCATAATTATAATTAATTCCATAATAATAAATTACATAATCCATTACATAATACGATCATCCATAATGCATTCCATAACCCGCATTGCACCGCGCCATGAGCGCTGAGCACTTCGAGGTCGGGCAGCTTCTGAAAGTTCGCCCCGCATTTTCATGTTTATTGTTCATCGGTCTCGTCCTCCAAAGAGTCCAAAGCAAATTCATTTTGACGGTGGTCTAAGAGGACCACAATGCACTTCTTCAGGAGTACCAATGGATGTGTGCTTTCATATTTTTTTATCTTGTACTGGTAGGAGCCCACAGGGGATTATTGTGTCCGTCCGTCGTGCATAAAAAATGGGAGGGTTGGGGCTGGGTGGAGAGGGGAGGGGCTGGGTGGGGAGGGGCTGGGTGGGGAGGGTGGGGCTGGGTGGGGGGTGGGAGGGGTGGGGCTGGTCACCCCGTGGTGCCCTTATAAAACTCAACGTTCAACCTACTCACGCCGGCTTGTGCCCGCCCTCACAGTCGGCCATATTTGTGGAATACACCACGCCACCGTTGACCCTGGCCATTGACCGAGCAACCCAACGTTCCTACCAGCTCCCTCCGCAGGAATGTGTTTTGCAAGATGCACTATTACTATTCTTTTGCGATGGAAGTTTTCTCGTCATTTACAGATTTGATTGAGACACGTGCAGGCCTACGGACCTTCGCCACTGCCAGTGGTTGAAGAGCCGTGCAGACTTAACAGCTAAGCCATAAGTAAGATTCCCTAAAACTTTATGCCATAAAGATCCTGGTAAAATGAATCGGGGAATCATTTGTATTACATGATTGTAGCTCAAACGGTGTCTAAAATCGTGTTGCCGACTCGTGACTGCATTATATATGCAATACGTATGTTGGACTTATTTCGCACCGTACATAGCCAACGGTGCCAATCGGAGGTGCAGAACGACCCCACTGGCTAGTATAAAACTGTGTGCATGTGGAACTCTTGTGCTTATCGATTCAGGTGTTGTGTTTGTACTGGTGCAAGGATAATGGGTACCGACCAGGTCATGTGTTTACTGTGTAGACGTTAGTGTGCGACAGTGTTTGCCTGCCGTTGTACGAATTAGGACATTTTGAACAAAAAATGGAAAATTAATTCCATATTTGTTGTCTATCACACCAGTTATCATTTTACAATATCACGTTGATGATAGTTTGGGTTATAACATAAACACCTTTGTAAAACAAACACATCTGTAAAAAGTCACTTTCATCCATATTCCGATTGATAGTATGACAAACTCTCTCTGCACGATTGTGGAACTAAAAAAAAAACCTTTCGTCAAAGATAAACACAAAACATGTTCAAAGCCAACAAAACATCTTCATGAAGTGAATTAATATAATTCGTTTTATTGAAAAAATTAAGACCCTCAGCACGCAGACCAGCAAACCCATTCAGCCATACAAGTTCAAAAAAGCAAAGTGCAGGCAGATTACCAAGATTACCAAAGCCAGCGGCGGCACCCGAGAACAATACGAATCAGTTATGCCACACCGCAGTCAAGACGTCAACTTTCAACTCAGTGTCCCACAGTGTACACGGACTTCGAACAAGGGACGCAGGAAATGTATAATAGCTTGTTTGCGGCCCCGAAACATTCGAAATTGCTGAATTTACAGCAAACGCTGCCAAATCGACCTTGGAAAAATAAAGCCACGAGTCGTATGCATACTTACACATTCAAGGCACCATTAACAGCTTCTGTCTGGGAAGCAAGTTTAATGCCATGCTGCGTTATAACCTGTAAATACTTGCATTGCATACTCTGAAGTACAGTCCATGTACTGATGTGACGGTGGGCAATGGATCTCTTTTCTGTGTTACCATCAAAGGTGGCAGGTGGATTGTGAAACCAAAGCCATTTTCACCCAGTGGGCTTCTTGGTTGAAACTAGATAAGAACTTACATGCTTCTGCTTCCACTTTGATGTTTGGCTCCTTAGCGCATGATGAAAATTAACGTGCGTTTCCATGTGCACACGTGCGCTGAAGTAAATCTCTCGTGCAGGAAAGAGGAGCGCGCTTCGGCTACAGGAAAAAGGTTACAAAGTGAAACAACCAACAATGGCAGTATATTAAGCCGAGGCACTGCACTGCTCACACCTTGGATATTAGCTTTTTTGGAATTCCACTTGGGATAATAGGCAGTGAAGATGGTACCTTTTAAAACACATCTACCCATTAATCGCATTGGGCCAGACATTGGTTGTTCAGATTCTAACCTCGGATTTGGCAAAACTGTCTCGTTAGCTGTGTCACAATGCCAACTCTCCAACGCTTTACCTCAATGTAGAACTTCCTTCATACCGTGTGTAGCCAATCGTGCTACTCGAATGGTTAATAGCAAACTGCAGCATCTTAAGTGTCTGAAAACGTAAGAAAATGCGTACAAATAGTAATCATGATAAAACTGGAGAAGCGTCAATGTGTGCTGCATGTCAATTTTGAAAAGATAAGATGTGAAGTGAAGAAAAAAGAAAACGAGGTATATAACAGCACTGCGTGTCCAATGTCACGTGGCATATTTAGCAATTGGTAATAAGCACATTTTGAAGCCCTAACAATAGATGTAATCTGTAAACATTCATATATGGCACACTAAGTGGATAATTGTTGCTCATTGAAGACGTAAAGAGTACACAGACATGCACAGGACAATAAAGAAAACACACTGTTTGGCTATGTACATTTACATTTAAATCAAACACTTTCTGTAAATAATGAGAAACCCCATAACAACAGGCAAAATGCATGCAGGCTGAAAAAACAAATTGAATAAACAACTCAAAGATCTGCTCACAAACAGCAGGAAGATGGCATGTATAACACCCTCAGCGTTTTCTAAGCCACCTACCAACTCTTTAGCTCTGAACTTTGGACTGGCAATATTTGAAACTTTTTGAGTTGGTGGCCTAAACAATAATATGGCAATCTTGATTTGAATCTTTCGTGACTGCAGGAATCCATACTCTTTGGTTATTTTGGTAAAGTCACGTGGGTAGAAAATAAAATTAGGTGGGAAAGCATAATAACGGACGCTTGTGTTGCGCCCGAAACGTCGTGATTTATTTTATTTTATACCTACGTGACTTTACCGAAAGAACAAAAGAATAATAATATGGCAATTCGACAGTTTGTTTCATTCAAACCGTCCATTTTTTTTAAACCACCATACACGGCAGGTCACAACATCTTTTCGCTTCTTCCCTCGCCCTGCTCCACACACTTTGCAATTTTCTCCCGTGGTCAACTCTTCAACAGTTCTTGTAACCCTGGTCAATTCAAGAAATGCGTTAACTCTTGCCCATTGCAATTTTGATAGGGTTGTCAGCTGCTAGCAGCTCAACGTTTTGGGGCCTACGGACCCGTGCTCAGCAAGTGTGCAAAAACAAACGAGTTGTCAACACAGGCATACAATACAAAACATTAACTCATTTATTTCCACATTGTTTTATCAACTTTTATCAATGAACAAACAGGAACTTTTAAAAAGTTTAATTCGCAGAAGAAATTTAAAAAACGAAATCACCAAGAGATGTCAAAATATTACACGAGTTTCTGAGCTTATTAGGACGTGTATGCATGTTTACTTTGGGGCCAGTGTGCATTTTAAGTATGCATATTTTCATTAAAACAATGTCTTGACCAAGTGTTTATAATAAATTCACATGTCTGCACAAAGATAAACCACCTTTAAATTGCATTTAGCTATGTTAAAAAACTCATGAGTTTTTGATGTGTAAATCTCCAAAAGGTTATTAATGTGATGCACGAATTTGGAAAGGCCTTGTGAACAACTGATAACAGAAGTTTCTGTACACAGCAGTTGACCATTAAACCATCTTTTCAAACTTTGCCAATAACTTCAGAGCTTTAGACAGAATTATATATATGCTTTTTTCCCACCAATATTTCCCATCACCAGCATGTTACTAGTGTAACAAAAACAACATAATAAAAAAACTTTGAATATATTGTAAAAAAAAAACTTAACAACAAAATCAGCAACTCATTAGCAACAACCTTAAAGTGGCTGAAATTGCTTTGGTAAACCTTTATCAATCACCTCACAAAAGCAATAGGACATGTAACGAAATCGACAGTTTGCTCTTCAACTTGTCGGGACAGATCTCAGTGCTGTTAGGAAAGCAGAAGAAAGATTGCTACTGTTGGGAACACAAAACACCACACCCCTCAACAAACAAAACAATTGCCATTACACCTCACACAAGCTGCACTTGCCCTCCCATTGTCACCCAAGTGACTCAAGTCGAATTTCCCTGAACAAAGCATCCGACCAAACTCCATCCAGCCGCACAACGGCGTTCATTGCTTCTCATCTGCAAGTTGTAGCTTGTAGCCAACGGCCAACACAACGAACAACAGAAAAGACGGAAGACAAGTTTGGCAGAGAGGTGAAGAGTCGGGGCCCTTCGATATTTCATGGCCTCCCCCCCCTCCATCACTGGCAGTCGTGAAGTTGTCATTATCGCGAAGTGACTCCCAACACCCGTTTTAAGTTCTCGTAGACGACGTAGCTGATGCTGACGGCTGGGATCACCTTCATGAAGTTAGGCGCGATGCCACGGTACAGCCCTAGCGGGCCATCGTTCTTCACGATGTTCCGGAACAGCCCCACCATGGATAGCTGCGGTCCTCCCTCCATTGACGCTGTGAGGTGGTGGCACAGGGTAATAATGAGGCATCGTATTTAATCGTTCAATCGCCCTTTCTCATTCGAGCATGGATTGGCCGAGTGGGCGGCCTGTGTACCTCTTGGTTCAGGATTCCCTGGTTCTGCTGATAAACACTCAACACCTCCAGCACTACATTGCTTTAACATCAAAGGCAAAATAATCAAAATACATGTATTAATTTAAATGTATGATTTTTTACCAATGTTATCACACGTGTGTAAATTCCACAATACAGTGATTTTAAAAAACAATCTGTGGCGCCAAGAGATCTGACGACTCAATTAAAGTTTAATTTTGCCATCAGCTCAGAACAGAGACACACCAAGCCGTGCGTGGCAAGAATCTCAGTGTTGACTGACCATGCAGTCGGGGGCGACACTGCAACATCTCTCAAACAAACTCTTAGGTTTTTTCGGTAAAGTCACGTAGGTAAAAATAAATAATAAAATATTAATAATAAAAATACAATTATAAATCACGACGTTTCGGAGGCAACACAAGTCTCGGTCATCAGGTGGGACCGTCACAGCTAGATTTACTGTATCAAGTGAGGCAAAATTCCAAGATACAAGCTCTTAAATACAAGTTAAGGGGGGAGGAGGGGGGAGGGGCTTATCTGAATGTGGTAGCCAATGAATGGGACGTGTTGGGGGGGTGGGCGGGGCTAAAAGAGCCTATTATTTATTTTTACCTACGTGACTTTACCGAAAAAACCTAAGAGTATGAATCCTTGCAGTCACGAAAACTTCAAATCTAGAATCTCTCAAAAACAAGATCAACGTGATATCTATACACTGCAATACAGCTGAAACCAGTGTAAACACTCGTCCCTGCCTGCCAACTAGAACTGGCTAAATGAAAGCGGCGAGGCTCGAGGGTGCCGGGGTGACGCTTGTCGTCGTACCTTGCGCCTGCATGCGCGTGCGGATCAGCGCGAGTGGGTAGCTGGCCACCTGCCCGCAGGAACTGGACACAGTGCCGCACGCCAGCAGGACCAGGATGCCGGGGTCCGCCGTGTCTTTGGCGTACTTAGTCAGCCACGTGTTTTTCAGCGTCTTTAAGAGCAAGAGAAAAAAAACACAAGCGTAGAATTTTTACGATGTAACAAACTACCATTAAGTCCGCCAAGGCAGAACACTAATCATGAAGCTAGACGAGAGGATAATAGTAATTGTTTTTTTACCCTTTTACCTGGCAACAAAACTGACACCTTTTGTTACAAGGAGTCATGTTTGCATTGACCACAATACCTGCGGTTAGAATGCAAACAAAAAACACAACTCTGTTAATGTATGAACTGTCCTTGAAATTGATTGGTCCACACCCGAGACAGCTTTTCTTAGAGCCTAGTCTCACATGGTGTTGGACAAGATGACGCCAAAAGGCGCACAACTCAAAGACAATGCACCATCAGAATATGATAGCTCGGGGTAAGCATTTACACCATTGGAACCTCCTTTGCCAGTAGCAAAATATGATAATTGTTTTTTTACCCTTTTATCTGGCAACACGAGATGAGTGGTAATAAAGCGGTAAAATTACGTTTAGTTGACCAGACTTCTCCACGCTCTACAGTGTGGGTTTGTGAAGGCGGGAGTCATATATATTATTGTACTGTCCTCTTACTGCCAACAACGTAGCCACACAGCCAGGAACAACCTCTTTATTTATCATACTGCAAACGCAACACGTTTGTCAACAACACTGCCTTAATAAGAATCTGTATACTATGATATACAGAGGCCAGAAAGGTGGAGACACTTGTCTGACCCGTCGGTGCTGTGAACAAGGGCCACCGTGTGAAATGTCGCCTGTTATGTAATTATTATTTTCAAAGGCAGTCTTATTGATGAATGTGCCGAGTTGTTTTTGTTGTCATTTGCGCACCGCTGCCTAGGAGCGTCACCAAATGACATGCGTTTTAAATACTGCAGGTCAAAACACTTCTCTCGTTCTGCTTCTCTTGCACTGCCCGACTTTGGAACTCCCTCCACAACCATCTCTTATCCCAAGCGCTTATTAACCTCGCTCACTTCAAGACACGTGTTCATCTTCATCGATTACAACTTTTAGAGCGCTCGTTTGCCGCTGGATATCTGACATATTGGGCCCTCTGGGATTGTGCTCAGGCACTGGGTAACAATAAATTATGTTCACCCATCCAAGCATTATCCAGGCTAAACCCGACTTAGCAGACCAAATCGGATTCCGAGATGTGACAATATCGGGTGCATTCTGGGTTATTTGATCACAGACATAACAAAGATCCCCCGTATAACCTTAACAGACTGTAGGGGCAAGTGCTATTAGCGAGCACCTATGAAGGCCGGAACGGTACACGAGGGAGTGGGTGGCCAGCACCACGCCCGGCCCCCTTTGTCTCCCTAGTGGGATGTCGACACTCCGCACCAGGTACTCATTTGAGGCTGAGTCGACCTAGGGGAGACCCAGGACCAGTTTAGATAATCGACACTGGTGTTTGCCGTGAGCGGGAATCGAACCCGGGACGCCAGGTTCGTACCGTTCCCCACAACACACATGGTATAACACACACGTGTAGAACACAATTTTACTAAAATGCATTACAATTAAGCATAATACATTCAAATGTTAAATATTATATACAATATTTATGAACAAGGGGTACAGACACATGTGGAAATATACATTAAGCTATACTCTTAGTTCTTTCGGTAAAGTCACGTAGGTAAAAAATGAAATAAAAATTAATAAAAATAAAACAATGAAAATCACGACGTTTCGGAGGCAACACAAGTCTCCGTCATCAGGTGGGATCGTCACAGCCAGATTAGCATCATTTCCAATGCTACAACTACATCTATCTACGCGCATTTAGCCCATCCTTTGTGGGTCAGTCAGGCAATGGCGGACAGGAAGTGTTGCAATCTGCACTGACCTCGTAGATGGCCAGGTCTATTCCTGCATAGGGGATGATCCCAATGATGTTAGGCACATAGCCCTTGTAGAAGGCGATCACCCCCTCCTTCATGAAGATCTTCTTGGCGCAGTCCATCATGCCCGAGTACTGCCCCGTCTTGCGGAGCGTCAGCCTCGTCTTCATGACCTGCAGAGCAAAAAACAAAAATGCGAAATAAAAGGAACGTGACGCGTATGCTTGGATTCTGTGACGCTTTCAAATACGCGGTCCTCCTGGGAAGTGTTAAACACGGCAACGTTACGTTACGAGCTGCACAATCAGACGACGTCGAACATGATGATGTCGTAGAGAGCCGAGGCGAACGCATGACGTGAGATGTCATTGCCTTGACAATCGGAGTGGACTGCTTTCAGCGCTGCTTTTTTAATCAGCAAGTTTTGAGTAACTCTTTGATCAATGCGACCAGTCTTGTGGAGGGTACGTCGATGAATAGCAACACACAACTTCATACTATTTTTACATTTGCGAGATGTATTGTGACCTCAGTTGTAGACTGACAACAGAAGGCTAATGCATTAGCATCAACCTTAGAAAGCATTGAGGAAGCATAACCTTTGCATACCTATAATTTTGGACAGTATCTATTCCTCGCCGGTTATTTTGTGCGTATGTTAAGACCGTCTCTTCGATATGAACTTTCTTCAATTGCGCACCATCATCCCATTTTCTCTTAAAGTGCCGTGGCTATGACCGTTGCGTAATTGATTATTGATGTTGTGGTTACTTTGTCGGCAGCATAGATAAGTGCTCACCTCCATCGGGTAGATGATGGTCTGAGCTGTGGCTCCAGCAAGAGATCCTGCCATGAAGCGCTCATGGATGCCCAGACTCACATTATTACTTCCGATGAACTTCTTTATCTGAGCAGAACAAAGTAAATCAAAAAGCAAATTTTTATCGCTGACACGACATAGTATTGTATCGATAAGACAATGACTAAACAATGCAATTGCATTAGAGTAGGTGGTGAGATGATGACTAATAATAACAAATACATCATCAATAATAACAAAATGGCATCAATTAGGATTTAAATGTGAGGAGGTCTTAATTATGCCATGTCAGGTTATGTGCCTCCTGTTATTTTGCTTTACCAACATAAATATAGAATGTTTATTTAAATTAACCATCTTTCAACGTAAAAACCTCAAAGTATTTCTAACACAAACCACCAGCCGCACGGCCTTCTGGGAGAAAATCATTTCAGCACCATTAATTGAGCCATGTCAGGTTTTGTGCGGCACTCTTCCTGTCACTTTGCTTCATTATGTCACCGGAGCTTAAATCTGAAAAGGCACCAGAGAGGGCTTTCTTCCACTCCTATTAACTCTCCGCCATCACACCTGCTCATAAGCCATGAACTTGATGGCAGTCTCCGGAGCGATTTTGATGACGTTCACCCCGTTTCCTCGCCACAACGACGCGATGCCGCCCTCCTTGATCATCTGCTTGAAGCCCGTCAGGATGCTGATGTTGTTGGATTTTGACCCGTGCACCTGCGAAGACAAACGCGACGCCACTGCAACTGTCAAACTGGAGGCAGGCTATGATCGACACGCAAAGGAGATGCCCTTGCTGCGAATTATAGCCACGATAACACGGCACAAACGTTTTAGATCGTACGGCGCGCTGGGCTTTGCACAAATTGTACCCGGGCCGGAAACGATGCATCGACGCATTATTGTGTAGTGACCCCTCCTCAGATGGGAAATTTAAGTATTATAATAGCTGAATAGCAAAGGGAGTTTTATTACGAAGGGTTGGTCAGGCATGGATAGAACAACTGAATGTTGCGCTTGAGGGTTACCATGGTTAAGAAGTTAACGAGACGGCGAGTGCACGTGCATTGAGAGTACAAATGATGCAAAGTGTTTTGCTGTTGGGTAGGGCAATGAACTTTTTAAGGGAGCAGTGAGTGCAAAGTCAGGGTGGGGCTTGGTAGTTTTTGATAAGGCGGGGTTAGGTGAAATGGATGAAAGTGACAGGAGAGCCTGTAGCTTGGCTTTCATCTGGGTCAGACAGCCATCATCGTGCAGTGTCAAGGTTGCCTGCCAGCTAGCGGAGAGAAGCAGAGGAGATGTATCTGCTCGGGTTATATGCGAGCAGTGCAGCAGAGCAGGTGTGCCTTCTGGGTAGAGAAGTGTGCAGAGTAGCAGAGGAAGTAGCTGCTCGAGGAGACCCAAGACGGATTGAGTGTGAGCGATGAGATAACATTAGGGGTTTGGGTATGCAGCTAAGGGGGTATAAATACGTAAATAAGCCATGTTACAAAGTTTGCATTATAGTATTTCTGTTGGCTGTAATTAAACGCTTGTTTTGGCTAAAGTCCCGTGCCGTTCCTCAGTCGCTACAATTGCACAAGGACTCTTGATCCAAATGAAAATGGGTTGAAATGTTTGCCCAAGAATAGATTATTTTTGATTATACAATTATTCATCAGTGATGTGCTTAGATATGCTACTCTTATATTAATCCAGAGACCAACGCGGGACAGGGAGACAGGCATTGCGATGGAGACAGAACAAGATGAGATAATACGATACAGAAATATGAAAGACAAAAGAGTATAGTACAGATGAGGTAGTACAAAAAGACAACACAAAAGTACAACATGTGACAGTGCCCAATACGGTACAGATGAAAACAAAAATATAGTGGGAACAAGGCAAAATAGAGCACAGGAGAGACAATGCACAAAACACAGTACAAAACAGACACTACGTACCACAAGAAAAATGAAATTATCAGGTACAAATGTGATATTCCAGAAATACTAGGCACACACAAAGGCTGTGCTCATCTCTCAGGCTATACAATATGCCGGGAAGGAAACCCCAGGGAACACTGCAGACTGATGTGCAGTGACTGCATTTTGGTCACCAACGTATGCAACCAAATTAAGGTGCAGGACTTAGTATTATGCACTGGTGTACTTAATTACATCAATGTGCGCGGGAAGAACAACTAACTAAAGACAGAACTGATTTTCGTGTTTAGTTTCTTGTCCTTCCCCCGCAACTCCGATTAGCACGGTTGGCTACGTACGGCATGAAAGAAGTTCAGCATACGTACATCAATAACAAATTGTAAACATAAGCCAATTATATTGGCTATAAAGAGGGAAAAAAACGATGGTATTTAACCATCAAACCACCTTATCGATGCAATGCATCAAATCGACAACGGGCTAAATCCCTGCAGCCGTAGATGGCATGTACCACAGGACAGTGCCCGCATGAAGGTGTCCAGGCTCATTATGTACTGCAAGCACAACAACACGGTACCTGCATGAACACTTTCATGCGGTCGAGGGGGGCGGTGCCGGTCCTGGACACGGCGCCGGCCGCCCCCCCGGCCATCAGCTGGCGTAGCCACATGCCCGACTTGCGCTCCTCCTCCGTGAACTCGTCGGGCACCGTCAGACTGTCCCCCACATCGAAGATCTGTGCACAAAAAGAGAAAGAGGGGACAGAGTGTTCGTGGGCGTCCATGCCGGTGGGCATCCGTGAACACCGTCAAACGGGAATACAGTCGAGTTTCAACACGTCTAAAGACCTGAGGACGGCTGCTTGCGTTGTGGCCGAAACGTCGTGAGAATTATTTTATTATGTTTTATTTTTATTATTTTATTACTTCCCTTCTATGTAACTTTACCGAAAGAACCAAGAAGATGAATTCCTGCAGTCATGAAAACTTTAAATCGAAATGTGACGTCTAAAGAAGTCACAAAATAATCGAGGCCTTCATGAAATGTTACCGTTTAAATATTACAGTTGCACTTTTCTTATCTTCGTAGTGTCTTATCAGCAGTCCATAGCAAACTCAGGAAGGAAGCAATGATAACGTCAACAACGAGCCCACCGTTTTCGAATCTCCGTAATGCGTGCAGTCAATAAACCCTTCCTCTACGCCTGCCTCTTCAAACACAAGGACTCCCATTCGGCACGGACGAATGCGGATCGCAGTGCTGCGCATGCAGCAGTAGAGACACCGCACCACTGCAGCTGCCGCGCACCTGCACCGTCACATTCCGTTGCTGTTGCCGCCAGAGTACAGCGGCTCTTCTCAGGACAGACACCGAATTTTATGCTCGCAGTAATGCGCTTTCGTTTGCTAATCGCCTTAACTCAAACCACTGTACATTAATAGACACGCGAGACCGCAGGCACACCGAGCCAATTCTGTGCCAGAGAAGTCACTCCTGTTCGCAATTTGCACTTTTACTAATGAGCCCTTGTAAGAAGGTTGGATGTTGTATTTTTGTATTGTTTATTGTTGTAGCTTGCTGACCCTCCCCCCTACTGGACATCTGTGAAAAAGAGCTGCATAGCTCATTGAATTCATCCAGTCTAAATCAAGAATCTGATTCTGCAGATTAGTGACCAAGCCGTCTTTGCAGGTGAAAGTCATCGTCAATACTCTGGCTCACGTTCTTCTCAATTTCACAATCTATAGTAACGCGCCTAAGGCAGCTTTCCTAAATAACATAAATGTCATGGCTTGTCTGATGAGATGTAGTCCCATTAGATTTTACAGATACTGACATAGTATGACATGAAACGCGGTAGTCTGTAACATTGTGCTCAACCGCCGTTACATTGCGTTTCCTGTACGTACAAAGTGTGTCGCTGTCGAAATTGGACAGAGCCAAGCCTCTTGGCACAATCTGCCCTGTGCACCTACTATCCAACAGTTCCTTGGAAAATAATGAGATCTTTGCAAAATTTCACAAACTGGATTTTTTAATCTTCTTGGTTCTTTCGGTAAAGTCACGTAGAAGGGAAGTAATAAAATAATAAAAATAAAATGGAATATTTCCTTACGTATATATGAAAATAAAAAAACAACAGAAATTACCTTGTAGACCCATATGTAGGCAGGGGTATCTGAACAGGAGTTTAATACATCATTAATGAGACGAAAGAGTTAAAAAGTCATGGTCAGGCGACGTGTAATTTTAGCACACTACTGACGTCACTGCAATGTCATTTCAGCATGTTTTTCTGCACCAATGCAGCTCAAAAATATGATTAGCAACAATGCTTCAAACTCACATTGGACAGCCCAGGAAATGCAAGACTAAATAAGTACAAATCTAAAAAAAATCCATTAATTGCACATGTCATCGCGAACGGCTTCACGACGACCCACGCCGGAAGGCCGCACTCACAGTGGAGTGTTTCCAGTAGAGGATGATTTCACGGATGTTCGCTGCCGGGTGCAGGAGGTGGTAATCCCTCCACTCACTCCAGTCTATGGTCATCGTGCCATCCTTGTCCATGCTGTAACCAGCAGGGAGGGTGGCACATTACTCTGAGCAAGCACCATATCATATTCTTCGACGGCAATGCACGACGGTGCTCTAAAATGACAAAATCGCAAGATATCCCGAGATGCACATTTCACCTTTAGACTGAATGTAATGCATCTTGCGAATATTGTAATTTCTGCAGAGGGCTACATTGTCAGCAGAGGGCCGGGCAGCGAAATCCATTGTTGCGCTGTATCATGTTCCAACGGCGATGCTCCCCCACCTTCAACCCGCAACGACCAGCGTGGTGAACTATGGTCAAATAACCCCAATGACCCACCCCGCACGGGAAGGCCCTCGTTTATCAATGCTTTGACAAACAGCTACGCGTGAAGACGCGCACAATGTATTTCCTACACTTGCAGACATGCAAGAACATTGAAAAGAACATATTGTGGCCAAATTCTTTATTGTAAATAATGGTCAACACATGCTGTGTTTATTTTAACACCTCGTCGTTTATTACGGCGCTACATTCTCAGTCTGAAGGTGAAATTGGCTATCATTTTGGGAATGGACAGCCTTGCATGCCTTCAAGCAATGAATAGCACCATTATTTAAAACGAACGTCCTGTTCTCTTTAAGCAATGGAACGCTGCGATGAAGCATGCCGATGGCGACAATAGACTGAAGAACACGACATGTCCATGTGTGACCAGTCACCTCTTGAACACCCAGGGATTACCCTCAATTCTATTTCAGTTAGCCAAATGAGCTGGTGCAGGTGTTTCAGCACACACACATATCCAATGGGTTTCAATCAATAAGCATTCGATTATTTTCTATGTTGTCAGGTAGATAATACCGTAGAAGTGGTTTAGGGCAGTGACATTGTTTTTCTTAGATCAATGGGGGGAGCGTGTTTAAATGCTGTAGCACCAATCGAGGGAAAAGGTTATTTTGACACTATTAATCAGGTCATTCAAATGTAGAAAGAGTGTGCAGTTAGAGAAAAAAAAAGAATGACAAGGCTTTAAATAGTTTAATATTTGTTTTCTTTAAAAATAAAAATCTGAATGAAAATATTTATTTGTATTGGAGAAATCCGTCGAGATATTGAGCTTTTTTGCACAGATGTCCAGTAATGTTGTATCGGCTACGTTCAAGCACAAATAAGTAAAAACTCACCACGCTCGTCACTAAGACTGATTTAGAGTGGGAGAAAAAAATAGGAGGGCTAATGCCTTAGGTGAATACCATTCGTCAGAGTAGAATAATACATATGGGAGTGTCCCCTTCAGAGTATATTGGTCATTGTCTTTCATGTAAAACCTACCAGAGTATAACATTTCTGATATAAGGGTAGCATGAACGATGAATGTGGTGATTTGTATTTGAACTTGTACTTGGAAACTACTGCCAATTAGAATTAATTTGTTTATCCATTACATTTCAGCACAGTACTTGCCGAAGACAAAATCACTCAAAATGCAGCCGACCGCGTCAGATCTCAGAAGCCAAGCAGGCTTGAGCCAGATCACCACTTCGATGGGTGAACACCAGCACGTGGCAGGTGTTGACTTCATGGAGCTGTGAACTGGCCTGAACGATGACAGTGCCGAGTGTCATCTCCTTCGATGTAAAGCTTTCGTGACTGCAGGGATTCATCTTCTTGGTTCTTTCGGTAAAGTCACGGAGAAGGGAAATAATAAAGTAATAAAAATATAATTATTTTATTATGTTTTATTTTTATTATTTTATTATTTCCCTTCTACGTGACTTTACCGAAAGAACCAAGAAGATGTCATCTCCTTATTAAGCGGACGCTTTCTCCGCTTGCGTTAATTTTTCTCACGATCGAAGCCACGCCCTCGAGACTCGGCGAGGCTTTCGTGGGTGAATAACTGGCCTTGTTATTGTCATTTCACTGATGTCATGAGCATTTTGAGACAACTTGTGAATTCTGGACAATGAAGGAATGTCACAATCACAAGAATGATATCCAACACGTTTGCTACCACCAAGTGGAAGGATGGAGAATGGCAAAGAACGCCTACAACAGCAGAACGGTTGGCTGACTGGGGTGGAGGTCGCTTCAATATATACCGTGTAATATTCATGGACCTAAATATGTGTGTGTGTACGTACGTATGTATACACATTGCCGATGAAACTACTACAAAGACTTTGTTGGCCATGTTGAAGCCGGCGCATACTCAGCTTGCATCGTGAAATTTAATGCGGGAACTGTATATTCATTTCAGTTGTATAGAGCAGCTATATGCACAAGAAGGGCATGCCAACTACTTACAAATTGATTGTGCCAAACATTTTCCCCATCCTGATTCTGCCGGATTAGTGAAGGCAAGGAGGAAAGAATGAAACAAGTATTTAAAGACAATCGAAAAGGGAATGTTTGAAAGGGCTAAAATAAAACCCACAGATACGTTGGTAAGATCACAGCGCAAAATAAGAAAAGACTTAAGCGTTGACAATGATTTACATAGAAGCTTGTCAATTTTAAAATAAGAGGTTGTGAATGAGGATTATAGAACAAAGGATTAGGTTACAATTAAAACGTGTTGTTATTGTTACTGGAAGTGTGTACTATTAGGTTAATCAGGTTATATATATATATGTTAATTTTATTCGTCAAGTTATCAATGGGATATGCCCTGCTATTCAAAACTTAGTAGTCATGGTACTTTGGCTTAATTTATTATAAACATACAAATAATTATGCTAAATATATGAGTATCGTGACGTTAATGTTAATACGTAGGGAGTGGTGTGTGTAGCCATATGTTGGGTAATGATAACAGAACTATTCATTGATTACATCAGGCTGCACTGAAGGAAACTGTACAGAATGAATAACGTTATCTTAGAAGCTATTTAAAACTTTTTTAAAAAGTGGAATGCACTGTTATTTTAAACAGGGAGAAAGTAATCGTGTTTAGATCATTTAACATTTAATGTTACGTAACAACACTAGACTGTTTTCAAACTGCTTTTTATCTGGTAATTATAAGAATACAAATGTTTGTATGTAGTAGCTATATAAAAACAGCTCCTGCAATTTGTCCAGAAGAATATTCAATCATGTTTTACGTAAGCTAAACTGGGTCGCAACTGACATCGGAGTCATTTATGCTGTTGAAAATGAGTACCATGGTATTTGATATGTACAGGGAAGTAGACCTCGGCACTGTAGTTGAAGGTACTAAATGAGAGAGATTGTCAGAGACACGTTAAGTGGAAAACCGTGGAAATTCTAGCGAACTCCGCACGTGCCGAACCAAGCGATTACGGTCAGAGAGAGACAGACGCACATTGACGGATGTTACACAAATCACTCGGGGTCCCCCCATTTGACGTGGCAGAGAAAATGAGACGCAAGAGGGGCACACGAAACTTTGGGCGCATGCACGCGCGCGCTTGCCGCCGCAACAAGACGACACCGGGGATGTGCCGCTTCCACGCGTGGCAACTCGGCGAGTGGGCGATAGCTTCACAGTTCATTTACATAGAAACACTTTTACAAATATTCCTGTACTTTTCGATTTAAAGCTTTCGTGACTACAGGGATTCATCTTCTTGGTTCTTTCGGTAAAGTTACGTAGAAGGGAAGTAATAAAATAATAAAAATATATTATATTATTTTATTATGTTTTATTTTTATTATTTTATTACTTCCCTTCTACGTGACTTTACCGAAAGAACCAAGAAGATGTATTCCTGTACTATTGAAATGTCAGCTCACAAAAAAATAACACTCGAGCTAACATATTTATATGGTGCAGAAAATGTGTCTAATGTTCAATCTGATTATGCAATGCTGTTATATGCAGCAGAGAGATAATGCATAACGCTTCTGGACAACTACTCACAAAATAATTGTCTTACCTCCTGAGGACTTTCTCAGCCTGCGAGAGGCTGATCTCGACTCCCAGACTTTGGAGCGATTGCACGATCTCGGCGGCATCGATGCGTCCTGCCGTGGACTCAACGTTAGAACAAAACAACTTAACTACAAACACACAAAGACCAGGATCTCTCCCGTGTAGTCCGAACAGATTGTTGGGGCAGGTACTGTTATCGAGCACCTATCAAGGCTGACACGGCACACGACAGAGTGGGTGGACAGCACCATGCCCGGCCGCCTTTGTCTCCCTAGTGGCGATGTTTACACACCGCACCAGGCGCTCATTTAATGGCAAGTCGACCTGGGGGAGGCCAAAAACTGGTTCAAATAATTGTCACTGGTGTTGGCCACGAGCGGGAATTGAACACAGGTCGCCGGGTTCGTAGCACAGCGAGCTAACTGCTGCACAACGCTCTCCACACAACAAACACAGCACCAGCATATACAAGCAGTTTCTCAGTGTCTTCCGTATCAAATCATAGTGACACACAGGTTCAGACCCTTTGCTGGATGTTGGCCTCCCCATGCAGTGGTGAAGCATGGTTGGCATGGACCCTGGTACAAGGAATGAAATGCGACCCTCTGTTCAATTTCCCCTCTCTTGTTAGCCCAGAACCTGGGCCCTTTTGGCCTGTGGGTTGCAGTACAATTGCATAGCTTGTATAATCTATAGCTATGCCACTGTCCCTATGCCATGACGGTCATGGAGGTTGTTCGACCATACTTCACCATGCTGGTCTGTGCGGGTTGGTAAAGCGGTGGGTTTGGGAGATTCGGCACCCGGGACCGGTTCGGATATCGCTCACCACAGATGTTAGCCATGGTCAGGAATCAAAACTCAGGTTGACGGGTTCACAGCACAATGCGCTAACCACCACACTACCCCTAACATAACTGATAATGGTTATCTATAAATAAGATACTCAAATTATATTAAACAGACATTGTACAAAATGTGATGATTTTAAGATGCCTATTTTTGAGGTGGCCAGGGTATCTCATAACACTGAGGCAAATCCTTGATTTTGAATAATCTGTCACCAACTGGATTCTCAAGTATAGAAAATGTATGGTCTCAGTCCATCACCAGTGCCTGTAGTGAATTTAATTTCCACTTTATCTAGTTTATTGTAGGCTTTCAAATTAAAAGCTTTGGTTTGGTTTGGCATGGCACGTGAAAGCTTCTTTGCTCGACAAGTAAAACGTGTGCCATTAATGTCGATAGAGACGCCCTATTGAAGTGACTTCAGAAGTGCCCGACTGTGGTTCTGACGTGATATTGCAGGGAATTTCACGACCACAAGGGGGTACACATTGCTAGCTGTAAGAGTTACAAATGTTTTTTTCTCCATCTCATGACAAGATAGCCGACAGAAAAATAATATTATCATCAACTGTAGGGACAACTAGGTTACTGTGCCAATATATGACCCTTACATGTGCTATATAGATTTACAATACTGTACTAAATCTCTACTATTGTATTGTACTTCAGTGCTCCCACATCTATGTTCCCCGCCTTCACCAATCTGCACTGGCAAGAGTGGTGAAATATGGTCAAACAACCCCCATGACTCACACGGCGTGGAATGGGCCCTCATTAAGCAGTGGATTTACAAAGGGCTGTACATATACATGCCATGTGCCCTTTTATAATTAAGAGTATATTATAATTGCCATCGTGTTTCATTTATCCAGCTTGCGCCTTCCCATCAGCGTACATGTTTGACTGCCAAACAAACTGTGACACATGCCAGTGCACGCTTGTCGTGGTGATTCAGGGCTGTTACCATCATTGTTTTTATCGAGGCTCTTGAAGACAAGTTTCAGCTTCTTCTCGTGGTCCCGCAGGTATTTCACAAACTCCTCGAAGTCCAGTTGCCCATCCTGGTCTTTGTCGGAGATCTTGAAGATTTCCTGCACTCCAGTGAACAGCACAAGCCCACAGTCGTGTAATTAACCTGAAATGTAAACACTCATCTTCTTGGTTTTCGGTAAAGTCACGTAGAAGGAAAATAATAAAAATAAAACATAATAAAACAATTCTCACGACGTTTCTTCACCTGAGGACGGCTGCTTGCGTTGTGGCCGAAACGTCGTGAGAATTGTTTAATGTTTTATTTTTATTATTTTATTATTTCCCTTCTACGTGACTTTACCGAAAGAACCAAGAAGATGAATCTCTGCAGTCACAAAAGCTTTAAATCTAAATGTAAACACTGTAATGGTATCGACTAGTTGGACGATGCATACCCGTCAACCCATACGATTTACCCTGTATTCTTGTACAGGGAAATTAAGTGCAGGTCCATATGGCTTACAGCCTTTCAATATGGGTAAATATTTGTTTTGTCTATTTTTTTGTGTTTCTCCCTTATGATGGGACTTTGTAGGATGAACGTTGAGATTTATAAGGGCACGGCGTGACCAATAAGGTCTGAATTGGTCTTGACTTGAAAACTGCATTCTTCTACAACTTATGAGTTCCACCTATGACCAAAGCGCCCAGAATGTGCTCGATCAAATATCTCAGATGCTCCGCAAGGCTGAGATGAGACAGTGCTTGGATGGATTACCACCAGGGACAACAGGTGCTATATGCTGCAGAGATATGTGGCGAGTAGCATAGGTCAGTGCAGCTAAATTCATGAGTTTACTGTCCTTATATGCCCGACGTCTATTCTTTCTACCCTCACGAACCGGCGTGGTGAAGAAGTATTAGCATATGTCCTGTGGGAAGGCCCTTCAACGAGCAGTGGATTGACAACAAGGGCTGTGCACTACACCACAACATTATTAATGGTTCCAGAACTGCTCGCTGATTTATTTGTACTGAACACACCTGAAGATAGTGCTATGAAACACCCCCAGGCCATCCGTTTTTTTGTTGCTGGAAGTGTTTACCGATTATAAACTTGACCCAAATGTATTCCACCAATGCAAACATCTCCCAGGTTGTCTTTTGAACCGTGACATCAGGTTCCATATAATATACTGCTCTTCCAATGTATGTGGTTTGCACACATCCATGACTAATGCCCTGCTAAAACAATTCACGTCCAAAGGCCAGTGCGATAACCTGCAAGTAACAGGCAAAAGTAGAAATAGCTTGCACAAATAAACCAATACACGCAAGTGCTGCCACCATAGATGGCACGTGACCATGCTTTACTGCCATACATTGGCTGTGCGGTCCTTGATGATTGATAGTCACCAGGCAAGCAGACAGCACAGACCCCAGCAGTTGCTGTACCTTGGCATCACCATGAAGTTGAAACTCATTCAAAATGCCCGTCCATATTTAGAGTTAATTAAATGACAAATACTGCAGTATATCTTTTACAGCTTCAACATCTGCAGGAGTGGAATCTGTGGGGAGTTTGGCTTGAGTAAACACGCAGATTTGGAAGCATGTTGAATCATTGTACTTTGCATCACAGGGTTGTTTGTTACTCAAGTATACTGCATTAAGCACAAGTTATGGTTTCCAGATGAAAACGCAAGTGGGGTTTAGGGGCACAACCAGGGTGTGGTCTTTATCTTTTGAAACTGTAACTGGTTTTGCCAGTTTTAGGATGCGAGTAAACTCCAACATTCCCCCTTATTAGAGGCTAAACGCGGGACTTGTGTGTTGCAGTTTTGTAGACGCTGTACCCAGATGTCAAGAGCCATACAACTCCAGGTATAACTCGAGATGCATTCCCAGCAGCTCGTTTACACAGTTTGCGTCGACTAGACACGTTAACGACTTCAGGCGGTAACCCAAATTATCTGGGCCCGTTTTGCTTCACTCCATGGCTGTCCTGACAAGCCTACATCTTTAAATTTTAGCTGAATCAAAATATTGAAGGTTGTACGTTGTAAATGTCATCTAAAAACCAGCCTACCAGCCCATACGGTCTTGATATTTTACGAGTGTTTGTAGGAAAGTCTTATTCGTAAGTATTTCTGAGAAAGACCTGCCCATCTCCCCATCTCACACTAAAGCGGGAAGTTATTTTTCCCCAATTACATACCTTAAATAATGATCAAATAGAGCAAGTCAAGATCTATAAGTATCTTGGGGTCATCCTGGATTCAAAACTGAATTTTGAAGATCACATTGATTATATTGGGAAAAAGACAAAATTAAAATTGGTTTTCTATATCGACACAAGCACTGCTTCCCTCCTATGTTCCGTTTGGAATTGATTAAAGCTACCGTACTGCCTCTACTTGATTACTGTGACATTGTGTATAAATCAGCCCCAAGTACTGTACTGAAGAAGCTTGACTCAATGTATCACTCGGCCTTAAGATTTGCATTGAACTGCCCATATAGGACTCACCACTGTGATCTCTACATTGGGTCAAACTTAACATCTCTGAATGTTCGACGGCTTGTGCACCAGATCTTATTTATTCATGATGTACTTGCAAAAAAATCTGCAGATTACCTGCTGGATCTCGTCTCTGTTTCAAAGAACAAATTTGACCTAAGGTCTACACTCATTTACCAGCTTAATATTCCCTATTGCCGTACATATACTGGAGGAAGGGCCTTTGCTATTGATGCCCCCAGGGTCTGGAATGCTGTTGCAAATAAATTGAAACTTGAGTCACTACCTATGAGATCTTCACTCAAAACTGCTTTAGAGGAGTTGTACACCCCTAGCTGCCAGTGCTATTCAGTGACCTAAAATAAAATGTTTCGCTCCGGATGATCGCTACAAAGTATGACCTGTGTTTTGATTTAGTGTGCTGATCTTAAAGGTGCATTGAAAAATTACAATACTCCGATTGATGCTCCTGCTGTTGTGGAGTGACTCATGCAGCCAGCTATGGCTGCAGGGTTTTGGTAGTACATGTTGTTTATGCCATTTATTGTGAAAATTCCGTCAATTCCTATGATTGCTTTTTCATTGCCTTCATGGCTTTATTTTGGTGATTTCGAAAAGTGTATTGGTTTAGCCATGTTTGTGTTGTTGTAGTACAGAGTTAGACTGATGGCCTTAATCTAAGTTGTCTTGTGGTTGTTGTTGTTGTTTGACTTGCATCCCACTGGCATTTTTGCACACAGCGTTGGTGTACGGTGTTTTTTCTGCAATATTTTTGCTGTCTTTTCTTGGATTTTCTGTTTGCACTTAGTCACATATTCACTTTAAGATGTTTTTTTTGTTCATGTTTTTGTTTTTTGTTTGTTGCGGTTGCACCCGATTCAAGAGCTGAATGGCTCACAGGGCTATACCTAATAAATGAACTTGAACTTGAACTTGAAATTCTGGAGGAATTAAGTCAACTCAAGTCGACTCGAGTTGGCTGTCCCATGGATATGAAGTAGATGTGTGTTCATCGGGCAGTGGTTGGAAGTGGCTCGTGAAAGACGCTACTGAGCAATTGGAGGCAGTCGCCCGCCAACAACAACGGAGGGTAGAGGAGCGACGCTCACAACAACGAGCGGAGCGCCGGGCGGATAAATTGCAGCAAGTTTGCGCAGTAGGGGGTGCAGCTGGTGCATCCACAGGTTATCTCAGTCAGCCCACCTATGGCACCTGCTGGGTCTGTCTCGTGACCTGTCAGCGAGCCTTTGACACTTCACGTGGCCTCAAAGTGCACCTGGCCTGGCACGGGCGCCGTGGCGATGTCACCATCACTGGGTTGCGAATGGTAGGTATTGGTTTTGGTAGGTGTACGCCTGTACAGTCATCCAGCGCTGTGGAGGTAGCAAGGGTTGGTGGATTCCACTCGAGGTGCCATAACCCTGGCTCGCCAGAAGGCAGTACAGCAAGTGGCCTAATCGCCATCCGCTTCCATCTGTACGGGTATAGAGCGTTGCTCCCTCAAGCGCGTGGGTTTTCATCCGGGTGCTCCGGTTTCCACGCAAATGTAAAATAAACTCATTAAATGGCTCAAAACATCTTAAAAAACAACTACTGTACCGAATCTTCCTGCCAAAACTAGAGTGCTGCCATTTTGTGTGGCTTTCCTGGATAAGTTAATTATTACATAATGAACCCGATCCAGAATGTCTTTAATCTCGACATCTAGTCGTGGCCACAAACTCCAATGAAAAAATGTACATAAACGGATGCTACTGACACACACATGGTTTGTTGCACGTTCCACTCCACTGCTGCCCTACGACGTCGTGTGTGCGGGGTGGAGCTGAAACTTTACCCAACGCTGGCAAAGCCTCAAAAATGCTTCAAGCAGTGAAAAACTCAAGATGCTTGCCAGCTCCTTGGCCATGGAATCAATAACTAACACACGACGCTTCAAGCCAGCTGTATCAGGAGAACATATTGTACTGTACTTTGCAATAAGACCAGCAGCATATCTGTGTACAGGGTGGTCCAGACGTCTTGGGACCTCTATTTAATTCTATAAAACTTAACATTTGTAAAATAAGGTTAAAATAATAATAGTCAAAAATAATTTTCTTGCCACCACTGTGACAACAGTGCTCATTGTTAACGTAACTTGTCACAACAGACATCAAGTCAGTCTTGCGCAGGACATCTTTACTGAGACCAACTCAATTTTGGCAAACAAAACCACGTGAATGTGGAATAGACCCTGCCAGACATTTGCAGAAAAAGACTTTTAAAGTGCGGCTAATTGGGCCGTGACACCGACGCACAATGTCCCAAGGCTGTGGTGAGAATAAAAAAAGAGTTGTTCCGAGATCTGTTTATAAAGCCATAATCAACGTTTTTGGGTTTAGATCGCGTTATTTATAAATGTGTCGTAACCCTCCACCACCCGACACGGCCAATCAGTAAAAAAGTGTCACGTTGACAAAAGACAAACATTTATAAATAACGCGATCTTAACCCAAAAACGTTGATTATGAATAATATTGGTCGCGAAAGCCTACGTGTTAAACTGTTTATAAAGCGTTAACACTTAAGAGCAAGCAACTCCGTACGAACTAGAGACACAACCGCTGGGCTTGAAGACATATTTCCATTACCTTGGCCGCACCCGTTCCAGTGTAGCCCATGGTCTTGAGGCCCTCTCGAAGTTCGGAAATATCTACCCGTCCATCCTTGTTAGTGTCCAGCTTTTCGAAGAGCTCAGACATCTTCTTCTCATGCGACGCTTCGCGACCATCCCCTTCTCCAGGCGCGGGGCTTGGCTCACACGCGGCCCGGGGCAGGAGGGCTCGAACCCAGCAGCTCGCGAAGGAGAATAGGCTGGCCATTCTCGAAACTTGTACGATTTCAATCTCTACGGGAAGAAAAACCAAAAAATTGCAAAGTATAAAACGAGGCAAGGGCCCCTTTGCAAAATGTCTGGAGCAGAAAAAATATATATACTTTCCTATCTGCTTTAACTTGTACTGCAGAAGAGAATGCACTCTTTTGCTATGTCTGAGCTTACAAATACTGCACCGATAATTCTTTAAAAAATATATATAAACACTCCAAAGAGGGACCAAGGGACGGGCGGTGGTGTTATTGTTGCCAACTGCGTGACAGCCAAAATAAGCGAGCGCTGACAAACAGTTTCCTTTACTTTTTCGCAAGGATTTGAAATGTCACCCTTCTCACCCCTTGTTGGCTGGGGATTGCACACAGTTACTGCTGTGGCTACGTGTGATCACTGCTCTGCTGCTGCTGCTCTTAAACCCACTGATGCTGATCTTAAACCCACTGGCACTGATCTTAAACCCACTGATGCCGCTCTTAACCCCACTGATGTTGCTCTTAAACCCACTGATGCCGCTCTTAAACCCACTGATTCTGCTCTTAAACCCACTGATGTTGCTCTTAAACCCACTGATGCCGCTCTTAAACCCACTGATTCTGCTCTTAAACCCACTGATGCCGCTCTTAAACCCACTGATTCTGCTCTTAAACCCACTGATGTTGCTCTTAAACCCACTGATGCTGCTCTAAACCCACTGATGCTGCTCTAAACCCACTGGCACTGATCTTAAACCCACTGATGCCGCTCTTAAACCCACTGATTCTGCTCTTAAACCCACTGATGTTGCTCTTAAACCCACTGATGTTGCTCTTAAACCCACTGATGCTGCTCTAAACCCACTGGCACTGATCTTAAACCCACTGATGCCGCTCTTAAACCCACTGATTTTGCTCTTAAACCCACTGATGCTGCTCTTAACCCACTGGTGCTGATCTTAAACTCACCGATGATGATCTTAACCCACTAATGCTGCTCAAGCCACTGCGTGCTGATCTTAAACTCACTGGTGATGATCTTAATCCACTGGGTGCTGATCTTAACCCACTGGTGATGATCTTAAACCCACTGATGCTGCTCTTAAACCCAAATGTGCTGATCTTAAACCCACTGATGCTGCTCTTAAACCCACTGGGTGCTGCTCTAAACCCACTGGGTGATGATCTTAAGCCCACTGATGACGATCTTAACCCACTGCGTGCTGATCTAAACCCACTGGTGATGATCTTAACCCACTGATGCTGCTCTTAAACCCACTGGTTATGATCTTAACCCACTGGGTTCTGCTCTAAACCCACTGGGTGCTGATCTTAATCCACCAGCGGCTTGCTCAAGCCACTCCACTTACACCACGACCGCAACACAACCCGACCAAAGATTCCCAGAAAGTTGCGCTCCGCTAAACTGTGCAGGTGGCTTACTTACAGTGCTACGAACGCGGGAGAAACAACGACAGCAACAATAAAAAACAACCCCAAGCAGATAAGCCCATTGACAAAGCGGCACGCTCACCAACGCCCCTAAGAAATATGCACCAACGAGGCAGGCAGTGGTCGGTGTGGTTCCGCCGTCCTCCCGATGACACAACGCAAAGAAGCAGCAGACGAAAGCCAACCACTCTCCTGCATACTCAGCAAACCACCACTGCAGTGTCGTCTTCGCCAATTGCAGAGAGCGGTGTTGCTGTGTTGCAGGAAGGGGGTTGTACTCTTTCTCGAGAGAGAGAGAGAGGGACTTGGAGGAGGGGTCTTTCAATAGGGGACGTCAATGGTTCGTGGAAAGCCAATGGCAAAGCCATGTAACGCCTTTGGTGGCGTTGTGCCCGAGTTTGGCATTTGCAGCCACGCCTGCAAGGGAGGCTTTGCCACACCCAGACGTGCAAATACTTCGTGTGTAATCTCTCACCCCCCCAGAGGGGGCATTGAGAAAGTATAAAGAGGGGGAATTGAAGTCCTTATCAAATTACAGACAATTTGCCAATACAGTACCAGATGTACACAATTCATAACTGAAATACTGCACGCGATTGGAGAAATCTACAGTAGAAATGCTGAAGTTTCATTTCCCGAGTAAAGGCCATTTCAGCTGTTGAGAAATTTTCTCAAGGCAGATAACATCAAAGCATACCACGTCGTTTTAATGACGTTTACGTTTCGCCTAAGGACCCATTTCTTAAGCTTCAACACAAGGAAATGTAACACTGATGGTGATACTGATGATTCCGTATGGCCAATGAAGCTCAACTATTATAGATTACGTTGTGAGTCAGCCATTCGATTGCTTAATTCTGAGTCTGAGTAAACTGCAGAGACACCCACCACCACCTTTAGAGTTGTGCTGTGTTTGGGGCAGTGCGAAGTTATATTGGCCACGGTTTAGTGTTCGTAGCCGCACACTGAAGTTTTACTTTCCACTAGCGTATTAAGTGTCTGCATCTTCCGTGGTTCAAGTTCAAGTTCATTTATTAGGTATAGCCCTGTGAGCCATTCGGCTCTTGAATCGGGTGCAACCGCAACAAACAAAAACATGAACAAAAACATCTTAAAGTGAATATCTGACTGAGTGCAAACAGAAAATCCAAGAAAAGACAGCAAAATATTGCAGATATTGGTTTGTGGTGTCACGGTTAAGTGCTGCCCTATGTTTCCGTGAAAAGTGCAATATGGGCAGTGCGGTGGTTGGGTTGCTGATCAGTGTTTGTTGGGCATGTTGCTTGGATCCCGACACATAAGTCCACGCCGTATTGATGCTGACATTGCACGTCTTGCACGTTTAAAACAAGCACTCGAAATTGTACAACAAAGTGATGAACAACTTTTTGTGTTGATAATTGTTTTTTTACCCTTCTATCTGGCAACAAAACCGACACCTTTTTCTACAAGGAGTCATGTTTGCATAGACCACAATACCTGCAGTCATAATGCAAACAAAAAACATAACTCTGTATGCACTGTCCTTGAAGTTGATTGGTCCACACCCGAGACAGATTTCCTTAGAGCCTCGTCTCACATGGATTGGACCAGATGACGCCAAAAGGCGCACAACTCAAAGACAATGCACCATCAGACTATGAGAGCTCGGGGTAAGCATTTACACCATTGGAACCTCATTTGCCAGTAAAAAAATATGATAATTGTTGCCAGATAGAAGGGTAAAAAAACAATTATCGTATATTTTTACTGGCAAATGAGGTTCTAATGGTGTAAACTTTTTGTGTTGTTGGAGCCTGGGTATAGAAGTACTAACGTGATTCTGGAATTGCACGAATAGCTTTAACACAACGAGAGATGTCACGTGCTCCCAAAATACACACCGCACTATATATAGTGTGTAGAGAGCATGGTTGCCCAGATTGGTAATCGGATATTAGTAAACAGCTTCCACTATAATGTGCTCATTAGTAAAATATGCCCTGTACAGAGTATTACACTGTCTTTGTTTGCCTAAATAAAAAAGACAAATGTGTCTATGTATGTTGTGGAATAAGATTGAGGCTGGCGGAGCGACATCGTGGTTTAGGGCTGCAGAGTTTGGTAGTACATGTTGTTTCCGTCGTTTATTGTGAAAATTCGGTCACAGTTCCTATGATCACTGTTTCATTGCTTTTATGGCTTTATTTTGGTGATTTTTTAAAAGTTTTTCGGTTTGGCCATGTTTGTTTGTTGTAGTACAGAGTTAGACTGATGGCCTTAATCTAAGTTGTCTTGTGGTTGTTGTTGTTTGACTTGCATCCCACTGGAATTTGTGCACACAGCGTTGGTGTACGGTGCTTTTTCTGCAATATTTTGCCGTTTTTTCTTGGATTTTCTGTTTGCACATAGTCACTTTAAGATGTTTTCTTGTTCATGTTTTTGTTTTTTTGTTTGTTGCGGTTGCACCCGATTCAAGAGCCGAATGGCTCACAGGGCTATACCTAATACTTGAAACTTGAAGGGGCCGTCCATAAATGACGTCACGCGATTTTGGACGATTTTTCACCCCCCCCCTCTTCGTCACACGACGTCACAGAGAGTCAGACCCCCCCCCCCTCAAATATGACGTCACAAAGCTCCCCCCCCCAAAAAAAACATGCTTCAAATCACTTTAAACTATTGTTTAATGTGGCGCTGCACTCCGATGTTGTAGGAGAAAACATGCATTGAAAAGTATATTTAATTAAATAGAACGTGTTGTCTATATTTATTTAAAGTTGCGCATTTTGATGTGACGTCACATTTCTCACCCCCCCCCCCCCTCCTCACACATCGTCACAAATGTCTGACCCCCCCCCCCTCCCTAGGTGCGTGACGTCATTTATGGACGCCCCCTTAGCAGACTGCACTTTAAATCTGGTGACTTGAGTTTGATTCCAGGCCTCGGCTCCCCATTCGCCAACCCATACTAACCAGTGTAGTGAAGTATGGTCAAACAACTCCCGTTACCGGAAAGTGTTGGAAGACATTGATGTAACCGTGGCTTGACAATTGGCTGTACAGCCCTTTGTCAATCCACTGCTGGATGAAGGCCTCCCAAAACTCTGTAGACCATGGGGTTTTATTTTACCATACTTCACCATGCTGGTCAGTGCAGGTTGGTGAAGGGGTGCCCAGGATCAGTTTTGATATTACTCAGGACTTTTGTTGGCCCTGGCCAAACTCAGATCGCTGGGGTTCGAAGCACAAGTTATTAATTGCACCACTGCTATACAGACTAAAGAGTTACGTACAAATTATACAATTAATGCTGGATGAGTAACAATGCCAGGCATTCCATTGAAAATGTTCCATCTCTCCAAGGGGTTCACAGGGGCACATACTAGGTCTGTGAAAATGTTGGCTGAATCAAGTTCAGGAGGGAATTAAACTGTAACAGGCTCATACTGTTAGGTTTTTTCGGTAAAGTCACGTAGATAAAAATAAAGTTAATAAAAAATAATAATGGAAATAAGATAAAATAATAAATCACGACGTTTCGGAGGCAACACAAGTCTCCATCATCAGGTGGGACCGTCACAGCTAAAATTACTGCATCAAGTGAGGAAAATTCCAAAAGACCAGCCCTTAAATACAAGTTAAGGAGGGAGGAGCTTATTTGAATGTGGTAACCAGGGAATGGAACGTGGGGGTGGTGGGATTTATTATTTTATTTCCATTATTACTTTTAATTTTATTTTTTTACCTACGTGACCTAACAGTATGAATCCTTGCAGTCACGAAAGCTTCAAATCTAGAATGTAACAGGCTCCCAAAACACATCACATCCAGCGATGATTCGGGTCGAGAGGGTTCAGTAGTGGGGGTGTACCCACTGTCAAAAGCCATGATGGGATCCACACCAAATTGCAATAGTTTTGTGATAAATGTTCTACAAGCCCAAGCCAATGAGTCATGAATTGAACTATCGAAAATGAGTCATGAATTGAACTATCGAAAATGTGGCTTTCCGGAAATGCAGGGCGAACTTTATTTGTGCCACATGTAGACTAAATATCAAGCCCTGCCATTACATAGTTTCGTCAATGTTAATGTGAAGCATATGGTACGTATTTTGAAAATGGCAACAATCCAGGCGCGCCCAGTAGTAACATGACCAATTTCCTGCAGATGGCGGTAGAAAGACGCCATTGCGATTGATAATTCAAGCTTTTGAAAACTGCACACATCTCCCATACCTTGGTCGGCGTTTGAAAATACTTTTAAAAGAACAAAAAAGCACATCTGATCTAATGACTCCTGGGATGATGGGCATCTTTTATCAGTAATTCACTACTATACTTTGGCCGTCTATCCATTATCAATGTTTATTTCGATTCAGCAGGGTTTACTTGTAAATATTATTAAAAACACACATGAACATAAAAAGTAGTTCCCAGTATATTTTTCCATTGTAACACATGTTCCAATGACTGTAACATTTCCCCAGTATAATTGCAGTGAATGATTAAGCTAACGATATATGAACTCTCAGCTCCTGGCTACAAACAGGGTACAACTTTCAGTGGTGCAACTCAAAAGCAGCTGTCTTGTTGTTTAGCGAAAGCTTCATCAACAGACGAAGCTTGACAATCCCGTGTGTATCCATATTCTCATATCTTAAGATATCCTTATACAAGTCTTCCAATGACCTGATTTTTGTATTGGCACCCAAACAATATTGAAGTTGATCCGACAAAGTGCCACTACCACTAGGTTCCTCCCGTGTAAATGTGACATCACAGCAATGCTCTGATACTCCCGCTGGCTCTCAATCTAATCCTGTACTAAATTCGATATTGCACTCAAATTCTTCAATACTCTCCAATAAACTAGCTCCTGCCTACCTCTCCATTCTCATCTCAAGCGTCGCTCAATGATTGCTCACTCGGAATCTGCTGCCCTGATTCTGTCAGTTTTGTTGCCAGATAGAAGGGTAAAAAACCAATTATGAAAGCTACCCATGCTGTAGACTCCATGCCCCTGTCCAAGTCCACGCTTAATCCTTCCTTCCCTGCCTATCACTGATTTTATTTCTCTCAATGAAATAAATACGCTCGCCGTTTTTGTACAGCGTCTTGACAAACGGTTGTTTTTAAACGATATACATATCCAAATTGTATTGTATAGAAAAAAAATTCAGTGCATAAAACAGCGTCTGAACCAGTGTCAACTCTGAACTGAATGACCCAGTCAAATTTTACGTTGACCACAAGAGAATATGCACGCACCTACGCTTGAAGGTGCCACTTGCAAAATGCAGGTGTTCCATTAATGCAATACAGCAGCTCATTTACGGCACCGAGCTTCTTAAAGTCATGCAATTTTGGCTACTTTCCCGACGTTAAGTCACAGTGCAAGCAGCCAACACATGCCAACTGAGATTAGCCTTTAAAAGTGAGTCAAAGCACACGAGCTAGTTAACGCCAGGTTTTGTGTTTCAATGCGGGAAACATCGGCCAAGATTCCGAGCTGCTGTGGTTTACTTACAATTATAAAACCAGCCTGCTATTGTGTTGCTGCACATCTGGTTGCCTGGCTTGCTGCCAATGCATGCAGCACCAGACTGCTCTGAAGGCTTTCTGAGGCTTTTGGGAAACCAATAAGGTTTTGTTTTACCCAGTTTAACTGCAAGTGTGGCAGGTTTATAGTCTCGAAGGCTGTTCTGACGGCAGTATTCTGTCCAGCCATCTTGTCAGGGCCTCCCCATGCCACATGCCTCATGCCCAGGGGTCATTTGACAATATTTCATCTTGATTCGAATCTTGAATTGAATATTCTACCTCGCTTTGTTAGTGTGAATTGTTCAAGGCGAGCATATAATGTATATGAGAACGTAGAACCACAGTTCAACAATTGATTTTCAGCAGCCCTAAAAAAATATCTGGGTTTGCATCCAAGCACTATCAACCCTACCGAAATTACATGATTTGGCCTACAAGCGTGTAGCTCTGAAATACTCTAATCGGTCTACTAGGTGCCAGTGGTCGAGTCTTTTACGTGTTTATTTCAACGATTTAGTGTCTAGTTTATTTGGCATGCAATACATGCGCTTATTTCAATTGTAATGTGTTTATTTTTGGTTGTCGTGCACCCATTATGTAAGTATTGATTATGGCGGTTTTGGCTTTCGCGGCACTTTCCAATAACGTAACCCCCGCGATATTTGAGGGTCTCCTGTGATTAATATTAGCTGACAAAACATAGCTTTTACACCATTGGAACCTCATTTGCCAGTAAAAAATATGATAATTGGTTTTTTACCCTTCTATCTGGCAACAAAACTGACACCTTTTTTTACAAGGAGTCATGTTTGCATAGACCACAATACCTACAGTCATAATGCAAACAAAATACATAACTCTGATAATGTATGCACAGTGCATATGTTTTTGTTTGCATTATGACTGCAGGTATTGTGGTCTATGCAAACATGACTCCTTGTAAAAAAAGGTGTCAGTTTTGTTGCCAGATAGAAGGGTAAAAAACCAATTATCAAAACATGGCTTGTTGATATATGTATGCAGAGATGTTGAATGTGTTGTATTAGGTCATGTGAGAGCCTGCAAACATGAACACCAAAGACACCATGAGGCCAGGCATCTTTTTTATTTTTCTCCTGACTAGTAAAGCTTCAAACTCGTGTTGAACATCCGTAAATTTTAAAAAAATGTGACATTTGAGATGACTGAGGGGCCGGTTGCCGTCGTTATCGCTTTACCATGCGAACCATGTAATTATCTATTTACAGCAAATCACAGAAAATGAGATAACACCGTCCAGACTTATAATTTTTATTGTATGTTATTTTAAAACGTGCGCTATCTGTGCTCGCACACACGCAAGAAAAATGAAAAAAAAAACACGCCAGAAACATCATTAAATAACGCGTTAACAAAATAAAAAACATAATTCCCAACTAAAACCCCTTCCAGTCACAGCCTCCAGAACACGCCCGAAACGACGGAGTATCTCATTAAATAACGCGTTAACAAAATAAAAACCAAACATTCTCAACTAAAACACCTTCCAATCACAGCCTCCAGGTGGCACTGCACCACGACCCAACAACCGCGTCCAGCGCGCATGCGCACAACGGAACGTGTGACGTGCGCGAGTGCCCCTCCCCTCCCCCCATAGCCCCTCCCCTCCCCTCTCCCCCTTCCCCTCCCCCTCCCCGCCCCCTCCCGGGGGGCGGGGAGGGGGAGGAGCTTGTGGACGGGGGTGGGTTGGGTGAGTGGGTGGGGGCGAGCAACATCTGACCAATGGGGAGGCGAATTACTCTGAGCTGGTGGAGGTTTGAGTGACGGATGGGGTAAGGAGGGAGGGGGGGGTAAGGAGGGGGAGGGGGTTAAGGAGGGAGGGGGGGTAATGAGGGGGCGGGGGGTAAGGAGGGAGGGGGGTAAGGAGGGAAGGGGGATAAGGAGGGAAGGGGGGGGTAAGGAGGGAGGGGGGTAAGGAGGGAGGGGGGGGTAAGGAGGGAGGGGGAGGTAAGGAGGGAGGGGGAGGTAAGGAGGGAGGGGGGATAAGGAGGAGGGGGGGATAGGGAGGGGGTAAGGAGGGAGGGGGGGGTAAGGAGGGAGGGGGGGGTAAGGAGGGATGGGGGGAGTAAGGAGGGAGGGGGGTAAGGAGGAAGGGGGGGGGGGTAAGGAGGGAGGGGGGGGGTAAGGAGAGAGGGGGGGGGGTAAGGAGAGAGGGGGGTAATGAGGGGCGGGGGTAAGGAGGGAGGGGGGTAAGGGGGGAGGGGGAGGTAAGGAGGGAGGGGGAGGTAAGGAGGGAGGGGGGATAAGGAGGGAGGGGGGGATAGGGAGGGGGGTAAGGAGGGAGGGGGGGTAAGGAGGAAGGGGGGGGGGTAAGGAGGGAGGGGGGGATAGGGAGGGGAGTAAGGAGGGAGGGGGGTAAGGAGGAAGGGGGGGGGGTAAGGAGGGAGGGGGGGGTAAGGAGAGAGGGGGGGTAAGGAGAGAGGGGGGGTAAGGAGGGGGGGTAAGGAGGGGGGGTAAGGAGGGAGGCGGTGTAAGGAGGGAGGCGGTGTAAGGAGGGAGGGGGTGGTAAGGAGGGAGAGGGGAATAAGGGGGAGGGGGACAACCGGGGAAGGGGGGGGGGCGCAATGGGGGCGGGGTTTGTGGAAGAGGAGGCGGGGGCTACAGGGGGGGGGGGTGGAAGGACGAGGTCACGTGACGCGGCCCGCGCGTGCTTGTGTGCTGGAGACGCTGACGGAGGCGGCCACGGCGATGTTGACCGGTGAGTGGAGGAGCAGTGGACCCTCGTGTTTGTGTGTTTGTGTTGCGGGGTTTCTCTTCAGTCGACAATTGAGGAGTCGTCGTTACTGAACATCTAGTGATGTGTTCACACGGTTTACAAAAAAAAAACGCGAACGCTCGTGTCGATTTCCGCCGAATCTCAGGCAGAGATGAACGCTCGTAACGGCGCTGCTGCTGCTGCTGATGCTCGCGCCTTTGCAAACAATAACACAGCCGTAGTGGGCCACGTCACCAAGCCTTGCTCTGTCCACTGCTGCATGTACGCCTCGCAGTCCCTTAACGGCGGCTTCGGCGATGCAACAATTCAATCTAATCGTAGTTCCTCGCCGCGGTGGCTATGAGATGTTAACTACCTCGCCTGGTGTACAGGAGGTCGTGGGTTCGATCTCCAATCTGTGACGCCTGCTGTTTATTTTGAGTTTGCGTGTCATCATCATCATCACGGTGGCTATGAGATGTTAACTGGTACACAGGAGGTCGTGGGTTCGATCACCAACTTTGACGCCTGCTGTAGATTTTAAGGTTGCGTGTCTCTCATTATCATGGTGACTAGGAGATGTTAACTACCTCGCCTGGTGTGCAGGAGGTCGTGGGTTCGATCCCGATCCTGTGACGCCTGCTTTATATTTGGAGTTTGCGTGTCTCATCATCATCACGGTGGCTATGAGATGTTAACTACCTCGCCTGGTGTGCAGGAGGTCGTGGGTTCGATCCCGATCCTGTGACGCCTGCTTTATATTTGGAGTTTGCGTGTCTCTCATCTTCATCATCACGGTGGCTATGAGATGTTAGCTACCTCGCCTGGTGTGCAAGAGGTCATAGGTTCGATCCTGTGACGCCTGCTGTATATTTGTAGTTTGTATCTCTCTCATCATCATCACGGTGGCTAGGAGATGTTAACTACCTCGCCTGGTGTGCAGGAGGTCGTGGGTTCGATCTCCAATCTGTGACGCCTGCTGTTTATTTTGAGTTTGCGTGTCATCATCATCATCACGGTGGCTATGAGATGTTAACTGGTACACAGGAGGTCGTGGGTTCGATCACCAACTTTGACGCCTGCTGTAGATTTTAAGGTTGCGTGTCTCTCATTATCATGGTGGCTATGAGATGTTAACTACCTCGTCTGGTGTGCAGGAGGTCGTGGGTTCGATCCCCACTCTGATGCCTGCTGCTGTATATTTGGAGTTTGCGTGTCTCTAATCATCATCATCACGGTGACTAGGAGATGTTAACTACCTCGCCTGGTATGCAGGAGGTCGTGGGTTCGATCCCGGTCCTGTGACGCCTGCTGTTTATTTGTAGTTAGTGTGTCTCTCATCATCATCACGGTGGCTAGGAGATGTTAACTACCTCGCCTGGTACACAGGAGGTCGTGGGTTCGATCTCCAATCTGACGCCTGCTGTAGATTTGAAGTTTGTGTGTCTCTCATCATCATCATCATCACGGTGGCTATGAGATGTTAACTACATCTCCTGGTATACAGGAAGTCGTGGGTTCGATCCCGACCCAGACGATGCCTGCTGCTGCTGCTGTAGATTTGGAGTTTGCGGTGTATCTTTCCCCGTGGTCGCGTTGACTTTTTTTTCTCCGGGTCCTCCTGTTTTCCCCTCCACATTTAGAATCAACATCACTCGTTTGTGTGGACAGCCAGGTCGCTTGTGAAAAAAAGGAGACTCAGTACGTAACTTAGTTGGCCATTAACCTGCAAAAAAGAATGTGTATACTTGAGTGTTAGAACCGCGAGCACATTTCGGTGCGCTGTCTAAAACGTCGGACGAATCTCCCTCCCTCTAGATAACTCCTTTGGCTGCCACTGCAGTGAGTCTCGACCAACAGCATATGATGATATCATCATCATCATCCCCCTCCTCCTTCTTCCTGGACCATGACGTGTCCCAAACCCAAGCTCCCACTTTACATTTCTCAACAGTTTCAATTGCCAATGCCCATCATCCTGCGTATGTCATCTCGCGATGTCATTCCAAGCATGCACGCAGCTTTGCGCATTCACGTCGTACAAAGACAATGATCGCGATGTTTACACATCTCACCGGGTACCAATTTGTGGCTGAGTCGACCTAGGTGAGGCCCCATGACCGGTTCAGATAATCGTCACCGGTGTTGGCCGTGAACGGGAATCGAACGCGGGTCGCCGGATTCATAGCCCAGCGCGCTGACCGCTGCACCACCGCTCCCCACACGTATGTGTGTGCAATACATATCCTGAAATGCTCTTTCCACGTGTGCATTGACATTTATGGGAATGCCCCGCAATGTGGAATACTTTATTCTATATTTTGCGAATGATTGCAGTGGCAGCAGCAGCAATGTGTTCACGAACGCGTGATGCACATGTCGAGGTTTGCCAAGCCGCGACGAGATTGCTTCAGGAGAGAGTTGGTGCAGTATTTGCTATTCCTGCATAATGCAAAGACTACAACGTCCACGTATTCTACAGTGCCACCGAACGCGATAAAAACGTGTACACGTGCCGGCTAGAATACATACCTTAGTGCCTATCATTTTACAGACAAATTCAGACCGTGTTGGTCACCCCGTGCCCCTTATAAATATCCACGTCCATCCTTCAAAGTCCCATCACAAGGGAGAAACACAAACAAATTGACAATCGCCACCACTGCACTCACCACTAGTACACTCATCAATCACGACACTCACCACTAGTACACTCACCTTTACTACACTCACCATTACATACCTGTGAACCTCCTTATCAGTGCCTATCTGATTACAGACCAATTCAGACCTTATCGGCCACCCCGTGCCCTGGTAAATCTCAACGTTTATCCTACAAAGTCCCATCACAAGGGAGAAACACAAACAAGTATACAAAAAACACGTGTTTGTGCCCGTATTGAAACGTCTGTACGCCGCATGGACCTGAAAACTCAATTTCTCTGTCCATGAATACGGGGTCGACCCGTATGGGTTGACAGGTATGAGAATAAATACCATCATTGCACCTGCGCAAAAACAGTACTTGTGACACGTGAACTTTGGGGTGTTCAGGAATAACTCCCCAACGTATGGGTTTTCAACTTGACGTCCTCGTACAGTATATGACCATTGCACGTGTGCAGTAGACACCCTGGAATGCTACCAAACGTGATGCTGTCAAACGTGCACCGCGGTACGTGTAAACCCACACTCGGTTTGTTCCAGCTGATGTGTGTGAGCACGTTCAGTTAAGCATTTCTGTGCGTGTCATGTCCACGTTTCAATCGTGCACCAGTATATCTGCGCGTACGCATCGAGGTGCACGATGTCACGTTAAGGAGTAACAAGTATAACCCGTAAAAACAAAGTTTTTCATTATAATTTTTTTATATGCGTGGCGGCTAGAGTCATCTCGTCCTCTGGCTTGAGATGGCTGCCACCTATGGGTCAGATGATTGCATTGCACCATTAAGCAATTGGTAATGAAATATAATATTTTTGTCCTAAAAAGTGTAAAATTTTGGAATTTTTTTTTACGAACAATAATTGTCACGCACAACGAGTCTGTGTGGAAAATGTCAGCTCGATTGGATCACGGGAAGTGGGTTAAAAAACGACCGAAAGATTTGCACGGTCGTAAGCGCGCAAGCGAACTTAATATAAAGGATTTAAAAATTCGTTCAGCCCTTTGTCGATTCACTTCTGGATGAAGGGCCTCCCCCGCGCCTTGTCGGTTTCGCCCTGCGGGGTTTGTTTGGCCTTGCGGGTTTTGTTTGGCCTTACTTCACCGCGATGGTCAGTGCAGATTGGCGGTGGGTTGCCGGTTGGTTTGTTGCGGACTGGTGCAGGTCAAAAAACGTTCGCCACTTGTGTACGCCGTTGCCAGGAGTTAAACTTAGGTGGCCGAGTTCGTAGCCCAGTGCACTAAACCACTATGCCACCGCGCCATCCAACGTTCGCGAGCATTAAATCCTTTTGTGTATTTACGTGATATAGTTGTCCTGCCAGCTCTACGTTTGTGTACACCGTTAGAGCTCTCTCATGCGTCACATTGGCCACACGACTTTAACGTTAACACATAAGTGATTGAATCGTATGACTGTCTGCACACTTGTGTGTGGGTGTACGTGTTGTGCGTGGGTGTACGCGTTGTGTGTGTGTGTACGCGTTGTGTGTGTGTACGCGTTGTGTGTGTGTGTACGCGTTGTGAGTGTGTGTATCAAGCGCCGCTACCGTGAATAGAACCCGGTGTTCGATATTTTGCGTTGCGTTCACATTGGTGATATTGAAATTAATCAAAATCCTCACCATCAGTCACGATCACTTCACTGTTGAATTTAGGTGTCTCTAAGCCGTCGCAATCAATCACTGTCTTGACATTATTTGCATACAATCATAGGACTTGGGGAGTGGGTTAATGGTCATGAATACGTAACATTTAGGTGAGGATTAGTATCTAAAGGTTAGCATTGAAATCAGTCGGTGATGATGAGAAATGGGGCTGGTGGGAGGTTTGGTGGGAGAGGATTAAAGGAGAATGCGGTAGGCGAGTTTTGAGCCCCCCCATCCACACGAAATCTGCACAGCAACAAAACCGACGACAACCTGCAACATTGACAGTCACTCGTGTGCTATTCCATTAGCACGATTTTGCTACGATAGAATGTGATGGAATTATGTTCGGTATGAGTGTCTGTCGGCAGGGTGCCGGAGGTGGCGTCAATGAAGGTGGGAACATAGGGCCCCAATTCGAACACCTTTCACAATCCCTGTGCAACAAACAGACGATACAACCCACACCTACAGCTTCACAGCATTTACAACTATTACAACTATTTTACCAGCTAAGGCCCACGGCTGTATACAGTAGCTCTTATTTCAGAAGCGGCTTGGCCACTAATGATGACTCAACAAAGTGTAGGTTATGTGAAAATTTATAGCAGCCAAATACTCGAAACGCATGTTAATTCTAAATGTGGAGAGGAAAACCGGAGAACCCAGAGAAAAAAAGCACACCACCACGGCGAGAACATGGAAATTCCAAATATACAGACGTCAGGGTCGGGATCAACAGACCAGCGACCTCCTTCCCGTGTACCAGGCGATGTAGTTAACATCTCGCCACCGCAGCATTGACAGGCGCTTTGCGATTTTTCACGTGCAAGAGAGCAGAGTGCTACGTGGCATGCCTCTTAAGATTACATAATGCCTAGCCACATGAGCAGGATAGAATAATTGAAAGTGTATGTGTGTGTGTCTGCGCGCACGCTGTTAGCGTGAGTGCCTGTTAATGGGGCCCGCGAGGTTGGTACCACTGACGTGGGCGGGGGCAGTGGTGGGGGAAGGCCAGGAGGGAAACGGGCTCTACATGTGACCCCAATGGACGTAAAAGCAGTGAAGGTTGAGCTTATCACCACTTGATCTCTGCTGGGTGGACAGGAAAGGATTTAATCCCGAGGGCCTCCAGACATAGCTACGACCCTGAGTTCTGCGCAGTCGAAGTTTGTCCGAGACCCTGTAACTTTAGAAGAATCTTGTGCGTGCCTGAATTCCTTGTTTGCAACGGCGATACAGTGCTTTCCACATGCGAATCCGTAGTGAACTGGTAGAGTGGGGTTGGCATTGAATACTTATAACCTTGAATTAGATTTGCAAATAACTCTGGAATACTGAAAAAAGTACACCATAGATCGAGTAAAAACAGTAATGTTTTTGTTTCTGTTGTTTGGTTTTAGAACTTTACTCATTATATACAGCAGGAACTGACGGTCATGGGGCACTCTTAAAAGTATTTGGGAAGTGAGTCCAAACACTGCAGCTGCTGTATAAAAAATAATAATCTAAAGCTTAAACACTGATCATAAAGTCCCATGTGAGATCATTGTTCACTGTAAAACCCATTGAAATGCTTAAGGGGAATTTACACACACCTCTGTGTGTTGTTATCGAAGGAGGCAGCTTAGCATAAGTGGTTTATAGTTCTCAGAAAAAGGAGATTCGTACAGCACCTCGGGGTTTACAACTCACGTTAAAAACGTGCTTCACGACCAACTTATATGAAATGACCCACCACAGTCGTTGATAACGTTTGTGTGTTTCCGCACGTTAATCTGTGCGTGTGGGCGTGTTTGTACCGTTTCCAGGTTCGTGTGCCCACAGTCGAGGAGCTTTTGCGGTTTGAGATTAGCGTTGGGCAAGGCTAAAGCTCTCGCTGAATTGAAACGCGCTCACGTGCGGGGAACCAAGCACGAGTTGGTGGCGACGACGGCGACGGTGTCCGCCCGTGACTGCAGCTGAATGGCGTTCATGATGAAGAAGAAGCGATATCGCTTCCAGGTGGTTCTCGAGCTCGACGAGCTCTCGCACATTCCCTTCCTCAACGCCGTGCTCTTCTGCAAGCTGAGGCTGCTCGACGGCGGAAACTTCACGGACTACTCTTCCAGGTACCGAGCGTGTGTTTGCCTTTTTTGTAGTGAATGAAAACTTATTTCGCACCGTATGTAGCGAATCATGCTAATCAGATGTGCGATTGTGGTGTTGCTGTCATGTCATGTGATGCAGCATCCGTAGGGATCGCTGGCAGAGTAGTACAACTTTGCGCGTTAGGGAACGGCTCCTGGAAGCGGACACGACGGAGCTGCCTCAGATCGTTTTTCAAGGAACCTCTGGTCTACTCAGTAGGTGGCAGCTTAGTTTAACAGAGCTATAATTTAGCCACTTTTTTTTATTATGGTTTGATTAAATTTTTGTCAATTTACTGCTGGGTGGAGTGCTTCCCCATGTCCCATCGGTTTGGTCAGTGCAGGTTCTTGAAATTCCGTAACCACTTCTACGAAACGTGCAAATGCTAAGCGTCTTCTGTCGTGTATTGTCGTTTGTGACGTAAGTATAATAAAACCCTCTCTCGTGAATGAGACTTGCTTAACATTGAAGGGTTCGTGATTTATTTGTATTGGTTTTCTGTGCATTGTGTGGTGTTCCACTTGGCTTGTCAATTTGTCACATTGGGGCGGATTTTACTCGGGATAAATGCACCCAGCAGCAGCAGCAGCCACGAGGGTGCAGTTAATTGCAATTCCTTGTTTACGTTTCATAAACGTCAGATTGAATGACAGAAGGACTGGGGTGGTTTTTGTTTTGCTTTGTGAAGGATTTTTTTGCGCATAATGAGTTCGAAAGTGGTGAATGTTTTGCATTTGCATTGCCCGTATTTGTTGCAAGTGCCAAGGGTGAAAATGTAATGGAGAGCAGTTAATCATTTCCTGCAAAACCAGCTGACAGAGTTAGCACTGTGACATTATTGTTAAATTCACAAACCCGCGGCTTGTTTGTAATTTGCTGAGAGGGTGAACCGTAAGCACTTTCATTAGCATATTTACTGCACTCGTTGAGAAAAATCTATATCAACGGATGCTTTATTTGGTTAAAAGGTGCGTCTGAACATTTACATCGGTTGAAATGTTGCACCGGTTGAATTTTTGTGGGAAAAAAAATCTCCGGTTGCTTTCATTTAAAGATCATTTTACACTCGGTAGAGGTGTGGCAGGAGACTAAATCAACCGCCTTAAGTTTGTGTTGTTGCTATTTTTCAAAATTGCAACGGATTTCATCGTGTGCAGAAAAACGCTGGCCAGTGCACAAAAACGTTTGCAGGCAAACGTTCACAGTATGCGGTGGAAGCGTAATTGCCCTACTTTACCGTGGCCCTATATCATGTTTGTATAATTAACCGTTGTGTGGACTTTTTAAGTTTTGAGATGGAATGTTGAACGTGCTTCAAATGGTGATTTAGATCCTGTGCGCATGACCTTTTTATGGTCTCAAGTAATATGGCGCCTTTCTTTGCTGGCTTGGCATGCTGTTTCATCGTTTCTGCATTCCGTGTATCAAACGTTTGTATCATCTTCTCGGGAGCGGTTTAAAACGGCCACATCATGAGACGTGGATGGATACACTGAGAGCGTTGTGAAACTGGCACGCTGCCTGCAATACCGCGTGTGTTTCCACTCAAAACGGAAGAGGTTACTTACCCTAAGAAGCCCTTGAAAAAAGTCTTGCCGAAGTACATCTTATGGTCGTTTTTCTATGTACAAAACTTAAGAGTATCTTACTTCTCGGGTATGGAATGTACAGCTGTAGTGTTTTCTCTTTTTTGTCCGGTTTTAACCGTGTATAGTCAGTTGGTCTTTGTTATTTAAGCTAGTTTTTGCGTGCTTGATTATTTTTGTGAAATGCCCATTTTTCTAATGCTTGTGTCATAGGAGGCAATATATGCTTGTCAAAAACTTTCTCCCTTTGGGCACATTGTGCTTGCTGTTGCTGTTCATTATCACAGAGAATGGAACAAAAGATAACATGCAGCAAAAAAGAATGGCGATGTGCCTGTTTGGAATTCGGCCAAGAGCCACGAAGATTAACACACGTGCAAATAAAGTACGTCATCCAGGACTGTTGAGAAAAGTAAGTGGGCTTGGGCAGTCCACGGCGCTCGAAGGGATAATGGCCAGTGGTCAGGACTAATGACTGAGTGGTAGCCAGAGAAGAGGACACTTCTTAGAGGACATTCAACGCAGAGATGGAGTGATGAAATCGGCTGGGCGTGTAGGTGCTCGATGGGTTATTGCATCACAGGACTGTGAGGAATGGAGACTTCCATCCAGCAGTGGATAGGTGTGTTGGTTTTTGTGAAAAATAATACAGTTTAATTGCTTATACCTGTGAAAGGAACTGACGTTTTGGGTTGAGCTTCATTTCACTGTCTTGCAAGTACCCAGATATCTCTGCTCAGAGGTCGCAAACGGGTTTTGATTCCTTACCCGTACCCGTACCCGGCCGCACCAGGGTCGCAAACGGGTACCCGTACCCGGCCGGGTATGGGTACCCGTACGCTACCCCTACCCTACCCGAAATGAGTGACAAACAGTTACTCACCAGTGACTCACGGCCTACCCGTACCCGTACCCAGCCGCACCAGGGTTGCAAACGGGTACCCGTACCCGGCCGGGTACGGGTACCCGTACGCTACCCGTACCCTACCCGAAATGAGTGACAAACGGTTACTCACCAGTGACTCACGCCCTACCCGTACCCAGCCGGGTACGGGTAGCCGGGTATCGGGTAAGGTACAGGTATCGGGTACCCGGTTGCGACCTCTGTCTCTGCTGCATGACACAAAAGGGGACAGCCCGTCGAGTTTGATTAATGCCCTGGCGGCTCGGCCTGCGCTGGAACATGTGTGCGGCACATTCTCCATGTGGAACGGGGTTTTTCCTGTGACAACAGTGCAAAGCAGTGCCATGGAAACTGTGGCACAATGCATCAGCCTCGGGAAAGAGTCAGCCCGGCGGCGATTCGTCTTGCCAAATGAGTAACTGGACTGGTTTGTAAAAAAAAAGCATGTTGCACACTGTTATGCCTTGCACGTCAACAGTGACCGCTCTGACTTGCCCCTTGCTGGACCGGGCTGTTTGTGATGCTCATTCTGGAAGGAGCTGATGCGAAATTGTGTCTGGTTTATCCGTTGATGCAGTCCATGCAGGAGAGGCGTGGATTGAGGAATGTTTTGGCGTGCTGTGTGCGTACCTTGGCTTGTGCAGGCGAATGCGGGTCTGGTTTATGTCACCGAAAACCAAACGCTTGATGCGTGTTATCGGGTTCTGGAACCCGCGTGTCACGTAGTCGAAACCAAGCTCGTTAAGGTTCGTCCATTTAAATGAAATTCAAGTGCTCTTGATTCGTGCATATTTTATGCAAATTATACAAATGTTTAATTTTAGATAATGGTAGAATGAACAGGACTGCGAATGAGACCACATGCTAGACGGAACATTCATTACACAAATGATACAAATGAGACAAAAACATGTTGAATTATTAAATTGAATGGTGACCCTGATTTGTCAGAATTAATATAATCCCGTGGGAGGAGGGGTGGTAGGAGTGAATCATTACATGCTTGGTCAAAACCCATTCGACCACTGCCAAACTGCCAAAGATTATTTTCTGCGAGTTTGGATTTTAACCAAACGTGCACATTTTTGCATGCAAAGTGCTCTCTATATGTACGCTCATGGTGCGCACGAGCATCAAGTAACATTAACCGCACACAAGGAACTATAAAGCATCCATAAGTAGAGTGCGCTTTATGTTTTCCAGGAAGCTTGGCACCTGTCCTGAGCTCAACGTATGCATGAGGAAATCCTCAAACTGTTGCCCAGCTGACGTGACCTTGGGAACCGCTGCCTTTTTGCATGCGCAATGACCAGTGATTCACGCCTGCAATGAAATGACGTAAAATGACAACCACCTAAATCTAAGTTAGGGAGAGAAAAACTGAATTGTGTTATTATTTTTGCTGGCGGTAAGCGGTTCGTTCCTTTTCTGCGAACGTAAACACAAAGTTACGTCGATATAGGTGGGAGCTATTGTTTTGTGCTTGTAATGCGTTTTTTTGGTTTCTCCAGTCGAAAATAGAATTGATGGTTATATTAAGGAAAGTGGGGGGAGTTTGGGGGGGCAGGCAAGCATTTGCACATTGGCTGCTACACCGGTAGCCGCCAAAAACGCGGTTCAGTCTGCGGACGATTCGCACGCACCAGGAGCCACCTGGCACAGCGGCAGAGGTCGCAACCGGGTACCCGATACCCGTACCCTACCCGATGGCCGGGTACGGGTACCCGTTTGCGACCCTGGTGCGGCCGGGTACGAGTACGGGTAGACCGTGAGTCACTGGTGAGTAACCGTTTGTCACTCATTTCCCAACGTCTTGTCTCTTCTCACAATTCAAGTTCCTAGAATCAACCCACCCGCGCCTGCAACATGGCTTCATCCCAGAGGTCGCAATCAGGTACCTGATACCCGTACCCTACCCGTACCCAGCCGGGTACGGGTAGGGTACGGGTACGGCCGGGTATGGGTACGGGTACCCGTTTACGACCCTGGTGCGGCCGGGTACGGGTAAGGAATCAAAACCCGTTTGCGACCTCTACACAGCGGTAACGGGGACCTTCATCGATGTGCTCGTAAAAGAGCACGGTTTTTGGTGTGGCCCCTGCAGGATGAAGGGGGGAGCCCCCTGTGTTGAGGACAGGAAGTGACCTATTTCGCGACATGAGGAAATCGCGTGAGGCAGGTGGCGGCTGTGATAGAGCTAACCTGGAAACGGCTCCCCCGTTACGCGTGCTGCTGCTGCTGTTGCGGTGTTGATGGGGACTTCTCCCCCCCCCCCCCCCCCCCCACTGTGTTGGTTAGAAAGTACCAGGGCGTAGAATCCCTTTACAACCTCAAAACAAACACGCCTGACCACCCCCCCAGAGAGAGTATTTCTTTGGTTCTCCTTGAACTCCCAGTGTCCCTTTCCGCAGCTTTTGCGTCATCCAATTTTGTAAACTTTATTTGTTTTTAAAGGGTAGATGGGTAAGGGTGCAGCCCTCCAATTGCTTGCTCACACCACTGCTGGCAGAAGGGCTTCCTTCTGGGGTCTCTAGCGAGCTCCGTCTAGAAGGTGTTAAGTTGACTCTTCCACACTGACCCAAATGTCTTGGAAGATGTGGGAGTAGCCATACTTTAACCCCACTACACATAACCTGCCAATCGAATTACGTTTGTTTAAAAAAATGCATTTTAAAGCATTTGCCCTTATTTTACCAAATGATACACTCTATTTAGCTGGAAGTGTGACTGGTAAATATTGAACAACACTAAAGGTTGATAATTGTGTTAAATGTAAAGTATGTTTCTGAACCAGGTTTTTTTTCATCGACTTTTGTTTCCTGTTTGCATATTTTAAACACTGTTATGCATATTTGAAAGTGACAAATGAGAAATTCCAAAATACAAATGCCTTCGTGTCTGATGCAAAACAATGTAACGAAATCAATTTATACTTCACAAACATGGGTTTAGCGTCTCACTGAACACTTTAATTTTGAAAGATCCTCGTGGGGGTATATCTGACATTATTAACATCACTCATGTTGACATTGATTCCCTCCTTAAAAAAATACTTTTTTATTATATATTTTTTATGACGTTCTCTTCAGGTAACATTAATAGCTCTTTTCGGAAGTACGTGTTTGTTCTTGTGAAGATATTAGGAATCACAAATTAAATTTATGAAGTATTCAATGTGTCCACCAGGAATGTGGCTGATCTAATTCAATCTTGGAAGCTAAGGCGGTTTGAGCCTGGATATTGTTCGGATGGGTGTCCCATCATGCATAGGACTTGTTGTATAGGCCGCTGATTCTGGGCTGTGTTGTGGGCAGCAGAGGGCAGTGTATCAAATATAAATGTTGTACTGTACTTCTACATCTCCTACTCTCAACCGAGATTGTCCAGCGCGGTGAAGTATGGTCAACGAACCCCGACGACCCCGTATGGTGTGAGGAGGGCCTCATCCGTAACAGTGGATCGACTAAAGGGCCGTAACGTATACAAGTGTCATCTTTCCATTTGTCCGACAAAGTTGGACGCAGCCACAGTCAACTGTGTGCTCGTGGCACTTGCGTGGTCGATCGACCCACGGAACTCAGGAGATGCATTCTTAAGTGAAATAAAAAGGCGAGTTTGGGCATTTGAATGAGACTTTAAATTGTAACGTTTATCGGGTAACTGGGAAGAATAAGTCACATTTTGTTCTCATGCAAAGGCTTTGATTTAATTTGTGGTGGACGTACAGTGTGTTTAAGCAGGGCTTAGTGCATTGTGTTGTGACTTTTCGTCCAAGCTATGGAGATGGCTGCCATCATTCCATAGGGTACATAATGGACATGTTGTTAACGTGTCAACATAATTGATCTTTGGTAGTGGCCCCTCTGAACCATTTAATTGGATTGTTTTTGCAATGGATTTTTACATTGACAATGGACCAAAGGAATTACCCGTTGGCAATATTATGAGAAATTGGTAGTGGTTGATTGCTGGATAAGCGCCAGCAACTAAGAGCGTTGAGAAGACAGAGAAATTAATCTCCATATATATATAAAAGGCAAAGTTATGATTATGTGTGTCCGTTTAAAATGTTTAGCGTACTTCCCGACATGCAACAAACTTGACATTTTCCATGTGGGTACTTTCCAGACTGTACACCATGCACAAATGATTAAAATACACTTTATTTGGGGGGGGGGGGGCTAAATAATGCATATATTTTTTGCAGGGCAAGTGAGCTGTGAGGTCAAATCTGTCATGTGACCCGCGCACGTGGAAGCGTAACGCATTGTAGTGTAGTGGGTAGCACTACGCTGCGCTACGAACCCGGCGACCCGAGTTCGATTCCCGCTCACGGCCACCACCGGTGACGATTATTTCAACCGGTCCTGGGCCTCCCCTAGGTCGACTCAGCCTCAAAGGAGTAACTGCTGTGGTGTGGACATCGCCACTGGGGAGACAAAGGCGGCCGGGCGTGGTGGATCCAAGTCCCGGGCAAAGCCGGGTAGTACAGCTAGTTAAATATAAACCGAGCGTGGAGGGTTTGTAACTCTCCATGTTGACTTGTAAGGCTAAAATGGTGGTACTGTATATACATCGGATCGCCTACTCGTTGTTAATACATTTTAATGGCCTATAATCGATTTGATTCAATTAATGTCCCGTGTAGTTTGGCACCACGTGTGATGGTGATGATTCGGAATGGAGCCAGTGAAATTGTCTTCATTTCGTTGCCTCCACGTGCATCGCTTAAGCCTTTTAAATGTCTTTCACAGGGGGAGGTATTTAAATGTAGTTAAGCAATGCGTGTTAGATTTACCCCCCCCCTCAATCCCAAACCCTGTCCACCCTCCCACAACCTCTGGTCTCTCCCTCAATCCTTTAACAGAGAACTGTACATTAACAGAGGAGTCTTAGCGTGCACAATGGGGACTTGCTTTGCTGAATTAAGTGCTGCAACGTGTAAATTCCTTGAGTAAAGTGGCTGATGGGGGGTTGGGCAGACAGTGTGGGTCTAGCACAAAGCTTTTTCTGCACTCCTGCCCGGCTGCCCCGCGACTTGGGGGTGTTCAACAGGCATTTTTGTTGTTGTTGCTTGCTGCTGCTGCGCTAAAACAAAGAACGGAAGCAATCCGCCCGAGCGTCTGGAGACAAACTTTGACCTTTCAACCACGGCGGCGTTCATCCTCGCTCTCACTGCAAGCTAGCGCGCGCAAAAATATGTGGTGATGTTTTTTTAAATGGTACAGGACATGTACGGCCCTTTTAGTCATGCACTGCTGGATGAAGGCCTGTCCACACCGTGAGTATCTTGGGGGCGGGTAGGGGGGGTGGTATTTATGACCGTGCTTTCACCGTGCTGGTCAGTGGTGGTTTATGAAGCCAGGGAGCATAGACGCTGGACCATAGTACCGTACAGCAAGTTTGCCATCTCAATTGGAATTTGCCCAGTTTTTTGGTCTTTCGTTGTCCAGGGTGTAACTGAATGACAGGAAGCCATGGAAACCAGATTCGTTTGATTATCTTTGCGTGCAACAGAACGGTTGAACACACTCGTAAACGAAAGCAGGACTTTAATGCAAGCAAGTCTTGTCTATATCAAAAGCCAAAATACCAGTCATTCATATGCAACCAGTGTTCGGTACAACGTATAATACTGCTACAAAGATATTGGTATCAATCAAAATGCAAAAATGCCCTGTTCTGTATGCAGCAATACACATAAAACAACCCAATACCTAAAGTAGTAAATGTGTATGCACGACTCAAAATTAATCGGGGTTTGATACCACAGACACGAATTAATCGTGATACTTATCGACGAATGGACCTCAAGCACGGTCTGGTATCCTTGTCGTAGAAGAACAGGCATCTTCTCTCGCCTGCAGGGAGTGGTTGCGCACGATGCCTCCTCCAGTGCAGTGCGGGTCGACGTGAACAGCGCGGTGCCACGGCAGAGGTCGCAACCGGGTACCCGATACCCGTACCCTACCTGATACCCGTACCCGGCCGGGTACGGGTGTACGGGTGTACGGGTACCCGTTTGCGACCCTGGTGCGGCCGGGTACGGGTACGGGTAGGCCGTGAGTCACTGATGAGTAGCCGTTTGTCACTCATTTCGGGTAGGGTACGGGTAGGGAACGGCTACCCGTACCCGGTCGGGTACGGGTACCCATTTGGGACCCTGGTGCGGCCGGGTACGGGTAAGGAATCAAAACCCGTTTTAGCGACCTCTGTGCCACGGTGACAGAGCCACGATCTGGCAGCTGGCAGCGCTGCACAGCGACGAAACGTTCCTCGGCCGGCAGCTTGATGAGCGACGGGCCCTGCCTCAGTGACGAACAAGCCGCGGGGCTGTTAATGACGGCACAACAGCGCTGCACCCTTTGACGAAGCGCATGAACGCTCTCCTCGTAGGGCGTATGCAGCGACAGCGCTCTGTCTCAGTCAGGTGACAGATGGACAAATATCTTCACCGTGATGATAGTCCACGGACTTGTAGCTATGAAGTCACTATTTATCTCGTGTTGATTGTGGCGTGTGACTTGGTTGGCACAGTTCAGCACTGTCGGAGTTCTCTCCTCTTTGAGGGCCATCTTTTTGAGTTGTACTTATCTCCACTTATTCTCCAACGACTCTTCACGCGTTCACTCTTCAACTGAAAATCTTCAGATCTGCTTTAAACAGCCTTCGCTGCTGTATTATTTCAGCTTATCAACCCTTGAAGTTCCTCTTTAGCTTATTGCTATTAATGTATTGCAGCTGTGTTACAGCTTAGTCTCTTCTGCTACTCCCACTGCCGTCCACTCTACGTTCAGTGGTGGCTCTTTGTCTTGACCGCTGTACGGCCGTGTCTCGTTGTGGGGCGGCTTTCCTGTGGCACGAGCAATCGTGCTGGGTTGACGTGAACCACTCCTTCCCTTAACCACTGCTGGTCTGCCCACAGTTCAGTGATGGCATGCGTGGATATACTAAAATCATGAATTGACCAATATATACGAATTATTTCATTTCTTGTCTGATATTTCCAATGAAAAAGGAAAAGTGTTCTCCTTTTGTGAGGCAATGGAGACCTTACACATTTAATTGGATGCCCTACAGCTTGGCCATCAATCTGCCCTCCCTTTTTTGGGAAGTAAAGGTAGTTTGTGTGTTTTTCCTCGTGTGCCAAGCCTGGTGCGGCACAACTTATCGCTACAATGAGCACCTGGCTTTTAGGGGGGTGTCTCCGGCACATTCCAAACCGACCTCAAGGCCTTTCCTGCAGGGTTCTCGTTTTTAAATATCTCTCAAAGTCAAGTTAAACTCCTGGTTTGTGGTGCCAAGTTTGCCAACACGACTACATATATACTCAAACAACCATTCATTCATCAATGATAGTTTTTTTCATCACGATTAGTATATGAAGAGACAGAACACGACTGAGACGACCAGTATTCAATCTTACTTAATACTACTTTTTAAAAAAGTGGTATATCCACAACAAATGATTTTGTTGCATTGCCCTCTGCTGACAAGGTAGCCCCGTGATAACCTGCAATAATCTGTCTGATGCTTGGCGATCACCCATCAAAGCACTATCCAGACGTACTTCCTCAGACCTGACAAGATCGAACTCCTAATTGTTTTTTGATCATAGGCTCTTGAAAGCGTGCAGTCTAGAGAATGAACACGGATCCATTTTCTTTTTACTTGATCCATTTTTCTCGTGTCATGCACAAGCCCAGGTTTTTATTGCTCGCACTATAAGAGGTAAAGCAAGCGGGCAGGCTTGAAGATACCTTGTCAGTCACAGGACTGTTGCTTTAATTTTTTGGGGAAAGTAGAATTTTTTTTTCTGTGTTTTTTTTCCCCTGCCGCATGGAGCTCGGTCAGGTTTTTTTAAAATGCCAGCTGCACACAGCTTTCATGGGAGATCTGATCGTGGAATTCGCTCACCCCTTATGCCACTTGTTTGCCCAAAACAATATTTTTTTGTCTCAATGGGTTGCTTGTGAAATGGCACGGGGCGCTACCTTTGCACCAGCTGCTTTCCCACGGTCATGCATAACGCTCCCAAAATGTCCCCAAGCACACGATGTAGCCATTTTTAGTTGCTTTACAATCAAATGTTTGTATTCACTGCATGGAGGGTGGCAGCCAAAAAACAGTTTGTGACTTTGTAAAGGTTTAAAAGAGAGCGTAGGAAAATCATCCATTCAAATAAGTGCAATTGGGACCATAAAATCGGTTCCTCTCATCATGCCTTGCATGTCACGTGACATCACCGTACTGGGTGCATAATGCAGCCTTGTTTTTGAGCACCAGTTAAAAATGGTTAAAATCATGGCCAGATTATTTTAGGCAGCAGCAGCAGGACACACCTGTACACTGGTTTTTATTATTATGGTTAGAAATCATCAGATCATTATAGCAATAATTTCCTGTTGTTAACTTGTGGTTCAGGGACTTGATGTGGATAAGCCAACCTTGATCACTTTACGGACCGTTTGGCGCTGTCTCTAAGTGTATCAATAAAGCAATTATAACACTTACTAAAGAAATAGTAGTTGTTGTAGTGAGCGACGGCGTGAAATGAGGATTGGTGGATTAACACGCTGTGCCGCTTGCGCGCAGGGAGGAGGTTCGTGAGAACTGTGTTCGGTGGAAGAAGAAGTTTGAGTTCGTGTGCAAGATGACGGCCAGCCCTACCAGTGGAGTTCTGGACCATTGTGTGTGCCGCGTGTCCATCCGCAAGGTACGTTACAACAGAGACGACAGAGAGAGCTCACGCCGGCACTTACCCTCTCGTGGAGCTCGCTGTGACATGGACATGCGGCTTCAATAATGCATACACAGCGAGGGTGGGGAAACCTATCCTGCCAGCGGCTTCATTTCATACAGCCTGCGGCCACCTGAGGCCTACCACTTTGAAATGATCCGCTTACAACATTTATTCATCACTGCAAGCATCTTAGTCACACTAATTAGGTACTAGGGAGGGATATTTTCTACCTGGCATTATGCCAAAGCATGTGTTAATGTGTGAACCACCAAAGGTCCTATTTGGCACTCGTGAAGGAAATTGGTTCCCCGATGCTTGGTATCGTGTTTATGAAACATGTAAGTAATTGTTTCTTTATATGAGATGTCTTTATTTCGATGCACTACGGGACATTTCCATTTACTTTGAAGTAAGTTTTTTTTAGGCTGCTGTTTGTGGGAAGAAGCGTGGAGAGGTGCGTGCTAGGAATTACATTGAGAAACACGAGCAGGGACACGTGGGTCAGAAAACACATGCAATAATAGAGACGCCACATTTAAAAAGTAACCAGGCTTGGGTGGGACATGTCACAAGAAGAGATGATGGCCATTGGTCGAGACTAATTACGGAGGAGCAGCCCGAAGATGGAACACGCAAGATATCTGCCGCAGAGATGGAGCTCGTGTGTGTAGGGTATACGTGGATTGTTGCTTCGCGAGGCCATGAGGAATCGCGACAGTGAGGGGAGGCCCTTCGCGTCGTATTAGTCGATAACCAGTGGGTGATGAAGAAGATGATGTTGATAATTAGTTCATCAGGAGCTGGATCATAGGGGAAGATGGCAACCTTCGTCCAGCATTGAGAAGGTCATAGCTGAAGATGATTTTGATGACGATGATATCAGCAGCAGGACACCAGCTTGATGCATGTCGGCTTAGCTGTGTTCTTTGCGGTCAGGTTTGGGAGTTTCAAATATGATGGGCTGTGTCACCCTATATGCAATTACAGGGGTGTGGTGCTTACATGCCCGTCCAAGGTGGAGCTTGTTCACCAGATTACTCATCAATTTGCACCGCTGAAGGAATTGCTGGAAATTGGAGCACTCCTTTTCAGAAGCGTGTTTACATATTCCCATGGTTTGGGAGGAAAAGTGGATGTGCTCGTGTAAAAAGGGACTTGCCTCATATGCGGTGTCTTGGAACGGTTTGGCTGCCGAGTTCCGATGTGCATGAAATGCATCCGCCCGGGGGTTGTTGTTCCTGTCATAGCTTACGTAAGATCTGCGTCGTGGGGATTACAAGCAAATGTGTTGTGTCAAGCGGGCGAGGCCATTCATTTATATATGATATGTATTTATAGAATATTATGCCAGAGTCTTTTAACATGCTGCTATACGTATAATATAAAGTTGCAATGGCTGGTGTGCAGTTAGAGCACTGCGGGCCTCACAGATAGCTTAAACAACCTACGTCTATGTTTCGCTTGGGAAGAAATAAAATCTGAAAATTCACAGCTCGAGTGTTTCCCAGATTTTCCGGTTTCCCTTGGGCGTTTTGATGGTAAATTATGGACATTCCTTCTCATATAGGCTAAGGGTGGTGGGTTCTTTTTTTTCGAGTGCGACGCAGCAATAAATATTCTTCATTATGTTTACATTCTCTGGGGAATGCTACTGTCCAGTGTAAGCACGGAATGCTAACAATTATCCAGATCCCATGCTGTTTCAGTCCGCGTGTGTTTCATTTGAGGCTATCAAATAGAATATGTTCACACCCACACAAATAAATTACACAAATGGGAACGACGTTTAATTTGCACGCAGTTATGCCATCCATATGCAGCACATCCAAGAAGTAACCGAATAGCAGAACTGCATCTGTGAATAATGCGAGGCACACTGACAGCAGCGCACTTGATACAATCCCGCGCTTAAAATACATTCTTGAAAAATGGAAATGGTAATTTGTGTTAAAGCTTGAGGCCCTAGTTGTACCTTAGTTTTGTGGCACCTTAAAAAGCTTGCAATGGATTAGGGTTTTTATTATTATTTTTGTTATCCTTTATTGCTTCCTTTAATTTAGCAATGTTTTAGCTCGACAACTGGCATTTAAATTGTTTCTCTGTTGTGTGGGTGTTTGTTTTGAAGGAACTTAAAGGAGGGAAGGCATACAGCAAGGTAAGATGCTTGGCTTTAATTTAGGAGGATATTTGTATGCGTTGACCTATGGTTTGTCAGCAGTGACTCACTTTAGCGTCATGTTGTCAGTAATGACTCACTGTAGGGTTTGTAAATAAATGAGCAATAACGATTGATTAATATGGCTCTTAATAACATTTGCCCCTCGATTTAGTGTTTTGACTTTCAGCTTTTTGTTTTGTTGATTCAAATACGATCCAAATATGTGAAAATGTAGGATAAAATTGTTGCCCAGTCACACATCTGTTACGTAATAATCCTCACGTCGATGTTGTTGTTGAAACCGGCACGGAGTCGAAGGACAGGCGCCACAGTGGTTCGTTAAATGTGTTGCGGATATGCGAATTACTCTTTACGTAAAAGCTTATTGAGATTTTGGTAATCTCGCTGATACTCCCTTGTGAGAATCGCTCCACAACTTCACCGCAAATGTTTTAGTTTGAGGCCACTGGTTTGCCTGCTGTGGATTCTTCAAATTACTTTTAAACAACTAGACGCACCGAGACGACACAGCTGAGTCATACATCTTGGTCACATGTTACCAACCAGCTGTCCTACATATAAATAGGGCGCTAGATTATTCTTGCCGGTTATCGCTTTGTGCCGCGTGGTTCAATATTTTGTGCTTTATGCGGCAAGCTTTCTGTGACCAAATCGCCCAGATTGCACCCGGTCTCGTCAGATTTCGGAAGCTGACGACTTGAGCCGCTTTCGCCGAGCACGCAATTGCTTGTTATAGGCTGCAGGGTAACAGGAGGCAGGGCAGCAACATCCATTGTTGTACTGTGCTTCAATGCTCTCACATCCACGCTCTCCCTACCTTTACCAACCCACTGAGCAGCATACTGAAGTATGATAAAAAAAATAGCCCCCATGACCCATATAGTGTGGGGATGCCCTGCCAGCATTGTATTGACAAAGGGCTGTACACAGCAAGCTATCCTTGAAAGTAGCAGATTAACGATGCCTTTTTAAAGTGTGTAAATAGTTTTACCACTGTTTGTGTTCATTGACATTAAAATAACCAATATAAGCACAGCGAAAAGTTGAATCACTGTTTTTGCTTAAGAAAATCTGTAGAGATGATCATATAATTATATTTCGGTTGTCCCATCAGTGTTATGTCATGAGATGAACAAATTCCCATTTGTAGCTCTCACAACGGTGCAGCACCCTGTGCTGGAGATAGACCGTGAAAGAGGATGTCATAGAACTACTGCTGAAGTGATTTCAATAAGCTTCTTTTTGCACACTTGCCACATACTTTGTGTATGCTGTGTGAATAGGGTTCACTCTATATCAATCAGACCATTAAAATATACATATCTAAACTATAATAAGTAAAATAAAGGATGTCTGCACAGTTATTTGGGACCAGGCTGGAATTTGACACTTGCTGTTCTTGAGAACGCGCTATAAAAATTACCGGCTGCCTGAATTTAAACCCAGAATCTCAACGGTGCTGGCTCGTTGCTCTGACATGGTACAGTATTAGCGTTCTGAGCCACCTATAAGAAAACTGCGGTACTATATATCGATTGGGTGTGTGGTGCTGCGTTTGTGATTGGTCGCAGTTGGGTTTTGCCGACCTGAATATGGCAGAGTTTGCCGGCTCGCGCTGCACAACGCGCCGCTGCCTTCTCGAGGGATACGACACCAAGAACGCACGGCAGGACAACTCCATTCTCAAGGCATGTCTCTGCCAAAACCGCATTGAAATTACATCCTTGTTAATGACGTGTGTGTGTTTGTGTTGAACTTGACCAAGGATCAGGTTCCAGTTGCCGCGAGCATTTCACAGCGCGTCTAATAATTGAATCAGGATTTTAGTGCAGAGAGTTAATATCTGGTGTCGTGAAACACACTCTTATAATTTCCGTTCCCCTATTTAGCTTCGTGTAAGACCATGAAACCTTACAGGATGTCTTTTATGAAATCGAGACCAGGTACATACCACATCAGGGAGAATGGTATGGCAACCGAACAACATTGAGTTTCATAAGCGATTCGAATGCTGGAAGCAGACTTGTCATCATATCACTGTATATTGTCACCGTACAGAAATTCAACTACTGCTTATGTTTATGTATGTTGAACTTCTTTCGCACCGTACGTAGCCAACCGTGATAATCGAATGTGCGGGAGATGGACAACAAACTTAACAAAAAAAATCAGTTCTAAAGAAATTAGTTGTCAAACTGTATTTAAAAGTGCATAGCTCCAGTGGCTTCCTAATATCGGAAGGAAGAGAGTTCCAGATGGCCGCAGAAGCACATCTGAAAGCGTGCGATGCAGTGACCGTCTTTGTTTATTGAGGCCATTATCCAACATCACCCATTATACCCTGTTTAAGCTCCCTCGGTGTAAACCTATTTAGTGAATAAGTCTAGTTGGCCACACTATCACGATCACATTTTCAACTCTGTGACCTGTTTTTTGATTGACCTGTTATTTTCGTTAATACCTTTTGCTGCTTTCAAACCAAATCATTATGTAATGTATGACTGTTGCACTCATTTCGCGCCATACATTTTAACACACGTGGGGTAAATACTTGCTCAATTTCTCGTGCAATGGGGTTTTTTTTGTGTGTTGTTGAAATTGCTTTGCGTGACATTTGCAATTAAATTCTCATTTGTGAATGATGAACATTTCTTAGGTCATTATTGGGATGACTCTACTGTCTGGAGACCCTTGCTTCAAAACGTAAGTTTGACGCGAACAAATAGATTGCAGCACGTGTATAATTTGTAATCGACTTACGGTGCTGACGATAATCTTTAATTACTACGTAAATGTATGTATCCAAATGCCAGATGGCTGTCAATGTTCATTTTGAAGTGCGGTAAACTCCACTCCCAAGTTGGATAACCGGGGGAACATTTCTCACCGAGAGGTTAGCGGAGGTAAAACATGGACAAGTTGATGCGTTGGGAGTGCCTCGTTCCGCAGCTATTTGACTTTGCATTTTGTGAAAACCTTACGCCATCATCCAAAGCGCTTTATTAGGTGAGTCACGGCTGCCTACAGCGCTAGGCACTTGCATGCATCTCTGAGTCGGTTATCTATTGACTTCACAAGTATGTCTGCCTCCCAATTGCTTTTCATTTGGCTTGGGACACGGTATCGATTAAAACCTTTCCTTTTTAGTCTGGGAGACATCTTGTATTACTTTTAAAATGGATGATGCGCAGCAGCGTTGGATCGAGAGCTTTTGTCACAAGAGCTTCCAGTGAACCTGTACATTAGAACATTTAGGTATGTGTAATGTACCTATTAAAATACAATACACGCTTGAATGGAAAGTAGCAGGTATAAGAGACAATAAAAAATAACTAACAGCTGGGAAATCCCAGTGGTTGTGTGTTTTTGCTCTAAAAGGTTCAATTACATTGTGAAAGTCAAAACACCATTATGCAAACTAAACTGAGTCCTTGGCAAGTCATGGGTTGCATTATCTTTCACCACAGATCTGTTGCAAGCTCGTTTCAGTTGAGATATATTTTCATAATCTCTTAATTCGCTTGGCGATTATGGTTTGGAGACAAAAATCCATGAAAACGAGTTATTCCTAGAAGAATACAGCCATAATATTCAAATGACTTTATAGCCGCATCAAATGTTCCCCGCATTTTTGTTTAGCAGATGTTCATATATTTTGCTGACGTAAATGATGTGTGTTCAGTGAGTAGGTGTTTAAAATGGTTTAGACTGCAGAATTAAATGTTTTATGTGACTTTGTGCAGTCTTAAGTTTAATGTTTAAATTATGTAGGTCTCGATGTTCCTTTAAAATATACACAAAGGTAATTGGGTGCAATAATGACACGGCTCAGTGCTTCACTCGTAGAGTAAATTCTAGCCCATCCTATCCTCCCACCTTAACTTAACAGCTTCAGTAGTGGAAACAGACAGCCTTTTAGGTTGTTGTTGCGTAAAATTGGATGAACATGTGCACTCACACACACACTGGGCACATTAAACATTTTCATAATGGATTAATTAAAAGAGTTTGTTTTACTCTTGCCAAGATGAAACGTCTCTTCGTTTCGGCTTACTGGCCTTTAAATAAATTGGTCAGATCAAAGCCACGCTATGCTCATAAGGCCACCCACAGTTGTAAAGATACACACGTCTATAATAGCTGATGGGGGGTTGAACACTTTCAGGGTATGTATATGTGCTTGGGGACAGTGGGTTCGATTCTCGCCCTTGATTAAAGCCAGTGGAAAGTGGTATCTGAACCTGGCCTGGGCATCCCCCGAGGTCAACTCAGCTTTGAATGAGTACTTGGTGCTGTCTGTAAATGTCAGTACTGGGGAGGCAAAGGTGGCCAGGTGTGGTTCTGGCCACATCGGCCCCTTGTGTCACATCACAAAGTTTTGAACTGGGCGGGCGACATATATCATATGCAATTAGCAAGAAGGGCTCAGCAAGCGTTTACGTGGATCCCGGAAAATGACAGACTAAGATGACGGTGATTGACCATGGGCTGAAACCAAACAGTGTGGAGGGATTTCTAATTTACAGCTATTAACATGGGAAGAGCTCTTGACTGGTAGCACATGACCGTGGCAAGTGTAGGCATCGTCTAATGTGTCGGGGACAATTGACGGACGAAGCAAGGTAGGCACATGTGTTCATTTGTCTTCAGGCCTCCGGCACCCATGCCGCTGTCAGTATCCGGAGAGGATTCCGGCACGCTGCAGCTGGAGAGCAAGGGCCCTGGCGATGATGGTAGCAGCACCCCGGGCTCCTTGGCGCAACGGCAGAGCAAGAGTCGGCCCAGCGTGTTGCCTACAGGTGAGCTCATCCGCCCGCAGAGGCACGCAGACCGAGAACGTCCTCGGCTACGTTCGGCCAGCACGCGCAAAAAAATACGCGATCAAAAAGTCATATCGCTTGCCGTGTAAATGCGTACCGTGGCTGCGTGTCTCATGCTATCCGACAAGAGTTGAAAGTTGTGATAGTTAAAAAAGAAAATTGTGCTTTTCGTTTGTCCGCTTACTAAAAAAACTTTACTCCAGATTGTATCCGAATTGTGTTTTCGGCGTAGCGCGATGCGACAGTGTCAATTCGGATCTCTCGCAGAGCAGTGCACCCCCATTGTGTTAGAGAACAGCCTGTGGAAGTAGCTATCATACAGCTACCTCTAAAATCACTTGAAGTGACCTCTTTTCAATACAGCGGGTGGCAGCACCTTCCTACCCATGCGTAGCATGACAGTCATAGCGATATTTTGATTATCGGTTATAAAATTTTGCCAAATTAAGTGCAGAAACAAATTTAACATTATTGTGGCGTTAAGACCACCGATTCACTACATCTCCATCAAAACACGGCTTTTAAACGATAACCGGTGAACTGTTAACCATTTTCAGAATCCTTTAACTTATAGCTCATTGGGCTCCTCCAGAATAAATGAATATTCTGATTCTGATGCCAACTCAGCACTCGGGGAGCCTCGTGGCCATTTCGAGAATATGCACATTAACGCCCCGGTGCAGGCGTGTCTTCATGGCGCTCGAGTGGTATCACTCCCACACATACGTTATTAATGGCGTGGCAATGCAGTAACAGCACGAGAGTGCTTGACAATGATTATAAATCATTCAAATAAGCCTTAAGCTTGGGTTGGGACAGCTCAAGACGCACAGCCTTGGCTGCCGTCTACAATGTTCGATTTCGTTTTGTGAGATGCATCTTAATTTAATTCTATGTTTATGGTTCCCAACCACCCACGTGTAGCAAAAAATATCAGTAAAACAATAGCAGTTCCATGTTTTTTTGTTATTTGTAGGCACATAGTGCAGTGCGTATGTCTGCTGAAGACAACAGAAACAAAGCTAGGCATCAGCAGTCACGTGATTATTATTATAATATTAAAACCACCCATTGTTCTTTGTCATTTGAATAACCTTGCATCCTTTAGTTTAGCGGCAGTTTGTCTTAATATTTTTGCAAGTGTGGTGTGAAATAAATCTGCTCTGCATTCAGAGCAGACTTGGGCATGTCTGAAAAATGTGTTTGTCATATTAGTTTTCTTTACACTGCCCTGTGGCATTGCACAGCTTTGGATGAAATATAAATGTGTGGAAGATTAAATTGAATCCACAATGATGACAGTCTTGCACCTTGTAATTCAGCAGGAAAGTGGTTGAAGAATAAAGATCTTGCCAGTAAGTGTTTTTGGAGGAAGAAATAAACCACATTCTCTGGATGTGCATGAGCAGTGCATTTGGAAGCAGTTGGTTTCACGGAGCTGCAATTAAACCCTACCGTTTCTCCTCCTGACATGATGGCATGTGGCTATTTAAAGATTCCTGCATACTTTCAGGGCTGATTACTTGGTGGGACACATCTGCAAGTGCTGGGACTGGATATTGGCTTTGGGATGCAACCTGAGACTCATGGAAGCCTTGAACTTCTTTTAAAATCCATGAGCTGTACATGGGTATTAACCTCTCCTGAATTAAACACGGCAAACTGTCCTACTACTAACCATTTAGACTGGAAACTTTCGGGACTGCAGAAAATCATATTCTTGGTTCTTTTGGTAAAATCATGTAGATAGAAAACAAAAATCAAAATTTAAAGCAAATAACCCACTACGTTTCGATCGCAACACAAGCGGTCTTCATCATTTATCTCCACCCGATGAAGACTGTTTGTGTTGCGATCGAAACGTCGTGGGTTTTTTTGCTTTAAATTTAGATTTTTGTTTTCTATCTACGTGACTTTACCGAAAGAACCAAGAATATGAATACTACTAACCATTTTATGCATTCTCTGCTGAATAACTCTGTGTCATGCTCCGTCAACAATATTGTGTCCTCAACGTTTACGTACATGTGCATTGTGTCTCTGTTGCCTAACATCCATGATGTATTCCCCATTCTATTTTGCGTGCATTAACGTGTTGCAGAAATGAATATGTTGTGTGCAGATGAACCCTTTCAAGCGGGACATGTCCGCAGCTCCAGCTCTGCCAGCCAGCATTCCCGAATCTCAGGTACAGCTCTTGTCAGTTGCATTGTTTCCTCACTGCGTTCACATTGCTGGCCTAAGACGATCACTAAAAACAGGTACAGGCATGCTTACGGAGTGTTTCTCTTCGTGGCCTGGCACACAGTGTGAGTCTCGGTCATTGCTGGGTATGTTTTGGGTATTGCTCATCAGCAGGTAACAATTTCACGAGCATACTTAGATGGGGGGGGGGGGGGGGGGATTCGACGGTTGCTCCGTGGAAGGTTGTGGAGTTGAACAGACCGAAATATGTATTCTTCCAGCAGCCAGTTTTCTCCTCGATGTTGAATGACCTTTCGCAGAGATGAAATGGAGGGCTCGACCGCAGGCTTCCAGAATAAACCGCTGTGAAGCCCCCTTCAAAACGGCGGCTTTAAAGCGTCGCTTGGCAGCGCGGCGTGAAGTGCACCGTCACGCACCAAACGCAGCTATTGTGTCGGGTCATTCACGTCCAAGGGCTGCCTGCCACTAATTAGCACGAGAGCCTATTGTCTGTCCCTCCTCTCATATTCATGTTGGTTGCCTGGTGCTTGGTCCAGTGGTCTTCTATCAAAGGCACTATAAATTGTCGTGCAATTTTATCCCCTTCGATAGAAAGGGGTGGTGTTAGCTGATCCTCTCTCTGTGTATTTGATTTCTTGTGAAATTTTAATGGTGAGTCCACAATGTTTAATCCATCCTCACGTTGGATGTGGTAATGTTAAATGTTGGGCCTTTTTTGAGTAAAGTATGGCAATTTAATGTTTGTGTATCTTGGCACTGATCCATGGAGTTCATTTTTCTGTCTCTCAGTGTAATTCCAAGCACGCATCTCTCTTGGCTTATTTGCATACTTTTCAGTTTTAGTTTCTTTTTATTTGTCAGTCTGCAGCTCATGGATCAGAGATCAAATGCAAATGAAAAATATGTTGTATGTAGGCTTGGGCAGGACATGTTCCTAGAAGGTAATATGGCCAATCGTCGAAACTGATGATGGAATGCCAGCCAAGGGAGGGATACACATCTGAGAGTACATCCACTGTGAAGATGGCATGATATAAACTTGTGTGTGGGAGTAAAAATAGATTGTTGTGTATGTGTGTATGTAGGTTAAACTTCTCTCGCACCGTACATAGCCAAGCGCATTAATTGTAGATGCGGGAGAAGGACAACTATCGAAAGACAAAGAGCAGTTGTAAATAAATGTTTTAAATAAATATTTAAAAGTGCATAGCTCCCAGTGGGTTCCTAATATCGGAAGGAGAGCATTCCAGACGGCCGCAGACGTCCATCTGAAAGCGTGCGATGCAGTGACCGTCTTTGTTCAATGGTTAGCCAAAAACTGCTGTAGGACAACGGGCTTTTGCCTGATGGGTTATGCTCTTTGACGAGATCAGCAAGGTATCGTGGTTAAATTTTGGTAAGCACTTTGTGTCAAATGATTTTGATAGCGTAAAGGTGATTAATTATGCATTAGATACATCATGGCTGATACGATGGTGATGATAACGATGCCTTGTTGCCATGAACTAATTTATGGCAAGATTGTAGGCTGATATTTTATTATTTGTGAGAAGTTACATAACCTCCATGAGAAATAATGAACAACACTCGTCTCTACCAAGTTCCCTTGACGTGCATAGCCCCCCCCTGCCCTCCCATTTTGTACAGCATCTTGAGATGGTGCCATAATGAGATGCTTTATAAATACCAAGTTTTGCCAAGGCATAGAGGATGCATATTATTGAGATGAAAGAGAAATGAACAAGGGGGATAGATAAGAGACCTTGAGACAAATGATACAGATCAGTACGTACGGATGTTACGACGGCACGATGCCATGTAGCGTCACGTGACCAGCCAGCATGCACTGATTTTATTAATGTGGCCCACCAGTCAGTGTAGTTGAAGAAACCGGTTCCATTGAAACGATAAGAAATATAGTAATAGGTTTTTACCCTTTCAACTGGTACAAAAACCGACACCTTTATACAAGGCATCATGTTTGCAATAACCACAACACAAGCAGTCAAAATGCAAACAAAAAGAAACAACTCTGATAATGATAATGATATGCACTGTTTATTTTTGTTTGCATTTTGACTGCTTGTGTTGTGGTTATTGCAAACACGATGCCTTGTATAAAGGTGTCAGTTTTTGTACAGTTGAAAGGGTAAAAACCTACTACTATATTTTGCCACTGGTAAAGGAGATGTCTCATAGTGTAAACGCTTACCCCGAGCTCTCAATACTCTGATAGTGCGCTGTTTTTGAGTTGTACGCCTTTTGGCGTCATCTGGTCCAACACCAATGGAGACTAGGCTCTAAGAAAAGCTGTCTCGGGTGTGGACCAATCAACTTCAAGGACAGTGCATATCACTATCATTATCAGAGTTGTTTTTTTTTGTTTGCATGTTGACTGCTTGTGTTGTGGTTATTAGCAAACACGATGCCTTGTATAAAGGTGTCAGTTTTTGTACCAGTTGAAAGGGTTAAAACCTATTACTATATTTTGCCACTGGTAAAGGAGATGTCTCATAGTGACGATAAGAAATAGACATACACGATGGCAGATGGCACAGCCGAGTATGCATTCGAACGGCCAGTGGGGCGCGTAGCTCAACCCGGGCGTGTGCGTGGCAGCAGCAGCAGCAGCAGCAAACGTCGCCCCCTGTTCCTCCCTTGTTTTTGTTGGCGCCAGCAGGGTACAGCACGGAGCACTCGCGCGCCTCCAGCCTAGGCGACCTCACACACCGGCGCAACACATCCGGCGACAGCAGCGCGTCCACGGGCATCGGCAGCATGCCAGACAGCATCAACCAGGAGCGAGTGAAGCCACCGCGGCCCCCGCAGCCCGCCGACAGGTACAGGTGCGTTCCCTCGCTGGCTTTTTATACCTGTGTAGTTAGTTACAATTGAGTACATTTGGTACTCTTAGTTTTTTCGGTAAAGTCACGTAGGTAAAAAATTGAAATAAAAAATAATAAAAATAAAATAATAAATATATATTTTTTTTATTTTTCGGTAAAGTCACGTAGGTAAAAAATGAAATTAAAATTAATAAAAATGAAATAATTATTATATATTTTTTTTATTTTAATTTCATTAATAAAAATTTAATAATAATTATTATTCTTTTGTTTTTATTAATTTGAATTTCATTTTTTACCTACGTGACTTTACCGAAAAAACTAAGAGTATGAATCTTTGCAGTCACGAAAGCTTCAAATCTAGAATGAGTACATTTGGTGTTCGTGCCATTCTTACAGCGCAAGGCTATCATCGCGAAGGTGCTATATTTTACAGGCATGGTCTGCAGTAGGTCGATGTTGTAATGTATAATCCCAATTGAGTAGTTTGTTGGTACTTCTTTTGAATTTGTCCAATGTGGATCGTGATGCCGGTGCACGATGGCCTACTCGTTTCAAATGATGTCAAGGGGATCTTTAACGTCCACTGTGAAGCAGATGGCCTTATTTTACGGTTAATACACTGTTATAACCGTGGGCGGCCTGTCGGATTCGACCTGTGAACCTTTACCACAAGCGGTGAGCGTGATACCGCTGGGCCATGTCAACGCTCACTTCAACACGTCCTTGTTTAAGAATATTATTTTTTTGTGGTGGCCCTGGTGAGTCAGAGCTCAGAACGCTGAGCTGCCACCGCTTAACCTCATTATAACCACGTGTGGTTGTAATGAGGTTATCTGGTGTAATGAGTTTGATGGTCTCAGCTTGGTCAACAATGACTGCATATCACATTACATTTGGTTCCACGCTTAATTTGACTAACACTCCAGCTCCGAGAAATAAAACCTTGGTATAACTGTCGTATGATGAACATTTACTCTCGTTTGCACGGTGGGAAAGTGCTGCCCCCTATTTCATAGAAAAGAGGTCAATTGAAGGGATTTTAGAGGTAGCTCTGCAATAGTCACTTGCACAGGCCGTTCTCTGCTAAAGATCCAATCACATTCTTTGTCTCGTGATATAAAGCTGCTGGTACAGTCGGGATTAAATTGGGGATTTTTTAATGTTATTTTTCCTCGGTTCAATTAATTACGGTTGAAAGAATGATAAAATATTTTTTGGGAAAGGTAAGGAGTGGAGCTCTGTCGAAGCTAATGTGGACGGGCAAAAAAATTAGTCTTGAGAATATGATGCAGCTCTTTTTCAGAAGCGACCTGGCCACAAATGATAACTCAACGAAGTTGTGTATCATGTGGAAATTTTCGCAGCCAAATACTCTGTACGTACGCTTCTAAACGTGGAGGCAACAACCCGGAGGACAAGGAGATAAATCCACGGGACCATGGGGAGAACACACAAACTCAAAATATGCAGGCGTCAGGATCGGGATGAAATCCACAACCTCCTGTATACCAGGCGAGGTAGTTAACATCTCGCCACCGTGGCATTCTTATATTAAGGTTCACAAACCTAAGCTTGAGCCCTTGCATCAAAGCTCGTGTCTTAGGCATCCTAGTTTGTTTGGTATTCTAACTTCAACAAATATTTGTGCACATTAGTTGATATTGTGTTACCTACAAGAGTAAAATCCTTTGCCCTTCCACTTGGCAGAAAGTGTATCTCGCCCTGGCACAAGCCACATGGATTCGTCAGCATCGTTACTTGTGTGAATTTAGGGTGTTAGGATTGACTCCTGAAAATCGGATAGACTGTCATGAGTCAGTGTGGCGATTCAGTTTAGAGAAATGTATTATTTTTCTTAACGTTGGGAGTGAACGTAGTGGACGCTAGTGGTTGTAAGGGTCACGTAAATTCATTACTTGCAGCATATATAAATAAAAAAAGTGAATTTTACGCTCGTATTGTTATATTAAGAATAGATATTAATCGGTGGATCAATAGTTACCAACCTTACTTTAAATCCTGTTCGAATGACTTTTGCTTTTGCAATTTTGTATTGAAATAAATAGATTCCAGTGGAGCGGTGGTGGTTTGGTTAGAGCATTGACACTATGACCAAACTGGTCCTCGGCCGCTGCCCCCCCCCCCCCCTTATCAACCCGCACTAATCAGCGTGGTGCAGCACGGTAAAACAACTTCGCCATAACCTGTTTGCTAAGGCATGGTAAAACAACCCCGCCGTAGCCAACACAGTGTGGGAGGTCCTCATCCAGCAACAAAGGGGCTCGAACGCACGTGAAGATTCATACAGGGAGGAACAATGTTCCACACTGCCCACCAGGGATTATTTAGCTGTCTGTCTGACTGTCTGTCTGTCTGTCGTACATAATATATAATACACACAGCTCTTTGATTGGTGGAGACCTTACAAACAGCTCTTTGATTGGTGGAGACCTACTGCCGGGTACGGAGAGGGGAGGTGCCTAAGGGAGGAGGGTCAGGGGAGGGGCCTAAGGAAGGGGGGAGTCAGGAGAGGGGCCTGAGGGGGGGGGGGTCAGGGGAGGGGCCTGAGGGGGGGTCAGCGGAGGGGCCTGAGGGAGTGGGGGTCAGGGGAGGGGCTTAAGGATATGGGGGGGGGGGTGCTCAGGGGAGGGGCCTAACAGAAGGGGGGTTAGGGGAGGGGCCTAAGGGAAGGGGGGTCAGGGGAGGGGCCTGAGGATATGGGGGGGGGGGGGGTGGTCAGGGGAGGGGCCTAAGGGAAAGGGGGTCAGGGGAGGGGCCTAAGGGGGGAGGGGCCTAAGGGAGGGGGGGGGGCGATAGTTCAGGGGGCTGTCTGCCTGGCTACCTAAAGTCAAGTTATCTTGTATACATACAGGTAGGAACAACAGGTTCCACACTGCCCACCAGGGATTATTTGTCTGTCTGTCGTGCACGAATGCGCTGTCCAACCAAGTTCCTACCTGCCCACACCGAAGGAACGTGTTTATTTTGTCAAACAAAGAATTCCATTGTGGGAGAATATTTCACACTAGAGAAGCTCGAATTGTGTGTACGTCACCACTTGCAGCCAGCATTCGTATAAGTCGTCCGGTAATTGCCGTTAAGTAAATGGCTGCACCGCATTGCTTCAACCCTTGAAACCAATGCGATCTTGCAATCTTTGTTGCTTTGTTTTAAACCCTCGTACAGTTCATAACATTGGCTGCTGGACAGCAGAATATATTGTTGCAGACTTCGTGTGATATTCTTGTTTTGTAGGATTGCTAACTAAACGGCTGGTTGTGAGTAGTGCATCCGAAACACATAACACTGTTATTGATGCTGCTGTCTTAATTCCCTTAATCAGGGGCTTGACCTCGCTGGCATTAGGTCTTCGTTGTGGAGCTGTTAGAGCATTTTGTAATCTCAGACCTAAGTAGTGTTCACTCAAGTGCAGCAATCAATTTTCGACAAGGTTATTTGGGGTGAAATGTACTGCTTTTGAAGAGGAAGAAGTAGTAACATTGCTTTCTAACTAAGGCTGGAAGCATTTATGCATGAGCAAAGTCTGTCCACAATGGGAGGGGGGTGCACCATATAACTCCCAACCTGTAGTATGACATTGTATTGTTAGTTGGGATTTACCCTATTTAAAATTGGCCAAGTTGAATTAAAGGATTTGCCAAAACTTTGAGACACGAATCAGTTTAAAAGTGACTTTGCGATGCGCCAACGCATCTTGCCCCGACAGCTTCTCTCCCCAGCTTTTCGCGCTGCTGATTAAATACCTCCGAAGACCAACGTCTGTCGGAAGGCGCATTACGCGATCAGTCTTCTAAAAAGGATGTTGCCTTCCTTGCCGATCGCCGCTGCTCTGCGCGTCCATGTGTAGCCGCAAGGACTCTGTGGAGAACGAGCTGAAGCGGTTTGACGCCACGAGGGTGGACGCGGACGACATCGTGGAGCAGATCCTGCAGACACAGGACTTCACGGCTGATCCCAACACAGAAGGTATGGATTGGTCTGTTTTTCTAGGTCACCGTACGCACAGCATCTCACGCCCCTCCCCCCCCTCCGTTTCCAAGACACTGACGCGGGAATCTTTTATTCGGTCGTTCGCCACTGTTGTGCTGTTTGTTGTTCTGGCTTCCGTAATGTTCACGTCATGAAAAAAGGGCTGTTCCATGCAAATAATTGAACCCGATGCTTATTAAAAATAAAAACAACCAGGTCAGATGTGGTTTCAAGTTTAAAGTGTATGTTGTTTAACCATGTGAGAACGTTTCGATTTAAAGCTTTCGTGACTGCAGGGATTCATCTTCTTGGTTCTTTCGGTAAAGTCACGTAGAAGGGAAATAATACAAATAAAACAGATTACGTGACTTTACCGAAAGAACCAAGAACATGTGAGAACGCTTGAGGGCCAGGATAAGTCTCACCAAAATGACGAAACCAAAACGATTACAAAATAAAATCTACAGACATGAGAGCATAGAAGCACAGAACTATGGATGTTGCTGCATAATACAGCCCTGCAGCTTTCAACAACAGCCTGGCATGCATGGGGTGGTCACCCGTAAAAAAATACTATCCAGCCCTACATTTGCTTAGCTTTTGAGATCTGACGAAGATCTGGCACATTGGGGGTGATTTTGGTCATAGGGAATTGTGGTATATATTGGTTTCAATAGTTACATAGCAGTGTTCACACAGTGTTGACATATGGTGATGTATTATTATGAGTAGGTCTTTTGAAGGTTACTGCAATCATTTTTTTAAAGCATGCACTTTGCCAAAACAATAGACTGCACTTTTGATTGATCAAATTGAACGAATTTCCAGACTTCGTTTTTTACAAATAAAAGTGGTCCCTTTCATGTTGTTGGTAGTTTCACAAGCAATCACCCACAGTGCCCTGGGTTGATAGAATGTGGTTTACATGCATTGATTTAAGGATACGGACATGGCTGTTTCAATCGCCAACTATAAACTTGGCAGGTAATTGCCTCTAATTTAAAATTGTTCACACGAACAGCATAGAAAACGTAAAAAAAAACTAGGTTGGGTGGTGAAATGGTTGCTTGTGTGAAAAAGAGAAACCCTTTGTCGACATTCTTTGCGGACAAGATTTGTTGCAGACTGCTACGCCAAGGTATTCCATTCATTTTTGTCAAGAGTGCGATTCGAAACTCGGTCACGAGGGTGTTGCATCCACAATTCACATAAATGAAGAAGCCACCCATCTGCCCTGCACATGGTTTACAAAAAAAAATTCCTCAGCTAGCTCTCATCAGGGCCAATTTTCGACAATGCAGCCCATCGTGAAAGTTCCACGTCAAGGCTGGCACTTATAATTTTTGTCGGTCTTTGATGTTTTCCAGATGAGGGCCTCAGGCTGTTTGTGAAGAGGGATGGAACCACGGGGCTGAAATAATAAAAAAAGGATCCAGCCAAGAAGAAAACACGTGCAGCAAAATGTCCACGTTGGTCACGCTCTGGAGTGTACATAATACGCCTGGGGCCAGTGACGTTAGTCTTGGAGAGACGATGCTTGTGGAGCATCGTGGCGTGGCGGCGGTTGCTGCGTGCTAAGCATCATCCTGCTCAGACGACTACGTAGGCCCTGGCATAATGGGGGCATTGATACAAATGTTGAGCCACCACATCAAATGAACAAAAATAGCACGAGATAACTTGAATGCCACTTTATTGTACAAACTGAGCCTGCCGGAGTTTTTATTTTTTGTTCAATTTTTATGTTAGCCTTTCAATCTTCCTGCTTCCGATGACATCCATAAAGTTAATTGCATTACTGAGCTCTTCATGCAGCACAAATTACAACTGTATTGGGCGTCGTGTGTGCTGTTGGCACAGAAAAGGCCAGAGTCGGCTCACTTTTGTTGCTCACAAAGGAGCTAAAGTGACTCCTTGAATCCCTAATCGAATGCTGCATGTTTTTTTTTAATTAAAACATTGTGGAATGATGTTTACCGTTCGCCGCACCATTGCTTAGTTGTAAGCTGCACACGGTCGATATGAGTATTTACAATGTGTGTGCATTTTAGTTTTTCAAGTGGTGCTGTGTTGTCACGTGCTGCGGGAAACGTCAACAAATTCGATGTGTCAGATTATCCTGATTGTGCTTTTAGAGTCATCGGCAAAGCGCGAGCGCATCGGTGACCGTGACGACATGGCTTTGTTTAGCGAGTCGAGTAATTTTGCAGGTGTGGCTTTTATATGACTTACAAATATGATTTCTGAATGATGGACACAGGAAAAATCTGATTTGTTAAACCTTGACTGTAATTCCACCTCGTGTTGCAGTATTATGAATATGAAACAATTGACTAGTTGTTATGATGTGCAAATGCTTTTACAATTAAAACGTGTTGGGATTCCTCCCTATAAAACTGCATCAACAACAGATTTGTGTATGTCCTGATAATGGAATCAATGTATTTTTGCCTAATCACTTATATTTTCATTTTATTACTACGATATTTTTTCAACAATCGTGATCGTCTTGACATTCTTAAGCTGATAGCTGAAATGTTAAGTATTTTTTTAAGTAGCTTGTGAACATCGTATAACGCATTGTATAGCTGTGGGTACACTGCACATTTGTTGGCACAATTCACGGCTTGTGATCCGGTCAAGGGGCGAGCAACATTTGAAAATGTCTTTGAAATTAGAACATTCAAATTATAACCACGCCATTGTTCTTTATCTCACTTAGTATAATGATTAAACTTGGTACAACTTGTCTTACTGGCTGAGGCACTGATATGAATAGCAGTAGAAATAGCCCGAGAAGTTCAGTTTTGGCTGATTGAATACAATTGCAGTGTTGACCGGATCTCGAGCTGTTTGCGTGTGCCAACTTAGCATCATGTGTCTTGGGATTCATGATTAATTTTATATTTCTGCCATGTGACCAGCGGGCTGGTTGCCTCTTTCTGGAAAATGTAGTTGTTTTTTTTGTTTACTTGATGTACGTACGTACCTTCCTTAGCTAGTAGTGAAATGTTTTTTTTGCAGTCTTATAAAATTCAGGTTTGAATAAAAAAACAAACAAAAACTCGAGCATAGTTTCTTTTCCTCCCAAACTCGGTGAAAATCCTGTCTTCCCAAGGTTGCTAAGTGCGATTTGCACTCGGCAAGGGTCCGTTTGAGTTGACAATAAATCTGGCACCTTCCCAGCCTGTGGAAGACATGGGAGGTTATGCCATTTTTGTTGGTGATTTGGAGTAATTTTTGGGGGATTTTTTTTTTACAACTTTGGACTTTGCTGAACCAAAATTATTTGGGACACATTAACAGCTGACACTTGAGTGCATGGTATACATTAAGTACACTCATGATGCAAACTAAAACAATGAGCCATGTCCCTGTTGGACAAGTGTTACAATTTAAATACTGGAAGACCACTATTGTTTTGTCTAAATCGTAGCCTATTATAGAAATTGCTGCTCGTTGAGTTGTTTTGTATTACATGTAATAAAACTTGCACACTAAAATGACAATACATAACTACACATTTCCAACTTTGCTATTTTTATGCGCAGACATAAAATGCACTCCAAACGCTCTTTTCCCATTGTAAAAGAACTGTGTATCCTGTCAATGCTCGCGTAAAGTGTTTTGAAATGTACATGTTATTGCGTGTTGCACCTTTCATCGTGCCATAGTGAAGCATTGCCAGTGTCGGTTCTTTTGAGTGTTATTTTTGCGAACAAGAAAAAAATGGAACTTATTCCCTGGTGTTTAAAAGAGCATTTTTGCATGGTCCAAAATGCATCGGCATGTTAGTGTACGTTTCCAAAGGTCAACATGTGTTTCCCTTTTTTTTGTATAAAACATTTAGAATTTTCACTTTTGTGTTTTGGATTTATTGCCTTCCACCTGTTTGTGTGCATGAAGAGTGGATTGCAGATATTGTACTGGTAGGAACCCACGGGTTCCACCAGCCCACAGGGGATTATTGTGTCCGTCCATCGTGCAGGGAGGGGCTGGGTGGGGAGGGTGGGGCTGGGTGGGGAGGTGAGGGTGGGTGAGGGGCTGGATGGGGAGGGGCTGGAGGGGCTGGGTGGGGGGTGGGAGGGGTGGGGCTGGAAGGGGCTGGGTGGGGCGGGGATGGGTTGGGAGGGGCTGGTCACCCCGTGGTGCCCTTATAAAACTCAACGTTTAACCTACTCACGCCGGCTTGTGCCCGCCCTCACAGTCGGGCATATTTGCGGAATACACCACGCCGCCGTTGACCCTGGCCATTGGCCGAGCAACCCAACGTTCCTACCAGCTCCCTCCGCAGGAATGTGTTTTTTGTGATACGGTATTCCGAGTAACCCAAGTAGTGCAGCAACAGTCATAAGACCTTTGTCCACTGGATCCCCGTCCACTGCTGGATGAAGGCCTTACCAGGCCATGTCGGCCACGGGTCAGGGTAAGTTTGGCATTAGTTACGTGAAGATTACACGTACCTTCTCAAGAATGATTAGGCCGATTGCCTACTGCCAGTGCCATTCATGGGGGGGTGGGGGGTGCTGGGCTCAGGGCAATTTAACTGCGGCCCACCCTAAAGCCTTACAACCAAACCAGAAGTATTACACTTGACACCGTGACGTCGAAACGTGGGGCCCCCCAAAGTGCAGGGCCCAGGGCGGCCGCCCCCCCGATGTGCCGTACCCTCGGGACGTCTCTGCATACTGCCGTGGCCAAGGGGTCAAACCCCACACCTGGGCTGTCAATCTTATCCAATCGAAGGGGGGGGGGCACTATTTTATTAAATCCATGTGTAGTGCAGTTTATAACATAAACACATGACATTGTTAGAAATGCTGATTTTGTTTTAATGATTGAGAAAATAGAAGCATAGAAGTCCGCTCACAACTTTTCATTCTTTTTTTTGCAGGTCGAAATCTTCGACCAACTCGGACAAAATGCACTGACTACAGTGACAATAACTTCTGAAGGCAACGTATTATTCCCCCGTCTGCAAAACGAAGCCTAATATGTTTTAAAGAGATCTGATGCTGTCATAACTTCTGGATTAGCTCTTAAATAGGACCATGGACGATCAAATGGAAAATTAACATGACGGGGTTGCAGAACTCGCCTTCCAATGTCAAACAAAAAAATATTGCCAGAAAATCTACCAACAATGTAATATTTTTGCCATTAAAATAAAAGTTAATTTCGTTAAGCATCTTAAAAAAGCATTAAGATATTTAATTGTCAATAACATATCTTTATCATGTGCTAAATATCTGCACACAACAGGTGACCTAACAGGTTTACAAAGATTTTTTTTTAGCACAGTACCTCATTTGAGTGACTGTTAATGCATAGCTCTTAAATGTATCTGAATCTGTATACTGGCCCATTATCATTAACCCAAGTGCCACATACATCCACTCAAGAGATGAACTCAAAACATGACCAAAGTCCAGTACTTTCAAAACGGGTTGTCAACTCCTCTCCAGTGATGGTGTCTCCATTTATACCGATCTCAACGTGTAAATCAGGTCATGTTCACTTCTCATTGCTGTTTCAGTTGAATTGCCGTACAAAGACGGCTGGAGAAACATGTGGACTGCAATTTGCCATCTCGACTACGAATAACGTCTCCCCCCCCAGTTCAGCTCTTGGTTCTCTGGCAAATGACACACGATGCCCGTCTCATCATGGCTGAGCTGGAAGTTGCTTGTGGACTTGATAACCTCTCGCAGTTGCTCCACAGAACTGCACAGCTTCTGCACCTTATCCGAGATGTAAATCATGGCCAAGTCTATCACGACCTCTGTGCCGTTAGACACAGCTTTGATGGCCGTCTGCCTCGCTGGAGGCCAGCCTCGAGCGGGGCGCGACACGGCGCCGTCGGATTGAGTTTCGTATCCTGAGCTGGAGCGCCGGGCAAAGGCCCCCGAGTCGGAGTGAGGAGACGCGGCGCAGCTCGTTGGCGGTGACGGGAACGTGGGACTTCCGCCGGCGGGAGTGGCGTTGGCGCCGCAGAAATCATCGCGCTCTTCCTGGTATCGTCGCACAGATCCGTCTACGAGGAACTTCACCTCAAACAGCAGCATCGCGTCTCTGCAATGCTTGTCCTGCAAGGTCGGGAACACAAACTCGAACACCTGAAAAAGAGAAAAGTGTTACGAGAGAGGGGGTGTCCGTAGTAAAGGCGGGATATATGCGGCGCATAGTAAAAAACAATAAACGGGACAGTTTAACACGTAGGCTTTCGCGACCAATGTTATTCATAATCAACGTTTTTGGGTTTAGATCGCGTTTATTTATAAATGTGTCGTAACCCTCCACCACCCGACACGGCCAATCAGTAAAAATGTGTCACGTTGACAAAGACAAATAGTTCACTGCTTTAGCCCACCGGTGTGTTGAAGCCACAGTACTCAAATTGTAAATGTTGTGGCTTCAACACACCGGTGGGCTAAAGCAGTGAATAAACGGGACGTCAATTCATCTTCTTGGTTCTTTCGGTAAAGTCGGAAAGACAGCGTCTGAATGACAGACCTGTTCTTCACCTGAGGACGGCTGCTTGCGTTGTGGCCGAAACGTCGTGAGAATGATTTTATTATGTTTTATTTTTATTATTTATTATTTCCCTTCTACGTGACTTTACCGAAAGAACCAAGAAGATGAATCCCTGCAGTCACGAAAGCTTTAAATTGGGACGTCAAATGTATTATATTTTTACGAGGTGCATGCATACATGTGTGCGCATACTCAAAAGATGTTTCCCACAGGCGAGACATCCCTGCTTACCAATATAACTGTCACCCGAATATATACGAGTGTTACAATTCATCGTTGTTGTTCATTGCACACAACACTGATGAAAAAGTATTGAAGCGTCATGGTTGTTAAAATGTTCACGATGGAAGGTGATTTGCAATTCTGCGGCTGACAGAGCGTACACAGCCAAGGCCAATTTAACAACTACTGCCACCTTTTAAGGCTGAAGGCATGTATGCGTGGTGAATGATGGTGCATTAGAGTATTGCACCTAGAACACTGTTCCCGAGTTCAATTGCCAGCCATGGCTAACAATGCAGAAAACACCAACACATTCATCTATAACGCTGCCTTAAAATGTAAAAAAAGTAATTTATGATGACTTTACAGATGATGGCCCTTCTTCATAGTACGTGAGAGAGGATAAGAGTTGGAGACAATGGGTCAGTAATATCTGATTAACACAGTTGGATTTCGATTTAAAGCTTTCGTGACTGCAGGGGTTCATCTTCTTGGTTCTTTCGGTAAAGTCACGTGGAATGGAAATAATAAAATAATAAAAATAAAACATAATAAAGTAATATAATAAAATAATAACACAATATTTTAATTATTTTTAAAAAGTTGTATTTTTATTATTTTATTATTTCCATTCTACGTGACTTTACCGAAAGAACCAAGAAGATAACACAGTTGGCTTCGTATGGTGCGAAAGAAGTTCAACATACACAGGAACCGATCCTGGGTACCCACTTCAACTCACATTGATGAGTGCAGTATGGTCAAAGAACCCCCATTAACAACATGGAATGGACCTCATTCAACATTAGTTTTACAAAGGGCTATAATTCATAGTGATTAAAGTTGCATTACGGAATATAGCTCTTGAGGTGATAATTGGCGTCATCTGGTCCAACACCATGTGAGACGAGGCTCTAAGGAAAGCTGTCTCGGGTGTGGACCAATCAACTTCAAGGACAGTGCATACATTATCAGAGTTATGTTTTTTGTTTGCATTATGACTGCAGGTATTGTGGTCTATGCAAACATGACTCCTTGTAAAAAAAGGTGTCAGTTTTGTTGCCAGATAAAAGGGTAAACAACCAATTGTTATATTTTTTACTGGCAAATGAGGTTCCAATGGAGCTCTTGAGGTGTTATGGCTCACACAGTACACGTGCATCAATGACAAGTTAACAGCCACTGCTGCCATTATGGTCGAGTTTAACAAGAGATAATACTGCAGGGCACCTACCAGCTCGTAGCGACCTCCGGTGTCTTTGACGGTGCGATGAAGGCTTTCCAACCATGGGTTGGCCTTCTCAAAGATGGCCATCTGAGAGCAGAAGCCCAGATGGTGGTGGCCCGGAGGCGCCAGACCGACGCCACTGAAATAGACGCTGTACCCGTACGTCCGCGCCGCATCCGTGCACCTGCCAACACAGCCCCTCGTTAAAATAATTACAAACTATTGAGAGTTTTAAAAATATAAATCGGGTGAAATTGTGGTTGATTATTTTTATACTCTTTGGTTCTTTCGGCAAGTAAAAACATTTGTGTGATTTGTTTTATTTTATTTCTAACTACGTGACTTTACCGAAAGAACCAAAGAGTATGATTTCCTGCAGTCACGAAAGCTTCAAATCAAGATTGATTATTTTTTTCATCAAAGAACACGAATAGCTTGTTTTATTGTAGCCATTAAAATCTATATATAATTGTGTTTTTTTTTAAATGTTAGTTCTAAATCACTGCCAAGTGTAATTATTTTGCTCTGTCCAATGTTATTAGTCATTGCAAAATTAAAAGTGTCAACCTAAAACATGCTGACAAATTATATGCCCATTGGGACACCGGCTTTTACACTCGAATCTCGATGCTCGGGACCTCAAAACACTTCTTGCCATTAACTATTGCACTCCTCTGAGGGTTGACGGTGTGTAGCCAGTGCCTGATTAAGCTAGTGTGGGGCCTGTAGCATATGTTATAAAGGGGCCCCATAAATAAAATAACAAATATTAAAACACAAATGTTTTACTTGCATAGTAAAGTCATTGTATTTTTTCATTTGCTATACAGCCAGATAATACGACAAATCGCTAACCTTAAACACCCAGTCATTTTCTTGGTTCTTTCGGTAAAGTCACGTAGAAAGGGAAGTAATAAAATAAAATAATTCTCACGACGTTTCGGCCACAACACAAGCAGCCATCCTCAGGTGAAGACGGCTGCTTGCGTTGTGGCCGAAACGTCGTGAGAATTATTTTATTATGTTTTATTTTTATTATTTTATTACTTCCCTTCTACGTGACTTTACCGAAAGAACCAAGAAGATGAATCCCTGCAGTCACGAAAGCTTTAAATCGAAACCCAGTCATTTATAAAAGTTGAAGGCAGTATAGTACTATAGTAATAGAGCAAGTGGAATCACTGAACCGGAATTGAAAGCTTAAAAGTATTTAGCGTGGGGCCCTTGAAAGTGCGGCACCCGTAGCATGTGTAGCTACTCGTGCTACTAGGTTAATCCGGCACTGTGTGTAGCACCTCCCTCCACTTCTCTCTGTCCTCCACCAGTCTTGCTGCCGAGTCAATTAATCAATCATGTGTATGCATTTAGTCAAGCATCATTGGGTCTCAGTACTCTTTTTGTGAATATCTTGCATTGAGATGCTTGGGCAACTGGGTGTTTTGTAAGAAGGCGGAAACCAGACGACCGCGAGAACATCCACAGACATGAGAAGATAAAGCTCAAAGCTACACGAGGATTCATTCATTTAATTCATTTGGCTGTACTGATATTTCCCGGCCACCTCACAAGCCAAAGGGATTAGCAGGTTCAACAATTCTGCGTGTGAGCCACCAACCCCTTGCGTTCAAAAAAAAAGAGCTGGATTACAGGCATGCCAAACACGTGTAAGATCAGTATAAGCAGGAGACATTAAAACTGGCCCCTCGAAGTTGATTATTATCGACCTACCCAAGAAAAACGGCCATTAATATTACAGATGAATACGATCATCAGCGATCGCATAATCTGAATCGAAATAATATTAGATTTTTTAATCCCATGACATTTTCATTGTAGAGTAGAAGCTAAATATAAGCACATGCAATTAAAGAAACGTCGCGAGAATTATTTTATTATGTTTTATTTTTATTATTTCCCTTCTACGTGACTTTACCGAAAGAACCAAGAAGATGAATCCCTACAGTCACGAAAGCTTTAAATCGAAATTTAAAGTACGGTTCTCATGTAATAATATTTTTTTCTCATTCATCAAGGAAAGCCACAACGAATCGTTGGATTCTTTTTCAGGTGGGGTCCTGCTACATTGGGATTTTATTTGAAGATGTTTCCTGCCAATTAATGAGTGCTTTTTTTACATGTTGGAGGAAACTGGACCACGCAGAGAAAATCCACGCACGCGAGGGGGTAACACTCTATCCCCGTCTAGATGGAAATAGATGGAGATTAGTCCACACATGCTGTACCACCATCTCCTGGCGACCCAGAGTATGGCACCTCGACAACCACGGGAAAGGAGTTTCACAACATGAGTGCGATCCAACAACCCTGACCTCCACAGTGCTAGATTACAGGCGTGCACCACCATCGCCCACCACCGTATAAGAAACACATCCTTCCACTGGGGGGTGGGGGGGAGGAATGCAAAGAGCAACTTCTGATACAAACACACTACATTGGATCTCAGCACAACTAGGTGGCCGGCCATCGAACAAAAACAGTGACTGCATCGCGCTTTCAGATGTGCCTATGCGGCCGTCTGGAACGCTCTTTCTTACGATATTAGAAAGCCACTTGAGCTATGCACTTTTAAATCTAGATTGAAAACTCATTTCTTTTGACCTAAAATTAGCACGGTTGGCTACACATGGTGCGAAAGAAGTCCAACATTATATATACAAGGGGTGTTCTTATATCCAGCTTCTGCTGCATTCCTATAAAATAATTCACACAAGGATGGCACACCACTGACCACCGACAGCGGTTTAGTTGTTTTCCTCCCTCTGGCGCCACGGTAGTGAGATGGTAACTGCCTCGCCTGGTATACAGGAGGCATGGGTTCGATCTCGACCCTGACGCCTGTATATTTGGAGTTTGTATGTTGTCACTGTGGTCGTGTGGATTTTTCTCCAGGTACTCCGGTTTTTCGCCTCCCAATTTAGAAACATGCATTAAGCATATTTTGCTACTATACATTTCCACATGGTAAACCACTTCGTTGAGCTATCATTTGTGGCCAGGTCGCTTCTGACAAAAGAGCTCTATATAGCTCGTTGGGCCTTACCTGGTAAAATAAAAAAATAGTTTATATTGTAATAAATGTGGATACAGAGCCATACCATGCCTGGAACTGTCTCCGCGTCCACTCGAAGCGATGGTCCCAGTGCCGGAGCCCTTTTAGGCCGGGCAGCAGCACATTGAACTCCACGTTGGGCGTGGTGATGACGGCCACTTGAGGGGACACGTAGCCCAACAGCACCCCGGGCAGTGCAGCCAGCACTTCTGGGTCCAGGTGCTCTATCCTGCCAGTGGAAAATCAACTGCATTAAAGAAAGCAAGTGCTCGTTAATGTAATAGTTCTCAGACTCGATGAGATGGTGATTCTAAAATATTAAGCTTAGTCATCCAATTGAATTAATCAACACCTACGTTAAATATACAAGTGATTGCAGCATTTGATGTATTTCTTAGAAGTGAAGTTACAAGATTTATAATAGAAATCTGTCAAGTTTGAGGGTCCTATTTGGATGTCAATGTACTGCACGTTTTAATTAAAATGGCTATTTATATAATTCCAATGTCATGCGTTAACGACTTATGGTGTTGAAGATGATTAAACATTCTAAGATGGGGTTCTAATCCAGAACCAAAAACAAATGCTGAATAAAAATGCTTTGTTTACAGTACACGAAAGCTTACAATAATTGGCACAACAAACATTTCATAGTTTGTGAAAAATATAAATGTAAGGGAATTAGCATTAACATTTCCATTATGACATTTGCCATTTTTTTGTTGTTAAATAGATCATAGAGAAAGTGTGAACGGTCATATCATCAAGAGCCAATCGGTATTATACGATTGACACATGTAAGTTCATTTTCGATTTAAAGCTTTCGTGACTGCAGGGATTCATCTTCTTGGTTCTTTCGGTAAAGTCACGTAGAAGGGAAGTAATAAAATAATAAAAATAAAACATAATAAAATTATTCTCACGACGTTTCGGCCACGTCGTGAGAATCATTTTATTATGTTTTATTTTTATTATTTTATTACTTCCCTTCTACGTGACTTTACCGAAAGAACCAAGAAGATGTAAGTTCATATTTGGCAGATCCATTTAACTGCCGTTGCATTGAGCTCATCTCCCTTCTAGGCCTCACTGAAAAAGGAAATAATTACAGTTCGACGCAGCTGACAAAGTCGTAGCCGCGCAAACTAGGATCCCTGTCTGCCACGGAGCCGTGGTAGAGCCTGACGGTGAGGCGGTTGTCCCTGGGTATGAGGTAGTCGCACGGAAGAGGTTGCAGCGTGTGCCTGCGTGAAAAATAAAAGGCAAGTTACATTTTAACAAGTGCTACATCAGCTGACCGGCGGTTGTGTAAAGGTCGCGTGGCAGCTCGAACACTTGTGTCCCACTGCTGTACTGTGGGAGACTACAATGCGAGTCGATACAAAAGGAACCGTAAAAGCTCACGAGTTGTGAATCAATACGCGTCTGTCAGTGTCCACGCCAGCCAACTCTTCCACGTAGGGCTCCCATTTGATTTTCTGAAGCAGTTTGCATTCAGAGCAGCCAAAATCAGCCATCTAAAGAGTGAAAACAAGAGACACCATTCTAGTTATGACCTGAAATTTAAATATTGTCTCAGGTGTGAGTTATATATACATTCTTGATTTGAAGCTTTCGTGACTGCAAGGATTCATTCATATTCTTAGGTTTTTTCGGAAAAGTCACGTAGGTAAAAAATTTAAATTAAGCTTCCGTCTTCTGAAGACGAAAGCTTGTGTTGCCTCCGAAACGTCGTGATTTTTATTTGATTTTACTTTTATTAATTAAAATTTTTTACCTACGTGACTTTACCGAAAAAAACCTAAGAATATATATACACTGCGTGTCATTTTTGTGTAAATGTGTTAATTATATACACATTCATTACCCTGTTCAGAGCTGTAAGATCTTACCTGACACACTCAGAAAACCAAACCATATTTCTTGAAATAAGAAAATAAATAAAGATTGGCCTTACATACTATGGTTTAACTTCAGAGATAAAAGCGGCACAGTTCAAAATATATTACTTCAATGTTGATAGATAGCCATGAACTAGAACACATTGATGCTGGGGGTGTTGTAGATAATCCATGTCAATGTTTTTTTTTTAAGACCATTTTCGGGAGATTCTTGTGTTGGGATGTTTGGCTAATCCCATTTGAAAAGTGTTAAGCACGTGGGAGAAAACTTGCTTACCTCAAGAAACATCACGAATACATGGGGATAACACCGACATATACATATAGAACAGTTCGTAAACCCACTTAGTGTGCTGCAATCTCCGGGCCATTGTTTTTGGGCGTTTCAAAATTCTATGGGATGCACCGAAAAGCATACATACCAAACTATACTGGGTATAATAGCTTGAAAAAGTAATAAAAAAAACGTCTCAGTCACGCAAGAGGCATATATCACACTGGGGGATCAAAGTTAAACCAGCAGTCTGCGTGAGATGCCTGGCTTGTGTTGCACACATGCTGGGGGGAGAAGAAACTGGAAATAAGCTGTGGATGGAGGTCATTAAAACTGTTTCCGCTCACTCTTCGTGGCCTGTATTTCTTGACGAGCTGCACGATGGCCTCGTAGCGCTGCTTGTAGAGAGCGGGGGTGAAGAGAGGCTTGTCTTGAGGCCATGCTGGCCCGGCTCCCTGCCCATGGCCGGCATCCATCGCAGCCGCTGACCTCTGCGGCACTGCGTGTCGCAAAGAGAGACACCGTGGCAAGAGGGCAGTGCAGCTCAAAGCAATGCAGATGATTTAAGACTGACCATGTACACGCACAGTGATGATGTGATATTTATGCACAGGATACGCTGTCACGCTCAAAGATCAAAGTTCCACGACGGATATTAAACAGACTAATTTAACCAATCAACTGTGAACTATCACTTTTACGATGAGCTATATATGATCAATGACCTTAAACCTATGCAATATAAATCATGACACTTTTTTTCACCTTGCTGATCTTAAGCGGCTCTCCATTCCTCAAATGTTTTGAGCTGAGAGTGACAGACAGTTTTGTAAAACTAAGAAAAATACGGGTAATATAGTCTGTACTTTGTTTTTGGCTGTTGTTGCTGGGTCAACACTCAACCAACAGCAAACTTAGTCGACTTTCCAGTTTGTTAAAATTAAACCTATCCACACTACATATATGCCTTATCAAGGACCTTTGGTGAGGGATCAGTTATTTTTTCATAGAAGAGCTTACAATTAAACATATTTTGGTCTTCTTTTCGGCGTGATAAACAACGTCGAAAGCAAAACATTGACAGAAAATCATCGATGACATCTTATTGGAGGGACCAACATCAATGTCAAAAATGGTGTATCCCTAACTTCAGTCCAGCCTAAGTGATGTGGTATCCAAGTGCATCTATTTGAGTCTTCTCATTACATCTTTCTCCCATCTATCTCATATTTCCCTTGTGAATACATCGCCCCACTGGATACATCTCTTTCCCGTCTCTGGAATATCTTTCTGTCTTAAACTGGTACGTCCCAAGAGCTCTCATCTCCCTTGTATGTCTCTTATGGATATCTCCATCATATCTCTCTGCGTAACACCCACCGCTCTCTCGTATGCCTATTGTGAATTCCACGTTCTATCTCCATCACAGCTCTTTCGAATACTGTATATCTCGTTCCTATAATGATGTTTGTGTTATGTGTGGATCTACGTATGTCAGTCAACTCGGTGCCTCTCAGACCGTCAAGATCAGACACCCAAGTTTGCTGCCATATTTTGTCATTTTAAAACATTCGGGGGGTGGGGGGGGGAGAAGAAAATAACATCCACACTTAAGTTGTTTATGCACCCAGCCAAAGGGATCTACGCAGCGTTTACACTTTCATCGTGTTATGCTGTTACACGCAGAGTATTAATTTAGAACGCAGTGAGAAGGGGGAGAAGAAAGCCCCCGTCTTTACATGGAAGTGCAGAGTAGCCATTCTGCGTCTTCACACCCGACTTTTAAATCCGCTGCCAACTGGAATCGTGAAAAACTAACAAAAATTGTAAAGAGATGATGATGATAATGATGATCATCATCATAATGAAGACCCAACATCGCCGAAGCCAAGCTGTGGGGATGGTGTTACAAGCCTGAATAGTGTTCGGGTGAGCCACCGACATGCACAAATACGCGTCGTGTGTCGTGCGTGTTCATGGAGGCGTCTGCATCGGTCTAAATTGCGGGGCAGTACAGCAACATCAATTGTGGTTGTTTTTCTCGTTGTTGTACCGAGTGGCACTGTGCCAAAAGTGGAGAAGTATGGCCAAATAACCTACCATGCGGTGGTGGGGAGAAGGCCCTCATCCAGCAGTGGATTGACACCACAATTGGGCGCTGCACGTGAATTACTCATTCATTGAGAAACTAGCAGCGAGTTGTATTTATGGCAATTTATCCAAACTCTAGTACTGTGTAGGATCAGTGTACTGCGACTACGTTGTCACAGGTCAATGTATTGCAATTACAAGTCCACTGCTACTGAAGATGTAAGTGCCGCAATTCCATCACTTCGAGATGAGAGGAAAAAATTGATAAAGGCCTCGGGTTAAATATGTCCAAAAAGAGAGGGGAGAAGGAGGAGGAAGAGGGGGTGAAGGAACAACATCCCATTCAAGACGACATTCACCTTCTTCTCGTTGATCTTCAAGAGGAGTCCGAAGACTTTTGTTGAACTCATTGTGCAGATTCATGGTGTCCAAACGCCAACGCTCCTACCTAGAAACACAACCAGCCCAGGTGGAGGGAAAATCTGCCCTTGAGTGAGTAATCGTTGCCACACACTTGCAATCGGGTAAATCGACGTGATGTAAAGATTGTGAGGTTAACAGCGGTAACAAATGACGACAGCGGGAAGAACGCAGCTTTTGCAAGGCAAGGTGGCACAGCTTGGCACACCGGGGCACGGTGCGTTGTGGGTTGAGTCAGCTGGTACGGGTGGCTCAACGCGTGTGTGAAAAGCACGTGTCTTTTAGTTTTTTTTTTCAATGAAATTTTTGTGGAGTCTATTTCAAGAACTTTATTACAAATTCTGCGTGAAAGGCTATTAATGCAATGTTTTTTTTTTACTTATTAAGGGAGGATTTAAAAAAAAGTTATTTAGTGTTGGTTGTATAATTGCTACCTGAAGGGGGAGACACGGTTAAAGCGTATTTATTGTGATGTAATGTGGGTGTGTAATTGCTATACTGTATTGAAATATTGCAATGAATAATACATAAAACATGACGTGCTTAAATGCTTATAGATACATTTAAATACTACTTTACTTGGAAAATAATATAATAGAATATTTAACATCATTGCATGTTAAGGGGTTGTTCCATTGTTATAAGTATTTGCAACAATGCAATACCAAAACATACATCTCTCTATGTTTCTTAGTTCACTTTTGGCTACTTTCACATGTTACCAATGTCCACGTTTTTGATCCGATCAATATGCCACCGCATACACAAGCTTAATGAGTTCTGCATTGGGGAATTCCATCAACTTTTGACAGCCAAAACAATAAAATAAGAGGGCAAAAAAATAGTAATTTAATTGGGAATTTTATTTTCTACATTAATAAAAATGTCCCATTCTAATACATCCCAGAAAGCGTTTCTACTACTGAGCCTATTATCTTTTTTTCCAGCTCCAACCTCAAATCAAGTGACAAATCTTATACTGTACTCTTACATTGTTTCTGGCTTTAATATAAAGTTTGTTTGAACCCCCATAGGAGCACAGTACCTCCCACTATTACACACGCTTATGCCTTAAAAGTAATACTGCACAAGAAAGAACAAATCCGATACATTAGTCAATAGCGTTGCCTTAAATGTGTAAATATTATGGGTTTTTAAACCTTAAGTGTGGGTCTCAAAGCCACATCAATCAGCTGACGTGAGGCCTCCTTGCGGGGGGGGGGCGGGGGGTGTTGTGATGGGGGGGTGACGTCACGGGAAAAAACGCCGAGCTCTCTAGATTCCCCAGCGTGGATAAGCGCACCGGGAACCCCCGCGCCCCCCCCGCCGCCCCTCCCATTGATGCCAATGAGCGAGAGCCCCTCCCCCAAACCCCCGAGGTAAGTTGACCAATCAACGCGCGCGATCGTTGAATTTGGACCAATGGGCGCGCGCTGAGGAGGGGAGGCGTCGCCCATCCTCGCTGGGAAATGTAAACGGACGCACGCGCTTGCACCCCTTCCCCGCAGCAGCCCCCCCCCCCCGCCCTAGGAGGCGAGACAAGATGGCGCCCACGTATGGACTCAAAGCGGTGGTCGGGGAAAGTAAGTGGCAGCTACGCGGCTCGCTCTCTCGCTCTCTCTCTCGTCACTTTGCTCGCCCTTGGCCGTTGCTTCTCTCGTCACAAGTTGTATTTGTTTTATTTTAAGAGCGGACTTTCAGAGGTGTCCGCTCACTGCACCGTCCTCGGCACTCCTCCGCGCCGATGTAATATTGCTGTGCGTAGGACACTAGGCCTCCGCGGAGCCTTCGGTGTTGCCTAGAAGCTCTACCGATGATGGGGGATCACACCCGGCGGGGGGGGGGGGGGACAAGGAGGTCCCGCGGCGTCCCTGTTCGGGGTCGCACTGTGTGACCAGGGATTTCGTGATCGTGGAGAGTGGAATTCCCCCCCCCTTCCCCACATGTTTTATACGTAATGTGTTGCTTATGTTGGCGCTGTTTTGTGGTGTCGTTTACTCTCGGCTGTTATGCTTGAGCGGTATTTTGACAGCAAATTAGCAACACATTCATTAGGGCGTGTAGTCTGATAATAGGGTAATGTCGTAGCGTGTGTTTAATCTTTGAGTTGGAGGACCTTCCAGCCCATAGTACTTTATTGAGGGCGACATTGTGACGTAAAATCAATATTAATTGATTGGGAATAATATTACTGTCTGAGTTGCCACAATGTGACTTCGGATCTATCATGGTAATGTGGAATTCCCACCCAGGGCTGTGAAAAGGGAGATGAGACTTTAATCAAAGTAGATGGAATATAGAGTCCCAATACACATGCCATTCATAGCTTTACACACACATTTACCTAAATGACTAACTTGAAGTTGTGCAAGGCAGCTTGCGACACAGCCAAGAAGCGTATGCTGTACAGGATATGAGCAGTTTGTTTTTTGGGTGGGCGTTTTTCATTGCGTTTATATATTTAAATCGTTGTAATCAATGTTTTAGTATCAGTACAGTATCTCTGTGTTTATAGCTAGTGGCGGAACGTCCACGTTTTTATGGCTGGGCTGAGTAACATTACAGATTAACCACTGTTGTGCTGTTGATTGACATTCCTTCACTTGAATGCACACATGCGTTCTAAACAGCACCGCAATTATATGTTTTACAAGCCTCTTGTCACGTTACATTTCATGCTCTAGGGAGTGCGGTGTTGTCGGCACATTCGTGAGTTGCCGTGTGTTCAACTCGTGACGCGCCCATATGGCATTGTTCTGGAGTTTACTTTAATTGGCTGGCTTCTACGTGTGTGTTGTCCCTTATTTAAAGAACATTTCCTCGCATGTTTTTCTGTTGTTATTCTTTTTGCTTAAGCTGCTGCCGCTTGTGTGAATTATCTGAGGTTGCGACAGTTTAATTTGCGAGACTGTACTTAATGTTGATACGTCAAATGTCAAAAGTGTCACGATTCTCACTTGAGTGCAGGGCGGTGTTCATTTCCGTTGGTTCAGAGTTCGTAATATAAATTCCACAATACGAAGGCGGGATCCGGTCTTTTAGTTAAACATAGCAACCACCACTGTTCACGTGGACTAAGTGCAATCTCACCACTTCACTGACCACGCAGGCATGTTGCTAAATTGGTATGCACACTTTTGTTGTTTATACATAATATAAATGTGGCTTTGTATAATATGTGCGTGCGTGTATATTAAAGCCAAACGTGAAATGACCAAACGCCACCAAATGATGTGAGTGTTGAAGACATGCTGATCAAAACATTGACTTTTCCTGGATTTATATTTGCTTTGCTCATCGGTGGAAACTTATAATATCGTGTCTTGTGTTTGTCACCAATATATAGCGTTGCCTGCATCGGGCCCGAAGTGGCTTGTGACATGACAACGTTTTATGGTACATGGCAATATGCACATTCCTAGCGTTCAATCGTGACGTGATTCAATGACCTATTCTTTAACAGAGATCATGAAAGAAGTTATCCAAAAGGTGAAAAAGAAGGGAGAATGGAAGGTGCGTTCAGTAAAGTAAAATCTAAATCATATCTACAGCCCCCACTCTTCACACTGCTTACCTGTTTTGTTTTGCATACATACGTATAAAGGCAATCTCCTTTGGAAGTAAATTTTACTGCTCTTCATTATCTTATAAAATCCTGTTGCAAGTCAGTGTTGTGGCTTAAGATTTTTCACGTAATTGTTGCATTTCTGCAGGTACTCGTGGTCGACCAGCTGAGTATGAGGATGCTCTCCTCCTGCTGCAAGATGACAGACATCATGACCGAGGGCATCACCAGTAAGTCCTGATCATGCACTCGGTGGGATGGTAAAGCATCAAGGTCATGGCACAGGGTGTGTCCCTGCTTAGCCTTGCTCAACCTTGAGAATACAGACCGCATTGCTCATGCTACACACTTTTGGCACAGATGTAATGCAAATTGTGAATTTGAACAAAGGCCATTCAATCTTGAAAATATGGTACCAAAATCGTATCCTTGTATACATGTGAAGCATCTAGTACTTATTTAATTGGAGCACGCAGAACGATGTTTGGAAACAAGCCCGTTGACTAACCTTAGTGGAATTGCATTCATCATGTGCAGAAGTGAGGAGTCCCATGGCAGTATTAAGATAATTTTCCATTATCTTTTTCATTACTGCTTAATGCATCTATCCCAGTTATACCATTTTAAGCCATGAATGCATTATTTATTTGTGACACTGTCTCCCAAAAGCAAGCCGTTTTGAGCTAATCTGCAGAATGTGTTGTTTAATTTATTTTCATGAGATAAATACATTTTAGATTTGTCCTTGATCAAAGGTTTACTTTAAATGATCTTTGGCCATGCTTGAAAAAGGACAATGTTTTAGATTTCAAAAAGTATTTTGGCACTTACACTTAACACTGTTATGGCTTTCTTTAATGAATAAGGCAAGATTGTACATGCAGAATTGCATATTTAGTCATTGTACACCTGCACATAAATAGTTTTAGTTCCTCTAATCTTTTCGTGATTGAAAATGTGGTAAATGTGTCATGTCCTGTGTGCTTTTTTCCTATTGTAGTGGTTTGGTTTATGTTGGCACTTTTCTCTCTCGTACAGTAAGTAGCCTTTGGGCTATGAGATTGCAATCAGATGGCAAATTGGTTGGTGTCCATGAGGCAGCATACACGAAAACCTGTATCATTTGTCATACGTGACCCGCAGACAGATTTAGACATAGGAGGACTGTGTGCTTGACTTAAGGGTGGATTGTTGATCCGCTTCGCAGTGGCGTGCCGTAGAAAATGACACAGGATGTCAACTGAACCTGCTTTGCACGCATGTCCTACAGTGTATCCTCAGTTTATCATGTGAACATGATGTGTTTAAAAAAAACACGTTTATGATGGGCAGACGAGAATTTGTTAAAACTACCTCTGCCGAGGCCTCTTATCTCTTTCTTCATGGTTATACAAGTTAAATTTATAGTAACCGTGGTTTTGTGGTGCAGCGCTCGCATGAATGTGCCTTTTTATATAAAGCAAGATGGATTTGTCAAGCACGTCAGCGGCGACTTTAATTGTATTCTTGCCAAAGCCTCCATCGCTTTCAGGGTTAGTGGTTGCATGGAGGCACAAATCATTATGTTTTTGCCACGATGAGCAGAATTTAATTAGAATACTCACGTTTAATTATTATTAGTGTCTCTTCAGAGAGGACTATCAGGGTTGCAGCAGTTTGAGCACTGTGCAATTAATCCAGCCATGTTGAGTTTGATTCCCAGCCAAGGCTAAGTTCAGTGGCAAGTGTGATACCTGATCCTGTACTGGACCCACCTCTTATCAAGTTGCACTGACATCAGATTTAAGTATGGTCAAATAAACCCCATGAAGAGCTCCGGATTATGCAGGTTTCCACAGAGCAGTGAATTGTCAATTGGCTGTAAATGCATATTTTATGTTTTTTTTTTTACAAATGTGGGCCACATTCTAATGGTCTTTAATCTATCACAGTGTTAATTGTAAAAAAAAATGTTTACACTCTTACGTAGCAAAAATGAGCTGTATTGGAGTTTGTAGAAAGTTCTTGTTGGGTTTGATACATGCATTTAGTGGGAATGATGCTTTCCCAAATATATCGCTCAACATATTAAGAATGCATTTTTGCCTCTGGCATGGAACCTTTTAAGTAGGTGAAATGTTGCTCCACATCCAACTTATTCAAATAACCCCTTAAGTTTTTTCTCAATTAGGGAAGGAAGTAAACATTCTAATGAACTGCAAACATCAGCAAACGTTGGCTATGTTATATTATGCACCGAATACTAATTTATGATACAGCACTTTGTAAGTACAGTACAGGACAATACAACTATTTGAGTTCTGTTTTTTGAAATCTTAATAAGAAATGTTTTGTAAAGTAATTGAAAACTTTAAGGGAGCTATGTTGAAAAGTTAACATAAATATGCACAACCCATTCACTGCTTATAACCCCTATGATTCCCATGCCATGTGGATCATAAGGGGTTATTTCACCGTACTTCAACACACTGGTCAGTAAGTGAATTGGGGAGCATATATATGGCAGCATGTAAGTACAACTATACAACAATGGATTTTGCTGGACGAGTCCTCTGCTGACCACAACAGCAGCCTATAACACGTGTTTTTCATAGTTCTCGCCCAACCAAGCACTATCCAAGTCCAACGCTGCTTAGGTTACAAGATCTGATGAGATTAGACATTCCAGTTGATATGGTCACAGGCATAGGACAGCTTGTGAAAAACATCTTCCAGTCACTTTTAAAATCCTACCACGTTTGTGTTCACCAGTGATCGTGCCACCAACGTGTGATAATTTGTTTGCGCCGTTGGGATTGCGGCTTCGGCATAGAGGCAACGTGGTCTGCTGTTGGGACCACACTTTGGGCGTACGTTCTGAGTCGGTCGCAACGCGTGTGCGTGGGGAGGCGCATAGCTGTGCAAGCAGTTTAGCCAACTATGAGTGTTGATTACCGTACTGTGTGTGTGTGTGCACGCACAGTCGTGGGGAGCGGTAGGGGAGTGGTTAGCGCTCTGCGCTACGAACCCGGCTACCCGAGTTTGATTCCCCGCTCACGGCCAACACCAGTGATATCAACTATCTGAACTGTTTATGGGCCTCCTCTAGGTTGACTCGGCCTCATATGAGTACCTGGTGCGGTGTGTTAAAGCATCGTCACCGGGGAGCCAAAGCGGTCGGGCGTGGTGCTGGCCACCCCACCCCCTCGTGTACCATGTCGGCCTTCATAGGTGCTCGCTTAACAGCACTTGCCCTGACAGTTTTAAGGCTATACGGGGGATCTTTGTCTTTGCACAGTCGTGGAGGACATTAACAAGCGGAGGGAGCCAATTCCTAGCCTCGAGGCCCTCTATCTCATCACCCCATCCGAGAAGGTAAGCTGATGACGCCGATGCTATTGTGTTGCGTGTAAATAATGGGCGAGGTGGGGAGCTAGCGGCGTAGCTTGGCAGCTGCCAGTCTCAGCGGTTGCAATTGAACGTGTTTATTTTTACACTCGCCGGTTGTGCACGTGACCATTGAATTCGGCTTCGTCATGGGTGTTTTGTTTCATGGAATTAAGCACTTATTTACATGGGAACGAAGTTATTCTGAAGGTACAACTTTTTTCTAATCAAGCTGCTGCTCCTTGCTGCCTTGTGATTTATTTTGCATATCCACATTTGTCAATAGATGCAAACACAATGACGAAATAACGCATTTCGTGTGGTTATAAGGAACCCGAGAAAAATATGAATAATGTCAGACAAAAATGTTAATTTGTGGTCAAAAAAAGCTTTCTACTTCATTATTTAATTAGAAGTTAATGGAAAACATGGCTTCGGTAAATCGTCAGCAATTAGTTTGGTTTCTCATCCAGCTTGAAAGTCATATCACTGTTGCTGCCTGTAACTGTTGGATAAAAATACTACCTATCCTCAAATTCACTCCAGGATTCATGATTTCCTGTGGCTTTAGCAGCTTTCCGTATGTGCCTGAATTATAAAATATTCACATTCCATTGTGTAACATTCGATTTATTATGTATGCAATGTTCATTCATTAGTTAAACTAAAATATTTTAATCATGTTTGTGTCCTGCGGTTTATCACCGAAGCTCTGCTGTAAAATGTTTCCTTATTGTGTCCTGAGTGCCTCATCTGCAGTGTGACTTGCATTTTAACAAGGAAATGTTGTTTTGCATTTCAGTCTGTGCGCGCACTGATTAATGATTTCAAAGATGCATCCATCTTCAAGTACAAAGGCGCACATGTGTTTTTCACTGATTGTAAGTATTGTGAAAGAAAAAGTAGTAGTTAAGAACACGATTGTTTTTTATCTATCTATTGAAATATAACCCCTATAGATTCTTCGCTTATAAATATGATTGTTTCTAATTACAATTATACAGTATTTCAATATAATTTCCTTCACGAAGTTTAAACTATAATTATAATTCTTAAGTGGTTTCTAAGCAAAACGTAGATTTTGATAATAACGTCTTACATATTAAAATTTTCTGAGATGATTTTAAAGGTGTCATGTTTTTTTGTATATGAACCTTATGGCGGGACCCGGGGTCCCGAATAAACGGAAGTCAAAATCGTAATTAATTTTTATTTTTGGCGACTCCATCCCACCGCGCACATAAACACCGCGACCCACCAGAAATCAATCCTCTCGTTCTTCACCAAGCACCCGTCGTTGACAAAATTGCCGTAGTCAGTCATAAACAAAACTTTGAAACTTTGATTAGCGCATCGTGTAGAGCTCGTCGAATAGACTACCGCATCGTTCGCCTTCAACAGACATAAAATTACGTTTCAACGCGGTGTATGCGAGAGCCGGGGTCTTATGGGACCCCGGGGTCCCGCCATAAGGTTCAAATGTAGTATCATTATTATGTGTATCGGACTTTTTTTAAGTCAGTGGCTTCACATCAATCATGCATCTTTGCAGTATATTCAGCAGAAGCAAACTTCGATTTAAAGCTTTCGTGACTGCAGGGATTCATATTCTTGGTTCTTTCGGTAAAGTCACGTAGAAGGGAAATAATAAAAATAAAATAAATCATCATCAGATGATTGCTTGTGTTGCAATCGAAACGTCGTGAGAATGTTATTGTTTTATATTTATTATTTGATTATTTCCCTTCTACATGACTTTACCAAAAGTAAACTTGTTGGACATTCTGTGAAGTCTCTAAGGTCAACTGCATAACAATTAACTTCCCACCAATCTATAGAAGTACACCTGCAAAGGCAGTTTTGTTTCTAGGTTTGCATGGCTGAGTTACACGTGACCCCTAGGGGATGAGGAATGTGAGTGGATGTGTTGAGAGCTGGAATCGCTTCGGCTTGCCTGCAGCTTGTCCGGAAGCACTGTTCAAAGAACTGGGCAAGTCCCGTGTTGCCAAAAACACCAAGGCCCTGCAGGAGATAAACATCGCCTTCCTGCCCTACGAATCGCAGGTACGTGGTTGGAATTTTATGGGTTTGTGGTGGAGAGAGGGATTTGTATGAGGTGAAGATATCGAATAATTGTTATCACGGTTTCAATCCAGGCTAAATGCCTTGCTCCTTTTTTATTATTATTATTAAACTGGGTTTTTATTGATGCTTCTATCAATTTTTCTTTATCTGAATTTACCCAGGCCATCATCGTGTTTTAACCTTTGTTTAATGAACAGTGGCTGAAGATAAACATTTTAATACCACCCCCACCAATGTGTTACTAAGATGCTCTGCTGTTAAATTGTATTGAAAGCTTTTTTTTATTGTATGATAAAGTATTACAATTATGTCATTAGCTGCCTTTAACACATGATTGTCGGTGCTGATTAGCAGCTTGTGATGCCTAATTTAAGCGCACGCACCGTCGTCCCTGGGCAGCGCTTGCAGTGGATGGTGGCGATGGGAGCACGAGGTTACACTGCACGTCTTGTGCTTTTAGGTGTTCTCTCTCGACGCTCCGGAAGCTTTCCAGAGCTTCTTCAGCCCGCAAAAGGCATCCGTGCGAAACCATATGATGGAGCGGCTCGCCGAGCAGATCGCCACACTGTGCGCCACGCTGCAAGAGTACCCTGCTGTTCGCTACCGCGGGTACAGCATGCACCATTAGCACCAGGCGCTTTATATATATATACGTTGTGTACAACATCAGCACCATCTGTTAAGCCCATTGCTGAACAGACCGTTACATGTCAGTTTGTATTTTTTTTAGAATTTATTCCCGATTGTGCTCAAGGTCATGCCATGAGATGAACAATCTATTCTGAACTCTGGCAGAGTAGTGCAACCCTTCATATAAGAGAGGGCATTACGTTCCCTACGACTGGGGCGCCACGGTGGCGAGATGTTAACAACCTCGCCTGGTATACAGGCGGTTGTGGGTTCAATCCCCAACCCTAGACGCTTGCTGTATATTTGGAGTTTGCTTATCTCCATCTCCCCCTATTCGCGTGGATTTTTTTTGGGTACTCCGGTTTTTCCCTCTGCATTTTAGGAACATGCTGATATACATTTGGCTGATATACATTCCCACATGATCAGCCACTTTATTGAGCTATTATATGTGGCCAGGTCGCTGCTGAAAAAGAGCTATATAGATCGGTGGGCCTTACCTGGTAAAATTTAATTAGTAAATATAATGTACTGTTCATCATGTGATATTAATACCAATATTTTTTATTCTCAGGGCTTGAATTTTGCCTAATTAGGTGTAGAACCAAATTGGGGACCGTGCTGTTTCCATCGGCTCTCTGTGCTCGTGAACAGTCTAATCACAGGCTGTTGCCTTCATTCGAACCCCCAGGATCTAAGCGGTGCCCGCTCAGTGCTCTGACCTCTGGGACACATGGCCACCTCATGCACTGCCTGTATTATTGTGCGGCAGAAATAACTACTAAGTTTCCGTGTCTCAGTTTTCAATATTCTTGTTGTAATTTCATGACCAACCTGGCATGCAGAGTCCATCAGCAGTGAATGGACAAAGGTTTGTAATATTCTTTTTTGTATTTTTTTTTTTACCAGAGATTATGCCAACAACACCTACCTTGCCCAGCTGGTTCAGGATAAATTGGATGCTTACAAGGCTGACAACCCGACCATGGGAGACGTGAGTGCATGCTTGTACTGAACAGAACATTTGGATACTTTAAATTAAATTGTGCCTGACTTGCACAATGTAAAATGTTTTTTCATTAGCGTCTTAATCATCAAATCATGTTCAACTGGACACAGGTGCCAGCATGAAATGCAATTCTTGGTAAGATTAAGTATTCAGGTATCATGCGTTCGGTCATAGAGACCAAAAACGTTTTTTTCACTTATTTGATCATATTTCACTACTCTCTTCAATTTTAATTTGTGAAGTCATAGAGCACAGATTTGGGAGCATAGAAGCACAGTACGGTAATGGGTTTTCCTGCACTGGCCCGTTGCTGCCCACCGCGTAGCCCCACAGCCACCTATGACAACTTGGCATGCACGGTGTTCACCCATCCAAATACTATCCAGGCTCAGCTCTGCTTAGCTGCCAAGTGCTGATGAGTTTTGGCGCATTCCAGGTGATTAAGACGTAAGCTCGGTGCTCGTGTCGCGAGGATGAGAATTGATTTGTACACAATGAACCAATCTATCATGGCATGCCTATTTGTTGTATGTATTTTAATTTTATTTTGTGCAATTGATTGGGCTCAGGGTCCCGACAAGGGTCGATCGCAGCTCCTGATCATCGACCGTGGATTTGACCCCACCTCACCCGTGCTGCATGAACTCACCTTCCAGGCCATGGCCTATGACCTCCTGCCCATCGAGAACGATGTCTACAAGTGAGCTGACTTTTCCTCTTTTGCACTCTCCCTGTAAATGCACGTGTACATACACAGTTGCTGCACTATTGTCAATCCCCTGCTGGATTATTTTATTAATGCATTGGCCACTGACGTACCATTTGTTCTGGCTTATGCAATGATCATAACATTAAAGTGATGTTTCGTCCAAACTTTTCAAAAATTTGTGTGTTTTGTTTTAACCATACTTTACTGTGCTGTTCAGTGTGGGTTGGTGAAGGTAGGGAGCATAGGTGTGGCAGCATAGTACACTACAGCAATGAATTTTGCTGCACTGATCTCTGCTGCCCACAGTTTAGCTTCCCAGAAACCGATAGCACCTCTTTTTATAAATGGTGGTCACCCATGGAAGCATTAAGCAGGCTCTGAACCCTGCTTAGCTTTCCAGATCAAACAAGATCTGGAATATCGTGGGTAATATACGTATTTTGAAATGTACTTCGCTTTTTTTCTCCAAAGGATATTCTTCTGCTGTTGGCATCATTTCATCGAAGACATTTAAATTCGGATCTCTTGCAGGTCCCTGCGAATGTTATATACCATGGAACAATTGCTGAAGTCGCTTATAAAAGCTGCTCTATTCACATTCTGGAGACACCTGCTCGTGCATTCAAGAGTTTTTCGTTGCACGTCACTGCATCGGAAATGTTTAATTCTCATAGCTAGAATAAAAAAAATTGAGCAGTCATTGACTGGGTTAAGGCCCCAATCACTTGACTACGCGTGAGAACCCAGTTTAATCATTGGGTTGGCGACCTGGATTCAAACACTGGGACTCGGGGTTAGCTCACTGTTCTGATATTCTGTTATCCTCATGAACCACCCTGTCCAATTCTACTCTGCCCTGTGCTGGATTTTTTGTCCTTAAATATATTTAAAGGTGTTCATGTTGATAAGAGTGGTACTACTTTTTTCAGCTGCCCTTTGCCGTTTTTATGTTAGCGCTGCACCTTAACCAGGTGTAATAATACCTCAACAGTGAAGGGGGTGTGTTTTGCCCTTCACGGTCTGTTAAACTTCTTGCGAGAGCTTACAGTGCTGTTTCAAATGTCAATAATCCACTTGGACACCAGCTTGCCGAGCAAGCTGTGAGCATGCAAAGGCAAGTGTCAGTCCTACCATTCGGACTTTTTTTGCACTGAAAACCTTGCGTAGTCTTACTTTAAAATGAAACTAGGGGCTATGCAATCACATTTCATGCATGTGGGGAGCGCTGACGATGCTATTTAGAATTTATATCGTGCCCTTTCCACTAGTCGCGAATATGACTTGTGCCAATTACCTTTTGGCTTGCAAGGAAGCAAGCTTGGGGGATATAGAGGTGTCAAGCCCCGGTGTGCTTTGAAGGTGGAGATCAGCTCGCTAAGTTTTGCTTAATGCATTCTTTTTTTGTATCGTACGTGATTGGCTTTCATGGGATTTTCCATGCTGGTCGCGAGCGAGTTAAAGCGGGTTTCGTTCAAAGCAGCGTGTCAAGGTTAATTGCTATAAATATATAGCCACCGAGCCTTTGTCCTATCGCAGATACGACACGAGTGGGATGGGTGAGAATCACATGAAGGAGGTTTTGTTGGATGAAGATGACGATCTCTGGATGCAGCTCCGCCACAAGCACATAGCCGACGTTTCGCAGTGAGTGAAATATAAATACAACTTTTAAAATGCACGTGGGTTGTGTTTGTCATCTTCCGCAATGCAGCTTAATGGGGTAACGGCTTATCGCCATAGCTGGCAGCTGCTTGGGTTTCCCCCTGGGAAGCAGGCTTTGGTTCCAGCGCATTGCCAGAGCGTGGCGGTGAGATGTGCATCATGCGAACGAGTGTCCCCCCACACAGGGACGTGACCAAGTCGCTGAAGGAATTCTCTTCGAGCAAGAGAATGGCCACAGGAGAAAAGGTGTGCATTGCTGACTGCCTATTCACACCTGCACACCACTGAGCTGAACTCGCAGGCAGACATACCTGCCTTTGTCGGTGCAATCACCTGTTTAAGTGTAAAGGCGCAGCTCTGCAATATCTTGCTTTTGCTGCTGCTAGTGGAAAGATCTTAACCAGAGGGTATTTTGGCGAGGTGGTAATACCCACACTTTACCTCGCCATAGCTGACCTGCCAGTAGATCTGTTAACTGGTGTGTATCCATTTATATTGGTCGTTGGACAGACTTTCCCATTGTTTCATCTGCTGTTCTTGTGGACAATGACACCACAGCAGCATCCCACCTGTTAAATGATAACGTGCATACAAACGTGTACAGGCTCTGCTGCTTAAGAAGATGTATTCTTAGTGTCTAGAATGAGTTGTGGATTTCTTTAAGATGGGCACTGTTGTTCACAAATACATCGTCGTATTTTTGTTTCACTCGTTCGTGAGTAGGTGTTTTATATACCATGGCTCGATGTTGTATGGGAAAGGGAAATTAAAAGCGAGTTCCTAAAATGGAAACTGATGTTTTGTTTCTGTTCCTCAATGTTATTTTATTCTTGGATAGTTTTTTTTATTGCGGTTTAAACTTTTTATGGCGGTTTTGTTTGCAGATGAACATGCGTGACGTGTCGCAGATGCTGAAGAAGATGCCTCAGTACCAGAAAGAGCTGAGCAAAGTACGTGTAATTGTTCAACCCACATGTATAGCACTAGAGATAATGATGTCCAAAGTGCTAAGTATTGTACTCATAACCCTGTGCAGTATGATCACTTGTCAGTGCCTCTTAATGTGGTTACCTGAGCTATGCGAGTGCAATGAAGTCTGTGCCTGGAAGCCCCACGCTGGCAGCACGTCGTTTGTGATACGCCCATTGTCATCGTTATTAACTTCTGCAAAGGGGGAGGGAACACGACGCATCAGGATTTGTTGTTTTTTTGTCGTTCCAGTATTCCACTCACCTGCATCTCGCCGAGGATTGCATGAAGCATTACCAGGGCACTGTAAACAAGCTGTGCCGTGTGGAGCAGGTGACGCAGTCTTAACTCGTGTCTTTTTTTTTTAAACCATCGGCTACATTTTCCGTCTTTCTCGATTGCTTCATCCATTGTGCATTCGCCGCTTAATGTTTGATCGCCGTGAAACCAATGGTGTCAATTAGGATCTGTCATCAAGTCTCGTTGAAGTCCTGAACATTGCCTAGTGTGTATTACATGAGCTTGTCAGGATATATTCACCTGTTCGAAAATACATTCATCAATTCACAGTGTTTAATCATATCCATGCTATATATGTACGAGGATTTTTATTGGTTTATTATTTTACAGGAATCCATTATGTTTGTAGACATTTGTAATTGAAGTTATGACATGTTGAAACGATAATACTCTGCAGTGTGTTATTTGCTATATCACTGTTTGTGTCTAACCCCCTTGGCTGCGTACAACAGGCCTTAATTAATCTTTATCCGACAGCAGTAGAATTCCGAAGGCAAAACCAATTTGGTTAGTACGCTTTCATATTTATGACATTACTTAGATATATATATTGTCATTGCCCTCAGTGTTATCTCGATTGTGCGGTAGGCTTTCACGTCACAAGACAATCTTTTCGGATGTCGTGCAGAGCAGTGCAACCCTTCCATGTTAGAGAACGGTTCAAGGAAGCCGATTTCAGAGCTACCTCTGAGATCCCTTCAACTGACCTCTGATCCACCTCTGGTCCACAGAGTACGGGGTGGCAGCACTTTGCCAACAACATTAATGTTCGTCACACGACAGACAAACTGTTATTTTTAATCGTCACAGCTGGATTTTAGCCAAATTAAATTTAACGTTTCGTGTTTTTTTTTACATTTGATGACAGGCTAAGGCCATCAACTTCCTGCAATTGAGCACCTGGCTTAGTCACAGGAAACAGTCTGGATTCGAACCCAGGATCTCAGCGTTGCTAACCCAGCTTTCTCACCTCTGAACCACTCCGCCACCTCTGCCATTACTTTTTTTTATTAAAGTTCACAAAACCTTCCACTTTTAATCATCATGGTTGACCGTTGCGCTCTGTGACAGCCTCCTGTGTTGCTTCCGCACTGAGTTTTGTGGATACCATGTGCAGGACCTGGCTAACGGCACGGATGCCGAGGGTGAGAAGATCAAGGATCCCATGAGGGCCATTGTGCCCATCCTGCTGGACACCACCGTCAGCACCTACGACAAGATCCGCATCATCCTACTCTACATCTTCCTCAAGAACGGTGATGTCCGCTGCTGATTTTTTTGCTGTTCCCACCAGCATAAAATGAACAAGGTGTCTGGAACCACGTGTAACACCTTAGTGTAAGTGTCTTGCCAACATTTTGAAAGTTCAATTTCCATGTTGATGGTTGATGCTTGCTGGCCGACCGCGCTGCAGGAATCACGGAGGAGAATCTCAACAAGCTGATCCAACACGCGCAGATTCCTCCCGAAGAGAGCGAGATAATCCACAACATGGCCCACCTGGGCGTGTCGATTGTCACAGACGTAAGTCGCATAACCGTGTTCAATAATACATCGGTTGTTTTGTGTACGTATGTTGAACTTCTTTCGCACCGTACGTAGCCAACCGTGCTCATAGGAGGTGCGGGGGAAGGACAACAAATTAACTTTGCTGGGGTGACCCTGTTAAAAGTAGGGGTGCATGGATTAATATTGATTCTGAAGCTATCCACACGTGTTACGAATCACATTTGTCAAAAGAGGCTTCGTCGGTTTATGCGGTAGACGCATTACAAAAAATGGTGCACAAAGCGAGACCGCACGAGACTGCTGCCTACCGAGTAGTGCACGCAGTACACACACAGTGGTGTCCCACGTTTGGCCGCATACAAGCAAAATGTGGGTAGAAAGAGGTTAGCCACATGCACGCAGAAACCAAACCCTTATAAAGCGAGGGAAAACCTGTATTGTAATTTACATTCGTGAGTTTCAAGTAGTTTTTTAACAAAATACTATTTTCTAAAATACATCGTGCCTTTTTGGTTGTTATTTTTCTATCCCGTGCTGCACAAGTTTGACAATTTACGTTTCTCGTGCCACATCCGCTTGGGTTGACAGACCACGCTGCGTCGCAAGAGCAGGCCGGACCGCAAGGAGCGCATAAATGAGCAGACCTATCAGATGTCGCGCTACACTCCCGTCGTCAAAGACATCATGGAGGTACGTACTGCACTGCAGTATTTGGAATTTTGTATAGGTGTGTAACGATGCATTAATTGATCAAAATCCATTATGCTCTTGCTACCTACATAGAATCGCGCGCGTGTGTGTGTGTGGCAATTATCTATATATGAAAAAGATATACTAAGGGGGGGGGATGAATCATGACACAAGTCTGGAAAAGTGAGGTAACAAAGAATTGGTTCTTGAATCAAATCATGCATCCGTAGCCTGATAGTTCGTCGTAATCATGGTATTATAGACAGTGCAGGAGAACACGGATATAGCAATGGGCTGGAAGTTGTCCATTTACTTCTGAAGAGTCGGAGACTGGTTACCCACTTGTTTATTCTTCAACCCACAGCCACACTCGTTCCGAAAACCAACCCCGAACACGCGTCTAGCAGCCCCTTTTAAACCCTCCATCTCTGCCCTCGTTCCCAATACACATCTCCGTCTCGCACGCCGGCTCCGTGTTACGGCAGTGCCCTTTAACCCTTGACCCTTGTCTAGTGTATTGCCGTGCGTGTGATTGGTGCGTGCGGTGCTGAGTGTGGAGATTTCATGTCTGCGTGGTGCGAGTGCGTGAGGATGGCTCGCAGATTCCTTACACTGCTATAATGAGCCAAGAATGTCTGTGTGTCCCGCGCGTGACGGTCACTCCACGTCGACCAGCCCCCCTCATTAATAATCATGAGCAGGTGACGTCACTCCACATCGAACAGCCCCCCACATTCATCATTATGAGTGGGTGACGTCACTCCACATGGGGGGGCGAGGCGCCTCCTCCCCCCTTCTCATTGTCAACTTACAACCCTCACTACAAAGGCAGAACCCTCACGTCACGCGATCTCCGTAACGCTATTGAGACACAAGTCAAAAGGACGTCATGATGAACAAGGGATTATAACCTTAAAATGAAATAGGTCTGTCACCGCGGCCTTACAAATTGCACACGAATGGATGCAATGCGTTTCGCTTGCAAGTTTCAGATTTACTGCAATACACCCATCCTTGGACGGGAAAAAGTTGTTTATAGTGTGGCAGGCAGTTGGCTGTCTGAAGGTTTTGAGGTGCGTACAATCAAGATACTATCCTCAACCTAAGAAATGCACCACCTTGATAATCTCTTGCACTGACTGAAGCCTCCGGTGGTAAGTGAAAAGTGTGGTCTGCACGTGGGTACGGTTATTAACAGTCACGACACGTGACAGGAGACATAAGGGTCGGTCAGATGATGAAGACTTATTATTGAAACCCTCTGCTGCTCATTTACAAAACCTGAAGCAGCCGGGTGATCATTAGCTCTCCGAATAGATTTTTTCGTGTTCAAAGGAAAGCATTCGTGCATACCTCATTTCTCCTTTCCTTTATCATCAGCCGCCCACATTTGACCTCTCCTAGCATTTTCGCTGGGTTTTTTTTTTACCCACATCTCCCACGGCCAATTTTAATTGTTTGCTTGTAACCCTCATAGCATGAGCTACTTTTTTTACTTGAATTTTTTTTTTGCTCATTGTATACAATTGTCATGCTTATTCTGACTTAATGGTGTATTTCCAAAGTTGAACCTATACCTACTATAATCACCCAGGAATGTCCTTAATGCCCGTGACGTCACTCCACATCAACGAGCCCCCTTAATTAATATTCATGATCAGGTGACGTCCTCCAAATGGACATCCCCCCCATTCCTAATAATTAGCTGGTGACGTCACTCCACATGGGGGCCGAGGCGCCGCCTCCCCCCTCCTCGGCGTCAACTTACAGCCTTCACTACAAAGGCAGAACCCTCACGTCACGCGATCTCCGTCACGCTGTTGAGACATCAAAGTAAAAAGGACGTCATGATGAACAAGGGATTATAACTTTTAAATGAAATCAGTCTGTGTCACCGCATCCTTACAAATTGCACGCTAATTGATGCAATGAATATCACATCGCGGTCTGCTTTTCACTTGCAAGTTTCAGATCTACTGCAATAAGCCCTTCCTTGGACGGGGAAAAAGGCTAGTTGGTTAATATTACGCTTGTTTTTATGCAAAAAAGTTTGTTTATGCAATTTCACTGTGACCATTGCCGTGCATTACCTAAGCCACCTGCACACCAGAAAAATGGATATCCAGTGCCATTTGACTCTTCGCCAGCCAAACATGAGCAATTTTTGTGCGGCGAGTTTTAACCCTTCCCCTTCGTGGTGTGTGTTTCGGGGCCAGGATGCTGTCGATGACAAACTGGATGCCAAGCATTGGCCGTACATCTCTGCCCGTTCATCGGCAACCTTTGGCACCACCGCCGTTAGGTGCGGTGCTTCGTCATCTAGCTGTCTTCCTGTTTCGCTCGAACCTTTGCACCCAGCCATTCAGTAACACAGAAAGTGGCCAGTGACATTGCATGTTGTATGTGGGTCATCTTGGATTTGATTGCTTTGATTTGGGTTTGCGGAGATCAAGAGGATATAGCCCTGCCATATAGAAAACATACACGGCAGAGAAAAAAAGGTCCTCATTCCGATGTCTGGTAAAAACATCACAAGGTCTCCGTTACCAATTTGAAAGATAAACACCAAAGTCGGTATATTTCAGCCACATTTAAAGCTGTAAACCTACGCCTTAGTTTAATGTGCATGATATATTATAGTAATGCTTAGGACTACAATTTTGCATTGAATAAGCACACAATGGAGGTGCCTCAGACCTATCCTATTACAGTGATACCTCGGTTCACGAACTTAATTCGTGAACTGACTCTGGTCGCGAACCGAATTGGTCGTGAACCGAGGCACATTTTCCCAGAGGGTTCAATGTAAATCCGGTTAATCCGTTCAGACATTTTTTTTTGGTTTTTGAAGCACAAAATATGAAACAAATTACAATACACATTAGTGTACTGTACAGTATAGTAATGTATAAAGAGAGAACACTAACCTTGCTTGAGATGACTTCAGTAAGCACTCAAACGGGTGAACTGTACAATACAGTAAGTACAGTATTGTACAGTACAGTAGTACAGTACAGTACTGTATGTGCTAAAAATCACACCAAAAAGCAAAAGTCACTGAAAGTGTCTTCACAGTACTCACAGTACTTCTTTCTGCGTCTCTTATTCTCTCCACGATCTTCCTACAGGAAGTCACGACCATGTGACAGCCTGGAAATAGCATTAAAATGGCCGCGGCTCCTGTTCGTGAACCGAAGCAGAGTTCGTGAACCGGAGCATCTTTTTATGAACTTTTCTGTTCGTGAACCGAGTTGTTCGTGAACAGAAGCGTTCGTGAACCGAGGTATCACTGTATTAGGTTTGTGTCTTATTCGTGAGAACCCCTAGTGATGTTCACCCATTGAGTTTTCTCTGAGGGTCCGGGTTGGCAAGAGTTTACGTCTTTCGCGTCGTTTTCTGACGTGCGCAATGCTCGTGCGCGCCCTCTTTTCAATCGAGCAGCGCCCGCTACGGCCACTGGCACAAGAACAAGAGTCCTGGCGAGTACCGAACTGGCCCTCGCCTCATCGTCTTCATCATCGGTGGCGTCTCCTTCTCCGAGATGCGATGTGCCTACGAGGTCACCCAAGCCAATGGCAAGTGGGAGGTGCTCATTGGTACGTTACGTATGCCCTCCCCCCACCCCCACCTCACTCATACATTCTTGCCCTATTTGCCTATGATTCTGTTATGTTTGTAAAGCTCCTCGGGCAAGGCTGGAGCCTCCCGTGGAGAATATAATTTCGAATATTCTGTCAATAAAAAGCACTTGTATGTAAGCCCTGTAGTGGGGCAACCGCTTTGGCCTTTAACTAATGATTGTTTTATTTTTGATATTTTAGGTGAAGCAAAATTAGTATTCACTGTTAGGTTAGTATGTGCTCGTGTGTTCTTGCGTTTGCAGGGTCCACGCACATCCTCACTCCGAAGAAGCTCCTCGATGACCTGAAGAAACTGAACAAACCGGACGAGGAAAACGGAAGCTAGGTTGGAAATTGAAAGTCTTACCTGGCGACGGGTAAAAAAACTAAAAGAAACAAGCAACTGCTACAAGACTGGAGTGCAGATAATTGGTATGAATGAAAGATAAGCATAAATAAATCGCTAACCACTTCAATGTGCGTAAATCTCCGTATCGTCAGGTGGCTGCGTTGCCAGTAAAGTATGAATGTTTGAGGCTTAAAACTGCAGTACAAGCCCAGTAACCGTGCCATCATCGTGCTTGGTGTACCCTACACACACACATATGCATTGACTGTTTATTCTTCTATACTGTTTATTGCCTTCTAGAACACATGTTGTGCACAGTGTGCTTGCTCGTGGTGTAAGTACAACCTGTTAGACCATGACAACGCAAGATGCCTCACTATTGTGTGTATTTGTAGACACGTGTGAGCCACGCAGTTATTTTTTCAAAAGTTAGTGCTGCTGACTAAGTGGCACATAGTTGCGAGATGAAGTACCGGCTATCCGGTGAGTAAACGAGAGTGTGTGTGTGTGTTAATGGGGCTTTCTTATTGCATGAACATGTCGCAAATGGCTTGGCCTTTCATTTTTACGTTCACAAGTGTCTCGCATTAATTGCATTTTGATTTGTATAAAAACGGCACAATTTTGCCTTCAGGAAACCGACGAAATAAACCTTAAGCTAGTATTATCGAGGTGCAAACAATGTATGCACAAAGAGCACAACAGTGCATTATTCACAGTGACGATTACAAGCAATCCTGAAAGCGGTGGTCAGATAATGAAAATTCGCGTGACAGCCTTGCGTGATGAAGGCCTCACTTTTAAAACTCCAGGCCTGTTTTTCCAGGCCCTTAAGCAGGACCACGAAGCTGCCATTGCAGTGTTTACTGAACGGAACAATTAGTCCCCTTTCAGCAGTTGTTGGCACAGCACAGCACGCAGTAACCGTGTTCAGCGTTGCTTTGTTAATGCGGCTTTCTTCCAGCAGTTGGGGGTTGACGCCATCTCACGAGTGGGAATATTTTGAGCGAGGGGCATCATGACGTGGGCTGGCACGGGCGATTGGATTCGCTGACCCGAGTATGGTCTACGGCTGTACAAAAGAGCTGCAGTCAAGTCCTTGACTCAAATAACAGGGAGACATTCAGACTGTTTGGACCAAAGGGAATTGCTTTTATGGGAAATCATAGGAAATTAGATTCCAACTTTGTGAGAATACTCCACCATTAATTGACATCAAATTCCAAGACTTAAAATGTCAAACTATTTAAATATTGTTATTACTGTATTGCTTTATCAAGTTAGATTTTATTTTACTTGCTACTTTATACCTTTTGCTGATCATAATTTATTTAGGTAAACATGGTTTCTTTGATTTTTGCATACAATATATATGGAGGCATAACTTACGACCTTTGCTATCCAGGTAGGCAGTATATACAAGCCAAAGGTTAAAGCACAAGAGGCCGTTATGCTTTGAAATACTATGCTTTTTTTCTCTCCACTCATGTACTATAGGTGAGCAGGCATAAATCCAGCTGCATTACTTGAAGAGTAAGTTTTCGCTGAACACCACACATGTGACTTAGTGTTGCCTTTTTGAAATCTTTACTTTTCATGTCTTTTGACAGGCATGCATTTGTGGCTTCAGATTTATTTTATATCTGTTTGCTTTGTGAATATATGTGCTTTGAAAGGAGCTACTTTGATGTTCATGTGGTGTACCATGGGCAGTCTGATCGGTGCGTGGTTTTTGGGTGTAATGTTTTTGTGCTTGTATATGGATGCGGTGTCGTCATGTATCGGCTTGATTTCTGTGCAATGGTGCAATAGATGTTTCTAAAGAAATTAAATACATATTCTGGCTTCACCACCACTTAAGTGTGAGCTGTTATTCTTTAACCTAATCATGCTTATGCCATGTCTTTCAAAGAGATTACGTCTGTGCCTGTGCTACCCTGGAATTTGACCATCGCATCTCAGCGGTTGAGCAGGGTTGGACCTGTCAGGCATAACACTCGTCAATCCCCCCCACCCCCCCTTATGATTTGATTCTGCTAATTTCTGGGCCGCCAATTTGGTTAACATTTGTACTGCACTTGTTTATACGATATGCTTTCTCCTTGTATCCATTGCGTATATAGTTTGTGTCATTTCTTTACTCATTCCTTCTGCCTATTAGGCTAAAGGAAACATTTATATACATTTAAATTGATTGTTCTTGATTTAAAGCTTTCGTGACTACAGGGATTAATATTCTTGGTTATTTCGGTAAAGTCACGTAGAAGGGAAAATAATAAAAATAAAACACAAGCAATCATCATCAGGTGGTTTTCACATCTGATGATGATTGCTTGTGTTGCAATCGAAACTTCATGAGAATTTTTATTTTAAAAAAAATTATTTTATTGCTTTCCCTTCTACGTGACTTTACCGAAAGAACCAAGAATATGATTGTTCTTTGTTAGGTGTATGAGTCCTAAGTGTAAGAAACTTAGATTGCCAAACATTCAGCCAAGTATCATTACCGCTCAACACTGGGGCTTTGTAATTGTCAGAAACGTACACAGGCACTGTGAAGAAGCTTAACTTAGAGTCGTGTTCTTTGGGTCTTTCGGTAAAGTGACTTTACCGAAAGACTCAGATTATGAATTCCTGCAATCACGAAAGCTTTAAGTCAAGACAGAGGCGTGGTTCCAACCGTTGTGGGCTCAGACCACTCATGAATCAGGATGGGCATGAGTTTAACACGTAGGCTTTCGCGACCAATGTTATTCATAATCAACGTTTTTGGGTTTAGATCGCGTTATTTATAAATGTGTCATAACCCTCCACCACCCGACACGGCCAATCAGTAAAAATGTGTCACGTTGACAAAGACAAATAGTTCACTGCTTTAGCCCACCGGTGTGTTATGAAGGATGGGCATGAGTTGGGAGGAATTGAGTTGTTCAGTGCTAATGACATGGAACGAACCTTGGATCATGCATTATTAACATACTATTACATAATGAAGACTATGCAAAGTGCTCCAAAATGTTAATTCAAAGCCGTGAAAAAACTTTATTTACATCTAAATATGTGCAATGGGCAATAAAATACGTGGTGTTATGTGAAGAAAATAATCGCAGTACCTGGAACAGCCCCACGTGCTCCCCCCCCAGAGCCTTGTGAACCACAGGTTGGGAACCACTTATAGGATTCAATTGATGTCTCTAGATACTGATCATCTTGGGACAGTATTTTACGTAACTAATTTCTGGCGTAAGACCCACATCTTTGTAAACGGACTTGACCCTAGCCAAATTACTTATTAAAAAAACTGAGTTGTCACATTTAGGGGCTTAACTAATAAGTTGTTTTTTTTTGGGTGGGGGGAATACTTTTAAAAAATGTACCACTCCAAACTGGAAATATCGTCAAGTTTATTACAATAAGTCAAAAAGTGTACATGTACATTTTTATCAAATTCAATAATTTAAAACATTTGGTAAATGCTGTTGAATCTCAAATAAAATGTAGAAGAAAACCCCTTAAAACACTTTTCATTACAAAAAACCTCAAGTGCAAAACTTTTGTCTTTGCAATCCCCGTATTTAAAATATCCGTAAATACAATTGTTACTGTAAAAATGTATTGGAACCGTTAAAGCAGCATTTGATTGTCTTAAGTGTTTGTCTTATTCAATGTATTACACAGGATAAGATGTGCTGAAGGCAACGTTGCAACTCCTGAACTGATGAAGGCACCGGATGCCATAATTTAATACTTAAATGGTGTTGTTGCGTGGCTCGTATGGCCATATGTTTCGAAGTTTAAATGACTAGTTCAGAGAGTTGATGGGTTTTAAAGAGCTATAAAATTGACAACCATTAAGAGCTCTAAAAGCTATGCAATAGTTTGCATTGCAGTACGACCTAACAATAAATACTCTTCTTGCAACTGGAAAAATGGGGAGTTGCATTTCATCATATTTCTGGCAAGGGTGTTGCACTTTTGAAATTTAACAGTATGGTAATACAAGCTGTGCACCTAATCGCCATAAAACACTTAACAATGCCGTTACAGACATGTCTCAATGGGCCTTGGTCCAACATGACTGTCTCAACAAGCATTACCAAATACTTTGGAATGTAAGTTGTAACAATGTAATTATCCAGGAAAGCCTCGCTAATTCTCAACTTTCATGAGATGTTTTCTCAATTTTCATCGAGTGCTTTGTGGGAGCGAAAAGGAATACCTGGCATACGAAGCAATAACACTAAGGTTCACACAGATGTTCTCATAAACCCCGCTTCCAGTACTGCCATCTCTTAAGCCACATCGCAGCTCTGCGGGTATGGTAATTCAACGAATATTCGTGCTCCACCACCAACCCTGACCTCCCAAAGTGCCTGATCGCGGGCGTGCACCACTACGCCTTGCCGTGATACTGTACCACAAAGAGTGTGAAGATGCCCACCGCGGCATCCAGCGTGAGTTCGCCAACAGTGGTTACGGAGCGCACGACGCCACGCGGTGTCAGCGGAAGAGGAACTGGTGTGTGGCGTGCACATGGGCGATATCCCTGGAGAGGAACTCCACCATCCTCTGGCTGGTGCGCCGCATCCCCTCGGCCGTCCTGATGGCGCAGTCCAGAGACTTGCATAGATCCCGCCCGGAGCCCTGCCAGGACTTGGGAACACAGCACCCCACGGTGTTACAAAAACACTCGACGATGCTCGCGTGGACATTTTACACGTAGGCTATGGCGTGGAGCAATTACAACAACACGAATAATTATTGTTTGCTTGGAATGTTGTCTCCCTTATTGTAGCCCGATTGTGCTGTAGGTGTTGCGCCACTAGACAGTAGCTTATCAAGATATTTTCCAGAGCAGCGAAATCCTGTGTAGATTACAGCACCTCTGAAATCCCTTCAAGTGACCTCCGTTCCAGACAGTAAAGTTGGGGGGAAACACTTTAACACCCTCCCTACTTGAAAACGTTCACCACAGTCGCTGCCATTTTAAATTCAGAGCTAGAATTTAGCGACAAAATACATAGCCAGATTTATTGCAATGTTTTTTTGTCGCGTGATGTTGACCGCAATGAAACCAATCGAGTAACTTGAGAATCCGGTTTAACAAGAGGCGGCTGAAACCTGAATTCATACCCAGGACATCAGCAGCGCTAAACTCCGCTCTCACCTGTGGGTCACACATCGTCCATAATTCTAACACTTGCGTGGAACTGCTAGGACAACACACGAACAATGCTCCTGCGGAAACTCACACAGAGGTGTGGAGCTGTTATGACACCAACAAAAACCCTCATTGCAACACCACACCAACAACTCATGCGGACAGTTGCGTGGCGTCGCGTCCTTACCACGCCGATGTCTTCGCTGCGTGCCCGGCCGTTGCTGACTCCGCGTGGGCGCACCTGGCTCCTGGGTGGTGGATCCGGCAGGTAGAAGCGGGAGTGATACGGCGACACGTACAGCGCTGAGGGCAGGCCGTATCTGCTGATGCATGTGGGGGCATGGTCAGTTTAGACGGCTCCGCATCCCCCCTCTCTGCCTAAAAACCAGCCATCTTTTCCCTTTGCATAGAAGCCACACACGCGGCTGTTGCGGAAGCCAATCGTGGACTGTACATTGCTGTCACATCACTTTGTCAAACCAATGCTGAATGAGGGCCTCCCCACACCGATCATGGGGGTCGTTTGATCATACTACAACGTGCTGGTCAGTGGAGGTTGGTGAAGGAGGGCTTAGGATCTAAGGGGCCATCCATAAATGACCTCACGCGATTTTGGCGTCACAAAAAGTCAGACCCCCCCCCCCCCCTCAAATATGACGTCACAAAGCTTTGCCGCCCCCCTTCCCCCCCAAAAAATTAAACATGCTTCAAATCACTTTAAGCTATTGTCATTGTAGTGCGTATTTAATGTGGCGCTGCACTCTGATGTTGTAGGAGAAAACATGTATCAAAAAGTATATTTAGTTAAGTAGAACGTGTTGTCTATATTTCTTAAAAGTTGCGCATTTTGATGTGACGTCACATTTCTCAAACCGCCCCCCCCCTCGTTACAAATGTCTGACACCCCAGGTGCGTGACGTCATTTATGGACGGCCCCTAAGCCAAATGGACATCTGTGAAAAAAGAGCTTTATAGCTCATCAGATTCCTCCAATATAAATATTCTGATAGGACCAGTCCAGATATCACTCACTACCGATATTATCCATGATCGCGAATCAAGTTTAGGTTGCTGGGTTCAGTGTAGTCTGCTCACCATTGCACCATCACTCCATCCCCCAATTAAGTGTAATACAATGTAATGTCCAACTCCCCGAGTTTATGATTGTTAACACAGGTTTTTGCAAGATATCAGGAATTTAATGTTGCATCCATTGGTTATCAATTCTTAAGCGCACAATGTACAGTATAGAATATTTTGTGGGAATATATTATTTCACATTTGTTCTAATTTGTTTATGGAACCCCTGCAGCAATTAGGGGTGGGACACTACACTCAAAAGTAAAAGAAAATTATTAAATCGTGACCCCCAATTCATGACGATTCATTGAATCACATGACAGGAGAATTGTTACATGCTTTGTTATATACCCAACGAGACTAGAACTTGTATTGAACAGCCACGAGACATACTTTCAAGTGAAATGATACCAAAAATTGCAAATGAGTTTCAATCTAGAAAGTCTTGCTTATTTTGCACCTGCTATACAAGCGCAGCAGCATTTATGATGAAACAAGGTCTTAAGTAAATAAATTAATGCCATGCAAGCGACAAAACACAATAGCTCGTCATTCTTCCAAACAAATTGCAAAGCAAAGATGATCCACTAAACACAAGGCTACAAGATGCTACGACTACATGATTCGTCTGCAGGCAGTGGTCATGGTACTGTAAACATCAGCACGGCTGAGATTGGAGGCAGGTGTGAATGTAACTCCGATAATGCGCGAGCATGCGATCCACGCGCCCCCAGCGTGTGTGCTCCGCGCCTCCGTTGTGCACCAGTGAGGCGGGAGTGCAGATTGGGCCGGCAGATTTACAGCCTACGTAATTTACTTTGGAAGTGACAATGAACACTGGACTTGATGAAAGCCATCCGCCTGTGAAATTAAACTCGATAGTGTTGCCAAAATGCTCTCAAATGGACTAATTAAGAGGACATGACACATGGCTGTACCGCCAAGGGGACGCCAAGTCCTACACAGGACCCCGTTTGCATTTAAACAGCGCGCTTGAGAACTTCCCAAAAACGACAATGCTCGCGAATTTGCCTAAGACGCCACGGGCTTTTCCGAGAGCTCTACTGAAGTGGAAATCCTTCTTGTTGGCGTTGTGGTGGCACTCACAATGCTGGGTAGACATAGGACCCCGAGTAGAGCCCTGGATAGACTTCGCTGTGCCGCTGCCTCCTCGATTGAGGCGAGTGCTCCGTCTCATCCCTCAGCTCTTCCAGCACTGCGAAAACAGATTGAGAAATGCCATTCGAATCCTCCCATTGTTGATTCTCATATTGCAAAAAAACGAAATAAATGAGCTTTTAAATTATAGGCTGTCGAAATACAGTACTTCACCAGACTGGTGAATGGAAATCATCCGCCTGTGAAATTAAACTCGATAGTGTCACCAAAATGTCCTCCAATGGACTCATGAAGGGGTCACGGCTGCACATGGCTGTCCTGCCAAGGGGATGGTGTTGGTGAAGTGCGAGTTGGTGAAGGAAGGCAGGTGAGCAAACATATTGGAGAACACCATTGGAACCTCCTTTGCCAGTAGCAAAATATGATAATTGGTTTTAGGTATTGTGGTCAATGCAAACATGACTCCTTGTAAAAAAAGGTGTCAGTTTTGTTGCCAGATAAAAGGGTAAAAAAAACAATGATCATATTTTGCTACTAGCAAAGGAGGTTCTAATGGTTGTAAATGCTTACCCCGAGCTCTCATAGTCTGATGGTGCATTGTCTTTGAGTTGTGCGCCTTTTGGCGTCATCTGGTCCAACACCATGTGAGACTAGGCTCTAAGAAAAGCTGTCTCGGGTATGGACCAATCAATTTCTAGGATAGTGCACATATTATCAGAGTTGTGTTTTTTTTTGCATTCCGACCGCAGGTATTGTGGTCAATGCAAACATGACTCCTTGTAAAAAAGGTGTCAGTTTTGTTGCCAGATAAAAGGGTTAAAAAACCAATTATCACATTGGAGAACATTAGAGTGATACAATATATGTTCTCCACTGCCCTCTGCTGACAATACAGCCCCACAGCAGACTACAATGCCTGTTTTATGCATGGTGGTCACCCATCCAAGCACTATCCAGGCTCAAACCTACTTAACTTCTGAGATCTTAAGAGACTAGCAAAATTCCAGGTGATTCGTCCATAGGCAAGAGTTTCCAGAATCATAATTTCACCTTCGTCTACGAGTATTTTGCACAAAGTGATGCGGAAGTACAGCAAGAGCCAAGCAAATAAATGCACTGCGCGTTAAACTTTCTCCACCGCCCCTACCCGGATCATCTTCATGGTGGCTACTCGACTCAATGCAGACCCCGGAACCATTGCAGACGGGACAAAGTAGCCTCTTTGTCCCGCTGTCCCAATGTCTCTCTGATGTCCTGGCTGAGCAGAGAGCATGGCAAATACAACATCCTCAGCAAGTTCACAGCAAGTGTCAGCAACGCTTATACTTCAAACTGATGATTTGCACACTGATAAGGCACTACATTAAAAAAAAATCCTGCAGTCTTGCATTTCAGGAATATCTGGCTTCAAATCAAAACAATACGCAAATTAACATTGACGGCACTAGTCTTTACTGTGTAATAAATAAATAAAATTCTGGGGGAAATTGCATGTTAAGGCATTTGAATGACAGGAAGGTTACAGTCTTCACTATTTCAAGGTCTTTTAAAACAAGAGCTATGAAAAACTACGATAATCGTTAGCCATGATCAAACCACTGCTGGATTAAGGCCTCCCCATGCTCTGCCCATCTCTCACGGTGCTGTGACCTAACAATCCACCTTGCACTGCCACACAAGATGATTCCATCACTTCACCTCGGTGGCTGATGTCATTAAGGCTACTTTACTCGGGCCTATACAATTACACTCCTAAACTGCTTCATAGGGGTGCTGCCGGGGCCAGTTACCAAGTGACAAAGCACATTAATGTAGATGAAATTAAATCATTCACCTTTTGAAGAACACCTCGGGCAGGGATGGTCACTCTCAAACAATTTTCCAGACGGTCTGCCTGGAGGGAAACTTTTGTAATCCACACCTAGGAAGAAAAAAACGCAAATTAGGCACCAGGCTTTGGGGCATAAGGGGGGGGGGGCAAGGCAAAGACCAAGCTGACCCAACCTTTCAATCGCTTACAGTGGAATGCCACAAACTGTCAGACATATAAATGGGCAGCTCGATTGTCAGAAGTCCAAGAAAAACGTCCACCGTTTGTTGACCTACTTGGTTCTTAAGGAGGTTGCCTTTCTTACCTGGCATCGATTAATTTGGCACATTCCAAAAAAACTACCTAATGTTGTTTGGCCTCCAGTGCTGCTGGTACCGCTGTAGGGTCCGGCGAGCAGGTGGTCGCGCGACTGATGCCCCCGCGTGGCTGCTCGGCGTGGGGGAGTGGCCCAAGGCGGCGAGGCTGTGGGGGTCACCGCCGCTTCCTCGTCGCCTTCGGGGGGGGGGGGGGCAAGGGATTGGAGGGGGCGTGAAACGTGCGGGATCAATCGTTCACTCTCGATGTCAGGAAGGCAATTTTATTTTTGCTTAGACACGTGTGTGGCGCCTCTCTGGCACAATTCTGCCACAATGAGAAAAATAAATATATACACTAACTGTTTAAGGAGCCACATTGTGGCTGTATTATTTTAAGTAACGTCTGTAGCATGTGATACGAGGATGAATAAGTGTTCAGTAAATAATGAAACACTGCACAAGCTTTGCAAACGCTGTTAATGACAGCGTGACAGACAAAGGAAGCATAGTGTACAACCATTGTCATTCTATATAAAGTCTTGGTTATAGAAAATGAACAAATCAGATTAAAACATTTCATTAATATGTTATATATGTATCTTCCCACCCACACATGCTGAAAGATGTAGCTGTTTTAATAAGATGCACATAACAATCGCTGCCATCGTGTGTTAGCGGACGGGCAGCTTCTGTAGCTGTTCGTCACCCATATGGTTATTCTTATCAATCCAAAAAACAGTGGGGGGGGAGGGTTTCTGCCACCACTTCCAATTGTGCCTCTCATATACTGTTGGGCTGAAGTGGATCTGTGCCACCGCACTCACGGTGCCGCAGGTCAGCCAGGGAGAGGGTGGCTCGAGAAGAGCGCAAGCGGGGAGTCCACGGTTCTGATCGCGGGATGCTTTTCACCTCTGGCCGTGCGGCAGTCTTACTTCTTCTCCTCCTGGAACGTCGGGAAAATCGATCACAAGCGCGCTTATATAAATTACCTTGCCTTTGTCTTAGAATCAAGCGTAAATAATTAACACGCAGTCGTGGTGCGCGTGGTGTACGAATTGTCGATCAAAACAGAGGCACATCAACAACGTGTGTCTGTGTTAAAAGGTACTACAGTATTGTGATATAGAACGTGATGACTTGGACGATGTCAAAAGTAGCGTCTCCGGCACAGCGGGAACATTGTATTGATCTGTGGTGCGTTAACAGCACTATAAATGAGACGATAATAGTCTTATAAATGAGGTCATATTGTTATTTATTTAAAACCTACTGCCCTTAAACTGTTATGTACATTGCGAGCAGTTAATGTTATGGTCTGGGTCTAAACAACATACCTTTATGATGTTATATAAACAAACGATGAGTGTTTATTAAACCAATATTGCTTTAAGTTCTAAATCAGCCATAATGTAAAAAGTGGGCACAGCGAGCTGTGAGTTTTTGAACTGGATGGACGAGTGGCTGCAAGCACCCTGTCATCACGCGATAGCCCGATGCCTCGGCCGTAGAGAAGAGATGGCTTACGGGCCTACGGAGAGGCGACTCAGGTCGGGGTAGGCCCCTTCAGACGGGGTTCGTTTCGCTCGGGGTGTGACGCCCGGCTCCCTTGCCTCCACCTCCTCGCTGGGACCCCGCAGCACCGATCCATCTGCTGCTGCCGCGAGGTCGTCGCTGTGGGGGCGTTCCCACGGCCGCGACGGTGGGTCGCCATCCTCGCTCTGCAGCCCGTTAGCCGCCCGGCTTCACACGCAGCAAGGAAAACGCACTGTGTCACAGAGGTCGCAAACGGGTTTTGATTCTCTACTCGTACCCGTACCCGGCCGCACCAGGGTCGCAAACGGGTACCCGTACCCTACCCGGCTGGGTACGGGTAGGGTACGGGTATCGGGTAGGGTACGGGTATCGGGTACCTGATTACGACCTCTGGGATGAAGCCATGTTGCAGACGCGGGTGGGTTGATTCTAGGAACTTGAATTGTGAGAAGAGACAAGACATTGGGAAATGAGTGGCAAACAGTTACTCACCAGTGACTCACGGTCTACCCGTACCCGTACCTGGCCGCACCAGGGTCGCAAACGGGTACCCGTACCGGGCCGGGTACGGGTAGCCGGCTACTGGCTCTGGCATCGACACTTATTATTACAGTTCCTGCTTGACGGTCTTGACTTGCTAATCCGCGAATTAGTTATTTTCTTTACAAGAAGTGAGGATTTGTTGTTGGAGTAAAATGCTTCTTATGTTTTCAGGAAAATAAAGTTATAGGAAAAATGTGACAATAGTAATTAAGGAATAAATCCGAGACCTCAAAATAAAACGAAACTATTTTCATTGGAGGTGCTTTAATTGTTTTCCTTTTCTGCAAAACAACACGGGTATTGAGTGCCTTCCCATAAAGGGTTTAACTGTGTTCTTCCCTTGATGTAATACATTTAATATTTCAGGTTTGCGAGCGTAGAATAATTATGCCGTATTTCGTTGCAGTTTGAGTTAATATCCAAATAACATGAAAAATAATCCACCACCCACAAAAAACATTCCATTCTCCTTAGAAATTATTTGCAAACACATGCATTTCATGTGGTGGGCTCAGCACAAAATTATAATTTTTATTCATGAATGCCCATTAGCTAACGGTGACTGAGAATAGTAAGAACTTTACTGAAGCAGTATCCTTTGTTAACTACACATACATTATAGAGGTTGATGGTTTTGTTTCCAAAAACTGATTAATGAATGATGGGCTGCCATTCTTGGTCACTGCAGCTCATTCCGAAACGAATCAACGTGCAGAATGCATTAGTGTCGGTTATCCAATTACCAGACTCGTTCAGCCACCCTTCTCATATGACCCATGAGGCTACCATGGAATGATAGCAAACAACGCAGCAGCTGATGCAAATGCACAACACAAATGGCTGCTGTGTTAAACTGTTGAATAACACAAAACATCTTACATATTATTAATATTGAGACACCAACATTACTGCCTAAAAATACGATTAAATCAATATTCAAAAAACATAGCCATGGTATTTTAAATCCACACCAAAATTAATGCAGCCCTTGTTCAGATATTTTTTTTCTAAAAAAAGGAGAAAAATTATCAGGCATGCTGCACTTATCACACATGTGGGCGTATACAGCACTTACTCTGTCACCATCATATGATCACTTAGAGCAGAGCAGGCCTTCAGACTCTCAAAATAGCGTGTGATAATTGGTGCCTGCTCCATTGATGCCATTCCATACACGGTGATATCAGCCTCGGCCGCGAGCTGCCTCGCTCTCAGCGTCGCTCCACGCACGCAACGCGCGGACAGGGCTACGTCTCTCGCCTCCGGACAAAAAGGGGTGACCTTCGACTGCAATCACATGACGGGGATGCCGGCCAGCCAAGCGAGCGAGCGTGTGTGTGTGCTACGGCGCGGCTGGGTTGAGTGCCCTACTGAGCATGTGCGAGGCTCCACAAAGGCAGAAGCCACTGGATCACTGGATAAAGCCCGCAGCCAATGAGCAGTGCCTTGGCTCGGGGCACAATTGGGTCCGGATTAAGGCCTGTCAGCCACGCCGTCAACTGCCGTGCGCTGGTGTCAGATTAACCCCTCCCATGTCTCCTCATGTCATTGTCCCAACATAATTTTAGCGTTCTAGATTTGAAGCTTTCGTGACTGCAAGGATTCATACTCTTAGGTTTTTTCGGTAAAGTCACGTAGGTAAAAAAAAAATGATAACAATAATTATTAATAAAAATCTTTATAATAATACAAATAAAATAATAAATCACGACGTTTCGGAGGCAACACAAGTCTCCATCATCAGGTGGGACCGTCACAGCTGAATTTACTGTACTAAGTGAGGGGAAAAAACCTAAGAGTATAATTTTAGCGACGCAACTACGGGTATTTTTAATTATTTGTGTCATAAGCAATCATTTAAAAGTAACACACATGCACTCAGAAACTTTTAATCAAGGACATGTAAATTATACCCAGACCAAAGTACTGTACATTACTTGTTTTTCAGACTCAACAGACAAATTATAAAGAGGTTTTAATGTTACTAATAAATGTACTCGTCATCAAATTGTACACGCGAATTAAAATAATCCTGATGAATAGGAACAAAGTGCTGACTGTAATAATCGTTTTCATGGGTCATCACACCTCATATACAATGCCCATGAGCTGAATAAATCAAATAACACAGTCCTCTCAACAGAACTGACAAAGAGACACATTTATATCTTACATATTTTTTTAAATATCTGCTCCATAAATATTCATACGAGGCAGAAAGCCCAAGAAATTGTTTAATCAACACTATTTACTCAGTTCCCTGAAAGAATCTTGAATTTCGATTTGAAGCTTTCGTGACTGCAGGGATTCATCTTCTTGGTTCTTTCGGTAAAGTCACGTAGAAGGGAAGTAATACAATAATAAAAATAAAACATAATAAAATAATTCTCACGATGTTTCGGCCACAACGCCGAAACGTCGTGAGAATGATTTTATTAAGAATCTTGAATGCTGAATGATTTAGCATTTCAGGGGTGTATTATATCCCAGATTGAAAATAAAAGAAATACTCTTGTGATCATGGAATCGCACATTACTCGACAGTGCTAACAATAACCACACTGCAAACAGAAGTTGGGTATTGATCAGACTGTCAATATATTTCAACAGACAGATGGACGCGTAGCTACAGTGTAGAAGTGATGTGGTGACACGCTTCATTGGCAGCAGTGCACAAGCACACGAAACAAAAACACGAATTCGACAATAAAACCGGCTTAAAATATGTGCATATATAATATCTGCGACGTTGTAGGCAATGATCCTTCTCCAGGAAATGGCCCTGCTGTGAAGAAGGGCTATCACCCGAAATGTGACCAAATATTTCTACTTTGTTCTTTGAAGGCAGTGTTATTGAGTTTTTTTCAATTCACAAATAAGTCAGGCGTGACAAGTGTGTTTGGCCTACTCACCTCCACGCCGCGTTCCCCCTGGGATGTTCTCCGTCAAGGTCGCCCAATTCTGCTCTCTTCAGTGGACGACAGGGAAATCCATCCAGACTGCAGACGTCTTCACGCTCCAAATCGTCCAATCTATCTCGACCTAAAGAATCAGTCAAGCGAGGCGTTATTTTAGAAACGTCCCTCCGCGACAAACGCTGCAATATTAAAGTGCATTACAGATTGATTTTTTTTTTTATCAGTCAAATGCTGGATCGGGATCTCCCCACGCCCGTGTGGGTAGTGAGGGTTATTTGACCACATTTCACCATGGTGGTCAGTGCGGGTTGGCTAAGGCACTACGCATAGTCGTGGAAGCATCGAAGCAATATACAACAGATTTTGCTGTACTGCCCTCTACTGCTCACCACATAGTGCCCAAAGCTGTTTGTGCATGGTGCTGTTACCCATCCAAATCCTATTCAGACTCAGCACTGTTTAACTTCAAGATTATAAGCATGAGTGTTCACGTCTGGCATGTGCATTACGAAAAGTAGTGAGCACAGACATGTGTTTGTGGCAGTGTGCTATGAACCTGGCAACCTGAGTTAGATTATCGGCCACAACTAACATCAGTGGCAATTATCTGTATCAGTCCTGGGCTTGATCGACTCAGCCTGAAATGAGTACCCGGAACGTTATCTCAAATATCAGCACTGGGGAGACAAAGCTTGCCAGGCACGGTACTGGCCACTCCATCTCCTTATGTGCCTTGCCAACAATAATAGGTGCTCGCTCACAGGACGCGCTCCAATATTCTGTGATCGTTTTCTTTGCGGGTGTATGTACCCTGCGGGTCCTCACCCTGGCGGCCTCGCGAGTCCCAGTCGCTCGCCGCGCTCGCATTCCACCGGCTTGAGGACGCACCGGGTCTGCGTGCCACGCGCGGTCCGTGCGCTCCCACCGCCTCGCTGGCCTCTGCGTCGGGCCAGACCCCGCGTTGCCGCGCAGGCTCCGCCAACACCGGTGCAACAGCTGGGGCGTCGCTCTCGCACTCCTCCTCGGGCAGAGACGGGTGGGAGCTGCTGCTCCTGAGGGGAATTAACAAAGCGGATGCTCATGTTATGGTTCTTTCGGTAAAGTCACGTAGAATGGAAATAATAAAGTAATAAAAATAAAACATAATAAAATAATTATTTGTCTTATTTTATTATTTCCATTCTATGTGACTTTACCAAAAGAACCAAGAAGATGCATCCCTGCAGTCACGAAAGCTTTAAATCGGATGCTCGTGCTGTTACCCAAGGCGCAGGACTCTCTGCAGCAGTGACGAGGGCATGTGACAATTCGTCCCCCATTGCAGTGCGATCGTCACGGCTCAAGTCACGATTCACGTCGACTTTAAATAATCTTAGGACAACAAATTAAAATTATCATTGGCATTGTGCTATCTTACAGCACGAGGCTATCAATAAGGCACTATATTTCACACACGGTTATAGTATTTAGTAGTTTTATAGGACGATGTTGCTTTGTGGCTTTACCTAATTCATTTGTGATTACTATTCTAATTTGTCAAATTCGGAATATGTCACAGGATTTTTAAAGCGTATTGTGAAGCAAATGGTACACATTTTGGGTTAATATGCCTGCACGATTAAGTAGGGTGGATGCTACAAGCAGTTCATACCAAACCTTTGCAATAAGCAAACACACAACTGCTCGGCTTGTTTCACCGACCATCCAGTGAGCAGGAAGCTCCTGCCCACTGGTGGCAGAAACTGAGATAGCAGCTCTGTTACCTTGCAGTGAGACGCAGACTCTCAGCCAGACTCGAGGCCCTGCCAGTTATCCTCCCGTTCTCCGAGCCAACGAAACCACTGTCTGTCTCGGGAGAAATCACGCGCTCCTGCAAAAGTGTTGAGCAAACAGGCTCAAACCACAGCTGCACATACAACACAGTGCACATTTATACACGGTACAATTTAAATTTATATAGCATCTAAATGTGAGCGAAACTCTATTCAGAAAGTAAGCGTATATATTTCGGAGAGAAACATTTATAGGCCATTGAAAAGGTCTTTATCCTGGACTTGAACAGGAGCAGGCAGTCAAAAACATGGATTGCATAGTGGAAGGGATTTCCTGCCTCCATAATTTCAGACTTTGGGAGCAGCAGAGGAGAACAGCTGTCACATGGCTATCACGCGTAGGTGCAGGGTTAGCATTCACTGCACACATACAGCACTGTGACCTCAGGGATTCAATCTCAAAGGCAAGCCTCGACTCGCCAAGAGAAGTAATGCTTGTGTGTGCACATCTAAACTAGTCTCATGCAGAGGTGACATTCAATTATGAAGGTGATGTTGGCACATTAGTTTCTTGTACATTTTACAGAGCACTAATTGTTCAATAATGATGTCTCTGAGGGTTTCTTCATCTGGCACAATTTGATGATGCAATTATATATTTTTTAAACTACTGGGGAAACAGATTTCAGAGATGACTTAAGTAAAAAAAAAAAAATGCACCTCTTTGATGGAATGTCTGTGTCGCTGGAAATTATCGAAGCTCCCTTGCAAAGAGATTCCACTGCTGGCAAGACTGATATGGCTTACGTGCCGAGATATTTCTCCAGCTTCTGTAGTCTTTTGATTCTGAGAACAATCACACACACTCGGTCAGTGGAAATAGTGGAGTAAGCCATCCAATGACATCAAGACAATCTCTCCAGGAAAACATCAAACAGTAAGGTGGAAAAATTCTCACCGGATGCTCTTTAGACTGCATGTCTCTTTGGTGTCTGTGCTCGGCAAACAGAGAAGGTGGCTCCACAGAATTAAACATCACGTTGAGAGGAAGAGGAGGCTGCTGACTTGGCTGGAGAGGCGAGTGCCTTTTCAGACGCAAAACAAATAAGCAAAGTTACATTACATCTCAGAGTAGAGTCACATCCTACATCACCAACTTAAAACACACAAATAACGCGACCTTGACAAGACGTAACGTACGGTTGAGGTGTCGGCGCCCTCCTTCCCGAGCCTCCAAACAACTCATCCTCCTCCCGTCCATCCATGTCTCGACTCCGACACGTATTGCTTTTGGAATCTTCCTTCGCATTGGCCGTGGACCTCTGCGATCGGTCGTCCGTTTTGCTTTGAGCCCAGACGTCGGGGAGCTGCGCCCGATCACGGCGCTGCCTTCCCGCTGGTGCTGCAACGCTGCGATGTTGGCGCGGCCCTGCCCTGCCCGTTGCTTGGGAGCCGCGATGGTAACTGCCCACCGCGGGAGACATCATCGCGCACATGCACAACAAACAGCCCTTGCTTACCATGCGCCGTAAACCCTGTATAAATCTCACAGAGCGTGGAGGTTAATGATAAGCGTTTGTTTGCACGTTGCTAGGTTGGCCTTGTAACCACATTCTATATACAGAGCACTCAATCTTTCACAGGTACAAAGAAATGCTAAGCAAATCTTTACATCCTATACTGCTTGTTTACTTTTGACTAAAATTAAGAGCATACTCTACCTTTGCATACATTTCCTCAACAATTGCAGTTTCAAACATTTAATCAAGAAATCATTCATTACACGTCTACTGCAAAGTAGTCAACGCAGCGGCTTTGGTGTAATCAAATGGCGAGGTGAGAAAAGAGTCAAGGTCTGCTAACCTCTGTGAGCTCAGCCCTGACGAGTCTCCACCATGGGCCGATCCCCGATCCTCCTCCACCGTATCTCCTCCTTCTTTATCACTCTCCCCGGGCTCCGTGTGGGTCTCACTTCTGCTGCTCTCTTGATCTCCCATTCTCTCCTCCATGCTCTCGCTCCCCACCTCATCGTCGGTCTCGCTCCCTTCCACAAGGTCCAAGGTGATGTGTTGGTGGATAACCACGGACAATGGACTCTGTAATGGTCACAGTGCCGGTGGCAACTCAACGGGTAAAATAAACACGATTTCTCACACAGCTATGCAGTACAGCAAAAGGCATTGTTGTTTTGTACTTATATGTGCCCATGTCTGTACTGTCTGCTTTCAAAAGGCCACACTAACCAGCGTGCTGAAGTATGGTAAAACAAACACTATGACCCACATAGCATGGAAAGGTCCTCCATCCAGCAAATAATTGACAAATAATTGGAGGCTCACATCTGCAACATTCATCTCAAAAACATTGCTTAAGTTTTAAAAATCATCAACAATTTTTTTTACGTCAGTAAACATTGCATTCACATCAACCCGCATGAACACGTCTCAAATGCAACCCATACTGTTTTAAATGACATCACGCAGAATTACACTTCAATCAAGCAGATTATTTAGCAGCAAATCCACGACACAGTCAAATCAGTTGGATAAAATAAGAGTTGGAGTGAAGTGTCACGCGATCATCTCACGGTATCATTCCGCCATGAGGCGCAGCGCTACCTCAGAGTGGCTGCTGGGGACTCGCTGTGTCTTTACAGCGGTGGCCGACAGTGACGTGGAGGCCGCCGCTGTGTCTGGAGACGCCGGTCTGCATTGACTCGCGTCCATCTGCTCCTTCATCTCCTCCAGGCTCATCCCCAGCTGAAAAATCGCACCTTCCACCTCGCTGCCGGATAAGAAAGCGACGCGTTACACGCCAGCACGCGTAACCTCAGAGTGAACCTTCAACAGCAGGTGTTCATTGACCTCTACGTGATCAGCATTCTTGATAACAAGTACACACAGTGGGCATTCTTCAACAATACATTTGCAATAAACGCAAGTATCCAATGAAAGATGGGACTATCACGGGGAGAGTGTAAAGACTGGCATTGCAGAACTCTTGCTGAGTTTATGTGCATACCGCTTGGGTTTAGGGTGAGCTACAATGTAACTCAATCTGCAATGTTGCAGTTGTTTCTCCCACCCCCCTTCCCAAACTAATTCCTGGGCCCACTAAACAGTAACACAACAACATCTCGCCACGGTGGCACTGATGTTAACTACATCGCCTGATATACGGGAGGTTACGGGTTTGATCCCGACCCTGACACCCGTATATTTAGAGTTTGCCTGTTCCCTCTGTGGTCGCGTGGATTTTTCTCTGGGTCCTCCGGCTTTTCCCACCACATTTAGAGTCAGCATGCGTTTAGAGTATTTGGCTGCTATACATTTACACGTGATAAGCCACTTGATTGGACTACCATTTGTGGTCAGGTCGCTTCTGGAAAAGAGCTATATAGCTCAGTGGGCCTTACTTGGTAAATTAAAAAAGTTTCCTAATTGTGTACTGCAATGCCTTGCTTGGTGAAAGAGCTTCCCCTGCCTCCCATTCCAACCAAACGGCATGTACACACTTCCACACATGAGAGACCACTCTCACAGGGTTACACTGACTTGGGCAATTATGGGTAATGCTCCGACATTAAATTATACAGCAGTGTCATATTACCATTTTAAAACACTCATAATCGATGCAAGTAAACCTTGCATAGCAAAGGCACTTACTTCAACTGTTCTCAAATAATTGTCATCTCTTTCTTTTATTTGACAGAGCAACCTGTCACGAGTGATTTTGCATAATTTCTTTGTTCGATAGCCTTCCGTACAGCGACTGAAATGACCAATTAAAGAACATCTATCAAACAACGAGCGCACACATGCACGAATTTCAAACCAATCACACGGTCCTTACCGGTGTGGATCAAAGTGTCCGGCCATTCCACAGCGATTAGTCTGTAATTGCAGGGCTCGGTGCTCCTCGTTCCGAGCCATGTACTGCCGCTCTAGGACATCCTGGTCCCTCCTCAGCTGTTCAAAGGCCTGGTGAATGAACCCAGAGGACTTATGTGTGTATGTATGCATGCTGGACTTCTTTCGCACCGTACGCAGCCAACCGTGCTAGTCGAGGGTGTGGGGAAAGGACAACCATAATCAACGTTTTTGGGTTTAGATCGCGTTATTTCTAAATGTGTCGTAACCCTCCACCACCCGACACGGCCAATCAGTAAAAAAGTGTCACGTTGACAAAAGACAAATAGTTCACTGCTTTAGCCCACCGGTGTGTTGAAGCGTGAAACCACAACATTTACAATTTTTGTGGTTTCACGCTTCAACACACCGGTGGGCTATAGCAGTGAACTATGTCTTTTGTCAACATGACACTTTTTTACTGATTGGCCGTGTCGGGTTGTGGAGGGTTACGACACATTTATAAATAACGCGATCTAAACCCAAAAACGTTGATTATGAATAATATTGGTCGCGAAAGCCTACGTGTTAAAAGGACAACCAACTAAACACAAAAATCAGTTCTAAAGAAATTCGTTTTTAATCACCGGGATGCCATCATATTCATTTGTACATTTGTTCGTAAACACACACGCTGCAGCGCACTCATGTGCTTGTATGCACGAGAGCTGGTGCTCTATGAAGGTTGAGAGATGCCTCTTTTGGTGCTTACCTCCTGCTGATTTTCCAACGACAGTTTTCCCAAGTTTAAAAGTTCCCGAAATTCATTGACCTACAAAAGTGCACAACAACAATGCCTGAACAATTAATAAAAAAAAAAAAATATATATAATTATACGTAAAATGGAAACACACTAAAATAGCTGTAATATTCGAGCAGGATATATAACAACGATTAATATTTCGATTTAAAGCTTTCGTGACTGCAGGGATCCATCTTCTTGGTTCTTTCGGTAAAGTCACGTAGAAGGGAAGTAATAAAATAATAAAAATAAAACATAATAAAATAAAATAATTCTCACGACGTTTCGGCTACAACGCAAGCAGCCGTCTTCAGGTGAAGAAGAGAATTATTTTATTTTATTATGTTTTATTTTTATTATTTTATTACTTCCCTTCTACATGACTTTACCGAAAGAACCAAGAAGAACGATTAATATTTTAATTTCATAGTCAATTCATCAGAATCATGTATTTGTACTTTACCCTCACCATCTACCATCTGCAATTTAAATGCCTGCAGAGCACATCCCTGCAGCGGAATGGTCCTCATCCAATTTGGACTTGCTCTGTACAAATCAATACTCTTTCCCTGGAGTGAAGACCCTTGCCATTAGCTTATCTTATCCGATGACAAGCCTTCACATTCCTAACCATTGGTTTCCCTTGTACACAGTGCAGGCCCATCCTAAGTTGTGAGCTAACAAAGCCTTCATATATGTGTAACACGCTTCCCTGATGATGATACGGCTAAGTTACAAAGGTGTATCAGTTTAAAGCTTTCGTGACTGCAGGGATTCATATTCTTGGTTCGTTCGGTAAAGTCACGTAGAAGGGAAATAATAAAAATAAAACATAATAAAATAAAATTATCACGACGTTTCGACCACAACGCAAGCAGACGGCTGTTTGCGTTGTGGCCGAAACGTCATGAGAATTTTATTTAATGTTTTATGTTTATTATTTTATTATTTCCCTTCTACATGACTTTACCGAAAGAACCAAGAATAAGGGTATATCCCTTTAAAACCAGTGCCGTGTTCACCCGGGATTAAATGAGAGGTTTAGGTGGACTGAGATGATGGGCTCAGGTTGGTAACCGATGACTGCACGAACACACCTTTTTAATGAAATCTGGGTATTCACTTAATTAGAAAAGTTCCACCTCTGAGAAGTAACAATTGTAGTTTAACATTCAATGACCCCACTCTTTGCAGGTCATATAAAACTTGAGGCCCAAATGTGAATAACAGAGCCTATTTAAGTGACTTCAGAAGCATTTTGGTGATGCCAACTTCCAAGACCATTACTGAAGCATCATTGTGCGGATATGAATTCAAGATGGCAAAATGGAAAGTTCTACATCTCACAAGACAGAAAAGGTACAAGTAGAATACAACTGAATAAAACAAAATAATTTGGTGTTGGCAAGAGAAGTACAACATATGAGTTGTACAAAATTCACCACTGGGACTAGACACTGTTGACATGCAGATAAATGCAATTTCAATTCTAAGCAAGACCACTTTGTCTCAACAGCAGCCATTGCCGGAAGGTGTCAAAAACCAGCTCTGCTGAACTATGAGCGGCATTATAAATGGATGCTAACAAGCATGCACATATCAGAGGTCGCAACCGGGTACCCGATACCCGGCTACCCGGCCGGGTACGGGTACCCGTTTGTGACCCTGGTGCGGCTGGTTACGGGTACGGGTAAGGAAACAAAACCCGTTTGCGACCTCTGGCACATATCTACCGACTGTGGAAGCCGTCAAGTTAAACCCACCTTGTCCCTGAAACATAATGCTTGGCTGGCCAGCTCCCGTGTCAGGCACATCCCTGGGGTTGCCTCCTCTTCATGCATGGAACACCTTGCGCCACCTGAGTCACCATCTGAAATTCAATCATTCTTCATTAATGGCACTGCGATTTCCTTGATTGTGTGTTTTCATTACACTTAAGAGCTAGGACCGATTTTTTTTATAGATTTCGAAACACATTAGCTTCCTCTAGTCAAAATTAGCGTTCAATTAAAGAAAAGCAATAACAGCTGCTTAACCCAATATTCCCCCAAGGCCATTGTCAGGTGATCAAAAATACCCACGATTGGTGAACTGTGAATCTTGAAAAATGTAATCCATCAAAGTGGCCTGGTGGGTTACCATCTCAAGCAGATTTTACAAAGCATCACTTTAGTTATAAACATTTTGTTGGCATCAGTGTCCTGACAGCACTGCAGTTCATAATGGCTGCTATGTTACCTACGCTTTCTGCAGACTGCCGTGAACATGGACGAATGGCTGAAATGTCCTTTTACATTTTATTCAAGTGTGATACAGCCTGTGTTTGCGCCATACACTGTACCTGGATGCTCTTGACTTCCTGCCCCTGGCTGAATGAGCCACGCCTGTTGTGGTTTTGGGATGGTGAGGGTTACAGGCCGGCTTGGGGTGTTCAAGGTTCCCACATGAATGGCACTGCTGGCAGGTTTTGGTGCATCGACAAACAGTGACACCTACACACATGCCACGGACATGATACGCTTCAAACGAGCTGGCCGACCAAAGCATCAATCGACGAAAAACACCAAATGTCACAGACAGGTAACACACATCCAATGCACTAAACCTTTGGCTCCCGAGCCGCATGCGGCTCAAGGAGCGCTTCGTAACATTATTTATTAAGGACAACCACCGTCTCGAATTCACACGCACTGCGGCTCTGAAACTATTTAGTTTTTTACCGAATTCGAAAAAAAGTCTCGTCTTGTCATTTTGGTTGCCGACCCCTGCACGAGTATAAGACACCGATCACTACACCGAGCTACATTTGCAGTTACTCAAACCTAATGCACGCGTGCAGTCCAACATTTCCATTCCAAGAAAGGTTGAACTTTAAAGACAATTGGCTATCGTGTAATTGTTGCTGCTCCAGTGACGCCAATGATGTGGAGGGACCTTCATCCAGCACGGAATATGTCAAGACTGATAATGCTGGCGATGCATTTCACGAGCATGATCCAAAGTGTATTTTTAAAAGCCCAACATTAATCTGAATCTAGGCAATGCTCTCTGTTTGAAACCCCCATGTCATTGTTAATTAATTTTCTATAAACAAATCAAAATATATTAAAAACAGTGTCAACCAAAAAGCCCCTTTCTCAGTGCGGCCGTCACACTTAAGCAAACAAGTTCTCATGCTGGGCGAGCCCGCGCTTGCCCCAACCACGAGTTTCTTTTGAAGGAACCCGTGGGGTCTTGTGTCAGGCTCTGAAGAAACTGCGCAACTGCACCTGGAGAGTGCAACGCTAAGAGCGTTGAGCAACAAAGACCAGTGGTTATTCAATGAAGATCACGTGGCACTGCTGACATACGGCGAGATGTTAACTACCTCGCCAGGTATGCAGGTCACGGGTTCGATCCCAACCCTGATGCATGAAAATATTTGGAGTTTGTATGTTCTCCCCGTGGTCATATGGATTTTTCTCCGGGTCCTCCGCTTTTTCCCTTCGCATTTAGAATCAACATAAGTTTAGTGTATTTGACTGCTATACATTTCCACGTGATAAGCCACTTCGATGAGGTATCACTTGTGACCAGGACGCTTCTGAAAAAGAGCTATATAGCGAAGTGAGGCCTTACCTGGCAAAATAAAAAAAAATTGTTCAATAGTTTAAAAACTCACCTTGGCACCGAGCCGGAGGTGGTCGATAGTATTCTCGGCCTCGGCGTACTTCGTCAGTAGCTTATCATAGTCCTCCTGGTGGTGTGGGGTACACACATGTCATGGGGGAGGTGGTGGGGGTCACTCGGAACAATGGGAGGCTCAATTACACTCAAAGGTTTTCACAACAGTTCAAAATTACCATCCCTCCCATTTCTCAATTACAACAATGTTGGTAAAAAAGCAACAGCTTAATCTAACAGGAGCAATTGCTGCAGGAACATAATGTTAAAATAAACAGAAATGTGTAAGAAAAAAATACAACCCGCGTGTAACATTTGGAAGTAAAAAGGATACAATGTGAACAAATTCATAAGATAATGATAATATATTTATGAAATTAACTCACTCAATGTGCATTAAGTTTATGATGCAGGGAAAAACTAAACATGCAATTGTATTTTTTTCTTGCTGTAGTTTTCACACCTGATGATGATTGCTTGTGTTGCAATCGAAACGTCGTGAGAATTTTTATTTATTTCCCTTTTACGTGACTTTACTGAAAGAACCAAGAATATGAAATTGTATTATTGAATATAAGTTTGACCGTTCTGTACTAAACGCACAAAAAAATGTGATCAAACGTTAGTACTTTTAAACAAGAGTTTTGGATGATTCTCAAAATATTTAGTAAACTAATTTGAGTGAATTTTTTTTAAATTAAAAGCATTACTCAAAGTCTAAAGGAGCGGTCTAATATTTCAGGCTATATTTCCCAAAGCCTTTGACTAAATCACCCAAATAAGCACAATCTCGGCAGATCTCAAAATCTAAGCAGGTTGTGCCTGGATAGTGACTGGATGAGTGACCGCCATGCACAAACAAGTTGTTCACCGGGCGTGCGGGGCTAAGTGGAGGGCAATGGAGGGCAGCACAGAAAAAATACATTATTGTACTGTACTTATATTCTCCCACGTCTATGCTCTCCACCTTCATCAAGCTGCACTCACCGGGCCGGGTGAAGCACGGTCAAATAAATCCTATGGGCTGCATGAAGCAGGAAAGCCCTAATCCAGCAATTAATTTACAAAAAGAGCTGTACGTGTGCATGTAACACAATCTGGTAGACTCCTCGTTAAAAATCTCGTAGACAATAATCCACAAACCAGTGGTACGCTCACCTGCAGCTGCCGCACCATATCTGCGCTTGTTTTAGAGTTTGGGCTTCTGTTGTCGCTGTGCATTGTGGGGGTCCCTTCCTGAGGTTCGGGGGTAACGCAGCGCGTCTTGCACGACACCAATGGAAGCTCTGTGCTGTTGAGGACCTCCCGTACGGTTGCAACCAAGGGCTTGTGCGATACAGACCTGGCCAACTTGACACTGGCCTTTGTGGAAGACGGTGATCGATCTACTTTGGTCTTTGCCTTCTTCTGCGACCTAATTTTTGGCTCAACCATCGACAAGTTTGGCAGCGGGTAATTAACTTGTCCTCTCCTCTGTTTCTGGTTATCATCCAGCAATATTGACCTATCAGATGGTGCATTAGCTGCACAATTGTCTGATTTTAATACTGATAGCATTTGCTTCTTAATACAAGATATCTGACTGTAAGGTTCTGCGGAATTACACACGTCCATGCAGTTTACATTTGTACCCATCTCAACACTTTCACGGTCAATAATTAAAGAGGTCTGTGCACCTTCGTCAGCGCTGGGGAGCCATTGGGCATGTTCAGGTATAATTTGCATGCTGCCCTCTTTATGGCTCCTATGGAATTCATCTTTGATTAAAAAATCAGCTTGTTTAGCTGCTGCGGCAGCATCGACGCTCTCTGTGAACGAAATTTCGGGCATAGTTTCTGCTTCAATGTAATGTCTGGAACTGAGTTCATCCTCAGCAAACGGGTGACTGACTTGTTCAATGGCAGTCTTTGAATTTTGGGCTGTGGGCTCAATTACATCATTACATATTTCCAACTTAACTTCTTGCTCTCTGTGTAACATATCACAAGGCTGCTGTTGAAAGGTAGACTGTGCATGTTGCGCTTGTGCCGTAATAAGTACATGTTCATAGGCTTTGTATTGCATTTCCTGGTCTGAGCGAATAGTGTTTTTTGGTTCATTGGCTGAACCAACACAGACAATTTCATCTTCTACATTGCAAGTATTGCCTCGTGCCTCTGAAGAGTGTTCAATTGTGTCGACTGTATCTGATAAATACTTTCCATCGTGTGCTTCTGTGAGAAACACTTCAGCTCGTATTTGTGAGAAATACAAATTATTGCTGGGTCCAACAAAGTCATCATTTGAACGTAACAAGTGCTCCTCTTCGATTACCAAAGCATGCCGTGCTCCCGTCTCATCGGCAAGTGAATAACGCAGCCCTGCATTGATATCGCGTGACAGCGATTGAGCGTCGAGTCCCTCACGGTCCCCTGGATCATTTTCAAGTGCCAGGTTCATTAGGCAAGTGGACTGTTCCCTTCCACTTAGAGACAACGCTCCTTTCTCATGCAGCTCGGAAGAATGAGTGCACGACTGCCCTGTACCCGACGTATTACTCGCACTGTTGGGGTTCAAATCCGAACCCTCGTCCAGGTCTCCGTCGTATGGCAGGTCCGATTCCTCCTCGCTCGTCCTTCCGCCTTCTTCAATCTCATCGTCATAATCATCCGCAGACTCCATTCCCAATTGTTCATGAGGTGAAGCCCTGTGCTGTCCACTCCCCACTTCTCTGGCAGGGCCGCTTGTGCTTGCCATGATGCCTTGCTCTGGGGATACCCTCCACATCCTCCTGGGCGAAATATCTTTGGCGAGCTCTGGTGAGTTTTCACTTTGGAAGGTATCATCTGGGATGTGAAATATATTAAGCGTAATTAAACAATAAAAAAAATATGTATGCAGCTCCAAACATAAAGTGTTAAACCTATATATTCCTCGACTACTGAGTTACAGGACAGGTACACAAGATATGATTCAATAAAATGCTTAGTTTTATACACTCTGACACTTATATTTGAATTAAGAAAATGTTCTCCAAACCATTTTGTCATTGTAGAAAATCAATTACATATAACGACACAATAATTGCCAGCATAATTACATACTTCAATGCATGTTTATACCATATTTAAGCCAGTGGATAAACAAGAAGTGGATTAAACTGGTATATCATTTTCCTCATGTAAATATCAGCTGTGCGTGCTGCAATCCCAAAACGCCTACATGAGTAGAGATATACACGGCAGTGAAATGCACTTATATAACAGCGTGAGGTGCACACTCACCGTTGCTGATGTTGAGGGTGGCGTCTTCCGCAAGAGACACAGAAATAGCCACTGGATCAGAGTCCAGCAACTCGCTGATGCGGTAGCTCACATCTTCATCCGCCACTTCTAAACTTTGCTGCTTTTCCGACGACGCCGGCAATGCATCCGAATCCAATAGTTCGCTGACGTGAAAGCTGAGGTCGTCGTGTGCTTCATCGGCTGTTGTCCCTTCTGCCGACAGAGCTGCAGCATCCTGAGAGTCGGTAGTAGGATAGCTAGTCTCCTCTATGTCTAGGACATCCAAGGGAGCCTGCGAAACAACGTCACCTAAGCCAGGCTTGCGAGGAGGACGCACCTTATCCACAGTCTCTGCGATGTGGCTAAGTGGAACGGTCCCACAAGCTTCGACACGGTATCGGCTTCCTTCCACCATAATAACGCCATCCTCGTCCATGTCTTCCAGAGGCTTGTGAGTTTCATTGTAGGTTTTTTCGCTGGCGTCCAGGTCTGTTCCCTCATTTCCCCCATCGTCGCGGTCCATTTTCATGAAAGGATACAATCCATCGCTCTGCGGGTCAATTGTAACTATGCTACGTCCATTGTTTGTTTAACGGAAATGTAGTCTTCACGTGGTTTTTAGATGAACCTTGCAAACAAAAATGAAAATATTGCACACGCGTTCACAGATAAGAATTTAAAATGATCATGAAAGCATCAAATACATATTAAATGCTGGCTAAAAAAAGGCAGGCACAGGATTTCTAAAGTTAATTTGCCTGAGTGGCCTATGTGGTGTGCGTGCTTTATGACTCATACAGGATACTCTGCATTCGGTTTTGAGCACTGTCTGGCTTACACAAAAGACCTTTCTAATCCCATGTGCCGTAAATGGATTTAACCCCCTAGGGTCTAAGATAATGTGGGTCCCTCTTGTAAATACACGTATGGCTCAATGTCTACAATATTCTACACACAGGAACCTCTTTAGAAGAATACTTTATTCAGCCCCATGGTGCGTTTGGGGTTACAGAGGTTGTTTTCTTTATGCCAGCATACTGTTAAACTGCATCACCAAGCATCGACAATGAGGGCTTACATAATTAATATACTTGCAATGTGGGACCATGGCATCAAGCAACCAGTAAAAACACGATTTAATAATGTATTAATAAATGCAAGCCCCTTCCTGGCAGTATTTTGCATCAGATGCTTTTCTGTTAAAGGATCCTGGCAAACAATGGTCATGTAATATGAATGCAAAGTGTAACTCGATCTTAAGCCAATTACCAAAGAAAACTGGATGCTTTCCAGATAAGTCTAAGCTGTAATAGGACCCATTTTGGACCAGTATTGCTTCAATTATCCCATGAATTAAAAATGATTTTTCAAAGTCAGAAGAAATACTTACTAAAATTGCTTGAAATGTAGCAGTATTAGTCCATTAAACAATTGTTTTGAGGAAGTAATTCAAGAAAAAACTACCTCCTTGACAGGATATAAGTTGCACATTTTGAGAACTCATTTCAATCTGATTTTACAGTTGATGGTTTCATCAAATAGTTTTCAAACGACTTAAAGCTTTCGTGACTGCAGGAATTCATATTCTTTGGGTCTTTCGTGACTTTACCGAAAGACCCAAAGAATACGTTTTCAAACGGTTGATTTTCTTTCACGTGAATATGGATAATCACAATTTATGTGCATTTCCACAAAAATCCAGATAACTAAAGAAATGACAAAATATAATTCGAGACCTAACATAGCTACGTCGCAAAATCAATATATAGCATTAGAAGCAAAGTAGCTTTAATCTGCACTGTTGTATGTAAATGCATGAGGAAAATGTGGACATATGGAGCCAGAAATATTCATTCAGCGTGACCTCTAAAGAGAGTCCACGGAACAGATGGGGATTATTCAGATGCTGTGTTCATAAAAGCTCAGAAAATCTAGGCCACCCTGAGCATCTGCTCCCACAGACCTCATTTGCAATGGCATAGGTGGTCGTTGTAAATTGGCATGTTGGTTGTATGGCTTGTCCAACATGTTTAACAGCATTTTGGAGAAGCAGTATAATCATTAATGAGTCAAGTGTAATGTGATTACCACATAACAGAAGCATTTTAAATGTGATTGTTGTTGTTGGCATGAAAGGCCAAAGGGTGGGTTAGTCTCGCATATTGTTTCTCTGATTTAATGTCATATTCTGCGTACAAAGAGGAACTCCCCTTCTTTGTAAAAGAGCCGTTTTACTCAATTGGCGTTCACCTGGTTACAAATGAAGCTCATGTATAGATGACCAAGTAAAGAAATACTATAATAACAACAACAAAAGAGTCCTCAACGCTTTTCCAAAATATTTATTCCGGAAAAAGTTTAAGGCGTCCACTCAGTCAACTTAGCCTTGTCCAGTTACTCGTGAGGATCAATGACAGATCAACTCTGTATGTGAGTTCAAACTCCATCCAGAGTTCATTCTGCCAATCATCGCCATTTTTTACAGGGTTGGTAAATGGGTACCAGGGTGGCGAGCTGCACAACTAGGTGGCAATTGCCTTACATCAGAGGCAAGGCTCGGCCATAAAAAAAACCCATAAGATTCCAATGACTTAGTGCAAGAAAAAAACTAGTTGTTGAGTTTAATAATAAGACCGATATCCATAACAGTTGTGTAGAAGTATCTCCAATTGCTAATGATCACCAGAAATGGGCATTGATCAGTATTCATACATTTTGGAAGAATAATTTGATATTTTAACTTATTTAGAAATACATGCTTTATTGTAAGATGCACAAAAGCAGCCCACGTTCACAATAAACGAGTCAACGCTGTAATGTATTATCAACAAATAGATATAAGTGGCAGAAAGAGTCCAACTCTCGAATGAAAAACCATCTCATGTCACCGTGTCTTGTGGTGTGCTCTTCATATTAAACGCCAAGTAATAAGTACGATGCCGTGTTTTACAGAAAAGCATATGCCGCTTTACAACAGTAATTATTTCAAATACACAACTGCACGGCCGTGTATCGTGTTAAACTAAACACGTTTACATCGCATTTACCACTCACACGTCACGTATGACAGTTGCCAATCACTTAACGATGCACATTAAACCGTGACATGCACACACATTACACGTGGATAAACTCGGCACGGATACTGCAGTTAAGGTGTCAACGTGATGTTATTAGAGCATGTTTTTTGTTTGCATGTTCACCACAAGTACGTGTGGTTAGTGCAGACAGGATTCCTTAAATAAGAATTATATTTGGTGTTTTAACATCTTGACATCTGTATTTTTGCCAGAAAGGGTACAACCTATTGTTAAACATACTTGATGATGATTGCTTGTGTTGCAGTCGAAACGTCGTGAGAATTGTTATTGTTTTATATTTATATTTTATTATTTCCCTTCTACGTGACTTTACCGAAAGAACCAAGAATATATATATATACTTATTTTCATTAGTTATATTACGTATCATCCTTTATATGTAAAGTTGGACCAGAATTCACGCTGATCTGGGTCGATTGGCAAATGCTTTGCAAGATATCTAACGAAGCGTGAGGTGGCCCGGTTAATCTTCTTGGTTCTTTGGTAAAGTCACGTAGAAGGGAAATAATAAAATAACAAAAATAAAACATAATAAGATAAAATTCTCATTAGGACGCTGTCTTTCCGACAGCCCTGTTCTTCACCTGAGGACGGCTGCTTGCGTTGTGGCCGAAACGTCGTGAGAATTTGATCTTATGTTTAATTTCTATTAATTTATTATGTCCTTTCTATGTGACTTTACCGAAAGAACCAAGAAGATGAATCGCTGCAGTCACGAACGCTTTAAATCGAAATTGGCCCGGTTCAGTTCGCAGTGCGCTAACGGCTGCGCCACCGCTCCATCCCAGCAATACAAACATTGCGGTACCAACAATAACAATAACTTGGGTGAGAAGGGGGCAATAAAGAACCCTCGTAGTTTTAGATAAGCAACTCAATAAACACGTAGAGTTAGGTGGTGAACGCCGAGGGGGGGGGGGGGGTGTCACCGCACGTTGTACTGTCATTCTACGCCACTCTGCGAGGTAACATGTCCATGTCGTGTGGTTTTGCTATTTCCATTACAGTGGTTTACTATGCGGTAAACCACCGTCATCAATAAACAACAATTCACCGTGACAGTGAACATTGTGAGACCCACTCTCTAAGACTGCAGCGTGCCGTGCGCGAAGACTTCCAACGCATTTGAATGCCGGTGCTGTTCAAGTCCCTGCAACTCTGCGACAGATTGCCTGACCGTGACTGTACGAGTTTAAATGCGTTGCCTTCTTTACAAAAGCTCGTTTCCGAGTTGTTTTAACGACAAAAAAAGCAAAAAAATGCAGCCGCGCCGCGCCAACTTACCCGGCACCGCGTGTGCATCATCGCGCGCCGCGACGCCTCTGATCGCCCTCGAAACAGCCGTAAAAAGTTGTCGAAGGCAATAAAACGACGGTAAAGTGACACGGGCGTGTACAACTAACGGTGGGCAGTGGTGACGGCAACAACCACAACAACAACCACCACAACAACAACCACCACCACCGCCGCGTGGAATGCAGCGGCGAGGCTGCCCCAGCCGCCACCGCCACAGCCGCCGCTCTACGCCCCGCCCCCCTCCACAGTCCGCATGAGCAAACGGACCAATAGCGTGCGAGTTTGGCCTACCGCGTGATCGGCGCTAGCCAATAGCAGAGCGGTGGTGGTGGGGGAGGGTGTGGCTCTGTCGTCATGGAGACGCGGGCGCGTGCGCGCTGGGAAATTGCAACGCGGATGCGCGCGCGCGCGCACCCCCCTCTCCCTTCTTCCGCACGAGGGGGGGCGCGGGGCGGGCGTTGCCGTGGTAACGCAACGCTCGGGCCGCGCTGATTGGTCGAGGCGTCGTGCGTCAGCTGGAGACTCGCCGAGGATATTTAAACAACAAAAAACCCGTTGGGAGTGTGCAAACCACGTGGTTGCACGCGGTGCCACGTGCGCGCGGTGCCGCGTGCTCGTGCCACGTGCCACACCACGTGGTTTGCACGCGGTGCCACGTGCTCGTGATCAGTGAGCACGGGACTGTTGGGTGCAATACTCCCGACTGATGCTCCTGCTGTTGTAGAGTGACTCATGCAGCCAACTATGGCTGCAGGGTTTTGGTAGTACATGTTGTTTGTCGTTTATTGTGAAAATTCCGTCACAGTTCCTATGATCACTGTTTCATTGCTTTATTTTGGTGATTTCGAAAAGTTTGCTGGTTTGGCCACGTTTGTTTGTTGTAGTACGGAGTAAGACTGATGGCCTTAATCTAAGTTGTCTTGTGGTTGTTGTTGTTTGACTTGCATCCCACTGGGATTTTTGCACACAGCGTTGGTGTACGGTGTTTTTTTCTGCAATATTTTGCTGTCTTGGATTTTCTGTTTGCACTTAGTCACATATTCACTTTAAGATGTTTTCTTGTTCATTTTTTGTTTGTTGCGGTTGCATCCGATTCAAGAGCCGAATGGCTCACAGGGCTATACCTAATAATTTAACTTGAACGGTGTTACCCGCATTCCCAGCGGTACTTGTTTACTGGGTAGTTGGGCACGTTTTTTTTTATGATTGTGTGATGTTGCTCCAAGTGCACCTGGCCTGGCACCGGCGCCGTGGTGACGTCACCGTCACTCAGTGGTTAATGCTTATTTTCCTATGTCTGACGAGATCTGAAATTTTCGAGGTGATCTGGTCATAGTTATTTAGCACATTTATGCCTAAGAATGTAAAAAGTGCCTTACAACACAATTGCCAAGGAATACAAGCCAGAAAGGGCAAAACTGGAAAAATAAGGAAAATAGAAACGAACAATGACTCCGGGATATCGCAGGAAAGGGAAGCGATGCCGAACCCTAGCACACACTCACGAAGGCGGAAAGGTCACTGACGTGCAAATTGATGAAATCCACGTAAAATCCTCTTCCGCAGTCAGGCTAAAAAGCCATCAGTCCAGCCCACCATATCCACCCAACAAGCCGCATCAACCACACTAGTGGTTGTGTGAGACGGTTGCATATGGTTGGTAACAAGGCGCTGGGTGTGTGGTAGGGATGGCCAAACTCTGGCTCTGGATTCCTGCAGCCAGAGCAGAGTTTTCCAATGTTCTATATTGTACTGGGCTCGATTCAACAACAAACCTTTGTGTTTCGATGTAAAGCTTTCGTGACTGCATGGATTCATCTTCTTGGTTCTTTCGGTAAAGTCACGTAGAAGGGAAATAATAAAACAATAAGAATAAAACAATAAAATAGACAGCGTCTGAATGACGCTGTCTTTACGACAGACCTGTTCTTTACTTGAGGACGACTGCTTGCATCGTGGTCGAAACGTCGTGAGAATTGTATTTTATTATGTTTTATTTGTATTATTTTATTATTTTCCTTCTACGTGACTTTACCGAAATAACCAAGAAGATAAACCTTTGTGTGTTGTTAAATCTAACTGGAGCAGAGCTGGGGTCACTGGAGCGATTTGGAGCCTGGGGCCAGAGATGAAGTTCTAGAGCAGCTCCACTGTTACAAAAAACCTGACTTCAGTTTAAGTACAGAAGTAGATTTTTTGTAACCCTCAGAAGTACCGTACTGGGTGCAGTGGTGGCAAGATGTTAACTCACTCTGCTGGTATGCAGGAGGTCATGGGTTCGATCCCGACCCTGATGCCTGTTTATTTGGAGTTTGCATGTATTTCCCTGTGGTCGCGTAGATTTTTCTCCGGGTCGACCAGTTTTCCCTCCACATTTAGAATCATGCATTTAGAGAATTTGGCTGTTATGAATTTCAACATGATAAGCCACTTTGTTAAGCTATCAATTGTGGCCAGGATGCTTCTGAAAAAGAGCTATACAACTCAGTGGGCCTTACCTAGTAAAATATAAAAGTTTCGTTTCAATGCACAAAGCATTCAAATTTCCCAAAATAACGTCTAAATTATTTGACTGCATTACATTTAAGCAAGGAATTCCAGGACTTTATTGTATGTCATCATAGCTGGTAGGATGAAGGATGGGTCAGCCCTACACCATGACCGACGCACTGAAACCCTTTTTGACGTGTGATTTCAAATATATTGACAACAGTGTTATCACAATTCCGTGCGTGTATCATGAGCATAAACATTAATTAAAATTGATCGTCATCCACAAGTAAATTGTGTAGATGACAATTATGATAATCCATGTCAGCAATGTAAATATGCAATGTGCAGAGCCGTACATTAAATAATGAATGAGGTATTTATGACCGTAACAATGTCAAAAATAACCCACAGTCGCCCAGTACGGTACTCGGAAATAATCAGTAGAACAAATACTGCCCAGAGGGAGAGAGAGAAAAAAACATTGGCAGTCGTTGAAGAGTGGAGAAATTACCTAAGTGCACCACGGCATTCACATTTAATTTTCAGGGAATGCCAAAAATAACCCAAGCAGCCACCCTAATCAGTCGTTTTTTTGTGTGCGGCGGTTATTGTAATGCATAAGGCATGAGTACAGCAGTAGCTCTGCTTGTCTAATAGCAATTCGTCACATAATTATGGTTAATTGAAAGTCCGGTGATGCATTATCATCGCTCAGATATTTATATTATCCCGGTTCTCATCATAGTATGTGGTGCATTATATATTTCAATATTTTAGAATTACTTTGAGATATGTTGAATTGTCATTCCTGTAATGTAAAAGTCATCCTGATATGAAAAAAATATATGAATATCAGTGTTGCACGATAGATCGATGGGTTTTCATGCACCGGATTTCAAAGATATAAATAAATGAGCGACCAAAAACTGAAACGATGAAATCAAATTACACATTCGAGATACACCACGACATATTTATTTATTTCTCGCTTTGCTCTTCGTGACATTTCTTTTATTTTAAACAATAAACGAATTATTATCTACGGAAGGAAGGAAAAAAAATCTCCACCAGCCACATTTACAATCAACATCGGTCAGGGTTTAAAACAAAATTAAATATCCAAAAGAATGTCACCTCTTCCTCGCCACCACTCATTGAAGTGGTGCTTGATGACTTACAGGGGGGGCTGCTGCGTGCTGACGATGAGGAGCGAGCTGGAGGAGGAGGAGGACACGACTACGGACAGGCAGGGAGGGAGGGAGAACTGACAGGCAGCGCAGGAGGCTGATTAGGATTCACGCCACGCTTGCGGCAATTTCCTCCCCTCCTATCCACCCACCCACCAACCAACCCAGCCACCCCTCCAAACCCAAAGTCACCGGCATCTTCGGCAGGAGACGAGAGAGAGAGCGAGCGAGCGAGAGGAGGAGGAAGGAAGGGGGACCTGGAGGACAACGAAAGCATTATTTTACTGCACGTGCCAGCTGTTTCAGTGTCAACCCACACCTACCGAACGACATCCCATCCGCAGCAGCAGCAGGGATGCAAGGTAGGAAGCGAGTGTGTCTGTCTGCTGCCACGTCCCCGGTGCGGGCGAATTGCACCAAAAGCGCACGAATATGCGTCTCGCTGTGATGTCGGGGTATGACGATTATAAAATCACCACCGGAGCAGTCGTGATCACGTTAACGAGGAAATGTTCACTTGAGAGGAGAGGTGATTATTTGTCACGTTTGTGTGTTTTGCGTTGCATCACACAGTGCGGTCCGTGCACGGACGTGGCTTCATCATTGAATAAGTCGAGGAAATGCACCCCCTGATGTGTCACAGCAAACGTATAACCAAGAGCTGTTGTGAATTGCTGCCTTGGGTTGTGTAGTACGCGGTTTCCGACTGCATGATATTACAGTATCTAGTGTCGTGGCACAGGGTAATTGATGATGATGGCATCAGCAGCAATGACTTTCGTTATTGCAGAGGGTATAGACGTAGAGAGAACGTCTCGGATGCTAACGCGTGGTCATTTACCCCAATAACAGTTGTGCAACGGTGCGTTGCTGAATGCGTTGTGCGCGTTCGTTGCTCTGGCCACATTTTGCCTTGGGAAAATTACACCTTTCCAGAAATCTTTCATGATACCAAAGGGACCGGTATTCCATCAGCGCCCCCGTGTGGTAAAATTAACAAACAACCCCCCCTCTCGTCAACATTCGTCAAGAACGTTGCCTTAAAAATAGAATAAAAACGCACATTCGGCGACAGACTTGTTGGTGAAAATTAATTTATCTGCTTTTGAGTGGTGCACGAAAAGGCGTGACTCACAATAGTAGTGTTGCATAGAAAGGTATTTTTTATTCTCGTTGAGCACACACATCCTGTCGCACAGACAGCTCTTATTTGTCTGACAGTTCTAAAAGTGCTGCTGCTGCTGCCTGTGAATGCTTCGTTGTGTTACAGTATTAACACAAATCTCATTATGTTTGTATGTTGATAAATAATGATCCTGTGATCTAATGTACAAGAGGAACCAACGTGTGCCAACATCATAGCACGGATCAAAACTGTTCATTTTATGAAATGGAGTATCTTCAGTGCATCACTTTTCTCTGCATGTTTATCCAACATTTTTTTTTACTTTCTGACGTTTAATGTATCGGAAAATACGTCCACCCTGTTGCATGGTTGTCTTCGTTATCACGCACTGCTCTGGATTGTTTTGTGATCCAGATTTCCCTTGAAAAAGATTTACATTTAAGTTTCGGTTTTTTGTTTGTTAACTATGGTTGCTTAGGACAAACCTAAAGGCCCCAAAAATCTACGTGGCCAGCAACAAACAGCACTTTTAAAGTTATAATCGATAAAGGTGAACACGCGTATTGAATTGATCAAGGCTATAACAACTTGGTGGGGGGGAAAGAGAGGTTCTGAAGGAATTCCAAAGTGTTCACTGATATCTCACCTGGATTGCATCAAGATGTTGTATTGATTCAGTTCTCCCTGACAAAAGACATTTACTTCAGCACGTTCTTATCTCTTTAAAAATAAATGAATACAAAGGCAGTAACGTGTACTTCCAAGTGGTCAAATTCCAGTCGTGTTTTTTTTCTCTCCAGTATAATTCAACATTTTGCTTAGTTTTTAGTGTAAGATCTTTGATGAAGAAATTCCTGCATTTCGTGACTTTTTTCGAAAAGGAGATTTTCATTCTCATCAATGGTGAAATGGGGAACGCCGAATGTGATAATATTTCAGATTACGGCAATATGCCATGCCATGTTGCAGTTTATTGGCAGTATAACTGTACAAAACACAACACGATCAAAACATAGCACGATCAAAGAAGCCTAAACATGAAATAACACGGTTTGAAATGAGTATGGAAATAATGAATAAATTATGCATGTCAAAGGGCATCAATGCATCGCATTTCCGTCACGTTAAAAAGTGAAAACTTTTCACTGTTTGGATTACAATTACTTCGTGGAAACTAAACAGTCAAATATGTGCAGGGTATTGGGGAGTGGATGGGGTGAGGGGGAGCTTAATTACCTTGATAATTGATTTTGTTTAATCGGTACGTGTCTTGATTTTTTAAAATGTCATTACGGTGGGAGTGTTATTTTTTTCACAAGCACATTTTGGTATCAAAATAATTCAAAGCATCCCTCTTGAATATTTAATGCGATTACTCGCTCGCACGAAAACGGATCAGTGTCACACAGTTCGATTCTTGAAGAATTAATCATTATTTAAAATACAGTAATGGTTGATGGGGATCACGCGAACCGTATATTTACGTTAAAATATCGATTCTGGCAGACCCGATTTGATGCGTGTATTGTGGGCTGAAGAAACGACATTTATCGTTGAATGTATGTGTTGTTACACCACTAGTAATACACATATTCGAATCTTATGGGCAAGCTTCATGGAAAAAGCTCGTGGATATTCTGTACACGTTTTTTCACAGATATCAATTCTTAAACAATAATAATAATAACATTAATGCTGTTATATTTGACGGTTAGAATTGAGCCAGACAAAAGCCACCGTGTGATTGTGGCCATATCACCCAAATTGTGGATCATATAGTAATCGCATACAGCCAAATAGAGATACAGAGAGACCCATGGAGATACTTTCAAGACAAGCCACAGTAGTGCGTGATCATGGCCATGCGACACAAACTGTGGACCACACAGAATATTCCTCTGTGGTTTGCGCTCCTTTCAATGGTGGAGGAACAGGAAAACGACACGAATTCTCTCTCCCGAAGCCCTCGACATTGGCATTTAGCTCATGAACATATTGCCACATGCAAGAATAGGATAGCATTGAGACACGTAGGTCTTTCATAATCAAAGTTTTTGGGTTTAGATCGCGTTATTTATAAATGTGTCGTAACCCTCCACCACCCGATACGGCCAATCGGCAAAAAGTGTCACGTTGACAAAAGACAAATAGGTCACTGCTTTAGCCCACCCGTGTGTTGAAGCAGTGAACTATTTGTCTTTTGTCAACGTGACACTTTTTTGCTGATTGGTCGTGTCGGGTGGTGGAGGGTTACGACACATTTATAAATAACGCGATCTAAACCCAAAAACCTTGATTATGAATAATATTGGTCGTGAAATTCTACGTGTTACACATAGGTCTTGCTGATTTCCATTAATTATAAGGCAGGCCTTGCTCAATTGAACAATGACGTTTTTGTCTAGCGGTTCTGGATTATGATATGCGAAGTATGCCACTACAGGTGTTCATTAATAATACAGGTACTGTATTTGGAAAGAAAAAATACTGCTCCCCAACATTTGCCGTCAGGTTCAAAGCTCGCAAGAAATCAAAGCCAGCTTTGGCATAAACCAAACTTCAAAAGAGATGGGGAATTTTTTTGTCGACAAAGTATATTTTCATTTATTACAGCACAGAGTATGCACAATGTCTTCCACGCTCTGCTCTGTGCACTGCCCATCAATAATGGACAAGCAATGGAGGAGCTATCAAAGTCCACTTGCAAACTTATGTCCCCATTGCTGTGAAATTGAGTCAGTACAATACAACTACACAGCGCATTGATCATCGCGATTCCGCAATCGGCTTGAGGCCACAAGGCGATGCACCCATTCTGATCTCTTGCAGAGCAGTGAAATCCGTCACGTTAGAGAACGACCTGTAGAAGTGGATACCACAGAGCTGCCTCTCAGATCCCTTCACGTGACTTCTGGGGGTAGCACCTTCTCACCCACCATGCCAACAAAAGTAATGTTTGTAAACTGACAATGTTTTTAATTCTTAGAGCTGGAGTTTAGTCAAATTAAGTGCTGAACCAAATTCATTGCTCTGGGTGGTTTTTTTTGTGCTAGTCATTGCTGACTGGGTTGAGACCATCAACTCACTACACTGAAGAATCCGGCTTAATCGCAGGCAGCTGCCTGGATTCTAAACCCATGAATTCAGCGGTGCCTGCTCAGCGCGCTAACCTTAACCAGCTGACCACCTCTACATCAAGGTATTTAGATGGGTGATGGGTTCAGATGGAGTGTTCAAAGTACATGACTTGGCACCAAGACAAATGGCATTGCTAAATAATGTTCAAGTTACTCTTGGCAATTAGGCTGCACGATTGGGTCTCGGCATGGGGGAAATCGGTTTGTTTGTGGCTTTCTGCAAAGCGTTTAACAAACATGTTCCATTATTGAGTTTTTCTCTTTACAAACTAGTGGACGAATGTTGATGAGCAATGTCTCATTTGAAAGATCTTGGTCTGCCCAGGAATTTGTACAGCCCCCTTGTGAACCCACTGCTGTATAAATGTCTGTGTTGACCGTGGAGGTTGTTTGACCATATACCTTAGCTCCCCTGGGCGCCGCAGTGGTGAGATGTTAATTATCTCGACTGGTATACAGGAGGTCGTGGGTTCGATCCCGACCCAGATGCCTGCTGTATATTTGGAGTTTGCGGCGTCTCTCTCCCCGTGGTCGCGTGGGTTTTTATCCAGGTCCTACGGGTTTTCCCTCCACATTGAGAATCAACATCACACGTTTAGAGTACTTGGCTGCTATACATTTACACGTGATAAGCCATTATGTTGAGCTATCATTTGTGGCCAGGTCGCTTCTGAAAAAGAGCTATATAGCTCAGTGGGCTTTACTTGTTAAAATGTAAATAGAAAATAAGTATAACCCGTAAAAACAAAGTTTTTCACTATAAATTCTTTATATGCGTGGCGGCAAGAGTCCTCTCGTCCTCTGGCTTGAGATGGCTGCCACCTATGGGTCAGATGATTGCATTGCACCATTAAACAATTGGTAATTAAATATCATATTTTTGTCCTAAAAAGTGTAAAATTTTGGAAAACATTTTTCACGAACATTAATTGTCACGCACAACGAGTCTGTGTGGAAAATGTCAGCTCGATTGGATCACGGGAAGTGGGTTAAAAAACGACCGAAAGATTTGCACGGTCCTAAGCAAGCAAGTGAACTTAATATAAAGGATTTAAAAAGTGAATACGTTTGGTGAAGGGGTGAGAGGGACACAGGGTGCATCTCGCCACTGATGTTAACCATGGCAGGTAATTGAACTCAGGTCGCGAGGTTTATAGATCTAACTTAGCCCCTGCTCCCCCATAATTAGGAACACCGTATTGCGAATCCTTTTTGCGTCTTAACAATATTCACTTACATTTGAAGGCACATTGAGACGGTATGGCTCTCATTTCCCAAGGCAAGAGAGCGCACTGAAAATTCATGAGAAACCGACCCAACAAAAGAGTGCAATTTTGTGGCAGGCGGAATTCAACCACGAGCAGCGCGCTGAGTGAATCAACCACGAGTAGCGCCCTGAGTGAATCAACACGAGTAGCGCCCTGAGTGAATCACCCACGAGCAGCGCGCTGAGTGAATCAACCTCGAGTAGCGCCCTGAGTGAATCAACACGAGTAGCGCCCTGAGTGAATCACCCACGAACAGCGCCCTGAGTGAATCAACCTCGAGCAGCGCGCTGAGTGAATCAACCTCGAGTAGCGCCCTGAGTGAATCAACACGAGTAGCGCCCTGAGTGAATCACCCACGAACAGCGCCCTGAGTGAATCAACCTCGAGCAATACGAACAATGCTGTGAGTGACGAGGCAATGGGAAGGCAGGGAATGGGACAGAGTGTAGCTCCAAGTGCGGTGCAGCGTCTCTCGTTGACCTCCAGGAGCTCAGCGCGAGCGCCTCTTTCGCTCTGGAACACAGCACCACTCTGGAAGCAGCGTGGTTGCGGCACAGCAAGTGAAGATGCATTGTCGCTTGTTAGTTGTGCGGCAATATTCCATAAGGACCCTGTTACTTGTTCTCAGCAATATTGATGTTGTTTGTCTTTGTGTTATTGTTGTTGCTGCTGCTGTTGCTGTGCTCACGTAGCATCACGACCGTCCCTTGTAATATATCCGAGCAAAACTGTCTGGACGGGATCATCCGCCGACGAAATAATAAATATCCTTCAACTCTGAAAGTGGCGACATCGGCCCCGAGCTCGTGGCAGCGAACCGCACGGCGCTCGAGATGTCCTCGTCGAATGTGTCGGCGCGTCCGCGTGTTTTTTCCCAATCTCCGATTTGTTCGGCGGGCAGAGCTGAAGACGCACGCGTTTGGAGCGCGGCCGTCCTGAGCGGAGGAGGAAGAAGCAGGGAGCGAGCGAGCGAGCGAGGAAATGGACGGGTTCCCCTCGGCTGAGGGTGCATCAGCGACGAGGGGACGATGCAGGTGAGGAAGAGGCGAGCTCGGCTTGAACTCGATTTGGTTGTTGAGGAGGACTCTGTGCTTCTCCACTCATGCTGCCCCCTTGAACTGCGAGCATTACAGGTTTTGCCACGTGAATGAGTGAACGTTTTTACGCAATGCCTCTTGCCACCGTCATCATTTTACGTCCAAGGTCGCTTTTGAAAGACACTCATGGGCGTATTTTTTTGCGTGTATTTATTTAATTCCAAGACAGCGCTCGCCTCGTTTAAAAAAAAAAATGCACTGAATGTATCTATCTAGTTCGCGCAGAACGGCGGTTGAACTGCGTTTTTTTGTATTTTAATTTGTTTCGTGACCCAGAGCACACGGTGCGTCTCGTCACAGCCGTAGAGAGTGCACAGCTGATCTACGGACACCCAATTGTACGAAGCTTTAGCTGGCGCCGTGACGTTGCAGCTGGTTACGCGAGGAAGAAGACCGTTAATAGTTTATTGTTGGACAAAGATTCATCGTTACGTGCAGAATTTTCGTGAATTCGTATCTCCTCTCCAGAATAATTTTCTGATTTTGTATTTTGTCACTTGATGCAATCTCTGTGTAGATGATTAATCTTTTTACATATCTTTTTTTAAATAGTTTTTGTTTTATGTCTATGTTTTGTGTTATTAAGGGCTCTATTTGTGAGAGTGTGATGACTGCAATGAATAAAATGGCTTTCACAGTCGACTAAAGTCAGGAATAATCGATGGATTTAAAATGAATTTGTCTTTTTTATTACTTGAGTAAAATAATATGTTCGGTCGGTGGTCGAAAGACCTTTCTAAATCCTTAAAATACTATTTTTTGGCCTGCACATTTTGAACTTAAAATTTTCCCATAATCGGTTCCTTTTCACGTTTGTGAGTTATTTATATTGGTGTGATAGGAGACTATTGGGCCTGTAATTCTTCAAGTTGGGGTTGTCTCCCTTTTGGTGAATATAACAACGATCGACGCATCATTCCATGATTGAGTACATTCATTGCTGTGTAAACACTCAGTAAATAGGTTTGCGAATTTTGTTCCAACAAATGGCCCTGCTTCTCTGATGGTATTGACAGTTTTACCATCCTTTATATATGGATTCGGTAATGCTCCTCAGAGGTAAAACTTTTTTAAAGAATGTGTGCTACCGCTTGTGGAATATTGACAAAGAAAATGGAACAAGTTTATTTTGAGTGATTTGGGGCATTAGTCCTCCAGGAGGGAGCGATGATTTGTAATCCCAATTGAGCAATTTTAATTTTTTTGGAAATTTGGAACAAAAGCTCAACAGTGTGCAAACAAGCATGGGGAAACACATTCTTGGAATTGCACCGAGAGACGCGAAGAGGAAAGCATGGTTCAGAGAACGTACGTAAGTTAGATCCATAAAATTTACTGTTGAGAAAAGTAAGTGGATATAAGTAGGACACACATTTCTAGTGCTCGAGAATAATGATGGAATGGCAACCATTCCATCATGGAGGGAACGCAGCTGAGAGGTCGTCCACCATGGAGATGGAGTAATACAATCAGCGTGTGTGCAGGTGCTTCGTAGATTGTTGCATGACATCATCGCTTGGCATGCTCATAGCATTTTTATGTCATCACTTTGCTTTTTTATTTGGCACTGGGTTTTTTATTGGCAAGTTTTGGACAGCCCTTTGATACATTTGGCCACATTCCGTTAGGGCAACTCTCTGATAGAGACACAATTTTCCACAAAAATGTAATCAATATTCGATTAATCTTTTTAGAGAGTTTTCTATGGCCTAGACAGACGGACAGAGCTTATACATTTATGTTTTCAACAATAGAAAGCTTTAAACAGTAACTGCCAAACACTCAGTAAAACAAAAAAATCATAAAGACGAGAGATGACGATTATTTCCTGGGTAAAAAGAAAAAACCGTTCTACTAAAATTGAACTTTTTTCTGCGGTGAATCATCTTGGTACGTACAGTATTTGCCGCATCGTTCATGAGATCGTTCAGCCCGAGCTTTGGCCGGTAGCCCAGCGAGCCGCAAGACGTGACCAGCGCGGCCAGGGATGGTGTGGCGTCTACGCGTGATCACCAGCGGAACGAGGCATGGGTGTAGGCGTCTCTCCGCGACGGCACAGAGGGCATTTATTTGTGAGCGCCGCGGTGGCTAGGAGATGTTAATTCCCTCGCCTGGTGTATGCAGGAGGTCGTGGGTTCGAACCCGACCCTGACGCCTGCTGCTGTATATTTGGAGTCTGCATGTTCTCCCCGTGGTCGCGTGGATTTTTCTCCGGGTCGCCCGGTTTTCCCCTCCACGTTTAGAATCAACATCACACGTTTAGAGTATGTGGCTGCTATAAATTTGCACGTTATAAGCCATTTCGTTGAGCCATTATATGTGACCAGATCGCTTCTGAAAAAGAGCTAAATAGCTCAGTGGGCTTTAACTGGTGAAATAAAAAAAAAGTTGAGTTTAATAGATTTCTAATCTTTGCTGTCACTCCTGCGGTGGAGAGAGGGTGCAGGGTGGGTGTTTGGGAGGGGGGTGCTCTGCTTTGTTCGGCAAGAGATGGGACACAGAGCGAGCTTAGCCGCGCATCGATTTGCTGTCTGGAAAACAGAATCTGTTTAGTTTCCTCCAGAGGTTGTCACGTTATTGTATATATATATATTTTTTATTCTTGCTGATCCGCCTCCTAGTTTGTACGCAGACCGATGCTAATGAGCAAATTATCCATGAATTGCTGCGTGTGTCACGAGCCGATGATAATAGTCGGGTTATATATATTTTTGTTCCCGTTGTTTCCATTGGTTATGTTTATTTTTACATTGACTGATATGTTAAAGTTGTGGCGCGGGACTTTGTGTTGAGTGGGGGCGTTTAGATTGCACGGCGTGTCGTGCAGTACAATACTTTTGCAATTGTTTTCCCTTCTGAGGATTGTATTTTGTCTACATCTCTTTCTACGCTTTGTTTCCCAAATGTTCTCTTACGCTGCCACGATATCATTTGTGATATATGTATTTGATTTCAATTTCCGCAATAGTTTTGTTTCACAAGTTCACGTTTTAATTGGAATGTATAAAAAAAACTACAATCTTTAAAGTTTACATCTGCCACACTATTGCTGCTCTCAGCTCGTTGTATCTGTTATTTTATTAATCACTAGCTTTACTACCCCGGCTTTGCCCGGGACTTGGATTCATCTTTGTCTCCCCAGTGGCGATGTTCACACACCACACCAGTTACTTGTTTGAGGCTGAGTCGACCTAGGGGAGGCCCAGGACCGGTTCAAATAATCGTCACCGGTGGTGGCCGTGAGCCGGGAATCGAACTCGGGTCGCCGGGTTCGTAGCGCAGCGTAGCGCTACCCACTACACTACAATGCGTAACGCTTCCACGTGCGCGGGTCACGTGACAGATTTGACGTCCCAACTCACTTGCCGTGCAAAAAATAACTGCATTATTGAGCTCCCCCCCCCCCCCCACAAAAAAACAAAAGTGTATTTTTATAATTTGTGCATGGTGTACAGTCTGGAAAGTACCCACATGGCAAATTTCCAGTTTGTTGCATGTCGGGAAGTAGGCTTAACATTGTGAACAGACACACATATTCAAAACTTTTCCTTTTACATATATGTGGAGATTGACCGAAAAAAACTATCAACTGATTTTACACGTATAATGAATACAGTCCATAATACAGTTTTTTTGTTTGTTAGATCGCGTAAATATAAACGTGTTGTTACACCCGCCACCAACCGACACAGCCAATTAGTAAGGGTTTTCACAAGGCCGTAGCCATGGAGTCAACATTGGGAGGCACTAAATCTTCCAGGAGGTCTAGGGCCCCCCCTCCCAGAAAAAAATAAAAATTTGAAAACTAATTTCCTGCCTAAAATATAAAAAAATTCACTAACACATGGGATGGACTTTTCATTTATTTTTTTACAATAATGTCTAATAGTATATTGTATTACATTGCTCTGTTTTTTATTTTTCTACCTTTTCTTGTTTCATTGTATGTAATGGCAGAGGTTAGGGATGAATAAAGTACAACCATAACCACAATCATATGAACACAAATCTATGCATTGTTATATGAAGACAAGTCCAGAAATTGTGGCCAAGGTTTAGCAATTTGTTGTTTTATGTACATAGCATAGTAATTTGAAAAAAAAAATTTGTTTATAGCAATATATTGGGGGGACATTTTGAGCATATTTGAATATGGGGGGGGGGGTGGTGTGCCCCCCCCCAATATATATTATAATTACGGCCTTGGTTTTTCATGTAACAGAACATGCCAATTCGTTACTATTTTTTTTGTTAGACCCATGCACCCGCCTGCAATTTTGGAAATTGCTGCCGCGTTAATCAAATCGATCCTCTGCAAGGCGCGCCTTTACCACGAAGCCAACTAACCTGAGTCCGTGCGACAAGGGGGAGTTGATTGGGAGGCGTCAGCTTAATATGGGCACAAACTTGCCTCTCCGAAGGCACTTGCAGCGGAACAAGGAGTTCACCTCTCTGGAGGGACTTTTCAAGGCACGATGCCCAGCGCGTTCCCATTTGCGCCTCATTTCGTGGTGTGGCTCAGATTAGCCAATCGAGATGCCCCCGTGGAAACCCACGTCCCCCAACTCCATCGCCCTTCCATTAGCACAGTCGGCATTTGTGCCGTTCTTACATAACGCGAGGCTCTTGCGAAGGGACCGTGTTTCCGAGACATGTATACAGTATATTTAGTCTGCAGTCATTGAACAGTCGGTAGCGATGTTAATATGCTGTTTTACTCAATTGGATAGTTTGCAAGTTACTTAAACATTTCGAATACGTTGAACCTTGGCGTGGGCATAATAGCACCATCGGACTTTTTAACATTCACCGAAGTAGACAGCGCGGATTCTTTTGGTGAATTAAACCCCTGGTGGGATCCGGGGAGGTGGAGGGAGGTGGGGGATGGGGGGTGCTGGGATCGAACCGCTCACCTCGAATGGGCCATCGCCCCATCCACGTCGCCGCTCTTTAGGGCCGGGTTCATGAGTCAACGAATGTTGCTTTTGCCTCGGGGTTTCGGCGAAGGGGGTAAATCGTCAAGGTGATGCGCTTCAGCTGTTTCAACAAGACGTGAATCTGCGACAGGTTCCATAAAACATCTTCAGTGATTTCTCCCCCCCTCCACCTCCCACTTCCATTTAACACGTGCTGCTGTGAATGACCAACTAAGCGGAATTTCCCCTTGAGGAATTCCACGCAGGCAGCAAATGGTCCTTAGATCGGTCGTGCTGACCCGGCAGGGTCGCCGCTGCATGGCTCGATTATCACGCGGCGTCAAATTTACGTTCCCGACGATGTAACTGGGATCAATTTCTCGCTGAGTGATTGGGTTAGAGCCTGAAACGTTTTTTTTTTGGCGGGGGGGGGGGGGGGGTTTAGTGATACGAGCCTGTCGTGCTGCATTGAGTGGTCAGGCGTGTTCCTTGATCTGTATTTGTGCAGATAATCATGACCGCTGTGCATTCTCACGACACACTCCTGAAATCCAACGCCTGCCACGAGTTCTTGCCGTGATGAGTGGATGGCTGGGACAGTGCTGACTGACTCAGGCCATTGCCTGTGATCATCCAATTGTGTTTTATTCATTTGGTGCAGTTATAAAAGGCTTAATTTCTCACTGAACATGTTTTTATTCAGGTCGCCGAGAGATTGGAGTCGGCACGTGACGAGTAGCTCCAGCCGTAGATGCATACTGGATGTGGTGTCCCGGGTGTGGAAACATTTCCCTGCTCATCGACGAGCGTACACTCGGCTGAAATGAAGCCGTGGCAGTTATCACGACAGAAGAGATAATGTTTTACTCAAGGCTTGATATTAAATTGGAGGGCTGTAACCATGCATATATTTGGAGATTAATATTGGTTATTCTAGCTGACGATCCAACAACAGATCGCATGTATTCCCGTACCTCCGTTTAGCGCGGTTGGCAACGCACGGTGCAAAATAAGTTCACCGTACGCATACATATTTAGATGTGTACGAATTGTTGTTGTATGCACACGTGTATACTGCGAGATTCACCACCGCATGACAAAACAAGAATATATTATTGTCTCTAATTGTGATTCAGCAATCGACCCCTGAATCGCTACAGCTCATTGCATAAGCCAGGCGGGGCTGGGGGAATTGTTACACGCCTATTAAAGAGCAGTACGTTTAAGGACAACTCGCTGTGCAGGTTTAATTGCCAATGGCCGGAGCGTTTTAAAAGCGCGCCTCTTTCGTGAATGACGTTGAGGCCGATGACGTATTCGCCAACTGCTGCTACAATGTTAAACACAGCACAGTTAGTTTAACACGTCGTAGGCTTCTGTGACCAATATCATCCATAATACAGGCTTTTGGGGGGGGGGTTAGATCGCGTAAATATATAAATGTGTCGTTAAACCCGCCACCACCCGACACAGCCAACTAGCAAGGTTTGTCACGTAAACAGAACGTGCCAATTCGATACTGGTACAGCACGCCGGTGTGTTGAGATCTTCACTCAAAACTGCTCTAGAGGAGTTGTACACCCCTAGCTGCCACTGCAATTCAGTGGCCTGAAATACAATGTTTCGCTCCGGATGATCGCTGCAAAGTATGATTTGTGTTTTGATTTAATGTGCTGATCTTAAAGGTGCATTGAAAAATGTTGATACTCCGACTGATGCTCCTACTGTTGTGGAGTGACTCATGCAGCCAGCTATGGCTGCAGAGTTTGGTAGTACATGTTGTTTACGTAGTTTATTGTGAAAATTCGGTCACAGTTCCTATGATCACTGTTTCATTGCTTTTATGGCTTTATTTTGGTGATTTTTGAAAAGTTTTTTGGTTTGGCCATGTTTGTTTGTTGTAGTACAGAGTTAGACTGATGGCCTTAATCTAAGTTGTCTTGTTGTTGTTGTTTGACTTGCATCCCACTGGGATTTTTGCACACAGCGTTGGTGTACGGTGCTTTTTCTGCAATATTTTGCTGTCTTTTCTTGGATTTTCTGTTTGCACATAGTCACTTTAAGATGTTTTCTTGTTCATGTTTTTGTTTTTTGTTTCTTGCGGTTGCACCCGATTGAAGAGCCGAATGGCTCACAGGGCTATACCTAATACATGAAACTTGAACTTGTGTTGGAAAGTAAATCCACAACCTTTACACAGCACAGTATTTCGCCTTCCTTTCGCTGTGCACTTCAGTCACACGAATTGGATAACATTCAAGTCAAAGATGAAAGTGCTGGCATTATAACGGTACTGCTCTACTTTTAAGCACGCAAGTTATTGCGCGCGTCATGGAATTATGTGATAAGGCAGGCACAATCGCATTTCGCAGTGTGTGGCGTTTACTGTGCGTGGAAAGAGTGGAGGTAATCTGGCTGCAGCTCATGACATCAAAGCCAAATTGCGCGCTCTTGTATTCCTATGTCATCATTAACTTGTTCATCAATTATAATTGCATTCTGTAATGTCACCGATATTCTTCAATCCTGTACCATTTAACGGAACAAATGAAGACGCAACAAAAGCTACAAATAAAAATTGACAGTATCGATTCTGACAGATTTGCAATCGGTACTGCCAAGAAAGAGCCCATGACCAAATTAGTCAACAAAATGTAACGAATTGCGAGCCTGTTCCCTGGCACACGCGAGCGTGCATCTGTTTCGTCTGCACCTTCCTCGCGAGGAAGCCAGACTCCACACGTCACGTTTATTAATGACGTGTCAACGAGGGCTAAGCAGCATTAAGGTAGGTTGTTTTTGGTTTCTCCCCCACGCCTCTCCACGAATCGATTTCACAGAAGAAGGTCACGGAAGCGGCTTACGTTATTATCATCATCATCAGCATCATCATTCTGGTTCGATTTTTTTTCTGCAGAGCAGAATTTGGGGGTTTGAGTGCGCTGTCAAGGTCACGCATTGTGTGCGTGAGATATTATTCTTTGTGATGTATTCAAACTTAAGAATTTCATAGCAATCGGTGGGTTCCAATCATGTGCAGTGCCAACAACAACATTTTTTCCGTGGGTTTTCTCTGCGTAGATTGGGTTGTATTGTATTGTTTTTCCTCCTTTTGTTAAACATTTATTTCGAAAGTTAAAATTGCTTCCAATTTTGTAGATGGTTGTAGGTGAAAAGTAAAAGAAAAATACAAATAAATCATAACCGCACCATGGTGTCTTGATTGAGCCCTTCACTCACAAGGCCACGTGAAATCCGCGAACGGGTTAAGCTACTGTCCTCCTGATGGTAGAGCTGAGAGCTCCGTGCGACTAAACCCCTCGTGGCTAGATTATGGCTGGCGTGTAAATATACTTTCAACACTCGTCCTTCATAGGGCACCCTACGCCGTTGCCAAATGTCAGGATGGCAACAGGCAAAAAAAAAAAAATCCGCCGTACAGATGGCTGCCAAAATTCCAAATTAGCTTTGAGTAAAAAAAAAAGGGCGTGTTTATTTGCTCGAAATGCTTTAGATTTGTTTTGTATAACTTAGAATAGATACAGCTGTGTAGGTTTTTGTTGCTGTTGCAGTTTGCAATGCTTAGCTGTCTGCCGTACCCCGTGTTGTTAGGCGCGAATGTCCGACGACGACAGATTTGAGAGCTCTAGCTTAGATCGGATGTTGTTACAGCGAAGAGCAGATTTTTTTTGGGTCAAGGTTTTCAGCGTGGCATAAGTTGCCCACAAGTCGTAGGTTCGTGGACCCAGCATGCCCGGTGCATGTCGAGGATGATAGCCCAGCACACGTGGGGTGCAATGGCAGTTTTCGCTCGTCGCTCGCATGCCGTGAAGAGGACGCCCGCTCCGAACCAAGCGGCGTGGACGGAGCGGCCGAGGTTAAATAGAGAGAGAGAGAAAGAGACCGTGGGGCTTGCAGCAAAATCCCGGAGTCACAGGACGAGGCTGCCTGGGGCCACAAGCCGATTAGGATCCGGCTTCGACAGCGAAGCTCCACGGACGGCGCAGAGGGCCGGGCGACCCACCGCGCGAGCTGCTCAACTCGTGCCGATGCTGATGCCAGTGACGTCGCTCATCCTCTTTCGTCCGCCCTTTACTGCGGGCAAACGAAGCTGCCGGGTCTTTTCGCTGCCAGAGTAAAGTGAAAAAAACAAAATTGCGTTCACGTCTCCTATTTTGAAAGAATGCTATTAAGCTGGAGGAGTTTTTTTTTTTTTAACAAAAAAATTCGTCGACAAATCGGAGAGAAGTCACGTTCCGTAACATTCGTGTGCACCGAACAACGAATTTCAAGAAAACCGAGTGGCTCGTTCAAGTGAGCAGCGATTCAGTGTCGCCTTTGAAGACACGAAGCGCCGAGGCGTCTCGAACGCGCCCAATAATCGCGTGCCGAGGAGGAGGAGGCAGCAGCGGCTGGGAATTGTCCCTTGTGGTGCCACGGTCGGTGCCCTGCACAGGCGAGGCGTGGACGGGTCGCTGACGTGCACTTGAAGCCTGTGCCATGCGCGCGAATCCCCGCCGTGAGTACCTGCCGAGCACATTTGTTTCCATAATTATCTAAATCAAGTAGTCACTCCGGAAGCTCTGAAACATCGCAGCTCCGCGATTACATTTTCTCTTCAATGCAGTTGGCCTGCCTTTGTTCTACAGTTCTCTGCAGAATGTTCTGACAAAATTGACAATTGCAGGCGAGTTTTTTTTTTATCCTTCCTACGTTATTTTCACTTTCATTCGTTTGTGAAAGTGTTGAACGCTTATTGATTTATTACGCAACAGAGCCGTAACCTGACACGTGGGACTGCCGCGTAAAGAGTAGCCGATCGGTGCACTCTGCGTGGAGAAGACTACGACGACGCATCCGAGAGGGAGAGAGACCTTTGGCGGAGGGGAGGGAAGGGGACCGATGGAAAAGAGCGACGTCTACCGGGTCCTGCACCGAGGACTCAAGTGCAGCGTTCGTCCCCTGCCGCTCGACATCGAACTCTGGCTTTACGTTCAAAAAACCAGGGGCATGAAGAAGCCGAGGTACAGCTGCTGTCCCCTGGCAACCGTAACCAGTCAAGCACCCTTGTCTGTTTCTTGGCAAGTCTAGGTTTTAAGTTGTTGTGTATTTGTGGTCATTTGACCTATATGCCAACTCTGTTAAATGGTGGGCTCGGATGTTGGGTTTTGCTGCTGCTGGGTTGTCATGTAGAGAAACGAGCGTCTGGTTTGACTTTGCTGAATGGTTTGGCTTCCTGATATCGGTTAGGAAACGTATCCTGCGGCCGTCTGGAACGCTCTTCCTTTCGATATTAGGAAGCCACTGGAGCTCGGCACTTTTAAACATAGATTGGAGTCCCATTTATTTTGAACTGCTTTTTATGTTTAGTTTGTTGTCCTTGCCCGCACCTCCGCTTAGCATGTTTGGCTACGTACGGTGCGAAGGAAGTTCAACATCCAGTACATACATTGGCGTCGCCATTTAGCCATCGAGTGTGCAGGCGGGCGCAACTGCAACCGGGACCCATGGGCTACAGAGGCCCCGTCACGCGGTTACAAACCTGGACAGGGCACCTCATTGTATTACTTGCACCGCGACCCATGCCAGCCACATTACAGCACGGGTTTTTTTAATGTATGCAAAGCTTAAAGTAATAATGTTTTTTGTTGGCATAGCAGACTGTGGGGCTGGTTGGTTTTCATTCTCGCAACTTGTGTACAATCACGGAAGCAGTAAGTGAATTTCTTCTGTACGGTGACAATATACGGTGATTTGATTACAGGTTGGCTTCCAACGTTTGAATTGCTTATGACATTGAATGTTGTTCGGTCGCCGTACCATCCTTCCCTCGTGTAGTATGTACCTGGTCTCGGTTTCATAAAATACATGCTGTGACTTTTGTGATTTTACACCTCGCTAAAGACGCGAACTGCAATTAACAAAGCGTGTTTCACGATGGCAGATGTTAACTCTCTGCGCTAAAATCTTTAATCAATTATTGGATGCGCTGTGCGACGCTTGCCGCAACTGGAACTTGATCAGTGCTCAAGTTGCAGGGGAAAACCCCTATTAGTATATTTTGGTACTGGCAAAGGAGGTCCCATGATGTAGCTGCTCACCCCGAGCTCTCATTACTCTGGTAGTGCGTTGTCTTTGAACTGTGCGTCTTTTGGCGTCATCTGGTCGAACACCATATGAGACTAGGCTCCAAAGAAAGCTGTCTCTGGTGTGGACCAATCAGTTTCAAAGACAATGGATAAATTATCAGAGTATTTTTTTTGTTTGCATTTGACTGCAAGTATTGTGGTTAATGTAAGCATGATTCCTTGCAAAAGGTGTCAGCTTTGTTGCCAGAAAAAAGGGGCAAAACCCTATTAGTATAACTGCTTTTTGTGTTTAATTTGTTGTCCTCTCCGTGCACCTCCGATTATCACGGTTGGCTACGTACGGTACGAAAGACATTCAACATGCCGACAAATACGTAAGGGTAATAATCACAGAATAAGATTTTTGGACAGCAAAATGAGTAATTGAGTCGATGTGACCTTGAGTCAAAAACCATGGCCCTATTATTTTAGAGAGCAGCAGTGGGACAATGAGATACCAGTACTGTATGCCCATCCTTGTGAGGATTTATTGGGACTCAAACATCGCACCTCCTGGCTTTCACATTCCTCCTCTAAGATACTGCATCACCAGGTTTTACCCAAGCGTACATCTCCTTCATAAATGGGAAGTTCAGGACAATCCACAGTCGTGCGATTGTGTCAATGCAACCCAAACTATAGATCATACAGTAAACCCTGTCGTCTACGCTCCTTCAACGAGAAAGGAAATAGTAAAACTACACGATCTGCCGAAGCCCTCTCGTGGCTAGCAGACCTCGACATTGACATTTAGCTCTCGAACATATCAGCGCACACAAGAATAGAATTACCAGCGCACTCAAGCCATCAGCGCCTAATGCTCCTGCCTTGGTTTCACGTGGACAAGCCCTCTCTGATCACTGTGGGGGCAGTTGGGCACTGCCTAAGGCGACAAAAAAAATCAATTCTCACCTTGCATGTCATGGGACATTGCTGTGGGTCTATTACCCGTGACGGATATAATCTATGCTCCCAATCTATTTAAAAAAAATCTCCCTATTATCTTACCGCTGGATTTTTCCTGTTATCCACAATTGTTGCATATTGTCGTGATTATCTAGAGGTGGCGGCAACTGTAGCTTATCCGGGAATATCGGAGATAAGTAATCTTGGTGCACTAATATTCTTCCGATTATACGTGCCTCTATCGATAAGAGGAGCCATCCAAAAGTGGTGGAACATTCACCGCATATTCCATAGATAACCAATGCGGATAGTGGGAGCTATTTTCACAGATAATAGGATCTGCCGAGAGCGTTCCCGCTCACCATATTCACGCGAATAAGAGGAGTCTCAATCTAATACTCAGCGGGTGGATATGTGTTCTTTCAAGGCTGTCACTTCAGTATTGAAGAGGAGAGAAGTGCCATTGCAACTATCTTGAAACAAATGCGAAACACGTGGCCTCGTGCGCATTCTCAGAGGCTAGAGCTTCCTGAAGGAAGTTCTGGAACGGGTTGCTTGAGAAAGACGCCAAAATCAGAACCAAGAAAGATGCCTATTCTAGATTTGAAGCTTTCGTGACTGCAAGGATTCATACTCTTAGTTCTTTCGGTAAAGTCACGTAGGTAAAAAATTAAATTAAAATTAATACAAATAAAACAATAATATCACGACGTTTCGGAGGCAACACAAGTCTCCGTCATCAGGTGGGACCGTCACAGCCAGATTTGCTGCATCAAGTGATTTGCTGCATCAAGTGATTTGCTGCATCAAGTGATGCTGCAAATCTGGCTGTATCAGGTGATTTGCTGCATCAAGTGATGCTGCAAATCTGGCTGTGACGGTCCCACCTGATGACGGAGACTTGTGTTGCCTCCGAAACGTCGTGATTTTATTGTTTTATTTTTATTAAGTTTTATTTAATTTTTTTACCTACGTGACTTTACCAAAAGAACTAAGAGTAAGATGCCTATTCTTAGGTTTTTTTCGGTAAAGTCACGTAGGTAAAAAATTAAAATTAATAAAAGTAAAATAAAAATATAATAAAAAACCCTCTCACTTGAAACAGTAATCGTGCTGTGACGGTTCCACCTGAAGACGGAAGCTTGTGTTGCCTCCGAAACGTCGTGATTTTTATTTTATTTTAATTTTACTTTTATTAATTTTATTTTTTTACCTACGTGACTTTACCGAAAAAAACCTAAGAATATGAATACTTGCAGCCACGAAAGCTTCAAATCTAGAAGAAAGATGCCGCCGAACGATTTGGCGAAGTTTTGGGGGGCGGGGGGGGGGTGCCGTACACAGTGGGATCAAGCGGTGCGCTCAAGATCGGAGGTGGGCGGGTGGGGGGGGCCGAGTCAATGACAAGCCTGCCATTGGGCAGACGACTCAAGAGGGAAAGTCTGAACAAGGCTATCTGCATCTCCCCTGTGTGCCCGTGTGTGTGTGTGATTCTGCGGTGGGTTTTTTGAGGGGGGGGGGGGGTGTTGGGGCGGAAGCGATCAGGACCATAATAATTGTTTCAAGTGGCAAGGAATCCGATGAGCTACAAAGCTATTTTTGACAGATGTCGAATAACGATTGTGCAGTGGTCGGCGCACTGTGCTACGAATCCGGCGACGCGGATTTGATTCCCACTCACAGCCAACATCAATGACGAATATCTGTAGCAGTCCTGGGCTTCCTCTAGTTCGACTTAACCTTAAATGGGGACTCGGTGGAGATAATGACGGGCGGGCATGGAGCTGGCCACCCAATATCTCGTGTGAGCTGTGCTGGCCTTCAAAACGTTGCTCCGCTAACAGCACGTGCCCATCGGAGGCGCACTGCCACCAAACCAGACTTCATCCAACATTAGTCTTTTGCTAGCGTAGTGGAAATGACAGCATTTACCTGGGTAGATCGAGTTTTCGGTATCAGCCGCTCACGTGCACAGCCGCGTGGAGCGCTTGTTGTCAATCCACTGCTGAATGAGCACCACCAACCCCTGACCCATCGCCTCCCCCCCCCCGTACCATACGGGTCATGGGAGTTATTTCACCACAGTTTACCACGTTGGTCAGCGCGAGTTGACGAAGGTGCTGAGCATACGTATGCGTATGCGTATGTTGAACTTCTTTCACACCGTACGTCGCCAACCGCGCTAATCGGAGGTGCGGGAAAGGACGACAAATTAAACACCAAAAAAGCAGATTTAAATGTGCATAACTACAGCGGCTTCCTAATATCGGAAGGAAGAGCGTTCCAGACGGCCGCAGAAGCGCATCTGAAAGCGCAGCGCGATGCGGCGGCCGTCTTTGCTGCTGTTGCCGCGAGGTGGTGGGTTGTTGCTGGTGGGCAATTTCTCTTCGTCACTGTGCGCTTCTGCCCGTGCGCGCACAACTTCTTTCGCACCGTACGTCGCCACCGGTGCTAATCGGAGGTGCGCGCGCGTGTGCACGTTGTCCACCCCACCCAGGATGGAGGCGTCGTGCCTGGAGTTGGCACTGGAGGGCGAGCGCCTGTGCCGGGCGGGCGAGGCGCGTGCCGGCGCCTCGTTCTTCGAGGCGGCGGTGCGCGTGGGCACCGAGGACGCGCGCACGCTGAGCGCCATCTACAGCCAGCTGGGCAACGCCTACGTGTGTCTGGGCGAGCACGGCCGTGCGCTCGAGTATCATGGGCTGGACCTCACGCTGGCGCGGTGCGAGCACGGCTGTGCCTCTGCCACCACCACCACCACCACACCCCCCCCACCCCTTCAGCCCCTCCAGACCGATAGCAACGACGGTTGTACATATTTTTAGGTTTTTTCGGTAAAGTCACGTAGGTAAAAATTTTTAAAATAATAAAAGTAAAATAAAAATAAAATAAAAATCACGACGTTTCGTAGGCAACACAAGCATCCGTCTTCAGGTGGAACCGTCACATCACGATAGACTTTACCAAAAAAAAACTAAGAATATGAATCCTTGCAGTCACGAAAGCTTCAAATCTAGACGGTTGTACAATTTGCCGAACGCCGTTCGCCAGCGAAGTCGTCATAATTCAAATGTATAATGCGGCACTCCATCCTGGGATCCCGATGCGTAATACGTAGAGAGCAGGAAATCAAAACAGAACCGGGGGCAACCGACCAAACTCAGGAGGGAAGGCTCGGTTTAATGAGATGGGATTTCAAAGCAGACTTCAATAGTTCTACCGACTCCGATTACCTGATTTCACGTGGCACGGCGTTCCATAGCTTAGGTGCCTCGCTAGCAAAAGCGGGGTCACCACAAGAGCACAACCTCGACCTGGGAGTGCAGCTGCATTCTGAACAAGCTGGAATCTTCCCGGTGCTTTGCTCGAAAGTTGCGGCGACGCCACCGTGGTGCTCGTGCCAGGCTAGGTGCAGCGTTGAGGCCGTCGTTCTGATGGAGTGGTCGAAGGCTTTGCTGCTGGCAGGAGGTCAAGGGGTCACGGGACAGACACGGGTGCTTGTTCGGGGTTGACTGACTGAGATTATTGACAGATGCACCGCCTGTGCTCCCCCACTGTGCACTTTCACAAAAACACTGACAAAGATCCCCCGAATAGCCTTCGAGCCAAGTGCTGTCCGCGAGTAGCACAGTATGGCACACGAGAGGGGGGTCGGTGGACAAAACCACCACGCCTGGCCGCCTTTGTCTGCCAAGTGTTGGTGTTTACACACCGCACCAAGTACTCATTTAAGGCTGAGTAAACCTATGGGAGGCCTATGACCGATGCATATGTTCTCCAACGATGTGAGCCATGCACCTACACGCACGTACACACAAAGACAAAGGTCCCCGGGTAGTCTACAATCGGCTCTTGTCTGGTGTGGACTCGAGTCATGTGACTTGGACTCGAGTCAGACTCGAGTCATGAATTTGATGACTTCAGACTCGACTTGGACTTGCATAACAATGACTTTGTCCCACCTCTGAGGTGTGGACTCGAGTCATGTGACTTGGACTCGAGTCAGACTCGAGTCATGAATTTGATGACTTCAGACTCGACTTGGACTTGCATAACAATGACTTTGTCCCACCTCTGCTCTTGTGACACGTGCATTCAAATGCAATGTCTTGGCCTCTCGCACTGAAGCTACCTCGTGTCCTATCCCCTCAGCTACAGGGCCTCCACAAGGCGCTGCGATTGTTGGGCCATGCCTCATCCACGCCTCCCCTGGCCCACACCTTGCATGATAAGCCACTTTGTTGAGCTATCATTTGTGGCCAGGTGGCTTTTGAAAACTAAGTTAATACCGCAGTGGGCTTTGTCTGTTAGGATGGGCATGGTTCGGTATTATTTGTATGTGTTTGTGTGATTTGTTTACCTTTCTTGTACTTTGCACTCCTGTCGTATTGTTTGTGTTGTTTGTTGTTGTAACGTTCTTACCCGCCCCGACTGGACATCTGTAAAACAAGAGCTTAATAGCTAATCGGATTCCTCCAGCAGAAAAACTAAATAATCTGATTCTGATCTTGCATCTTGACTAACTTCCAAATGCTCTCTCACCACCTCAGCCCACCGATGAGTCAGCCAACTTCAGCATTGGCACCTCATGAGGATTTCAGAAATTGAAAAGTGGGACCCTCCCAGATATTGGTCTCGCATTTACCACCGACGACGATGACGTCGAAGACGACGACAATGACAACGACGATGATGACGACGATGATGACGACGACGTCGATGACGATGATGATGAGGACAATGACGACGATGATGAGGACGACGACGATGACGACGACGTCGACGTCGATGACAATGATGACGACGAAGATGACGACGACGACGACGATGATGATGACGACGGCGATTACGTCAGTGAATCGACCGGCCACGCTTCCCCATGCGCCAAAACGAACGTCGGCGTCTCCCCCCCCCCCCTTCTCGCTGCTCCGGCCTCCAGGAAGATCGGCGACCGCGCCGCAGAGGCCAAGGCGAGCGGCAATCTGGGGAACCCGCTCAAATTCCTCGGGCGCTTTGAGGAGGCAATCGTGTGCTGCCAGCATCACCTGGACGTCTCGCGGGAGATCGGCGACCAGGTGGGTGGCCGCGTCTCGCCTCCCGCGTGCCCTTCGCTCGGTCCAGACGGTCCGGCAACCTGCGGGCTTCGGAGACGCAATGCGGCTGCTTGCTTTTTTATAAGTTTCTTACAAAAGTATTTGTTTTTGTTATTAACAAGACGATTCAGCATGGGACCTCCTTTGCCAGTACCAAAATATACTAATAGGGGTTTCCCCTTTTTTTTCTGGTAACAAAACTGACACCTTTTGCAAGGAATCATGTTACATCTGGTCGAACACCATATGGGACTAGGCTCTAAAGAAAGCTGTCTCTGGTGTGGACCAATCAGTTTCAAGGACAATGCATAAATTATCAGAGTATTGTTTTTTGTTTGCATTTGACTGCAAGTATTGTGGTTAATGTAAACATGATTCCTTGCAAAAGGTGTCAGTTTTGTTGCCAGAAAAAAAGGGGAAAACCCCTATTAGTAAGACGATTCAGGTTACACACACACAGAGAAAGGGAAGTTGACACCAGCACAAACGCATCACCGATGACAGTGCAATGGAAACCTCTCTAAACCGCATGTTTCAATAAACTGTTTCAATAAACTCTAAAACTCTGGTGTCTTCCTTAGCTCTGACACCTCTGTAGGAGGAAAACAGAAGGGGGGGGGGTGGCTAAATGCCCTAATGAATGCTCTTAAGAATCAATGGCCACTGGAGGAGAGGCAGTGAAGGGGTTCTGTACGCGGCTCTTTGAGGACTGCTTCGTGATGTTTATTTATTTTTTAAGGACCACCGTCTCGTAGTCACGTACTCTTGAAATATCGAGTTTTCACCGAATTATTGATTGCTGACCCCCCAACCATAGGAGTCCAGTTTACCATGGGAGTCCAGTTTACCATGGGAGTCCAGTTTACCATGGGAATCCACTTTACCATGGGAGTCCAGTTTATTGCCCAAAACGTTTCCTTTATATTTTATTTCGTCTTTGGGACGGTGTTATTGTAATGGGTCGTGGATGGGTATTCCAGCATGACAATGACCCAAAACACACGGCCAAGGCAACAAAGGAGTGGCTCAAGAAGAAGCACATTAAGGTCCTGGAGTGGCCTAGCCAGTCTCCGAACCTTAATCCCATAGAAAATCTGTGGAAGGAGCTGAATGTTCGAGTTGCCAAACGTCAGCCTCGAAACCTTAATGACTTGGAGAAGATCTGCAAAGAGGAGTGGGACAAAATCCCTCCTGAGATGTGTGCAAACCTGGTGGCCGACTACAAGAAACGTCTGACCTTTGTGATTGCCAACAAGGGTTTTGCCACCAAGTACTAAGTCATGTTTTGCCGAGGGGTCAAATACTTATTTCCCTCATTAAAATGCAAATCAATTTATAACATTTTTGACATGCGTTTTCTGAATTTTGTTGTTGTTATTCTGTCTCTCACTGTTCAAATAAACCTACCATTAAAATAATAGACTGATAATTTCTTTGTCAGTGGGCAAACGTACAAAATCAGCAGGGGATCAAATACGTTTTTCCCTCACTGTACATAGCTGTGTTATACGCCACCAGCATAAAGGATGGTCGTGTATCAAAACCAAATCATTATTATTCTCATCATCATCATCATCAAATAATAATTGATGTGCGTGTCACTCCGTGGGCCAGGCTGGCGAAGCGAGGGCCCTGTATCTCCTGGGCAGCGTGTACCACACGCAGGGCAAGAGCCGGGGCTGCTCGGCGAGCCAGGACCCCGGGGAGCTGGGACCTGAAGCCAAGTTCTGCCTGGAGCAAGCAGTCAACCACTACCAGTACGCCGATCATTTCTACTTGTATTCATTTAATTTAGATGGTTTAAAAAAAAATCTCGGTTGCTGAGCAAGGGGCCAATGGCGCAGAAATTACCAAGCGGTTAGCAGGTAAACAGCATTGCCGAAGATGTAATGCTGTAGATAAGTGTTTTGGTAGGTTTCTTGAAATTTGGAGCGGAGGGTTATTATGATAACTTTGGGGAAAGAAACGACAGGGAGGGAATTCCAAAGTGGTGCCGTGCGATGATGGAGCAGAAAGGGAAGTGGGTTTCACCTGCAAGTGTGGGGGTGGAGTGAACTAGGAGACTAGGCGAAATAGTCACTCTGGCAAACCCAGAAATAACACCGCCCGAAAGCGTATTAACATAGTGACGATCGGCCTGTTTCTATCCACTGCTGGCTGAAAGTCCTTTTCACGTCGTCACCATCCCTCACGTATCAATGTCTGCCGTGGTTGCTTCACTTTAACCTCGCTCCGGCGAGGCTTTTCGTGCCGCCTCGCCACCGCGGCCGCGTTCGCTGGGACTCGTCGTAATGCTGCTACCCTCGTCTCTTGAGTTAAACGTGGAATGACGTTCTGCCTCCCCACCCCCCCACCACCCGCACTATCAATTTGGAAGTGAGACCCACTAGTGCCCCGAGTGATACCTCCTAACGACGAACGGTATTCTGCAAACAATGGAATGCCCTAATGGAAAAATCTAATGTGTTTTATTTAATTTGACCAGGTAAGGCCCACTGAGCTATACGGCTTTTTTTCAGAAGCGACGTGGCCACAAATGATAGCTCAACGAAGTGGCTTATCACGTGCAAATGTATCGCAGCCATAATAGTCTAAAAGCACGTTTCTAAATTTGGAGGGAGACCCCGGAGGACCTGGAGAAAAATCCACGCGACCAAGGGGGAGAACGTGCAAACTCCAAATATACAGCAGGCGTCAGGGTCGGGATCGAACCCACGCCCTCCTGTGTACCAGGCGAGGTAGTTAACATCTCCTAGCCACCGTGGCGCCCCCAACGACAAGGTGGGGTGGGAAAGAAGGTGCCCGCCTCTCCAGGTCACAGGGTCACGTTACTCTCAAAAGTGGATATCCAAGTTAGAGAGGGGAAATCGTATCGGAGTGCAGATTTGTGGTGCATTGCTCATTCTCGTATCGCTTTTGATTCTCGAGTTATTAGCCGAATGAAAGACATACTGAACGAAACAAAGTTGTTAAGCATGTTACTGATCGTGTACGTTTGCCGCATGAATTGTTGTGGTCACGCATGCACGTTACTCCAGCACTTTGGAAGTACATTATACGCGTACTTAGTGGGTAACGCAGACTTCACCGTGAGCCCTGACACTCCTAAATCCACTGGGCTGTGAAGGGACAGCGAGTGCATTTCGTGTTTACTGTTCACAAGGCGATATTTATTCATAACGCCTTTGACCAACTCGCATGGAATGCTCCCCATTTCGTCAGATCTTGTAAGCTTAGCAGTTTTGAACCTGAGACTATTCTTGATTGGGCGACCACCGTTCACAAGACATTGCCGTAGGCTTCGGCACTATGCGGTGGGCAGCAGAGGGCAGTGGAAAAAAAGCATCCGCTGTCGTGCTAAACTGTACTTATATGCTGCCACACCTATTCTCCGATTAGCACGGTTGGCTACGTGCGGTGCGAAAGAAGTTCGACGTAGAGACACGCATACGTATGCTCCCCACCTTCGTCAACTCGTGCTGACCAACGTGGTGAAATGTGGTGAAATAACTCCCAAGACCCGTATGGCACGGGGGGGGGGGGCGATGGGTCAGGGATTGGTGGTGCTCATCCAGCAGTGGATTGACAACAAGCGCTCCACGTGTCTATGTATGCGAGCGGCAGATACCGAAAACTCGATCTACCCCGGTAAACGCTGCCATTTCCATTACGATAGCAGAAGACGAATGCGAATGTGAGCGGCGGTAAAGTTGGATGAAGTCGGGTTTGGTGGCAGTGCGCCTCCGATGGGCACGGTTGGCTTCGTACGGTGAGAAAGAAGTCCACCAACGCGCGTGCGCGCACACACAACGCACCCGAGCCGACCGCTCGCCGTTTGTCTCCCAGAGCCAACCTGGCACTGGTGCGGGAGCTCGGAGACCGTGCGGCTCAGGGCCGAGCCTTCGGCAACCTGGGCAACACCTATTACCTCCTGGGCTGCTTCAGCCAAGCCGTGGCCTGCCACCAGGAGGTGAGAACGCAGCCCAGCAGTGGCTGCTCACTGCAGCTCCAACCGATGCGAGGAACCCAAGCGGCACGGCCTCAGCCCTTCTCCAAAACCACCGGGAGGTAGATGAGGAGGAGGTTCGAGAGTATGTACTCGAAGACGAGATGGGAGTATAGCTCTGGTAGAGCAGATATCGAGTGTGCAGGATGTGCACTCTCAACAGCTTTGGCGCTGGGAAGAAATGAATGGCTCCGCAGGGGCGAGATGTTAACTACATCGCCTGGTGTGCAGGAGGTCGTGGGTTCGATCCCGACCTTGATGCCTGCTGCTGTATATTTGGAGTTTGCGTCTCTCTCTCTCTCATCACAGTGGCTAGGAGATGTTAACTACTTCGCCTGGTGTGCAGGAGGTCGTGGGTTCGATCCCGACCCTGACGCCGCTGCTGTATATTTGGAGTCTGCATGTCTCTCTCTCATCATCACAGTGGCTAGGAGATGTTAACTACCTCGCCTGTTATGCAGGAGGCCGTGGGTTCGATCCCGACCCTGCCGCCTGCTGTATATTTTGAGTTTGCAGGTCCTACGGTTTTTACCCTCCATATTTAGAAACAACGTGCGTTTGGAGTATCTATAAATTTCCACGTGGTGAGCCACTTCGTTGACTTATCATTTGTGGCCAGGTAGCATCTGAAAAACGAGTAACAGTATCTTGCTCAGTGGGCCTAACCTGGTAAAATAAAAAATATTTGAGTAGTGTTTTTAGTTTAGTCTTATCTGAAGGGCTTGAGGTTGCTTTTCAAACAGCGGAGTAGCTATCGAGTGTGTAGGAGGTGCATCTGCACTTAGGTCCGCAGGGGGTATGAAGAGGGAGGGAGTATTTATAGAGGGGCCCCCATCTCATCCTGGCACCCAAGGGCCCTTGCCAACCACGCCGTGCACGGTCGAGTCGAGGTGCGGTATATTGAACAACGAATGAGTGGGTGAAAACGACGGTATGACGTTAAAAAGTCTCATTATGATTACACTGTGTAACAAAGAAAATGTGTTCCTGGGTGGTAAGTGTTATTTCCTAATTGCTGATGCCTCAAAAGTACAGAAAGTGGCTATTCCCCACAAAATTAGCTTTTTTGACCAGGACAGTGATATTTAGAAATGTACCTATTTTCAATGCTAAAACGTATGCATTTGTGTCTTTCGTTCACATAAAGTCCTGGTCACCAAAGCAAAGTTTGTGGGGAATAATCGCCATTTTCTATACTTTTTTAGGCAAAAACAACGCTTAGTACCCAGGAACAAAAATGTTGTCGTCGGCTGTTTTCATTCATTTGTGATTTACTTTTGCAGCGGCTGGCTATCGCACGGGAGTTTGGAGACAAGGGGGCGGAGAGGCGTGCGTACAGCAACCTGGGAAATGCGCACATCTTCCTCGGCCAGTTCGAGTCCGCCGCGGAGTTTTACAAGTAGGCGCATTTCGATTTAAAGCTTTCGTGACTGCAGGGATTCATCTTCTTGGTTCTTTCTGTAAAGTCACGTAGAAGGGAAGTAATAAAATAATAAAAATAAAACATAATAAAATAATTCTCACGACGTTTCGGCCACAACGCAAGCAGCCGTCCTCAGGTGAAACCAGGTCTGTCGAGGCGACAGCGTCTGAATGTTTCTCGACAGACCTGGTTTCACCTGAGGACGGCTGCTTGCGTTGTGGCCGAAACGTCGTGAGAATTATTTTATTATGTTTTATTTTTATTATTTTATTACTTCCCTTCTACGTCATTTTACCGAAAGAACCAAGAAGAAGTAGGCGCATCACACGCTCGCGCTCTCTATATACAGGCACTCCTCTGCTGACGAACGAGTTATGTTCCAGAAGTCTGTTCGCAAGCCGACTTGTTCATAAGTCCCAACCACGCTCCAGTGGACAGCAAACACGTGGTCTACAGCGTGCACGCTAAACACGGGGGAATGGCCCTAAAAGTTGCATAATCTCCTGTAAGATGTAGATGCTACTGGTTCTTCACGTTCTGGAGATGTAGATGCCACCACCGAAATCTATTGCGCGGCGGGTGAACTTACGACTCTCGGTCCGAACAGGCAACTGGACATATGGACGGACAGATTTGTTCGTCACTTTGAAAGTTCGTAAGTCGAATGTTCGTAAGTAGAGGAGTCCCTGTATACGGAATGCTCGCCCACCCTTTATTAGCTCTGAGTGGCTTTGGATACTCCCAGGAGATGACATAACCGGGTCTCTTGACCAGGAGCAGTTGCAAAAGTTCCCCGGCAGAGAAGGTGTTAAGCCACGCTTGCTGAGTCCAAGCGCCGTTAATTGCTGTTGAATTTTGCAAAGGTATCCATTGAGTAACTTTTGTTCTCAGTGACGAGTGTCAACTTTCGGAGGTCATGGGTTCGATCGTCGTGGTCCTGATCCCAACATGACCCCTGAAGCCTGCATATTTGGAGTTTGCGTGTTTCTCTCCCCGTGTTCGTGTGGATTTTTCTCCGGGTTTTCCGGGTTTTCAACATCACGCGTTTGCATTTCCATGCGATAAGCCACTCCGTTGAGCTATCATTTGTGGCCAGTTCGCCACTGAAAAAGAGCTCTATATAGCTCAGTGGGCCTTGCCTGACACTATAAAAATTTGTTTAGTTTTTAAAATAAAAATTGTTTAGTTTCATTTTATTTTAGTTTTCATCCATGGAGTTACGCATATGATTGGTACGGAACGTTACGTGTGGAGTCGCAGTTGGTTGGCGTTGACACTCAGACTGTGTTGCGTTTATTCCTTCGCTTCGATTATTTGAAAATGTCTAAAATCCCCACTTGTGTTTGCATGTTACACCTTTTGTTACGTTGACGTGTATTTGCATTGTATTTATTAACTGTAGTAATGTACGTTTTGTTGTGGTTGTTAAGATGCTACCGTGCGTGTTTCTGATATTGTGGATTGATCCGAGCCGCGCCAGCACTAAAACAAACGCATTTTTTACGCAACCACTTCGAACAATTGTACAGCGAATCCAATCCCAACAATGTTCGTATTAATACATGAACAAATAAATATCGTAGGTAACTGCGACAATAATTATCGCGCTAATAAGGCGAGGTGTGCGTGCTACAATTATACGTCCCCCACCCCGCCCACCGTTTGCAAGAATGGCATCGCAACGCGCTCGGGTATCGGTTTACCCGCGCCTTCCCGCCGCGGAGCGTAATGGCATCATTTGAATTAATGAGACAAAAAAAACCACCCAGCAGCAATGCTTAGGGAGGCTCCAGGCTCGATACCGCACGCCCTGATGTCAGCTGCCACAGGTGCTAGGCCCTTCGCGTGAGCCAAACTCCGATCCCATGAACTGTTGCTCATTCGCCTGCCCCCGTGCGTGCGTGAGTGAATGCGCGTTTGAGCCAGCGTGCGCTTGTCAATGTGTGTGCGCGTTTGAGCGTGCGTGTGTCTGTGTGTCTTGCGTGTGCGTTTGAGCGTGCGTGTGTCTGTGTGTCTTGCGTGAGCGTTTTAGCGTGCATGTGTCTGTGTGTCTTGCGTGTGCGTTTGAGCGTGCGTGTGTGCATGTGTCCGCGTGTCTTGCGTGTGCATTTCAGCGTGCATGTGTCTGTGTCTCTTGCTTGTGCGTTTGCACGTGCGTGCATGTGTCTGTGTGTCTTGCGTGTGCATGTGTGTGTGCATGTGTGCGTGCATGTGTACGCGTGTCTTGCGTGTGCATTTGAGCGTGCATGTGTCTGTGTCTCTTGCGTGTGCGTTTGAGCGTGCGTGTGTGCATGTGTCTGTGTGTCTTGCGTGTGCATTTGAGCGTGCATGTGTGTGTGCGTGTGTGTTTGCATGTGTCCGCATGTCTTGCGTGTGCATTTGAGCGTGCATGTGTCTGTGTGTCTTGCGTGTGCATTGAGGGTGCATGTGTGTGTGCATGTGTCCGCGTGTCTTGCGTGTGCATTTGAGCGTGCATGTGTGTGTGCATGTATCTGCGTGTCTTGTGTGTGCGTTTGAGCGTGCATGTGTGTGTGCATGTGTCTGTGCGTCCTGCGTGTGCATTTGAGCGTGCATGTGTGTGTGCATGTGTCTGTGTGTCTTGCGTGTGTATTTGAGCGTGCGTGTGTCCGCGTGTCTTGTGTGCGCGCTTGAGCGAGCGCTCCCGTGCGTGCGTGCGCGCGTGGGTGGACGTGTGTGTCTGTGTTGTGTTCACGCGCCCGCGCGCGTGGGTGTGTGCGCGCGCATTTCCTCCGCGCAGGAAGACGCTGCAGCTGGCTCGGCAGCTGCGTGAGCGGGCGGTGGAGGCGCAGGCGTGCTACAGCCTGGGCAACACCTGCACCCTCATGCAGGACTACTGCCGCGCAGTCGACTTCCACCTCAAGCACCTCGCCATCGCACAGGAGCTGCAGGACAGGCAGGTGCTCCCCCCCCGCCCGCCACCCCGACAAGCTTGCGCGCTCCTCCTGCAGGGCTCCATCTCCGGCCGTGCCGTCGTGCCAATGCGCGCACGTGTCAATCGCCCAGCCCATTCTTTCGATTTCGCTCGCGAAAGGCTGTCGTCGGCTTTGCCGTCGAAACCGCGTGCGTTTGGTCACCGGCTGCCGGTCGAATTGGGTCGCTGCGATCCGCGCGGCGGTTTCGCTTCCGAGGCCGCGACCGGTGGACCTTCGCAGTCAGCCTCCGGGTTCCGTGTCGACTGATTATGATTGCCTCCGGCGCTTTGAGTGGCCGTGGATGAATTGCGTTGGCCGCGTGTGCGCACTCGCCCGCCTCGAAAGCTCCCAATGTCTGCGTCGCTTTGAACGTACGTGTGTTGAACTTCGTTCGTGCCGTACGTAGTAGCCAACCGTGCTGATCGGAGGTGTGGGGGAGGGGGGGTGAGAAGGACAACGAACCAAGCAGAAAAAAAAATCAGTCCTTGAGAAATTAGTTTTTCAACCTAAATTTTACAGAGCGTTCCAGACGGCCGCGGGAGCGCTCCTGAAAGCGCGCGACGCGGTGACCGCCGCCTCCGTCCGACGGCTATCCAGAAGCCGCCGCTGCGGGGATGACCGGAGTTCGCGCGACGGCGTTCCGCGCGCTTCGACGAGATCGGCGAGTGTATTGCGGTTCATTTGTGGCGTACAGCACTCTCGTGCGCAATAAGCTGCGGCCACCTTATAGGGTGCTGGACGTGTCAGCTAGCGAGCAGCTCGCTTATCTCGCCAGCTCAAGTGGTTGGCTGCAAGCGCAAGAGACAAAAGCAGAACCCTTCCAGAATTGACATTTCTCCCTCCCCCCGCCCGCCCGCCCGCCACCAACCCTCTAATTAATGCCTCCACAATGCGAGTTGGACAGCAGCTGCCTGCTTAGCTGGCCACAGGCCTGTCATTAGTGTGGAGAGTGCCACGTGCTGGTTGGGGTGGTGGTGGTGGTGGGGCTTAGTGTTGCGCAGAGGTCGCAAACGGGTTTTGATTCCTTACCGTACCCGTACCCGGCTGGGTACGGGTAGCCGGGTATCGGGTAGGGTACGGGTATCGGGTACCCGGTTGCGACCTCTGGTGTTGCGTCACCATCTCTTCGTCGCGTCCACCTGTTGACTCCTGCACGAGAGTGGGATGCACTTCGTAAGTCTCGGTGCACATTAGCAGCTGCAGAGTGCTCGTGTGTAAGGGGCCATTCATTGAGTACGTACGCATGGAGGGGGGAGGGGGGGTTAACCCAAATGCGTACGCGCGCGTATGGGGGGGGGGGTCTACTGACAATGTACGCATAGGAAACGGGGGTGGGGCGGGGGGGTGTGAAGCCTCGATAATAATTTGTCTCCATTGGCCTTCAGATGAGTTAGATAGTCCGGCGGTGGACTGTCTGTTTGCTTAAACACGTTAATATTATTAATCCTTGATCGCTTCTGCGTAGATTAAATATCGTCTGTTCTGTAGGATTCAGCGGGGGGGTTGGGGGGTGCGTCAGGCGTACGCACACAGGTGACGAGGGGGTATAAAAAGTCGGCGTGTGTACAGGGAGGGGGGGAGGGGTCAAGTTTTGACAGATTTTTGCGTACGGACTAAATGGATGGCCCCTAAGTGCACGCGCGCGCGGGTGTCGGGGAGCGGGTGGTGTAGCGGTGAGCGCCACGCTGCGCCAAGAACCCGGCCACCCGAGTTCGATTCCAGTGCCAGTGACGATTATCTGGACCGGTCCTGGCCTCTCCTAGATCGACTCAGCCTCAAACATCGTCACTAGGGAGACAAAGGCGGCCGGGCGTTGTGCTGGCCACTCACCCCTCTCGCGTGTCGTGCCTTCCCGGCCTCCATAGGTGCTACGCTCACAGCACTTGATCCAATTTTCTGTTACGGGCTATGCGGGGCATCTTTGTTTTGTTGCACGGAGAGCATCTGTGTAGCCCAAAAGCCGCCGCGCTCGGGTTTTATTGCGTAGAAAACGCTACGGATATTGCGCACGCAGACAGGCGACATAGGGCGGGCACCGGTATTTAATGCCAGTCAAATTATGTTCTATAAATAGTCAACATCAATAGAGAGCGAGCGTTGTGCATTATACCTCCTTGTATCACAGATCTGTATGGAGTACAATTTCCATTGCTTGAACAGGCATTCATGTACAGAATTGCATACGCTTGAGTCATTATATAGTACCGTACGTAGATGTACTGCCGTATTGTCAATCTACTGCTGGAAGCTTGCGTTCTCATGCTGCACGGGTCAAGGAGGTTATTTGACCATACTTCAGCCTTGCAGACACTTATGGCAACTGGGCATGCAACGTGGTCACCCATCAAAGCACTCTCAGTTCTCAATCCTAGCGAGCTTCTTGTGAACTCCGTCACTTCCAGGGTGATTTGGTCATAGCTTTTGCCTAAATTGACATTCGTATAGAGAATGGTTTGCAGTCTAGTACAGGAATCCACCGTTCAGGGTGCTTCAATTATTTTTTAACACTTCTGAGAATTTGCAACAATTCTAGATTTGAAGCTTTCGTGACTGCAAGGATTCATATTCTTAGGTTTTTTCGGTAAAGTCACGTAGGTAAAAATTTAAAATTAAAATTTGCAACAACGCCACAAGAAATGTGCCAACGGGCTCTGGAGACCACCTGGAGGAGATTCGAAGCACGTGTTGACAACGATGGCGAACAAGTGGAGACTATTTAACTTTTTGAAGCTATTAACATGACATTTGTTATCATGTTACAGTGTATTATCCGTTCTTTTCCCATTAAAAACGATAGTCCCATGTAAATGTTAACATGTTTTTGAAGCACCCAGTATATATGTGTTTGTGTACGTGTGTATATGCAACCAGTGCTTTATTTCAGCCACATCAGTCCGAAACGCTGTCAAGGAACTCCTTTGGCCATTCATAGGATTACAGAAATGCAGGGTATGAATAATATAGGGGTTTCAATACATATGCCTGCTACTCTAGTGGTAGTGCCTTACGCCGGCAATCCCTCATTACGCTGCCAGCCTGAGCGGCTTCATAGAAAATACCGAGTGACGAATCAATCCCCCGGCGTGCGCACGCTCGTGTGTGCGTGCGTGTGTGTGTGCGTGTGTGTGTGCGTGTGTGTGTGCAATCTTAAAGCACATGTTACCCCTTACTCTATGAACACTGACGCACATCGAAATCCGTAGGGGGGGGAATTGGGTTTGTTGCTGCCGACTTCGAGGCGTCGTGAATTCACGCTTTTAATCGAGCCGCTTCGAGGGTTAATTTAAAGCTGCGGCGGCAGGCTCGGACGGCTGTCTTTGGCGAGCGGAACGCGACGTCGTTGCCAGTAGCGGTGGCGATTATCCCCCCTTGCTCGCTGGCGGGAGTCGAGCAGCCGCGTAGCGAGATGTGTTCACGAGAGAGTCCCCCTTGAGCTGATAAACACGTGCGTTCACACACACACACACACGCGCGTGCGTTCACACACACACACACGCGCGCGTGCGTTCACACACACACACGCACGCGCGTTCACACACACACACACGCGCGCGTGCGTTCACACACACACGCGCGCGCGTTCACACACACACGCGCACGCGCGTGCGTTCACACACACGCGCGCGCGTTCACACACACACGCGCGCGTGCGTTCACACACACACACACGCGTGCGTTCACACACGCACACGTGCGTGCGTTCACACACACACACACACGCGTGCGTTCACACACACACACACGCGCGTGCGTTCACACACACACACGCGTGCGTTTACACACACACACACGCGCGTGCGTTCACACACGCACACACACACGCGCGCGTGCGTTCACACACACACACACGCGCGTGCGTTCACACACACACACGCACGTGCGTTCACACACACACACACGCGCGTGCGTTCACACACGCACACACACACGCACGTGCGTTCACACACACACACGCGCACGTGCGTTCACACACACACACACACACGCGCGTGCGTTCACACACACACACACGCGCGCGTGCGTTCACACACACACACGCACGCGCGTTCACACACACACACACGCGCGCGCGTTCACACACACACGCGCACGCGCGTGCGTTCACACACACGCGCGCGCGTTCACACACACACACGCGCGTGCGTTCACACACACACACACGCACGTGCGTTCACACACACACACACGCGCGCGTGCGTTCACACACACACGCGCGCGCGTTCACACACACACGCGCACGCGCGTGCGTTCACACACACGCGCGCGCGTTCACACACACACACGCGCGTGCGTTCACACACACACACACGCACGTGCGTTCACACACACACACGCGCGTGCGTTCACACACACACACGCGCGCGTGCGTTCACACACACACACACACACGCGTGCGTTCACACACGCACACGTGCGTGCGTTCACACACACACACACACGCGTGCGTTCACACACACACACACGCGCGTGCGTTCACACACACACACGCGTGCGTTTACACACACACACACGCGCGTGCGTTCACACACGCACACACACACGCGCGCGTGCGTTCACACACACACACACGCGCGTGCGTTCACACACACACACGCACGTGCGTTCACACACACACACACGCGCGTGCGTTCACACACGCACACACACACGCACGTGCGTTCACACACACACACGCGCACGTGCGTTCACACACACACACACACGCGCGTGCGTTCACACACACACACACGCGCGCGTGCGTTCACACACACACACGCACGCGCGTTCACACACACACACACGCGCGCGCGTTCACACACACACGCGCACGCGCGTGCGTTCACACACACGCGCGCGCGTTCACACACACACACGCGCGTGCGTTCACACACACACACACGCACGTGCGTTCACACACACACACGCGCGTGCGTTCACACACACACACGCGCGCGTGCGTTCACACACACACACACGCGCGCGTGCGTTCACACACACACGCGCGCGCGTTCACACACACACGCGCACGCGCGTGCGTTCACACACACGCGCGCGCGTTCACACACACACACGCGCGTGCGTTCACACACACACACACGCACGTGCGTTCACACACACACACGCGCGTGCGTTCACACACACACACGCGCGCGTGCGTTCACACACACACACACGCGTGCGTTCACACACGCACACGTGCGTGCGTTCACACACACACACACGCGTGCGTTCACACACACACACACGCGCGTGCGTTCACACACACACACGCGTGCGTTTACACACACACACACGCGCGTGCGTTCACACACGCACACACACACGCGCGCGTGCGTTCACACACACACACACGCGCGTGCGTTCACACACACACACGCACGTGCGTTCACACACACACACACGCGCGTGCGTTCACACACGCACACACACACGCACGTGCGTTCACACACACACACGCGCACGTGCGTTCACACACACACACACACGCGCGCGTGCGTTCACACACACGCACACACGCACGCGCGCGCGCTTCGCCTTTGTCCCGCTGCTTGCCAAACAATAGGAGTACCTTCTATTGCGCAATGTCAGAATGAGATCGCTTCACTTGCAGGAAATCCGTCGAGCCACGGGTCTCTCTTTCACAGATGTCCAGCGTGGGTTCGGTCGGCAAGAGTCGTCGACGGATTTATAACGAATCGACATAAAATCGCGTCCCAGCTCGACATCAGAGCGTCGTTGTTTGTCTGTTGTTGTTGTTGTGGCTGTTGTTGTTGCTGTTGTTGCTATCTTGCCTCGGCCCATCTTCGGTCGGGCAGGGTCGGAGAGGCGCGGGCGTGCTTCAGCCTCGGCAATGCCCACTCGGCCCTGGGGAGCAACCGAGAGGCCGTGCGCTTCGTCACCAAGCATCTGGAGCTATCGCGCGAGGTGGGGGTCGCGCCACGCAGCGCACGGCCGCACGCCGCCTCGCGTACGCTTCGCTATTCGCGTTCGCAGAATGTGGGAGCAGGTCTGGAAGCTGTCCACGTGTTAATGGTTAGAGCGCCAGACTTGGGAGTCGCCCGTTGCATTTTGGATCTGCCCGGCGCAGCAGTTGAAGCAATGAGGCACGTTTATTAAATTCCCGCCACCACCACCACCGCCGCCGCCATCGCCTCTGTCCACCCAGCAGTATAAGTGGGATAAAGTGTGATAAAGTGTGTGCACTCCCACCTGCGTCAAGACGCATGACCAGCGTGGACGAGGAGGCCAAAATAGCCTCTCGAGAGTCGAGAACTCCCCTCTCTCTCTTGGTCCTTCCGCCAGCAGTGACCTGAGCGAGGAATTCGAGGGCAGCACCTTTACCGCAATGCGGCCAGACCTCAAGGTGCTCAAGACGCTGACGATTGGTCAAAGTGGCGCGTGCCTGTGACGACAATCTTCTCTAGCACGGCGTGTGAGGAGGTGCATCACAACCACCGACCTGCTGTGGATAAGAGGCAGATGGAGGCATCTCAGGAGCATGGCGCCGCGGTGGCTAGGAGATGTTAACTACCTCGCCTGGTGTACAGGAGGTCGTGGAATCGATTCCGACCCCGACGCCTGCTGAATATTTGGAGTTTGCGTGTTATCTCCCCGTGGTCGTGTTGATTTTTCTCCGGGTCCTCCGGTTTACCCCTCCACATTTAGAATCAACATCGGTTCTTTGGCTGTTGTACATTTCCGCGCGATAAGCCACTTCGTTGAGCCGTCATTTGTGGCTCAATGGGCCTTACCTGGTAAAAGAAAAAAAGTGTAGGTGTAGTTCTGTAAATTTATCTTCCAGAGGCTGTTTGCCAGAATAGTTCGAAGTTGTATTCCTGCTTTCTGCGAAAGTTTTAAAATGGAAAATGTCTTCGTCCCATTACACGATGCCGATAAGTGCAAGTGAATATCATTGGGGGGTGGAGGGGTGGGTGGACATCATGACATTCAGACTTTATTTTAAGATCGCCAGCAATGTCGAAATAAATAGTGTACGTGTTGGTTGCATAACAATTGAGTCAATACGTGAGGCGCCGACTTGCATTGGGAAAAAAAATGTAGTGTCGATAGGATTAGCACGGTTGGCGACGTATGGTGCGGAAGAAGTTCAACACTTACGGGATACGGTGCTGCGCGCGAAGGTGTTAGACATACAGCACTGTGACTTTGTGGAATTATACAGCGTCCCGAGTCTCAAACGCATCTCAAGATGCTGGACAGACACAGCTGGGCACGTTTTATCGAGAGACAGAGAGAGAGAGAAAAAGACAGTTCTAGGCAGAAGATGGACCTGAATAGGTGGTATGCAGTTGGACAGCATGGATGGCTGGGGCAAGGAAGTTCCAGATAATGGGGGGCAGTGGAGGAGAATGAGCCACCTCCCACGTATTCCTTGCATGCAGTTTGAGTTGCTTCTTTTCATTTGCGTAGTGCAGTGGTTCTTTAACCCCAGACCTCTCGCCTGATGGTCCAATTCTTTCACAGCTTGCAAGGCGCTCTATGCAATCGTAGATCACGCACAGGCGCAAGCACTAACCAGTTGGATGTATCTTGTGATTGAAATAATAACTACTGACTTGCATAGGGTTTTGATTTTCACGCTATACAACAAATAGTAGAATGGATCTGTATGCGTGTAATTCGTGTGTATTTACTTTTAAAACAATTTATTTTACATGTATGAATGTATGTTGAACTGCTTTCTCACTGTACGTAGCCAACCGTGCTAATCGGAGGTGCGGGGTAAGGACAGCAAGCTAAACACGCACACAAAAATACCCCATCAAAACAAGCCCGTGAAATCAAGACATGGCTGCGCGTGTGATATTTCGGTTCCAGTACGAATCGCATCGAGGAATACGTGTCGCAGGGCGGAAACGATGAAAGTTCGCGTGACGCGGAAACACAAACACCGCTTGTGTGTGTCCGCCACTGCTGTCAACATTAACCCACCTCAGCCATGCCCTCCCACTAAGCCCAGCCGTACAATTGAAACCCACGACGGCGGCTGAACGCGGCGGTGGCAATCGGCGCTTCCCCCTAAGTTTTGACAGAAGCGCCAGACGGTCGCACCCACCACCTCCCCCTTCCCACACCGTCCTTGCAGATCGGTGACCGCAGTGGAGAGGCCACGGCTCGGGCCAACCTGGAGGAGCTGCACGGCATTCTGGCAATCAACAACAACAACAACAACGAGGACAACGGCACGAAGCGCCCCAACGAGCTGCCCATCCGCGGGAACGAGTTCACGACGCAGGGTGAGACGCGCGTGGGATCGCAGTCCGTGGCACGGCCGACGAGCGCGCACGAAGATCAACTGCACAGGGGCATCACGGGCTGGAGGGGAGAGGCCCCTGCGAGCATTTGCGCCACGGAGAGGAGGAGGGGCAATTGGACAGGGGGACCGCAGTTTCATTACCTGCACGAGGGATAATCCTCAGCGTGGCTAAGCCACCGTCTTACGCACAGATCACCCTATCCACTGCGCTTCTTCCCATGTAGATTTTTTATTTTATTATATTCCAGTACAGAGCGTAAAATCGTGGGCATAAATCTCAAAGCTGTGCTCCTGAGGTTAGAGGAGGAGGGAGATTGGGCTCTCTGCACCATGCAGATTTTTAATCAAGTTCGTGATAATAAATGCTGTTGTTTTATTCATAACAAGGATGCATAATGATGTATAGCTTATCGCGAATCTAATGCAAGAACAAAGTCTCACTGTAGGACAGTGTTCAGTGCGGCTTGGTGAATGGGAGCCCCAAAGGATATCACGAGCCGCGAATGATAATCAATCAAACTCAAGTTACCAAACTCAACTTCAAATCAAGATTCAAGCTACCAGGTTCATAGTATAGTTTTGATAACCACCCTGCTGACGGGCGTTTCATGAATGTAAGTGTTTCATTTAAGAAATCTCTTCTTGCTTTCACGTGTAACAAGTGTGTCTCAACGTCCATTGCTCAGCAACACCTTGCAGATATTATTTCCCGTTCGTGCGGCCAATTCAGGCAGGTGCTTAGAATTTGTCAACGCTTTACCGGCGTTCTATTGTTTTTCGTCGACTGTTTTTTTTGCGCCGTTTTTTTGTTGCTGTTGTTGTTGTTGTTGCGCCTGCCATTGCTTACCGGGGCTACGGCGTGAATAAAAAAAACGTCGGGGGCTTTTTACGCCGAACGGCGGCGGTGGAAGGCGGGCAGGTCCCGTGCGGGCACGTCGGTCTCCCTCGGGATGCTCGGCTCCACTGTCGAGCGAAACACGGAGGAGGCAATTAGACGTTAATAGCCTCCCACGGGGCCTCGCTAAGCAGCCGGTGTTTAATTGGAATAAACTGGCTCCGAGTTATTCGATCACCAGCAAGCGCGAGGCGAACGATGCCTAAACCCCGCGGCCGATTGCGGTGAACCCTTGTTGCGCTCGTGCGAGTGAAATTGCGCTTATTTTGCTGCGAATTCAAGCGGAAACTCGGGCCGGCTTTTCCTTCCCCCGCTGCCGGTGGCCGTCAGAGGAGTGGGGACTCGCGAATTGGACGCGGTGAGTGTCGATGTCGATGCGTTCGCGCGGAGCTTTCACGTTTGCCTCTTTTTAGCGGAGCGAGCGCTCGTCGCGCCGAGGTGGATGGAGGCCGGCTGTCTGAGCGGTGTGAGTGAATGGCTAGCTAGGTGTAAGGCCATGAAACCTTACACCATGTCTGTTATGAAACGGATACCAGGTACATACCACATCAGGGAGAATGGTGTGGCAACCGGACAAGATTGAGTTTCATAAGCGTTCGAACGCTGGAAGCGGACTTGCCATCATATCACTGTATATTGTCACCGTACAGACATTCACCTACTGCTTCTGTGTACTGTATGTATGTATGCTGAACTTCTTTCGCACCGTTCGTAGCCAACCGTGCTAATCGGAGGTGCAGGGGAAGTAAAACAAACACAAAAAGTAGTTCTAAAAAAAATATTTTCAATCGAGATTATTTAAAAGTGCATAGCCCCAGTGTTTTACTAATATCGGAACAGCATTCCAGACGGCCGCAGAAGTGCACCTGTAAACGCGCAATGCGGTAATCGTCTTTGTTCAATGTCCAGCCAGAAGCCGCTACGAGGATAACCGGAGTTCGCGTGATGGTTTATGCTCCTATGTCAAATATGTCACATGTAAGGCTGCGTGTCACATGTAAGGCGTTTGTCTACAGAGTTTATAATATGCGCAGAGTATATTAGCATGTCTACATATCATTGTCCACAAAGCAAACTGCACAGTGCAGAAAAAATCCATTGTTGAACTGTAATTCTATGCTCCCACGTCTATGCTCACCCTTTTTAGTAACCCTCACTAACCAGCGTGGTGAAACATGGTCAAATAACCCCCGTAGCTGACATGGCTTGGGGGAACCTTCATCCAGCAATGGATTGACAATGGACTCAATATTTTAAATCACCCCATCTGTTGCGTGTACTACGGCAGTCGATGTTTAAACTGAGCAGATTCTCCTCGCTGTTGTCATCTGTGCCCAGGGGCTAGACCGAGAATCATCCATAGGCACAGCGTGGACAACATGGAGCTCATGAAGCTCACCATTGACAAGGTGAGCCCTCGAGATAATGTATGCTCATGTCAGCCGCGGTGGTGAAATGTTATCTCCCTCGCCTGGTATGCAGGACGTCGTGGATTCGATCCCGACTGTATGTTTGGAGTTTGCATGTTCTCCCCGTGGTCGCGCGGATTTTTCTCCGCGTCCTGCGGGTTTCCCCTCCACATTTATAATCGTGCATTTAGAGAATTTCGCTTCTATAAATTTCCATGTAATAAAACACTTCGTTGAGCTATCATTTGTGACCGGGTCGGTTCTGAATAAATAAACAATAGTTTAGTTGAAATACATTCTAGTTTTTAAATGTATATTTGAGTGCTTTATGTGGTTCCGTTGTTTTTCCTGCCACAAAAATCGAGTGGGTAGATATTTCTATTCGGCTCAGAGGTCAAAGTGCTGAGCAAGCACCACTGAGATTCTGGGTTAAAATCCAGGCAGCCACCTATGAACACATTCCTGCGGAGGGAGCTGGTAAGAACGTTGGGTTGCTCAGTCAATGGCCAAGGTCAACGGCGGCGTGTTGTATTCCGCAAATATGGCCGACTGTGAGGGCGGGCACAAGCCGGCGTGAGTAGGTTAAACGTTGAGTTTTATAAGGGCACCACGGGGTGACCAGCCCCTCAACCACCCAGCCCCACCCCTCCCACCCCCCACCCAGCCCCACCCTCCCCACCCAGCCCCTCCCCACCCTCCCCACCCAGCCCCTCCCCCCCCTCCACCCAGCCCCACCCCTCCCATTTTTGGATGCACGACGGACGGACGGACACAATAATCCCCTGTGGGCTGGTGGAACCAGGTGGTTCCTGCTAGTATTAAACTGGATTCTCAAGTGTAGTGTGTCTTGATGGTCTCAAGCCAGTAACCAATAATTGCACTAAACAACCCATCACATTACATTTGGTACTGCGCTGAATTTGCCTAAATTCCAGCTCTGAGAAATACAAATATTGATCACGTGTCAAATATTACTCCTGGCGGCAAAGCGGGTGGGAAAGTGCTGGCCCCTTGTGCGTGCACCATCGGTCGCTTGAAGAGATCTCGGAGGTAGCTTTGTGATGTCCAGCTCCATGGGCTGTTCTTCAACACGAAACATGTAACTGCTTTTCTAGAATCCGTACCATTGGACGAAGGTGATCTCGATACCTCGTCTTGCCGATTGCATAATGAGCGTAACATCATGGAAAAACACCAACACTTTGTTAAAAAGGAGTGGGTAGAGAAAAAAATAGATATGCCGTATTCCCTCTTGGGTTTCTGCACGCGCTCTGGAGTGTTTGGGGGACATCTCGACTCGTTGAGTCTCCGTGCCTTGCTGTGTTGGGTGTGGGCTGTGGTGGTTCTGGCATGCACCCTTCCACATCTCACTCTTTGCGCTCGGCTTATCGCTGTGGTCCCATGGCGTGGCTGTAACTCAAATCAAAGAAAAGAAAAAATAATATAAAATAAAAAAACATGTTTTTCTTATTCCACTGTAAATGTAAAAAAACATGATATTGCTCCGTTACATCAGAACCTGGCATAAGTGCATCATTACACAGTTCTGAACTTATCGCTTTCACGAGCATCTCAGCTGAGACAGCAGACAGCTGAGAATTGGAGTTTTCCCTTTGAACGTGCAAGTGGATTATGATATGCGGTACCGTTCAGGGCTAAAAACCCTCTCTTTTTCCATTCCTCCCTTAAAACCCATGTCTTTTCCCGAGCCCATCATGCTTCAGCTACTCATTGCCCCCCTCCCCTAGCTACGACCAGACGTACCCCAAACGCTATCACCAACCCTACCCCTATCACTACCCCTATCACTACCCCTATCACGACCCCTACCCCAATCTCTCCTTAACCTCACCTGCCTCTTCTCCTGTCACCATAACTACACCACCACTTTTAATAAAAACCCCAGTATACTCTTCGTTCTTTCGGTAAAGTCACGTAGGTAAAAAATGAAATTAAAATTAATTTTAAAATAATAAAAAATCACGACGTTTCGGAGGCAACACAAGTTTCCGTCATCAGGTGGGACCGTCACAGCCGGATTTGCTGCATCAAGTCACTTGATGACGGAGACTTGTGTTGCCTCCGAAACGTCGTGATTTATTATTATTTTATTTTTTATTAATTTTAATTTCATTTTTTACCTACGTGACTTTACCGAAAGAACTAAGAGTATGAATCCTTGCAGTCACGAAAACTTCAAATCTAGAACAACTCCAGTCTCTATTATCTCAACCATTATCACCACATGGTACACTTCTATAATTGCTGTAAATCGCCTTTGTTGTAAGGCGCCGTGTAAATCTCCACAAAAGCTAAGGCGAGATTTCGCCTGTATTTATTTTTTGACTTTGTCTTCCCAGAGCCAGAACGGTGGTGACGAGGCGAGGAGTCCAGGCCAGGGCCGCCCACCGCTCGTCAAACAACTCTCCGGCTGCTCCTTCCTCCCGTCGCGTCTCAAGGGCCGCAAGTACCGTGAGGGCATCACGACCGCCGAGCGGAGATCCACGGCCGCCGCCGCAGCCGCCACCGCCGATACAGACGATGTCACGGTGCAGCTTCCCAACATGGTGAGTCCAGAACGCGCGTGATTGACTGGTGCAGTCGATGCTCTCTCGCGGCTGGGTTGATGTCGTTTTTGTTCTATTTATTTCCGCGTAGTTTTATCCCCATTTGGCTCCCGGCGTCGGGTCACTAAACAATGTGTCAACTTGGCAGTGTAAGCCTCTCGGTGTTAGAAAACTGCCCACGGAAGCGGATAAGAGAGAGGCTACCTCTGACAATCCCTTCATGCACCACAATAGGAGGGGAGCAGCTCTTTACCAAACACTTTGCTACTGCGAGTAATATCCATCACGTGACAGTAAAACTGATATTTTTAACCATGAGAGTTGGAATTTAGCCAAATTAAGTTTAAACCCAAATGTAATGCTATTGGTGTTTTTATGCGCTTGAGAACCAGGTTTACTCATTAGAGCTGCCTCCTGGATTCAAAACTGATATTTTAAAGCATGACAGTTGGAATTTAGCCAAATTAAGTTTAAACCCAAATGTAATGCTACGGGTGTTTTTATGCGCTCGAAAACCAGGTTTACTCATTAGAGCTGCCTCCTGAATTCACACCCAAGGCACACGGTGATGCCAGCTCAGCAGTCTGATGTGTGAGCCACCCCAGCCACCTCGTGTGTTTAAATTAGGCGTCTTGGCGCATGCCCTCTCATCCCGCAGCTTTTGGTGGAGGGGGTGAGTCGAGTGCTCGGATCCATCGTGTGTGTGTGCGAGTGTTATCCGTGATATGATTTCCTTCTACGTGTGGTGTTTCTTCTGGCTACATTGGTTTCCTGCCACACACAAAATAATCTTTGAGTAATCGTTGACACGTTCTAAGCCGGGAAAGTCCTAAACAAAGTATGTAGAGACTGACTCAGTGAGGAATTTCTGGATAACAATGTACAGTGCGTTATTATCATTACAATCGATCTCTCTGGGGGTCTGAGGCATGAACGACGAGATCTCGGATTTGATCTGTAATAGAGTTTTTTTAGGGGTTAGATCGCGTAAACATAAATGTGTCGCCAAACCTACCGCCACCCGACACAGCCAATTAGTAAGGTTTGTAACGTGACTGGCACGGGTGGGTTTAACGACAGATATATATTTACGCGATCTAACCCAAAAAAAACTTTATTACAGGATAATATTGGTCGCAACACACGTGCTAAACTGATTTGATCTGGGTTTGAATTCCTGGTTGTGTACACAGTTGATGGTCTCACCCCAGTCGTTACCGTTTGATAATCTACCAACTGTAAAGGAAAATTATCTTTGAACATCCACTTAATTTGGCCTAGCCCACCCTCTTGAGGGCCTTGTTCCAATATGTGATTACACAAGGGATAACACAACTGCGGTTTTTTATTTCATAGACTCAAGCATTCGTACTGGAAGTATGTTGAGTGTGTACAATACGTGACACGAATTACCGTAACGATACCAAGCACAGTAAGGTGGCACGTTCGAGCCACTGATATAAAGTTGCGATAATTACACGCATTGTGCACCCAATACACATTTCACTTGGGGCCGGTTTCATCTGATTATTCCTTGCCAGGCTTAAGCCCGTCCTCGCGTCCCGCGTGTGAGTGAGCACAGCTTCAGGGACTTGTAATAATAATGTTATATTATTTGGGTCTTTCGGTAAAGTCACGTAGATAGGTTCAAAGAAAATAATAAACAAAAACTACGACGTTTCGATCACAACACAAGCGGTCGAAAGTCGTAGTTATTTTTGTTATTTTTTCCTTTACCGAAAGACCCAAAGAATATGAATTCCTGCAGCCACGAAAGCTTTAAGTCAAGAAATAATAATGTTGTCTTTACGCCAGCGAGCGGCACCGCAGTGGCAACAACAAACAACAACACTCACCAGCGCGACTTTGTAAGCCGTCGCCAGGAAGGGAAATTACATTTGTTGTCACGATTCGCTGCCGATCCCACCTGTGGTGGTGGTGCCACGGCCGCTTCCCACACCACCCACAGGGCCCGATTAAGATGTTGTAGGGTCCTGGGCTACAGGTACTGTGAGGGCCCCAGTAATATTTTCAAAGAGAAAACAAAGTTAAAGAAAAATACAATTTATTTTTACAAGGCTCACAACAAATAAAATTCAGCATTCACAAATGAAACAACTTTTCACTTCATCTCTGGAGGCCCCTACAGCTGGCAAAGGCCCCTGGGCTTGCAGCCCCTAAAGCCCCGTGTCTTAATCCGGCCAAGAACCCCCCCCCCCCAAACCCAATGCTCTTTCGTGTTGATACTAAGAGGGAACGCCGTCACAGCATGCTTCGTGGGGTATATATTTGTGTCGTGCGCGCCTTCGTGAGCACCGCGGATCACAACGGCAGTGCGACTCTGCCACTCGTGAGAATGTGAGCGGGGAAGGGACGAGCGAGTATTGTGGCGGGGCATGCAGCACGCAGCGAGTCTGTAGCGGAGGGTTTTCGCCTTTGAAAGGAAATATATTTTGAAAGTGTTCATTTGTTTTACTCACAAGTGTGTTAATTGTGAATTTTCAAAATGGGACTTGTGTTCTCAGATAAGTCAATTCATTGCGATGTTACGTGAAAAGAAATGCGTAGAAATTATTGTGTGTACTTCAAAGACTTTGTTTGGCAATCCTTTTACATTGATCATTTTATACGTTCTCGGTATTAGATCAAGTGGCTTCAGATTAATTCAGATTAAAATCGAGTTTCAGCATATCGTACACGGCCAGTGATTTTGGAATTGCCATGACGTGTCCTTTATCTCCTCAGGGCCGGGCTGTGATCTTTAAATGCCGGCTCTTGGATTGTTCGCGGAAAGCGGAGGTGCATTGTTTTTATCTGAACTCTGACCTTTAGTGAAATTTCCACTGCTGCGTAGATACCTTATCGTCCCGAGGTGGACGACGAAGCAGGGTCTTGCTGTATTTGTACATAACCTGATTTTTTTCAAGGCCGTAGTGACAAAGTTATTGTGACCGGCATTTTTTAAGTTACAGCTCTCGCCGTTGTTTCTTACAAAAAAAAAAAATCTTACAGCTAAAAAAAACAAGTGTGCTGAAAAATACGTGCACTTTCAACTCGTCTGAATATCGTGTTGCCTCACATATTTAAGGTTTCAGTCAACTTGAAATCATTTTAAAGTAACATAAAATGTGCAGGAGTAATACAAGTATTATTTCTGTGGCACAGATTGGTAGGTTATTTTTTTTTCGATGGCTGTGCGGTTACGATATCGCTTTAGTGGACGTTTCTTGCTGTTTAAATGGTTAACGGTCCATTGATAGGACGTGTGGTTTTGATTGCAGATAACATCGGCATAGAATCAGTGAAAAACACGCGAGAAGTGATGGACAACAGCAGAACGAATGGAAATAGAGGCATGTTTTAAATCGGGGCTCCGGTTCTCTGCAGCTCTGCACGTGAAGTTTATGGACGTTTAATGTTTTCCCGAATGATCGTTTCGGGGTGCATTGTCTGTGACAGCTGCTTGTGCTGATGCGTATCCACGTGTATCCATGCGCAGAGGATCAGCCCTGAACCGTCGTCGGACAGCGAAGGATTTTTCGAGCAGCTGAGTCGATCCCAGGCTGACCGCATGGACGATCAACGCTGTTCCTTCTTGTCCCCGGGAGACACTGCCTCTTCACTGACGGTGTCAACCAACAGGAACTGTAAGGAGACAAGGACGCTGTCTTTACACACCGTTCGCTTGTCTCCTATTGGTTGCGTTCATTCTGGCCTTCATAGGTGCTGCTCGCTAACAGCACTGGCTCCAGCGGTCTGTTGACGCTATACGGGGGGATCTTTGTCCGTGCGCAGCCCGCCTCCCGTCGCCGCAGACGGAGGAGTTGCTGGACCTCATCATGCAGACGCAGGGACGGAGGCTCGACGACCAGCGCGCCACGGGCTCCGACCTGCCCGGCCTCAACGTGGCTGAGTGCGGCGGAGCAGCGGCCGCCGGCGGAGGCCTCGGGCAGCTGCTGGCCAACGGGGAGGTCCCGCAGCCCGACGACGACTTCTTCGACATGCTCGTCCGCTGCCAGGTCAGGTTGGGGTGGGGTGGGGGTCACAGCCGCACTTCTACAAGTTGGGGGTGCCCGCCGTTGCGAGCGGTTCCCGGTCGTCGTTGAGATGGCTATGGCTGCAAGGTTTTGGTAGTACATGTTGTTTATGCCATTTATTGTGAAAATTCTGTCACAGTTCCTATGATTGATTTTTCATTGCTTTCATGGCTTTATTTTGGTGATTTCGAAAAGTGTATTGGTTTAGCCATGTTTGTTTGTTGTAGTACAGAGCTAGACTGATGGCCTTAATCTAAGTTGTCTTGTGGTTGTTGTTGTTGTTTGACTTGCATCCCACTGGGATTTTTGCACACAGCGTTGGTGTACGGTGTTTTTTCTGCAATATTTTGCTGTCTTTTCTTGGATTTTCTGTTTGCACTTAGTCACTTTAAGATGTTTTTTGTTCATGTTTTTGTTTGTTGCGGTTGCACCCGATTCAAGATCCGAATGGCTCACAGGGCTACACCAAATACATGAAATTGAACTTGATACACGAGCTTCACCCCCCCCCCCCCACTTCGTCACGGATAAGAAGGGGGTTGCGCCGTTCTCTAATTATATCAAATCTACACAATGACAAAAATCGACCAAAAAAATCTCATTTGTTTTATCACCGTTTTTTTTGACGTCTTATACATTTTTTTGGTAACGGTGGATTCCTTTTTGCGTGCCGTGTGTGTCCAACGGTTCGCTCCCCCGCCGCTCGCCGCCGTGCGCCAGGGCTCGCGCCTGGACGACCAGCGCTGCGCCCCGCCACCCGAAGCCCCGCGCGGCCCCACGGTGCCCGACGAGGACTTCTTGAGCCTGATCCAGCGCACCCAGGCCAAGCGTCTGGACGAGCAGCGAGTGTCGCTGCCGCCCGGCCTGCGACGGCCCAGCACCTCCTGAGGACGCACGGCACGCACGGCACGCACGCACGCACGCACTCACTCACACCCCACCACCCCGCTGCTACTTGTCCATTACAGTATTTATTTTTACACTTGCTGTGGTTATTTCAGGGCGAATGGGCACAGTGGCTGCGCGAATGCACCTCTGGGTGCCGCGGTTTGCAGATTAAATTCCAGCCTCACCCCTCCTCCCGCGTCCCCCCCTCTCTTCACCTTCGACATTAAGCTGCAGGATCGTTAGTACTAATGAGCGAGTGCAGACTCTGACCAGGTGAAGGTCCCATGTTGTTTGTTTATGAAGTGAGGCTGTTGTGTGTCATGGCCGCATTTCCTCCCCTTATTTTCTAAATTGTCAGACTGTTCTTTCCTGAATGCTTGCCGAGGCTAAGTGTGCCTGTGTTCAGCCGGCACGATACCCTTTTGCCGCGTCGCACTCGACGGCGACGTTTGATGGCGGAGATTGCGATTGCATCTTACGTTAAATCTTCTGCTGCCGTTAATTGCGCTTGCTGGAAAATGCGCAGTCTGCTTTGGGACGGCTCATCGCTGACCGACCTTTTCCCTCCGGCTTTCCTTCGGGTTCGGCACAGGTGTGGGATGTCTGTTGCAGGGCGCAAATATTCGTGTGGGCAGTGGCGTTGTGTGGTTTACACAGGTCCCGGTGCAAGGAATTAAATGGGGCTCTTCTGTTCAATTCCCCCCCCCCCCCCCCCACTTGGCTCTGGGTCCCCTGTGCATTAGCACTGCCTGCGCGGCTTATGGGATGGTTAACCTAAGTTCCCCATTGTCCCACATTCCATCTCACGTGGGTTAGCAACTGCACTAAAGTAACATACCGTATTTAGGAGGACATTGAACAGGTTGCATCATAGGACCTCCTTTGCCAGTACCAAAATATACTAATATGGGGTTTCCCCTTTTTTCTGGCAACAAAACTGACACCTTTTTGCAAGGAATGCATCAATTATCAGAGTAATTTTTTGTTTGCATTTGACTGCAGGTATTGTGGTTAAATTAAACATGATTCCTTGCAAAAGGTGTAAATTTTGTTGCCAGAAAAAAGGGGAAAACCCCTATTAGTATTGAACAGGTTGGCTGATGCAAGACTTTATTCTAAAATGAAACAGTTATTTGATGTAATAAAGTATCCAAGCTTTTAAAGGTACGTTGCCATTCTTCAAGATTGGTTCACACTATACACAATGCTTATAAAAAAACGTAATCTATTAAATTAAATAATCAAGGTATACAGTCCAGTATTTGTAATTGACTCTCTTGTGGTTTGGCAAAATGAGAGTCTACATTGTAACGGTTTTAGAAATAGCCACATATGTAAGTTTATGCTAAGCCCTATAAAATCCCAAGATCAATGATAATGTGGCTATTGAATGAAAACGCAGTAAACGTATATATGTATACCCATAACGCTTGTGAAAGGAAATATTTTATCGTGTGATAACCGTTTAATCAACTGCCACTCTGAGTCGCATGGTAATCGACTGTGTGCTGGGTTATAGTTTGCAATTTTTACTCTGCGTGCATTAGAAGTAAAATATTGTGAGCCTTTATGAAATTGTGCGCGCTATTGGCTTTAATCACATGGCCGCTGAATATCTCCTCTCTTCTACTTGAACCACCCTGCTGCATTATTGCCCAAAAATCAGGTTTGGTCTCCCCAATACCCTTCTGTTTGTGGTGATTAAGTAAATGTTTACTAAGATAACTTGAGGGTTAACTGTCGCTCGGTGTGTTACAAGATTTGCCAATGCTTACTCTGCTAATCTTTCCTCTTGATACTTAAAGTATATATGGTGGGTGGGCTACATATGATAGTAAGTTAACGTAACTTATTAGTGGTTTCAATGAATTTGGAATGTTGGCCGGAACACACAGATGTGCATTCAATTGCCGTTGTCATGAGTTGAAATTTTTGGATAAAGGAGTGTACAGGGTTGCTCTGAGACCGGGTTACTTTCCTTGAATTTTCCTTTGCAGTCGAGCTGTCTCGGGCATTTGCAATTTGTGTTTTATATTTTAGGGTTTGCATTAAGTCGTTAAGCTTACAGTTGCACAATTTTGCTTAACCGAACAAACATTCCGAATGAAAATAGCAAACAAATCTGTAACGGGCACATACATAGTGGGGGAAATGTAAAATTGTATCACATACGTATAGTATTGAATGTAATGTATATAATTGTTGACTGATTTGATGCGAATGCCGGTTGACAATGTATATATGCCGTACTCCTTAAGTAATTTTTGGGTAACACTGTAAATATTCCAGCTCATTTGGTTTATGTGATGACCAAGTATGATTGTGTGGCACGTACTTGGAAGTGAATAAGACCTTCAATAAAGAGGTTTGCTTGTGAGTCATTCTGCTTGTAAGACAAAACATTATCCAGCTTTACGGGATAATAAATCGGGCGAAGTGATTTTATCAGAGCAATTATAACTTGAAAGTGGAAACGCACAGAATGTTTTCACAGAAGCTGATTTCTGGCACTGCAAGAGCTTAAAAGGCAGGGTCAAAATATTTGTTTATCATAGTTTGTATTTTTTCACAATTCGAAATATTGTATCAGTGTCGTCTCATGAAAAGAAGAATCCATGAGGAGCTGTTGCAGAGCAATGTAATATTATAGAATGGAAAACGGCCCGTAGATGGGAAATCCACAAAACTGCCGTTGTCATTAAAACACTGTAGCTGTTTTTTTAAAATTAACACACCAGGGGGCGCAATGTTGAATTTTTTTCCTGGTGTGAGAAACATGTTGCATAAGAGTTTAATTTGGTGGTTTTAATGATCGGAACCAGAATTTAGTCAAATTAGGTAAATAAAAAAATGTTCGGTTAAAACATGACAAAGTTTTGGAGTCGCAGACCTGATATTTTGCTAAATTAAGTGCACAACTAAATTTAATGTGATGGGGTTTTTTCTTCACTCATTTGTAATCAGGCTAAGACCTTGAACTCTAAACTAAACTTTCAACTAAACATTTTTTTACCAGGGAAGGCCCACTGAGCTATATATCTACTTTTCACAAGCGACCTGACCACAAATAATAGCTGAATGAAGTGGCTTATCACGTGGAAATGTATTGCAGCCAAATAATCTAAACGCACGTTTCTAAATGTGGAGGGAAAACCGGAGGACCTGGAGAAAAATCCACGCGACCATGAGGCACGCAAACTCCTAATATACAGGCGTCAGGGTCGGGATCAAACCCACGACCTCCTGCATACAGGGTGAGGCATTTAACATCTGACCACCGTGGCGCCCCCTCACTACACTGCACTTGAACCCAGGATCTGAGCAGAGCCAACTCACTGTTGTAACCCCTGCACAGGGCAACTTATAATTTGATATTTAAAAAAAAACTCCGTGCAGCCTTCTTTAAAAGCAGCTTTCGTCCATGAAACATGAAAAGCAGATTACGATGCCAAAAACACGTTAACGAATAGCTGTGGCTTATCTTTGCGTATATGAACTTATTTTGACTGCACCAGCTAAGTAAGTTGCTGTCGGTAAGGAAGCTTGTTACCTGTCCTGTTTTTCCTAGACTCGTCCTCAGACCTAGTTTTCTTTGGACATCTCTAAGTCTTCCTGCGACATCAAAAGCCCCCGGTTTTGTCGGTTGTGTAATAATACATTAATTCTAGATTTGAAGCTTTCGTGTGTAATAATACAGCCAGGGTCGTCCATGGTGGGGGTGTGGGGCCCGAGGCAAATCCCACTCCATGTGGGGCCCCCGACGGCCTGCAAACTGTCGAAGCATGGGGCCCCCCCAGAGTGCAGGGCCCGGGGCAGTCGCCCCCATTCGCCGTACCCGAGGGACGGCTCTGAAAACAGCACCCAATACGGCACAATCACACGCAGCTCTCCCCTATTCGTGTATTGTCAGATCCTCTTATTCCCATGACATTCCCTGGCGGGTTGTTGTTGTTGTACCTCGAAGGTGGCAACCCAAACCGCCGCTAGGACCACTGCATTCGTTATCAACAATGGGGGTACTTTTCGATTTAAAGCTTTCGTGACTGCAGGGATTCATCATATGACTTTGAACCCCCCCACCTCCTACGCATTCCACAAGTAGTGACTAATCCCATATCTGCATTTCACATAAATATGCTAAATTCCTCTTGATATGCAAATTCCTTTGTCAAGGCGCCCTTCTCCTCTCCAACCCAGCTTAAATATACGCTGCCAAGCCTCGTGGTGCCCATTCAGACGCTGTCTTCCCGACAGACCTGTTCTTCACCTGAGGACGGCTGCTTGAGTTGTGGCCGAAACGTCGTGAGAATTATTTTATTATGTTTTATTTTTATTATTTTGTTACTTCCCTTCTACGTGACTTTACCGAAAGAACCAAGAAAATGGGCGTACTAACATGAACACTGCAGAAATAGCTGCTTACAAGCTCCCGCTGCCAATAGATGTCATCTATTGAGCTGTGGGAGCGTGCACGCTATCCAGAGCTGTGGAGGCAAAGGGTAGGCGGTCTAGAAGCGTTCTGCAACTCTCAATATCGCATATTCTTAGGATTTTTCGGTAAAGTCACGTAGGTAAAAAATTTTAATTAATAAAAGTGAAATAAAAATAAAATTACGACGTTTCGGAGGCAACGCAAGCTTCCGTCTTCAGGTGGAACAGTCACAGCACGACTGCTGTATCAAGTGAGAGAAATTCCAAGAAAACCGTATTTGTATATATACTGGTTGAGGGTGGTAGGAGCCAAGGTAGGCTCTGAATATTATTTTTGTGAGGTTCGGTGCGGCTGAAAGCACGCTGTTAGGAATGAGCCTTTGTTGTGTAAACTAGGTGCGGATGATGTAAAGGTGCGTGTGAAAGGGACTGAGCCATTTTGTTATGTAGAGATGATGCGGCTTAAATCACAGCTTCTCTCAATATCGCATCTGTAGCTCATTGGAACGTGGGCACTCTGGTCCAGCGTTCTTTATTTCAAGGCTCCGTGAGCCCCTGGTAGCCCCTGGTGGCCTTTAGTGCGGTCTCCGACAATAAACAACACGTGACAACACCCCATCATCATCATCATCGTGCTGCTGTCAAACCCACAATAGTTTGAAATTTGTGGCGGCCCTTACACTGACGATGCCTCCTCCCCTCCACCGTCTGAAAATTCGTGAAGAACACTGCCTCGTTGTAAATGCTGTGGATTTTCTCTCCAACACACCGGTGTGCTGTGCTAGGAACAAATTGGCATGTGCAGTGTACGTGACAAACCTGTGTCGGGTGGTGATCTAGTACAAAAATAACCCTGTATTTTACGTGGAGATGATGCGTTGTGAGATTTTTGCCAGGAGGTGGCAGTGGGTACAGCAAAGTGCGGTTTGGGAACATGCCTTGCAAGACATCTTGATTTGAAGCTTTTGTGACTGCAGGAATCCATACTCTTTGGTTCTTTCGGGAAAGTCACGTAGGTAGAAAAATAATAGATCACGAAGTTTCGATCACCACACAAGCAATCGTCTTCACCTGAAGACGATCGAAACGTCGTGATCTGTTATTTTTTTTTACCTACGTGACTTTACCGAAAGAACCAAAGAGTATGTCTTTACATTTTTCATTGTTGTTTTCAAGGTGCCAAGATGTTAACTACCTCGCCTGGTCATACAGGAGGAGGTTGTGGGTTCGATCCCTTCATTTGGAGTTTGCGGTGTTCTTTCTCCCCGCGGTCGCGTAGATTTTTCTCCGGGTCCTCCGGTTTTCCCCTCCACATTTAGAATCAACGCGCATTTAGAGCATTGGATTTGGCTCCTTTAAATGTCCACGTGACAAGCCACTTCGTTGAGCTATCATTTTGGATTGCTTCTGAAAAAGAGCTATATAATTCTAGATTTGAAACTTTCGTGACTGCAAGGAATCATACTCTTAGGTTTCTTCAGTAAAGTCACGTAGGTAAAAAATAAAATTAAAATTAATAAAAGTAATAATAGAAATACAATAAAATAATAAATCACGACGTTTCGGAGGCAACACAAGTCTCCGTCATCAGGTGGGACCGTCACAGCCAGATTTACTGTATCAAGTGATACAGTAAATCAGTATAAAGAGCTATATAGCTGGTAAAAAATGTTTATAGTTTAACAAAAAATGTTTAGTTTCCTCTCGTGCCTAAGGTTTTACGGGTACATTGGCTTTCTGCCACACATTTCAAGCATTTAAAAAGGGGGTTAGGAAAAGACATTTGACCGCATGGGATTGTGTAACACTTTCAAAAGTGTGTGTTTGTCTCTGGAAACACACTGCATTTAGATGGCAGTAATGAAGCTGGCGGGCAGTTATAAAAATTCACTTGCGTTTTGGCAAATTATTTTTTAAAAACTCTTCTTTGTCCCCAAGTTTTTGGGCAAAACTTTATTTATTCATTCTCTGGCCACATCGAATTTTGGCCATGCACAGTTGGAATCTAAATCGCTTTCAAATTAATGAACCAAGTAATCGATCCAAGCGCTGCGTCGTAGCGAGAAGGCAAATAACAGCACGAGCGAAGTTCGTCTTTCGATTCCTCAACTTTAATAACTAATCGATTCCCTCCGCCCCACACCACACACAAAACATCAGTTTCATCGACTACCCCAATCAAACGAAGGCAACTGTCGCATCGCAGCGTGTTGGTCAAACGCTTCCCCTAACAATAACCGCCGATCGCATCTAAATCCCCCTCCCCGTTGCCGCAAAGTGCCCGGTGAAACTAAATCGACGCTATCGAAGGAACGGGAATCGCCGCGGCTTTTCAAAAAAAGGAATCGATCCGGGCGAGGAAGCCATCGCCACAAGTTCAGGGCCATGGTGTCCGCGGGGCCGACCGAGGCGGAGCTGACGGTGAAGAAGACGGCGGCGAAGGCGCCACCGCCGACGACGAACAAGAAGAAGGGGGGCGATACGGACATCTTCTTCGTGAGTTCCACCCGCCTTCGTCGCCTTACTCGATCGGTCCTAAAGCCACTCGGGGAATTGCTTCAAAGTCGGTTCACTCCCCTCCACTCCCATTGAGGCCTTGTCCGCTGCGTAGGCCTCTAGTACTAGCCGAGAGCGGTTGCTGAAACTAATAATAATAATGATGATGCTGTTATAATTTGTTTGCTTTCGAATGAATTGCGTTATTTAAGCTCGTGCACAGGCTCATTTATATTTCTCGCAGAAGCGGTCACGCGTCAGTTGAACACGCAGCAGCTTTGGAGGCTTTCGCGTTCAATGTTGCCCGCAGTCGATGTATTTTGTTAGATCGCGTCAGTGTACAATGTGTGTCGTTAAACTCGCCGCCACCTGCAACGTTTCGCCAGTAATTACAACCCGGCATCATCAGGCGACAGCCAAATCTGTGTTGTAATTACAACCGGCATCATCAGGCGACAGCCAGATTAGTAATTACAACTCGGCATCATCAGGCGACAGCCAAATCTGTGTTGTAATTACAACCGGCATCATCAGGCGACAGCCAGATTAGTAATTACAACTCGGCATCATCAGGCGACAGCCAAATCTGTGTTGTAATTACAACCGGCATCATCAGGTGACAGCCAGATTAGTAATTACAACCCGGCATCATCAGACGACAGCCAAATCTGTGTTGTAAATACAACTGGCATCATCAGGTGACAGCCAGATTAGTAATTACAACCCGGCATCATCAGGCGACAGCCAAATCTGTGTTGTAAATACAACTGGCATCATCAGGTGACAGCCAGATTAGTAAATACAACCGGCATCATCAGGCGACAGCCAAATCTGTGTTGTAAATACAACCGGCATCATCAGGTGACAGCCAGATTAGTAATTACAACCCGGCATCATCAGGCGACAGACAGATTAGTAAATGCAACCTGCATCATCAGGCGACAGACAGATTAGTAAATACAACCGGCATCATCAGTTGACAGCCAGATTAGTAATTACAACCCGGCATCATTAGTTGACAGCCAGATTAGTAATTACAACTCGGCATCATCAGGCCACAGCCAAATCTGGCCGTCGCCTGATGATGCAAAATCTGTCAGTCGCCTGCTGATTCCGGTTGTAATTACTGGCGAAACGTCGCACTCGGAATTGTAAATGTTGTGGATTTACTCGCCAACACACAGCCGGTGTGCTTTACGAGTAACGAATTGGCACGTTCTGTTTACATGACACACCTTTACTAATTGGTTGTTACATGTCGCGCATGTGTACTGTACGTCGACGTTCCTCGCCATCATCACCAAACCCACACTTTGCCGCGGCCTGGTGAAGTATGGTCAGAATAAACCAACCCCCGGGCACGCACGGGAAGGCTCTCATCCAGCAGTGGAACGAACCTGGGGATTCGGCTAACAGCTGCGTCATTAGCTCGGCCTGGGGCACGTTCCGTGGTCGGACTCGGCTACAAAAACGTATCCCTAAAAGAGGGAATATCTGTTCTTGCCGTTTACCTAGACTGCAGATATGCACTTTAACGCGTTGTTGGAGAGTAGAAGGATTTTAAGAGGTATAAAATGTAGTGCAGCACTCGAAAGATGTCATTTGTAGGACACAGCGCAGAGTTGACGTCGCCGGGATCTTGAATCCAGGCAGCCAGGAATAATGACTGAGCTATGCGTGATAACGTGTGCCCTCCAAAGGTATTTCAACATGCCATTTAACCCTCGTGAGGGAAAATGTTCGCTATCCCTGATAAAGACAATGGCCAACCCTGACATTCATTTTTTTGCCTGGTATTGGAACAAATAAGCTGGTGCCTTCAGATTCGTTGCTGTGCATCCTTCTGACATTGCGGTGCTACCTCTTTGCTTTTTGCGTTTGTGGTGCGCAGGAGGAGGATGACCTCCCCTACGAGGAGGAGATCATCCGCAACCCGTACTCGGTCAAGTGCTGGTTGCGCTACGTGGAGTTCAAGCAGGGAGCCACCAATCAGGTCGTCAACTTGGTGTACGAGCGGGCACTCAAGGAGCTTCCCGGGAGGTGCGTGCGTTTGTGTGAATGCACTCGCGTTGTATGGTAGCTGTGGTGGAGCGGTGGTGGAGCGGTGGTTTTTGCGGTCAGCGCTATATTGCGCTACGAACCCGGCGACTCGAGTTCGATTCCCGCTCGCGGCCAACGCCGGTAACAATTATCTGAACCGGGCCTGGGCCTCCCCTAGTTGGACTCGGCCTCAAATAAGTACCTCGTGGGGTGTGTAAACATCACCACTAGGAAGACAAAGGCGGTCAGGTGTGGTGCTGGCCACCCACAAATCTCGTGTGCCCTGCCGGCCTTCATAGGTGCTACTCGCTAACAGCACTTGCCCCAACAGTCTCTTAAGGCTATACGGGGGATATTTGTCTTTGTACTCGTTGCTTAATAAATGATGGGTGGAAAATGGCACACGCTAAGCATGTGGTTGTTTTGGAAGAAGCTACACAAGACGCATAATGATTTATTAATTCGTAGATGAAAATACCTTTCTTACAGGCATCGAGTTTTATCGATGATTTTAAAATTTACGATAATAATTGTGTGCCACTCATATGCTCGTGTAAATTTTGTTTGCATACTTAGCGCTACAAACAAGATGGAACATTTTAAAAACAATACAAACTTAATTAAAATTGATGAAAAATAAATCGATGATATTGATTCTTGAACCGGACTCCTGGTCGATCATCAAATCGCAGAGGTTGGGGGAAAATCCTTAAACGCTTTGTGGAAACCCAAATGTAATATTTCATATATGAGAGCTCTTTGTAGTTGCTCAACAATATCTGTGTTTAATTGTTGGTTTGTGTTTGTAGCTACAAGCTGTGGTACAATTACCTTAAGCTGCGGCGGAAACAAGTGAAGGGGAAATGCATCACAGACCCTGCGTTTGAAGACGCAAACAACTGTCATGAGAGGGCGCTGGTCTTCATGCACAAGGTACTGTTATGTTGGGACAGTGCACCGTTAAATAGATTTAGCGCATGTTTTTCAAGTGTACGGAATTCAATTTACTCATGAGAAGTAAAAAAAAATGCAGGAATGATAAAAAAAGATACCTTTGAAATTTGCGTATCAAAATATAATTTCCTTTTTTCATGGAGAACAAGTTACGCAGAATGCACTCGAACCTCGTCAAATCTTGGAGGCTATAGCGGTTAAGCCCGGATAGTGCTCGTGCTTGGATGGGTGACCGCCATACACAAAAGTTGTTGGCATAGTGCTGCAGTGCTACGTGGTGGTCACCAGAGGGCAATGGATTAATTTCATTCTTGTACTTCCCTGCTCTCTGCCTTCACCAGGCTGCACTGACAGTGTGGTGAAGTATAGTTGTGTATGTTGAACTTCTTTCACACCGTAGGTAGCCAACCGTGCTAATTGTGTAACCTCAATGTTCCACACAGGCTGGGAAAACCTTCATATAGCAGTGGTTTCACAACAGAGCTGTACATGTACTTAAAGAGTGTGTAACCCACGTGAACCTGCGATTAGCACGGTTGGCTGTGTACGGTTGTTGTGACAAGTATCAAATTACTCAGTTTTCAAGCGAGTCTTCGCGTTCGGTGTCCGCACGTTGTTGAGAACCGCCGCCATGTGCTGCGTTGTCCTTCAGATGCCGCGAATATGGCTCGACTACTGCCAGTTCCTGATGGACCAGTGCAAGATCACACGTACGCGGCGCACGCTCGACCGAGGGCTGCGCGCCCTGCCCATCACACAGCACATGCGCATTTGGCCGCTCTACCTCAAGTTCGTGGGCATGTACCCTCTGCCCGAGACGGCCGTCCGTGTCTACAGGCGGCATCTGAAGGTTCGTCAGGCTTGGCGGTGTCGCAAATTTCACAAGATGTTTTAATTGAGCTAAGGGATAATAGTACAACAATATAAATGTGTCACAAGTAAACAGAGTGCTCTATTTTTCTATTTTACTCGATTACTTACTGGATCTTTAGTTTTCGGAGTTCATTATCGATTTTGAAAGTCATGCAAAGTCATGCAACATCCAGTTCATTTTAGTAGGAATTTAACTAATTGGCCTCATTAGTCATTACGTGGTACATTCAAACAGATAAAGACACACACACAGGGCTGGACTTTTATTGTTAAATATTTTCTATCTGTGTGGTAGACCGATTATACATTTCCATAATTTTTGTATGCGATTCAGATGCCTATTTAAAATGCCGAATTTTTTACGAGGCATAACCATGAACTGAAAAATAATTCTGGACTTTGATATATACAGACATCTTTAGCTGGAATACTAACCTCTTCAGTTCATAGTATTTTGGTCGGGTAGGATGGGACTGCTTCCGATATTTTATGGAGCTCCGTGCCTGGGGCCTACTTTATGGGGACTTTTCCTTACATGGGTGTGTTGCTCTGCCATTAGCCTCTGCTCAACACTTTAGGGTTTAAGCCATCCCAGATTAAAGTTGTTATATTTATGATATACTTTGAGAATGTTGAACTCTCCTCTAAGTGTAATCATTGATTTTTTTTGTTATTTAAAAAATTAAAGTTTGTCAGTTGATAACAAGTTTGTGCATTTAGGGTCTGAGTTATATAACAGTGACACATCATGCAATCTTGTGCTTTTTTGTTGTAGGTCTGTTTATTACATTTCGAAAGAGATGGCTGAAACTGTTTTATTCTCTTGTAAGCTTTGTCCAGAGAATGCAGAGGAGTACATAAAGTATTTGGTCTCCATCGACCGTCTGGATGAAGCGGCCATCCGTCAGGCTAAGATCGTGAATGACGAGCGCTTCATTTCAAAGGCTGGCAAGTCAAACCACCAGGTGGGTGAGACATTGATGTGAAAGAAGTAGAAGTAATTTGTGACTTTGACTCATGCCATTGTATGTCGGTGGCTGATGCGTACCATGCTAATCGGTTGTGCGGGGGAAGAACAATCCACTGCTGGATGAAGTCCTCCCCACGCCATAAGAGTCGGGGGGGCGGGGTGGGGGAAGGTTATTCGACTATACTTTACCACGCTTGGTCAATGCGGATTGGAGAAGGCATATTTAAGTACAATGCCCTATGCTGTCCACAACTTAACTTTGCAGCAGCCTATAATATCTGTTTTTTATGCATGGTGTTCACTGCCGTACAAGTTCAACCCTTCTTAACTTCCAAGATATGACAAGAGTGGGTGCATTGCACTGCGATTTGGTCATAGGCGATACTGTTGGTTCCCGCAAAATCTAATCATCAGTCATTTTCAACGTTATCGGTGGTTGTTTTGTCGTTTGTGTTTGAGAAACAGCTATGGCACGACCTGTGCGAGCTCATTTCCAAGAACCCGGACAAGGTCAAGTCGCTGAAGGTGGGGGCCATCATCCGCGGCGGTCTGACGCGCTTCACGGACCAGCTGGGACAGCTCTGGTGCTCGCTGGCCGACTACTACATCCGCAGCGGCCACTTCGAGAAGGTGATGCCAGCCCCCCCCACCCCCCGGCCCTCGCCGTTGTAAAATAAAAACGGAAATGGCGTGGCAGTACAGCAAGTGGGATTCATTTCCTTCTGTATCCCATCTGTGTGGGGATTGATTGTTACCCGCCCCTCAAATCCCCTCGCACGCGTGGGCTACCTCAGGGTACTCCGGTATCCCATATATTAGCACTAATGAATGGAATTGGACAAACATCCCAATATCGGACCACAGGACTTGGGCAGTTGTTGGCACCAGTTCTGGCTGTCTTCCCCACTTCGTCTGTGGTTTCCGTCACTTCTGAATAATTCTCGCTGTCTTGAGAGTGAATGATCACTGTGCACGTTACCAACGCTGATTTATTATTCATGTTACTTCAACGGTTTGCAGGCATGCCTAACACCGTACAACTCGAACGTTCCCTCAGGATGTGCACTAACGCTTTGTGATTTTGCGTGAACAATGTGTGTCCGCAGGCACGGGACGTGTACGAGGAGGCGATCCAGACGGTGACGACGGTCCGCGACTTCACGCAGGTGTTCGACGCGTACGCGCAGTTCGAGGAGAGCATGATCAGCGCCAAGATGGAGGCATCAGGAGAGCAGGGAGCGAGCGAAGATGGTGAGCACCTTGTGATCGTGCCCTCTCAGCCGAGAACTGTCTAACCCTCTCAAACCTGACCCGATGAATACACAGTGCTGCCTTTTTACTCCTCCGTATAATAACTAGTCACGTGTCACGGCTCCTAGATTTCCTGTATGTAAGTAAGTAAAGAAAATTATGCCACGCTTGATCCAACATTGTATAAAGGCCACCCCAAAGCATGTAATTCATTGGGATTTTTTTTTACCATATTTCATTGTGCTGATCTGTGCGGATTGGTGAATGGGGAGGGAGGGCAGGACAGGTTCTGATATCACTTGTCACTGATGTTAACCATGGCTGGGAATCGAACTTGTGTCATCAGCATTAGAGCACAGCGCGCTAAGCACTGAACCACCACTCCACATTGCCTGAATAGTTTTTTATTCTGGGTGACGTCAGTAAGAGCGTGAACTAGCTTGTCTAGCAATACATTTATTTTTACTTGGTAAAGGATAGTATGATCAGTTGAACTACAAACGTTCTGAAGAGACGTGTATCTAGATTTAGCTGCGGTCGTCGGATTGAGCGGTGCGAGCCCTCACCGAGGTCACCGTACTGTCGCAGATGACTTGGACGTGGAGCTGCGGCTGGCGCGGTACGAGCAGCTCATGGACCGGAGGCCGCTCCTCCTCAACAGCGTCCTGCTGCGGCAGAACCCCCACAACGTTCACGAGTGGCACAAGCGCGCCAAGCTCTACGAGGGCAAACCGAGAGAGGCAAGAGAGCCGCGCGCCCAACGCCGCCAATACGTCACTTGGTGTTTTATGAACGAGAGCTTTGCTTTTTGTCTTCAAATATTTATTGTTTTATTTTAAACAATGTAAGCATTAATTGCTTCAGGTTTTATAATGCAAATTAATTCAACAAGATGATGAATGATAATAATAATATTGCAGTTAAATTTCGATTTAAAGCTTTCGTGACTGCAGGGATGCATCTTCTTAGTTCTTTCGGTAAAGTCACGTAGAAGGGAAATAAAATAATAAAAATAAAACATAATAAAATACAATTCTCACGACGTTTCGGCCACAACGCAAGTTCATTCGGACGCTGTCTTTCCGACAGCCCTGTTCTTCACCTGAGGACGGCTGCTTGCGTTGTGGCCGAAACGTCGTGAGAATTGTATTTTATGTTTTATTATTATTTTATTATTTCCCTTCTACGTGACTTTACCGAAAGAACCAAAAAGAATATTGCTGTTTTTATCCAGGAAAGATTCAATGTGGTCTCAGGAGTTTTATTAATCGGGGACCTGTATTGAGATGTAAATGAATGTTTGGCTTATTGAAGGACACTGCAATATCCGGATAAAACTCCACATAGATTTAATATTCCATTGCTTAATGCCACCCAGCAGCCCAAGCCTATAACACCTGATATTCCCAGGCTGTCTTTCTTACAGGTAAAAACCAGGCTCAACCCAGTTCCGCTTCCGAGATCTGAAGAGATTCGGTGCACACAGGGTGATTTAGTGGTCGGTGTTACATTGGTGGAGAATCTGGATGCTGACCAGAAACCTGTCTTGAAATCAATTGTTTCCTGTCGCCAAGTGCCCTCTTCTTGGATGGTGCTGCATATACTGGCCATTGTGCCTTAAAATACACTGACGGTGTTCTCTTTCATAATCAACGTTTTTGGGTTTAGATCGCGTTATTTATAAATGTGTCGTAACCCTCCACCACCCGACACGGCCAATCAGTAAAAAAGTGTCACGTTGACAAAAGACAAATAGTTCACTGCTTTAGTCCACCGGTGTGTTGAAGCGTGAAACCACAACATTTACAATTTGAGTACGACGTTTCGCTGGTAATTGCATCCAGCATCATCGGGCAATTCGCCGTTGATTATGAATAATATTGGTCGAGAAAGCCTACGTGTTAAACTGATGTTCTCTTTTTCGTTCTACCAGATTATCAACACGTACACAGAGGCGGTTCAGACCATAGACCCTGTGAAGGCCACCGGCAAGCCGCACACGCTCTGGGTGGCATTCGCCAAGTACTACGAAGAAAACGACCAGATTGAAGATGTAAGTACCTGTTGCGTGTGAAACTTTGCACCTTGGTAAAAACCAAAACTGACACGTGCACCTCGGCCGCATCTTTTTCTTTTAATGAGAATTGTGAAGCTGCCAGTTATTGTTAACAGCGGAGCGGCAGGCGGACGGGCAGTGCAGTAGTCTACTTCTCACCGCGTAGGCTCGCACCATTTTCGAGAAGGCCACCAAGGTGGCGCTGAAGAGTGTGGACGACCTGGCGGGCGTCTGGTGCGAGTTCGCCGAGATGGAGCTGCGTCACGAGAACTACGACGAGGCCCTGCGCCTCTTGAGGGTAAGCGCCCCTTTTCACTGCCCCCCCCCCCCCCGAGCATTCAGGGAAAGGGAACAACGGCAACGAAGGCTGTCACCATTGCTTCGGCACGTCGCCGTTAATTGTCGCCATGTGTTTGAATTAGCAGGGCCACCTTGCGCACGGTGCGGAGAGAAGATGGGGATCGGGTTGTTTTGCAGGAAGCCCATTCACATTCTGAGATTGGCACATTTTGAGACTGAGGCTACATGCTGGGCAGCAGAGGGGGCAGTGAGCCTAAAGCTACGCAAACTAAGTAGGATAATTTTGTAAGTGAGGAGAGAGGGTGATGTCCGAGACACGGTAGTGGTGAGAACTCGGGGTTGGTGACGTCACATGCAATTTAAGTGAGGCGGGGGGGTGACGACGTCATGTGACGCTGAGAACTTTTAAATTAAGATACAAAAATATTCTTGAAACTAATATATAAAAATGTCTAAAACATACATACCAAATGATAAAACGTACATTTCGCCATAGTTTTACCGTGGAAGTACCGCAAGTTTGTGTTCGTAATTGTTTGATGTAACATAATAAATCTGTGTGCATTGCAAACACGCCCACGCGATGTGCTTGTAAACCCTGCGGCGTGCTGCTTTGCGGCGCTGTGTATTTTTGTTCCCAGCGAGCCACAGCCATGCCGTCCCGGAAGGCGGATTACTTTGACACGTCGGAGCCGGTGCAGAACCGACTGTACAAATCTCTGAAGGTGTGGTCCATGCTGGCCGACCTGGAGGAGAGCCTGGGCACCTTCAAGGTAAACGTGGGGTCGTTGACTCTCAACTCTCCAGCATGCCAGCACGAGCGGCATTCGTTCACTTGAGAATTAGCGATTTAAAACAAAAAATTCCAATTTTCCTATGACCAAATCACCCGGAATACAGGTTACTCCGGTTTCCTCCTACATGGCAAGCACCCGTTAATGGTATTCGCCAAACATCCGAATGCAGAAACCACCTGAAAACGGGTGTTGAGATGCAGTGAGACTTGTTGTTTTTTTTGCTTATGAACAAATCACCTTGACTGTGCACAAAATCATCAGATCTCAGAAGCCCAAGTAGGTTTGAGCCTGGAAAGTACTTGCAAGGGTGACCACAAATTTAGAAACAAGTTCGCCATAGGGCTTGTGGGGTCTACGTTGTAGGCAGCAGAGTGCAGCGCAGCAAAATATATTGCTTTACTTATATGCTCCACGCCTTTGCAACATCGATTGAGCAGCGACGTATGGTCACATGACTCTCGCATCACGCATAGCGTGGGGAGGCCCTTATCCAGCAGTGGATTGACAAAGGGCCTGTACATGCAAATCTTTCATTTAATCAGTTTTACAATGAACTTGGGTTTTGGTGAAACATCCTGATGACTGCGTGTTGTTTTTTGTACATTTTTATTGACATGGGTGCACGGTGTCGCTACCCCCAGACAAGTTGTAATGCGCTTCTCCTGTCCTTACCACAGTCGACAAAGGCAGTTTACGATCGCATCATTGATCTCCGCATTGCTACGCCACAAATAATAATCAACTACGCCATGTTTCTGGAAGAACACAACTACTTTGAAGAAAGCTATAAGGTATGCGCGCGTACATGCATGCGTTGGTCATGATGAACAATGTCGTTTTTTTACGTTTTAATCCACCAACTGTTCGCACACGTTTGTGACATTTCGCAATAATTTGTGTTCCCAAACCCCTCAGGCATACGAGCGAGGGATTGCTTTGTTCCGCTGGCCCAACGTGTTTGACATCTGGAACACCTACCTGGTGAAATTCATCGAGCGCTACGGTGGAAAGAAGCTGGAGAGGGCTCGAGATCTGTTTGAGCAGGCATTGGAAGGCTGCCCACCCAAGTTTGCAAAGAGTATGTGCCCCAGTCAACGATAGATCTGTTGACGTCAGTGGCCAAAAGTGTTTTGACACTGTTACGTTTCAGCTGTTTTAATTAACAAATCTATACAAACGAGACAGAAATTGTTTACCAAAAAAAGTATCGATTCGTGATTGAAATCACGGCTCCAAATAGTGATAATTCATCAAATCGCTTGGGGGATGGGTAGGGTGTACACGGTGAATCATTTCGTGCCTGCTTGTGAGTGTTCTCGTGCAGTACAATGTGCCTTTAACGCCTAGAACGCTTACCCGGTTATGTTGTGCGATTCAAGGCAGCGGTTCTTTCACGGTTCCCAAGCAAACTCACCACCTACTGCCTGTCCCTCGTACCCCCTTCAAGGCTTCTACCTGCTGTACGCCAAGCTGGAGGAGGAGCACGGGCTTGCGCGACACGCCATGGCGGTGTACGAGCGCGGCACGCGTGGTGTCGAGCCCTCGGAGCAGTACTCCATGTTCAACATCTACATCAAGCGCGCCGCCGAAATCTACGGCGTCACGCACACGCGCGCCATATACGAGAAGGCCATCGAGGTGCCGCTCACGTGGACGCGCGCGCGGTAGCAGGCTCACGTTTCTATGCCGTATTCTCTGAATTATAAGATGCTCCTGGAAGTAAGACGCGAGATGTTAACAGCCTCACCTGTGATACAAGGAGGTCGTGGGTTCGATCCTGAGTGTGCGTTTTCTCCCCTTGGTCGCGTGGATTTTTCTCCGGGTCCTCCGGTTTTTCTCTCCACATTTGGAAATATGCGTTTAGAGTATTTCAACGAGATAAGCAACTTCATTGAGCTATCATTTGTGGAAAGGTCGCTTCTGAAAATAAGCTAAATGGCTCAGTAGGCCTTACCTTGTTAAATAGACAATAATAAACTTGTGCCCGTTGTCATTAAAGTTATACAAATCTGATCGCGTGCACTCACCTACCAGATTATAAGATGCATCCCCAACTTTTGCTTTAAATCACATGGGGAAGAAAGTGTTATAATCTAGAGAATACGGTAATACTGATTGTGTGGCATGTCAGTGTTGAGATGAAGTTAATAGATGCAATATTGATGCATGTAACTGTATTCCGTTGTTTTTCATATGTTGCACAATGTCGTGTTTTAGACTATGAAACTTTTAATTTTGTGAGCCATTGAAGTCTGTCTTGTCGTCGTGTTAATACTGCCGAGGCTGGAAAGGCCCTCTTTATTTGGATGACCTGGCTTGAATGATGTGTGGTGGTCAGTTGTACCCAGCAGTGGATCCAGGCAAGGAGAATCGTACTTGCTCTGCCAATTTAAACAAGGCGTTTTAGAAAAATGATGTTTAGATAATATAAAGTTACAATCACCAACTGGGTTTGCTATTTACCTTGGGACAAATGAATAACATTTTTCACTTAATTATATTTTCTGTCTGCACACAAACATTTCCCATGTTTAACGTTTGGCTTGTCAGTGACCCATGTGACTTGGGCCAATTAAAGAGCTACTGTGTGCTACAATGAGAAAATATTTGTAAAATAACCTTGAACAAAGTTGTACGTCAAGGATCCCATAAACACTTTTATTTCCCCAGTGTCACAGCCCTTGTAAAATGGAGCAACACAAAAAGAAACACGGTTGCGCATTATTGCGGGAAAGTTTGTACCGATTATCGTAAGCCTTTGTTACGTATGTGTTCATCAGTGCAACCAGTTGTCTACAGCAGTCGGCATCAATTGTGTCTTGTGCGGCGGTGTGTCCGTGGCGTGTCTAGGTGCTGCAAGATGACCACGCTCGCGAGATGTGCATGCGTTTCGCCGACATGGAGTGCAAACTCGGGGAGATTGACCGTGCCAGGGCCGTCTACTCGTACTGCTCGCAGATGTCGGATCCCCGCGTGAGTCGAGAGCCACACGCTTCCTGCCCTTGTATTTAACATCGCCACGATTCCTGTAGTTGCTGGGACAGGTTGATTGGTGGAAATATGTTACTTGCACTCTATACGCTCATGTCATTGCACGTCAAGCAATTCATCAACATATTGTTTATATTCTTGGTTCTTTCGGTGAAGTCACGTAGAAGGGAAATAATAAAATAATATAAACCAATTATATAATATAAAGCAATGATATTTTATTTTATTTACCTTCTACGTGACTTTACCGAAAGAACCAAGAAAATGAATCCCTGCAGACACGAAAGCTTTAAATCAAAATATATAGTTTATGTTTGATATTATAATTAAACTAAATAATGTAGTTGTAGTCATGAACTTTCATGAACAGCTTAGAGCTTGAGACCAGTTGTAGAGCAAACTCATGGCCATGTACATAATTATGCATACTGCTTTATAACTTATAGAAGATGGCAGCTGCTTAGAATGATCAGTGGCTGATGATGACATTTGTTGTATTTTTGTTTTTCTTGCAGACCACATTGTCCTTCTGGCAGACGTGGAAGGAGTTTGAGATCAAGCACGGTAACGAGGACACGGTGCGGGAGATGCTACGCATCAAGCGCAGCGTGCAGGCCACCTACAACACGCAGGTCAACTTCATGGCGGCACAGATGCTGGCAGCCTCATCCACCACCACCGGAACAGGTGCTGTGTGTGTGCCGTATCTGTGCAAGTGTGCTGAGATCCCCTGTAAAAATGTCACGGTCTTTTCTTGCTAAATGAAATCCGTTGCTTGCCGCAACTGCAGGGGTTTGCGTTGCATACCAGTTTGCCCGCATTGTTGCAGATTAGTGATCATATCCGCCCGACTGGATTGGATGTTCTCTCCGTTGAAATATCTACATGTTGACACTGTGTAGTATAATAATTACATTAGGGGCAGCAGGCTGTATTGATTTCAATCAGAGGACCATGCGATTATTAAGGCTATATTGTGTTATATAGCGTTGAAAGGAAATTGATATTGTACTGCCGAGTTTTAATAACAGTAACATGTATTAATAAACCCAGGCAGAATGATCTACAGCAGTAGTAAAACTGCATGATCATACTGAATTTTCTTTATTTATTACTGCTCTGCAGTGGCTGACCTTGCACCTGGACACGGCCCCGTGGATGAGATGAAACTACTTGAGCAGAAAGCTCAGCTTTTGGCTGCCGAGGCTGCCAAGGACAAACCCAAGAGCAAGGAGAAAATTCTCTTCGTCAGGTTGGCTTCGCTGTTTTGTCAGCGACAAGCAAACTTTACGCACCAGCACATCAACACATCAATTAAAGAGCAGCCTATCGTCTTTGAAACGCACTTGGACTGAACTTTGGCATTTATATTCCTCAGTAATGCCAGCTAGTATCCCACTGTTTTCATTTCTAACGTACAATTGAATTATATATATATATCTTTTAAAGGAATATACAAGGTCTGTTTCCAGAAATGGGAACATAGTCACTCGCGTTAGCTGGGTTTTTTCGAGTAGTCATTGACATGCTCTCTGCAATTCTTGATCAGTTAATTTGGAGAGCTTGGCAGTGGCTCTGAAAAGAAACGACTTGTTTGTCAAGTATGTGCAAGTACGAATTGACTTTCTTTCCGCATCTCCCATCGTCGGCTCGCAGGAGCGACACGTCCAAGAGTGAGCTGTCCGAGCTCGCCAAGCAAAGCAACCCCGACGAGATTCATATCGACTCGGACAACGACGAGGAAGCCGGGGAGCCTGACGGTACGTGGAGCGAGTATGCGAGGGGTGGGTGACGGAGTGAGGCTAGGTGCTGCTGGGATCTGGCCGGATTGTGATTGCATTATCGTGTCGTCTGCTTTGGAAGCGGTAGCCTGTCATGTTTGCAACAACAATGTACAGTATCTGTATTTAAAGGTCATCCTTATCCAGTTAGTTCTATTGGGTTCATGGGATGACACCATTTTTATTTGACACATGCCCTGCGATACAGATGCGTGTCACATGACAAGCACCAGTGTTTTTTGCATATACATTGTTGATCAACTTAGTACATTCGAAAGCCGCATTTAATCACATGTCCTTGTCTTGATTCAAACCCAGACTGTCAGCAGCTTGTTGCTATAACATTATTGATCCTCTGAGCCACCAAGACCTCAGGTCTACATATTAATAGGTTGTGTGCAATTCATTGAGCCTTCGACCAGTCCACGCACAACCTCATTATACAGCTCTTTAATCTTACAAACACTTCAATTCAATTGTGATGGATATTATGCATATTGAAAACATTTCAAGATTATCATACTTGGAAAGCATGATGTTTTTGGATGTTTAAGGATTGTGGTTGAGGAGGTAGAGCATTGGAATATGAACCTAGCCACCGAAATTTGAGTCCTGGCCATGGCTAATGTCAATTAAAGGGGTCCCTTTAAAACCCACACTTTGGTGAAATATGGTTAGACAATGCCAACGGTTGAAATGTGTGGGTGAGCTTCGACCAGCACTCGATTAACAACGGGATGCTGCTGGATAACCTAGTATGTATTTGGGAACAAATGAGATGTGACTGCTTTGTCTGCAGAGGTGCAAGTGGAACAGAAGGCGGTGCCCAGCGAGGTGTTTGGAGGACTCAAGGAGGACTGAAGACCCCCCCCACATTCCCATTAGGCAGTAGGGGCTCTCGCACCAAACATGTACTGTACATTTTCAATGCTTCATAAACACGCGCTCTGCTTTCCCCATTGAATATTATTGTACTAACAGGTTCCATCGTACAGAATGGTACAATGTTTATGGTGGAATTCGTGTGTTTTTAAGATCTAACACAACAAATGTCTTGTTAGAAGATGATTAAGGAAGTGATTAGTATGTTCGGAAAGCAATTCACAGGCTTTGTAAAAAGTGGACTTTTGAAATGTTTTGGTTGGATAAAACTGCCACACATTTGTGTATTTTCAATAAATGCTTGCAAAAATGTTTGTCAACAGGTTTTGGTTTTCGAGTGTTGACCAGCTCTATGCTTGTATGTTAAATCTATGCTGAGAATGCACATGCAGTGTGCAAATTGTTTTACCTCTAAGGGCTGCTTTGCATTTGAACTGAGTTTTGGAAGTTTCATAACGCACATTAAAGGCATGTAAATATATATTGAGCTATTTTGCAACCCAAAACTTGAAGTGCAATCATTTGTTCTCATTTTATTGCATATTTTGGCATGATTGCATTCATTTAAGTTTTATTGAAACATGGATACAACCAATTTGCACAACTGCACTTTTCAGCCAGTCACTTAATTTTTGAATTCTAATTTTAACTATAATAAGTGTTTGCCTACAGCCAAACAGATGTGGCTGTGCAGTCCACAATCGCTGCTAACGAATTACATTGTTCAAATTCTTGCGTGTAAATTGTAATCCAGAGACAGAGCATTGCCTTTTGATCAGAACGCTGGGTGTGCCTATTGTATTGTACAAACTTCTGCTTGGTGCGCATCTGCATGAGCAATGCAATGTAACTATTTTGAATATCAGTACCATGTTGAACCATGGTGTTACATTTCAATGCTGTGATAATGAATAGCATTTTCTTACATCACGGTAGGCCTTGATAACAAATCACGTGTGCATTGATGGGTTGCATGTGCCATCTCATATCCCTTACAACTTTCTTACTTCCAAATTTCCCCTTTCTGGATCTGACAGCTGTTTAAAATAAGTGTGCTGCCCTGGCAGTTGTGCGGTCAGAACAGGCGTTTATAATACAGGTTTGTGGGTTAGATCCCGTAAAAATAAATATAAAACTCGCTACCACCCGACAGCCAATTAGTAAGGTTTGTCACGTAAACAGAACGCGCAAATTCGTTACTGGTACAGCACACCTGTGTGCTGGAGAGTAAATCCACAACATTCACAATCCGAGTACGATGTTTTTCCAGTAATTGCATGTTCTGTTTACGTGACAAACTTTAATTGGTGGCGGGTTTAACGACAATTATATTTACGCGATCTAACCCAAAGAAAACCTGTTGTGGATGATATTGGTCGCGAAAGCCTAGGTGTTAAACAGAACAGGAGTTATCTCCATGCTTTATTAAGAGTCGTAAGACTTGCTTAAAATAAATATACAGCAGTTTACACCAGTACCGATGACATACAGGCCTTGGAGAACAGTAGTGTAAAATCCGGTGGGGGAAGGAGGATCGGAAAAAGCACTACAACGGTTCTTGGCAAACCCAGCAATAACACTACCTTATCATCTTGCCATGATCAGATCAGTGCATACTGCACCTATGTACACAACTATTCACCCTCAACATCACCATTCACCTTGGCATCTCAAGTTCAATCTATAAATTATAAAGTAATGTTTTTCCGCATGCATTTAAACCAGTACACCACTTGCTTAAATCCCAAAATGAGCATCTTAGAAAATAAAAGTCTACTCACTTCCTCTATCAATACAGATCACATTTTAAGCGTTCAAATATAATGACACCAAGCCCCCCCCCACTCTCACCCAATAAAAAAAGCACATCTTCAATCGGACACGCACCAACACCACCAAAGTAATGAATCTCATTTAAGAGTTTGCAAAAAAAATTGCCAAGATTAAATACATCTCTATAAATAATATACTGTACTAGTGCATTGTTCGCAAAGCAAGCAACTCGCGTTCAGCCGGTTAAAAGTGACAAAAGGAAATTTAAACGACATTCACCCCAATTCCAGTTTCATCATTGGTCAAGATAACTATGCAGCCAACTGAAAAAAATGGAATGCCTTTTGCACTTAATCAGATATTAAATTCAAACTTTTACACAGAGGAAGATAAATCAACATTTTTTTAAATTTCATTGAACTTTGTCCTTTTGGCTACAAAACATTTACAAGCATTAAGTCACAACAATATGTATAACTCAATTAAAGTATCCGTGCCAGCGCAGTTTGTTCTCCGCTTTCATAAAGTGTCATTAAAAAACAACATCCACCGGAATGTGAGTGTTTTAGTATTAAACCACACGATACAAAACCAAGCGAGTACACTCGGCACCTTGGTCCGCAACACTCACATTCTAAACACCCTGTCACGTTGCACAAACACATTGGTGGGCTCGTAAGACGTTGTAAAGTATTCAACATGGCTGGCGGTATATGGAATACGGCTGTCCTATGTCATGAGAAATTTTGCCTTGGAAATATTGTGCTGGTATCACGCACACACGTGGTATTTAGTGTATTTTTGCTGTTGGCAGTGTAATTTTAATTGTAAATGGATGGTGTTATAGACGGGGGTAGAGCGGTGGTGCCGTGGTTAGCATACTGTGCCATGAACCCGGCTTCCTGAGTTTGATTCCTGGCTCTGGCCAACATAGGTGGTGAGTGATAATGCACTGATGAGCATGGTCAAACATTCCTATATCCACGTTGCATGTGGATGAGGCCTTAATTCAGCAGCTAATTAACAAAGGGTGGAAACATAACTTTTAATGTGAGAATTAAATTATGTACACAAGCCACCAGCCAATAACACGAGCGAACCAACGGATCATTTATCATTAGTGTCCCATTCGTGGATCCAAAGTAAATTAAGTGCATACAAAACAAATACCAATATTTTCAAACACAACACTTTGTAAGCTTATATTTGTGCACCACCGTAGGGAAAGTTAGGGTTATGCAATTGGCCCGACATGATGTGGAAATCAACCAAATAATCAAGTTCCATGAACTGAAATTATGTAATGTTGGTATGTGAATGAAAGAAAATCAAACGGCGTAATTAAGTGACTGGGAATTCCTCCCCAAGGTCATAGCATATACACATTGTAATGCTTTATTACAGGTAATGGTTGACTATCTTTAATTGAACGTTGAATGCTTTAAAAATGCCCAACTTCCTTGCCTTGGGGGTCGTCTCCAACGAAAAAGATGTTCAAGGTCCATTGTTAAGCAGCTCTCTCCAATTATGTCGTATAAAAAAAAGGAAATGTGCATGAAGTATAGAAATTGTCTTTTTGAATGCAGGTTTCATTGTTTTTCATTTTCTGCACATAAAAAAATGCCTGTTTATGTACATGCATGAAATGCAATGTCATGGTTGAGCAATTCTTGGATATTCCAAGAATGAAGTTCAGTTTGTATGCAATCCAATCATAAACATCATCAACTGGCTCACAAAAAAACCCACCAGTAAATCTATTAAGCTATTATTGATAACAGGGCAGTTGTATATTGTCATGCATTTTTTAATGAGTACTGGTTTTATGCTATTCGTAGGTTAAATGCATGTGCTATCCTATGTCTAAGCCCTATAAAAGTACATTATTATCGCCACACATCATAAATGTTCCTGCAATAATCCGTTTATATAAGAAAATGTCACGTCATCCTCACATCCCATACTTTAGAAGTGTTTGCAAATTAATCCCATTGTTCACGTGCCAGCAAAAAAAGTAGTTTTGTAATTTTAGTCTACCGTAAGGCACACCCCAAAGCAATTTCAGTACCAAAAATGTGATTTAATTAGCTGTGCTCTGAACGTAAATATTTATTCATCGATTGGCAATGTGCAATTACAGCCAATTACAAGACGTGTCATGTTAAGCTCCTTAAAACCAATGCTAGATTATCTTGCCTTGCGAGTAAATTTCTTAATTTTTGATTAGCTCTGCAACCGCAGACAATATTCCATCACTATGATCGCTTGCTCTGGTTTGAAACATAATTCCATACATTTTTAAAAGAACCAGAATATTCTCCTTGAACTGCTGGCAGGGCCTTTGACATGAAGCACCTTTATACCCAATTCTACATTTTATATTCGGCTTTGAAAAAGGCAAAAGTAATTCAATATCCAGTCGTTTTTCTTGATACGAGAAAGTTTTCGGTGTCGACACAAAGGTAAATATCACTTATAGCTACACGAGGCAGTTCAGTGGAAATTTCAAGGTTTTTATGGCCAAGGCAAAAAACGTCTCTAACCCCTAATTTGAATGTAAAGCTCAGATGGCAAAAAGTCTTATCGAGGAGGCAGGTATGTATCCCATTGTCTCCTTCCATCTAACTTAAAAAAAAAACCCACAATGAGAAGTCATCTTTCTCAGCCCATGGCAGTGTTGAGACACCAATTCTGCTAGGAACTCGGTCGCCCTTCGGAGGATAAATACAAATGGCCCGTGGTGTCAGCGTGTGCAAGAGTCGATTGAATGAATACGTGTACATCCTGCAAGGATCAGGGCTTGCCAGGACCCGGCTTCTTGCTGGCAGTGGCGGTGGAAGACGAGTACGTCGGTGTGGTGGGGATGATGGTGGAGGAAGGCCGGCGTGGTTGCCACAGGTGGTTCTGGATGGTGAAGGCGTCCATGCTGACCGAAATGGTCTTGGCGGGGATGGACGTGAACTGCTTGCGGTCCGAGCTGTACTTGTAGAGGCGGTCGAGCATCTTGGCAGACACGGCCTTGGGGCCGAAGCCCGTCACGCGCTGTATCTCCTCTGTCTCCGGGAAGAAGGCGTAGAGGGCACGGTACTGGCAGCCAGCGTCACGGAACAGGATCATGTAGTGGTTGGCGTCGCAGCGCTCCAGCTCCTGCCAAGGTCAGGAAAAACAAAAGGAAGCTTTTGCGGACGAGCCTAGCCAAAGTACAACTCAGGGGGACTGCCTTGGCAGTGGTGTAAAGGGCATAAGGTCGAAAATACTTTATCATCACCGCCGTCAATAAAGTAGCTTTGTTCAGGTTTAGAAAATAACCATACGTCAGTTCAATGCGTTCTTTCATGGAAATTATAATTCAATTTATCCACACACTTCCTGTGTTGTGCCAACAACTCGTATTGGCACAAAGGATGATGTATACAAATCTTTTCTGAGCTCTAAGTAGAGAAATGAGGTACAACACCAAATCAACAGAACTAACGGTTGTAAAAACTCACACAATGCGATGTGTAAAATAACAAGCTTACAATTATAAACCCCCTGGCACCGGTTCAGCATAATCTCTCAAAAAAGGTGCCCACGTGAGAAAATTTACACCCTGGGGCCTTACCTCGATGACCTTTTGTTTTTGCAGCTCATTTACTTTGCCGGCGAGGCAGCAGTAGGACAAGGCGTTGTGGATGATGTGCTTGTTGGATTTGGCACTTGGCTCCTTGTACAGCTTTGGACCTGCATACAACGTAACCACAATTAAGTTGTTATCTGGATCTCACAATACAAGGGAGAGCATTCTACGTTTGGAACCCAAGCCCCATGCACATGATCCCATTTGGCACCGTCATCTCGACTAACTCCACTCCGACAGCAAAGCACACTATTTTTTGGCCTGTTTATATAAAGCCCTTCGTCATTCCACTTCTGGATGAAGGCCTGCCCATGTCATGTCAGTCAAAGCGATTGTTGGACCATATATCACTATGCTGGTCAGTACGCGTTGGTGAAGGGGTGGTCATTTACAGACATCTGCCCATGGATGTTAGCCATGACCGATAAATGAATTCAGGTTCCTGGGTTCACAGCACAGTGCACTAAACATTCCATAATTCTCTAACTTACCAATGCAGAATATTTCATTCGCACTGGTTCCAGTAGTTTGCTCACTGTGACATAACATGCAAGCGATAGAACACCGATGCCAATGGAGGCTGGGCGGTCAGCCCCAAGAATAACCAGCCTGGTCTGATCGCACTGACACCATGTGTGTCCCACACACTCTTGCCCCTGACATCACTTCTCGACCCGTGCCACACGGTTACGAGTCGGGTGAAGGACAGCACCCATCGTGACGTCACGAGGCCCAACGTGGGAGTAAGGTGTGCACATCTTGACGTCACTTGTCGGAGTGGGAGGAGCGGGGGTAGGAGGGGGGGACAAGTCCACAGAGGCTCATGAAGTATGGAGACATGGATTCCCGCGCCGGCAGAGCACGCTTCCCGGTGACACTCTAAACAGGGGGTCACTCATCGCTAGGGGAAACAGATGTTGTCCTTCCCCCGCACCTCAGATTAGCATGGTTGGCTCCATACGGGGCATGCAAGAAGTTCAACATGAATACATGTGTCCATGCAGAGAGGTGGGAATTGGCGCACCTGTGTACTCCCCACCAGACACGTGGGATGACACCTGCGAGGCGTTGTCCCAGTCCTTGTCTGCAGTCGGGCTCTCGCCCGAGCCCGCACCGTCCGCATCCAGCAACTCCATGGAGCCAGACCTACACCCGCGTTCACATTCTCAATTCTACATCTCGTCTTACATTTGTAATGACAGGGTGACACCTGTTGGCCTGGAAAGGGAATCACGGGTACGGGCACGGTTAAGTAACAACCAATCAGAGAAGGAGATGTATCTGGGGAAAAGGTAACAGGTGGCGTTAGCCGTGATACTCCGGGAACCTGCTCGAAGGTTCCACGAGAGGGCGTGGCTGGAGGCGGGGCCTAGCCACGCCTGGGGGGATATAAGGGGGAGCGGACCCGGGGTTCGGGGTTCGTGTGTGGGATCCTGGGTCCTGGATGCGTCGCTGCTCGCCGACATCTCTCTGTCGTCCAGCCACGTGGAAGATCTCCTGCGTGGTTTCCATCGTCGTCATCGTCACGCCGCCAAGTAGCGGCGTGGCTGAGTGAGGGCGATGGGACCACGCCGAGTGATCGGCTGTGTGTCGAGTGAGGGCGATGGGACCACGCCGAGTGATCGGCTGTGTGTGTAGCCAGTAGAGGTGTTAATACCTAGAGTTATACTCAGTGTGAGGAAGAGCAAGTGTTGGCCTGTGTTGTGTCCAGTGTTAGTACTAAAGAAGTACCCTCTACACGAAATGTCACGCAAGTCACTCATTACACATTTGTTAATAATTGACTTCCTATAAACGGAACACACTGCGAAAACAATTACATGACACCTTAATATAAGAGTTGTGAAATATAACTGCATTATTACGGAGGTGGACATACGAGGAAAGTCGAGTTCGTGTTTTGGAATCATCACTAAGGAATATTCTGCTTGAAAGAAAACCTAAACTTAAGATTTGATAGAATGAAATGCATAATATTTATATAAACACACTGAAAACACAAATTATATTAATAACATGCTGAAAGAAAATATTGGATGCTTTCCAACAAGCGATGTGTGGCTTAGCCAAAACTCGTGGATACATAAAGCCACTGATTTTAATCCATTCTTATACTCAAGACGTAACCATAGAATCTTAAGTGTGAGAACCAATTGCATACCATTTTTTACAGACTACATGCTTCCACATTTCCACTGATAAGAGTGGACAAAACTGCACAAGGAAAATTAATTACAAACAATACAAACGAAAGGGCAAACACAAGAAATTATAACTGTGAACCGTAACGACTCATCAAATTGCTGGTGGTAGGCGCAGCAGCAATCATTACACAATGGATATAAATAGAGAGATGACTCGCACAGCAGACTGCTTGCAGAATTACGACAGCTAACAAAGTGCTTTAACTGGTGGTGTGCATCGAATCAGAATACAGTAAACCTCATTATTTCGGTACTTGATAATTCGTAATTGAGGATTATTCGGTATGGCTGCGCTTTCGGCATTTCTACAGTATTAGCAATTCGCCACGAGCCAAATTGTCGTACCGAACCGGTCCAATTTCGGCATACACGTGGAGCGTCGCCGCGCGCCACGACCAAAACAATGACTAAGTCTGGTGGTAGCGCGCACGGTGAGCGCGAGTGCGGACTTGTCGCTTTGGACTTTACCTTGTTTATGCACTCTGTGCAAGCCAACCCTCTCAAAGATGTCGTCTAAACCTACATCAAGAAGTAATAGAAAGGGACTGAAGATACAAATCCAACGTTTCGGATAGAATTGATGCACCTGTGTGTGTCAAAGGCGTATGGTGTGCGAAGAGTTTGGAAAACAAATTTAGAAAACAAAATTATTGGGGCAGGAGGCACTGGGGAGTACCATTGTACATAATTCAGAATATTGGATAATTCGGCAAGGCCAGAGCCCCCATGTGTCGAATTAACAAGGGTTTCCTGTATTTAGAGTGCAGGAGGAATCCGATGAGCTATGAAGCTTGTTGTCACAGATGTCCAGTAGTAGGGGTGGGTCAGCAAGTTACACCAACAAACATTACAAAAAACAACCATAGGAGTGCAAAACAGAGAAAAGTCACGATAAACAATATAAATAAATTATATAAATATAAATTGCCTAAGTACATAAATTGCTGCCGATGTGTCAACACCAAAAGCAAGCTTGGAGCAAGGCAGGAATACAACAACAAGTCCCAGACCACACCAAGACAACAGTCCCCCTGATAAAATTTTAACTATCGATAGATACATGGGTAAAGAATCAAAGTTACCAATCACATTTGCATCTGTCAACCCGGAGCAGTGCCTCCCCTATTACAGACCAATTTAGACCTGATTGGTCATCCTGTGCCCTTATAAATCTCAACGTTCACCCGACAAAGTCTCATCACAAGGGAGAAACACAAAGACAATTTTATTTTGTGCCCGTATTGAAATGGCTGTACGCCGTATGGACCAGAAAACTCAGTTTCCCTGTACGGGTTCACACAGGTATGCATTAGCAAATGTGGCTGTATGCAGGCTGGTGCAGCACCTGTTGGGACGTCGGGAACGGCCACCCTCCGGCTCGCTGTTGGTTGTGGAAACCAGGGAGAGGCTGGATGCCGAGTGAAACCTGTTGAGGGCGCCACCTGCATGCGGGAGCAGCAAACGCGGCCCTTAGGGGAGCCACCCCACCCACCCACCAGCCCCAACCACCACCTTCTCTATGTACAGTGGGGGTTCAACGTCATTGCCGATGCTTTGGAAAAAATATTGCTCGTGCCAAACAGGCCATAGGTGTGTCTCTCATTGTTCATGTTTTAAAAGAGATCACGTTAAAACAATGCAGTAATGGGACATTTTTTTTGTTGAACTGGTGGATGCCTTGGAAGGTATTTCATTTTGAGATGTCTAATTCAGACGTGTTATAACATCAAATTGTGTTTTATTGTGAGCTTGATTCAAGCAATATTGTTTGTGGACACCATCTGTTTGAGTTGTATAATTTCTCAGCTGGAGATTAACAAATGTAATTTCTATGGGTCAGTATACACAGACAGACAAGTTAAATATCCAAAGCAATGCTGTATTACAGTACATAAAAAACATACAATTGCAACATAGAAGCCTTAATTTATTTTTTACGTGAAGCACAAATGTATTCCTTTTGCAAATCCTTCCATAAGCCAACCTAAACATAACATTTTTTTAAATCTTTAAAAGCTTCATTATTATTTTCTTTAAATTGGCACTGCACAGACATCAAACTGTGCCTGGGCATATATTGCTGGACTCTCGTATTTCTCCACGTATTCTATCATCGTTAACGGCAGCATGAGTAAGGGCCTGGTTACACGCAGTCTATCTCATATTTCAAGAGAAAAAACTGTGGATTGGAAAGGAAAGGATAGGCACTGCAGTGACTGTGCAGTGGCTGAATCTTTTGACAGTCACATACCGACCGCGGGCTTGAAAGGCGACAGGCTGGCACTGCCGCCCTCTTCACGGTGCGCCGACTTGGGCCTGGGCTTCCTAATCTTGGCCTTAGCGCCTTTGGTGGCCTTGGTGCGGGCCTGGTGCTGCTCCCACTGCTGGTCCTGGTGGCGACGCCGGAAGACCTCGCGCACGTACTCGCGATCCGCCTTCTTCTCGGCCTTCTTCGCCTCGTCCTCCTCCACCTTGCGCCTACGTCATACAATCCCGGCAAGATGCTGTGGCCGAAGGCTTCGTGTAAACGTTTTTTTTAATCTTTCAATTATATGTTCGGGTTGTCACCGCTTAATTTAAGAAGCTATGGACAAAAAAATTATGTAAGAAAGTGTTCTTCTTGGTTCTTTCGGTAAAGTCACGCGGAAGGGAAATAACGGCTGCTTGCGTTGTGGCCGAAACGTCGTGAGAATTATTTTATTATGTTTTATTTGTATTATTTTATTATTTCCCTTCTATGTGACTTTACCGAAAGAACCAAGAAGATGAATCCCTGCAGTCACGAAAGCTTTAAATCGAAATAAGAAAGTGTTGTACTCCAAAGTCACATTCCGGCAAATGTGTTTGGGACAATGGTATCAACTCACGCAAGCTATTTAAAGAGTTAAAAACAAGTCTAAAGAGTGTTGATGACATCTGAGATATGTACTATCCTTACAAATTATGCACCGATTGCAAGCACAACTTTATTCTAATTGCACTATCAGTGTCATAGTACGAGATGAGGTGGTTCATTCAGAACTGTTGCATACGCCGTGTTCGAGACAGGCCCATGGAAGGAGATATCTCATAACTTCATCTAAAATCACTTCAATTGGCTTTTTATCCACAATACTACACTGAAAGGTTTGACCGAAAGGCAAACTAATATTCTGTATCCTCAGAGTTGAATGGGATTTATTTCTTGTGCCGTTATTGGTAACCAGGCTTACACATTCTTAGGTTTGTTCGGTAAAGTCACGTAGGTAAAAACATTAAAAAGTAAAATAAAATAAAAATCACGACATTTCGGAGGCAACACAAGCTTCCGTCTTACACAATCAACTGATGGTACTCAACAATTCTGGCTCAATGAATGTTACTCCACAGGTTCGAACTCGGCAACTCCGTGGTGCCAGCTCAGCTTCCTGACCCTGGCTGAACCACTTGGCCACCTCCACAGCTGAATTTTTCCTGTAAAATTTGCTTTAAAAAAGCTATTATAACCACCTTACTCAGAAAGCAACATAGTTTACACGTGTGCAAGAATGATGTATGTTAAACTTCTTTTGCACCGTACGTAGCCAACTGTGCTAATTGTAGGTGCGGGGAAGGACAACTAAATACTGCTATCTATCTCAAAAGAAAACTCATCAGTATAAAGTTTTTAACCCCCCCCCATCACCCCCCCCAATATGGCAATTAAATTAATAACAATGAACCAGCAACGCTCAAGTCAAATGTTAGTAAATGTGTCTGCAAATCGACTCCGGTTTCATTATTAGCCCTTACTTGGCTGTGAAGAAAAACGTCATGCCAGAGTAAATTATTTCTAAAACTGTGGAGTTTTAGCAGAACCCTACCATGCACCATTAGGTTGTGGTTAAAGGTCATTCCAAAAATGTATGTGGCCAATAAAATCCCGGCGCAATAGGAATGGTTCAAGTGCTGCTTAGAAGTTCATTTATAAATAACACGGTAACAGTTCATCACGATTTCCGACGGGTATTAAAAAGGTGAATGGCAGCCTTCTCTTCCAGGCCGTTTCATTCCCCTGCACTTCCACAATGAAAGATGCCGATTGTTCGCGCGAGCACATTCACACCCGCCAACCAAAGCTAATCCCCAAATGACCTCACCGCTGCAAGCCGCCCTCTAAGTCTGAGTTAAGTGGCTCATTAGCGAGCACAGATGACCCATAACGTTTGTAACATGCGCATCTCGGGTAACACTTCAACGTAGATGTCTCGGGTAAACACAAACATAATTACAAAGCAGATGTGGACGTTTCTTATAAACGGAAACACAATAACAGACATATATGCATTGTTAAACTATTTTTCACATCAGTGACTTTATTTAGAGGCCTCAAAAAAGCTACCTAATATCAGTGCAGTTACAACAGTGTGTGGTTGAAACATTCCAAAAGGCAACTTTTTGTGGGTGGCTAATTTTAGTTTCGGCAACACCAACTTCACTACTTAATCATGTAACTACCTCCCTTGGCACAAACATCAGTCGGAAAAACACAACCATGTTTCTGTAAAGAGACTTACATTTTCAGCAGAAAATAAATTAATGGCCACATACAATAAAAACACAAATCCTTGAAAGAAGCCATCACTGCATCACTGCTTCATAACACGACAAAGGCTGGCATGTGGAGTGAGATACACAGAAACCATTATCCATGACGAGACGACCTTTGATCAACACCACAATGTATTCCCATAAAATGCACTAAGGATGAAATGGAGCTGCCAAAGTGGTGTGGCGCGGTGTGCTACGATCTGAAAGCGTGTCAGCCCCTCTCATCCCCCGTCGCGCCCGCAGAATTCTCCGTACCTCTCCTCCTCTCGCTTCTTTTCAACCTCTGCCTCCATCTGTAGCTTCTTCAGGCGCGCCTCCTCCGCCTTCTTCTGCTGCTTCTGCAGGAAGGCCGCCTTCTTCCTCTCGCGCTCCTCTTCCGTGGGGCCCTGGTCTCCCTGAATTGGGTACGCGCGCACGCAGGCAGACGCGTCGGGCACTGAGGCACGGTTTTCTCCAGGAGACAAACGATGTGTCACCGGGCCCCCGAATACCGTTTGGAGTCATAAATGTCAGAATTCAAGCGAAGATACAAGCTGCGAGAGAAACATGCCCAGACAGTTTACCAAACAAAGTTAGGCAAATTGTTGAAATTCTTCAAACATAATTTAATACTTTTTTTTCCAGAGCTTTTACATTGTCTGGAATTGGCCGATGTGAGCATTTTCCGCCACTGGAACACATGCACATTTTATTGTGCCATATGCGATGGTGCATGCCTGTAATCCAGCGCTTTTGGAGGATGGATCACTTAGATTTGTGAGATTTCAAAGACATGCTGGGTTGGGAAATGGCTACAAAAATAGCAGTATAGAAAGTGGGTTTGTAAACTCCTCCAGTTCAAAGGTATTATCTCCTCTTACAAGTGGGGTTTTCTTCGGCGTACTCCAGTTGCCTCCCACATGCAAAAAACACTCATCAAGAATTGGCTTCACATCCAAACGCAAACCCCTTTTGAAAGACTCTTGAGCGGTTGATCTTACTATAATTTAAACAAATTTAGGGTTGGATTTTGCAACTGTCTTTCAAAGTTTTACACACAGTTACATTGCTTTGGCTTGACTGACCTCATCCCCCACCTGCTGCGGGACAACAGAAGAACACATTTGCTAAACAATTCCTACCGCACAAGTTTGAATTACGATGCTCATAGCTGGTTAACCACGCACCAGAGAGCTCTTCAAGATTATTCCCACAAATGGTATTATCTTAAATATGCAACGATAATAGGACGGCGTGGGGTGGGGAGCAATTACAAATGCAATCATGCAGTCGTTGAAGCAACGTGGTAATTATTCAATTATGACACGAACATTCCCACATTTCCCGTCTGTACAAGTTCAGTTCTGATATAAGTAACACACGCTTACATTACACTGGTGGGGGGAGGGGGGGAGAAGGCAACGGGAAAATTCTGATACAAACACACTGTAGATATAAGCACACGTGGCCTTGCTCCCAAGGGGTGTGTTTATATCCAGCTTCTTCTGTATAAATAATAAGACAATTTATAACGCGCGCAATGTTGCGGACTGAAGACGCAATTCTGAGGAGCGGAGCTGAGCTCAGTGTTAGATCGCATCGCGCGGTCCGGTGAGACTCGGTTAAATGTCGAGCTGAAGAGATGTGGCTTTAGATGGTTTTTGAACGAAGAAAAGTATCGATCGTTACGATGTGAAGAGGGATGGCGTTCCAAATGACGGGGGCTGCGACGGAGAAACAAGAAGCAATTACAGTCCCTGTCCTGAGAGTTTCAAGGAGAATGAAACGATATCCATTTAATCTCTGCCATCCGCTGACTTCCAAATAAAATAATAAATTTTTCTTTCTAGGAAATCCTGACCGAGTCTCAAGACTCTGTCAGAAGGGTCTCACCTGTATGATGTTTGGAAAAGTCTATTTGAGCTCTTTCCAAGCAATATCCAAACACTTTGATAAGAGCACCGACCCAATTAGTTTGTTAGTTAATAATTTAATCCAATATACTTCAATTTGGCATTCAGATATTACCTCCCTGAGGACGCAGTGATCCAAGGTTAGAGTCAGAGAGCTGCCTTAATGTACTGGCATACTTTGAAATCATGTTGAACAGCAGAGGACAGTTTGACAAATCAGTTGTTGTATCACACTACTCATTTTCACGAACCCACGCCGACCAACGTGCTGAAGCAAGTTCAATAACCCCCACGACAAGTATGGCGTGGGGATGCCCTCATCCAGCTGCGGATTGACAAAAGGCTGCACGCGCACATACCTTAAAGAAGAATCCCAGCGCTGCCTTCTGCTCGCCGTCTGTGGAATAATCAGCAGCATTCTCCGCTGCATCATCTTCCGACAGGAGGCCCTCGGGGGTGTTCATTCCGGACAGGTCCACTTCAATCAACCCCACTGGTCTCTGGGCGGGAGTCCCGACCTCTCTGGCCGGGCTGCTGGTGTTGGAGCTTGCCCTGCTTCCTCTCAGTTTGACCGGCGATCCTTCCATGGACGATTGATTCTCCATGGCGACAATGCTCTGCACTTCCTTGGGCGAAGGGGTTTTAACGACGGGTAACGGCTGTCTCGGCTGCGAAGGTGCCAGTTCGAAATCCGCAGCTTCCTCCGCTTCATCGCGTTCATCCTGTCTGCCCGGCGCCAGGTTCAAAGCCGTTTTGCTCGGGCTCACATCCCTGGAGTCAATGGTGGACTTCCCGCTGGAGACCGTAACCTTGTCACTGTCAGATTCAGCCTTCGACATGGTAGGGGACGAAACTTCGGTCTCGTCGTCGCCAAAACAGATGGTCGAGCTGGTCTGCATTCGCACTTCGTTGGGCGCGTATCGACGGCGGTGCCTGAGGTTATCGACGTACGGCTGCGGGCTGAGCACTCGTGCCAGGGAGGGCTGCGGAGACTCCTGGGGCGGACCTACGACGGAAAACCTCAGCTCGTTGGGTCGCGGTGTTGAGTTGTTTCTCGGGCTTCGGAGCTGCATCCGCGCCGGGGACTTTGAAAGGTGGCGGCGAGTCGGCGTGCGATTTGCCGGGGATCCTGAAGATGCGGGCGACAAAGAATAGGTGTCGTAATTTTTCTGCGGAAGCCTCGCCTCAGCCTCGGCCATGGCTTGCTGGCTGTCCCTCATCTGCAGCAGGTGCTCCTGTTGCTGGGCCATTCGCAACATCTCGCTCTGAAGCCCGCGCAGCGTGTCGTTGAGCTTGTAGATAGAGCGGCTGTACTCCCCAGAATCTGCCTCGCCTGCATTTTCCCTTTCCAGATCCTCCTCCAATGCACCGGTCACCTCAACTGGGAGACCATCTCCACGCCTGCCGGACTCATCGTAATCCCGCGGCTCTGCGGCCCACGCACCCATCATCTCTTCCGATTCTCTGTTATCTCCAAATGCTTCCGCTTCAACAACTTCTCGGCTTTGCCTAGACATGTCTGTCACCGTGTCGTCTTCGGCTCCACTGTCCACCGGCGCCTCCAACTGGGTTCTGGCGGGCAGCATTTGCTCGCCGCCGCTCTCCGACGAATCCCCTCCGATGCCTTGGGGGTCTAGACGGTCCTTCTTGCCTCCTTTAATAACATGCATGAACGCCTCCTTCCCAAACTTCTGCCTCTGCTTGGCGCACAGAGCCTCCACCTGCCGGCGCTGCGCCTCGATGGCCCGTCGCTTCTCCTCCAGTTTCATCTGCAGCCGAACAACCTCCGATGCCAATGGGTGATTGGGAGGGGACCCCGGCTGCTGGTCTTGCTCGGATTCTTTGGACAAAGCTTGGTCTCTGTGACCCCGGCTCTGTCTGGTGGCGATGGTGTGAGGATATCCGTTCTCCGAGCTGTCCGGGGTTGACCTCAGTGAACTACTCACGCTCGACTTGGTCTCCGCGCTGTTAAACTTCCGAAACTTCCTCTCGGCAAAGCTTGTCATTTTGACGCCCGAACTGGAAGACGTGTTGCTCTCAACGCTGGGACAGGGGCTTGGGCTTGGGCTGGGGACTGGAGAGCTCAAAAATTCACTCTGTGCTCCTTTCGCATCTGTGTTGTCGCTCGACTGAGGTTTCCCAGAATCATCCACGTCGGAATCAACCTCCACAATGTTGCCTTTTTCGCCATTCACTGGCTCAACAACCGGCAGGCCAGCCGCCAGGGCTTTCTCGGGCGTGTCATAGTGACTGTTTAACACAAAGCTTGCCCTGTTCGCATCAGGTTGACTCCAGGCGTCCGTTGAGTGAAGGTAAAATCCACCACCTGCCTTGCCCTGGGGGTGGGCTGCTGCTGCCTTGGCTGGGGAATTCACCCTCCTCAACACTGGCAGTGACTGGACATCGAAGCCGTCCTCCGCAGGCGACATGTTCCGCACGTCAGCACTCGTGACTGGGGCAAATGTGACAGATTTATCTGGGAGCTGGCTGCTTGCTTTCCTTCTGAACGGCACGGAGAAACCGTGCTCCTTCATCTTGCCGTCGTCTTCCGACTGTTCGCCCTCTGCCCCCAGCATGCCGTTCGCCAAGTTATCATGGGATGCCTCCCTTCCTCCGTCATCTTCTCCTGACATCAAGTCCGGGGATGCCTTTCCAAGCCCCCTGCTTGGTCTTTTTGCCAAGCTGTCCTTGCTGCGAGATTTTGGCATGGGCTTAGAGTCATCACTCACTCGGTCATCGAACTTGATTTCAAAGGAGACGGACTGCGACATGGGCCTGTTGAAATGAACAAATCGTGTTATTCAAAGGTAATATTAAATATGAGCGCGCAACAAAGGACCCGCTCTCTTAAACGACAAGATATTAACTGCCAAGGCAACCTGAGACGTGCAATGAAATATGTGTGCCCTAAATAACTGACGGTAATTACACTAATGTGGATAGATGTCATATAAGCAGTACACTTAGACTTTGTCAAAACCATTTAACGAGTACACAGCAAGGCATGAGAATCCCTGATCCATAAAATCCTGTTTGGAACATCACTAATACGACGTGCACAATTAACACTTTTGTCAAAAGGCCAAGCTGAATTTACTCAGATTTACATTGTCATGCAAACCCTATACAGCTAACTTATTGATAAAATCCCCCCCCACCCCCATCATATTCGTCAATAACACTGCCTTAAAAGCAACAAATATATCATAGGCAACTTCTCGGGCAATAGCCATTCTTTATAGATGATTTTGCCGCTATATATTTCCACATGATAAGCCACTTTGTTGAGCTATCATTTGTGGCCAGGTCACATTCTGAAAAAATAACCCGTAAAAACAAAGTTTTTCACTCTAAATCCTTTATATGCGTGGCGGCTAGAGTCCTCTCGTCCTCTGGCTTGAGATGGCTGCCACCTATGGGTCAGATGATTGTCTGCAGTATTAAACAATTGGTAATTAAATATTTAATTAGTTTTCCCTAAACAGTGTAAAATTTTTGAAAAAATTTTTCACGAACATTAATTGTCTCGCACAACGAGTCTGTGTGCAAAATGTCAGCTCGATTGGATCACGGGAAGTGGGTTAAAAAACGACCGAAAGGTTTGCACGGTCGTAAGCAAGCAAGCAAGCAAACTTAATATAAAGGATTCAAAACTTAACCCGTAAAAACAAAGTTTTTCACTATAAATCCTTTATATGCGTGGCATCGGTTTTATGTTATTATTCATTTCTGTTTTTGCTCGATTGGATCACGGGAAGTGGGTTAAAAAACGAGCGAAAGATTTGCACGGTCCTAAGCAAGCAAGCGAACTTAATATAAAAGATTTAAAAATATATTCTCCTGTGGAGGACGCGGGAATCGATCCCGCGACCTTTGGCATGGGAAGCGAGGGCGCTACCAACTGCGCTACTCCGCCACGGCCTGTGGAGGGGTTACGCTCTGGGCTCCTACACTGTGATGTTCAGCCAAAGCCATGAATGAGTTCTATTTGAATAAATGTTAAATAAATTTTTGTTGCCTAAAAAGTGTAAAATTTTTGAATTTTTTTTTCACGAACATTAATTGTCTCGCACAACGAGTCTGTGTGCAAAATGTCAGCTCGATTGGATCACGGGAAGTGGGTTAAAAAACGACGACGAAAGATTTGCACGGTCGTAAGCAAGCAAGCAAGCACGCACGCAAGCGAACTTAATATAAAGGATTTAAAAAGAAGTTCATAGCTCAGTGGGCTTTACCTGGTAAGATAAGCGATTTGTTTACCTTCCCTTTCCTTTGCACTCCTATTGTGTTTTTGTCTTGTTTGTTGTTGTAACGTTCTAAACTGCCCCTACTGGACATCTGTGAAAAAGAGCTTTATAGCTCATCGGATTCATCCAGGATAAATAAATATTCAGATTCTATAGCACATATCGGTGTTATTGACGAACATGTTGAGCTCTGTTTTGCTGTGCTTGTGCACCCCACTGCCAATGCAGCATCGCCAGCCACATAGTCTGCGTAACTTATTGATCGTCAAGCTTTGTTTCACAATAATTTTATAGTAGATAAAACAATCGGTTGACTTGATTTGACTCATTGCTAGAGATTACAATAATCACCCAAACGCAAGCAAGTGCTGGTTAAAGCACCAACATTGACTTGTGCAAGTCTTACCTTTGTTTGACATCTGCTAGCAAAGGAGCTTGGTCCAACATGGTCAGTGATCCAGACTCGGAATGTGGCAGTGCTGAAACGGAGACACGTACAATTACACTCCTACTAAGTAATGAATGAACCACAGAAATAAGTTCCGACAAAATGCTATTTCGGTAATAGTTGCAGCATGTGAGCCTATGACCAAATCACCCAGAATGTCCGATCTTGTCAAATCTCTGATAATTAGCAGTGTTGAGACTTAAGCGTGCTTTGATCGGCGACAATCGAGCACTGCAGGGTGTTATCGGCTGTGTGGTGAAGCATGTATAAATAACCCCATGACCCACACAGCATCCAGAAATGGATTTACACAGGGCTCTGTAGCATATAAATACCACCTAGCATTTTCAATAATCAAGCTCAGGTTAATGTCACAAAGGGGACATTTAAACAAACACTTTACGTTAGCATATTGATTGATATCAGAATGTAAGCAATCCGCAAAACGTGAATCTCTCACCGTCAGTGGAATGCTCGAGGGGTTCTCTTGGACACACAAACTCTGGTCTCACCACCTCGAAGCACCAGAACAACTCGGCCACAAAAGCCATAATGTTTGTCTGAAAAATCAAAAGGAACATATATTTTGGTGAAAAAAACATATTTCGCAGCTTGAATGAAATTATGAAGGTATGTGTTTTTATTACATTTTTGTGTATGTATGTATGTATGTTGAACTTCTTTCACACAGTATGTAGCCAACCGTGCGGAATCGGGTATTCACTGCTAACCCCGTTGTCAGCATGAAAAAACTACATACTAAGTACAACAAAAATTACATCTTTGAAAAAAAAACTCGTTCATAAAAGTAGACAAAGTATGAGAACTGATCAATCCTACAAGTTTCCCTCGCTTTACGTGAAGCGTTCCAACAAAAGGGCGCGCAAAGCGAAAGCGGGTGAGACAACTGCCTGCCAAGCAGCGTCCGCAGTGCACACACCCCAAGTTGTCCCACGTCAGGCCACATATCCCCATACGGGTGAATTCAATCAGCATAGAGCGGAATTTGGGTAGAAATAGGCAAGCCGCATATTAGCCAAACAGCACAAACCGAACCCGTATAAAACGAGGGAAACATGTAGTTAAATTCTAGGATTTGAAGCTTTCGTGACTGCAAGGATTCATATTCGTGCTGTGACGGTTCCACCTGAAGACGGAAGCTTGTGTTGCCTCCGAAAGTCGTGATTTTTATTTTATTTTACTTTTATTAATTTTAATTTTTTACCTACGTGACTTTACCTGTAGTTAAATGTTGTGATAAGCTCTAGATAAAGGCCTTCTTTTGACCAGTTTTACGCGCAGAGCTACAAAGGTCAGCACAACTTGCTTATATAATAAACCGCTACGACAACCAGACTGTAAAACCAATTTGTGGCAGCAGCTAAATATGGATCTAAAAAGGTTTATATTTAATCCTTTTTAACCCATAACAGCACAACATAAATGAACGATTGAGGAAGCATCTGCTCTCGCTGCCTGATAAAAATAAAAAAAACAAAAGTCAACTTAACTGAAATAACTTTATTAAACACGGACTTTATTGTGCTCCACAGCAAACTTTTACAGTTGGGCATGCAAAATAAATGTAGCATGGGATAATGCATAAAACCAAACAGAAATAAATAGTTCTTTGTTTTAGGACTGTCACATTATTGTTTAATTGTATATTGCCAACATTAAACATGGCAAAAATTGGGTTCGTAAACAAATCGAAGAGTAAATGTCCAAAGGTTATTGACATCTTTATATATATTTAAAGTATTTTATTTCTGTTCGTTAATTATATTAGTCATGTCAGATTAATGGCCACTCGTTAGGAATCCGGCAAGATTAATTGCAACGAAAGTGGATGATAACAGAAGCTAAGGTTGACCGAAAACTGTGGACCGATTCAGCGGACAAGACACTAGAACGGAAAGGAATGACATGGAAACACCAGCACCAAATGGTCTACGATAGCTCGTGATGGACGACCCCTGCCGAAATTTCCATGGACACGGGCGGCCTCCATAAAATAACATTTCGTGAGCAGCAATATTTAGTGCCTACGCCACGCAGGGCTACCTTGAGAGCAGGTGGACAACGTAGCAGGTCGGAGGGCGTGAGCAGCAGGCAGCCCTCAAAGTGTTGCTGAGAAACGTCCATCAGAAGTCGAATGTTGTACATTCTCTCCGTGGGGCTGAGTCTCTCCTTCAGGCACACGTCTGCAACAATAATGAGGGCACCCGTGATTATGCAACCAAAGCAAACACACGCCAGCATTTACACTGTACTCGTCTTCAATTTGCCCACCAAGTTAGCCGATTGGAGGACATGGCGAGTTGAACTCGCACAAGGCCTGGAGACTGGACCGTCGTAAATAAGCAACCAAATCTCGATAAAAGACACTCGGCTTTAACTTTTTAAAATGGATTGGGCAACATGCTTACAAGAAACAAAATAGTATGATAAAAAGTCAATAATTTTATCAAACAATAACATAGAATACAAGCTGAGAGAGTAAGCCCCCCATGTTGCTGTTACTGTACATCAGAGTTGTTTATCGAAACATTTTATTGGAATTAGTAGGGAACTCGTTGTTAGGCAACGTAAAACAAGACTCGGCATTCATATTTCACACTATTCTCACAATCCTGCACTCAAAGTAATCTGCCTTTTAACGTCATAAAATGCCAAGATGATATGTATTGTGAGGCGTTTTCCCTCTTTTCTAGGATTTAAAGAATATTCTGGTAAAAGAATGACATTAACAGGAGCACAAATTGAAAGGTTATAAAAAATTTAAATGAACCGTGTCAGTCTGCTGTATTCGTTATTCTCACCTCTTTGGTGTCACTATCTGTTATATCTCTTCCGAACTTCTTCCGCCATTTAAACTCAATGTTTATTTGTTACATGGAAAATTACGTTTGCCAGTCACCCCAGCTGGTTTCGGTTACTAATAATAGTTATTATAAAATTATAAAATGCTATCTGCACTCGTCTCCACCCCACTAACAATAACAGGAGCAGCAGCAGCAGCAGCAGTAAAATGGCACTTCAAAAGAGCCATCACAATGGGACGCAAGACAGCTACAGCCTCAGCGGTTTTAAGTCTTTCCTTTGCACAAGAGCAGACGGAAAATTATGGGTGTGGGCGAGTAAAAACAGCACAGTAACGGAACTTGGGCCGATCAAGGAATTTATAAAATGGGGGAGGGGGGGGTCTGTGGGGTGTGAAGTGAGGGAGGTGAGGTGGAGCTCCGTGCAATGGCCACAGTCGGCGGCATATGTAGCTTGCCTCCGGTTAAATTATTAATTGTCACACTGCTCTTACTGTGCAGCAGAACCATATTGTCAAGTCGTCTGCCAGGAAATGTTTGGATCACTGCTGGGAAGCAGGGTATCGAGGCAGTTAAGGGGGTGAAGAAAGATGGTCGAGTTAGGGGGGGCGAGAGTTTTTCGGAATTCCAATCCTCTCCACCGAACCCAACCCCACGTGGAAAATATGTGGTACCTTCTAGCCTAAGCAGTTCCGGGCAGTAGTAGTGGATTAGACTGAGGAGGGCTCTTCCATCAGATATCTCAGACAGGCTGCGCAGCACTGGGATGACTGGTAACTGCCTCGACACGGACGGATCCTTTCGATATCGCACCTGGAGAATAAAAAGAAAACACATGCACATGTATACAAACACGCGCATAAGCAATTTTCATTTCGATACAGGAACACAACTGGATGCGGATTGTCAAAAAAACATTGCTTTTATGCTGTTGCGTCCTATATGCTTTGAAATCAAATAACAAAATTAAAAAGATTGAATGAAAATTAAATGAAAATTGCATTTTAAATTTCATACCGACAGTTTCATCGCAGTACAGTGTAGATCACAGATATAAAACTATCACTGTTGTTACCATTAAAAATGTATTATAAAGCACGCAAAACACACAGTGTCAAATGTAATGCATTAACACACAACTGTGTGTCTTAAATCAGAAAAGAATGTATTCCAGTTGACTGCACCCAAAAATCATAAAATAAAGCCACAAGGTAATTGTTGTGCTACAAATCTTAATATATATTTTTATGCAGCACTAACATATTTTATTAAACTTCAAACTAGCTTAATAATAAACAGTACCGTACCACTCTTGCATTTTCCTCTGGTTCTTTCATACACAACGAAACGGCAAGCATCAAGTCAGGCTGAAGGGGAGTTGACAATGGAGAGGAAAGAGAGGTGGGCTTCACCACAAGGAAAATAAACACAGAGCAAAAGAAAAGCACTAGAGTATGAAACAAAGAGGACAAAAAGCACGTGTGAATGCAAACAAATGCGTCCAGTGGTGACAACGATCGTGAACACAAAATGGGTGGTAAGAAGTGTTTCTTCTTCACGTGGAGTTGGAACAGGAAAAAAAAGCAAACATTGATGTTTTGGGTAAAACTTACAGGAACCAGCTTCCAGTACCACTTGGCCGGAGACTGTGCAGGAAAAGAGTTGAAAAGCAAAGGGAAGGTAAAGTAGCCTTGATTACACTAATTTGATGGGAATCTGGTCACGGTCAATTTCTCATGTGCTTTTGAATAGCTTCTGATCAATGACAATGTAATTAGACCTGCAGTGTTAAAAAGCCTGTCTCCTGCTGAATTAGTGTGACTCTTGGATGATTGAAATTGTGTTGGCCAAGCTTGACTTTGCAGACTGCCAAACTACCCCGAGCACAACGCCAAGACAAGAGCAATGTAGAATTTCAACGTATTTATTGAAATTCTGATAACATAAAACAAGTATAAATCATCCAATAATACATATGCTGGTTTTTGTTAGATGAATAACATGAAATGTCAAGTGACCACAATCAATTTCAGTTGGCCATATTATTCCTCATATTACTAAACAGTACAGGATATTTGATTGTATTTCTTACAGAAAGCTGAACATGCCAATACAGTGAAGTCGTCAAACAATGCAATACATTTCCTCTGTCAATGCCTGCTGGGAAATGACCTTGGCGGCTGCCATTAGTGCCTGGCTGGCTTAATCTTTACAGTACGTTTAACCCCTTCACATGCTCAAACTTTGCAGAATGTCCTTTGTTTTCCCCTGTACAAGTTATAAATGCTAACATGTCCCTGGGAATCAATGCAGCACTGGCCAATACAGATTTAAGTCAGCCCATTTCAGTCCTTGAAATTGCACCTTCACAAGATGCAATTTTGAACATCGCTCGTTTCGAAGCCGCGTGCACTCTGTATAAGATGGCAGGCTCTGCGCAAGAGTGGCTCAAGTAAAATCCGATGTTACTATTGAACCAACTTTTTATGCGTGCCCATTTACTCTTTTCCCCCTTACGTGTTTGACGTGTCCAACGGCGGTGAGGTCTTAACATTGTTTTCAGAAGGTTGAACATGGAATCAGTACAGCGAGAACCATCACCCGAAAGAAGAGTACGCAGGGAAGCACATTTAAACCTGGTCCCCCTTAGCAAGGCTGCAGACATTTTTGTTACAATTTTACAGTATTCAGTGTGTGCAAGAGATTTGACTCGGCTCACCTTCTGTTGGCAAGCTCCCTCTGCAACGCTCTGCTGCTTCTGCTCCTTTTCAACAGAATCCTTCAACTTCATGTTAACCTGCAGCATAAAACAAATGGCACCTGAGCACACGTACACCACGATAATATTATTACAACTTCCATGCCAAACCGCCCATGAAGGCTGATTCTATATTATCTTCTCAAGTGACTTTGGAATTAATTTCAAATATCTTCAAAGTCATCACCAGTAGTTCAATATATAGATTCTTCTCAGTATTGGGATTTGAGAGCGCTGTGGTTCTTTCACTAACAATACAAAGCTGAAAATGACAAAGTGCCATTCTTCCACAATGATGTCCATGCATATGTTAATTTCACTCAAGGTTATTTTCCCAGGAGAATTGAACATCGGTCGCTTTTGAATGAAGGAAATCTCTCAAATCCGTTGGCACACGTGCGCTCCGTGTAGGGTACACCGTCTCCTACTCCCGCCGTTACACTGCCATTTTATTGTCGTTGGCGTCCCCATCGTCCTCCTTGACATCTGTCGCGATGGGCAGCCGACGGTGATAGGTGATGGCCCCAATGGCAGTGCACAACATGCCGAAGAGTTTCATTAGTACTTTAAATAAAATCTTTAAGGGTCTCAGCAGAGGCAATTCCCATACGGGCTCGTTTCTCCGTGAATAACGCTCTGACATAATTGTACGATCTTCTCTCCCTGGATGCTACAGCAATTAATGAAACAGCCCCCTTCTGGCCTTCTTCAGCCAAGTTGCATTCTTCCTGGTTCGTTGTGCAAAGATTTAGAGCAAATTGCAAGGTCGACTAGTGAACAGTAGAGATATATACGAGTAAAGGCCCCTCCCTAAACCACATGGCAGGGAATTAACGGCATTCCATCAAGATTAGGAAAATGGTCAAGGCACGGTTTTTAAGGATTTTGTGTCAGTTAGGGCCAAAACGATTGCACATTTTTTTGTTGTTGTTTAGAAAATGATAGATTATTGACCAATGTTGATTGGAGGGACACTATTCATTATCATCACGAATCCACCTATTATGTAGATTGCACCTCACTGATACATATCATGAAGTGTTTGTGATGTTCAATATGAAAACCTGACGCAGAAAGACACTCACATTCGGTGACCCTTAACAGACTTCAATGATCCAACACGCCATCAATATGACCAATAACCCACAAGCAGCACTGCGGGTCTCCTGCTATTGCGGCATACATTAATTTGCACGCTGGACAACATTTACAGGGCAGTGTGTGCATTAGCTGTGCAACAATGGGACAGGCTGGGAATGGTGCCTTGTTTCATTTTTATCTTTTCCACTATTTTATACCAATTTGTGCTGCTGGTGTCATGCCATGAGATTAAGTATCCAATTGGAGGTCTCCTACAGCATTGCAATCTTTGGTGAGATAATGGTTCATGGAAGGAGATATCCAGAGCTACTTCTGAGATCCCTTCAAGGAGTATTTTTATCCTAAACACATACACTCTACCATGCGATTGTTTGTGTGCTTTTGCACACACTGGTCGTAAAAAAATCACGTGCTTGTGAATGAAAGAGACGCGGCATTTCACAATCGCAATGCCACCGTCCGAAAAACACTGGGGCAAAACTTTCGTTAAATTTTTTAAATCTTATTCCCCATTTTTATTCCCATTGTGGCATTGGCACTGTGTCACGAGATCATGCATCCAATCGGACGTCTAACATTGCAATCGTTCACCTTAAAGAATGGTTCACGGGAGTGAATATCAGAGCTACCTCTGCGAATCTTGAAGTAACCACTGTTCCACACAGTAGGGGGCAGCATTATCCCAACCACTTCACCGCATGACAGACACATCGATATTTTAATCATCACAGCTGACATTGAGTAAAATGAAGTGCAGAACCAATTTTAACTAAATTACTTTTTCAGTTTAGACATTGGTGAGTGGGCCGAGTCAATTGACAACCCAGTTATAAATGCAGGTAGTTGCCTGGATTCCAACTCAGCTGCTCAGCGATGCCAGCTCAGCGCTGCGACCTCCGAGCCACCTGGCCCACCAGGCACGACGATGGTACCTTATTGATCCAGAGAAGCATGGCCCCATCGAGGTCAAAGGGCAGCTCGCGCGGCGAGACGACGGAGAACCTGCGCACGCTCGTCACCACCTTCTCGATGCTCATCTGCTCCACGGCGCACGCCAGCATCAGAGAGTCCAGCATGGCCAGATGGCAGCTCTGTTGCACGCCAGGGCAAGGGGAGCATGAGACAATTGGTTTCATACAAAAAACGCTGTGTTTACATCTTCTGCAAGTAAATCACAGTGCAGGGTCTCGTTTTATAGTGAAAGCCACATGGCAGCCATACTTAGCAGGGCTTAACTTAAAAAATACAATAAAACATGTTTTGTCTTGTACAAAAAAACCATACTTCCATCTATGTATCTACGTAATAATAACATGTTTATCACATCAGCCTACAGGCCTTCCAGACGAATGTGATGTGGATTCATTTGTTTAAGCAAGCAAAACCAGTTTTACATTTGTCTCATCAGCACAGTCAGTCTTGTAGAACCAACACTCCTGGGTTGGTAGATGTTAAATAACAGCAATATTGGCAAGGGCGCTCCAACTTCATGATGCAGCACAGTTAAGTGCAAAAAGCAATACTGTAGAGAAGTTCAATATACGCGATTGTGAAGCATCGAGTCATGAATCGTATTTCGGTGTCATGATCAAAAATGCTGAACAACGGCAAATAATATATTTATTCAGCGTCTTGTAAACATGTACAGTACCTAGGCTGTGCACCTTGGGCTGTCAAACACAACCTTTGTGAATGAAATAAAAACAAATGGTATGCTAAGTGTGCCACCCCAAGTACTCATATGATGTCACTCTGTTGATGCTGCATAAAATTGTCAAGGGTATCCCGGGATACAAAGCCGAGGTACTTATATACAAGATATAAGAGCTATTTGTTTATGGGTTGCTCATCCCTTAAACACTAATCGCGATGAGCAAACACTGGGTTTTTATTAGTGTTCGTTCATATTGGGTGAGATACAGAGGTTCAGTTCATGCTGTATGGTAAACTGGGATTTTGATCAACTTGAAACTTGTGTTAGAGACCACCGATTCCACAGCGAGAGTAGTACAGCCCTCTTCCAATCCACTGCTGGATGAAAGGCTCCCCCACATCGTGGGTGTTGTTTTGACCGGTGTGGTTTGGTGCAGGTGGGAACATAGACGTACAGTGCAACAATGCATTTTGCCCACAACGTAGCCCACAGCTTATAACCCTCGTTATGTATGGTGGTTAACCACCGAAGCACTATCCAGGCTCAACTTTTTGAGCTTCGATGTCTGACGAAGATTGGACACATTCCTGGTGATATGGCCACAGCCAACAGCTACAGGCCTTGTGCAAAACCATTGTCGGCTCAATTGAATAAAGAGTGAAGTTCCAATGGTGTCCTCATGCAATCACTCGCCATGACAGTCATTCCCTGAGCTGACAGTCGCATTCTAAGACTTGTGTTTTTTATTCCCAATGCTGGCCAAGCTCCCATCATTCAGCACCGTAATTGCAAACGGTGCATCTTGCATTGCCAATGTTGGATTATAATGCGAATTGGAGATTCAGGCAATCGACACAGCTAATAAATTGCCACGCTTTCCATTATTTTGCAGGACTACCTCAATACAGCTGCACAGGATGAGGAAGAGAGCATGCCATTTTCATTGCCATTATCACTTGGAAAACATTGGTCCTTTTGAAACATGCAAACCTAATAATGAGACCCAACAAGAACCATGTCCCCTTTGAATTTCTTGAAATATATTACAAAATAAATATTCCCACCGTTTCTGCAAGAGTGGGTCTCAAGATGCGGTTGCAATCAGATGGTATAAAAATAAAAATTGCATCGAATTGTGCATACTAAACTTGCTAAAGCTGAAATGCATTGGTACTGCCAGTGTGCAGCTACATCGTTTTGTGGCACTGTAAAAAAAAAACAACGGTGACGTAATTTAGCATCGGTGAGTAACACCATTAGTCATGCCTCAAGGATTAGTTTCTCCACGCCCACGTTAAGATGTCTCCGTCCTCATTATTTGTAAATCCGTCGCAATTGTAATTCTCAAAGCAGTGCTGCCATTTAAGAGACCTTGAGAATTAGAATAAATATCTGGCCAGTCGAGCAAGCGTCAAAAACATTCATAAAGAGGAACACCAAGCAGAAATATCGTATTTTATAACCACCGTCGCCAATACCAATGCCTGTCTCTAAATGCATCAAGACATCTTTGCAATGAGCCTTTAATAATAATACAGAGGCATTGGTAAAAAGCCACTGCTGGATGAAGGACATTCCCATGCTATATTAGTCATGATAATTATTTGACCATATTTCACCATGCTGGTGAGTATAGGTTAGTGATATGGGGGGGGGGGGTTCAGATGTTGTTACTCAACACGGATGTTTGCTGTGGCTGTGAATCACATATAGGTCGCCAGGTTCAACGTTCAGTGCGCTCACCACTGTGCCATCACTCCACCCCCATATCGACAATTTATCGATTTCCAAAAATAGTGCAGCAGCTTCAAACCATTGAGATATTATCCATTGTATTATACAAACTCGATCACGTTCACTTTATGAACAGTAGCCACCATTCTTAAAACAAGTCACTCAACCCGAGGGGTTTAAATGGGAAGTCTTGCCCATCCTGTATACTATGTAAACAACACTTGTTTATGCAAACACAATTTGACAATTCCGGTTGTAATAGTTCTCTCCTGAGCCCGGCACTACAATCTCCTGTCGTACCATTCTCAGTGAGCGCGACTGTATTTTAAATGTGTGAAGAAGTATCACGATTGTGGCATCGCAAGCGCGGTAGTTTATAACCTACGAAACAATTCGTAACCACTTCATGCACGCTATTCAGTGACAGGTTCATTCCCCACTACCAGCAATTGTTTCACCTTTCATGGCATGGTGCCACGGAGGTCCTTAACACTCCTTGTTATGTGATTGTATTCATTATGAAATGTCAGTTGTTGTAAGATAATTCCCCACAAACAACTAACCAGCTTCGTCATAAACCGTGCCTTACGTACTATAAACATAGGTAGCAGCCCAACGTTTCTGCCAATTCATTCATATACATTTCTTAAAAGACACCTGGGAGCCCATTGGCACTCTCTTTTTCATGGCAATTATCTATTGTCATGAAAAGATTGACCGACTTAGTGTTGTGTTTATGTAGTTTTTTTAAATAGGGGTGATGTGGTTGCACTGTGGTTTGCACACTGCGCTATGAACTCCGTGACCTGATTTAGATTCTTAGCCACGTCTAGCATGAGCAGCGAGGGATATCTGAATCAGTCCTTCACCAGCTGGCACTAGCCAGTGTGTTAAAGTATGGTCCAACATCCCCAATAACCAACAGTTGAGTGGAAGCATTCATCTTACTGTGGATTGACAGCGATTTAAAATGCTAATTTATCAAGAACATGCATGGCATGACAATTTGTCTTAATGTAAAGAATTAGTTATTCTGGCAGTTAAAAAAAAACATTTACATAAATGCATTTACAAAGGAGCATATCTGTGCGGCTGTACCCAGATTTTGTACGGCACACAATTTCCATCGATTTCCTTCCATCTTAATCGATAGGTCTTTGCCGCTCCGAAACCTGCACGCTCTTGCTCACAACCCCTGTAAGGTTTATTAATGCAAAAGTGCAGTCAAAGCACGTCATTCATTAGTCCCCGTTGGCTTCCAAGTGGAAAGAATGTCACTGAACTGCAGTGTTGAGTATACAGTAGGCCTCAGTTTACACAAGGCTGCTGCATGCATCATCAAATAAAGTGCCTCATTTTATGTTCTCGCAGGCCAAGAACAAGCCACATTGCTGTAAAATATAACGCTCTTCTTTGTTTATAGTTTGCAATAATGACAGTGCAGCATGATCTATTTGTACACGTCATTGCAAATAAACATTACACTTAATTAATAAGTGGTTTGTATCGCCCAATGGTCAGGATCGTTAGAGAGTGTACTTTAATTCACTGCTCAAAAATCATGGCCCAGGAAATGTCTGAGTTCAGAGATATACATTCGTTTTCAACTGGGTTCCATCCCCCATGGCAGAATCGCTGATGTTGTGAACCACGAACTAATTATGCATTCCATTCACAGCCCTAAACTGCGGTGAGGCCGAGTGAGGCAGAGTGTGGCGAACATACATGCACTGGCCAAGTCTCTTGCGAAAGCTGGGACAAGATGTAAACTGGTCAGACGTGTACAGTGGCTTTGACACCCTGGAATGAGGTGTGTTCGGCAGCACACGGCCACACACTAAACCGCACTAATGACAGCGTGCGCGGTGCACTCGGTGTACAGAAAATCACACGCCTGTGAAGGAGACTAGGCATTTCACAGTGACAATACCACTACCTCAAAACACAGGCACAAATTTTCGTTCATTTTAAAAAAAAACCTACTTTCCCAATTTAATCCCAATTGTGCTATCGGTGTCATATCACGGCATGCAAACAGCCATTCAGATCTCTCCCAGCGTAGTGTGGCTCTTCGTGTTAAAGACTGGTACGTGCAATCAGGTATCGCAGAGCAATCTCCGACATCCCTTCAAGTGTTGCGGAAATGTGCCATTCCCGACTGTGGAACAGCATATTTCCACCTTATCAGACGCTTAGAATAATATTTGTTGCATGAGATTCATCCCTACACGTTTTATTTTTAAGAGCTTATATTTAGCCAAATTATGTACAAACTAAATATCACGTGATGTACAATTATAGGCAGCAGCCTAGATTCGAAAACCAGAATCTCAGAGGTACCGGGTCAGCAGTCTTGACCTCCGAGCCATCCGGTTACACCTAACAAAACACTGTCCTTTACCAACAGCATGCGTGCTCACTCTGTGAGAGTCATTATACTTCAACACGGAATAATCAGTCTACTAGTCACATTCAAATGTGTTCCTTGCACGAGTTTGTGATATTTTGTGCTAACCCTGTTTCATGCAAACTCAACGCAGCAAAAAAGCCACAACCCCAAACAAAGAACGACGAGGTTGTACTGTACAGCAACAGCACAATGGAATTATAATTTCGTTATCTGAAACACGACCTTGACGTAATGACAACGACCAACCCCAGCCGGCCACTCAGTTGCAGCACAGCACAACCGATGGACCCAAACTGTCAGAAGGAATATCAACTGCACTGGTGAAATGTAGGTCAGGAGACCAACAACTGAATTCCCATAGCACTCTCCAGACACACAATACAACAATGCCTCGAAATGCAAACATTCACAGCAAACAGTACATATGCATATTCAGAAAGGTGATAAGTAAATTGCACTAAAAACTGTTGAAAGGATGACCACAGATGTGTATAAACGCAGACCAAAATACATATCCGATGCAAGATTGATTAGCCGCTGCGATCTTTTTTTTCCACCATGGGGGGTTTAATTTGTCTGACAGGAGCAAAAAACGCACTCTTTTGGACAGGATGACATGGGAATGCAAGTCGTGTTAGGACAAGCCAACGATACCACAGGCTCACTGTCTTAACCCCTGGCCGATTTCAATTGTGCTGCAAAGCCTGCCACACAGTACCAACACGGACTCGAGGGGAGGTCTGCGCACACAGACCTCTTAATTCTGGTACCTTCCCGTCTGCGCAGCTCATAACCTTAAGGAAGTACAGTACTGCATTCTAGTTATTCCAGGGGGGATGCAGAATGATTCACTTCCTTTGTTAGCCACGGATGCAACTGATAATTTATTTCCATTGTCAAATCACTGTCTCTGAAGCAGAGCAAACGCTAATGAAGGAGAAGTCAAGGTACATCAGAAGGCTCATGATATTATTAAAAACATGAATGCAAATAGACTATGTCAACTTGTAAACGACGCAGTTATCTATTTTGCTGTATACTGAAAAATGTATGTAAACGTCGAAAGGTGTATTTTTTTGTCGACTAAAAGCTTTCGTGACTGCAGGAATTCATATGCTCTGTAAATGTTCAACTGAACCGTAAGTCAGAGAATAACGATGCCTTGCATGCATTCTTCTGACAAATCTTGCTTTTTACCTATTTTTCATCCCGATGGTGTCATCAGTGTAATATAATGGGATAATCTCTTACAGCGCAGTGCAATCCTTCATGTAACATTATGGTCCCACAGCAAGCGGATCCCACAGAGGACCTCTCTTTGAGATCCCTTCAAGAGACTTCTGATCCACACATTAGGGGGCATCACATTGATCACATGACAGTCAAAGCAATGCTTTTATTTCTCAGAACTGGAATTTATAGAAATTAATTACAGAGCCAAATTTTAAGTGATGGGTTTTTTGTGTGCAGTATTTGGTGACTGCGTTGAGACCATTAACTCACTACACTTGCAAACCTGGTTTAATTACAGGTCGTGGCCTGGATTTGAACCCAGGCGTTCAGTGGCGCTGGCTCAGTGCACTGAACCATCAGAACACCAGTTGTTTTTAGTTAAAATGTTTAATTATTTTGTATGCTTTCAAATCCAACTTCAGTTAAATCCACCTTTGCGTTTGCCCATAAAAGAATCGCAATGAGTGGGGTATTTACGACTTTATTGCCTGTCAAGTGTCAACACATTTCAGTGCTTGGTTAGCATGGCTCAGCTCTGTTTGTAGCATAGCTTTGGGGGGGAGGGGGGTGTAAACACCGGCAAGCTTTTCAGCTGAAATAATTTTCTTGGTTCTTTCGGTAAAGTCATGTAGAAGGGAAATAATAAAACACAATAAAATTCTCACGACGTTTCGGCCACAACGTAAGCAACCGTCCTCAGGTGAAGAACAGGTCTGTCGGAAAGACAGCCTCCTAATGCCTGCTTGTGTTGTGGCCGAAACGTCGTGAGGATTTTTATATTTAATTATTTCCCTTCTACGTGACTTTACCGAAAGAACCAAGAATATGAATCCCTGCAGTCACGAAAGCTTTATATCGAAAAATAGAAATGAAATAATTTTGTTACCTCATCAGAAAAGTATAGTTTAGAAGCAACCTCCCTGTGTGTGTACACCTCTTAATACCAAATAGACCTTTATTATTAAGTGCAGCTCAGTGGAGTTCCGAGTCACTTGTTTTGATTTTGACTTAAAACTTTCGTGACTGCAGGAATTCATATTATTTGGTTCTTTTTGTAAAGTCACGTAGATAGAAAAAATAATATTAAAAATAAAGTAAATAAGAATACCACGACGTTTCGATCGCAACACAATTGGTCATCATCAGGAAAAGGGGTTAGCCTCTAAAGGCAAACTGTTTATAAAGGTTTGGGGATGGGCGTAGCCCAAGTGTATCAGCAGCACCAGCAGCATGGGCGGTGCAGCAATGCCAATGCAGCAGCAATGCCAATGCAGCAGCAATGCCAATGCAGCAGCAATGCCAATGCAGCAGCAATGCCAATGCAGCAGCAATGCCAATGCAGCAGCAATGCCAATGCACCAGCAATGCCAATGCAGCAGCAATGCCAATGCAGCAGCAATAATGCCAATGCAGCAGCAATAATGCCAATGCAGCAGCAATGCCAATTGACCAGCAATGCAAATGCACCAGCAATGCCAATGCACCAGCAATGCCAATGCACCAGCAATGCCAATGCACCAGCAATGCCAATGGAGCGACAATGCCAATGGAGCGACAATGCCAATGCAGTAGCAATGCCAATGCAGCGACAATGCCAATGCAGCAAAGGGCCACTAGGAAATCACTGCACCCCGCTCCACACACCACACTGCTGACGGTGGAGGTTGATTGACAAGAAAACACAAGTCAAGTCATGACCCAAAGTGGTTGATATCTTTACAATAGTTGCAGAGTCTAAAACCATCCTCCCGGTTGAAATTGTGTCTGTCTGTATATATGGATGGCTTCATGAACGAATCTTTGTTGATAGCCAGTAGGCTTGCAAAGTACCATCGTCTTAAAATAATGATCAGCCACGGCAGAAGTATTGGTCCTACCATGTTGCAAAACTGCCTTATGCTCACCAAGACGGTCTGAGACATGTCGCTTAGTTTCCCCAATGTAACTGCTGCTGCAGTTACAGCTTAGGTTGTAGACGCCGGGATATTGCATGTCAGGAATCTTGTCCTTCACAGATGCGCTCAGATCACGAATTTGATGTACAATGTGTTAAATCGGACCTGGTTCTTGTGTTTGTTCATGATTTTGGAAATATTTTTGGTTACCCCTGCTATGTATGTCAGGGTGATGGTTTTGATTGGATCCTCAGATGGCTCCTTCCTCACGGTTGGGGTGATGGCTTTGCGGATTGTGTAGTCAGAATATCCATTCGCCTTGAGAGCTTGGTGTACGTGTTAGAGTTCACTGGTTAGGTGTTCATGGTCGGAGATACATTGAGCCCTATGGTGTAACGTTTTGATGAGGGAATTCTTCTTGTTTTGTCACTACATGTTGACACACATTCCCGTGATCAAACTCTTTGGAGAAGAGCATTGGTAGATAGCATGCATTAGACAAGTACAACTCCCAAAGACACTGGACTGCAAGGTGGCCAGGAGATGGCAGTACAGCAAGTGTATTTCATGAGCATGTTTGTACTGAGCTTCAAGTCTTAATCCCTAGTAACCAGGAGTGTCTCTGTGGGCCTTTGAGTGTTACTTGCATGCGTGGGTTCTCTCGTTGCCGCTCATATGTAATACATGACCTAAAAAGGAAAATGGTCAAACGTGGCAACACAAACCTCCTGAATTATTGTCTGAAGAGTGGGTAAATCTTTCATGGATAATTATTCTATAATATTTGTTTTTCTTTGGTAAACAAGTGTAGGATTTTTTTTAGAGTATTTTGGTTATCTATTGCCCAGCGAATACACTTCCACAGACATTAAACAGTGAGGCACTGAATCTCGTGCCAAATCCAGGAATTATTTACATGCATCAACAACACTTTCGAAACAAATGGTTACATTCTTTGAAAATACCTACCGTCACTGAGAAACCACCAACCGATTTACCAATTTACCAACGGATCCCTTTGGCATAAATGCTGAAAATGCCTGGCTTAACAAGCGGACGTCGTCGGAGACACGACTTAAAAAATAAACACCAGGACTGACCATGCGGATGGGGATGTTCTGCAAGTCCGCCTCTGTCACGGGGCAGTCCTCCTCCTCCATGACGTAGAGGCCACGCCGCGCCAGGCCCTGGATCACGGCCCAGTGGCCCTGCCTCGGCACGGCAGGGGAGCACTTTCCGTGCAGCTGCTGCTGGAACACATGGCAGTAGAGCTCGCCGGACGCGAGCAGCTCGCCCACGTTGCCCTTCAAGTGCTCCTGGTTGTACTCGTCCCTGTAGAACGGCGCCCGCAGGTCCTCGCAGGTGGACTCTGCGTGGCAGATGGAGCGGGTTGCGAGTGTCAACAGGCAGTGCATAATAAAATGATTTGGCCACAATTTCGACTCCTTTTGAGTTGGTGGACAAAAGACAACGCTATGTGGATTGTACATATACCTGTATAGTTGTCTATTACATCGTAGGATTATGAGATGGAGCAACTTGAGGCAAGGAAACCTTCATATCCAGTAGTGGAGTAACCATGGCTGATGATGTTGATGTCACATGATATGCTATGCATGAAGGGAGGACCAAGCCCATGGTTGCAATTGCACCTTTTGCCGTCTAAAAACCACACCTTTATATGTGTTAATAATCTAAATTATAGCCTGCCCTCACTTTTCTATTTGATAGGTATCCTATGATTTATAAAATAAATTTAATTGGTTTAACAGTAGTATCAATTAACATATGCGAATAAGCCAAGCGCATGTGACAGATTACTTATTTTAACGCAAGCCCACTTAAGAGCATTATCATCAGTGATGACCCAGCTACTGCTATATAAATACCTAAATAAACCATCTCCATCTCTCACAGTAAGGCAAAAAAAATCTCTCTCCTGCATACTAGCTGATGTCATTACTCCATCTCTGAGATTAACTTCTGGGGTGTGATCCCTCCTTTGGCTGCCACTCCATTGCTATTCTTGACCACCAGCCAATATCTCGAATCACTGTCCAAGCTTACTTTATGTTCTAACCTGCATACATTCTCTGATCCATGTGTTCCTCTTTCTGCCGGTCAGCGTAATTCAAAGTATGAACATCTATATGTTTGTTTTGCTATTGTTAGCTCGGTCATCAACCTTTGTCAAGGTCCATGGTTCGGATCCATAAAATTGTAGCAGGCAATATACTCTGGAGAAAATACTATATTTTACATGGGAAATCTGAGTTTAAGTTAGGACAGTAAAACGGTATTTGTATGCAAAGCTATGAAATAAAAAAAGTCTTGAAGAAATTGGCATTTAAATTGGTACCATTTCACAATTCCATGCCGCAAATGCAACCCGAGTTCAATTTGTTCAAAATAGGGTGCATCAAGCAAGAGGATAGTGCAATTTAAGCCTGGCTTTTGTGATAATGCATTGGTATCCAACACTTCCGAAGCTATTCCCATGCAAAACACACACACAGCCTAAACTCAAACAACCTCCAAGTGACAAGAATAAAGTGCATTTTAATTTTATCAAGATGCTAAGATGGTGGAAGGGGAGGTGAAAAGGGAGTGAAATATCGTGCTCTAAATCGTGAGCTGTTTGCTTTCTGAATAAACCAAATTCGGTTTAAGAAAATCCATTGTAAAGTGGTGCAGTGAAAAACATGTCTCTGTTTAAGCTATGCATAATGGCTGTTTTTCCCCTATAATCATCTACCCTCCCTTTTATCTGCTGAAATCAGCATTGAGTATAGACCCTTGACCAAAAGTGACGTCTACATGCCAATGGAAAGGTCAGAAAACTGAAAGGTTAATCGTACAGTACAATTTTTGTATATACCAGGGATATATTTTTTGACCTGTACCTAAGCTTTAGGGCTATACTAACAGTACGTCAGGCATCGTAACTAAGTGCATTTGACATCTTTGACTCTCTCAATATGCAAGTAAAAGGCAGCTGTTTTTATTTTGCCCATGCTCAACATATTTGCAATCAATTGCTAAATATCACTTTTACTTAATCCCAGCCCGCTGGGGAGTCTTTAACAGGGAGCGAGCAGCCACCAGCTGTCCAGCTCAGATATCAAAACAAACTTGCTGGGTCACAAAGGGCAGACCCAAACGTCGACACGTATTGGTGTCAGCAGCACTCCTAAATTCCCAGCGATGCTTTGGACTGCGACAGCTCAATAACCATCCCTTGGTGGGATTGGCTCTAAGCCGCCCGCAGCTTGTGATGGCATGGAGGGTAGATGAAAGCCGATGGTGATATTTAGTCTATTAAAATAAGGTGAATAAAAAGGAATATTTAATGAGCACGGGCATATTAACTTCATTATTTTGTCACTGTTGAATCTACACCCATTTCTTTCCAGTATACCAGTCATGTAAATTAATTTGGCATTGTGGAATGTATCAAAAGGTAGCCAACATTTTAAATAAATGTATATGAAACAGGAAGTTTCTAAAGTGTAAAAAAAAATAGGTATGTACCAAAGCATCGGCAATTATAAAACATACCATGCAGTATTTGTATTTTATATGTCTGAATGTCTGGACCGGCAGGACACACACGGACACCCATTTCCTTTCACTGCAACGAGACCATGGCCCCAAGAGTATAGGCCATAAAGCATTCCATAATTCCTGCAGTAATTCACGTGCTAGCAAAATACTGGCCAGCCCAAGAGGCATGGGTGCATGGAGAGAAGAGGTTGCGAAAATAAATCAATAGCTGGCCAGACTTCTTAATGCACGACCTACTCTTATCCTCGTGGGTTCGATCCCGACCCTGACGCCTGTATATTTGGAGTTTGCATGTTCTCCCCATGGTTATGTAGATTTTTCTCCAGGTCCTCCGATTTCCCCCTCAACATTTATAATCAAGCGTTTAGAGTATTTGGCTGCTATAAATGTCCACATGGCCAGATCGCTTCTGAAACAAAAGCTGTATAGCTCAATGGGCCATAGCTGGTAATATAAAAAGAATTGGATACTAAAACATTCATTATTGAAATTATTATTTACTTAAAAAAAAATACCGTACAGGAAGGTTTGCATCATAATCAGTCGGCATCAAACAGCAACCATGACTGTCATGCCATGGGTGGAGGGGGGCTTGATCCAGTAGTTGATTGACAAAAGCCAACCTTCACTGAGCAGCATGGTAAAGTATAATCAAATAATCACCGTGACCAACAAGGTGTGTAGAGGTCTTCATTGGGTGGATTAACAAAGTACTGTCAAGTATTCATATTACTACGTGGTAATTTCATGCCACGTGAAGCAACATTTATTGACACATGGGAGGTTATGAAGTACAGTACAGTCAAAGTTTTCAGAGGGCCAAATGTCCTGGAGAACAAAAATATCTTTGCAAACGTTCGTACGTACAGTGTGTATTTAACAACAAAACACATATGCCTTGAAGCTCTAATGTGCATACAGCAAAAATACTACAGAGGTAAACATGCCACCTAAGAACACCTATGTAAATAATTATTTCAGTTGTCGGAGGATGACAGAGGTATTTGAGAAGCAGCAATAGCATTGGATCATCACCGATTGTACAACAATATGCCATTGTACAACTGTCTGTCAAAGTTATACGAGCAATCAGGGGCCAAACTTTTTTTAAAAAAAGTTTGAAAACAAACAGTGCTGGAAGGCCACGCCTAATTCAAACGGCAGTGTCCCCTCTTCCGGTGATTTATAAAGCTCACAAACCTGCTCCGCGTTAACTACGCAACCTTAGCAATCTTAAGAAGTTCAACTACGCCAGGTAGTCGGCGCAATAAAATTCCGCTTTTTCTCTCCCTCTTCTCGTTAAAATGTTAACAAACAGTGCTATTCAAAGTACACTTGATGTACATTTGGGAGAATATTTTGGATTTGATCCAAAGAGTAAATGATAAACGCTGACGATTAACAGCAACGGTCAAATATTAAATGACGGAAAATGTGTGCAAGTACAACTCAATGCACAATGCCTACATTGAGCACGTACGAGTGTTTATGCTTTTAATAAATGCTGCACCGTTAGGGCTTACGAAATTTCAAAATACATTTCTTACGACACGTGCATTTATTTTTATCTGACAAGTGCGTCGCTTATATTATTGGCAATTTACAATGAATACTCAAGCACGCTGCGATTTATTCATTTAGAATCGCTCGCAGGAGAGCAATGCAGGGCTCAATTTACCACACCCTATACCTCGAAACAAAGACTCGAAAATCCATGTGTCAATGCGTTGGTATTATAAGACAATCGGATTCAATGGCAATCAGTGTTAACGCACATTACTCTCCTGGGCTTTCACACTTCAATACTGCAGTTTAAATGTACGTGCACAACAGCATGTATGCATCGTAGATTTTAATACTCCATATGCTTTAACATTAAAAAAGGAACTCAATTTCTTACCCAGTAATAGCTTGTTCTACAAGACAAGACACGTATTACGCGCAGTACACCGCTTTAACAAGCAAGTTAGCATCATTTAACATTGCCGCACGACCATCCACATCGTGATAAATTATTCATACGAACAAGAGGAACAATATAAGATTTCAGGTGGACACAATAGACATGGATTTGCACTGTGCCAACTCCTGCTTACAAATAATTATTCAAATACACAGCAAACAGCGCTTGATCCTCGCAAATACAAATGTGGCACAAAAAACGATGTTGTGACACTGAAGCGTCAAAAGCTCAGCAGAAGAGTACATGTACAATGGGATTGTCAACATGCATTACTTGAGGCATTTGAATTTTTTTCAAACCAAAGCGGTGCATTAAATGAACGTTAACAATTGTAAACTAAAAATGTTTCCATGAAACAGGTCCAGACAATTTAATTATCTGCACCTTATAGGAACCAAACCCAATAAAATACACCGACAACCCTGCCAAGACTTTACTACTTTGACAATTAAATAATTTAACAACGCTACATTCAACATTACCGTTTTAGTATTGTCACCAAATCACCTGAAACGCAACCGATCTCGTCTGATCTTGGAAGCTAAATCAGAATTGAGCCTAGAGTGTGCTAAGATGGGTAACCACCATGCATAACGGGTGTTGAGGCTAAGTATTGTTGTACAGTACTTGTTTCCACATCTATGCTACCCACCTTCACCAACCTGCAATGGGAACACACCGATCAGTGCGGTAAAGCATGTTCAAATAACCCTCACGATCTATAAGGCGGAGTGAGGCCAGGCCCTCTTCCATCAGTGACCTGACAAAGCGCATACACGTTCATTATAATCATCTAACTAGCATGCCATCTCCTTTGTAAAACAGCTAGTAAGGGTGTCATATGGGAATACAGAGGCAAGGACATACCATCGCATCGACAGCAAAAATACAATTAGAGTCATGTTATTCAATTAAACACGAAACTTGCTCCTTTCACGAATACCAAAGATAAAAAAAGCCTGAGTTAGTGAATGTATTCCCTCTAGGTAGATAACAGCAATCGGATAACACTAGCAATGAGATATTTTTTCGATTACTGTACAATTATAGCGTAAGGGTGCCGGTTAATTAAACGCTTAACATCACCTAAAACGGTTCTGAGGTATTCCTTGAGAAAATATATTTACGATGGGCTCTCAACCAATGTAATACAAAAATACACTTGAATGTTTTAGTGGTCAAGCAGTGGCACAGCTATCGAACGTGCAGGCTATGGAATTGCACGTGGGACAACGGGTCAGAGGGGCCCAGGGATGCGAATATGAGGGGGGTATTGCACCAAGGGGCCCACGTTTAATTGCTTGCACGACTCTCCATTGTTAATCACACGACGCCACTGTGGACACACTGAATGCTGAACATTTTTCCTATTTCAGGAGTATGTAATTTGAAATTAGAGCTAAGACACCAGCATAGGATGACCTATCCTTGCTTAGGAGGTTTAAATTCTGGTCGGTCTCCTTCTGCTGGGTCAGCAGATACATCTTACAATCCCACGCTGGGTCACATATCATCCATCAACACTACACTACTACCAACCCGACACTACCGCAGCTTTGCATGTAACCTGGGCCACTACTAAACCATCACATGGCTCTTTGTATTCACATTGAGCCATAATGCAGCTAGCTTGACCCACCACACACATACACGACTAACATTGCACGTTATGACAATCACCTTGCCAATGCCATTACACACCTACACTGTAACCACACACCCAATCTGATCCACCAATAACCATTACCCATCATACACCCACCTAAACGCATCAAACCATCACAAATAGATTTTATCTAATTACATCACTCTGCTATCACACTCAGCTTAGAACATAAATCCATCACACTCCTAGCCTTACCTATGACACACCATAACCCATCAGTATTATCAAACACCTGCCCTGACTCATCACACAAAATGACCCATCATCATAAATTTTAACCCATGACACATCACCTTCCATCACGAACCCTAATCCATCCCTCATCGCCAGTCATCACACATCCTAACCCCTCACACACCTCCCCTCACACACCTCCCATCACACACAATGACCCATCCATCACACAGCGTAGTCCTCAAACCTCCCATCACACACCGTGACCCATCACACAACGTAGTCCTCAACCTCCCATCCACACAGTGACCCATAACCTCCCATCACACACAGTGACCCATCACACACAGTGGCTCATAAACCTCCCATCACACACAGTGACCCATCACACACAGTGGCTCATAAACCTCCCATCACACACAGTGACCCATCACACACAGTGACCCATCACACAGCGTGGTCAGTAAACCTCCATCACAAAGTGACCCATCACACACCGTCGTCCTCAACCTCCCATCACACACAGTGACCCATCACACAGTGACCCATCACACACCGTGGTCAGTAAACCTCCATCACACAGCGTGTGTGACCCATCACACACCGTGGTCAGTAAACCTCCATCACACAGCGTGTGTGACCCATCACGCTTCACCACGGCACCCCCCGCCGGGCCCTTCCTCCACCTGTCAACCCACCTGGACTCGGCGCCTTTGCCGCCAGCCACGCGAGCCCAGCGGCCACCTTCGCCCTCTCAGCCTCGTACTCCTCCTCCTCCTCGTGCTCCTGCATCTCCTCGGCCACCACCATCATCTGCTTCATCATCATCGTCGCCTCCTCCTCCTCCTGCTGCTCCTCCTCCCTCCTCGCCGCTTCTCCATTCTCCGACCCACAGTCGGCCATTTCTCCTCGTTACGCCGCCGCCGGCTCTCTGCCCCACCACCACCCCGATCGTTTGTCAGTACAGTGCACAAGCCTTTTGTTACAAGAATCCACTAATTCTTAGCAAAATAATGACCACGGTGGCTCTTTTTAATTGATTGTAATGCGCGCGGTTTTAGAAATCGCTGACGCCGAAGGTGACCCGCGGTGGTTGACTATCGCGAGGCGCTAACGCCGATTTAATCACAACAAGCCGAGTAACCTCCTCATTGTAGATAGCCGCCTACGAAGACACGGCGCCGTGTCTGGCTGTTATTCGTGTGAATGATGTCGCCTTAGCGTCGATTGCGAGACGCTGCATCACCGCCGCCGCCACCTCCACTACAATCCGCCCAACGCAAGGCAGCGCGGTGAGCCGCTTTACATTTCCCACAGCGCACGCGCAGCCGCCGCTCAACGCGCGAGTGCGGCGCGCCTCGCCTAAGCGGACTACGAAATCTAAAGCAGGGTTGCTCCGCATCACGTGACGCGGGGGGTGGGGTGGAGTGGGTGGAGTGGGTGAGCTCCCCCCCCTCGCGCGCGCCGACCCCCTCCCTCCCTCCCTCCCACCTCAGTCCCCCCCCTCAACCCCGCCCCTTGTCCCCCAGCTTAACCCCTCCCCTCGCTCGCCCCGCCCACCCCCCGGCTGCCGTCACGTGGTGAGGGAGGGCTGACGTCACTGCTGGCTCACTGTACCGGGTAATGGTGGCTCGTGTGTTGGTCGCGTGTGTGTGTGTGTACAGTGCCTCTGTGTGTGTCCACGTTCGGTTGCAGATTTCAAACTCCTCTCGCTGTACACACGTCCGTACGAAACACGGGAGATGTTCACCCGGTTTTGTAAACGCATTAAATGATCCGTGTACAGGTGATACGTGCGTCGAAATGTTACGTTCACGAAGCGTGCGTGGAAGAGATTGTGGTTCTAATCGATGGCTGTGACCGCGTTAAATTGTTGGCAGGTTTAGTGGAACCCATTTAGTCTAATGGAACAAACGGTGCTCTCATGAGAGAACAGATGAGACTTGGCAGAGGATGCATGAGACGGTAACAGACGTAAACAACACAAGACGCCCTCCAATAAAGTAAATTCCTCTTCTAAAAGCAACAAAATATCAAGTACTCTTTGGTTTTTTCGGTAAAGTCACGTAGGTAAAACATTAAATCACGACGGAAGCTTGTGTTGCCTCCGAAACGTCGTGATTTAATTTATTTTAAATTTTCGCCTTAGTGACTTTACCGAAAAAAACAGAGTATGAATCCTTGCAGTCACGAAAACTTCAAATCTAAAACCTCAAGTACTGTGTATAGGCAACATGGACAATACTAAATGTAACAAGTGATCGTACAAACTGGACAAATCATCATGGCATTTCACACTGCACGATTAATTTTCCACCTTTCATTCAAGACGCAATTCACGTTTTGCCGTGACTGTGCATGCAGAATAAATAGTGGCTGCAGGGATTTTATGACAAAATCAATGCCTTGGGCCATCGATTCACATAATTCATTAAACACACTCGTACATTTGTTTGTCCCTCGAGATGCTGGGGTAACGACAGGTTATACAGTCCGAAAATAAAACCACGTGGAACATTTATTAAAGGCGAATGATCGATTGAAATGGGCATCCCCATGAATTAACCAGTGTGGGGAAGGCCTTTCATTGAGCAGTGAACTGACGAGAGGGTTGACCCTTATACCCTCATGGAAATTTCACACGGTGAAACATCACCCCCGTGTCATCAACAAGTGTTGCATTTCGATTTAAAGATTTCGTGACTGCAGGGATTCATCTTCTTCGTTCTTTCGGTAAAGTCACGCAGAATGGAAATAATAAAATAATAAGAACAGGTCTGTCAGAAAGACAGCGTTCTTCACCTGAGGACGGCTGCTTGCGTTGTGGCCCAAATGTCGTGAGAATTATCTTATAATGCTTTATTTTTATTATTTTATTATTTCCATTCTACGTGACTTTACCGAAAGAACCAAGAAAACAAGTGTTGCGTCCGCGCGCCAAGTGGTGGGTCACTTAACCCACTCACTGCCACTAACATTGTAACCTGTGCAGCTCTAATTCTAGATTTGAAGTTTTCGTGACTGCAAGGATTCATACTCTTTGGTTTTTTCAGTAATTCTGTTTTTTGCTGTGGTTGTCCCACCTGACGACGAAAGCTTGTGTTGCCTCCGAAACGTCGTGATTTAATTTAGTTAATTTTATTCTTTATTTTTATTCTTATTTTTCATATTTTTTTATTTCATCTGCGTGACTTTACCGAAATAACCAAAGAGTACTGTGCAGCTCTGCTGAGATGCAGTGCGTGCTAACCTGTCACACGCATGAGAATTCGTGATTCGAACGTCTGCGTATTTTCGTAACAAACAAAAAAACAACGCACAGGTGATAAAAACAATGGAAGTCAGACTAATACTGGTAGGAACCTCCTGGTTACACCAGCCCACAGGGGATTATTGTGTCCGTCGTGCAGGGAGGGGCTGGGTGAGGAGGGAGGGGATGGGTGGGGAGGGGCTGGGAGGGGAGGGTGGGGAGGGGCTGGGAGGGGGGGAGGGGCTGGGTGGGGAGGGTGGGGCTGGGTGGGGGGAGGGGTGGGGCTGGGTGGGGAGGGGGTGGTCACCCCGTGGTGCCCTTTTAAAACTCAACGTTTAACCTACTCACGCCGGCTTGTGGACGCCCTCAGTCTGGCATATTTGCGGAATACACCACGCCGCCGTTGACCCTGGCCATTGACCGAGCAACCCAACGTTCCCACCAGCTCCCTCCGCAGGAATGTGTTATTTCCATGGCTCCATGTCTGCTTTTGCATGTGGCCGATGGTTTGTAACCGACTTTGGAACGTCCACGCCAGAAGGACCGCCGATGTTTGTGCCGCGGGCCGTGAAGGTGAGGCGAGGGGGTCCCACGGAGCCTCCTGCGGACGGGAAGAGACCGCGAGTCGCTGCAGCAGCCTCCGCAGACCCCCCAGGAGGAGAGGCTGCCGAGAAGCCACCAAGCGGGCCAACCAAACTGCAGGTAGTCCTCTACTCACGATGGAGATGCGTTACGACGACCCCCATCGTAAGTCAAAAATATCGTAAGTCGAAGATGGCCTCGCCTACCCAGGAGTCTTGAAGAATGGTGATAATTTAGTAAAACAGAGCAATTTACAGTACCGTATCGTATAAACTATAGACTATGTATTTATTAATTACAATACTGTATTGCGCAGTAAAATGTAAAGTAAAAAAACAAGGTAAATTCTTAACCTACCTACATGAACTGCAATTTAATAGAAAGTTTTTTTCAGGAAACAATCCTATCTGCTGTAAAAACTTTTAAAATGCATTTTGTCGTATCTCCATCGTAAGATCGAAATGTCGTAAGTCGGACCATCGTAACTCGGGGACTACCTGTAATACCCCAGGTTCGATGGGCGTTGGGGGTTCGTGCTGAGCTTCCAAGGCCATTGTAAAGGAGACGCAGAGGTTAGCTCCGTGCGGTTATTGGGACGGCCTGGCAGGGCTCGTTTACTTGTGCTAGTTCCTGCAGCAAGGGCTGTGCTCAAGCTTGACTCAAAAAGGTGCTTGAGTGGTGCAGGGCACTGATGTTGAATATCGTGGTCTTGAACCAGCTCCACTTGAGATGGACATGTTCAGTCATTTATTTTGTCAATCCATATGCTGGATGAAAGTCTCGCTCTGCTGTGGTTGGTTCATGGCCTTCGCGTGCTGTGAGACACTTATCTGAACAGTTGAAGAGCACGGTATATGCTGGTTTGCTGGTAGTCGAACACTTGTATAGGTTACTGGCAGACCGAAATAGGCACGCGACTAACAGCCACAGCCTGAGCGAGAGATATACTCGATGTTTTGTGACAGATTTGCAGTATTGTCTGGATGGCTGACCAAGACAGACCCGGCTGAAATTAAGACCTGGTAATATTCCTCTCCTGGAGTTATATCCCAGTGTGCGGTTATTATGTCTTGAGGTGCTGGTGTATAGCATGAACACCCTTTGAAACAGCTGACAGATGGGCATGTGTAAACACAGTATGGACAAAAGGTACTGCTCAAGCAAACATTTTAAGTTGCATTGACGTGCTATGGGTTTGGTATATTTAAGAGTTTTGTGGTTTTTTTGTTGATTCCGTCTATCGGGAAAAACTGCGTTTTAAGCAACAACTTGAACATTTGTTTTACAAGTAGGAATACCTCGATGTGTGCTCAGTTTTGCACCCTGCATTCGGTGTATACATTTTTCATTTGACGTGTCATTAACAGTGCTGTGTTACACCACATGTCACTCCAGGAACACTTCCAATGTAAACCGAAAGCATATGGCCCAAGGTGGTGCTTCTCAGCTGTGAACTCTCCCCAGACTTTTAAATATATCTAGGTTTTACCAATATCTTCTTAAGAAAGCAATATGATTAGTGCAATATTTATTCCATTATACGTGATCCGACTATCATCTGTGTGAAATCTACAACTGGCAATATAAATGTTCTAAACTACGAAGCTAACCAGCTTGGAGCCTGATGCTTGCATGGGTTACCCCCCCCCCCCTATAGTGCTTTAGGCAGCTGTGGAGCAATGCTACGTGGTGGTCAGCAGAGGCAGTATGGTCCAATTAACCCCCACGACCTGCAATGCCCTCATCCATCAGTGGTTTGACAAAGCTTTCTACCTGCACATATGTCAGTTAGTTTTACCAATGCCTTCTTAAGAGCACGAAGAAAGAAATTTTATTAAATTATACACTGCTTTTGTTCGCATCAATGTGTACGTGCAGAAAATGTACAGTGGAAAATGGAAGCGTTCAAGAACTCGTGCAATTCCGTGCGAATTCCGTGGACTTTTTCACATGCCAGGGGAGTGCAGCAGATCGGCCGGAACATGAGGAGCAAGGACTTGTTAGGGAAACTGTTTCCGGACGTGCCAAGATCCTACCACACACTGCCGTTCCTACCCCAGAGACCAGCCCTTCCCAGGCAGAAGTCAAGCATGGGCAAAGTGACGACGAAGACGAGGCTCCAGTTGTTTCCTACAGGTATACTGACATGTAAAGTTATATTTCACAGTAGGTTCGGGTTGGAGTGGTGACGTATTGGTTATAGCGCTGCATTGTGAACTTGACATCCTGAGTTCGATTACCGCCCATAGCGAACATGATTGATGATTCATATCTGACCGTGTCCTGGACACACAAACCTTCTTCACCATCCCGGACTGACTTGCATGGTGAAACACGGTCATACAAACCCCATGACCTACGTCGCACAGAGAAGCCTTCATCCAGCAATGGATGACAATGGCCTGTAAATTAGTATTTGTATTGGAAGAATAAAATGTAAACATCAAACCGGGAAAGTTACTACTCCATGCAGTGACATTAACACAGCCCGCGGCATGTGCGAGCAAACCACCCGAAAGTTCACCGTGCTTCCGCTTTGTCGCAGCAAGAACCAGCGGTGGCCGGAGACCGGCGAGCCGGTGTGCGTGGTGTGCGGCCGCTATGGAGAGTACATCTGCAATGAGACGGAGAGCGACGTCTGCAGCCTTCAGTGCAAGGCGCACCACTTAGTGCTGACGCAGGCGCCCGGAACGTCCGAGGAGACGCCCGTGCCCGATCTCGTGGAGCAGAGCGGCAGCCTCGACGCGGAGAGCGGAGCGGAGAGCCACGGGTGAGGACGATGACCTCTGACCCAGAACGAGTGCGTACGCCGGACATGTTCGCGCGATTCTGGGGAAAGTTTATTTTCCCAGGGTTGTAAGTAAAAATTGTGTCATATTCCCGTACCTCCGATTAGCACCCTTGGCTATGTACGGTGCAAAAGAAGTTCAGCATTTGTACATACATTGCGATTGTGCGCGGTCTGTCGAGAATACAGTCACCTGTGTTTCGCATTAGTTGATTGCATTTAGCAATCCTCATCCGACACCTTTGACCTCATGAAAACGTTAATGGGAAATGTGTGTGGGTACGGTTATGCATTCCCAACTTTTTATTAATCTGAAAACTCCAAAAATCAGCCTAGAGACAAAATGATGCTTTTTCCAGATGGTATCAGAACATGTGATGTAATTTCCGTCATTAAGTCAAATAAATCACTTCCGTTAAATTAAATCACTAAGATGGCCATTATACAACTCTCACAATCGGCTCCTGCTCTGAAGGGACATCTGCCTCCAGATGACATTTTGACCGGTGAAGCCTTCATTATTATCCTGAGGAGGAATTGGCCACGTAAAAAAAAAAATATTTAAAACGATTGTGATTTAAACAACAATTAAATTAATTATTCTGTGTATTGTAAAATCTAATATTTAGTTATTGACCAAACAACGTGGTTTGTAAAAGCAAGATACAATGAGTAATTCTTGAGAAAGTGCTGTTAAAGCAATTCGGTGATTGTGGACAGAAGTAGATTACTGCTCGTAGATGTCAGGTTCTCAAGTTTAGCTAGTCAATGGTCTCAGCCCAGTCACAAAAACCCCATGGTATTAAAATGAGTACTTAATTTGGCTAAATTGAAGCTCATCCGGCAAGCTCTATTCTTATTTGGTACAGTGGGTGAAGTAATGGCGCAGTGGCTATGAACTTGGCCACAGCTAAGATCAGTGGCGCGTGATATCTGAATTGGTCTTGGACCGCAATTTGACCATCTCACTCTGACCGGTGTGGTCAAGCGACAGCTATAACCAGCACGACATGGGGAGATCATCATCATTCCCCTAAATTTCTTCAAGTTCGGTAAAAAAAACTTAAATATTTGAGAGCCACATTGCATGTGAATACAAGATGGTATTTAATGAAAAACGTCAAACCAATTTTTTTACCACTAATTTAAGAACAGCACATGCACAATGATTTGTAATGCCGCATTACAAATCATTGTAATCGAAACTAATTACGATGAATTTTTTACTTTGCAATTATATTGTCCATGAGCCACGAAGTAGTCCATAAAGAGTTGCATGTGGCTTCGGAGCCGCAGATTGCCGACCCCTGCGCTAGTGAATTGACAAAAGGTCTGCAAAATAAAATTATTTAGACCATCGGCAACTGTGTTCACATCCCTCCCCCGCCACCGCTTTGCAGGTACAGGTACGAGGAGCACTCGTTCATCTCGTCGCTCACGGCGGAGCAGGTGCGCTCGCTGCGCCGCTCACTGGGAATTTCGGTGGAGGGTCGCGATCCCCCGCGGCCCGTACTCGAGTTCTCACACTGCCCCATGCCGGAGGCGCTGGCGCAGAACCTGGCGGCGTGCGGGTACCACGAGCCCACGCCCGTGCAGATGCAGATGCTGCCGCCGGCGTTGGGCGGCCGCGATGTGATCGTAAGAGCCGAGACCGGCTCCGGGAAAACCGCCGGCTTTTTGGTGCCCATCGTCGCTCTTCTTGCCGGCTGCGTGAGTCGTCGCGTTCAAACGGTGTGCTCTTCAACAGTGCCCGGTTGATCCTCCGTGCTGTGGATCTTTACCTACGACCCAAAGCACTGAATTTGCATCCGGTATTATAAGGTTTTGGAAAATAAGTCGGGTTGATCCTGGATAGCGCGTGGATGGGCGAGCACTGAGTTAAACGGATATTGGCGGCTGCTGCATGGCAATGTTGTAATTGGTGCAGTGCAGCAAAACTCTGTTATATACTATGCCCCAACGTCTATGCTCCCTACCTTCACCATCCACGCTGACCAGCCTGGTGGAATACGGTCAAATAACCCCCAAGGAGAGCACGGTGTGTGGAGGCCTTTATCCAGCAGTGGATTGACGAAAGGGCTGAGCATATCAACTTGTACAATACAGATATGTCCACAACCAATCCAAATTACCGCCTGCAATAATTAGTTTTGCAAAGAAAGAATCCATGCATGTATGTTTGCATGTACCTTTGCATGCGTTTTATTTGGATAACTGATATAAAAAACTGTTTTGGTGTTGTGCAATGACCATTACGTGAACTCATTATGCGACTCCATAATCTGGAGCACAAGATGCTGCAGATTTGCCTTCAATCCAGACGGATTACCACTTCTGGCTTTTAGACCAAATTCCTTCTGCCACGATGAACTCATTCCGAGAGATTTGCTGTGAATGCGCTGAAAAAGCCGTGGCAATTCAACGTGGATTCCATTTATTCACCCTAAATTAAGCAACACATTTGTCGCATTGTTTTTTGGCTTGCAAAAGAAAAAATACTGGCCTAGGACCTACTGTACATTTTACAAGCCTGCGTGCATGTACAGTTGCGAGCGTGTTCAATGAAAACGATGCACAGAATCATGTACATTGTCCCGAATACTACACTAGCCATCTGGTTGTTGCTTCTAATACATTGACGCAACTGGAAAACACAGCAGAGCGTGGATGCCTAGGAGAGTTATTGAAGGTGGACTGGGAGGCAAGTGGTGAAGCAAAATATGCAGGCGAGAGCAGGTTGGAGTGCTTGTAGAAAACGGAACTTGACACTGAGCACAAAACACCATTGTGCCTAGAGAATGGACGTTTTAATCGGTGTGTGCTACTTGCTGTAACATACGGATGAGACAGATAAACATCAACGAACAATTGGAACAAAAACTGAAAAATGCGCAAAGATGTGTGGAGAGATGCCCGCTTGGAACTATATTACAGAACACATGCAGGTTAAAGACATAATTTTAATTGGCGTAACCTATCTATATTGCACCACACTTCACATTGTCATTATTATTGCATCGGATAATTTGCATCAAATGCATTGTTTTTGTGACTGCCTCTGGTCATCGCACTGTGGTGACATGCGCATATATATGTGTGTGTGGTGCAATGTGTAAACATGGCCACTAGGGTGACAAAGGCGGTTGAGCGTGGTGCTGGCCACCCACCCCCTCGTGTGCCGTGCCGGCCTTCATAAGCGCCTGCTAACAGCACTTGCCCAAACAGTCTGTTAAGGCTACAAGGGGGATCTTTGTCTTTGTGTGCGCAGGGGCCGAGCGAAGCGCGGGACCCGCTGGCCGTGGTCGTGACCCCGACGCGCGAGCTGGCCATGCAGATCGAGAGGCAGGCCAAGGAGCTGATGGCTGGGCTGCCCCACATGCGCACGGCGCTGCTCATCGGGGGGCTGCCCCTGCCCCCACAGCTGCACCGCCTGAGGCAGCGTGTACAGGTGCCCCCACTGCCCACGCTGCTGCCCAGCCCCGCCGTCAGCCTTATGTTGACCTATTGATCTCGAGCAGATTCTGCAATCCCTTCGAGTGACCGTTCGCCATCCACGCACGAGGGGAGCACTTTCCCAACACGTGCCCTCGCTGCAGAAAGAAATGTTCAGCTCAAGATGGCACAATACTATATTTAATAATTTTATAAAGCGGAATTTTGCTCAAATTAACTACATTCAATGCGATGTGTTTTTTTCGTGCAGCCCTCTGTGATTGGGCTGAGTGCGTTAGCTCGCTACACCCGAGAATCCACTTTAACCGTGCAATACTAAAAGCAGAATTTGAACCTAGGCCTAGAGCATTGCCAGCTCATTGCTCTGACCTTTAAGTGATTTACCCACCTTTAGATACCAGTTTGTTAACTTGAGGCAAAGTTAGCCTATTTACAGCTCGCCATGTTATTTTTGTACTTTCTACATTATAAAAAATCTAAAGTAATATATCTCAGAAATGTAACTAAAAAATACCAACCGCAAAGCACAAGTCAATTCTGGAAGGCACAATCCAATGCTACTACGATAATGACTCCAGTGCAGTAGCAAGCTAGGACTGCCCGACGCGTGACGTTTCTGTACAGCGAGCTGAGGCAGCTACATACCCGTCAACCCCTTCTCAGTGCCCTACCTTATTACAGACCAATTCAGACCTTATTGGTCACCCCGTGCTACAAAGTCCCATCACAAGGGAGAAACACAAACAAATAGACCAAAAAAATTGTCCGTATTGAAACGGCTGTAGGCCGAATGGACCTAAAAACTCTATTTCCCTGTACAAGAATACGGGTAAACCGTATGGGTTGACAGGTATGCAGCTAGAAACACGTCGGCGTTGCTTATCACACATTTGAATGTAGATGATTGGGCAAAATGGATATCTGCAGCGAGGTTTGGGTGAAGAACCCATCTTGCAAAATGTCGACTTGCCGCGTAATTTTTTTCACGATTGTCCTTGGCTGGTACTGCCCTGTAGACGTATTAAATTTGAAAATGTACATTAAACAAGAGGATGTGATAGCTTTACCAAAAATAGGACCAAGACTGTCATCGTCGGGCGTTGTTTCTCCGTGGCACGCACCACCGTCTGGAAAGTGGCCGTTCGAGAGACACTTGAAGGCCTCGCCGCTCTCTGCTGATTTTTACTGACACTGACCACGGCTCCACACCTCAGTCACGTTCAATTATGTCCGCGAAATAACTCCATTATTTATTAGTATTGTCAGTATAACAGTTAAGGCAAATTGGCAATTAAAATTTTGTATGTACAGTACTCAGTTTAATCACAGGTAGTGTCGGCCCTGATATGAATTTGTGGGTGCATTTTAGAGCGCGCCGTCGAAATGTGAAATGACTGCGTGAACGATACGAGTCGGCGCACGGTTGTCCTGCGGTCTCTTGCTGCGGTTTTGCGGGAACCGATTTCTTCGCCTGACTTTTTTCTTCTCCCGACAGTTAGTGATTGGGACTCCCGGGAGGGTCCTGGAGGTACTCAGAAGAGATGCGCTACGCCTGAATTCCGTCAGGATCTTCGTCATAGATGAGGTGAGACCTTTGCAGCGAAGAGGTGAGGGCACATATAGTAGTAGGTTTTTACCCTTTAAACTGGTACAAAAACTGACACCTTTATACAAGGCATCATGTTTGCAATGACCACAACACAAGCAGTCAAAATGCAAACAAAAGGGTAAAAACCTACTACTATATTTTGCCACTGGTAAAGGAGGTCTCATAGTGTAAATGCTTACCCCGAGCTCTCAATACTTTGATAGTGCGCTGTTTTTGAGTTGTACGCCTTTTGGCGTCATCTGGTCCAACACCAATGGAGACTAGGCTCTAAGAAAAGCTGTCTCGGGTGTGGACCAATCAACTTCAAGGACAGTGCATATCATTATCAGAGTTGTTTCTTTTTGTCTGCATTTTGACTGCTTGTGTTGTGGTTATTGCAAACATGATGCCTTGTATAAAGGTGTTAGTTTTTTGTACCAGTTTAAAGGGTAAAAACCTACTACTATATTTTGCCACTGGTAAAGGAGGTCTCATAGAGGTGAGGGCACATTCGGCTTTGCCTCCAGGTCAAAAATTGGAATGTAGAGTTATAGCTGTACGCATCTGCTGATTGATGGTAACCACCACGCCTTGTTTCAGACTGCTAATTGGAATGCCTTTACTGTACCTTTCACGAGGGCAATGATGTATCAAGCAACACCAAGGCCCATCTCACGTTTGTTTAGACTGTACACCCTTATCCTAGTCTCAGATCTCATTTATACACTTCCACTTACTTGACTTTTAGTTCACGCAAATGGCTTTTGCGTTAATTTTATTATATTCCTGCGCTGAGTGTCCACTGCTGCGACTTGTATAGCGCCTTGAGATCCTTGATGAAAGGCGCTGTAGGAATAAAATTATTTTCCTTGACATTGCCACAGCTTTGCTGAAGTTATTTGACGGGCATTGCTGGAGTACTGTAAGGACAATTGAATAGCGTCTGACACTGAACGAGAAAAATCACCGGGTAGATATAAATGATGAAACGGACTCCCATCCCTCTCTTCACTTAAAAATAAACCATGTTTAGTCGGTCAGCCTATTTATTTTCCTGACCAATGTTATCCAGCAGTATTTGTCCGAGCAAGCGAACCCGTATTGTTTTTTATGGCCTCGAGATGTCTCTCTGTTACACATTTTACAATGCTCCACCATAGTACAGAATTGTATGCGTTTTGGATATATTCTGATTACAGTAACCATTATGTACATTGCTTAGTTGCAATCCACCTTCTGTTCTAGGCACGTAACTTGGCATCGATTAATCGATTAATTAAAATAGTTCTTTACGGCCATGATGCAAATATAGTAGAACGCGTGACGTTAATTTATTTTACATGTATGCATATTGTATTAAAATGATGCATTATATGATACAAATAATACATTCGAGTTACATTACGTCTTAATCGAATGGGGAAAAACGGAGACGAAACGAAACATGTTGTCAAGCAAGCCGGACAAAACGCAAGCCGCAAAATGTATCGACTCTCGAACCGAATCGCGAACAGCCTTTGTGCCGTGCCGTTATCCCCGTCGTCGCTGATGCTCCTGCTGCGGCACCCATAGGTCGACACGATGCTGAAGCTGGGCTTCAGGGAGCAGGTGCTGGCGGTGCGGGAAGAGACACCCGAGGAGCGGCAGAGCCTCCTGGTGTCGGCCACGCTTCCTACGGCCACCGTGGAGCTCGCCGAGCGGCTGACCCGCGACCCCGTGCGCATCGCCGTGGCCGGGGAAGGGTCGGAGGTCGGGGGTCAGGCCGCGCCCGCCTCCAACGTGCGGCAGATTGTGCTGTGGGTTGAGGAGCCGTCCAAGAAGAAAAAGCTCTTTGAGATCCTCAAGGTGCGAGGGGTCGAGAGGGAAGTTGGTGATCGACTGTCGGGTGTGTGTCAACAATACGTGGTCGGTTTGTAAGACTTCACTTTTATCGCAAGGTTCGGGAGTATATCGTCATCATTTATATATTTCCGTGGAAGTTGGCGAGCGAGCCAGTGAGCAGGCAGCTTCAAGAGGAGCCACATGGTGATTATCTTAAATGCTTACCGGCGAATGCTCGCAGATGATGGTGGCATTACTATGTGGTCCCTGGTTTGGGATTGGTGACCGCAGCCTATCGGTGCATAAGAAAGCTGCATCTGCACATCAGAGCACCAGTTAGTCGCCTGCGCACTCTCTAAATAACACCAGTTAAATGTTTGACGTTGCACAACACTGCACATGCAGCATGTTACAAAGTAAACAAGAACAGGTTTTCTGTTGCACAGAATGTACGGATACATAGGCTTGGAATGGCGGTGCGGTGGCAAATCCACTACTCTACAAACCTGGCTACCCGAGTTCAAACTCTAGCGACGACTAACAACATTCGCCAGTGATATCATCAACTCATGCTGACCAGCATGGTGAAGTATGGCTTAAACAACCCGCACGACCGACAATCCAGCAGTGGATTGACAAAAGGTAGTAAATTATGTATTCGACTGAAATGGCTGCCGTGTCAGATTGAGGTTTCTGGATCTCGTTTGACTCCGTGATTGCATTGAAGCGAAGAGCCTCTCGCGTTTGACCCCTCCCGTGACCTCTGGAGGCACTGTGGTGATGGGTAGAAGCAATTCTGCTCGGAACTGAGCGGATGATGTCACGGCCGCGGGGACGCCACACTGCACTGCCGTGGGCCGCTTGCCCTTCCCCGTCGAACGTTAATAAAAACGAGCGTAAGTAATAATTACTAAATTCGGAAAAGCAGCTTGTTTTGACGAACGTGTTGTTTGCGTGACTTAACATGTAATCATTCAAATTTCCTTCTCCGCAACTTTGCCGTGACAAGGTATAATTCTCGCAGGATTTGTTTGTTGCGCGTATTGTACCCTAATTGTACGGTGTGAATGGCTCATGCAGCGGCGCCCTCTGTCGACATTTCTGACAAAAGAACCCAGACAATGTTTCCGTGCATCAACATGGATATTATCGGCATCCTCTTGCGCATTTTTTTTGTGCACAAGCACGGTTAATCCACCACCTGGGTATTCTGTGCATGCATAATCGATAGTTTATTGTACGTCAGTGATTAATGATTTGTTCTGAGTTTAATTGCATGTGCACATTATCCTTTGTGTAATTTGTAACTGTTGCTGTTATTTTTTTTGTTTATATTATTCTGTTGTCTTGTCCGAAATTCACGTACGAACGTTTCATTTATATGCCTATGGAACTTCCTCTTGTCATTTTCCACCATTGCCAACCCCAGCTTGCAGTGGGCGCCCGTCAAAAAAATCTCCGTGACTCATCGGGTTCTTCCAGCCTCAATCAATATGTCCCCGCGTTTACACCCAAAATGTTGTGTATGTAAACTGCCCTTGCTGCGTTTTGTTCACGTTCAGGACGAGAAGTTGTACCATCCGCCCGTGGTGGTGTTTGTCGACAGCAAGATGGGCGCGGACCTCCTGGCGGATGCCGTGGAGACCGTGATGGGGCTCAAGGCCGCGGCCATGCATGCCGATAAGCCCCAGACGGAGCGCACGAGCGTCTTGCAGGTACCGACCCCACGCACGTTCAGGTCACCACAGCTCTTTGGGAAGTGATAGGTGCAATGGCTAGAGCTTTGGAGTAATTATACTGACAGGGAAGGGGGTTTATGCGTTTTATTTCCAACAACAACCTACCCATCAACCAAGACCTGAACAATGTCCCTTGCCGCCAACTCAAGTCACGATGCCCCTTCTGGGAATGCGCTGTCACCGTCCGAGAATCTCACCCAGATCTGGCAGAACGCTGGCGATCAGAGTGAAACTAAACTAAACTATTTTTACTGGTAGGAACCTCCTGGTTACACCAGCCCACAGGGGATTATTGTGTCCGTCCATCGTGCAGGGAGGGGCTGGGTGGGGAGGGAGGGGTTGGGTGGGAGGGGAGGGGCTGGGTAGGAGGGGAGGGGCTGGGTGAGGAGGGTGGGGCTGGGTGGGGAGGGTGGGGCTGGGTGGGGAGGGTGGGGAGGGGCTGGGTGGGGAGGGGCTGGGTGGGGAGGGGCTGGGTGGGGAGGGTGGGTCTGGGTGGGGGGGGGGCTGGGTGGGGAAGGGCTGGTCACCCCGTGGTGCCCTTATAAAACTCAACGTTTAACCTACTCACGCCGGCTTGTGCCTGCCCTCACAGTCGGGCATATTTACGGAATATACCACGCCACCGTTGACCCTGGCCATTGACCGAGCAACCCAACGTTCCTACCAGCTCCCTCCACAGGAATGTGTTTATTTTACCAGGTACGGCCCACTGAGCTGTGTATAGATCTTTTTTTCAGAACCGACCTGGATATCACAAATTATAGCTCAACGAAGTGACTTATCATCGTGTGGAAATGTATCGCAGCCAAATACTCTTAAATGCACGTTGATTCTAAATGTGGAGGGAAAAGCCGGAGGACCCGGAGAAAAATCCAAGCAACCAAGGGGAGACCGAACCTATGCCCTCGTGCATATCAGGCGAAGTAGTTATCATCTCGCCACCGTGGTGCCCCTTTACACTCATCCCGTTCTCCTGAGTTCTCACCTGGTTCAACAAAATCAAACTTGACTCGACATTCGTCGGGAATGCCAAGGTGGATTGTTACATCACAGAATCATGAGTGTCAGCGGCAGCTTGGGGTGGCCTCCATCCAGCAACGGATTGACCATGGCTCATGTGGAGACACGGATCGGAGTTCTGCGCGTGTATATGTTCTCTGGCTGGCAATCGATTGGTCGCGTGCGCCGCAGGGTTTGCTGGCCGGAGAGTACGAGGTGGTTGTGAGCACGGGGGTGCTCGGACGCGGACTCGACCTCGTCAACGTCCGTCTGGTGGTGAACTTTGACCTGCCGTCCACCATGGACGAGTATGTGCATCAGGTGCGGTGATCTCTCGCTTCTGCCCGGTCATCCCAACGCAGGTGTTTTGTGTCGGGGTAAAGTCCAAAAGTCGGTTTATTGTGCCGTGGTACCATCAATAAAAGTGGCAGGGTGGCTCAGAGGTCGCAGGGCGCTGAGCCACCGTAGCTGAGACCCTGGGATCAAGTCTAGGTTTCAGCCGCCTCTGATTATACCGGGTTCTCAAGTCTAGCGAGTTGATGGTTTCAGCCCGGTCACCAATGACTGCACACAACAAATCATCACGTAAAATGTTCTTCTTCGCTTTACTTGGCTAAATTCCACCTCTGAAATTAAAAGTATCCATTTGACTGTTGTGCTACCCCCCCCCCCCACTCTCTGGAGTAGATGTCACTGGAAGGAACCCCGGTAATAGCTCTGTGATATCTGCTTCCACGGGCCATTCTGTAACAAGAAGGGTTGCACAGCAGTGAGAGAGCTCTGACTAGATTTCTTCATCTCGTGATGGCACCGACAGCACGATTGTGATAAAATTGGGGAAGAAAAAACACCTCAAACACTAAGTTCAATATATTGTCTCGCTCGCGTTCCAAACAGACTTTTGTTTTTAGCACCATATGATACATCGTTCATTCATTGAACAGTCAGCGCATTCACTATTTTGTATAACCTTTGCAGAACCAATTTACGATGAATACAGGCAATTGTATTTCACTAAAACCGTGTCTTCAAGAAAATGAAAAGAACGTGGTTACAACCATGTTTTTTAAGCTGTATGTTTAAGAAAAGCAATGTATCAATATCCCTAAAGAAATATGTTTTGATAAATTTGTATTACCTCATTTATGGATCAAAAACATTGACATTTGCAAATATAATGGAACAAAAGCAGAACATTGCAGAAAGAAGCATGCTTGGATTTACATTGAGAGACTGAAATGGGAAGCACATGGTTCGAGACGTAATATTGACTGCTAAGAAAAGTGAGCGTTCATGGATAGGAGACACTGCTAGAGAGATGGCAACCAGTGGTCAATACGAACGACAGAGTGGAAGCAAAAGGAGGGATCTTTCGATAAGATTTGCACCACGGAGTAACGAATTTGGCTCATGTGCACGTGCTAGAACAATGGTAGTGTCATGGGACCGTGAGAGATGCCCATGGCTTGCGGAGGCCTTTATTGAGCAATGGATTGATCTTGAGTGATAAGGCTCTCATTGAGCTTGCTAAGAAATAAAAGTCACCTATATTTCCATTTTACCACCATTGTTCAGCTTCACAGCTGTGCAGGTGCTTTGTGGATGTTTGTGGAACCGGCTTGGTAATGCCTTCATCTAGCAGTGGATTGATCATGCCTGGATGATGACGACGACGACATGCGACCGTGCGTTAGTTCTGAGTTGCGGCCCATTTATCGTCGTATTCCGCCCGTGCCCAGGTTGGGCGCAGCGGGCGCCTGGGCCGGCGCGGCACGGCGATCTCCCTGCTAAACAACCGCGACCGGCGCCTCTTCCTGGACCTGGCGTCACGCGTCGAGGCCACGGGGACTCAGCTGCCCGCCCAGCTGCTCCACTCCCCGCACCTGCACGAGCAGCGGCAGCGGCGGCGCCAGCAGCAGCAGCAGAAGCAGGAGCAACAGCAGCAGGTCACCGCCGACAACCTCATGGACGTCATCCGCGCTCACCAGCAGGCGTCCCGCGGCAAGAAGAAGAAGCAGCGATGATTTCACTGAAGTGCAAAAGTGTGACAATGGGGGGCGCATCGCGAGCCATGATGGCCAAAATTAACGATGGGAGGCCGATGGAGGGATGGAGAAAGAGAGATAGGCAGAAAATGAGACGGTGGAAACAAGATTATAAGGTGGAGTTGGCAAGAGATTTTCTTCATTGAAGCGTGGAAGATATTGGGATGTACATGGGTGGGGGCTGTCTGGACTTGTGGATTTTGCGTTGTCCTGTTCTCTGGATTTGCTCGTTCGAACCCAGACAATGTACCTCAGGAATTACTTAACAAGCATTCCATATACAATTTGAATGGATACCAACCATCCCATGAGGTTATTCAGTAGGCCATTGTGTACTAATTATTCTGCATGTTACCTAGGAAAGCTTCACAGAGTCTCAAGACTTTTTCAAGGGGGTCCTGCCAAATATTTGTGGTAGAGGTTGACATTGGCTACGATTTTCCAAATTAAATAATTTGCGAGTAATTTTATCATTTGGAGTGTGACGCTGACACACAATGGCCTACTTTTCTTTGAATGATGTCTCGGGATATTAAACGTCCACTGTGAATACACCTTTTTGTTTGAGAAAGTCCCATTTATTCAATACAAAAGATGCTAAGATGAATGAATCTGTACACTTCCAAAACACTTATCCTACAAACAAGCAAGATAAAAAAAATGGTCCTGTATATTTTGTCAGATACATGTGTATGTAATGTGCTCAGTACGTTTTAGCCCAGAATAACCTATATGTGATGGATTCTATTCACACGTGTGTTTGGTTTCCGTATTATTTTCCCATGTTCGACTCACACAAAGTAATTGTGATTCGAATAAACCAAGTCAATTCTTATTCTTGTTCTTTGCAACCCAGTTTCACGTGCTACGGAAAAATGTGAATATCTGCTACCCCCAAAGAATTGTTATCGTTGATCCCATCGGCAACCTGCAGCGTGGTGGCTAGCGAAGTGGAGTCGATGGAACGGAAACCACCTCTGCGTGACAAAGCTCACCAGCGAGAGCAGTGAGGTACCTCTCGTTATGCAGTACAGCAAGATTGCTAACCCGTGCACAGTTATCGTGCTGTGTTCACACGAATTTGTGATTTTTCTCCGGGGACATTCCTTCTCCCAAATTCAAAAATGCTCCAGAAAGAAAACCCTCTCGATTGGTCAAAATCCCATCCGGGATCCTTTTTGACACGACGTGTTTTGAGACTTGCACTGCTGTCTTTTGAGTGACGAGTGTTTTACTTACCCAGTGTTGCGAGCCCTATCCCCATGCTGAGCTGGGACTGAACTCTTGTGTAACTTGGGTCAATTGATATATTTTGTAATGTTATTGGTGTTTTTTTTCCAAACTGTAATTTTATTAATTACCTTTTTGGTTTAAAGCTTTCGTGACTGCAGGGATTCATATTCTTGGTTCTTTCGGTAAGGTCACGTAGAAGGGAAATAATAAAACAATAAAAATATAGAATAAAAATTGTCACGACGTTTCGACTGCAACACAAGCAATCGTCATCAGGTGTGAAATCCACAGCAAGAAAATTTGGATTTCACACCTGATGATTGCTTGTGTTGTAGTCGAAACGTCGTTAGAATTTTAATTGTTCTATATTTTTATTGTTTTATTATTTCCCTTCTACGTGACTTTACCGAAAGAACCAAGAATAAGATAATTACCTTTTAAAACAACGATATTACATTATTTGGCAATTCCACGAAAGCGGTAAGTGCGTAATGGCATACACGAGATTGTCATCGTGCTAAGCAATAGAGTCTGAATCATATTCAAAGCAAGTGTCTACCCGGTGGGCATATTTTACTTCGACGAAATCCGTATTTGTTTTTCCATCGCCAACCAAACACCTTCATTGAATTACCGTGTTGTCAGCATTAGTCGGCGGGTGTACGTGTTGTGCACACGTTAGGGTCTAGCGCCACCTCGTTTTGGATGCTCGGACGAAAGAAATCATTGACGCCACACGTGCAAAATCGTGGTTATGCGGTATTCATTTAATTCCAAGCCACCGGTTGCTCTTGCAGTACAAACGTGTTTGTGCAGTAAAAAGTGTTCACATTTGAGCAGCGTGTTCGTCCTAGCTGCTGTACCACCCTTGCTTCGTTTTTTGTTGCATATTGTAAACAGTGACGGCGGAATCTGTAAATCGACGACGAACCACTTTAAAGTGTTCTAAGGTGAATTAATCTTTGAAGCGAGTTTTATTTAGATTGCAAGAGGTGAATAACACACGAAAACGGCTTCCTGTGAGGAGTACAAAAGTGTCAAACACTAGCTTAACTATAAAACCACTTTCTTCTGCTAGGGAATGTGCTAAGTCAGTTTTGTCGAGCATCAGTTAAGCAAAATGCGGTATTGAGATCCTGCTTGAAGCGTACAATTACTCTCCTGTGGCTTGCTGATGTCGGTGTTCTTGTGGATAGCCCCTTGTCAATCGATTGCTGGTTGAGGGCCTCCCCACGCCGTGCAAGTCTTGGGAGCAGGGGGGGGGGTTATTTGACCATACTTCACCAACGCTGTTGCAAGTGGGACTCAGACGTGCACGCATAGTGCAGTACAACGATGAATTTTGCTGCACACTGCCCTTTGCCGGACACGTTGTGGCCCCCATTGTGTGCAGCGTTGTTGTTCGGTGGTCATTTAGGATGACCCAATTTGTCCGTTGTTAAGTGCTATCGTTGGCATCGTTGGGGCATGACCCTGAGAGTACAATGTAAACTTTGCAGTGGAAAGCATTTGCATAGCTGATGCTTAACTCTTAATGAGAGGACATCGGGCAGGTTCACCTCCCACAGAGGGGGGAGTTAATGTTGCTGACTTCATAAGCTCATCACCAACGTCACTACACGTGGCCTAGCAGAGGAAAGCCACTAGCTACGAAATACACGATAAACCCCCCCCCGCCGCCCGAGTACAGCATTCATTCAGGCACTTGGTAAACGTATCACCGATGTGTAGGTTTGTGCTGGGGGGGGGGGTGTATTGACCTCTCTGTTTAATAGAGACCATTAAGGTTTGCGACACACACGTCAAATAGCGTGCATCGGAAGTCAAGGAGCAGTGTTTTTGATTCGAATGTTGTATGTGACGGGTTCACGTGACCTAAGATTACCACAATGTTGACAATCCATTTTTGAATCGCCACCCGAAATCACAATTCATCGAGTGGGGGGGGGGGGGTGTTGATCATTCTGCCCAGGGCTTAATCTCTCGCTAAATATCCCCTGGGTCATAGGCGGTGAGGTGGCAGGCGACCAGTTGTCACAGCCATATCGAGGGTTATATACCGGATGGTGTGTGCCGAGTGTGGAAATAATTTAGGGGCAATGATGCGGATGGATCCGGCTAAAGTGAAATCCTGGTTTACGCCTCGAATTTGCGTGGAGTCTGCTGATTTAACGGCTGCGTTGGCGTGTTGGGGTTTGGGTGGGAGGGCAATCGGGAAATGAGAGGAAGGGCGCTGAAGGGCTGTGCTTTACTCCATCAGCGCTTCCACTAATATCATCCTCTGCGCTCGGCCGTGGGCTGTGGGAGATGTTCGTTGGATGGGCAGGGCTGGGTCACTCGCGGCCGACTGCATCCACCTGCAGCTATTACAGTGGGAGGAGAGAAAAAACAAGTTTGTTTTGACACGTTGCGTAGAAATGGGTTCAATGTCGCACCCCAAAACTATGCAGAAGTTCAGGTCCACTCACATGGTCCCTGGACGTGATGCGTACACGCGGATGCAAATCAAGGTTTACACTTCTAGATGTGTCCGGATGTGTCCGGGGTCAGAGTGCTGCGCTGACACCGCCAATATGCTGGCATGTGATTAAATTGGGTTGTCAATTGTAGCGAGGTAATGGTCTAACCCCGGTATCCAATGACTGCCCAAAAACAAACAATTACATTAAATTTGGTTCTTCGCTTAATTTGGCTAAATTGGCAGTGTTTGAAAAATGCTGCCGTGTGGAACAGAAGTCATTTCAAGGGGTCTCAGAGGTAGCTCTGTTGTTAGGTTCCGTATGCCACAGTGTAACCCTGATACAAAGGGTTACACTCTGAAAATAATGGATTTTTCGTCAGCAAAATTTGATGTAATTGAGAATTTAGATTTGTTTTCAAGTCTGTCTATTGGCTGTTAAATGCGTATTCAGGTTGTACCGCCTGCTACCCGGCAAGATGTCGAACATCCCGCTCCACGTGTTGCCTGCAGCTGGCTTTAAACGTCGGACATTGTTGCACAACACGCAGTAAAACCCCCAAAAAACTTATCGGAGAGCTATTCAGCACTGCTGCGAAAACTTCATCTTCACGATCCATGGCCAGATAGCCCGTAGGCGTTCACTGCACATTTCGTCATGTTTACACTTTCCTGTCTTGTGCCAAACTGTTCAAGTAGTGGCACATCTTTCTGGCACCAATCTCTAATCAAGCCACGCTCTGTTAGGTCGCGAAACGACAACTTACGCAATAAAAAAAATGTCCATCTATTTTTTTCGTTACTTTCATTGCTTATTAGCCCAGAATTATGCAACGTTCAGTGTGTCTCACCTTGTGTCTGTTTTGGCATGGGATCAGCTGGTGTGCTGTGCTTGCTTTCGCAGCACAACGAGCGGATCTTGCCTGCCACATAGCTGCAGGCTTCAAAGAGGCGACGAAAGAACGCGTGTTATATTATATCACTCGTGCTGATTGAATAATTTGTTTTGAGAGAAAAAAAAACCTGTTCGGTAATGGAGAACACTGTGTATATTTCTTTAGTCCACTCAGAAATGAAGTGATGTGGAAAGCACTCTTGACTTTTGCCAAGTCACAATGACGAGAATGTTAAGTCGCTCGGCTAAGAAAACGGAGGGGTGAAGAGGATGTGGTGACGCCTGGCCAAGTCAAACGGAGCAACATACTCGTAATCAACGTTTTTGGGTTAGATCGCGTTATTTATAAATCTGTCGTAACCCTCCACCACCCGACACGGCCAATCAGAAAAAAAGTGTCACGTTGACAAAAGACAAATAGTTCACTGCTTTAGCCCACCCGTGTGTTGAAGCGTGAAACCACAACGTTTACACGCTTCAACACACCGGTGGGCTAAAGCAGTGAACTATTTGTCTTTTGTCAACGTGACACTTTTTTGCTGATTGGCCGTGTCGGGTGGTGGAGGGTTACGACACATTTATAAATAACGCGATCTAACCCAAAAACGTTGATTATGAATATTGGTCGCGAAAGCCTACGTGTTAAACCAACAGACTCGTGTTATGTTTAGTATAACCCGGTAAGGATATACTACTTTTATGATCCACGTGAACATTTTGGAAATGTGTGCACAAATATAAATGTAGGACCAATGTGCCCCAAATACACCCGATCTTGTCAGATGACTAAATCAATATTTGGTGTTTTTGGATGGAAGCCTGCTTTGGGAATACAAAGCGTGGACAGTATGGTCACCCAATGGGGTACAATGCATTCTTGACTGGAGCTTTGAGTCTTATCCACGCACACACAATGGGTTTTTCTCCCGGTAAGCCCCCGTTTTTTGCCACATGCCACTCATTCATGGATTTGCCACACGGCCCTCCTGAAAGTTATGACTTAGGCTTTCCCTGATACGACTACGAAGAGATAATTATTGATCTCAGAAAAAACAATGTTTTCATATTTTCAACAAGGTGTTATATTGTACAGTCAGAAATGTATTGTTTACAGCATTGACAAACCACACATTTTGAAAACATGTTTCGTTAAGAAATAATCAAGAAAAATACACCTCTTAAAACGGTATATTTAAATAACCATGTACAGTACTGCAACCATATCACATTGAACATTGACCACAACGCACGCTTAACATCACGATAAAGTCAGCTTACCGTTAATGATTAGTCACACCATCTGAAATGGGTCCTGGTCTCGCACTGCGTTTATTGTGTCTGCGCGCTCGCAGGATCGCGTTTCGTGTGCGCTGTCGTTTGCGTGGGCATTGGTAATATAGCGAGCGCGAGAATGTGCCGAGTAATGGTGCACAGGAAGAGGCAGGGACGACACCAAGAGGTGCTTTTCGCACGTCACAGTGCATCATCCCTCCCCCAGTTGTCGGTGTTTTCTGACTCGGCACAGATGTTAAAACACAGCCGCTTGTAACTTCACGGACGGGTCGTCAGTGTTTATATTTGAATAAACTGCAAACGCAGAGCTTGCTCAATATTACGTTCTTTAGAAATGCGCAAATTTGTTCAACATTTTAACGTACCCGACCGGCAAACTGAGACTTTTCTAAAACCAACAAAACACCTCGTACATTCAATATTGACTTAAAGCTTTCGTGACAGCAAGAATTCATATTCTTTGGGTCCTCCGGTAAAGTCACGTAGATAGGTTAAAATACAACAAAAAAATTCAAAACTACGACGTTTCGATCGCAAGGCAAGCAGCCGTCATCAGGAGGAAAAAAAACCGTCGTAGTTTTGTTATTTTCTTTGAACCTATCGACGTGACTTTACCGAAAGACCCAAATAATACCTCGTACATCGTCTTACTTTATAAATTCAGCAAGACTTTTGAGAAATACTCCTTAAGCCTCGCGACAGAAAGATTGTATCGATTATGCAGGTTATGCCACTCCGCACTGTGATAGACATATATGGGATATCCTGGGTAAAGAAACCTCAAAAACCCACACCACCTTATTGTCCTGAAAGGAGTCTTAATTTAAGTTTCTGTTTACCCATGAAAGCCTCACTGAGTCTCGTGACTCTTTTTCAGGAGGGTCCTACCAAGGTTTTGCAATATGGGGCAATAATTGCTATGCATATTTCAATTGAGAACGTTGAGAGTGGGCAAGTGGATGAAACAAGTCTATTATTAAGATCATTGAACGCCCATCTGAAAGGTAGTTAATACAATACAAACTATTAAACATTCTAGATTTGAAGCTTTCGTGACCGCAAGGATTCATACTCTTAGGTTTTATCGGTAAAGTCACGTAAGTAAAAAAATAAAATTAAAAATTACTAAAATAATAGAAATAAAATAATTATTTTATTTCTATTATAACTTTTAGTAATTTGATATTAAATTGTTTTACCTACGTGACTTTACCGAAAAAACCTAAGAGTATCTATTAAACGTTGTTTGTCAAATCTTCCAATGATGTTTGTACGGGTTTTCTTTGAAAAAATACAAATGTGGGTTATATCTTGACTGAAAGCTTTCGTGACTGCAGGAATTCATATTCTTGGGTCTTTCGGTAAAGTCACGAAGATAAGTTCAAAGAAAACAACAAAAAATAAGAATAAACTACGACGTTTCGATCGCAACACAAGCGGTCGTCTTCAGGAAAAAGATGACCGCTTGTGTTGCGATCGAAACGTCGTAGTTTTGTTATTTTCTTTGAACCTATCTACGTGACTTTACCGAAAGACCCAAGAATATGTGGGTTATACATTCCCTCCAGGACACGACTCGACAGCGTGCATCACTTCCAGGTGGCATTTGCTGGGAAAGCGTTGGGTCTTGTGGCGTTTGTGTTCCTGTTTGAAAAGTCGGCCTTCCAGCTTCTGTGCTGCTTCGCTGCCTCCAGTCCACGGTGGACAGATAGCACCTGGCGGCTTCGTGGACAAAAAGGACAAACCACACCAATAAATATGCTAAATTCCTCTTGATATGCAAATTCCTTTGTCAAGACGCCCCTTCCCCCCTCCAACCCAGCTTAAATATACGCTGCCAAGCCTGGTGGTGCCCATTCAGACGCTGTCTTTCCGACAGACCTGTTCTTCACCTGAGGACGGCTGCTTGCGTTGTGGCCGAAACGTCGTGAGAATTATTTTATTATGTTTTATTTTTATTATTTTATTATTTCCATTCTACGTGACTTTACCGAAAGAACCAAGAAGATACTCTGACCTTAACGATTATTCACAGTACTCAAGATGTGTTGTATAATATACATAGCTGGAGATTAAACCACAGGCTTCTATGATTGTAGCCTTACATAGCTTTCCCACCAATTCTATTCCGACCACTATCACCAATGATGAATCCGTTCCGATCTCACAGAGCAGTGCAAATCCTTTATGTTAACGGAAAGCTGACAAGCGGATATCAGAGAGAGATCCCCTCAAGTGCCTGATAATCCACACAATAAGGGCAAGTTTCCCACCCACCCTACCACTGAGGGTAATGGTCGTGACATGACAGTCAACAGACATTTTTCATTCTCAGAGCTGGGATTTAGTCAAATTAAGTGCAGTCATTGTTGACTGGGCTGAAACCATCACTGGTTGACATATGAGATGTTGCTACTTCCAGCAAAATGCATGCATTATTAAACACGGGGCTTTTAAAGCATGACACCATGACTTATTTATAAACATGCTTGCATAAGCACACCGTAATATAATTGGTTTTCACACTTCTATGAGGCCCAGCATGATTTTTGTATCAAAGTTCAATTTTAAAGGTGCATAAATATGCTCAAATACATTTACAATGTAGGGCATGCGAGAAGGCCACACACACGAATTGGGTGTGCAATTTAAGCATGTCTCTAGATTTGAAGCTTTCGTGACTGCAAGTATTCATATTCTTAGGTTTTCGGTAAAGTCACGTAGGTAAAAAATAAAAATTAATAAAAGTAAAATAAAATAAATAAAATCACGACGTTTCGGAGGCAACACAAGCTTCCGTCTTCAGGTGGAACCGTCACAGCACGATAGCTGTATCAAGTAAATGAGAGATTACAAGAGATACTATCCCGTATATATAGTGGTTGAGGGGGGGGGGAATGGGCCAGGAACGGTCCATTTTTTATTATTATGGTAAGGTTTTTTTTATTTTATTTTACTTTTATTAATTTTAATTTTTTACCTACGTGACTTTACCGAAAACCTAAGAATATAAGCATGTCTCAGTTCACTTTACATCAAATGTAACCTCATTGTGCTGTGATGAATATATTCTAAGTGTTAATACAAATATAGTCATACTGTACAGATTTCTGAAATGTTTTGTCAAGCCGTTTGACAAGCTTGTCGTTTTAATAGCATCATCTTAACATTAAATGTTGCAGTTCGGGCATGAAATTGTGCTACATGGCTGGCCAGGTATAAGCCATTGCAATGAGATATTAGGTCTCAATTACTTACTGGGCGTTGGTTAGTCACAGGTTAAACGTCAGTTTAACACGTAGGCTTTCACGACCAATATTCATAATCAACTTTTTGGGTTAGATCGCGTTATTTATAAATGTGTCGTAACCCTCCACCACCCGACACGGCCAATCAGCAAAAAAGTGTCACGTTGACAAAAGACAAATAGTTCACTGCTTTAGCCCACCGGTGTGTTGAAGCGTAAAACCACAACATTTACAATTTACAATTGTAAATGTTGTGGTTTCACGCTTTTGTCAACGTGACACTTTTTTGCTGATTGGCCGTGTCGGGTGGTGGAGGGTTACGACACATTTATAAATAACGCGATCTAACCCAAAAACGTTGATTATGAGGTTAAACGTGTATTCAAATTGCCCTATCGGCGTCATGTCATGAAAGGTGAAGTTTCCGTTTGGGACTCGCACAGCAGAGTAACCCCACGTTAGGGAATGGCCTGCTGAAGGAAATACACACCTGTACCTTTAACACCTTCAATTGACAATTTTTGTCCACAAGAGAACCATGTTTTTATTTACCAGGTAAGGCCCAATGAGCTATATAGGTATTTTTCAGAAGCGACCTTGCCACAAATGATAGCTCAGCAAAGTGGCTCGTCATGTGGAAATTTATAGCAGCCAAATACTTTAAACGCATGTTTCTAAACGTGGAGTAAGATTCATTGCATGGTAATCAAAACAATATTTTATTCATTCCGGAATTTAGCAAAATTAATGAAAGCCTAATTTAATTAAACGTTTTGCATGGTAATTGATGACTAGACTGAGACCCATCAACTCACTACACTTGACAACCTGGTTTAATGATGGGCTGCTTACCCAGACACGAACCAAAGGATCACAGTGAAGGTGGCTTAGTGATCTGACTTAAGCCACCCTGTCACCTTAACAGTAACCGATATGAAGCAAAATGAAGGTGATAGTATAAGTCACAAAGGAGTCTTACTTTATTTTTGAGATCTCGTTAATCAGGCGACACACTGTGTCAGTGGCATCCCTCAGTTTAGCAGTCTGTGTAGATCTAAAAGGAACAAAATAAATGCTGTTGTGGATTACATTTACACAATTTCACGGAGGTGACAAAGTATTATGTAACACATTGGAAATGTTAGCAATTGCTCTGGTTGGTGCTGACAAAAACAAGAGTTGCAAGCTCTACCTTCCAGTGTTCACAACAATTTCTGAAGATTTCTCTTGGATGTAGATATCGCTTGGAGTTTCAATATTTTCATTCATCTGCATTTCATTGTCTGTAAGGAAATTATTGTATAGTACTGTAACTCAAAACAGCAAACATTTCAGGAATTCATTTTCTTACAAGTTTTCTGCTTGCAATTTCCACTTCTATATTGTAAACTAATTTCTAGGAACAAAATATTGGTACAGGAGGGTAAGCCATATACTGTGCTTCCCACCCCTGCCCAAATCATTTGTGGGTCCCCTTGGCTACATGACATAGGAATCATGGTTACTCATCCCCAGTGACATCATTAGTAGGAGACTGAGGCTGTTGGCCAAGACAGAAAACGTAGCTGACGGGAGGCTGAAAATACATTTCAGAGACACGGAGGAATGATCGCGCCTAGTGCCACTGCTTCGATCCCATGAGGCCCTCACAATAACCTTCATGGATCACTGTTAGCTCCTTGACATAGGCCACGCAGCTTCCAAATCATTCCCTCAACACTTGATGAACAACTCCAATGCTGTTGCCATCACATCTTGTCCGAAACAAACCAAAAACTGTTAAATAGCACGCAAAGATAGTAATACATATTTTGTTTACTTGCCTTCACTGAGCTCGCTCATGAAAAATTCACACAACTGGGTGTCTTGTAAGAGCAAATCATCAACAACTCCACTAGCTTCGGCGTGCGACTTGCGGCTGTGTTCCGAGTTCTTGTCGCCGGCTTTTGGATGAACAGTAGTTCCTTTTAATGGTTCTTGTTTGAAGATGCCTGCAGGTGCAGGGGGCATGGCAACAAAGCAGCCGTCCCTTTCGGTGCAAACACTTTGTGGTGGCATACCCGCTTCTTCGGTGACTAATTCTTCATATTGTTCAGCTGGAAATGTTTGTTTTTCATCGGCTGAGAAGTTTTGATGATCTGTATGTTCATTGGTTGGTAAATCTTGACTTTGCTCAGTTGACAATTCTTTATATTGTTCAGCTGATATATTTTTTAGTTCGTCAGCTGAAAATGTTGGATGTTCATCTGTTGTTAAATCTTCATGTTTGTCAGCTGATAATTCTTTACTTTGCTCAGTTGATAATTTTTTATATTGTTCAGCTGGTATATTTTTTAGTTCGTCAGCTGAAAATGTTGGATATTCATCTGTTGTTAAATCTTCATGTTTGTCAGCTGATAATTCTTTACTTTGCTCAGTTGATAATTCTTTATATTGTTCAGCTGATATATTTTTTAGTTCGTCAGCTGAAAATGTTGGATGTTTATCTGTTGTTAAATCTTCATGTTTGTCAGCTAATAATGCTTTACTTTGCTCAGCTGATATATTTTTTAGTTCTTCGGATGAAAATGTTGGATGTTTATCTGTTGTTAAATCTTCATGTTTGTCAGCTGATAATTCTTTACTTTGCTCAGTTGATAATTCTTTATATTGTTCAGCTGATATATTTTTTAGTTCGTCAGCTGAAAATGTTTGATGTTTATCTGTTGTTAAATCTTCATGTTTGTCAGCTGATAATTTTTTACTTTGCTCAGTTGATAATTCTTTATATTGTTTAGCTGATATATTTTTTAGTTCGTCGGCTGAAAATGTTTGATGTTTATCTGTTGTTAAATGTTGATGTTCATCAGCTGATAATTCTTTACTTTCCTCAGTTGATAATTCTTTATATTGTTCAGCTGATATATTTTTTAGTTCATCAGCTGAAAATGTTTGATGTTCATCTTTTGTTAAATCTTCATGTTCATCAGCTGATAATTCTTTACTTTGCTCAGTTGATAATTTTTGACGTTCAACTGACAAATGTTGATGTTGTTCAGCTGAAAAATGTTCGTGCTCCACTGAAATTGTTTGTTTATCAGCTACATTTTTACTTATTTCAGTTAATTCTTGATGTTCTTGAGCTGACAATTTTTGATGTTTAGAAAAATGTTTATATTCTTCAGCTGAGAAGACTTGATGAGCTTCACCTGCTATTTTTTTATCATCTTTTTCAGTCAGTAATTGTTCATGCTTTTTTGCAGCACAACGTACTGTAGTTTCCATGCCCAGAACTATCTTTTTTCCTTTGCAAGATTCACTTGTCAATGGCTCATCTGAAATACGTTCTTCAATATATTTTTCACATTTTCCAGGCTGGAAATACCGACCGATTTCAGCTTTGTTATTCAGACCTAATGAATCTGGATTGCCTTGTGCTATTATGCATCCCAAGTGCACTGTTTCTGTGCCATCATCAGAGTATATCATTTTAGATGTTTCACCGCTAAAAGGGTCCTTTTCTTTTTGTTGCTGTGTAACCACCGCTGCATTTTTGTTTTGAAAACCAACGGCTGTCGATGCCAGCGTTTCAAATCGCAAATTCAGGGGTGCCTCTATTGAAAGGACCTTGTGTGATTCTGCAGCGTTCGGCTGTTTCCGCACATCTGACATGTCGGCATTTGAAACCGATGCAAAGGGGTGTGAAGATGAGACAATGCTTTCACTTATAACCACTTCACCTTTCTGTCCTTTTCTGGACAGCTTATTTCTAAAAGTTACAGGCATTTGGAGTTTCTCCAAAATGCTGCTTTCTATATCAGCATTAACTGTACCACATGACTCATCATGTGTAACCAAACTCTCCGTCCCATTTGAATGAGGTGAACGGACTGTTACTAGAAACCGAATATGTTTTCTCAACGCCACCGCTGTTTTCTCTAGAACTTTGGTCTCTATCTGTATGCTCTTCCAAACAATCGGGCAGTGTCTGTGTTTGGTTATGAAAGCTCATGTCTATTGCCGAGATATTTGTATGCATGTCAGAGGCAATGTCAGGTACAAAACTGCTATTAGCCAGTAAGATCTCGGTGGGATGGCCATTCCCAATTTTAACGTTTAATTGACATTCATCAGCAATATTTGTCCTACCACAGTCTTCCTCATTGCCTTCTGTATTATCATGCTGACTTGGGTAATTGCTTTTGTTTTCTTCATTATCATCAATAGTCAGACATTTCCCATACACTTCTTTTTGTATTACTGGGGAATCCAATCCCACAATACAATCCACACATAGTGGTTTTGTAACAACATCTGTAGGAATGTCAATTGGGATGGGATACACAGACTGGCAATTGAGTGCAATCCCAACACATTTAGCATCTAAATCACACGTTCTGTCAGGCTCTGCCCTTTCTTCTTGCGGAGAATCACGCTTGAGTTCTTCATTTAAATCAAGTTTACGCTGGTCTTGAGAATGAACATGGCAGTGTTCATCCCGATTAATTTGGACCTCATCGACATGTACCACACCAACATCCACCTCATCGTCACGCCTCTCATATTCAACTTCCGCCAACGATTTTGTCAGCAGGCTGGTCGTCACATCCTCCACACTGTCTATGTACGCCTCATTCAGGAAAGATGTTTCTTGGTTTGCACTTGTACTTTCTATCGCGTTCAATTCATCCAATTTTATTTTCGTTGAATCCGTCCCATTTTCTGGCAGCAGAACTTCTGTGTCAGAATCAATGTGCTGCTGCTCTTGTTCATAGACCATTGAAGACAATTGTTCTTGCAATTCTGAATCACGATTTTGATCGCAGCTTGTGCTTTGCGTTTCCGGGACTACACGAGTTAAACATTCCAGTTTAGAATATTCACCGATGGAGTGTTTTGTGGAATTGATCGCTTGAGTCTACAGAAAAAAAAAACACGGTACTTTATGTTTAAAATAGAATACAATTGGGTATAAAATCCAATAGGATATATAAGCTGTACAAAACCGTTTCATTTAAAATTGCTAATATATTTGCAAAACATGGCAATACAGCTGATAATACATATCAAATAGCATGTGAACAAATTATAACGCCTACTTCTGTAGGAAGAGCAGCAGCGTTCAGAAGTGTTTCTTTTTGAAGCATGAACATTTTTGACTTTCTGCTTTTAAAGATTGGAATGTATTTTCCACTCGTAGGCTTCAATGAAGGGATCTGTAACATAAAATCCATAACATTTATACACATTTCATCGTATACAATACACTTTTCTAAAGGTAGCAGAGCAAAGTCAGTGTCTATGAACAGCCTCATCAATACAATTTATTATTGTTTGGGTTAGATCGTGTAAACATAAATGTGTCATTAAACCCCATCACCGCAGGACACAACCAATTAGTAAGGTTTGTCACGTAAACAAAACATGCCAATTCGTTACGGGTTCAGCGCACAGGTGTGTTGGAGAGTAAACCCTAAAAACCTCTTATGGAAAATATTGGGTCACAAAAGCCTACGTGTTAAAACACCTGACATACTACCACCGCGTCCACTCGAGGCGTGGGAGTCAGGGAGAGCAAAGACTAATGGTATTGATTGATGGGGGGCTTCCTTACAAAATAGTGTATGTTGAGAACCAATGTTTTAGCACAAGCACCATCATTAAATATTAAAAGACTGCATAATCCGCCATCTAGTGGGGACGGCTGAACCTGCAGAAATATTTGCCGAGTTTAGGCATGACAAATTGATACCCAATATGACTGATGTATACTGTGACGGTGTTTACGTGTCGACAATTAAAATGTTGTACCTCTTGTGATAAAAACTGTAAATCATCCGAATCTGATGTTTTTAGTCTTTTTCCCTCTGGATCTGATTCAGCGCCACTGTAACAAAATGTTTAAAGAAAACTCAACGAAATAAACATTTAGAATAATATCATTAAAGAGATTGATACATGCTGACTTAATAAAATGTCTTTAAATTCTTTTTTATGTAATCTTAAAGCTTAAAAATCCCAAGCAAGGTTTGAAATGCTTTTATTGAATTGGCCTTGGACCAAATCACTCAAAATGCTAAACATGGCTGAGCCAGGATAGAACTTGGATATTCCACCATGCAAAGGGCAGTGTGGGTAAAAAAAATATTCTGTTGTACTGTACATCCATGCCTCCACATCTTCACCAGCCTGCACTGACCAGCGTGCTGAAATATGATCAAATAACCCCCGACCACCACAACACACGGCGCGATGTGAGGCCGTCATCCAGTAGGAACTTTCACAAGACACTAGTGTAACCATCAACTACATCGGAACGTCACCAGGCTGATGCGCGCACATCACTCCTTAGTGGGAAATTGTAATAAAAGCCACAGTACAGTTCTGGCCATGTAACCCAAACACTATGGATCATTCTTGATTTGATGCTTTCGTGACTGCAGGAATCCATACTCTTTGGTTCTTTTGGTCTGCTGCTGAGGCAGACTGACCATGCTATCCCACCTGATGATGGACGCTTGTGTTGCGCACGAAACGTCGTGATTTATTTTATTTTATACCTACGTGACTTTACCGAAAGAACCAAAGAGTACTATGGATCATATCGAATACCACTGTAGTTTGCGCTCTTTTAAATTTAGGAATTGCAAAACCACAATAATTGTCTGTCCCGAAGCCCTCTTGCGACTTAGCAGGCCTTGAAGATGGCATTTAGCTCCAGAAAATATTGCCACGCGCAAGAACTAGAACCTAATACTTTATATTTAACTAATTCCACAGTGTAGAGTGAACATCAAGTATAGACAAGTACGTCGAGAATGCAGCCGTTGGTCTTTTGCGAGACTTTGTATTTCCTTGCAGTGGTCGTTGAGGCTCTCCAGATGCCTTTGAGGGCTTTAATTTGAATTTGCGGTTGGAGTCGGCATTTTCTGCACAGCCTGCAAATGCTGCATCATCATCATCGTTGCCGTGACTCATGTCGGCACTTGAATGAGCACCACCTGCAAAAAACGCAAGACAAAACACCCCCAAAGGCACGAAGCCCAACGAATAATAAGTTCAACTTACAACACACACAGTATTATTCACTCACTCTCAAAGCGAGTGGACGTCTTCAAGAGGCGCGAGAACCACAGAAAGGCATCGGCAGCCACTGGATGAGCAGGTGCCAATAATTGCCAAAGCGCTGCGACTCTCTGTTAAGACCAAACAGATCAACTATTTTTGTTGTTGTATTTTACCAGGTAGGGCCCAACGAGGTATGTGGCTCTTTTTCAGAAGCGACCTGGCCACAAATGATAGCTCAACGAAGTGGTTTTTAACGTGGAAATCTACAGCAGCCGAATACTCTAAACGCACGTTTCTAAATGTGGAGTGAAAACCCGCAGGAGCCGGAGAAAATTAACTCGACCACGGGGAGAAAGAGAGACACGCAATCTCCAAATATACAGCAGCAGGTGTCAGGGTCGGGATCAAACCCACGACCTCCTGTATACCTGACGAGGTAGTTAACATCTCATAGCCACCGTGATGATGATGAGAGACACGCAGACTCCAAATAAACAGCAGGCGTCAGGGTCGAGATCGAACCCATGACCTACTGCATACCAGGCGAGGTAGTTAACATCTCATAGCCACCATGATGATGATGAGAGACACGCAGACTCCAAATATACAGCAGGCGTCAGGGTCGGGATCGAACCCACGACCTACTGCATACCAGGCGAGGTAGTTAACATCTCATAGCCACCATGATGATGATGAGAGACACACAAACTCCAAATATACAGCAGCAGACGTCAGAGGGAGAGAGTTGGGATTGAACCCACAACCTCCTGTATACCTGGCGAGGTAGTTAACATCTCAAGATTGGCTTGGCGACCCAAGAGATTGTTGCCAGAAAGACTTTGGCGCTACTTGAGCTTATCCGGCACAAGACGAGAGAATAACGTGGAAGCCAATGATGATGTGTGCAGTGGGACAACCTACGGGATATCTGCCCCATGCCATGGATCGTGATGATGTTGATGATGATGAACAATCAACTCGTGAGCGTTCGCATGTGGGAGCAAGCTAAGCAAGTGTTGAGCCTGGATAGTGGTCGGGACCTTATTGTCACGTAGCGAAGGGGGGGGGGGGGTACCGATGTTGTACTCTACTTCTATGTGACGATTGTCACCAAGCGTGAAGCAACGTGGGTGAAATATTACTATAAAGTGCGGTCGTTTTATTCGTAAATATCGATTAGTGGCCGTCCTGTCCACCAGATTTAAGGCTGCAAAACCCATTAAAGTCCAATACATAATGCACAAGATACGGTTTAAGACTAGTTTAATGTATAATATAATGTTACTCAACAAGATGCCGATGATGTTAAGACGAATTACTCTACCGCCATAAAAAAAGGTATGAATTGTGATGGCAGTGAAACCAAGTTTGACCCTCAATTTACAACATACCAAGGCCCGGGTTATCAATAAATTGTATTAAAATACAATCACGTAACGTTATCCACTTTAAATTACAGGACGTATATTCTTAGGTTTTTTCGGTAAAGTCACGTAGGTAAAACATCAAAATTAATAAAAAATAAAATAAAGATCACGACGTTTCGGAGGCAACACATCGTCGTGATCTTTATTTTATTTTATTAATTTTGATGTTTTACCTACGTGACTTTACCGAAAAAACCTAAGAATATGAATCCTTGCAGTCACGAAAGCTTCAAATCTAGAATTACAGGACGTACTGTACAGTGATAAACTAATCTGTACAGTGCTCTCACTTATTGTACCTTGCATAGAAACGTCGTCCGCCTCTGTAGAGTATTCTTCAAGATAAAAGAGGGGTAATTAGTCGTCAATTAACACCCTTATTATAAAAACGCAGCGATATAAAACTGCACGCAAACTTGAATTGGGATTTCACGGCCCTCTGGGATTTGTTTCGGGGCTGCCTCGTGAGTGACGTCACCCCTCGTGATCCTTAGGTTTCGCGGTGATTGACAGGTGGCACCAGGAGAGGGCCCACAAAGCCACAAGCTCTGGCACCAGCTTGGGCCTCACAAAGCCACACGCTTTGGCACCAGACGGGGCCTCACAAAGCCACACGCTCTGGCACCAGCTTGGGCCTGACAAAACCACACGCCCTGGCACCAGCTTGGGCCTCACAAAACCACATGCTCTGGCACCAGCTTGGGCCTCACAAAGCCACACGCCCTGGCACCAGCTTGGAGCTCACAAAGCCACATACTCTGGCATCAGCTTGGAGCTCACAAAGCCACATGCTCTGGCACCAGACGGGGGCCTTACAAAGCCACAAGCTCTGGCACCAGCTTGGGCCTCAAAGCCACAAGCTCTGGCACCAGCTTGGGCCTCACAAAGCCACAAGCTCTGGCACCAGCTTGGGCCTCACAAAGCCACAAGCTCTGGCACCAGCTTGGGCCTCATAAAGCCACAAGCTCTGGCACCAGCTTGGGCCTCACAAAGCCACAAGCTCTGGCACCAGCTTGGGCCTCACAAAGCCACAAGCTCTGGCACCAGCTTGGGCCTCACAAAGCCACACGCTCTGGCATCAGCTTGGGCCTCACAAAGTCACACGCTCTGGCACCAGCTTGGGCCTCACAAAGCTACACGCTCTTGCATCAGCTTGGGCCTCACAAAGCCACACGCCCTGGCACCAGCTTGGGCCTCACAGAGCCACACGCTCTGGCACCAGCTTGGGCCTCACAAAGCCACACGCCCTGGCACCAGCTTGGGGCCTCACAAAGCTACACGCTCTGGCACCAGCTTGGAGCTCACAAAGCCACACGGGCGAAGGCGCCCAGGGGGTCTAAAAGTTACTTGGCTGCAGGTAATGGCCTGGCCTGAATCTTCGAGTTCACCTTAAGCATCCACGGACGCCGACTTACCGGTAAAGGAACAGATGCGAAACTGCTTGCCCAGGTACACGCTTAACAAAAAATCCCACTGAAAATCAACATACCAAGACAACAATTTCAATCGGCGTGCGTGTGTGTGTGCGAGGCCTGATTGTGATATTGATCATAAACATGGAGGTTGATTAAAACTAAATGGAACAAAAGCTGTAAGAGGGCACGCATAGCTTGGAATGGCACTGAAAGAGGAACAACATTGGCAGGGTGCTTTGAATGATTACAGGTGTCCACAGCACTGCAACCTACTCTCTCGTCTTTTTGTTTTAATGTTGATCCTGTCCCACCTTCAAAAACTACCCTAAGTACAATACTTGGATGTTGTTAGCAGTTATGTCCCTCCCAAAGAAATAGTATTGTCTCGTAAAAACGTGCTACACATTGCTTTTGCTCGTTTATATTTAACCCAACATCATTAATTTCAATTGGTTCTGATAATGACTGTGTCATCAGCACATCTGAAACGAGTCATATTTTCTCAATTTGTGTTCATGCATTTATTTCTCCAATTCAATTTTCAGAAAACATCTATCAATCAGGTTCTGCAAAATAATTATATCAACTACCACCCTGTCTAGCCTCTGTTGACTATAAACATGCATTAGGGGCCGTCCATAAATGACGTCACACACCGAGGGGGGGGGGGGGGTCAGACATTTGTGACGTTGTGTGACGAGGGGAGGGGGGTCAAAAATCGTCCAAAATCGTGTGACGTCATTTATGGACGGCCCCTTATTGACTCAGTGGAAAATTGATAGGTCATCCAAGCCCTCGCGAACAGAGGCTGAAATGAGAAATATTTCGGAATCATAAAAAACATCTGCAAACGTAGAGAACATCGAGATTGCACGAGGATTGTAGTCAGACGAGGAGACACCTTTGCTTGTAGATTATAAAAGGATATGGAGCAGCATGGAGAAGGGAACCGCAAGGAAACACGTTTGGGCATTGAAGGTGCATGTTTTGAACAAAGTGTTAATTTGACATTCTTAATCAAGTCGACATGTTTAAAATTGCAATATTTCTTTAATAAACCATTTCTTTTGGCAGCAATCTATTAAAATGTACATAATTTAAAATACTTAAACAATTGTATAATATACCAAGGCGCATATTTGTAATCACAGTGCAATATTTGCATGTTGTTGAAACCACCAGTCTGAATTCATGTGAATGAAGAAAGGATATGACTACAAACAACACAACGTAATCGCAAAAACTTGCTAATGCTGAAACTCCCCTTATCCGCACTGATGTGGATGGTGCTACTGGGAGATCCCATTATCAGTGGCCCACCCACTGGACTAACGAACTCGGCGACCCAAGTTTGATTTCTGGCCACGGCTAACATCAGTGGCGAGTGATATCTGAACCATTCCTGGGCCCTCAATCACCAACCCACACTGACCAGCGTTGTGAAGTATATGAGTCCTTCACCCATCTGTTTATTAAGGCTGTAAATTATCCACAAAAATAGAGAACTCCTCTTATCCGTATGGTCACTCACAGATAAATGTGGACAATAGCATACACTTTCCATGGGTGACCCGTTTCCGGTGCTCCTCTTACCCGCAATTACACTTGCCCCACAACTCCTGTGACTCTTTAGGGGCTGTGGGTAATGTAAGTTGTGTATAATATAGTCACGGGTTACAGGCGTTTCACGAGAATTTTACATCGGCCATGGTAGCCCAGATTGCACCCTGTAGGGGATTTCTGTTTACATTTTGGAAACAACATCTGTAGACACATCACGGATAATTTATGAAAACTTTTAAGTACTTTACAAGCTCTGGAACTGTGTAATTGGCAGCCTGAAAACGATTTATATTACGTTCCTCAACACAATTATAATACAGTGGAAGTCATTTGAGGAATACAGTACAATCAAATGACAAGGGTTTTGGTGATCCTATGCACTGCATACATTGGCATATTCTCGATTTCAACATTACAGCTGGAGCAATTATGTTACCGAAGTAAATAGTAGGCTCAGGTCTATTCAGCCCATATCATGCACTGTTGATTATTGAACAATGCTATTCGAAATAGCCGACTTTGCTTCTCAGCAATAAAGCCAAAACTGTTAACTTCAGCATCATTGTATTTACTCATGATAAATCTGTGACTCGTGGTGAAAGACTAAAACCACATTTCTGTATTGGTCCATACACATTCAGCAACATGTACAGATCATGAATACCATTGACTGTGCTGACACAAAACAAGACTCATATAAAAAGAATTAAAATGTCGATACGCTATAAAAATAATAATACATCAGTAGTGCAGAATACCAACTGTGCTGGTGTCCAGGCATGCGGACACTCCAGCACCAGTAAACTGAGACACACTTACAAGGGTGCAGACCCCTCTCACTGCAACACAGCCGCGGTGCAAACAGGTGCAATTCATAATCAAGAATCTGTGTATACATGTGAATACAATCATCAATGCATCAACGTTGCCAAAGTTGGTGAAGGTCTAGAGATAACAACGGAGCATATACAGTATTTGAACCTTGGAAGGTGCCCAAAATATATTGTTTCCGCCCAGGTACTGCGGCCCCTGAATATAGAGGATACAAGTATTGACGTGAAATGTACAGCCTATAAATAACACATTTCAGCCCTTTGTCAAACCACTGCTGGATGAAGGCCTCCCAATACTGTATTGACCATAGGTTTTGATTGACAATACATCACCAAGCAGGTCAGTACGGGTTGGTTAACAGGGACCCAGGAACAGTTCAAATATCACTAATCTTACGTTGGCTGGGAATGAAACTCATGGCACTTGGTTCATAGCGCTGCGCACAAACCACCACTCCACCGCTCCACCCCATGAATATCAATGTCATTTATTTATCCAGGAAAGCTCCTCTGAGTAAAAAAAAAACCCACTTTATTAGAAGGCTCTTGCGCCTTTGGATATTTGGCCGATTCCATTATTGTTTTTCTCATGGGGGAGGAATCTAGAGTATCCAGACAAAACACATGCATAAGAGGGGATAATACACAAAGACCCACATAGATGGGTTAACAAGAGGGACATTAAATCACACAACAGCCTGTAGACTTATGGTCTGCATAATGGCACCCACACATCCCACTCTCTTTAATCTCACATCATGCACAAGTGTCTGGGTCCCCTTACATATTTTGTTTATGTCCCCTCGATTAGACAACCTTCAATAAAAGTAAACATCACTTTTTAACGTGCAAAAATCCAGCACGGTAACACTTTTTTTCCTCAAGGCATTTAAGCCACCAAGAAATGTTGAATGCAAGCGGCACGAGTGACACCTGGTTTGTAAGGTGCATTGGGGGCAATGCCCCACCTAAAAAAAATCTTTAAAAAATACATTTATTTTTCAAATTGGGTGGGGGGCTGGGGAACATTTAAAAGTCAAGTAACAACTAAAGTAAATTTCTTACATTCATTTTCATTTAGGATCGATTCAGACAGGATCAGAACCTCCTGTCAGCGAGAATTCCGCACTTAAAAAAATATCGATTTAAACGGAATAAAAATATGGGTTCTGTATTCAGTGCCACTGCCCCAAAGAGAAGCACTGAGAGTGAAGGCGTCTCAATGGCCAATGCAAACCACTCCGCGAAGAGCCAACATGTAAGTGAGATGAGCTCAAATAAACCCACCCAACAACACGTTTGGAATCTGCAGGAGTAAAGTTGGAATTACGAACAAATCGACTTACGAACACACCTCTGGATTCTAACTCATTTGTAAGTCGACGAGTCCCTGTATAGCATTTTATAGACATGCCTTATTTGGTTACATTTAAAATGTACAAATGCTGGCAAATGACAGTACTTAAAAAAGAACACACACTGGTACAATACCAATATAAATAAAACTGGCATATTTCGAAAGAAGCACAAGCTGGTATATACGCAGTGCATAGGCTACTCTTGATTATTATAAATATTGTAAAACTGTCCGAGAAACATCTTGTTAGTTAAAGTAAATTATTATTAGGTTTAATGCAACACTTGTATAAATGCGTGCACAGCAGCAATGAGAGAGCCGAGTGCTTGGGCCCCAGCAGCTCAATTCCTCACTTCCTCACTTCCTGGGTTAAATCGTTCCAACACAAAATTTTGAAATGGACTTCAAATGAAACACAACATTGCATCACAGGGTCACGTGGAATTAGTGGCGTTAAAATCTGCTCAATACAATCGTTAGTGAAACGCCAGCTCCATGCGGACGACATCCATGGAGCGATTAAATTAAACATGCGGCAACATTCTAACATAAAACTGTAGTTAAAATGCGGCCCCCACTTCATGCCCACCTACGTATGCTTCAGTCAACCAAAAGGTGTCGATTGTTTGTAAAGGGCTCTGGTGTGTGAACGTCAAGTAAGACGCTGAGTCACCTTCACACGGCTTTGAGACTCGCATCAAAACCCAATCTTTAGAAAAGCACTTTTTGGGTGATTGAGTCCTGCAAAGTGGTGCTGGAGTGATCGTTCTAGCGGTTGGGCTCCGCGTGTTGAGTGGTAGGTGTGAGGCTGTGGAAAGAAAAGGGTTGGTAAATGTACTATTAAGCGCTCTATATTTTCACTTACTGCATTTAACAATGGGGTGCGCGCCAACTGAACCGAACAAAATGCAGACGAGTAAATAAAAACTAAAACTGTGCAAATTGTGTTGTGAAAATACAACTGAAAGTAGTTCAATAAAAGCAACGAGCCAAATTACAAGTTAAATTTAGGTGAGTGCCACAAAAACTACAACTTAAACAGAGGGATCAAATAAACAACCACTGCGTAGGTTTCTGCAGTTGTGCAGAGTAGTTTTCCGATGTTTTCAGCTTCTGTCATGGCTTGTTTGGCATTGTGTCCGACGTTTCGCTCCACGTGCTGGGAGATTTGAAAGTACAGTTCCTGAAGAAGCTCCCCGCACGTGGATCAAAGCGTCAGACATCGCGCTTAACAACACGCGGCACGACCCGAAAAGCACCTCGGACAGCTCAATAAAAACATTACTGCAACAAGTCACAAGTTGTAAAAAGGACCTAAATAAGTCAAAACCATCTAAACAGGAAGTGCTTCCAAACCATGAATTCAGACCTTTACCGTGATAACAGCCAGTTCATGAAACAGACACTGGAGCAGCAGCCATCTTCCATCATCATCTGGCTGTAAAGCTGCCTCCAAATTGGAGAGTGCAGACTTGCTGACATCACAATACTGCAACCATGCCACGCTTATGCAGTGCTCCGCGGCAAGCTGTGCTTGACATCTGGCCGTGCGGGTAAAGCCGTGACCCGCGCAAGCTGCCGCATGCGTGTCTGTGTATAATCGCAGTCGTCATGCAGAGCACCGTTGAGCGAAGAGCTTCACTCTTTAACCGAGCGTCGGGCCTGAGGGAGGCAGCCGGAGCAGAAGATTATAAGGCACAGCGGCCTCCTGGCTGCTTGGCTTGTTTGTGTCCGAAGCACCGTCTTTGTGGTTTAGACGCGTCGCTACGCTGGGCAGTGTAGCACCCTGTGCTGGATGTACTGGCAAAGGCAGGGCACGTCGTGCGCATGAAGGAAGAGCTGCGGCCGGTACAGAAGCCCCTTCGCCAGCAACTTCACGTAAGCAGCGCTGTACGTCACCAGGAGCTGCTCTGCCACTTGCTGGTTAAAGGGCAGAAAAAACAACACGTGCAGTGCTTTTGAAATCCACTGCTGGATGAGGGTCGTCGTGGGTGGTTGTTGAGCTGTACTTCGCCATGCTGGTTAGTGCAGGTTGGTGAAGGTGGGGAGAATAAACACTGGAGAGTCGAAGTGCAGTACAACAATGGATGTTGCTCTGCTGCCCACTATTTCATCCAATTATATTATCAACCATCAGAGTGCATTCATTATGATAATAAAGAATATATACGGTGCCTTTCATCACAAATGTCTCTCCAGTACACGCATATGTAGATTAAGCCAATAAATTGATCAGAGAGTGGCATATTTAATTGGTTAATGTGACCTCTGAATTCACTAGAAATGCTACCAATTGCCACATTGTTTAAAATAATAAAAATTTTATCCGGGGGCAGGAGGGGGGGTATATTGCTCAAAGCAGTTTTTTAGACAAATAGTACGAAAGTAACTATATCCTCATCGGTACGGTTTATCATCCCTGTTTGATGTATTCAAATAAATGCCGTTTTATAAAAAAAAAAACTTGACTGCTTCATTAAAAATTCTCCTTCGCCAATTTGAACGTCACTTGAAAAATGGGAGCCTATCCAATCACGATAGCATTACACATCAGCACAACCAGAACCTTAGGAAACTGAAGCAGGAGTATATCTCTGTACCTCGGGGCTGCCCCACGGTGTGAAGTGCCTCACAGTGGTGATGGTCTTCCCTTTCTTAGGCGCCGAGCCATCACCAGAGGGCAGCAACGGGGCCTCTTCCGAGTCACCCGCTGGCCTCCTGGGCTCCTCCTCCTCTTCTAACAGAATGCTCAGATGGTCAAGACTCTGCAATATCACACAAGTGAGCACGCACGCACACAGACACACTCATGAGGACAATGGCCAAAGCACACTGGCCAGAAATAGCTAGCTTGAGTACATTGGCCTGGAAACAAGGGCTTTAAAACCACGAGACTTTGAACACTGCCCTAGCAACATTGGATTTAAAGAAATGGCCAAAGAACACTGGCATTACAACATTTTACTGGCAGGAACCTCTGGTTACACCAGCCCACAGGGGATTATTGTGTCCGTCCATCCGTGGTGCAGGGAGGGGCTGGGTGGGGAGGGAGGGGCTGGGTGGGGAGGGTGGGGCTGGGTGGGGAGGGGAGGGTGGGGAGGGGCTGGATGGGGAGGAGCTGGGTGGGGAGGGTGGAGAGGGGCTGGGTGGAGAGGGTGGGGAGGGGCTGGGTGGGGAGGGTGGGGCTGGGTGGGGGGTGGGGTGGGGCTGGGTGGGGAGGGGCTGGTCACCCCGTGGTGCCCTTATAAAACTCAACGTCTAACCTACTCACGCCGGCTTGTGCCCGCCCTCACAGTCGGGCATATTTGCGGAATACACCACGCCGCCGTTGACCCTGGCCATTGACCGAGCAACCCAACGTTCCTACCAGCTCCCTCCGCAGGAATGTGTTACACAGAAAACTGGCCATACAACAATGTATTTTGGCCTCAGATTACTGGAATTAAAATACTGGCCCAAGAGCATTGGCCTAAAAACACTAGACCAGGGGTCGGCAACCAAATTAACAATTAAGCCTTTTTTTCGAATTCGGAAAACCCCCAACAAAATATTTCAAGAGCTGCAATGTATGTGAACGTCACGAAGCAGTTGGTTAAGAGCCGCATGCGGCTCCTGAGCCGTAGATTGCCGACTCCCTGAACTTACACCACGATGACTGGTCTCAGAACACTCAGTATTTTAGCAAAGGACAGCCAGCATAAATCCCACCAGCCAAACAGTCAAGAGTGGTAATTAAGAGAATATAAACCCAGTGACTGGCTGTTAACGATGATACGACCCGGTTTGAATTATACGTGGTTTTTATCAATGAAGCCAATTGCAAAACAATATGGTTCGTTTTTGTTTCCTCTGGAGCAGCGTGACCTTTAGCTAATGTGGAAACCGTACAGTACAATTGTTTTTCATTAACAATGGTATTTCTCCATCAGAATTGTCTTGTACAGAACTGTAGTAAATGGGGCTCTAGAGAGAGGAAGTCAAGTATAATTAGGTTATTCATGTGATATTTCACAGAGAGGAAGAGGCAGCCGAGTAAAAGAGGAATGTATTGAACCTGGATTTGAACAGGGCGGTGAGTTGATAGATTGGCTGGGCAGGAGAAGGCAGTTCCAAACTATGGAGGCAATCCCTCGACCATTTGCAGTTCCTTGTCAATACACTGCTCAATGAAGGCCTCCACATGGCACGTTAATCATGGTGATTGCTTGGCCATATTTGGCCAAGCTGGTTAGTGCGGGCTGCTGAAGAGGTGGGGTACCATGACCGGTTCAGACATCACCTGCCAATGATGTTCGCCGTGGCCAGGAATTGAACTCAGGATGGTGGGTCTGCAGCGCAATGCGCTAATCACTGCACTACTACTCCAGCTCAATGCCTCCTGAATTAGACCACTATCCTGGCCTGCTGGTGATATCAAGCCTAGTGCCCTGCATTATAATGCACAATATTATTTAGTGTAGCTGCTGACTAACAGTTGTACTGCTGGACTCATAGATCAGGGAGGAGAAAGTGGGGAATATTGGTTGTTAATTTATGGCCTGCTGAAGTACAACAATGCGTCCATTAATATCAATTGAGATAAATGATACGTGATTCAAATCGCGTGCGTGTGAATTGATGTTTCTCAATTCATATATGTTGTATGTAATAGGGTCATGTGACCCGCGCAGCCGCCAGTGGTATCTGCATTAAGTTGATAAAATAATGTAGAATTGAATTGTCACCCTGAATCGTGGATATAGGATAAATCGCCGGGGGGTTGATGAATTCTCACACTTGTAGTGTCTTATGAAATTACACAACTGAGGAATAAATACAATAACAAAAACAAGAGAAATATAATGTGAAAATAGAATAAGAATTGAGTGTAAGTCAGCCATTCTGAGCATAAATCACTCTTTTCCCATTAATCAGTATCTCTTCCCTTCCTACTACTCTGAAGGGTTATTCTTTGAAATATTACCTTTTGACAGTGTCAACGATGAATAAGGTGAGTATGCTTTTAGATCACGTTTCAATCCACTGTCTCTAAAAAGGAACATGTACAAACGACCGCCTGCTCTTGTGCTCAACACGCCTTTTCTAGTCACCCACTTCTCGCCGTTGTGCATTTCTTGTCGGCTGGAAACGTTCGGCAAGCGTTCCCAAACAGTCGGCGGTGTCAAAGTACACAAAATTGAGCTGATGGCTGAAGTCAAAGAAAAATGTGAAGACAGGACATGGTTATTTAACCGAGATGCAGCATATACAATTTGTTTAGAAATATGCATGCGTGCAACGAGTAATTTTCATTCTTCGTAAAATTAGATTTTATCATCATCATCATCATCGTTCAATATTTACACCACGCCTCCCATGCAGTACATGTTGGGATGCCAGAGCAAATTGGGCATTTGAGATAATTTCTCGGGAAGGAAGTGAACACAATGTTCAAAAACAATATAATATAGACAATACACATAACCAAAGGTGAGAACTAAACTGTGAAAACATAAAATATACTCGAGTCTCCTGGCTTTCTATCCCCCGCTTCATTTAAGTTGTCATTACGCTTTCTGAAAAATACGTCTTTAATTAATTTTGTATCCGTCTAAGCATTCATTTCCACAAAGGATACGTCAAGCTTGCTGCGGCACATGTACACGGAGTCGGTGAGGCCGACCACCAAGTTGTACTTCATGAGCCTTTCGTTGAGCGCAGCCAAACGCATGTCTGTGTTGATGTTCATCTGAAACAGCGGAGGTACGAGCATGAACGCAGTTAATTAAATAAATAGGTCGATATTTAAATGAAATCCTTCACATCCACCGCGATTCACAAGAGGCCTTGTGCCGACGCAAAATTCGCACGATTGCACGTGAGGAAAATTCTCGCGGGATTATTATGGTCACAAGGACATAACTGGATAACAACGCTCTCGGTCAAAGCTCTGTCCATTTTTTTAAGCGAGACAGAGAGCGCGATTGTTGCCCGAGCAGAATGAAAGCTGGGTGGCGATGCCGAGATGAACGTTACACAGCGTCATTAATTGTTGCTACGTCCTTGTGACAGCGTTCTCGAGACTTGATGTCGTTTTTTTCCCCCGCATCAGAATTTCCTCTTGCCGACTGTGGACATCGCGAATCCGTAATCCTTTGCTTGGATATTTACAAAATACAGTGCTGGGTCTTTAGTTAGAGCACACAACGGCTTATCTTGTACAGCGTTTGGTGCCAGATAGCCAAGCACTGAGTTTGGTAAACACAATAGCGATTAGGCAATGTATCTTCTAGTCCCTCGGCTTTTTGGGGCCGTTGGGGCACGACTGTTTCTTTCATCGATATCCTTTTGCAGTGGTAATTCCACTTTCTCCTTGTCCATCGCTGGTTCTTTTCACCGAGATAGATTCCACTCCAATGTTTTGTTGTTGTTTGTCACCACGATAAGATTATGCTCAAATACATTTGCATCACTAGTAAATGCTTCGACTGCCTCAGCAGATAAAACAAAATATTTGCAATGTAGGTGGCATATATGTAGAACAGATACATTTTGAGTATTGTTCCTGACATGTACAAGTACTTGCAACATCATGAATCTCCGGCGTTTCCTTCCATATTCGGCTCAGAATCTTCGGCACTACTTTCTTTTACTCTCATAAACGTAAAAATGAACCCGGCAAATTACAGATGATTTAGCTTCTAAACAGTTTGGTCACGTGTTGTGCAATGGGTTGCATGTTGCTTACCTCTCTGCCCCGCCTATCGAAAACCCACACGACGGCTCCGATTATAACCACCGCTATCAGGAGGCTGATGAGCAGCGCGAACACCCAGCTGAGCTGAGGCAGGAAGTGCCAGAAGGAGGAAAAGAAGTCTCCCCAGAATGCACAGAACAGCACCTGAGCCACAATGGGATCAAGATCAGTTACAACCACAAGAAACCTACGTCTAGATTTTAAAACAATGATAATAACAATAATTTACATCTTCTTGGTTCTTTCGGTAAAGTCACGTAGAAGGGAAGTAATAAAATAATAAAAATAAAACATAATAAAATAATTCTCACGACGTTTCGGCCACAACGCAAGCAGCCGTTCTCAGGTGAAGACCAGGTCTGTTGGGGAGACAGCGTCATTCAGACGCGTCATTCAGACGCTGTCTCCCCGACAGACCTGGTCTTCACCTGAGGACGGCTGCTTGCGTTGTGGCCGAAACGTCGTGAGAATGATTTTATTACGTTTTATTTTTATTATTTTATTACTTCCCTTCTACGTGACTTTACCGAAAGAACCAAGAAGATGAATCCCTGTAGTCACGAAAGCTTTAAATCGAAATAATTTACAGTTCTAGATTTGAAGCTTTCGTGACTGCAAGGATTCATACTCTTAGTTTTTTCGGTAAAGTCACAATTTACAGCCCTTTGTTAATCCACTATAGGATGAAGGCTTCTCCAGACCAGACCAATTCAGATATCGCATGCCACTTTAGCTATGGCCAGAAATCGAACTCGGGTCACTGGGTGCATAGCAGAATGCGCAAAGCACTACGCTGCTCCACCTCCATGTCCAGTTTATTCCAACACAAATTAAATGAGTTTGGTCACTTTCTAGTAGAGTTGCTGTTTTTCGATTGAAGAATCACATTTATTTCTAACACTGTAGTATGTCTTGCAGCCCTTACGAGCTACATGGCTCACATGAACCATTTACAAAATGGGGGTCGGTGACATATGTACCGTCACAGGACAGTACATATGGTACATTAAAAGAGCCTAACAGCTTATTGGACTATTCCCGCATGAAATAAATAAAATCGAATATACTATATATATCATAAATAAAATCGAACTATCCAAAAGAATCTATGCGAACGTAAAATCGTCAATTCTTACGTAAGTAATTGCAGTTAAACTTAAGAACCGATATTATTAATTGATGAATCGATGTGTCAGTTACAATCCCCAGTGGTCAACAGCATATCTGAACAAGCGTCAAAGTGTGCACTCTTATGAAGCGCGTTCCATGACCTTCGCGTTTTGAAATCGACAGAAATGGCGTGGGTGTCTGTTGCCCAACTTATTACGGATCAATTTAGAAACATATGAATTCAATATAAAAAAAATATGAATCATCTTCCACACAAGGCAGCACATTATTCCAGTATGTACTGCCATGGAATAGTATTACGATGTCTGGAAACCACTGGCAGGCTCTGAATGGGCACTGTGTTCGGTGTTTATAATTTCTGGCCTCGTTACCAACAGCTGCCGGAGACTACATTATGAGTAAAGATTTAGTTTTTTCTCCACTGAGATTTAATTATGCCACAATAATTAACGTTACACAGTGTGAAAAAATTAACCCGTAAAAACAAAGTTTTTCACTATAAATCCTTTATATGCGTGTTCAATGGGCCACAACCCAGCCCACATTGGTCTTTGAAACGGGCGGCTAAGTCCTCTCGTCCTCTGGCTTGAGATGGCTGCCACCTATGGGTCAGATGATTGCCTGCCACCATTAAGCAATTGGTAATAAATATTAAATTTTGTTTTACCTAAAAAGTGTACAATTTTGGAAAAAAAATTTCACGAAAAGAAATTGTCACGCACAACGAGTCTGTGTGCAAAATGTCAGCTCGATTGGATCACGGGAAGTGGGTTAAAAAGCGACCTGAAAGATTTGCACTGGTCGTAAGCGCGCAAGCAAGCAAGTGAACTTAATATAAAGGATTTAAAAAGGAGAAAAGCTTCTGAACCAGATGGAATAACTGTGGACATCATCAAATGAGCGAGAACAGCTGCTGGAACGAACTTACCGGAGTTCGTTAAATGTTTACACAGAAATTAAATATCGCAATCGTGGAATGATGCCTCAATCGGTCATCTATTGAAAAAGTCGGATAAAATGTATACAAGTTGTTCATAAATACCATGAGAGAAATAAAAGCATATATAGAAAACAAATATTAGCCATTTGAGAATAACATTGTAAAAAAGTGCATTCTTGGAATTACACTAAGAGACTGAAAGAGAAACACGAGGATTAGAGAATAAATTAAAATCCTAGGACCATATCTGTGGGATTACATGTTTGCTGCCTGCTGCAATTATTTAATACTATGCTTTAATTTCCTTAATTCAACAGGGAAGTTCATGGATGAAGCACTTCTATGTATGCAGAATTTTTTATTTTATTTTAGTTCATAAAGTTGCTGTAATTTTTGGATAGGTGTGGGTTTGCAGCTTTTTGTGTCATTTAATTGGAGGATTGCTTATTTGGGCTTCCTGTTTAGGCCTCTTCCTCTTCAGGCCCGACCCCTTCCTCTTCAGGCCTGACCCAACCCCTTCCTGTTTAGACCCTGCCCCCTTCCTGTTTAGAAGTGCACAGCACTTCTTAGCTCCCGCCCTCTTTCTCTTTAGACCCCGCACCTTCCTCTGGACTCAGGCTTGGGCTTGTTTTTCAAGCTGGTGCTTCTTATTTTTCCCCGTGAGATTTGCCAGCTCTGGACTAAAGCAAGCTGAGCGAGAGAGTGCGAGTGGGGAGCGGTGAGCGTTGTGGAAGATGGGGGGGGGGGGGAGACTTAGTGTGCGCACAACAGTAGGTAGTGGCCAGCGACAATAGTGAGATGGCTTCACAATGACCAATATTCCGATTAGAGCAATATAATATAGACTGACTGTGAAGAAAAATGGGCTGGGCAGGGCACATCGCTTGAAGGGATGTTAGCCGATGGCCGTGACTGACAACAGTTTAACAGCCCAAGGTAAGAAACATGCCTGAGCAGCTGACAAAAATGGAGATGGGGCGATGAGACCATGAGGGATGGCCACAACTAGGGAAGGCCTTTATCCAGCTGGGGATAGATCATGGCTAATGCCGGCAATGATCATCAATACACGATTACATCAGTTGTGTGGAACGTACCATGGCCATAGCAATTCCGAATGCCTTGGATACGAGGAAGGCATATCGTATTATCTCGGAATCTTGAAGGACACCAGACATTGCCTGGATAAACTCCTCATTTGGGACCTAAATGCAGAGGAGCAATGTACACACAAATGAAACATTTTAAACATGCTTACTGAGCAAGAGTCATTAGTCATATATAGTTCATAATGAATACCATGGACCCCTGGTTTTTTCTAGCCAAGCGAACTTTCCTTTGTATAGTGAAAATTATCCAAGAAAGTGCTATAACCGACAAGACTAATTCACAGAATGAGAAAAAAAGTTTTTTTTTTATTATAACGCAGATTGTTGGGTTGAACATATGTACATTCATGGCTATTTGTAAAATCCACTGCTGGATGAAGGCTTCCTCACAACGTGTGGGTCATGGGGGTTATTTGACCATACTTCACACTTTGCAAGTGGTGGCTGGTAAAGAAAGGGGGCACAGACGATATGGGAGCATAGAAGTACTGCACCACGACGGAATTTACTGCCACTGTCCTTTGTGACACCCACAAAACACAGCTCCACAGCCGATAACAACTGTTATACATGTAGTCAGCACATTCAAACACTATCGAGTACATGCTCAACCCGTGCTAAGATTCCGAGATCGAGTACAATCCGAGTGATTTGGTCATAGTTCTGGTTGTATGTTGAACTTCATTTCGCACCGTACGTAGCCAACCGTGCTAATCGGAGGTGTGGTTGAACGTATAGATAGCTGTATATGTACCTTAAACTGATCTCACGACACTTACACCTTTGGTAAAAAAATTTGGGCGATCTACCGGATGCACGCACAACAATACAAGCGCGTGGCGTGGTGCGTGGAAGCGACGCGTGCTGCTGAGTTCTCACCTGGACTCCGCGCGAACACAGCTCCTGCTGGCACGAGGCGAGGTCAAACTCTGCCGACCAGCACAGGAGCGCCGCGCTCGCCATCAGCACCACCTTGCCGTTGTACAAACCTGCGAGTAGGCCGCAGAGACGCAGTGGTCAAGCCCCCCTCGAGCAACCGTGAAGCCAAAGACTCATGAGTCTTAAAACTCAGTGAAATTTTCGTTGTCAAAGGATTATTACATCGGCGTTTTGAAACATTATCATGGATGGAGTATGTATGAATTTAGAACTTTTTTCGCATCTTACGTAGCCAATCACACTAACTAGAGGTGTGGGGGAAGGGCAATAAACTAAACACAAAAAGCAGTTCTAGAGAAATGAGTTTTCAATACAGCTCCAGTGGTTTCCTAATATCGGAAGGGAAGAGCGTTCCAGACGGCCGCAGAAGCGCATCTGAAAGCACGCGATGCAGTAAATATCTGAATGGTCTTTAAGGTGAGCCTATGAAGAGTTTATAACTCACAAAACCAATATATTTGAAAACTCCTTACATTATTGTACATTCATAATCAACGATTTTTGGGTTTAGATCGCGTTTATTTATAAATGTGTCGTAACCCTCCACCACCCGACACGGCCAATCAGTAAAAAATGTGTCACGTTGACAAAGACAAATAGTTCACTGCTTTAGCCCACCGGTGTGTTGAAGCAACAACATTCACAATTTGAGTACGACGTTTCGCTGGTAATTACAACCAGCATCATCGGGCAATTCGCCAGAATGGTGAGGCTCTCCTGTGTCTCCCGTTCTTATATAGAGCAGCAGCAGGATGACGTCATCATTAACTCATTAACTCATCAGGTGCAAAGATTCAAGGGGGGAGTGATTGTAATTATATACTAGATTAGTAACCAGGCTATTGTTACGATGCGAGTTGTAGATTAGTAATCATTTGGAATGTGTTTTATTGTGATTATGCTACATTAGTAATCTGTTAGTGGTTGTTTCCCTTATAAGTAATTGTAATGTATCTTATTTAATAATACGCTTCCAGGCCGCACTAAGCCTGTAGCTGTCTGAGCGATTAAAGTTATTTCTGTTTCTCTCAATTTCAATCGATTCTCTAATTAGTCTTTGCCAGTAGTAACTAGTTTTACACAACACTTCCACGTTGTCAAAATCAATTGAGTGTCCCTGTTGGCATGCATGTTCTGCTACTGCCGACAGTTGTGTTTGTGATAGTTTAATATTTCTCTGGTGTTCTTTAAGTCTTACACTAACGTTACGCCCTGTCTGTCCAATATAGCATCTGCCACATACACAATTAATCCGATATACACCTTCTGTTGATAATTTAGGTAATTCGTCTTTAGTGCACGTTACTAGTTGTTGAATTTTGTGTACTGTACCAAATCTTACTGTAATGTTTTGCTTTTGCAAAACACGGGCTAATTTATCAGTTACTCCTGAGATAAATGGTATTTTTATTGTTTTAATAATCTGATCGCTTTCAGCAGTGTTGCTTTGCGATCGTGATTTGGCTTTTAGTGCTCTGTTAATTTGAGCATTATTGTAGCCATTCTGTCTTAGTGCTTCTTTAACATGTTTAATCTCTCTCACTAGACTTTCACCATCTGACACTGTTTTAGCCCGATGTATGAGCGTCTTGATAAGAGAGGATTTCTGAGCTGGGTGATGATGCGAATCTGCATTCAGATAGGCATCAGTGTGCGTTGGCTTTCTGTAAACGCTGTGTGTTATTTTACCGTTTGGGCCATGCCCAAGTAAAATATCCAGGAACGGGAGTGTGTTATTCACCTCCATTTCCATGGTGAACTGAATGGCCGGGTTTTGTGCATTGAGATGATTTAGAAAATCGTTAAGTGTATCTTTACCATGTGGCCAGACAACCAAAGTGTCATCCACATATCTAAACCAAAAGGATGGTTATTAAATAAGATACATTACAATTACTTATAAGGGAAACAACCACTAACAGATTACTAATGTAGCATAATCACAATAAAACACATTCCAAATGATTACTAATCTACAACTCGCATCGTAACAATAGCCTGGTTACTAATCTAGTATATAATTACAATCACTCCCCCCTTGAATCTTTGCACCTGATGAGTTAATGAGTTAATGATGACGTCATCCTGCTGCTGCTCTATATAAGAACGGGAGACACAGGAGAGCCTCACCATTCTGGCGAATTGCCCGATGATGCTGGTTGTAATTACCAGCGAAACGTCGTACTCAAATTGTGAATGTTGTTGCTTCAACACACCGGTGGGCTAAAGCAGTGAACTATTTGTCTTTGTCAACGTGACACATTTTTTACTGATTGGCCGTGTCGGGTGGTGGAGGGTTACGACACATTTATAAATAAACGCGATCTAAACCCAAAAATCGTTGATTATGAATAACATTGGTCGCGAAAGCCTACGTGTTAAATTATTGTACATTGTACGGCAACACATATATCTAGAAAATAATTACACTGCATTATTATTATGATCGCAGCAGTTCGTGCACTGCGCTATGAACCAGGATCCTCGACTAAAATTCCTGGCCACGGTTAACACCAGTGGCAAGTAACATATGAACGAGTCCTAGGTGCGAACGAGTGTGGTGAACTACGGTCACACAATCTTTGGGTATGGAGGGGTGGGGCTTCATTCAAAAGCGGTTTAACAATGATTCTGTGAATATTATTTCAACAAATAATATGGATCGTCTTAGCTGCTGTTGCTGTACTAACTGTTCTTTAGTGGTGATTAACTTTTGCTACAACAATCCACAAACAGCCCCGTCCCCCCGTCCCCGCATACAATACATTGCTGCATTAAATGCCTTCCCAAGCCTCAGCATCTAATCACGATATGCATTCCTTCTGCAGCAGTGACGGTGTATCCTGACATTATGTCGTGGATGTGCAATAGCGACCTGAGCATCGCATACTGCAGGATAGGCTGGGAACATGACATGTATCCTGACATTATGTCGTGGATGTGCAATAGCGACCTGAGCATCGCATACTGCAGGATAGGCTGGGAACATGACATGTATCCTGACATTATGTCGTGGATGTGCAATAGCGACCTGAGCATCGCATACTGCAGGATAGGCTGGGAACATGACATGTATCCTGACATTATGTCGTGGATGTGCAATAGCGACCTGAGCATCGCATACTGCAGGATAGGCTGGGAACATGACGGTGTATCCTGACATTATGTCGTGGATGTGCAATAGCGACCTGAGCATCGCATACTGCAGGATAGGCTGGGAACATGACATGTATCCTGACATTATGTCGTGGATGTGCAATAGCGACCTGAGCATCGCATACTGCAGGATAGGCTGGGAACATGACATGTATCCTGACATTATGTCGTGGATGTGCAATAGCGACCTGAGCATCGCATACTGCAGGATAGGCTGGGAACATGACATGTATCCTGACATTATGTCGTGGATGTGCAATAGCGACCTGAGCATCGCATACTGCAGGATAGGCTGGGAACATGACATGTATCCTGACATTATGTCGTGGATGTGCAATAGCGACCTGAGCATCGCATACTGCAGGATAGGCTGGGAACATGACATGTATCCTGACATTATGTCGTGGATGTGCAATAGCGACCTGAGCATCGCATACTGCAGGATAGGCTGGGAACATGACATGTATCCTGACATTATGTCGTGGATGTGCAATAGCGACCTGAGCATCGCATACTGCAGGATAGGCTGGGAGCATGACATGTATCCTGACATTATGTCGTGGATGTGCAATAGCGACCTGAGCATCGCATACTGCAGGATAGGCTGGGAACATGACATGTATCCTGACATTATGTCGTGGATGTGCAATAGCGACCTGAGCATCGCATACTGCAGGATAGGCTGGGAACATGACATGTATCCTGACATTATGTCGTGGATGTGCAATAGCGACCTGAGCATCGCATACTGCAGGATAGGCTGGGAACATGACATGTATCCTGACATTATGTCGTGGATGTGCAATAGCGACCTGAGCATCGCATACTGCAGGATAGGCTGGGAACATGACATGTATCCTGACATTATGTCGTGGATGTGCAATAGCGACCTGAGCATCGCATACTGCAGGATAGGCTGGGAACGTGACAAGGGAACAGCAACAAATCAGCAACCGCTTATTCCATCACGCCCCCTGTCTTTTGGGGCCAAACCAATGCCCTTGTCAGAATATGAGACTGATTATGGGTATCATTCCCATTTCAGTCACTTGCGAAGTGTTTGTCAGAATGTTATGTAAAAACTTGGCAGACGCTCCAATGATTGCCACAGTATTTTTTTAACATATATACTGTGTCTACCAGAATATTAGAATATTGTTTTACACTGGAGGAATCCGATGAGTACGAAGCTCTTTTTCACAAAAGGCCAGTACATTGTGCACATATATTGAAACATTTCTGATTAAACTGATCAACTTGTCGAGATGGGAATGATGCCAAATGCGTCTAAAAACACACAAACAACGTCCTGCAACATGTTTAGCCTGTGAACGTAATGCTGGAGAGCTTTCAAATGTCAGCTGACCCTTTCGTGCAAGCACATTTGCCACCTTTGCTCTAAGCTATCGAGTGGCACTGGTCGTTCAGACCACGATAACGTCTTGGGGTTGGTTATAAATTCCTTAAAGTGTCTCAAAAGCCATCGCGTAGTGGCTCAAGAATAAAAAAATAAACGAGACCCATGCCCGCCCAGTTGCTTAATTCCCGCTGGAAGGGTCCAGAACGCTGCTGTGGGAATTATTTCGGCAACGCCACGTCAAATCTCTCCTTATTTTATGCTCACGATACCGCCGCAGTGGAGTGTGCGGTGGCAGGTGTGGCAACACGTGCTTAAAGGGTCGGTACTTAAATTTGACATTCTTGTCCTCATATTCAACTGCAATTAGTCTTCTTCTTTTGCGTGTCATGTCCACCAAAAAGTCAAATGTCCTTCCCAGTGGCGAGCACACTTCAGCGCTTGCAAGTTGCCTGCTGTAATACCCGGCGCAGTGCGGAGGCCTTCCTCGAGCAGTCGGCTGACCAATCAGAATACCTGTATTTATACTGGAGGAATCTGACGAGCTATGAAGCTATTTTTCACAGATGTGCAGAGGTGCCACATGGTCTGCTTTTGGCCACAGCAGTCACAGCCTTCTGGGTTTTGTGGAGTATTGCCTTTAGTAAGTACACACACACGTTCGCAACCTAAAATCACCTCTGTATACGTCTCATGGAGCCCATAGCGGCGCTCTGGAAAATACCGAGTGAGAAATTAAAACGTCAGCTGTACATGTACGAGTTATGTTTGATTCAATATTGTCTGAAAGCATTAAGTGTACACGACTGTTGCGATGAGAAGCGACTGACGTCTACTGAGTGCGCGTGCAGGTGAGCGGGATTTTAAAAGCCATTGCCATACATTAAGTGAACCTTGGTACAATCATTGCATTTTTTAAAGAATTATTTACATAGTTCATGGTTCGCCGGCTAAACAGTCACATCCGTTAACCGCGATGCGCCTACACCGTGGTCTCATGTGCTCCATCGCGACTTGTAGGCATGGAGATTGCATTGACTCAAAGTCATCGGACCTCATGCAGCTTGTTTGCTGCTCTTAAGGAAAATGTATGAGTGCTTCTCACACCCAACAAGGGAACTTAAAAAGCTGTGATTACAGCTGACGGTATGTGAGAATGTAGAAATAATCTACAGAACAAACATTCCGATACAGAGAATAATCCACCCAGAGCACATGATTTACAAGCGCGTCACTTGGCGTTGCGCGAAAGCAGTGGTTGGAAGCCGTCTTCTTACATTTATTTGGCAGGCCACACACTGACACACAATGACAAAGCAAAGACACAGATCCCCCCTTTAGCCTTAACAGACTGTTGGGGCAAGTGATGTTAGCGAGCTCCTATGAAGGCCGGCGCAGCACACGAGGGGGTGTGTGGCCAACACCACGCCCGGCCGCCTTTGTCTCCCCAGTGGTGATGTTTACAAACCACACCAGCTACTTCTTTGAGGGTGGATCGACGTAGGGGAGGCCGAGAACCGATTCAGATAATCGTCGCTGGTGTTGGCCGTGAGCGTGAATCGAACTCGGGTTGCAGTGCGCTAACCACTACACTACCGCTCCCCACACACACACCGACACACCATCTTAGCATTGTCGAATGACAGCGCACGTGTCATTGACGGCCGAGTGTAAAGAGGCCCCCTCAGCGAACGACGTATCGTAGCGTGGCTAATACAAGAAGCGCAGAGTTGTTGCCAGGTTGAAGATATTCCACTCTAGTACTCGATGAGTGCGGCCAAGATGCTTGGGAGTCTCCAGTAAATATCATTTGTGGTCCGTCTCGAACCCGTAGGCCTCGTGTGTCCGTGGGCCATATGCAATGAAGCCAGGCTACGTATCTGGCCCACGGGACATAAGTTCTCCACCCTGCCATACTGTAACATACAGACCAGGGCCTCCTGGTTTGATGATTAATGAGACGTTGCACTGAGCGTGTCAGGTGAGCGTCCGTCCGTCCGGGGCAATAGCTCCATAAAAACACAAACTCACGCAGCAGTGCCATCGAGAAGACTCTGCAAGTTTTCATTGTTGATTTTAATATTCAGAGAGCTTCACTATCCCCCTCCCCCCACCACTTACAGTACAAAATAAACATGTGAAAGGCTGAAGTTTTAGTGCAGAGTACAGGCTGAAAGATGCACCGACTTCATAGCTGAAGATCACGCTTTACAGCTATGCTTGTGCACCGCTGCTTTATGCAGTCCCTTAAATGTGTCAGGGCTCCCTACACCCAGTGGATCATGGAGGGGGGCTTATTTGACATTAGTTCACCATACTGGTGAGAGAAATTAAGTGTAATAAAGTACATTTTATTTCATTTCTAACTACGTGACTTTACCGAAAGAACCAAAGAGTACTTTAAAAACGTAATGATTTCCCCCCCCCTCACCTCAACAGAAGAACCCATCAAGGTGAGCACCAAGCATTCTTGTTTTGTCTATCACCCCTTCCCAGAAACATCGACGCGTTATACGGGGGCTTGTGTTGCTTACCACAATAAAAACATAAAAGCGTAACGATCGGGTTGCCGCAGCAACTGCATTGACCAAGCATCTACGCATAAACTCCCACCCAGAGTTCGTCGGTGCTGTGCCCTCATGCCAGTGGCGTGTTTTTACCGTCGCGCAGGGGCAAGACGTCCGCCCTGTCCGAGAGCTTCGTGTAGCTGCAGGACTCGGATGGGACGGGCGAGGAGACCTCCGCTTGCCTGTCGTGTTCGGCGGCCTCGTAGTCGGAGGCCATCTCGATTGAACCGGTTCGAACCCCAGCGCCGGGCTCGCAACGCCTCGCAGACCTCGCTCAGCCGCTCGCGGAACGCGGAACACGAACTCGCCTCGGCGTGGTCGTTGTCACGCGCCGACGTGTCTTCATTTGAAGAAGAGGAAGAAGGGCATGCTTGCTGCACTCACAGTAAATTAATATTCGCATCAGTGACACTGGCCATTATCTCTCAATTACATTGGTTCCCCCATTGCTGGTGGTGTTGTCCAGCCACCAGGTGCGGTATAACTGGCTTCCATTTTTTTGTACCCACTCTCGTACTCATGAGGAATGTGTTCCCCATTGGCTGATGTTCCATCTATAGAGTTTTTTTTCCCCCTTTGCTGTGAGCATCTACTCCAAGAGACATGCCCGGCCCAAATCGATGCACTTTGCTGAACAGATTGGGATATCATGGATTTGCTTTTGAGCTTCTGATCCATTCGTTTATTCTTGCGCTTTTTCAAATTCGACTTAATTATTTTTTCAAGTACTTTAATATACACGAGAGATGATAACACCATTCATTTTATGCAGGATCTTGAAATTTCCTTCTTTTTTTAATTAATAATTTTTTTTTATTTTACCTACGACCAAATCACCCTTAATACGTTGGAGCTCGTCAGTTCTCGGACACAAAGCAGGTTTGAGTCTGATTAATAGTTGAATGTTTGACCACCAGGGCTTGCCAGGTGGCGAGGAGATGGCAATGCTGAGCGTTACCTCCACGTATGTCGTGAGTTTTCTCTTGGTTCTCTGAGTTTCCTTTCATATTGCCAAACACTTATTCATAAGCGTGGTCAAACACCCCATTGCAGGACCCTCCTACAAAGGAGTCTCAAGAGCCAGTGGGCCTTTCGTGGGTAAACAATCGGCAATATTATTGTCATTACGACGGCGTGGTGGCTGCATTTGAGAAAAAATACATGAAACCAGCAAGAGTAATCTCAAAATTGGAATAACATAATTGTTTTCAATAAGCACATTGGACATAATAACTGTGGGAATTAAAGTAAGTTATGGCACTCACATAAATGATTCCAAATGCATTTAATGTACTGTTAAATTTGTGGAATTTAATTCCAAAATCGTTGTCAACCCCACATCTGTTCCTATTTCCAGCCCTTTCTAATTCATTGCTGTACGAATGTCTCCCCCCTGACACCGTGTCGGTTGTGAGGGTTTATTTGAGCAACATATTCCTCGCTGGTCAATGCGGGTGAGTGCAGTGAGTGATGCCCAGAACCGGTTCAGATTATCACTCACCGCTGATGTTGGTCATGCCCAGGGATCAAACTCAGCGCAGTGCACTAACCACCACAACACCACCCCACTCCTGCGCCACAATGCTAAGAATTACACCACTTGGGAGGAGTGTACACTTAACTGGAGTCTGGCGACATAATGTTCTAAGAAACATGAGTATGTCATTCACTAGCATGGCTGTTAGTTTATTTCTTTCTTTCATCCGCAGGGCACTTAACAAAGGCACCGGACGAGCTGACGATTGTATACGCGGCTGCATCTCGTTATTTGTTTCCTGTGCTAACATAGTAGTATACAATGCACCCACATTACAAAATAAATTACACTGCACAGTATATGAGATAGAGTAAACGAAGGGAATTTGTGCGTGAATGCACACAATGCCATGGAAGGCTGTCTCAAGCTACATCTGGCGTTGCAGCAGTGACACGCACACACACGTGCGCGCACGCGATCAGATCTCTCGCACCTGCCGAATGCTTCACTGCCCTCAGGTTTCCACTGCATTTGAAAGACGATATGTCGGAGCGGTGCAGCGGTCGACAGTGCACTGCACTCTTTACCCAGCGACCTAAGTTTGATTCCTGGCCATGGTTAGCATCGGTGGTGAGTGACATCTGAAATAGACCTGGGGACATGCCTTCATAAAATCTGCACTGGCCCACATGGTGAAGTATGGTTAAACAAACCCCCGTGACTAACATGGCATGGGAAGGCCTTCCTCCATGCTTGATGAAAATATTGCACGTTATGATGATGCTTATTTATTGTTATAAAGGAAGAACATATAAAATAGCCAAGACGCTAAATAACGTAACAGTGATCATATTAAAAGCTTACGATTTTTAATTCAGCTTCATACTAGCATGAGTTAAAAAAAAGATATTTTATTAAATGCAGTACAAAAACTGCATTAATCAGACTGTAGTGATTTCAAGATTTAATTGACAATATAGGTTTAAAAAAGCAACACAATGTCAGTCTGAAATGGTACGAAATCATGTCAACCCCTCTCCTGCCTAGATTAACTGTTACATCAACGAGGACATTACACGGCATTTCTATTTACATGATGGTGTTACTTTCCACAGATGGAGGCAGAATGCTGCATTCAATTACTTTCCCACCGTCGGCTTTGGAGAAATCTCACGGTAACGCGTCAAACATAGGCGGTACTGTCACCAACGCGTCCTCCATCCCAGTGTGGAAGCACATGGCACAGGGGAGAAAATAAAATAGATTTTTCCACGGTCTTAAACACCGCATCCCTTAACAACTCCGAAACACAATGTCTTCATATCAAACTCGCCGCACGCGCTCGGCAAGTTAACATTGCATACCGCTCTGTTTGGATGTATGCCATTAAATCACATTAGTGCTTGAGCGAAGCATGTGCTCTAGACTGTAAAACTTAAAAAAAAAATTCTCTCCGACTATGAATACTTTGTGCTTTGACACCAGTGCCCTTTAAATAAAAGAGGCACAAACGACACGGAGAACCCGAAGCCTCACGTGAAGAGACCACAAACACAACAGCGTTGCGTGCTATCTTCTTCCATATAAATGACTTACCGTGGGGAGAATGCGTCCTCTCAGTGGGCTGTCACGAGCATCCACCCGCGGTGCTGGCAGCCACGGCGCCTCTCACTGACCAAAGAACTCAGGCATCCTGGCGGTCTCGCGTTGAGAGAGAGAGAGCCCCCACGTGACAATCACACGTGACACGCGCCTTGTTGTGTCACAGATTTCCTTTGTTGAGAAAGAGGGTCAAGCAGTAAAAGAGAGGGGGGTGGGGAGGAGGAGGAGGAAACCGGCTTCCTCTTTGCCCTTACACACCACCAGCACAAGCACTCGCTCCCTCCCTTTGCTTTTGGGCCAACGCTCTCCCTTGGGTTCTTAGATGGCAGATTGCAGCCACGGTATATTGTTATTGTTAGTGCTGTACGATCATTTAGCCGGTGGCATGAGGATAACTCCTTTGAAGAATGTTTTTTTTAATCTAACTGGCCTTGCCGTTTCAAATGCGTTTCACAAAAATGCAGACAAAATAAGCGATACCGCTTACAGGGACAGATTAGCAATGGGTGACTACCATGCACAAAGAGGTTGTAATAGGGCTGGGAGCCTATGTTGGGCAGCAGAGGGCATAGCAGTATAATCCATTGATGTACGGTACCTCTGTGCCGCCACATCTATGCTCCCTGCCTTCACTAACCCGCACCGACCACCATGGGCAGGGATGGGCAATGAAAACAACAAGAAGAGTCAACATTTTTTGTTCGAATTCGATAAACAACTCAAACATTTAAGAGTCACAATTCCGTGTGACGGTGTTCCTAAACAAATAACGTCACGAAGCAGCAGCAGCCCTTCAAGAGCCACATTGCGGCTCTGGAGTCACGGGTTGCCGACCCCTGGCCATGATGAGTTAAGGTCAATGACTCCCGTGACCTCCACGGACATGGGGGAAGACCCTCATCTAGCAGTAGATTCACAAAATGGCTGTAAAATTACATGTGCAGTGTACGAACAATTCCTGCCCTGTTGGTATGTTTCTAGATTTGAAGCTTTCGTGACTGCAAGGATTCATACTTTTAGTTTTTTTCGGTAAAGTCACGTAGGTAAAAAAAATTAAATTAATAAAAGTAAAATAAAATAAAAATAAAATAAAAATCACGACGTTTCGGAGGCAACACAAGCCTCCGTCTTCAGGTGGAACCGTTACTTGATACAGCAAGCGTGCTGTGACGGTTCCACCTGAAGACGGAGGCTTGTGTTGCCTCCGAAACGTCGTGATTTTTATTTTATTTTTATTTTATTTTACTTTTATTAATTTAAATTTAAAATTTTTACCTACGTGACTTTACAGAAAAAACCTAAGAATATGAATACTGTGGGCATGTGTATTTGTGTAACATCATAATCAGTAATTCTCAATCAACTGCTAGATAAAGGCCTTACATTGACACCAGTGGCCATGGTCCTATTAGCTACAATAAGTCTCACGCGATAACAAAGTGCAGGATCGTAAAAAGAAAGGCAGGAATTGTTTTGATAACCAAGAAATATAGTCAACTATATGGGTAGATTGCTATTTGTCCATGAACTCAGACGAAATGTCACTTGTCGGTACCATCCGAGGTGGCATAACCTTTCCTGGTACCGATTCATTTATGTGGCCAATAACGGTGAAGTGTGTGATAACCATTTGAAATGAGGGGGGGTTATCAAATAATACATGTAAAGACATGGGGACAACTAACGTTTTGCTACATTAGGTGGTACCGATATCTGCTCTGGCCCATGGACTCTTACTGTGATAAACTAGCTTATGATACATTTTTTGTCAATTGTCAATCCACTAGTAGGACGGGCGGAGGGAACGCCCCAAGCCATCTCCATCGTAGGAGTTTTTGACCATAACCGTGCAGGGTCAGTGTGGGCTGATAGAGGGAGAGGACCGACCTGTTCACTCACAACTCTTTTTATCTATGGTTGGGATCACATTCACGTGACCAGGTATCCGAGCATAGTATGCTCGAGCGCGCTAAAGACTGTGCCACCGTTCCACCCAATTATACTGTAAAAATTAAATTCTCATAAATCTTAAAAATGTGCTACATGACTCAGCAGAGCACACCAAGGCACCCAACCCCCACGCCGCATCAAGCCGTAAGAAAAAACCCCGTGACAAATTTGAAATCATAACACATGCGGTGGATGCTTTCTTTGTTGGTTTTGTGACCGTGATGAGATGGAGATAGGTGCAAGAAGATGGTGGGTGGAGAGAGGAGGGGGGGGGTCAAACGTGTTTGAAATTCCTCCCGCAAAGAAACCCAGATAGAATGCAGACATCAACGCCTCTCGGTGTGACAGGGACCCAGGCAGGCCCCAGCGGGGGTCCCCCCTCATCCACACCAAATGCTCGGTGCGCAAAGCGACCACGAGGGCTTTACAGTAGTCAAACAAGATTGATGAAAAGCATGAAAAAACCCCCCAAAAAACTCGTTGACCTAAGCGGCACGCATGCCCTTTTGCAGCAGAAACCCTGCACCGTGGCTCCCCTAGGCTATCGGTGTACAGTGTGCGTGGCAAGCCACACACGCGCGCGTACACGACGCCTGCATATGTCCACGTGTCTCAAACAATGCCCTCAGTGTTTGCGGAGCGCTTGACCCAACCTGGTATAATTACGACGACAACGAACTTGGGGAAAGTAATTGCCGCACACCGAAGAAGACCTGCTATTAGCACGGGCGCGACCAATAGGTTATTTACATCGTGGCAGAGTGTAAACTTCACTGTCATGCAATGTGCGTCTATGCTGCCTGCCTTCACCAGCCTCGCACTGATCAGAGTGGTGAAATATGGTCAAATAATCCCACCGGTTGACACACGTGCACGTGGAGTGCTTACGCATATCGCAGTTTCACTGGTGCATTATATTTAATTCGCGCGGTTATTAAGTGTGCCACTGTGCAATTATCTGAGCTTGTCTCTCACCAGTTTTATATGCCTCGTGAAATATTAATTTGACCCATTCAAGCGGGCAAAGTGCCCAACACAAGTGGTGGTCTTTGGTCTGGAACTCGGTCAAACCCGCACCTGCACGTAGCGTCCTCTATGTAACACGCATGATCAGATTAAACTACTAAGGACCTTTTTGTTTCAAATTGGCAGCAAATTATGTTTCAGTAAACAGTAAAAAAAAAGCTTGGGGCATCGTCGACAATTCTCGCTGGGAATCCACAAATCCGATTACAGCCTTCCTCTGGTGCAACCACAACAAAAATGTGTTGATGCTACACATGTGTTTTTTTTTACCTCCTTCCACTTTCAAGGTCTGTAAGCAGCCTTTGTTAAGCCAGACTGTAGCGCACTTCGGCTGCAGACTGTGCAATGCATCGGATTACCCCTTCTGTGGGTGCCGCAGTGATGAGATGTTAACTCCCTCGCCTGATATGCAGGAGGTAGTGGGTTCCATCCCGACCCTGACGCTTGTATATTAGGAGTTTGCATGTTCTCCCTGTGGTTGCGTGGATTTTCCCCTGGGTCCTCCTAAATTTCCACATAAGCGACTTCGTTGAGCCATCATTTGTGTTCTAGATTTGAAGCTTTCGTGACTGCAAGGATTCATATTCTTAGGTTTTTTACTTGATACAGCAATCGTGCTGTGACGGTTCCACCTGAAGACGGAAGTTTGTGTTGCCTCCGAAACGTCGTGATTTTATTTTATTTTTTATTTTATTTTTTATCAATTTACATTTTTTACCCATCATTTGTGGCCAGGTCGCTTCTGAACAAGAGCTATTTCGCACAGTGAGCCTTACCTGGTAAAATAAAATCTAGTTTTTTTTTGTATAGTTTGAGCCCACCACTGCCTGGCTCGTAAGCACTTGGCAATAAAAGCGTCTAGGCTTTTCACACCCTTACCACCCACGTCGCCTTCTTCTGTGTGCTTTGGGGAGGAAGGGAATTGTGGAAGTAAAAGCCACATCTGCGATGGTGCAAGCAAGCGTGGCGGTCTTACTCTGAAATGGTTTTGTCAAGCGCCAAAGAGGATGGGTGAAGTTGCGTGACAATTGTGATGGGGTTAATTGGTGCATGGGTTACTTCTGACTGAGCCTGTTGCCTTTCTGGCACAAAGCAATGTTAAAGCAACACTACAGGATCCACAGGGCTTTGGAAAGTGATAGGTGCAATGGCTAGAGTTTTGGAGTATTTATACTGACAGGAAAGGGGGTTTATGCGTTTGATTTCCAACGACAACCTACCCATCAACCAAGATCTGAAGACAATGTACCTCGCCGCCAATTGAAGTCACCATCCGAGAATCTCACCCAGAACGCTGGCGAACAGAGAGGAAGTAAACTAAACACATTTTTATTTTACCAGGTCAGGCCCACTAAGCTATATAGCCGTTTTTCAGAAGCGACATGGCCACAAATAATAGCTCAACGAACTGGGTTATCATGTGGAAATCTGTAGCAATCGCATGTTTCTAAATGTGGAGGAAAGTATGTATGTTGAACTTATTTCGCACCGTACATAGCCAACCGTGCTAATCGGAGGTGCGGGGGAAGGACAACAAACTAAACACATAAAGCAGTTCTAAAGTAACAACGAGGACATCCAGAATAAACACCTCATTTGAGACCCAAACATCGCACCTATCTTCCGTGACATTCCTCCTCGAAGCCAGAACACGCACGCATCTCCTTCATGAATGGAAAATTAAAGACAAGCCACAGCAGCCTGATTGTGGCGATTCACCCCAAAACTATGGATCATAGGTAAACCACTGTGGTTTGTGCTCGTTCGGCAGAGGAGTGGCAACACGACACGAACTCTCGCCTGAAGCCCTCTCGTCGCGGCTCTCAGATCTCGACATTGGCATCTCGCTCCTGCCCATATCGCCGTTGTCACATCATACGCAAGAGTGGGAAGAGAACGGGGTCATTCACGTGCAATTGCGCTCACGGAGCGATGGGTGGCAGTAAATACCCGAATGACTCAGGACATCTATGACGACGCATCAATTACATTTTAAAAATAGAATAAATGTCGTGGCCACGAGCCTCAGTTATCAAAATCACACTGGCAAACGTTCTTTACGTCGAGGCATTTACATAAAAAAAAATCTAAATTAATTGGTTGTAATTGTTTCCATGCTTCAGGTAATGTAATTAATTTAGGAAATTGATGTTGAAGGCCAAATTATACCGAAGGCCGAGTACAATTCCCTTGGGAAACGCCAAGGCCCCCTGATTGCTTCATGGCAACGCACATTTAGCTAAAGATTTGTCAAGGGAATTGTCCCTGGTTTGCCAAGGTTAACGGTGGGAAGACCTTTTCGCCTGCAAACAAAACTCTCTGCGCCTACATTCGTGACCTTCAGCCATCATATATTCCATCAAGTATCATTAAGATCGTCAGAGTGTGCATTGCCCGCTGTCACCACGGTCTTTTAAGGCTTCGCACACCGAGGGTGAAGGCGTCTTTGAAATTGCGGCGGCTAAACTCTGGACTCTCGCAAATCTTCGACTGAAAATGTATCCGCTCACTTTTTAGTTATTTTCAAACGTCCTTCTCACTTCCATGCATAGCGCCCTGAGAACGAGTGTTTAAGGGGAGCTTTATAAATTATTGTTGTTGTTCATAATCAACGTTTTTGGGTTAGATCGCGTTACTTATAAATGTGTCGTAACCCTCCACCACCCGACACGGCCAATCAGCAAAAAAGTGTCACGTTGACAAAAGACAAATAGTTCACTGCTTTAGCCCACCGGTGTGTTGAAGCGTAAAACCACAACATTTACAATTTTTGGGTACGACGTTTCGCTGGTAATTGCATCCAGCATCATCGGGCAATTCGCGAAAGACTACGTGTTAAACTACTGTTGTTGTTGTCGTGGAACGATCTGATGAGGCACAACAACAACAAAGCTGGACTGTCCACGCTTTGCCCATACTATAGTTCCACAAGCATGCACAATGAGTCCGTATTGTATACCATCTTGCTCGTGTTGTTGAACAGAGTGGCCCATTGTTTAGATAAGAGCGTTATTGCCAACATCATCTGGCAACACAGCAGCATTTGATAAACAAAGCCCGACCCTCTTGATGAGACCCAGAAGGTCAAAACCCAATGAGCTAATCACTGAGCAACCCTACTACTGTATATGCATTACATTTCGATTTAAAGCTTTCGTGACTGCAGGGATTCATCTTCTTGGTTCTTTCGGTAAAGTCACGTAGAATGGAAATAATAAAATAATAAAAAGAAAACATTATATTTTATTATCAAATAATAAAAATAAAACATATTTTATTATGTTTTATTTGTATTACTTTATTACTTTATTATTTCCATTGACTTCAACAAAAAAAACCTCAAACTCAACACTTCCGTCTGTAACACTGTGGGCCCTGAAATAAACAAAATATAACGTGCGACGTTTTGGGCAAAAAAAAAAGTGCTTTGGAAAAGGGTAATTCCCCGAAACGTCGGCCATTATGTTTCCCCATGATGAAGGCCACACGTGAACAAGTTTGTGTTGTTCACCGTGTGAGTGCACCACTGCCAATTACGCAGTGGCAGCAGCAGCAGCATCACCACAACCACCACCACGACATTCATTGTTAATCACATACTGTACAGTGCATCTCCTACTCCTGTGCGCGTGTGTTGTGTTCTAAATTGGTGCTATTTGACGAACGCGGAGGAGTTGTTGAGGCTGCAATAAGTGACACAGCGTGTACGTCTAACCCTCTCGCGCGTGAAATTTAAATTATCAACCGGGCATTGCAGACTTTGTTGCTGCTCAAGTGCCAATATAAACTGCGGTATTCTAACCGTCAAAAATCACCCCTGTAAGTCCGCCGCAGACGACGGGGTAGTTAGAATACGGTAGGCGGCGGAGCTTTACTCTACAACATCATAACTTGGTCATCAGCCACACACGAGGCTCCAACGAACGGATCCATGAATCAAGAATTGATCCCCACCTGTCTGCGGGTTGGTTGGTTGGTGTGGCCGCGCTTGAGTGTCCACCTTGCAGTCTTCTAGTTTGTAGGGGAGCAAGTAGGCAAGCAGGCAGCAACAAAAACACCCCTCTCTGCTTAGTTTCGAAGGAGAAAAACCCTCCTACTACTTCCCCATTTTGACGTGAGTCGGAAAGTTGTGGTCAACTGGCGTCTTGAACACAGTTGGAACACGCCTCGAGCAAAACAACGCAACCCCAGAGGCAAAGTACTGGCACCCCAACACGGCAATTGCCTCGGCAACAATCGCATACGATTGGCTCTCCCCGTTTCTAGGAATTAAACTTGTTGAACGATTATTTTGGTGGCAATCAGAAGTAAATGTCACACGCAGTACTCGTCTGTTATGTCGTAGATTAAATGGTCGTTTGTTTCTCCAGTCCGCTGATGTTTGTTCCAACAACTGGTCCCAGCTTATGTGTTGTAGTTGTTGTTGTTGTCCACAGTTGTACTGCTAAGGTGCAAGAGCTTTCCATTTTCCCATACTCTGAAAGGTCAGTGTTTACATAAGCCAGTGTGATATCTGGACATTTCTAGCCTTCATCTGAAACCTTGCCTTAATTCCTGGGCAATACTTCATTCCTTTTTTTTTTGGCTAGAACTAACATTCCACCGCCAATTCTTAACATTCTATCTCTGCAACGTGTATGTTGTCAGCTTTCTCCCCCTAATGGCTTACCATTTGTGAATTTCAGAATTCTATTTACAAATTGTTTGCATAAAAATCAAACACCTTCATGATGGGATGAGGCCTCAGCCATTTAGTTAGATATTTAAGGGTAATAAAAGTGACTTGACCTACAGTTGCAGAGCCTCTAATTAAACGTGTATACATTCTGTTCAAAGAGGGTAATAAGGCACCTAATAAGTGTAAATTATCGTTATAAAACTGACTTGAAGAACTACAGACACAGAAGTCCCTTATCACATGTATATAAATCATTAATCAAGATCACTGCGAACCAACCACACATAGTATCAATCACATCCTGGTAAAGACTAATGGCTTTCTAATCCTAATATAATTTTACACGTGTAATGACAGGGTGACACCTGTCGGCCTGGAGTGGTAATTGCGGTTATGGGTGCATTACGTAATGCATTATTATAAGGGGGGCGTATCTGGGGCAAAGGTGAAAGGCGGAGTCAGTCGAGAAGCTCCGGGAACCGGCTCGAGGGTTCTGGAAAGGGGGCGTGGCCAGAGGTGGAACTTGGCCGCGCCGGGGCAGATATAAGGAGGCCCGAACCAGAGGTTCGGTGCTGTTTGGAGTCCTGGGTCCTGGCTGCGTCTCTTCCCATCGTCATCTCTTCGTTCCCCGACCATGACCACGCAGCTGATCTGCTGCAAAGACCCTCTCCGCCGCTTTCGCTACGCTGGTCGGACAGCTGCGTAGTTGTATGCCGGCAATGGGGCTGTGAGTGTTAGGATCGCCTATGTGTAACTGCGTTACATAATGCATCGCCCAGTGTGCTCTTAATAAATAAGAAGCCTTCTACTCGACGTGTCCCGCAAGTCGCTCACTGCACATGTGTAGAGAGCACCGTCACTCAAGTAGCTTGACATAGTTTGAAAAGCGGTGACGGAATAGAATGCTTTAGATGGCCGGGGGCGTGCAAGGATTGAGGAAAGAGTGACCACGATCGAGGGTTACTTAGCGATCATGAAAGGAAAGGGAGGGATGGGAAGGAGTGGAGGGGAGGAAAGAGGAAGAGAATAGGCCGAGCACATGTTCGGCTGGACACCTGTGAAAAAAGAGGACCTTATAGCTCACCGGGATCTTCCAGCTCAAATCGAATGTCTACGTCTATGTGAGAGCATACAAGTGCAGTACACAAATACGTTTTGATGCACAGACCTGCAGCCCACTGCATACATAGCCCCACAGGCTATAACAACCTGTTTGTGTATGGCCGTTGTCCATCCAAGCAATACCGAGGCTCACCTTGCTTAGCTTGCAATTGAATATATCTGAGGGGGGGGCACATTCCAAGTTATTTGGCCAGACCAAAATAATAAAAAACGGGCATTTATTTGGCTGACAAATGTGCCCGTTGTGCTCTTATTGCGGGGGATTTCCAGCCGTGTCAATGACGAGCGATGGATGGACCCTGCATTTGATGAGAGCACTGCTCTAAACAGCAAAGACAAAGATCTAAGAATATGAATATCCCCCCCCCCCCCCCCCGTATAGCCGGCCGGGCGTGGGTGGCCAGCGCCACGCCCGGCCGCCTTTGTCTCTCTCGTGGCAATGTACACTACACACTACACCAGGTACTCATTTGAGGCCGAGTCGACCCAGCGGAAGCCCAGGACCGGTTCTAGATGTTCGTTACCGATGTTGGCCATGAAGCGACAACTGAACTCGTCTCCGCCGGGTTCCTAGGGCGGCGTTGCACGAAGTGCTACGCTACCGCTCTAAACAACAGTGAGGAGCACGCACACGCGTGTTTGTGTACGGGGCCAGCATGCGACATGTACCCGCGCTGCGCTTTGTCTGCACGCGACCGCGTTTACGACGCGCGCGAGCGGTGAAAGTGGCCATGCAAGGGGCTGGCTGGGCTTGCGACGCTCCCCCGGACTTTTGCTAAACACCACAAATTTATTGCGGTAAACCAAATAAAAAGCCATCGTTAAACAAATGCCGTGGTTATATTTGGCGATGCGTGTATTCATCTCAATACTGTACCGTATTTACAAGTGTATTTTATTCATTTGACATGTTACTGGTAGGAACCTCCTGGTTACACCAGCCCACAGGGGATTATTGTGTTCGTCCGTCCGTCGTGCAGGGAGGGGCTGGGTGGGGAGGGAGGGGCTGGGTGGGGCTGGGTGGGGAGGGGAGGGTAGGGAGGGGCTGGGTGGGGAGGGGCTGGTCACCCCGTGGTGCCCTTATAAAACTCAACGTTTAACCTACTCACGCCGGCTTATGCCCGACCTCACAGTCGGGCATATTTGTGGAATACCCCACGCCGCCGTTGACCCTGGCCATTGACCCGAGCAACCCAACGTTCCTACCAGCTCCCTCCGCAGGAATGTGTTTACTAATATTACATGACTGTGATATGCATGACATTAGACCAAGCTACGAAATAAAGGAACACATTTCCCATTGAAGAAGGCCCTTTCATCAAAGGAAGCCAAACTAACTTCCATTAAGAACATCAAAACTTTTGCAAGTTTAATGATTGCATAGAGAGGAGTTTAACATGGGGTGGCAGCAGCAGTGGTGGTGGGGTGGTTTATTGTCCTGCATCGAACCAGGCGTGCACGAGTTAGATTCCTGCTCATCACCATCTCGAGGGGCAAAGTGGCATCTGAACCGGTCCTGTTCTGCCCCCGGCATGGTAAAGTATGGTTAAACCACTCCCCCCCCCCCCAATGACTGACACACCATGAGAGAGGCCTTCATCTAGCGTAAGTAAGATTGACAAAAGGGCTGAAAATGATTTAGGTTTTTAACTAATGAGGTTTAATTATTAAAGACGTAAATACGTCCAGTAAAAAATGGCCCATCAAAACACATAAAACTTAACGTGAAATGTGACTTAATATAAACTGTCATTGAATGTATAGCCGTTACTTAAGAAGTTTGGCACAATTGAGCACAAATTTCAACTTGAAAATCAATGCACGCTCGGGCGTGACGCGGGCTTCTAATGACATTGTTTCCCAGGGCATTATTTTTTTGTTGTTGTTGCTGCGAGAGAAACTTGAAACGTTGAAATACAACTGCGGGGGTGCACACCAGATGGCTTGGATCAGGACTCCTATAGAATTCACTAATTACGTTGGGAAAAAAACGTCTCCTCAAACTCCCTTCACAGAATAGGACAAACACAGCACTGATTGCGGGAAAGGTTTGTCGCACAATCAGAAAACTCCCTCGAAAATGTAAAACACAGCAAATTAAGACCGAGAGAATTAAAAAGATACGTAAAATTTTGAGTGAATTGTTGGTTTGGAAATGTATTTATTCTTTACCCACCAAGTGACGAGACTGGGGACCCAGTTGTTTTCCCTCAAGATTGAAACTCGGGCGCGTAATGCCTCGTAACAGTAACACGAATACTCCACACGCCCTTCTGGTAAACATTTCTGCGCCGCTAGAGAGGGTGAAAGAAAAATGCTTGAAAACGTCGATGTACTTCTCAGCATTCAGCGGCACACTATTAAACATTTGTTTTGCAAAGCTGTTTCCTAGGGTACCGCAGGCGATAGACTTCTCTGCCATGTAATCTGTAAATTGTTTCCACAACACTGGTGGAGGAGACAAATTCCTTGGCCGAGTCTTTCGAGCTGCGTGCTTGCCTTGAGCTTGCATGTGTCTCTGCATGTTGGGCTAGATAACGCGAGCAACGGGCCCTACACTCTCGCTGCCTTTAGGGCTTTTTTGACGATCTGCCAGAAGTTCCACTGCAAGCCTTATCCCTGCTTGACTCTGCCCGGCGACATTTTCTAACAGAGCAGGGGTAAATGTATTTATCGTTTGACTTTGATTAGTTATACGCCCATGTCGCCTGCCTTCATTGCTTACCACCAATAATCGATTTCCGAAATGGGAAATACTCCCTGTGAAAATGATAGGTTTTACCCTTTCTGGCAATAAAACAGGTGTTAAGATACCCTTTGCAAGGAATCAAGTACTGCATTAACCACACGTACATGTGGTGAACATGCAAACAAGCATGCTCTGATAATATATATCATTGTCTTTTAAACTGATCGGCCTACACCAGAGACAGCCTTATTGATGGCCTCGTCTCACCACCGTCAGACCAGAGAACGCCAGAAGGCGAACAGTACAAATACATCTTCTTGGTTCTTTCGGTAAAGTCACGTAGAAGGGAAATAATAAAATAATCAAAATATAAACATAATTATTTTATTATGTTTTATTTTTATTATTTTATTATTTCCCTTCTACGTGACTTTACCGAAAGAACCAAGAAGATGAATCCCTGCAGTCACGAAAGCTTTGAATCGAAATTTAACAGAGACAGCCTTCTTGATGGCCTCGTCTCACCACCAGTGTCAGACCAGAGAACGCCAGAAGGCGAACAGTACAAAGACAATGCACGTACATTTGTACATTTATAGGTCGGGGTGAGCAGCTATATCATCGCAGGATATTCTTATTTTTTATACTTTGATATTGCCAAAAAAGAAGGTCCCATGACAAAATATTCCTTGACAAAAAAATGCTGGTGGTGGTGGTCGTGGTGGGTAACGCGGCCCTACAGTTGACTGGAGGACCTCCCCTGTTGAAAACTAGAGAGAGCCCCCTGGAGAGTATTTGGCCAACTCCTCTCTCTCACACCGGCCAGATGTCTTCTTGGAGGAGACACGGGAGTCACCCACACTTGAGCTCACCACCCACGCGCGACCTGGCCAATCGACTAAACGACTCTTTAAAGCACTCCTTAAAAATAAGTTGATCCAACAATAAAAATAAAACATAATAAAACAATTCTCACGACGTTTCGGCCACAACGCAAGCAGCCGGCCTCAGGTGGAGAACAGGTCTGTCGAGAAGACAGAGTCGTGAGAATTTTTTATTATGTTTTAATATTGTTATTTTATTATTTCCATTCTACGTGACTTTACCGAAAGAACCAAGAAGATGAATCCCTGCAGTCACGAAAGCTTTAAATCGAAATTTGATCCAACAACATCGCAATGCAGGAGCCTCTTGACAACAAAAATGGATTGCGACTCGGTGAAGCTTTCCTATACAGGTGGTGGCATTACATGTCAGTATTGGATATTTTTCGTTCTATAGTTTAGCACCGCATGTGTTTCGTAAAAAATGTGTTCATTTACACGGCTAGGTGGCTCATGGGGGTCAGAGCCAAGAGCTGCCACTGTGGACATCCTGGTTTTGAATTTGGGGTTCAGCTCAAGTTTCAAGTTTTATTTATTAGGTATAACCCTGTGAGCCATTCGGCTCTTGAATCGGGTGCAATCGCAACAAACAAAAAAAACTAAAACATGCTCCTCGTGATTAAACTGCAGTGAGTTGATCGTCTCAATATGGTCAACAATGACTGCACAAAAAAAAACCGTATTCAATTTTAGTTTTCCACTACACTAAAAAATGTGGGTTTGCCTGCAATGTGACGATCATTTCTCTGCAGCAGCGCATTTGGCAGGTACAGCACCCTGAGTGTGCCATACTATTATAGAAACACGTTTTGCTGGCTGGCTGGCTGGCTGACGAACGGACGGGCAATTGCTCGGTGGCAACGTCACCGCTCACATCTGCGGGACGACGTCACTCGCATCCCACAGTGTCGATCCGGGATTGTACATCGCGCCGACGTCACACCTCCACCCACACATCCACCCACCCACCCTGGCCATGTATGTTTGTTTTTGTTAAGTCACTATAAGGGATCTCCAGATGGTAGTTCTGTGATATCTCCTTCAACGGGCCATTCTTTAAACACTTCATTCCCTAATGTCACCGAGAGAACAATTATAGAAAAAACAATAAAATAAAATAAAAACACGGGTTATGCATTTACTCTGCAAGATTTATATTATTCTGATATTTAATATATTCCCATGACCAATTCACCCGGGTTGCACCCGATCTCATCAGATATCGGACGCTAAGCACAGCTGAGCCCAGATAGTGCTTGGATGGGCAACCACTGTACATTAAACCGATGTGACGGGTGGCAGTGCGGCTAAAAACCCATCGTTGTGCCCTACATCTATGCTCTCGTGCCTACGCTTCCTGCCTTCACTAACCCACACCGACGGCGAGTGTGGTGAAGTAGTCATAATCACTTTAAGATGTTAAAAAAATATTTTCTTGTTCATGTTTTTGTTTTTTTGTTTGTTGCGGTTGCACCCGATTCAAGAGCCGAATGGCTCACAGAGCTATACCTAATAAATGAAACTTGAAATTTGAAAACTTGAAGTAGGGTCAAATGATGGCCCATAACGGCGTGTTAGAGGCCATCAATCCGGCGGTGGGTTGGCAATAGGGCTTGTGCAATGGGCACGCAGTGCAATGATTCTGAGGAATGTAACGTCAACATTTTAGGAGTTACCTTGGCTCTGTGCACGTACCCCCGTGGCGCTTGTGCTCTGTGCTTCGCCACAACGTGCGCCGAGCAGCATACTCGTTCAGCCAGCGTCATTTCTGCATAAGTGCAAGCAGATGGTGTTGTGGCTTTGTCATCCAAAAAACTCTCGTCAAAGTCCAAGGCCGCTGCACGGCACGGGGGGGGGGGGGGGGTCCCACGTTCAGCTTTGAACCGGCAAATATTGAACTCTGTTGACCCGCCGCTGGGTCAGATGCCCCAAAGTTACTCGGAGAAACGGCAATAATTATCCGTGATAATGGCGAGGGCAATCATTAACAAGTGTTGTTACGCCGCGTGCCGACTGCTCGGCTGATGAGCTCAACTTGGAAGAATCGCGTTCTCGCTAACGGTGCTGCTGCTGGCGCAGGAAAATCTCACAATCCCGTTCGCGTGGGATTTTTTTCCATCCCCCACACACCCCCCACCATCGCAAGAGACAGCGTGGGAAGAACAGAACAGCATCCTGGCTGTGCTGATAGAATTTCAGTGCGGAATTATCCAGAAGAGGGAGAGAGAGAGAGAAAAAACCTCCCCACCCTCCCGTGACTGCATGCGTGGGGGTAATGACCACGAGTGCTTGAGGAGATGAGCATGTTTGGAGGTTTGGAGAGGGGCCCGGATTCGAACGAAACACCCCCTTACAAGGAGTGGACTGCTCTGTGGCAGAAAAGACTCCACATGTGTCACGGCCTCCCTCCAGCCCCTCTTTAGATGAGCGCATAGAGAGACGAAGCATTTATCATTGTCAATGAACACGTGTAAACAACCCCCCCCCCCATCGTCAATGATGGGTTCACTGTCTGGGAAGGGTCGGATACATTTGGTTCTATTTGTTAGGTGTACATATGTGTTATCGGGTAGACTGAACCAAATGAAACAGAATGCGCCAAATTTCGTCACATCACGAAAGCGTAGCAGGATGGAGCCCGCGTAGTGCGTTGATGGGCAGCCACCGTGTGTGAAATAGGTGCGCGTTTCAAGTTTTCAAGTTTCATTTATTAGGTATAGCCCTGTGAGCCATTCGGCTCTTGAATCGGGTGCAACCGCAACAAACAAAAAAACAAAAACATGAACAAGAAAACATCTTAAAGTGACTATGTGCAAATAGAAAATCCAAGAAAAGACAGCAAAATATTGCAGAAAAAGCACCGTACACCAACACTGTGTGCAAAAATCCCAGTGGGATGCAAGTCAAACAACAACAACAACCACAAAACAACTTAGATCAAGGCCATCAGTCTAACTCTGTACTACAACAAACAAACATGGCCAAACCGAAAAACTTTTCAAAAATCACCAAAATAAAGCCATTAAAGCAATGAAACAGTGACCATAGGGACTGTGACCGAATTTTCACAATAAACGACGTGTGCTGGCTTCTGCAGGGCTACATTGTCAGCAGATATCAGTACAGGAACATGTATTATTGTACTGTACCGTGCTCCAATGTCTATGCCCACCGCCTTCATAAACCCGCACTGCCCAGCGTGGTGTAGTACGGTCAAATAACCCCCACCACCAAGCATGGCGTGAGAAGGCTTTCATCGAGCAGTGGATTTCCGACAGAGGTTAATTGAGGCTACGAAATGATGGCCCATCATAGCATAATACCACGGGGGCTATGCAGTTTGATCATTAGAATGTCCTCGAATAAACATGGGTCCAGGTGCGCCAGCTCAGATTTAAATTGTCCTGGGGCCAACATGTATCCACTGCTGTGCTCATATAAACCGAGCCTTGCCTAGCTGCATATTCTAAGGACGCGCCGGCTGTAAACACAATGTGTTACGCATTTGCGTGGGGTGTTAGCGAGAGCGTCCTGCACTGCATTTGGACAACCTCTCCCATTACCTCATTGGCCTTCAGTTTAAATCTCCTCGTGCCTGCCATGGAAATGCACGTCAAGCACGAAGCCACAATTACAAAGGACGAATTTCTACCTTGCCTGACAGGGTCATTGAAAGATTCTTCTCAAGTCAGGGCGCCACGTTGGCGAGACGTCGACTACCGACTACCTCGTGGGTTCGATGCCGACCCTGACGCCTGCCGTATATTTGGAGTGTGCGCGTCTCTCTCCCCGTGGTCGTCTGAATTTTTCTTCGGGTCCTCCGGTTTTCCCCTCCAAATTTAGAATCAACGTGCGTTTAGAATACTTATTTGGCCGCTCTAAATTCCCACATGATAAGCCACTTCATTGAGCTATCATTTGTGGGCAGGTCGATTCTGAAAAAGAGCTATATAGCTCAGTGGGCCTTACCTGGTAAAATAAAAAAAGTTTAAATTTAATAGTTGAAATAGTTTATCTTTAAGTCATGTTAGAAGGCTTTTTTTTATTATTCAACACCAGTGTATACTGGGCCAGTATACAAAACACACACACACCCTCAATACAGCTCTGTGTAAACACACCTGCTATTACAATTGTAAGAGGAAAAACATGAATAAATCTGAAGCCAGTCACTTATGTGGTAGCTGCTGAGGCTATACCATTAAAAAACACAGCTGATTACAGGCCCAAAGGCCAAAAATGTGAAGTGACCAGCAACAAGCAGCCGTCTTGAAGGTGTAGTCGGTAAGAGTCAATACATTTATTGCATTGAGCAAGGTTGTAACAACTTGGAGAAAGAGATTATGGGATGGAATTCCAAAGTTGAGCAGTTTAGAGCAAAGATTGAACACCATATTGCAAAGCTCACTTGAGTATCGGCCGAGCTTGCATTTTGTTATGGGAAAAAACAGAGATGACATTTGTCCTCCGGATGCTCTTGTGTTCATAAGATTAAGTCTGCTTTGTATGTCTTGGCTCTAGTCGTGGGGCCCAGAAGACTTGCGCTGTGGCCAGGAGGTACTGTTTCACGAGGCATCGCTGGGTCACATCTGAATCCCAATGTTGGTAATTGCTAAGATTTGTTGCAATTAATGCTTCAAATTCCCCTCCCCCTCCCCCCATGAACGATATGCTCATTAGAGCCGATGCAAAGGGAACGTTTGCAGCAGCCTACTGCTGAGATCTGCTTTGTTGACAGCACTCGAGGAAGGGAGATTGAGAAAACCTGTGACGGATCTCTGGGGTGCCTCCGCTTGGTTTGACGCTTTGAGGCAAGGCGGGCACACAGGGATAATTGCGGGGATAGGTTTTGTCAGGCAACATAATATGCACAACCGCGCAATGGACAAAACACAGCAGTCAGAGTTCATAGCCATTAATGCGCACAGATAATTATGGCGATGTGGAGAATTGGAGGAGCATGTTTTTTTTTTACCACATCACAAGCTGCCTGTGACAATTCCCTAATGTGGCTGACCTCTGACCCCCACCGACACAGTCAGCGGTGTTTAGTTTTATTTGGTGGTGGACGATGGGGAAATAGTTTTGTTATTCTTGGGGGCACTACCCCCTGTGCCCACCCATAACGAAAGCCCTGCATAAATGTGTTCAAAATTTCTACATTTTTTCAGGTCAGCTTGTTCCGAGACTTATCTCTTATCAGAGGTTTTGAACTGAAAGGTGATTTCATTTTATAAACCTTCTTGGGTGGCTTGTATGGAGAAGAAAAATATTGTTTTGTAAACATGAGATGGGTATTTTAAGATATATTAAGACCTCCGTTCCACCATGCGCTTTTTGTAAATTTCTCACCATTGTTAATTCAGAGCCCATATTTATTGTGTGAATGTGCACGTTAAATCAGAGTTGGTACTAAATATAGAAATAAGCGGTTTAAAAATATATATCATTGTCCCCAAAACTTTCTACTTGAAATTATTAATAGTGCTAGGCCTTCTTGCTTTGCACTGCTGCATAAACTCCCATAAAAGTGGCTTCCGGAACAAAATTCGAATGTATCTTAATCGATTAACAATTAGTTGCTAAAGTAAAATGTATGTGGTTGGGCGAGGGAGTGGGAGGGGGGGAGATACAGAACTGGGAACAAATAAACTGAAATCAGGTAGAAGGGTTCATGTAAAATACCAGATAATGTGCTTTTGGCATTTGTGGGTGTTGAGAATTCGCGGGCCCCCTGATAAGCCATTGCACAAAACGTTCTTGCTGCGAGTCCCAGACATTGGAATGTGAGCTGCAGTTAATTGTCCCTTTCTTATATACGAATTTTGCATATTTATCAATTGGTTAAAATCCGATGTCTTCATTCACGTATTATTTTATGTAGGGAAAAAATAATTTCAGGACATTGTCTTTTCATTACGACATTCAAAGGACAGTGTCTTTAAAAAAATACATGATTCTCCCACCTCCCCCCCTTCTCCCACCCCCCTTCTCCCACCTCCCCCCCCTTCTCCCACCTCCCACCCCCCTTCTCCCACCTCCCACCCCCCTTCTCCCACCTCCCCCTCTTCTCCCACCTCCTCCACTTCTCCCACCAATGTCGATGGGCGTATTCTACCGGGCTCGCGTTTTGTCGCAATAAAAACAACACACACACACTCTCTCGTACACACACACACACAAGTCTATTGGTTGAACATCTCGGTTCGACCTTATTGCATGCCGCTACGCTTGATGTATCGCTTCATCGCGGCCGTCACTTTGCCTTTTATGAAAGTTTTGCAGGGAGGATTTTGACAAAGTGGTGTTTGGACAGCGTCAAGGGCATAGGTTACGAAGTCGTCGCACACAGGAGCGTGCACACAGAGCAAAACTGTTGTGAAGCATTTTCTGCGGTGGGAAAAAAAACCCACGCAAAGAAACTTAGTACTCTTGATCAAATACATCAAGTCCAGTTTTTTCCCCTCTCTCTATAAGATCTATTTTTAAAAAACAAACGAGTGATATACTGCCTGTGCCATAATATATCATGTTAAGTGTGGGCCGTGGATGACTCTCTTTCATTTTCTTATTGTTCGAAACACACTGACGCTCGCATTGAGCAACAGAAACATTCAGGAATGTGACGAGACCATTTGGCTCGTCAAGCAAACCCTCGCAGCTCTCGCTACCCTCCTACAAAGTCTCCCACCCATTCGCAACGCTCTCACCAGGAAAACTCTGTCACTCGAACGGCTTTCGATAGCAGACACTGCCGCAAAAATCGACAGACGAACGCGAAACGCGCCGAGGTCAACGTGCGATTCACAATTGTTCCGCGAAATAAACGATTCGTTAAGAATTTCGCGCCGAATTCGACACGTGATTTCGTTTATTTCCTTGGCATACCTCGCCCGAGTGTTACGGATGAGTGGAGAACAATTACTTGGTTTGCTGAGAAGGGATTGCAGCCACCAGCCGTGGCGTTGGGACACGTCTCAACCCATGCAGGGATGATTCCGGGGCAGGAGGTGAGAGGTGAGAGAGGTGCTCACAGGCCTCCGGAGTTCTCCGCTCACTGAACTACATCGCGATTCACAACCAAACCCACGAAGACAAGCAACGTGAGTGTGTGTATGCGTGCGTGTGTTTTAATCCACCCGCAAGACATGCTTCTAATCATATTAATAATACCACATTTGACACGGGGTCCTGTTTTTGGAACGAAGCGAGACATCGGAAGTCGTGCCGGAGAAATCTGAAATCACATTGGAACACCAGTGATGAGTGTTTGGCACATGGGTGGGAAACCCGAGTGCCCGGAGAAATCCCACCACGCATACAAGGGGCTGACACTCATCACTGCCATATCGTGGTCACCTCACTGGGGGCACGCCTATAACATCTAGAAAGCCCTCGTTGGTGGTATACATGCAAGTTCTAACCAGGATCAACCTGGCTTAGCTCCTGAGAGCCAATGAGATCAGGTGCATTGAGGGCTTATTTGTAGATATTTTGGTCAGTCGGGCTGCTTATTTTGTCCCATGTTTTTATTAAATCCTTTATATTAAGTTCACTTGCTTGCTTGCTTACGACCGTGCAAATCTTTCGGTCGTTTTTTAACCCACTTCCCGTGATCCAATCGAGCTGACATTTTCCACACAGACTCGTTGTGCGTGACAATGCATTTTCGTGAATTTTTTTTTTATTTTACACTGTTTACGGAATTTTTTACAAATATTTAATTACCAATTGTTTAATGCTGCCAGACAATCATCTGACCCATAGGTGGCAGCCATCTCAAGCCAGAGGACGAGAGGACTCGAGCCGCCCTGATGCCACGCATATAAAGGATTTACAGTGAAAAACTTTGTTTTTACGGGTTAATTTTTTGTACTTTTATTCCGTGCAATAAACGTACCGATTTGAGACGGCTTGTCTGGAGATTAAGAAGAAGAAGAAAACAAGCAAAGCGCAGCTGCTCCAACATCCAAGGCCACATCTTGAGCAACCACAACAAAAGAGTGTCTCAACGAGAAAGAGCGTGGTCATCCGATGCAACCCCCTGTAAACTGCCGCAGGAGACATCGCACAGCTCTGCAGAGTTGCAGAATTGGTCGATCAAAAACATATCTAGGATAACAATAATAATGAAGTAACATTTTCATTTGTGCGTTTTGTTGTTGTTGTTGTTGCTGCTGCTGCTGCTGCTGCTTTACACAACACACGTACGGCGGTATTCGAGGGTCAACGTTGTTTTGGCGTGCGAGCGATGCTGTGAGGCGCGTGTGTATATTCAAGTCTGTTCAACTTCTTGGTTCTTTCGGTAAAGTCACGTAGAAGGGACGTAATAAAATAATAAAAATAAAACATAATAAAATAATTCTCACGACGTTTCAGCCACAACGCAAGCAGCCGTTCTCAGGTGAAAAACAGGTCTTCTACGTGACTTTACCGAAAGAACCAAGAAGATGAATCTCTGCAGTTACGAAAGCTTTACATCGAAATTTAAGTCTGTTCAAGCACCGTGATCGAGTGCGTGACAGACGCAGTGCAGTGAGGTGCCTCTCGGAGGCAAATATAGAGAGTAGACCTCGGACCCATGTGAATGCTAATGTGTTGTTTTTAATGTGATTTTAAAAAATCTGCACTTTGTAAATCAACTGCTGGATGAAGGCCTCACTAGAAGGGGCTCCATTGATATCAGCTGATGCTGGGAATTTAACTTGGGTTGCTGGTTTCATGTATCAGTGCGCTAAGCTAATCACTTCACCACCGTCTTTTTTGAGGATTTCTCTGGCGTCTCCAGTTTTCTCGCACAGCTAAAAATATATATGTACACAAACATAATTAAGCATTCTAAGGAGGACCCTCGTTAAAATAAGTCTTTAAAGTCAATGAGGGCCTTCTGGGTAAATGTTATTTTCTTATAAAGATACACGCCCATGACCAAATCATCTTAAATACGCCCGATCTCTTCAGATATTGGAAGCTAAGCAGGTTTGAGCTTGGACAGTGCTTCGATGGTTGACCACCTTGCATAAAATCATGGCATCGGAGGCTGCAAGGCTATGCGGTGGGCAACAGCCTCACCAACCGGCACTGACCAGCGTGGTGAAGTATAGTCAAGTAATTCCCACGACTCGCACGACGTTGGAAGCTCCTTGGTCCAGCCGTGGATTGACGACAGGGCTGTACAAATGAGGAACGCGAAGTTGCATGCGACTCAAAGCGCGGTGCGACGACGCTGACAACTTCGCATGATGCATGACGCTCACGGGCTGATGCAATTGACTCGCTTTACGATAAACACGTGTACTATGAGGATATATCCGGCTCACTGACGTATCACAACTCGTCATGGATGATTGGCTCTGCCGGTCCTGGTTTACAGCCAATGGGGGGAAGCCTGGGGGCATGGCCCTGACGTCATCGAAAGGTGACAGCTTTAAGGATTGGTTCTGCTGGCTTTGGCCACAGCCAATGGGGAGATGAGTCAGGGGCGTAGTCCCGGGAGCTGACGAGGGAGCCTGGAAGATTCCATGCAGGCTAACGAGGATTGGCGGAAACGTACCACGTGACCCGCGGGAGCGGGGCTCCCAGTTGCCACGTGGCAGTGCGTCTCGATCTATCCCTCTCACGCTGTCTATCAGCAGCGTGAAGTAAACTGTAACATAAGTTGAATAAAAGACGGATTCCAGAAGTCGCCTCAACGAGCTTATTACACACGTATTAGAGGGATGCCCACAATAGAAGTCGAGCAGCAACACTGACAAACCGCGTGAAATACAATTGAACGGTGATCCTCTTGCCACAAAGCGAACGCAGTTCCGCTTCAATTTCACAGCAGAACGTTTGGTAACGGGGGCACGCGTGCGACGTAGCTGGCGAAGCGTGCGTCTGTGTCAAAGCGGGGTACATCGCCCCCGAGTATTTCCACTGTGGAGATGTGGGAAATGAGGTCAGATCATGCGCAGGAGCTCGGTGGATTACTGCTTCACGAGACTGTGAGGCGGTGGCGACAACTTGGGCAGGCCTTCATCCAGCAGTGGAGTAATCATGGATGATGATGATGATGAGTCTGTGGGCTCTATATAAAATGTCCCCACTTCAAGCGGTGCTGTTCAGCCTGGTCTCTCCCATACACGTCAAACGGGTTCGCTTTCGTTTATTTGCTGATAAAAAAGTATCTACATGTGATTGAGGCAAATATAACTGCAGGTAATCAAATATAAATGGTGGTCATTCGTTCAAAACCATGCATCGGGCTGGTATATGTTGTTTTAGCAAATAAAACTCAACAAATTCATCATTATTACTGCCTTATAATGGGATAGCTTTTGAGGCAATGCCCATGGTTGAGAGTATAGAGGAAAGATTCCCTGACAATAGATTTGTTCGTGGTGGCTTTTATCACAGATATAAATCATTATTCTACTTCAATATTTTATATCGTAGCTTTGAGATGTCTGACTTTTTGATATGGCATGAACTACAAGTCACTAAATGCTTGAGTGTGACCAATGTAACAAACCCGATCATATAAAACCAAGTTAAAATATTTCTTCCTGCAATTTGCCAGTTCATAACCCACCTCTGGGAAGTGTTTTATTTTATGAAACATGTTTGGTGAAACCCTTTGAGAGGAAATCAGTTTTTAATTTAACGTAACATCGGGAGTGCTGGCATTCGTTGACCAATGACCTCCGAACCCGAACGGACACTGATGAATGGAGGTCTGTAAAAATGGAATCATTTCCAAATCCTGTTTTCGGTCTCTTTTTAAGCACAATTGTAAGCCGATATCTCTAATAGACGGCATGAAGTGTTGAAGCAAGCAGTCCACTTTACATAATCGTTCAATGACGTGGCTTTTACTGAAATTCTGAAAGCGATTTAGTTTTCCCCAAGTCCTGTTGAATTTCAAGATCATTTCCGGTCTGTGATGGTGACCGATTGCGTAATGTTCACCTGCTTAAACCGAGCGGAACAAGACTCAGGGAGATGAGGTCTTCACAAAACTCTGAATAGATTTTCAAGTACTCCCGATGTTTCATAATCCTGTGTTCTGGATCCTTTTTCATGATTGGAAGTTGTGGCTGTGTCGCTTCTGAAAAATAAGTTCATACCCCAGTGGGCTTTCCCTGGTAGGATGGGGATGGTTTAGTTTAATTTTAATGTGTTTGGGTGATATGTTCACCTTTCTTGTATGTTTTGTACTGTTAAGTTCATCTTTAATTGACCTTTAAGCTGCTGACATGTAATTTTCACTAAAATTAACTTTCTGCATTTTTATAATGTGTTTTTACGTCGTCTGAATTAACTGGCAAATCTTTGCCAATGCCCTGCCTTTTGGTCATGGGGGTTGTATGACCTTGCTTCATGGAACACGTAATGTAGACATGCAGTGTTGCAGTACGGTGCTTTTTCTGCAATATTTTGGTGTCTTTTCTTGGATTTTCTGTTTGCACATAGTCACATAGTCACTTTAAGATGTTTTCTTGTTCATGTTTTTGTTTGTTGCGGTTGCACCCGATTCAAGAACCGAATGGCTCACAGGGCTATATCAAATAAATGAAAATGAAATAAATAAATAGATACACCACACTGGTCAATGTGGATTGGTGTCGAGGGGGTCCCAGTTTAGGTCCAGATGCCACTTGTGACTGATGTTATCGTTTGTCGGGAATCAAACCCAGGGAGTCCGGGTTAATGGTGCTGCATCAATATACATTCCTTAAGGTTCAAGATATGTGTATCGAATAGTGTGTGTAAGACCCAATGTTTTTCAATGTACGTGGAAGATACGTAACTGACATTAATGTTACATTTAGGCTGAGGTGAAACACATGTACAAACGAGAAATGTATAAAGAGATATTGATACACTTCTTAAATATATTTTCCATTTTCATTCTTGTATTGCTATCGGTGTCATTTCATGAGATCAGTAATTCTGTTGCAATTCTTTTTTTCTCAAATAGATACTTTACTCATGCAGCATCTGGCATTCTGTGGAAAGTATTACCAGATTGTTTGCATGCCTTCGTAGTCCATGACATTCAGCCAGACAAATGGGCCTCCCTCACACATTAATCCCAAAATGCACTCTATACAAACATAACCCAAAGCAAGGCAGGGCTTGCATGGCCAGAGCAGAGCAGATTAGGCAATCACATACCAGCAAATCCGTTTTTCCCCTGCAGTAGCAATTATTCTGTGTGCATTTACCACATACCCCAATTTATCTACTTTAACAGCCAAATAAGCAAAATGATACTACTTGCCGCAGTGACATGACCCAGCAGTAGCAAGCTCGACACTTGTTGCAGAAGTTTCCAGTTCCGATTTGACACGCCGCCCTCGTTACGACAAATGACATGCTTTCCCCACTCTCCATCTCTGTGCCTTGTCCAAACGTGAGTTATTGCACACTCACCGAAGTTCGTTCCGGTACCTATCGCTTTTGCGAACTCGTAGGTGGCAGTGAGGCGGTTAGTACTGTCAATGAATTGTGTGTGCCCGCTTCTGCTGTATTGATGCTCCTGCTGTTGTGGAGTGGCTCATGCAGCCAGCTATGGATGCAGGGTTTTGGTAGTACATGTTTATGCCATTTATTGTGAAAATTCCATCACAGTTCCTATTATTGCTTTTTCATTACTTTCATGGCTTTATTTTGGTGATTTCGAAAAGTGTATTGGTTTAGCCATGTTTGTTTGTTGTAGTACAGAGTTAGACTGATGGCCTTAATCTAAGTTGTCTTATGGTTGTTGTTGTTGTTGTTTTACTTGCATCCCACTGGGATTTGTGCACACAGCGTTGGTGTACGGTGTTTTTTTCTGCAATATTTTGCTGTCCTTTCTTGGATTTTCTGTTTGCACTCAGTCACATAGTCACTTTAAGATGTTTTTTGTTCAGGTTTTAGTTTTTTGTTTGTTGCGGTTGCACCCGATTCAAGAGCCGAATGGCTCACAGGGCGACACCTAATACATGACCTTGAACTTGAGGTTAATAATGCCCTGTTTAGAAAAAGGGAACCTTGCGTTTTGGAGGGATAATTTTGTCGTTGCTTTGTGGTACATTGCTCATCCTCTCAAAAGTTGTAATCTCGAGTTATAAGCAGAAAGACCCAAACAACAACATCTTCCAATAAATCAATAGTACTACGTACGGATGCATGTTGAACTTCTTTCGCACCGTACGTAGTCAACCGTGCTAATCGGAGGTGCCATGGATGATGATGATGGCGATCCAGCCATACAGATAAGCAGGGACGAGTCCCCTACCCCACCTCGCTGCTCTGCCAACCACAACGCACAGAAGCTGGATTGAAGGCACGCAACTTGCGTGGTTGCAAAATTCGGTAATATGTCAAGGGGTCACGGGGGTGACGCTGGCTAGCGTGCTTTCACAGTCACCACCCGAGTTTGTAATGCGAGCGATAGGACATTCATGTTGGCAGCCACTGGCCGGCAATTTGGTGAATTCCACAGAGCGCCCATTTTCTTGATTGCTTATGACGATAATGCGTAATTCGCTATATTTTTAGCAAAGTGCGTGGGTGGGTGCCTTCATCCAGCAGCGGATTGACAAAAGGGGCTGTATGCGTATGTATTGCGCGTTCATAACGCGGTGTTTGCACGCAACCTCTACTTCACTGGTCGTTCAAAGAATAAACTGTTTATATATACGTCTGATGTTTGACTATAACAGTGTCGGGGACAGATGTCGGGATGTTTTGTCTGGCTTGTGATTTATTGTATCGCTAAATTGGTAGCAGGCTGTAAAACAAAACTGCCCCGACTTTGAGACAGACTGACCACTTCCGAGCTCGCTGCTGGGACAGACGTAGCCGTGCGTCTAGACTAAAGGCTTCATGCCGCAAATAATTACCGCTCTAATAACAGAGAAGGAATCCAGTCGTTACGCTGTCGGTTCGACTGAATCCATGCGTGTCCGTTTCATAATGGAATTCATTAAGGTCTACGGGGTCTCACAAAATACACCGAGGGACAGAAAAAGCCAGGCAAATGTTCGAGAACATGTGAAGGTTACAGACTTTGCATTGACTCCTAGGAAAACTTAAGGGGGTTTTTGGACGGGACACGTCGATTGAAGCGGTATGTGGCCCGTGGTCGAGACTGACATTGGAGTGGCAGCCAAAGGAGAGAACGCACCTGAGCGGAACGTCCACTGCAGAGACGGAGCGATGATCCTCGGCTCGTGAGCCGGTGCTAGGCAAATTGCTACACAGGAGAGACTGTCACACAGTTTGTTTGCACATGGTAGAGTTTAACAAACACAAAACCGAATCCGCGCAATATGGCTGTGCGTGCACAGGCCCTTTGTCCTCGACTGTTAAGGCAAGGGTTGGTGGATCACTTTTAGGTTCATGAAACATCTGAGCCTTGCTATGTAGCCAGTCGAAGGCAGTACAGCAAGTAGTTTCCTGAACTCGTCTGGTGGGGAATGTTGAGTGTTTTCCTCTCGAATGAGTGGTCGTCTCGTTTTTTTCCTCCACGTATTCCTTTTTCCACTGACACCTAAAACGACGACGACAACAACAACAACCCTTAAAAAGAAACTGGCCAAAAAGCATCCCAAGACAAGACCCTCCTGAACAAGGACCGCGAGCTTCGGCGAGACTCGCCAAAGACAAAATAATAATTGTTTCACGAGAACATCCTCGTCAAGTGTCTGATCGTCTTGTTTCGGGGCAGTCCTGCTCTAGATTTTGTCAGTTCTGCCGAGTAACTTTTTGAGTTTGAAGAAAACTACGTGCCCAGCGAAGACGCAAACTCCACGCCAATGGGTTTTGAACCTACTTGCTGTGCTACCGTATGCAGGCATCTCAGACACGTATGTCTGATACAATGTGCCATGGGTAAGCTTTTGTTAGTTGATGGCCCCAAGTTACAGGTGTACATTCCTAATTCCCTTGCTGGGAGCCAGATATAAATCAGGATAACGGAAAAAAAATCACTCCTCCTCCTTGTGCTTCGATGCATTGCCACGTTTTGTACTGAAGTTATAATTTGATTAAAAAGTTAATTGTTATATTTAGTGCAGATGACCCAAGGAAGACTTGGGTTTAGAACATCGCAGACTGATGTGTGAGGTTGAGGACTGGGAAAAGTGGATGGGGATCACGACAAAAGCTGCCAGCACAGTGCCCTAATGGTAATTCGGCCTGTAGACCAATCATGGGAGACAGGATTTGAATTGTAGCGGCCTCTAGTGGAAGCAGGGGGGTCACATAAACCAATTAAATATGAGGCGTATGAATCAAAATTAATGATCCTCACACGCCTCGTTTGGTGCGTGCGTCGCGAGTGTAAAAATAAGCTTCACTTTGTGTATCGGTGCATGGATACTTCTACGCTTTCAGCGACAGGCGAGACGAGAGTATGAACCGCAATGGACCACGTAATAAAAAATCGTACCCATAATCTGAAAATCTCAAACGCACGCGCCACGCACACGTGACACGCACACGGGCACGCACACGTGACACGCACACGGGCACGCATGCACGGGGGCACGCTCGCCCCAGAGTGCAGTCGCTAGCCATATAGCGGACAGCCGGGGAGGTCCGTTTAAAGTTGTGCGGCGAGACACAATCGACGCGTTGCGTTTTGAACTGACGAACCCCGGCTGCGAGGCGATGAGGCTGCATTCCTGCCAAGGCCAAGTGTGACGACGCAGGGACCCCGCAGCGATCAAGCGGGAGTCGTCAATCCCTCGACGGCGTTGAGTCGCGCCCAAGGGACCGCAGCGGCGGTCATCGTACGAGTCAAGTTATGCGTGTTTTGTTATGCTTTGGCGTGCAAATGCGTGCACGGCGCAGATGAACGGAACACTGCCCCCACCCACCCCCCCCCCCTCTTTTTTATTGAGTCGTTAAAATTCAGTGGTAATTCTAGGAGATGGATAAGTCACCCGGTCGGTCAACTCCAAGGTGGAGTTGACCGACCGGGTGGCTCCGAAGGTAAAATGCTGAGCCCAGCAACCAACATCTTGAGATGCTGGGTTCGAATCCAGCCAATCACCTGCGATTTAATTTGACCTCTCAAGTGCAGTGCATTGGTCGTCTCGGCCTATTCGCCAATGATGTTGCACGCACACGCTCACAAAAATAAAAAAACCCCATCGCATTCCCATATGGTTCTGCGCTTACGTCGGTAAACATGAATGGTTGCAAGAGACACCAGCTAGTGCAGTCAAAACCTCAATGCAAAACTCTCCATACGTGAGAATCTAAGAGTGGGGCTTCTGAGCTCAGGACTTTTCGACGGTTGTGGGACCTGGCAGAAGGAAGAAACGACGGTGAGGTATGATGGCATCAACAGAATTGGCTCAGGTCACCTTTTTAACTTGAACTCGTGTGCCCTCCCAGCCAGCCACCCTAATAAGTTGCCTCTGAATGGGCGGTTCAGCTGTTAATTTGGTGGGGCACATGGCTCTCTAAAGTCCCTCCACTCAGAGCCCACTGCTGAATAATTGTCACTATTGTAATAATGTTTGGCTTTTTGACAAACCACTGGTGGATGAAGGCCTCATCACGGCGTGTCTATCACAAAGGTTATTTGATTATGCTGCATCAGGTTGGTGAAGGTGGGCCCAGACCAGTTCAGACATCAATCGCCATCGATAGTAGCCCTGGCCGGGACGCGAACTCAGGTTGTGGGTTCACAGTGCGGTGTACTAACCACTGACTCGCAACGCTGCTCCTCCACTCCTTTCGTTAATCACATTAATTTCTCTGGACATCCGTGCCATCATAGCACACGCGATGACGTTCTTGTGTGCTATGAAGTCCGCACGAGCATTGGGGACACAGAGCAGCGCTGTCTGGAAAGGTCTCACGTTACCAGTGCGCGCGGTGGCATTCTTGCGACTGCAACCTCCGCCGGTTGAAGAATGAACATTCTTAAATTCCAAAAAGTAGAGGCAATGATGAAAGTGCCGATGAGCGAACCGGGGTTCGTGCCGGAGGAGTGCAGCCGCGCTGGACCGCCACCGACTTCGGGGCCAAGCGGTTTGCTCTGTCCGGTTGTGAACTTGGATTTGTTTGGAAGATAAAGCGACGTGACCGTCCTGGGAAACTGTTGCATGACGAGTAAACGTACAGGGCAAAATAAAAAAAAAAGTGTTCGTTGATAATTGTTTTTTTTATCCTTCTATGTGGCAACAAAACTGACACCTTTTTTTACAAGGAGTCATGTTTGCATAGACCACAATACCTGCAGTCGTAAATGCAAACAAAAAACATAACTATGATAATGTGCGCTAACCACTGACTCGCAATGTTTTTTGTTTGCATTTACGACTGCAGGTATTGTGGTCTATGCAAACATGACTCCTTCTAAAAAAAAGGTGTCAGTTTTGTTGCCAGGTAGAAGGGTAAAAAAACAATCATCATATTTTTTACTGGCAAATGAGGTTCCAATGGTGTAAAAGTGTTCGTTGTTGAACGAGTCTACAGATAATCGGGACGGGAAACTTTCATTGTTTTGTGAGTCTGGTGGGGGGGATGCACAAATACGAAAGGGCTGTGGAAGAACACGTTATTGACGGCGGTCTTGAGAACATTAAATTGTCCTGAATGGAACCCTGGGAGAGGTGAATGTAATCCTCTGTCCTCATGCGGCAACAGCAGGGGGGGGGAGGTTGCTTTGCGTAGGCAGATTTTGGAGTTCGCAGCAGCCTAAATATTTAGCGTTTCCCAGTCGAGCGGGCACTCAATTGCGCCACTGCGATTCGTCTGACTGTCGCGTCGCCCGCAGAAAATTAACAAGCGCTTAACAACAATTTTACGCCCATTCAAACATAGCGACCCTAACGATCGTCATTCCGCTAACCCTCCCCCCCCTCCGTCGACCACATCGCCACTATCCTTGTGCTGCTGCTGCTCCCACACGGAGACGCGCCCTAGCTAGGAACAGCTGACAGCTGGCGGGAAGCGCTTGGGCACAGCTGCACACACAGCGGAGTCTCGGAGCCGGCGGAGGCTTGGGGTGCGTGCGAGAGGCAGCGGAGTAGCCACGTGTGGTCTCTCACCGCACCCCGTCCAGCGAATGTCAACAAACTGCCCCTTGCACGTGGGTCCCGCGCGCTCTTAGTGAACAAAAAAAAATAATGAAAGCAACGTCAGCGTTTTAATTGCCTAAAGCCCCAATTAGTCCATGGGTCAAAGTTGATACGTTTTTTAGCCGACGTTGGACAATCTTAGGAAGTATTGCTTCTTCATATGGCCGATAACACTGAGTTGTGATAAGCTTTGGCTGATTGGATGTATAAACGCATTTGAGTTTTTTTTGACGTGGAGGTACAGATATGGGAAGGAGGTGAATTATCTGCTTAGTCATTTTATGATCGTGAAAAGTCATATTATGCCCATCACTCTGTCATGCAATGTTTAAAAATCAATCAGAATTTTCGTGCTCCAGACGTAATCTGTAACAGAGCATCATCATCATCTCCACAAGTTAGGAGCCGCGGGTTTTATTAATTCAAAGCATCAGTGAGGTTGTGAAATCATCACTCATATGTACTTGTTCATACAGAATCAGAATTATAATATTTATCAATACTAGAGGAATCCGATGAGCTACAAAGCTATTTTTCATAGATGCCCAGTAGGGGAGGGCAAGCACGTTGCAACAACAATTAAATGAGCACCATATCGGCACTGGGGAGACAAAGATGGGTGGACATAGTACTGGCCACACCACCACAATGCTGGGTTTAATAGGTGCTCGCTAACTTGTCTGTATGTCGTTATTGATTCCTTCTCTGCTGTGGGCCCCAGAGTGTCCTTCCCCCAGCCCTCTATGCGGTCAACTCCCAACCACTGTTCTCGTCCAGGCTCAAGATCGTCCCTTTCCCCCCTCTGCCCATGATTGTCTGCCTCCATCGACAAATGAAACATGCACATGGCATCTGGAGACGCGGTTGCATTTCGACGCAATACACATCCCAACTTTTTTTTGTCGCATTGTATATAGTAAATCGGTCAAATGTTCCGTTGCGCGCACATCATTGATCATCATCCGTCAAGGCGTGTGCACGTCAACAGGACGCTAACAGCCGCTGAACGTGCGCTGTGGGGGTGGGATCGCAAACTTGGTTTTCACAACTAATTCTCAGAGTCACCAAATAGTGTAGCGCCTATGCGTGCATCGCGATGTGCTTATATGAGCAGCGAATTTAAAACCCCGGGCATCTAAAAATTGTCAACGATACGCGTAAACGACACACACGCACCCGCATCGCCCTGAATTGAAACCATCACTAGACCATATTTAGTAGCAGGACGACTGCCGACTCTGCACCACCACCCCAAAAAGAAAAGTCTTTCATTTTGTAAAAATTATTAGTTTTTTTGTGCAATTTCTTACGGGGTTCGGATTTAGTGTCTGCGTTGGGCCAGCGTGTGTCAATCTAGCCCCGCGGCTTTTCATCCCGTCTGCTCGGGCATTATTATTATTATTTATGTGGCATGGGCCAAGGATAGGGTTTCTCGAAAAAAACGCCCAGATTTGTTGACTCTGGGATTTGAGACGACTTGCCGCTCCGAATCAATCCTCAAAGAGTGCGCGCAGCTGCAAGCAATTAGCGCCCGTTAATATATTCCAGGCACGTAGCCCGCACGGGGCCACGTGGTTAATATTATTGACACATATGTAGCAGCTGTAATGGTTTACTCTACTAAATGATATATATATTATATAAACACATGTACACATCAGCTCCCCAAATATACAAGCACTGTCATCATCATCATCAGCAGCAGTCACGTTCTCGACACTTTTGAGATAAAAAGACTTCCCAAGTCCTATTCTTTGGGTCTTTCGGTAAAATCACGTAGATAGGCTCAAAGAAAATTACAAAAAAACGACGACGTTTTCCCCAAGTAATTTCCATCTTCTTGGTTCTTTCGGTAAAGTCACGTAGAAGGGAAATAATAAAATAATAAAAATCAAACATACTAAAATAATTCTCACGACGTATCGGCCACAACGCAAGCAGCCGTCCTCAGGTGAAGAACAGGTCTGTCGGGAAGACAGCGTCAGACGCTGTCTTCATCCCGTCGTGAGAATTATTTTATTATGTTTTATTTTTATTATTTTATTATTTCCCTTCTACGTGACTTTACCGAAAGAACCAAGAAGATGAATCCCTGCAGTCACGAAAGCTTTAAATCGAAATTCATTTCCATCTCTCATGGTCCAGCGATATCACAATCCACTTGGCTCCGGCACGTCAGCCCACTTCACCGCTCCATCTCCACGGCGGGGGACCTTTTCTTGAGCACGTTCCCTCCCTTTGCCTCCATTCCGACACCAACTGCGACCATCAGCCATCACCCCCCCCCCCCGCCCAAGCCCATTTACTTTTCTCGGCAATCAATGCGATGTCTCTAATTTGCACGTGTGCTCCGATATTCTGCATTATGCGTATGGGGGTCCCGTAAATATCCGAATATGTGCAGACCTTCCTATGCCATTGGACTCAGAAAAGGGCAGCTGCAAAGTTTATCATTTGTACATGTGCCATGATTTCATCGCTCTAAATGTATCCTTCACAGCCCCCCCCCCCGTGTGCCTGCCATTTGTCAAGGTCCCCAGGTCTGGTGTACTTGTTCATTTCACACGAGCGTGATCTGCCTTTCGCCCACTTCCCCGACCCACACACTCACTTCACATACCCACTCACTCACTCACCCACTCATCCACCCACTCACTCACTTACCCACTCATCCACCCACTCACTCACTCACTTACCCACTCACCCACTTACCCTACCCACACACCCACTCACTCACCCACTTACCCTATCCACACACCCACTCACTCACCAGTTCACTCACTCACCCGCTCACCCACTGACTCACTTAGCCACTCACTTCACTCACCCACTCACTCACCCACTTACCCTACCCACTAACCCACTCACTCACCTACCCACTCACCCATTCACTCACCCTACCCACACACCCACTCACTCACTTACACTACCCACACACCCACTCACCCTACCCACACACCCACTCACTCACTTACACTACCCACACACCCACTCACCCTACCCACACACCCACTCACTCACTTACCCACTCACTTACCCACTCACCCATTCACTCACCCTACCCACATACCCACTTACCCTACCCACACATCCACTCACTCACCCACTCACTCACTTACCCACTCACCCATTCACTCACCCTATCCATTCACTCACCCTACCCATACACCCACTCACTCACTTACCCACTCACCCATTCACTCACCCTACCCATTCACTCACCCTACCCACACATACACCCACTCACCTACCCACTCACCCATTCACTCACCGTACCCACACACTCACTCACTCACTTACACTACCCAAACACCCACTCACCCTACCCACACACTCACTCACTCACCCACTCACCACCTCCAACCCTACGCAGCAGCACTGGCTGATACAGCTACAGTCTTAACTCATGCCACCCTCCTCCCTCTCCCCTAAATCCACTCCTTGTGCCTCGGGACTTCCAGCCGAAGCGGCTTGGCTTTTATTTGCCATGCAAAATTCTCAATTCTAAAAAGTTGCTACATGCCGTACTGAGCACGATGTATGTAGAATTTCTTTCTTGCCCAACCGTAGTCAACCGTGGTAATCGGATGCGCAGGAGGTACAGCAAGTGCGGCTGATGCGTAGACAGATCTGTTAGCGGTTGCGGCTCCCAACTCTGCTTAATAAAAGTTCAACGTTAAGCAGTTGGGTTGATTGATGAACCCTCACTCGCCGATTTGCTCCAGACCACCTCTTTCTCTCTCTCACCGTCAATAAGCCGGCGAGGCACCGATAACCGGTGGTGAGAAATGTGGTGCAAACTGCGATGTCCCTAACAAGTCGCTCACCGAAGAATCTCCTTGCCCAGAAAAACACTGGGACGGCGCTTGCCCACGTTAGACGTACACACACACACGGGGAAAGACCTGCGGCCACTTCCTGCACAAAGTGGGGATACTGAGCACATGCCCGAACTGTGACTGCAGTGCAACGCGGCAATGCATCACTCACATAAATCGATCATCGTCCAACAACAGGCCTTTTGCAAGGAGGTGCAAAATGGGATCCATCTGGTGACCCCAGATGCCACCCTAAAATTTCTTCACAAACTCAAAACACGCGATTACAAACTCGGTCCATTGCATCTCAAACGGGCATACAAACGGAGATCATTGTCACGGGTGCATCGCTGTTACTACCCACCGGGCCATTGTTGCGATGAACGTCATGCCACGGTTGCTCCACCGATGTCAAGGACTCGTTCTACCAGATTGTATCCTCTCACACTCGTGCAGTGTTCGACCACCCCGCTACAGGGCGCAGCGTCTCTCTTTCATCCTTTGCTGGCACTGCTCATCTTTTAAACTCCCTTCCCACCGTCTCATTTTTAAATCCTTTATATTAAGTTCACTTGCTTGCTTGCGCGCTTACGACCGTGCAAATCTTTCGGTCGTTTTTTAACCCACTTCCCGTGATCAAATCGAGCTGACATTTTGCACACAGACTCGTTGTGCGTGACAATTTATTTTCGTAAAAACAAATTTCCAAAATTTTCCACTTTTTAGGGAAAAAAAATGTCATATTTAATTTAAAATACCAATGTGATAAAAATGAAACTCTTACTCAAGAAAAACAAAAATGAATAATAAAATAAAACCGATGCCACGCATATAAAGGATTTATAGTGAAAAACTTTGTTTTTACGGGTTAATTTTTCCCCCCCTCCCTATAGCCATTAGTTCGTACATTGTACTCTTATTGAAGCTCGCTGCTGGCTGCTTAATCGTCACCATCGCGATAACTTGGCACTTATCAAGGCACCTTTCGCGAAACGTCTCAAGTTCGCCGTGAATGAAAACGTTTGAGGGCAGACAGGAGCGGAGGAACGCTTCGCGTTGCCGGGCATCGTTTTGACCTTTTGTGGTCTGCGCTCAGCATCTGCCACTCAAAGCAATATTCCCTCCAGCGCATTGCGAGAGACCACGAGGAACGGTGACTGTGGCTAGAGAGTGGATGGGGAGGGGGGATGGTTTGGGGGGGGGTGGTTTGAAGGGGGGGTGATGGTTTGGGGGGGGGGGATAGTTTGAGGGGGATAGTTGGGGGGGGGTTCAACCAGCAGTAAAAAGACCATGGTTGTTGATTTTTTAAAGTGGGGGGAGGTGGGCAAGTAGAGTAGCCAAGGGGGTCATCGAACACTTTTGCATGTGTATGTTGAACTTCTTTCGTGCCGTACGTCGCACCAACCATGCTAATCGGAGGTGCCTTGGTGGGAGATCGAGTCCCTTGGCCTCCTTTCTCCCTCCGTGTTCCCACGTCACATCGCTGTAATCGCTCTCTCTCTCTCTCTGCCCAGCTCTCTAAGCTTTCACAATGACACGCAACCTGTGAGCCCCAGGCCTTTCTGTTGTTCTCTTTTATAGTGGGCACAGTTGGGATAAAGATGTTTGCAGCTGAGCCCAACAACGAACAAAAAAACACACAAGGCCCAGTCACAGCGATGACCTTTTGTTCCATTAAAACGATGACGTGCCCACAACACCCGCCCCGAGCAGACTCGAACGGCATTTATTGTACCAGGGAATTGAAAAAAAACGACCATGAGCATTGCCCATCCTCAAGTCATGCGTGCGCCGTGAGGACACTTGTGGCTTGATGCTTTACACGATATGAAACGCTCAATGTCAAACATTTACTATCGCACACAAGTGCTGAAAGGTTGCCTCCCCCTCCCCCCCCCCTGGTCGCTTCACAGCCCATGATATTGTTCGCAAGAGGAGATCATTGTTTGACTTTCCCATGAACAAGTTTATCTTCATAATGGCCAGCTGTTCAGTGTCTTTATTCGTAACTGTCGGGAGAGGCTACAGAGGCTCTTTGCAAAATGTGTTGTATGCGATTCAATGGAACTCAGCCATCCCATGATCAGAGATGGGGCAAGGGGGGGGGGATCAGCTGACATCATCAACGCCCATAGTTGAAAATCCTTGAGCAATGTTTAAAAGTGAATACAATAACTCATAACGAATCACATTAGCAGTGGTACACATGAACAAAACAACCGACTTTGTCATTAACATGTCACTTATCATCAACATAAATACAACACATTGACCTCTGAGAATTGCACATCAAAAACAAACCGTTGTTACTGCGACGCACACCATCATGTGGACACGTGGTCCTTTAATAGAGTCTCAGAATTAATTCCGTAAAGTCAGCTACCATGTAGGCCGTTCTCACTGCGAGAGTTACAAACGGACATTTCGTCTCGTGCGATGATTGCCAGTAGTTAGCACGGTTGTAAATAACTCCCGAGGGAGATACAAACGGAAATGATGACTAATTATACACCACCTGGAAAAATACTAAAACAACATTCAGCACGCCGGCCACTTGCGCCATTCCCGTGTGCCGAGCTAGGATGCGTCGCTTTCGTTAAGACTGCTGCTCATCAAGAATGGCTCAAACGAGGGTTCGTCATCATTTAGAATGTTGTACTCTTTGCAAATACTATTGAGCAAACATCTACACTTGCAATAAAATCAACAAAACAATACTGCTCGTTCATCCGAACTGGAATTGCGTTAAACACTTAAGGCAATGCTTCATCCACGAAAAAAAACAGCTCCCGTATACTTGATCATTCGCGATAAATGTGTACATGGGGGGAGAGGAGGAGGGGTGGTGCACAGTGGTTCGAGCACGAACACTGTGAACCCAAATACCAGAGTTCGATTCCCGGCCGCTGCTAACCACGTGGCCACCAACACCGCCCGGCCACCGCCAGCCCACACTCGCCAGCGTCACGCACAATCACACAACAACACCCACGATTCTCACGATCCACGGTGGCGTAGAGGAAGGTCTTCCTCCCGTGCGCAAGTGATCGATTTTACAAAAAGGCCATTGTTATACTGGTAGGAACCTCCTGGTTACACCAGCCCACAGGGGATTATTGTGTCCGTCGTGCAGGGAGGGTCTGGGTGGGGAGGGGAGGGTAGGGAGGGGCTGGGTGGCGAGGGGAGGGTGGGGAGGGGCTGGGTGGGGAGAGTGGGGCTGGGTGGGGGTGGGAGGGGTGGGCTAGGTGGGGTGGGGCTGAGTGGGGAGGGGCTGAGTGGGGAGGGGCTGGTCACCCTGTGGTGCCCTTATAAAACTCAACGTTTCACCTACTCACGCCGGCTTGTGCACGCCCTCACAGTCGGGCATATTTGCGGAATACACCACGCCGCCGTTGACCCTGGCCATTGACCGAGCAACCCAACGTTCCTACCAGCTCCCTCCGCAGGAATGTGTTATTGTATTGGTCAAACTGCGCACGCGAGATTTAAACTTTAACTGCGAATGAATACGCATAACCGAGGCGGTAGAACGAGACAAGCAGGGACTGGTTCCTGAATCGATTAGCGATCCAAGATCGTGATGCCAATTCATCTAATTTCCCCGGGGGGGGGGAGGTGGGGGAAGAGACAATCGCTAGACCTCTCTCTTCATAATCATTAGCCACGGTCAATCCACTGCTGGATGAAGCCCTCACCAATTAAGCCGCCACCATCACTCACGGTCTTGCTCCATCTCCGCTGGCCGGCGTCCTCTGGAATGTTCCTATTTACAGGCGCATATGCAGACTGCCGACTGAAATGTCGGATTGGCATATGAGCTGTATACATAACTAGATAAATGCAATGTAAGCATGATTCTCTGGCTTGTCTCCACGTCCAAATGAAACACGTGTTTTCGTCCAACTGCCTATTGACTTTCCAGACTAATATTATTCCGCAGTCTTTGTTTAAGCAAGCAAACTCTGCAGCGGTGTCCATCTTCTGGGTCCCATCAGCAGGGAGGGGCAAGCTTGTTAAATACATGCCACCTGTGTTACCGTCAGTTATTGGGAAGGGCGTCTATCCATAACTGTCCACCTATGGATCAAATCAACCAAAATACCGTCCAACCTCGTCGGATTGTGGAAGCTTGGCAAATTTTGAGCCTGGACAGTACTTGGATGGGTACTGAAGCAAATTGAATGTGATGGGGTTTTTTTGTTTGTTTGTTAGTCACACGGGGTGATCCCGTTTAGCCAGCTTCCCGGCTATTTTACAAGGGAAATCCGTGGTAGGCTGCGTGAGGATAGCAGCGACAACAAAACAAAGAAAGAGAAAAAAAATTAACCCGTAAAAACAAAGTTTTTCACTATAAATCCTTTATATGCGTGGCATCGGTTTTATTTTATTATTCATTTCTGTTTTTCTTGAGTAAGAGTTCCATTTAATCACATTGGTATTTTAAATTAAATATGACATTTTTCCCCCTAAAAAGTGGAAAATGTTGGAATTTTTTTTCACGAAAATAAATTGTCACGCACAACGAGTCTGTGTGCAAAATGTCAGCTCGATTGGATCACGGGAAGTGGGTTAAAAAACGACCGAAATATTTGCACGGTTGTAAGCGCGCAAGCAAGCAAGCAAGTGAACTTAATATAAAGGATTTAAAAATAACATCAACATCATTGCAGACAGCGAGTAGAGAGAGGGGGTCCTTAGGTAATATTGCACAACAAACGAGGTGTTTGACGTCCGCGAACGAAACACGCGTGAATACAACACAAACATTATGGGGACCTCATTTGCCAGTAAAAATATGATAATTGGTTCTTTACCCTTCTATCTGGCAACAAAACTGACACCTTTTTGCAAGGAGTCATGTTTGCATAGACCGCAATACCTGCAGTCATAATACAAACAAAAGAACATAACTCTGATAATGTGCACTGTCCTTGAAGTTGATTGGTCCACACCCGAGACAGCCTTCCTTCGAGCCTAGTCTCATATGGGTTGGACCAGATGACGCCAAAAGAACCAATTATCACAACACAAACATTGCAAATATATGAAAAAAATAAGAATAGGGTTTACCCTTTCCGGCAATAAAACAGGAGTTAAAAATGTTCAAACACCAAATAGAAACCCTTTGCAAGGAATCAAGTCTGCATTAAGCATACGTACTTATGGTGAACATGCAAACAAACATGTTCTGGCAATATCTGCCTTGTCTTTGAAACTGATTGGCCCAGTCTCACCAGTGTCAATGCACATAATGTGAGGGCATGTTTGTTTGTATGTTCACCACAAGTACGTGTGGTTAATGCAGTTCTTGATTCCTTGCAAAAGGTTTCTATTTGGGGCCGTCCATAAATGACGTCACGCGACTTTGGACAAAAAGTCAGACCCCCTCCTCAAATATGACGTCAGAAAGCTCTGCCCCCCCCCCCCCCCCAAAACCATATTTCCATTTTGAAAATACAACATGATTCAAATCGCTTTAAACTATTGTCATTGTAGTGCGTATTTAATGTGGCGCTGCACTCTGATGTTGTAGGAGTGTTGTTATAACAATTCTATATTTATTTAAAGTTTCGCATTTTTATGTGACGTCACACATTGTCACAAATGTCTGACCCCCCCCCCCCCCCGAGGTGCGTGACGTCATTTATGGACGGCCCCTTTGGTGGTTGAACATCTTAACACCTGTTTTATTGCCAGAAATGGTAAAACGTATTCTTACTTTTCATACTTTGATACTGGCAGAAAGGTCCCATTTAGTGCAAATATAATGACAGCAAAGGGCGTCAGGAATAAAAGTGAAGTACACGTGCAATCATGCTCTAAATTATGACTTAGGGCACCGAACCGAGACGATACACTCACACATGAAAATCCGGTTTCATTGATCACAAGCAGCTGCTTGGATTCGAACCCAGCTCCAGCGTTGCCAAGCTCAGCGCACCCGGCCACATCTCGTCTCGCGCTTCGTGAATAAAACGACTGGGGTGTGGGGTGGTGGTGGTGCTGGTGCGTGTATGTGCATGTGTGTGAGCGCGCGTGTTCCCCAGCTTGTGGATCTCACAAGTTCCTCTGTACGGGGTCGCTTCCACCAACAGGTGGCATTCCCACGCTGCGAGGAGACATTGGCGCAGGGCCTTGCCGACGCCCACTTACGGACGAAATGCAGAAACGCGCAGCATCGCGAACTTCGAAACCCTTTTAGGGGGAGCGCAATGGGCACTCCGCAGAGGCGATCAACAGGCGCACAATGCCAACCCCGAGTGGACATTCCGCTAATGAACGATTCGCTCCATCCTCCCGTCGCAATTCGATGAATTGGCCACGATTTGGGTTCACGAACAACACGATGCGTTTAATTCGCATCGGCTCTCACGAGCAACAGTATAGTGCGTTTATGTTGTGGGTTAGATCGTGAAGGCGTTATGTCAATGCGGTGTTTAACTGTCGCGGGATAATAGGGAGAACATTTCGCGGATAATAGGCGTGTTCGCAGACTTCTCACATCTCTCGCGGACAAAATGAATAGCGCGCAATAGGGTCAGGGATTAGAGCAGCAGCAGCAGAGAGTCATTCGCGCAGAGATCGCTGTCGAGTGTAACGTCACAGGAGATGAGTGGCGCTCACGTGGCCCCTGTGCGGGCTGACTGGCTGCCCGGCCGGCCAGCTGACCGGGTACCCGCCGTATGGGAGACAGGGCGAGGAGTCTGCGTGGAAAGGTTCTGCATGGGCAGCTGACGAAAGATGCGCGGTGTAGCGAGGGATGATGGGTCATGGGTGGGTTAGAGCGAAGGTTGCCAGGATTTGAACACGCATGAGAATGGGAAGGGTGGGGGTGGTGATGATTGATGATCATTGGTGATGATGGTACAAATGTAAAAGTGTTGTTGATGAGGATGTAAGTGGAATTACTTATGATTCATAATACACGTTTTTGGGTTAGATCGCGTTATTATAATGTGTCGTAACCCTCCACCACCCGATACGGCCAATCAGTAAAAAAGTGTCACGTTAATTGGTCATTAGCCGTTGTTTATTATGTAAATGTCAATTTACTGTTTGTGACGATATTTCACAAAATGTTGTTTTTGATGATGATATTTAAAAGAGTTGTTTTAATGATGATTATTTAAGATAGTGTTTGAAGGATGATGTAAATGCAATTCACGACAATGCTGATGATGACGACGACGATGATGATTATATTGAAGATAGCAGCTGTGTTATTGATTCATGATGATAATTGGGCTTCTTCATGAATGATCATCAACTTGTGAGCGAGGCAGCAGACAACATCGTTGATTCTAGAGAGCCCGAGAGAGGGGGGTGGGTGCCGAGCGGTGTCGAGCGGGCGGGAGGAGGAGGCAAAGCACAGCAGGGGCGAGGAGGTGGAGCAGTGAGGAGCGTGGAACAAGGATCGAGCATTTTAGAGGGAGGGGGAGAGACGTTGCACTCTGCTCGGCCCGCCCGCGTCTCCACACTCACCCACCCCGCACCTCTCCCCATCTCGCCTCGTCTCATTCAACCCAACCCCACACCTCTCCCCTCCTCTCTCCCCATCCTCGCCTCGCCTCATTCACCGCCAGCACCACCACCAGCCGCTTCTCGCTCAGAGCAACTCCACATGGCGCACACGCGTAGCACCGCGCCGCGCCTCCCGATCTCGCTCCGCCGACGGTGGCGGCTCCATCACCATCATCACGGTCAGCATCAGCAGCAGAGCACGGCGGCTATGATGGCAATGACGACGACGACGACGGCGGCGATGCTGCTGCTGCTGTTCTGCCAGGGCGTCTTCTCGGCCATGGACGAATGCTACGACGACGAGGGACGGCCGCAGCGGTGCCTGCCCGAGTTCGTGAACGCGGCTTTCAACGTGACGGTGGAGTCGACGAACACGTGCGGATCGCCCGCCGAGGAGTACTGCGTGCAGACCGGGGTGACGGGCGTCACCAAGTCGTGCCACGTGTGCGACGCGAGCGACGCGCGCCTCCACCACAACGCCACGTTCCTGACGGACTTCAACAACCAGGACGACACGACTTGGTGGCAGAGCCCCACCATGCTGCGCGGGGTGCAGTACCCCAAGGCCATAAACCTCACCCTGCGTCTGGGTGAGAGCACGAGGCGTGCGGGTTTGGGGAGGGAGGTTACCTGCTGGAGGTGATGGTGATGATGATGATGCTGCTGCTGGTGGTGGTGGTGATGGGGGTGATGATGGTGCTAGTGACGTTGATGCTAATGATGATGATGGTGGTGGTGATAGCGGTGGTGATGATTCTGGTGGTGGTGATGGGGGTGATGATGATGGTGCTAGTGACGTTGATGCTAATGATGATGATGGTCGTGGGGGTGGTGATAGTGCTGATGGTGATTATGCTGGTGATAGCGGTGGTGATGATTCTGGTGGTGGTGATGGGGGTGATGATGATGGTGCTAGTGACGTTGATGCTGATGATGATGGTGGTGGTGATAGTGCTGATGATGATAGTGGTGATAGCGGTGGTGATGATTCTGGTGGTGGTGATGATTCTGGTGGTGGTGATGATGGTGCTGGTGGCGTTGAAGCTGCTGCAAGTGCTACCGATTATGGTGGTGATAGTTGTCTTCTTGATGGTGTTGGTGGTGAAACACGTGATGCATGCTGGTGCTAATTGTGCCGGTGATGCGTTTTCGTGGAGTTGGTGGTGCTGCTGGTGGTCATGGCGATGTTGATTTGTGTTGGTGCTGATGGTGTGGACGCTTCTTTCAGTGACGATAACTTCTCGTTGAGAATATTCGTTGTTTGAATATCCAGCAGGGTATTATTGGTTCGGGGGCTATAGTGGTAGAAGCTGCCGAATAGAGTAATAGGGCGTGGAGTGTGTCATTCTGCTCGGTCGAGTGAGGTTCGAACCGGGTCAGGGATTGATGCACGGCAGTCCCGTTTCCCCTGCAGTCGGATAAGTCCCTTTCACGATGATGATGATGCTTTAAAACCCCTGAAAAGCAGTCAAGCAGCCGGTAAACCCCCCTGCCTGGGGTAAGACAACACCACAAAGCATCGTGTAACTCAACAGCCAGAGCCACGCCGTGCCAAGCACTGCCCACGGCTGAGACACAAGGGGATTTAAGGGGGCCCACGGGTCAACGGTGCACACAGACTGCTATGTTGCAAGCCGACCCGCAGAGCAAGTCGTGGGGAGGAGGGACTGCATCCGCCGCCACGCGATTAACCCCCCTGCGCACCGCCCTATCCTCGCTTGCATGCGTCGAAGATCATGCGTCCATACCCTGCCTGCTCGCGAGGTCCCTTGATCCTCCGAGGAGGGGAATGCAGAGAGAGAGAGAGTTGGGGGTGCTGCTTGCGATGGAACGCGTGTCGCTTGTGTGGTTTGTTACGCACTGCGCACTGCGCGTGTGTGTGTGTGGCAGCCCTGTGTGTCAATCCGCTGCTGGATCAGGGTCTGTTCCCTACACCGCGCTTGCTGGCCGCGAGGGTTATTTGGACCCATCGTTTGACCTCCCGTACGCTGGTCGGTTCGAGTTGGTGACGGCGGGGAACATCGATCGCGGGCGCACAGAAGTGCAGTACAACAATGGCTATTTGTGGCCGTGCCTCTTATGTTAACTACCACGGCTGGTGTATGCCCCATAGCGAGCACTAGCCAGGCTCAAACCTCAGCGTGGCTTGGGGGGGGACCCCGACTTAAATTTCGTGCCTTTTGAAGACAACTCCACGGTGTGGACGATGTGGTCGTCGTCGTCGTGTTTTTTTTGGCCTGGTCGTTTCCAGGCACCGCCCTGCACAATGAACGCGCACTCACTTGTTCCGTTGGCAAAGAGAAAAGCGTTGACCTCGAAGGATGAGAGCGAGCGAGGGAGCGAGAGAGACCTCCTGTTGGCAACGAGACGAGAGGGAATCGTCGCCATTCTCTGAATTAGTGTCAGGAATGCACAAGTGCGCCCGTGTGTGTACAGTGGATAAATCGCTATTATTCCGGCTTTGTTCATCGTGACGATAGCGCATTCATTTACTGTCCAGCCCTTTTTTTGTGTGTTATCCATACTTCACGGCGCTAGGCAGTATCGGGTTGGTTAGACGTGTGTGTGTGGGGGTTTGGGAGGTTCCATGACCGGGTCCTGGTTCCATGACCGGGTCCTGGTTCCATGACCGGGTCCTGGTTCCATGACCGGGTCCTGGTTCCATGACCGGGTCCTGGTTCCATGACCGGGTCCTGGTTCCATGACCGGGTCCTGGTTCCATGACCGGGTCCTGGTTCCATGACCGGGTCCTGGTTCCATGACCGGGTCCTGGTTCCATGACCGGGTCCTGGTTCCATGACCGGGTCCTGGTTCCATGACCGGGTCCTGGTTCCATGACCGGGTCCTGGTTCCATGACCGGGTCCTGGTTCCATGACCGGGTCCTGGTTCCATGACCGGGTCCTGGTTCCATGACCGGGTCCTGGTTCCATGACCGGGTCCTGGTTCCATGACCGGGTCCTGGTTCCATGACCGGGTCCTGGTTCCATGACCGGGTCCTGGTTCCATGACCGGGTCCTGGTTCCATGACCGGGTCCTGGTTCCACTCGCCACTGACGGCAGCCGTCGCCGGACTGGTTCATGACGCAGTGTGCGTGCCAAGAAACCACAATCAGAATCTGCGTTCGTACTGGAGGAATCCGATGAGTTGTAAAGCTCTATTTTCGTTTCACAGATTTTCACCCCCCCCACTCCACGCTCCATGTCTCTTATCAGTCTAATCGTAATCGTATTATATTGTGTGCCGAGGGGAGGGAGTGTGGATCTCCCCCCCCCCCCCACGTTTTTATGCCGATGTTACGGTTGCTGCAGTAGCATTTTCTCTCTCTCTCCCTTTCTGTTCACGCGAAACGCCCTTGACTCTCGAAGTGCGATGAGATCTGGGGCGGCCGGTGTGGCGTGGATGATGACAATGAAAGCTGCAAGAGCCAAAATGTGAAAAAAAATCATCGATTATGATCGCGTCGACGATACGGGTCTGGCAGCTAAAAGTCCCAAAACGCATCGAGAACGCATCGTCGTGTTCCGCAGGATCTTATGTATTGATTTTCAAACAAACAAACAAACAAAAATCACCCAACGCACATTTGCTGTGCCCACTGGCTTCTCCCAGTGGCCAGGATTCGATGAGCTGGGGTCTGCAGTGGGTGGGAAGTCGAGGAATGTTTCTCTCTTCGACTTGGGTAGAGAGAGCGAGCGGGAGAGAGAGAGGGGGGGCGGGTAAAAAAAAAGCGTGGCTTCAGCACTTTTGTCATCAAAAGAAAGTTGCGTGGCTGTGTCGTTCTGCGAGCCTCCCTCCCCCATCCACCCCCACACACACACAGCCTCCTCCTCCTCCCCCACTGTGCCCCGTGTAAGCTGCCTATGGGGGCAATAGGTGGCCGAGGTTCGCGCTACGAACCCCGCTCATGAGCAACACCTGTGACCAATTCTTTGTTGTGGTGTTTAAACATCAGGATTTGGGGAGACAAAGGCGGCCGGGCGTGGTGCTGGCTACCCACCCCCGCGTGTGCCGTGCCGGCCTTCATAGGTGCTCGCGAACAGCACTTGCCCCAACAGTCTGTTCAGGCTATATGGGGGAGGGGGGGTCTTTGTCTTTGTGCGGTAGTGCTACGGTCAGCGTACTGCACTACCAACTCGGCTACCCGAGTTCGATTATTTGGATCAGTCCCGAGCCCCCCCTGGGTCGACTCAGCCTTAACTGATCATATGGTGCCGTGGCCGTCTGGCAAACGTCAGACAAAAGCTACCGGGCGTGGTTCTGGCCACGCCATGCTGTCGTATATGGGCTAACAGCACTTTCCCCAACTGTTTGTGTGTTCAAATGAATGGGTGTTTGTCTTTGTTTGAATCAATGCGTTTGTGTTGAATGAATGAGTGAATTAATGTGTGTGTGCGTGTGTGTTGAATGCGTGACTGTGTGAGTGCTCAAATCACACTGCTCGCTATCTCGCCCCCTGATTTATGAGTTTAATTAAGCAGCTGCTTTGGTTCGAGAGCTGTCAGCTCCTAGGTCATGACTCAAAATTGACATATACTGTTGTACAGACACTTAAAAAATGCATATATAATCAACATCTTTTTTTAAAGTTGCATACCTTAAAATGTTTTTTTAAATACACATTTCTTTGCTACTCTGTGATCAGAAATCTGTTCACACGCCAACTCACACGGCTACTCTTCTGAAGCCCTTCACATTTTACAATTTCCTAAGCAGCCCACAATGTAAAGTTACACCCTCCAAATTAAAAGAAGGGTCATTGCTTTATAACATCATCCGAATACTTATTATATTATGATGCTTAACTCGTGATGAATGTGATTCCATTTTTTCTTGTACATGTGTACCAGTTTTGTAGCTTGTTTTGGCATGGGCCCTGGTGCAATAAATTTAATTAGACCTGGTGCAGTTGCAAAACCTGCACACTCGATAGCTAAGCCACTGAACATGCACTGCTGCCAACGCTTTCCCTTACTGTATTTTCTTTTTTGTTGTTGAGTTGACCATCGTGGAGTTGGTGGGTCGTTCACATGGGTTTTTGTCACGTTTATTTAATTTTATTTCTCTTTTATCGGTTGACGGCCGAAGGTGGTTGACCCCGCGCACATTATGAATGCATGCTTCTGCATCACTCAGTGTCTCGGGGCAGGCAGGAATGCGAGGACATACATTAAACCGGGGACACACATCGGCGGCGCAGAGACTTGAGAGAATGCAGGCAAGCGGAGAGAGAGAGGGAGCGATGGATGGATGACATCGCCTGCCCGCGTGTGTTTAATTCGCGCACACAACGTGGAAGCAGCAGATGTGGCCAGGGGTAAGCGCGCAGGGATGGACGGATGATGGGAGGGCACTGCACTGTTCTTATCAGTAGGAGCACTGACACGAGGAGCGGCCGAAGCCGACTGTGTCCCGCATTCCCCAGCAGATTGAGATTGACTCGTGATGATCACAGGCAAAACCCAACCCTCTCCACCTCGCCTATTCACAAATTTGACCGCGTTTGGTTCGTTCCACCGTTTCCTTCGTTGTCTGGAGGTCAATGTTGTTTATCTTCTTAATGACCAGCTCTTAGTGTCTGTCTTCTTAACTGTAGGGAGAGGCTGCAGAACCTTTTTGTAAATGTGTTTGTACGTGTGAATCAATGGAGCTTGGCCATCCCATGGTCAAAGTTGGGGGCCTGCTGGATCAGCTGACACGATTATCACGGTTGGCTACGTACCGCGCGAAAGAAGTTCAACACACATACTTGGCGATTCCTCTGGCAAATTTGTGTTTCAGTTCTCACGCTCGAGGCGTTTCTCCTCCAACATTTCCATGTTCTCTTTAGTCCATCATCAAGCAGCTGTCTAGTTTTAGGGTGACCTCGAGTTTGCCTCCCTTCAATCCGTTTCTCGCCACGGTCGATTTCTCCACAGTTGTCTGTCTCTCTTCTAGGTACGTGCCCAAAACATTCCAACAGTCTGAGATTCGTCGACGTTCCATCGGTCGATCTGGCGTTACGAATTGCGCGAGCAAATAGCGGTTTCTTTCGTTTTTGAAATCCACAGCAAGCGGCTCTCCTGGACATCTGTTAAAAAGAACGTCATCACTCATCGGATTCCTCCACGATAAATAAAGATTCTGATTCTGACGCCACGATTCAAATGTTTCTGTGTAGAAATATATGCAGAATTAAAGAAGCGTGGGGGAAGCTAATTTGTGTCACTTTTATATCGCAAAGAGGACAATGCTAGTTTTGTAAAAAAAAAAACATTATTTGCACTTGTGAGTCTTCAACGTTAAAATCAGTTAGTCTTTTATCAGTTACAGCCCACCCCACCATGTCCGTGTCTGACTGTGCCTTGCAATGCTATCTCAATAAACCGGCAGCTCTTCACAATGACAGTATTCTTTCTACTATCAGCGCACGGTCCGTCTGACATGAGCACAAACAGATGTTTGCTTGCATGTGATTGTTGTGTATTGTGTTGCTCAGCCGATTGTGAGCTTTGAAGGACTCTTACCACTGGACGCCTATGAAAAAAGCTTCCATAGCTGATCGCATTTCTCCAGGATGTATAACGACTCTGACTCTCGGGACATGTGCTGTGCGTGCATACGCGGGATGACAGGTTTAAATCACTGAGCGTTTAGAATCTGTGATATGTACACGATGCCGTACAGAATTTGGGGGATGGAGGGGGGGGGTAACACCACAGCGTGTGGAAGCGGTGAATGCAATGATTGTAGAGGTGTGTGTGTGTGTTTTGTGTGACAAATATGACGAGAGACCTATGGTGTTGTAATAATGGCATCGAAGGCATCGAATGGCGACAGCAGTCAAACATGAGAGAGGAGAAGAGCCGGTCTTGAGCAAGAACTTAGAAATGAGGGTATGGGGGGTGGGGGAGCCACTGGGACAGAGAGGGCAGCAGTGGAGAAGAACTGGCCCGTGCGTTGAGTGTGGGTGGATTGGCAGTGTCGTGTTTCCGTTTCCATCGTTGCGTTGTAATTATTTATATTCTTTCGTAAGTCAGTAGTCCTGCCGTGAACCTTTGGGGAAAAATGATTGGGAGCACGACATGAGACTTTTCGATTTAAAGCTTTCGTGACTGCAGGGATTCATCTTCTTGGTTCTTTCGGTAAAGTCACGTAGAATGTAAATAATTAAATAATAAAAATTTTACGTTGTAAAATCATTCTCACGACGTTTCCACCCTCCATCCCAGCTTAAATAGTCGCTCCAAGCCTGGAGTGTGTCATTCAGACTCTGTCTACTCGACATACCTGCTCTCCACCTGAGGACGGCTGCTTGCGTTGTGGCCGAAACGTCGTGAGAATTATTTTATAATGTTTTATTTTTATTATTTTATTATTTCCATTCTACGTGACTTTACCGAAAGAACCAAGAAGACATAAGACTTAATTCGTTTTATTATTATGACATGCTTTGTAAGCTAAAAATGTGTTTTTATTGAGAATAAAAACTAATTTCAATCGGCACCAGTGACCTGTACCGATGGTTGGCTATTATTGGTGGGTGTCGTGTAATCGCTGGCAAAGCTGGAGCGACCATGTGCCTTTTGTGACATCTGCGCGCATTGGACTCGGTATGTGCGTTGGACTCGGTATTTCGAGACGAAAAAAGGCACTCCGTGGTGAGATGGCAGCTTCCTCGGCAGGGCTATAAAGCATGGGAGAGTTGTGGGCATTGTCAGGTTTTGTTGGAGCAATGCTTCTGTTTGTAACGAGCTGGACAGAGGCTGCGTGAACTCTGTAAACCCAATGCATTCACTGCCCTCCCATCAAAGTTCCAGCACTGCTGACAACAGCTGGGAATTAATGGTCCGTGTTCTTCCTAGGATGGGTGCAATAGACATCGTTTGTTCATACGTGTCCACTTATAAATCACCGACAAGGGAGGTTCATTTCAAAATTGGGGGTAAATATTTGCTGGCCCTTGAAAGCCCGACTGATAAACCTCCATTCGAATCCACGTTCCACACGTGCGCCCGAAATGCCCGGGGTCGGAAACGCACCAATAAGTCTTGTGAGGGGGGGGGGGTGGAAGGGACAAAGAACCACAAAATTAACAGAAGAGACGCGGCGAAATAAATCACGACTTTTGGGGTCGGCTTATAAAACGTCGAGCAACCTCCAGGCAGCTGGTGGGTGTCAGCAGATTGTCGGAATGCCTTCAGTCTCCTCTCAGAATGGAATGTCGCTTCCTTCCTTTTTCTCACCAAAGGAGCCTCTGTTGAGATGGAAATTGGAGGCTATAGAAGGGCCCCTTCCACAGGTAAATGCATGGCTGTGGGTAATCGGGCTCCCTCTGATGCTTATCTCCCAGCTGGTAAAGTAAGCTAACCCCCCCCCCTCCGTTCCCTATCCACACCCAACCTCTGCCCAATCCACACACCTTTGTCCCCTTTGGAGTAAGCCACCTTGTGACCGCCCCAGGTCTCATTGTATTGGTAAACCCGCGCTAAATAAGGGGGCTGGGAATTGATTTGAACGGCGGCAATTACAAAGTATTGACAAATGCCCGAGAGTGAAGGTGCCTTGGGGCAAGAGTGCCTCTCATCCCCTCCCTTCAATTACCATCGGGGCCACAGTTTGACTAATTCACCTTTTTTTTGTTTAAAGAGCCCAGCACGCGGTCTCTCTGCACCGTCCGCTGGGACACTTTGCAGCCGCCAAAGGATCTCGCCCGTAGTGGTCATTAGCGGCTGCCTGATAACGGAAAGAGATATAATAGGCGGGATTTTTTTTTCAAAGAGGCGCTTTATTGGTGTTCTTCAATTTACCCGCACTTCTCAAAGTCCTTCGGGCTAAAGTTTGGCCTCCCAACGATGAAATGCGTTAATCTGCTTTGAATAAGGGCTATATTGACCAAACTGTCAGCTTTCCTGTAGATTCTTCCATCATGAGGCTGTATTAATGACCAACGTGGAGATTTTTTTTTTGTCTATACACAGCTGGAAACGTAGTCTCGTAATATTTTGGCCAAAAGTTGCTTTGTACTGTTAAAGTAATTGAGAACTGGAATACTGTTAACATTATTGTTCAAGTCTAATACTGTAACTTTTTCTTCTTGGTTCTTTCGGTAAAGTCACGTAGAAGGGAAATAATAAAACAATAAAAATTAAACATTATAAAATTGTATTATGTCACGAAAGCTTTAAATAGAAATTTACTGTAACTTTCTCATACGAATAATGAACGAGGCCATGAAAGTGAATTTTACATTATTTGTGTATAATAATTAGTGAGGTCATCATTACATTTCTCTAACTAAGAACGAATAAGGTAGGAGCATATCAAACCAGGCTATAGTATTCTTTACGCAAGCCATTTCAAAAGTTAGACCTGTGTAAGTAAGCACGACCTATGCACATCCAGCGATAATTATGTCCGGGAGAGATAGCCAACTCAAACAGGCCGTGGAGTGTGAAGACTCTTGGTGTGAGAGTGGGGAGTGGTATTAGAGTCCTGTTACGACTTGTCCTTGTAAATATTGCAGCAGCCAGTGATCCAGGTTGGCACACAGCCTCATCATCCTCCTCCTGCTCTCCTCTGCGAGTGCCGCAGAGGAGAGCGTTCCTAGCGTGCGCGTGCACCCCAACCGCATCACACACGGAGGTGGCACGCACGCACGCACGCATGGCCCATGAGACATTAACCCTGCGAATTCAACGTGGCCAAGGATTTATTTCGGCCAATTCTGTCTTGGTCGGCAACCCAAAATATATTCACCATTGGAACCTCATTTGCCAGTAAAAAATATGATAATTGGTTTTTTACCCTTCTATCTGGCAACAAAACTGACAGTGCATACATTATCAGAGTTGTGTTTTTTGTTTGCATTATGACTGCAGGTATTGTGGTCTATGCAAACATGACTCCTTGTAAAAAAGGTGTCAGTTTTGTTGCCAGATAGAAGGGTAAAAAAACAATTACCAAAATATATTTTCGTACCCGGCAGACCACGTCCAGTATCCCTTTCGCGGTTGCTCAGGTGGAGCGGCGGTACAATTGGTGGAGCGCTGTTACAAAACCGGCTGCGCGAATTTGAATACCTGCCAACGGTTAACATTGGAGGCAATAATTTTAGAATCGGTGCTCCCCTCTCCCGTGTACCCTCTTCGCTGTACCATACTTCACCACTCTGCACTGATCAGAGTGGTCAAGTATGGTAAAACAAAACCCCACAATGACTAGCATGGTTGTGAGGAGGCCTTCAGCCATTGGTGGCATGAGCATGGCTACAATAGTTTAGAATATTCCTGGTAGCAACGAGTCGCGTTCCTATTTCAATCTGCCAACGATCCTGGAAGGATTCGGTGATAAATTAAGTGTTGTCCGTGACCTCTAACAAAGTCGGTAGTGGCTTTGCCCAGGTAATTACCGATTAGGTTAATTGTTATTTTTGCAACGCTGCACCCACATTCCACCTGCCTCGCTCTGACGAATGTGCCCGCATTCCCTCTGCTCACCCCAATCAGTTCCTTAGACACGAACAACTTCTCCTGTGTCAGGCCGTGATGGGTTGATAGAGTGGTCAGTCTGTGATCAATAGGGCCACGCTCTGCTGTAGTGGCACGGTAGCGTGTAAACTCTGAGCACACCTGTCAATCCACTGCTGGATGACTGCCTCCATGCCGTGTGGGTTATTTGACTGTAGATAACCACGGGTTAGTGAATGGGGTGGGGGGGATGAGACCATAGACAATTAAGCATAGAAGTACAGTACAACTTTTGATTTTTCTACACTGGCCCTCTGATGTCAATGTAGCCCTGCAGCAGCTGGCAACACTAAACTAAAACTAAACTATTTTTTATTATACCAGCTAAGGCCCACTGAGCTATATAGCTCTTTTTCAGAAGCCACCTTGCCACAAATGACAGCTCAACGAAGTGGATTATCACGTGGAAATTTAAAGCAGCCAAATACTCTAAACGCGTGTTTCTAAATGTGGAGGGGGGGAAACCGGAGGACCCAGAGAAAAACCCACGCGATAACTCCAAATATACAGAAAGCGTCAGGGTCGGGATTGAATCCACGACCTACTGTATACCAAACACGGTAGTTGACATGTCGCCACCGCAGCACCCACAAACTTTATTTACGCACGGCGGTCGCCCATCCAAGCACTACGCCGGCTCAACCCTGCTGAGCTTCCGAGACCTGACCGAGATAATGGGCCAGTAGAGGGGCAGTCTGCCTGAAAGCAGACAGCTTGTGCCCCACTTGCAAGGCAGGTCCCACGCCCCACGTCATTCGTGCCAATGTTGTAGCCCTCCGATGTGTTTTGCCGGGGGTTTGTACCGTGGCATAAAATCTGAAGTTTCGCTCCGCATGCTGGGGGAGCTTCTTCAGTTCTACCCCCCCTCCCCAAGAAACTCTCAGGACGCGGTGCGAAACGTCGTTAGCGGGGAGGGGGGGGTGCATCGTTCCGAACACATCGGGCGGCTATAACAGCGCAACTGCAAAGCCCCATGCATAGTAGTAGCACCGCTTGCTTTGCCTCGATTTTGTGTTTTTTTTACATAATTCCACCCTGCTCTCCTCTCAGCCGCTACCCAATACGATCTTGCAGCACGGAGTCACGTGGTACAGGGGTAGAGGAGGAGGTGGGGTGGCAAGCCTCCCTCCCTCAGGCTCGGCTACATTCCTGAGCAGCACGACTGCTGAGATTCCTACTCGCCAAACCTGCCCGTGTCGCCGTGAAGAGGTGGGGGGTGGTTTTCTTCTTCCGTGCAGTGATGGGAGGGGAGGTACAGGGGATGAGGGGTGTATGTGTGAGGGCGAGATGGAGTGCATCTTTAGGTCGTAGGTGCTTTTTGAGAAGACAAGGCCAGTGCAGTCTTTAAAATGTGTGACACGTACACTTCGGGGCAGTTTTGGGGTTCATATTCTTGGGTCTGTTGGTCAAGTCACGTAGATATGTTCAAAGAAAATAACAAAAAACTACGACGTTTCGATCACAACGCAAGCGATCGAAACGTCGTAGATTTTTCCTGATGACGATGCTTTGTGTTGCGATCGAAACGTCGTAGTTTTTTGTTATTTTCTTTGAACATATCTACCCGACTTTACCGAAAGATCCAAGAATATGAATTCCTGCAGTCACGAAAGCTTTAAGTCAAGATTTAGTTTTGGGGTTGTTGGGTTTTTTTGTAAACGCGTTATTTTTTTTAAAGGAATGGCGCGAGAAATGGTGTCCCATACTCTTAGGTCTTTTTCGGTAAGGTCACGTAGGTAAAAAAAATAAAAGTAAATAATAAAAATAATAGACAAATGGTGTCCCCCCTTTTCAGAGATTTTAATCACGCTGTTGTAGAACTGACAACGTACACGTCAACATTGCCCCCTGGGATGACTTCCACAGCGCTGCGACCTCAACGTTGCTGGCAGTTGCAACAAATTGGGCAGCCTCGCATTCGACGGTTTCGAAAAAAAAAACTAAACTAAAGCATTCTCACAACAACGCGGTCCGTCTGATGTATCGATTGCTTTCAGAAAACATGGGGTCATGTATGGAGTGTAAGTTGGTGATTTTGACACGCACACACGACTTGTACCACTGCCCTCCAGGTATGGGTGAAAATGCAATTTTGTCAGAGTATGTCCGACACCATAGTTTTTTTTTTACTAGCATTTCTCCCTCCACAAGAAAGGTGGACGAATTCGAGATTTGAAGTTTTCGTGACTGCAAGGATCCATACTCTTTGGTTCTTTCGGTAAAGTCACGTAGGTGAAAATAATAATAAAATAAAATAAAACAGGAAAACAACTAAATGGTGGACGAACCCATTTAATAATCTTGTCGATGATTACCCATATGTTTTAGAGTGCTTGATATGTTCATCCAAAGTTGTGCAACTGCCCAGTAGTAGTGGCATTTGCCACAAACAGTGAGAGAAGTTCTACATGCATATGTAACAAAGACATGCAGTGTGAGGGCAATGTTTAAATTAGCGACATTCTGACACTCATCCTAATCATATTTCCATAGCTAATCCTAACCCCATGCCGAATGAGTTGAGAAGCTACGTGGCCTGGTACCGTGGTCCGTTATGAAGTCTATTACCAGCAGGTGCTGTGGTTGGTTTCTAACTTTTTTTCCTCAAGCAAGCTTGGTTGAAGATTGACTTTGGGTGTGGTGGAGGGTTTGTAGCTAGGTTCGACCAATCGCGGTATTCGGCATGATTTATGTCCTCAACTGCCCTTGTACATTGTGCGGTTGTGTGATGGGGGAAAGAAAAAAGATTAAAATACTTTTGTGAAAACCAATCCGCGATTACCTCACTCGGCTGTGTCGCCCAGTTTCGACATTTTGCGGGGCACAGCGTCAAACACGGCGACGGATCAGAATTCAATTCCCACAAACCGCGTTGCTTTTTTTAATTAAATCGACCGCTTCGAGGTGAGCGTTTCGCTCCCTTGCAGTGAAGGTCGCCTCGTTTTAATTTTTGAGCGGCAGAAAGCGGCACACATTCTCCCACCCCCCCTCTCCCAACAGCAGCTTTACCCCACCGAGCTTTTGATTTATTTATTGTTATTTTTTTTCTTTTTGAAAAAATGAAGAGAAACGCACTGCTGTGCAAACACGTCGCACAAAAAGCCCACGAGTACCACCCCCCCACCACACCACACCAGCACACACCCCGAGAGAAACTGGAGCCACAAAAGAAAACAATCAATTTCCCCATCGTAGTAGTAATATCTTTTAAAACGTCTCGCCCCACACCTTCCCCCCACACACCCGGGGGGCCCCCTGTCCGAGATAAGTGTGCGAGTGTGCCAGTGTGCAGGTGGCAATGCAAGATGATTAAAACGCGTGATGCAACAAGGGGCTTGAGACGCATTTTGTTTTACAGAGATTTTGTGGGAGGATAAGTGGAGGGGGGGGGGCGGATGGCTGTATCTGCATTGTGTGTGGCTCGTGTAAGTAAAACAATGCCAGCAGCAGGTTTCCGACTCTATCGCGACGCAAACCTCACTTGGCTGATGTAGGGTGGGGGAAACACAAAAAAAAGCAACTTGAAAGAACCGATAACGACAACAATTCTCACTCAAAGATAATACTTTGTGGACCTGTAAAGAAAGCAAATGTTTTTTGTGCTCAAGTTGACCATATCGCTTTTGAAATTGCCATTCTCTGATCTTGCATCTTCTTGAGATTCTCACGTACCGTATTCCTCAGGTTGCATTAATTCACTCCATGTAAATTCGATCAATCTTTGCAATTAAATAAATCGCTGATCCTGATTTAACAAGATATTTTTTTAACAACGCAGTTGACGTAGCAGCCTCTGGCGGCTGCAAGTGATCGCATAGCCCCGAAATTCCCATTCAAATCACACGGAAACAAAAACATCGAATCTTTCACAACCCTTTCATCGCTGATATCGTGAGCTTAACCAATGTGGCATCGACTGACGGGCAGTCCGATGCATCGTTACAATCAGTTGCCATTTGGCTACACTCGTCGAGCGGCGGTGAACGATTCGATAACTCTCTCGCCCGGTTCTGGTGTGCCAGGCCCACACCAATTCATTCCTTGGCCCTGACCCCCCCCCCACAAGGGCCTCCCTTTGGCACGGCCCCGCGCGTAGGGAACCATTTACCTATGATAGGTAAGGGGGTGTGAGATCGCTCCACCTGCTCCGCCTGGATCTGTCACAGCGACAGCCGATGCTGCTGCTGCTGCTGCTGCAGACGGGCGTGCATTGAGATGAGATTGTGGGAAAATTATTAGGGCATTATTTAGTCGGGGTCATTCTCTGTTCTCCCCGTCGTCTTTTGTTCGTGACAGCGGAGTCCAAGAGGTGCGCGGATCCGGCGTTTGATCGGCGGCGGCAGAGGGCCTTGCAGATACGCCGGGGCCCGCCTCTTGTCGGCCGCTCTTGTAACTTTCTGTGTTTCCATGTTTTTGCGATCGTTGTCAGCCCTCGGCTCCGTTCTCACCCGCCTAGACCGGTTCCGATCATCAAAGCCTCGGGATTTCTCTTCCCAGCGAGCTGCCCCGGCGTGCACGCGCGCCGCTCGGCACATCACAGGCTCGCTATCTGTCGCTTGCGTCCCTTTTTGCACCCCCACCGCCCGCCGCCGCTCCGTGCGACGGAGCTTTTGTTGCTCCACCAGCGATCGCGATGGGGCCCCCTTTTTCTCCCCCCCCTCTCTCTGTCGTCGGAATGAGGTGGCGCGACTACGGTGGAAACTCGACCTGCGAGGTCGCAAGCACCGTGGCGTCAGACGCGGAGTTTGCTGTTTCGATCATCCGTTTCGGGGAGGTGGGGTTGGTGGTGGTGGTGGCAAGCGACCGGCGTGGTTTGTTTGTTTGTTGGCCTCTACTGCTACTCGCAGCGACAACGACGACCGCAAAAGAGAGGGGGTGGGGTGGGGGAAAAACGGGGCCTTCGGAGGCCAAGCCAAATGGGATGGCGCCTGATGTTAACACGGCTTGTTTGCAAGGATAGGATCGGGTTGCTTGCTGCTCTGCTGCCTACTGTCTGCGGGCGTGCAACACAAACCAGCTGTCCCTGACTGCTCTCCCCTCCTCCTCCTCCCCACTCTGTGCTGGGCTTGTATAGCAGTGTGCTAATGTAGGGGTGACAAGAAGATCGACCCGCGTAACCTTGGGAGTTGACTGGGGTCGCGCTAATTGAATTAAATGCGGCGACGCATATTCGTCTCTTTCTCTCGTCTCTCTCTTTCTCTCGTCTCTCTCTCTCGTCTCTCTCTCGACGTCTCCCCAGTTCCTCTGCTCAAAGGCAGATCCGTGGCTCGAGCGCCACTCGGCGCGCGTCCGCTTCTCAGAATCAAAATCTTTGTTTATACCGGAGGAATCCGATGATCTGTAAAGCTCTTTTTCACTTCTGCAACCATCTGCACCACTACAATACAACACTCCGAGCTCTGGGGGTTCCTGGTGAATTAAGTCGGGAAAGATGGTTGAGGTGGTTTCCCCGTTGTTATCCTTGTTGTGCTGTACTTCTATGCTCCCACTTTTTCTTTGCTGCCTGCCTTCACCAGCCCCCACGTTGACTAGTGCGGTGAAGTATTGTCAAACGACCCACGAGGCTTGGAGGGCCCTCATCCAACAGGGGATTGACAACCGTGCCATTGCACGTACGACGCATATACTTAATTCTGCACGTTAATTAAAATGACTTTATCACCGTAACAAGGGGACGAGAGGTTATCGTCGGCGTACAGTTCCGCCTGAGCGTGTCTCGTATAAGAGGTTTTCCTTTTAGTCCGTCCGTCAGTCTGAGCCGCCACCACGCCCTTTCGCCTCCCTCATCCCCCAGCTGCTTGGAACGGCCTCACCTCCCCCAGCCAGCAGATGTGTGTCACGTGCAGATCATCGCCTCGTTACAGGGGCGGAGGGGATGGGGAGGGCACTTGGGAACACCTGGCCAAGCCTGGCACGGCTGCCTGCATAGCCACCTCAAGGTTTACATTAAACTGCCCAACTCCAGCATCAATACCGCAGCATGAGGCATTGGTCAGAGAGCTCTCCTCTGCAGGAGCTGTTTCCTTAGAGTAGACGATCGTGCTGTGTGTGAATGTGAGATGCACCTGTGCGCTTGTGGACACTGCCCACAGAATGGGCTGTGAGAAAGGAATGTTTGCAATGTTTTGCAGAGTTTTTAGCAGTCTTCGCCGAATCAGATATTATAGCTGCCCCAACTGTTTTCGGGTCGCACCACTTGTGGCCACGATGTTGGACGTTTTGCTCGACCATGCTGGGAAGCTTCTGCAGGAACTAACGTCATTTCCTGAAGAAACTGGCAGCACATGGTGCGAAACGTTGGACGTCATGCCGAACTACACACGGTTGTGCGTTAGTCAGGCAGTCTAAAATGTAAAAAAACGAGCAACAGGGAGTGGCCATTTTCAGTTGAACTTGTCACTTCTACCGGTGACTCATCTCGCTTCACGAATGATATTTTCCACAAATTCAATGCACTCCATTGAGCGTCAACATTGCAAGTCTTTCCCCCCCGCCCCCCCAAAGTGATGCATCTGCGAAATTAATAATCCAAGCTTACAAGTCTGCATGAACTATTTACGGAGCCTGGATCTGAATGGGAAAGACGCTTGCCAAAAGCGGCAAGGCAACAGGTTGGCCTCGGTGAGAGGGTGGGATGATGGGTGGCGGATGTTGCCGAGCGAGAGCCATCGCGAGCTTTTTCCGAGGATGTCGCGGTCTGCGTTCATCCCGCCGCCGCCTGTGTGGGTGGAGTACAGGACACGCGCCAAGGCACACTCCGTGCTCTCGCCTCTCCCCCTGCCTGGCTGCCTCCCCCTGCCTGGCTGCCTCCCCCTGCCTGGCTGCCTTCCCCTGCCTGGCTGCCTGCTTTCACGTCTCTCTCATTTTTCATTCTGAGCACCTGCGGCCGTCAAGCTTGGACGTGCGCTGCAGGAGCGCGGCCGTGAACACGCGCGTGTGAGTGCGAGTGAGTGTGTGTGTTTTTTAGAAGTGCTTCTATAACACGCGCACGTACCCCCCCACGTGCGCGCGCGTGCGTGCTTACAAACGCACGCGGGTGTGTGTGCGTATAAGGAGCGCAAGCGTGCAGACCGACACGGGTTTACTTTGTTTATTTTTGTTTTAACCAGGTGAAAACTCGAGAGGCCAGGGGAGTCTAAATTTGCAAGGGTGACGTGTGCTCGAGTTTAAGGAGCGGAAGCATCCACGCGCACGCACGCACATGGATGGGTGTTTTTTTGTGAAATCAGGCACGTGCGCATGCACACGGGTGTGTGAGGGGTGCGCACATGGGCCGTGTGTTCACCGCAGCGACGTAAAAATACATCGATTCGTCGTTCAACGTCGATGATCAGCTCGCGATACGCAAAACAAATCGCGTGAGATTGATGTTTTTTTTCTATTCACATGTTATGTGCAATGGGTTTTTTTTGTGAACCCTGCATGCTCTAGAGGCCGTTACTATAAATCACCATAATCGTAAATAATAATAGATGTTTTTCAACGAATCTTGACCCCTAAGTTCAGAGGATTTGTTGAACCATCCGGAGTTTGAGGGTAGGGTGAGAAAGAACCATTGCAATCCGAGTGTGTGCTCGCCCAGAATACCAACGAAGCACGTGGTGATTGTGGTTGTAGTGATTCGCCCCTTTGCAGGGTCACTAAGAATTAACGATTAATTAAATGTCATGACCTCTTGTGGCTATAGGGGTCATGTGAACCTATTACATTCCTCGTATAGGAATTTCGAGACGTCGATTCGTACACGATGTATCGATTCATGTACAGGTAGTCCCCGACTTACGACATTTCGATCTTACGATGGCGATAGCGAAAAGACAAAATTGTTAAATATTTCACATTTCGCGCGGCAGGCAAACGCAGCAGCGTACGAGGTACGATGCTGTACGTTGGGACGCTGCCGGGATGTACTGTACGCATCTCCCGCCTTGTGCGGTGATGCCTCTCACTCTAACCAGCGGTCGACGGAGTTAAGTTGTCTCGGTGTTCAATGCATGTTAAAAGTTTTTTTATAGCAGATAGGAATGTTTCCTGAAAAAACTTTGTATTAAATTGCAGTTCATATAGGTAGGCGAAGAATTTACCTTGTTTTTTTTACTTTAAATTTCACTGTGCAATACAGTATTGTAATGAATAAATACATACAGTATATAGTTTATACAGTACGGTACTGTAAATTGCTCTGTTTTACTAAATTATCACCATTCTTTAAGACTCCTGGGTAGGCTAGGCCATTTTCGACTTACGATATTTTCGACTTACGATTGGGTCGTCGTAACGCATCTCCATCGTAAGTCGGGGACTACCTGTATTCTGTTTGATTATTTTTTCTAAACACTTCATTCCACACATAGTGGCTTCAATACTTTTAATTGTAAATTTGTTTACAGAACGAGATGCTTTGCTTGTTATTGTTATAAGCTCAAAGCATATTCACAAATCAATGGATCCCAGGCACATTCCTGAAGGGCTGTTCCAGTGACATATTAGATGCTCCGATGCGGGTATTCCCACGGCCTATACAAATGGACCCAAGTTGTGCTGGGACATTCTGGGTATGACGAGTCACGGTTTGTTTCCTATCCCCCTACACTTAAAAAAATGTATGGCTCCTCCGTGACACTCCCATTATTTTTCTCCTCCTCCTCCTCCCATCCCAAGGCCAGAAAGAGGGATAATAAGTTGCATCCGTAATAACGTTGAATGTATAGTTGGGTGATATTCTGCTCCCATCTTATTTCTTTAGACATTTTCTGCCATCATTATTATTAATTGCACGATGTAACACGATTTTTGTTTCTGGGTACTTGGTGTTATTTTTAAATTGCTTATGCCTCCAAAAGTATAGAAAATGGCTATTATTCCCCACAAACTTTGCTTTTGTGACCAGGACTTTACGTGAAGGAATGACACAAATGCACACGTTTTCTCATTTAAAATAGGTACATTTAAAAATATCACTGGCCTGGTCACACAAACAAAGTTTGTGCAAATAGTAGCCGTTTTCTGTACCGTTGAGGCATACGCAATAAGGAACGAACGCTTACTATCCAGGAACAATTGTTTTTGCTACACAGTGTTAGTAAACAAAATCATGGCTCTAAAGTTTTCTTAAGTGAGAGATGCCATTGACCACTCATCTCTTAGACACTCTGACCCCGTAATGTCACGCCTGATCATATGAGGGCAGCCCGAGTGAACGCTTGTAGCTCCCTTACTTAAAGCGAACCAGGCGGCACAGTAAAAGCGGGCTCCACGGCCTGGGCCGGAGTTTGCTTTGGCCTGGCAATTCTTCCATGGGAGTACATGGCAGAGCCCAGATTGCTAATCGGGCTTTGCCTGTGTTTGTGATGATAGTGGCTGCAAAGTTTGGAACAATAAGGGGTGGATGTGGTTTTGTGAAATATCACAGCACAAGCCCTGCAGAGTAACACGTGCGTTCTCAATAAAGCCCCAGCATGTGTTGCAGATATTGCCCAGGACCATAAATCACAAGTCACACTGATGAAAACGACATACATTTTGCAACAAATTAGATGAAAAATCCCATTGAAAAGTTGAAGAAAATAAAAACGTAACAGACCAGGATGTAAGGAGGTTTTTTGGATAGTCAGTTGAAATCTGCAGCATCCCGATTAGCACGGTTGGCTACGTACGATGCTAAAGAAGTCCCACATGCATACATGTAAACAGCATTTATTTCCACAAGCCTTGACTCATGTGTTTTATTTTAAATGGATGGTTTTCAAGTTTAACATTTAGTGGGAATCTCAGACTCCTGACCAGACGGTTCACATTTGTCGGGTTTCTTTGAGGCGACGTCCCCTAACCCTCTCGTCTCGTTTCTTACAAATGCGTTTGATCGCGCTGCCAAAGGCGCTGGTCCACAGACAGCCTTGCCTAAGACTATTAGGTCTGGAAGGACACATTGTACAATGCCGACTCAAGTGCGAGTGCACAGCTCCATTGCATGTGGCTTATTACGCTAACATAACAAAAAGTGAGCTTCTGAACCGATTTCCACAGTCACCTCTGGCTAGCCCGGCTTAAATATTAAAGGTTGTAAAAAAAAGTGCTAAGGTTAGTTATTAACTGGAGATTGTGGAGTCAGGCTGCTGAAACAAAAGTAGTTTTTTTCTATTTAGTATTCGCAGAGTTAACATTTGTACGTGGCAGCTTGCCAACCTTTCCCCTCTGCCTCCCACCAGCGGGTTCTTTATGCGCGATGGGTCACGGGCGCACGTCATCGCCTGAACGTCGTTTTTAAATTCGAGGTTCTTAGCATTGGCCAGGCGCTTGTTAATCTCGTGCTTGCTGCAGATGTGCGGGTGACATGCGTCAAGGAGACAAACGTAAAGGTATCGACATGCGTCGTCATTTCGCGAAGCCCAAAATGTTAAATCTGTACATTAAACCTAGGGCGCATTGAGACATTAGTGAAATGCGCCTTACACAAATGTAAATTGACATTTTTTTAATGTAATGAATTGGAAAACCTTTGTCAATCTACTCCTGGGTGACTGCCGCCTCACTGTTGTCGATCTTGAAGGTTGTTAGGCCATACTTTAACCGTACTGGTCAATGTGGCTAAGTAAAGACAAAGGCCCAGAACCGCTTCGGACATTACTCGCCACTGATGGTGGCCAAGGTTGGAGGTCACGCACAGGTTGCCAGAATCATAGCCCAGTGCACTAACTGCTGTCCCTCTGCTCCCCTTTCTGTGATAATTATTAAGAAGTCATGACAAAAAAACGAATTGGTGCTGTGATGTATTTACCGAATCATTTCCAGAAATTTTTTTCCCATCTTTAACAATTTCCCATTGATACGCTCGTAGAATTCGTGCGTAAAAATTGTCTGTCTTTTTTTAAACCTCCATTTTTTCCGAGTGGCAGTTACAACAAAGATGGTTTGGAACTGTGATCACTTGTGGCGCATCTCGTTCCGTGGTTGGTACCACGATGTCCGACAATTTCACGTGTTGAGCCAGTTGCTGACGAAGATCCTCGGCACGTGCAGCGAAACGTCAAAACATAAATCCGACCGATGCGCGGTACAACCCGAGAATGCATTGGAGGGCCACCGGAGTTGTTCATCTTCCTTGCTTCCGGCCTGTCGGGTCATGATCGGTGGCTTTATTCTTTATTCTAGTCTGGAAGCCACTCTAGCCAAGTCAAACAAGCAAGTAAGATGCAATAACTCTGCTCAAGTTTTGCAGAACTTGCTTTACGGTTATTTATATTTCAGCTGCTGGGAATGACAGCGGAATTTGCTCGCACGCTGTCCATTTCCCTTCTAAATTACACAGTGGAGTGCTTTTGTTCCTTGTTGCAGTTAATGTGAACATTCCGTAAAAAAGAATATCTTTATGCTCACTATTTTGTGTTGATGCACTCATGAAGGGTCTTTTTGAATTTTCGGTGACACAACTGATTAATCTTCTTGGTTCTTTCGGTAAAGTCACATAGAAGGAAATAATAAAATAATAAAAAGAAAACATGATAAAAAACAAGTGTTTCCCTTCTATGTGACTTTACCGAAAGAACCAAGAAGATGAATCCCTGCAGCCACGAAAGCTTTAAATCGACAACTGATTAATTTTGGTTAATTACGTGCCGTTTCGATACACAAGCAAAATTGCTGCAAGTGGTAGCACAGTGGTGAAATGTTGCACTATGAACCCAACGACCTGAGTTCGATCCCTGGCCACGGCTTACATCAGTGACGAGCGATGTCTCAACGAGTCTTGGGCCTGTCACATCACCAACCCACGCTCACGGCAGCAATAACAACAACAACAACAACCGCCAGGGTGCTTGTGCCAGGCTAGGTGCACTAATGGACAAATTAGCCTCATGACTACCACAGCGTAAGGAGGCCTTTATCCAGCAGTGGACTGACGAATTTCCGTAAACAATTTTGAAAGTCAATTATTATAATAGTCCCCTCAAATTAAACGGGCCTCTGTGTTGCAGCTGCAGGAGGGCCAATAGAGCCCTCTTGTCTCGAGGCTTAAAATTACAATGTTACATTTTTGTGTAATAATGCAATGTGACACGTTTTAATTGGCATTTCATAATTTCGGGGGAACGTTATTATAATTGTAAGCGATTTTGTTAAGAAATGTTGGCCCAAAATGGGTTTTGTTAACACGGTTGCCACATCTTCTTGGTTCTTTCGGTAAAGTCACGTAGAAGGGAAGTAATAAAATAATAAAAATAAAACATAATAAAATACGTGACTTTACCGAACGAACGAAAGCTTTAAATCGAAATTTAACCTGCCACGGTTGCCACATTTGTGAAGTGGAAAAATAATTTGGTGATCTGTCATTGGGCAGTGAGCAAACGGACCTCGCCAGGGGTCAAAGCGTTTCACTCTGGCTCATTTGCGATGGCGAGACTTTGTTCCCAGCAGAAGTATTGCAGCATTGAGCCTGTGTAGCCTACACAATGTGGGGCGGCAAGTGCTGTTGTGCTGAGCACGGGATTAAGGGTGGTGCGCGTGTTTTGCACGAGCAAGGCGGTGTGGTCTTCACCACACCCGGCCATCTTTGTGACCCCCATGGTGGATGTGTACACACTGCACGAGTCGACCTAGGGGGAGATGCTCTGCACCGGTTCTGATATTACTCGCCACTGTTGTTAGCCATCGCCGGGTTATCGAACTCTGGTCACCGGGCACGTAGCACAGCGCACTAAACCATTACGCCGACGCACCATGATCGAACCCTAACGCACTCGCACTCGGACGTGCGTTTGTGGAAGTTTACAAGAACAGCAAAGCGTATTGTTTATTGTCCTCCCATGGTTGGGTGGCAATCGGTTGAGAACGTTAGCAGTGGCAGCAGGACGTGTGCGCCCCCCCCTCCCTCTCCTAGCGCCACAACAAGTAGCGTCCGGGAAACCACGGCTCACGCCACCAAGCCCACAATCCCTGTCCCCATTCGCCAAGAAAAAAAAGAACTCCAGGTCACAGGGCCACATTCCAGCTGTGCCGGGTGCACATCCCATCTCTCGTTTGATCGCCAGTGGGGCAACGTCCCGGGTGGCCCGTGGTTGTGGGCAGCAGCACGTCCGTGCAGGGAAGTTGGGGTCAACAGTTCCCACCCCATCCCCAAACTCCAACCGGCTCGGTCGCTCGCCCCTCCGTTCCTCCTGCCTCTCGTCATTGCACGTACAGCACTGTTTGATAAACCTCAAGGCCCAGTCGAAAGTTGCGACAGATTTAACAACCCCGCCGCCCCGCCTCTCCCAGCCTTGTAGAGCCACACTTGCGAACATTTCCAGCTTTTACACCATTGGAACCTCATTTGCCAGTAAAAATATGATAATTGGTATTCTTAGGTTTTTTCGGTAAAGTCACTCCACCTCTTTTATTAATTTTAATGTTTTACCTACGTGACTTTACCGAAAAAACCTAAGAATATGAATCCTTGCAGTCACGAAAGCTTCAAATCTAGAATTATGATAATTGTTTTTTTACCCTTCTATCTGGCAACAAAACTGACAGATTTTTTTTACAAGAAGTCATGTTTACATAGACCACAATACCTGCAGTCATAATGCAAACAAAAAACATAACTCTGATAATGTATGCACTATCCTTGAAGTGTCTCGGGTGTGGACCAATCAACTTCAAGGACAGTGCATACATTATCAGAGTTATGTTTTTTGTTTCCATTATGACTGCAGGTATTGTGGTCTATGCAAACATGACTCCTTGTAAAAAATGTGTCAGTTTTGTTGCCAGATAGAAGGGTAAAAAAACAATTATCATCTCCAGCTTTCTATGACGCTGTTAAAGCGCAACAGCACAGGGTGTGAGTTTGGTGTCGGCAGTATTTTCTCGCAGCAGACGTTTTAAGGTAGTAAAACGTCTGTCCGTTATGCCATTCTGTATTTTTTGTTTGTGCCACGTGACCTTTATAGATATCGACGGAGACCTTGCGGGGCCAAGTGAAATGGGGAAAAAGCTGCCACGCTCCAGAAAATGTGCTTAATGCGTTGGAATTTCGCGCGTGCATTAAGGTTGCCTTGATGCTACCATGACGACGCGGACATTCCTGGCTTGCTCGAAAGCAGAAGACACTAAGAGGAAAAAAAAACCTGCGCTAAGTTAGCGTTTTTTCTTTTTACGAGGTGGGACCGTACACGCCTTACTAGCGGTTATGATCACATCGCTGTCGTAAAAAGAGGTAAAGAAGTAATAACGCAATTAGAAGGCCGGGTAATCAGGGCTCTTCTGTCAACGCTTTCCGGTAAAACATACGCGCTCAATCCCCTGGGGCAGGATTTAATTTCCTTGTAGGTTTTAAATACTTTACAACGTTTCGGCTACTGCCCGCGGAGTGGGAATGTGCATGTGCTGGTTAGGAACGATTCCCTGGTGTGCCGGCTGCAATTACCCAGCGCCCCTCTCTCTGCGGCTTCAATGGGGGGGCACTTGAGGAAATTGTGGGGAGGACACTTTTTGAGCAACCTTTATTGGCCTCGTAATCTGCGAGATAAAATAACTCCCAAGACCCCGTGGGCTTTTCCGTCCCACAGGGGGTTGGGTTGGGTTTAACGAGGGAGGAAACGTAGCCACATCTTTGGTACACCACTGCTGTCGACTCTGTAGTTATGACAAGTAAAAAACCTGTTGGAATCTGCTGTGATTTAAGTCAACATTATTCAAACTTTTAGTATAAGCTTAATAATAATAACATGTGATTTATGGGTTGTTAATCTACTGCTGGGTAAAGGCCTCTTTATTCCGTGTTGGTAGTTTTTTTTTTACAAAACTTCACCACGTTGGTCATTGCAGTTTGGTGAAGTCAACGGGGAGTGCCGAGAACCATTTCGGGCATCACTCGCTATTTATCAGAAGAAAAAAAAACTCAGGCCGCCAGCTTCGTAGTGCAGTGCAATGACCACAGCGCCAATGTTTGTGGTGCTTTAATTCAAACCTGCCTGAATCGTGTTTTACCCACCTTTGGAAATATGAAACACGTTTCTAAACGCTTTGTCCCATAGACGCCTTACTACTTTGTCAGCCATATTCAAAAACCTTTCTTTTTTAGCACAAAAGAACTAACATCTCATTTCGATTGAACAATACAAGGTGACTTTAAGGCAATAATAATTCCATTTTAGTGTTTTAGCCACGTTCCTACATGAACAGGATCACTACATTTTACATTGGAGATGGAGGGGGGGGGGGGGGCTTAGAGTCCAAAATATGAGGGTCTTTTCAGAATGGTCTTGCAATTTGATGTGGGAGTAGACTGAAGAAAACCCAAGATGCATGTGTAGTGATCATGCAAAAAAAAGAATCTACACAGATGCGTTCATGGTCCCACTTGCTGTACTGTTGTCTCTTCGACAATGCTTTTTTTTAGATTGTTTATAGACATTTCTTGTTTACGCAATCGGTGGCGGCCGTGTACTCAAACCCATCTGCTATGGCCACGCGGATGGCCCGAATAGGAGTTGAACCCATGTGGCGTTGGGGTAGAGGTCGGGGGCGGAGGGGGATGGTCGCGCGATGTGGGCGGTGGCCGGGGTCATGTCCAGGGTAGATGGTGGCTGAACGAGAATTCTCGCAAAGGAATCTGACGGCAATCAACATCTCACTGATTGCGCAAACCTTAGTCTGCTGTCGTGGTTGAGTGCCTATGACCAAATCACCCGGAATGTGCCGCTCGATCCCCTCAGATCTCGGAAGCGAAGCTGGGGTCAGCCTGGATAGTGCTTGCATGGGTAGCCACCATTTACAAAAAAAACAAGCTGTCTTAGGGTTGCGTGGCTACGTATGCGTGTGTGTATGTTGAACTTCTTTCGCACTGTACGTAGCCAACCGTGCGAATCGGAGGTGTGGGGGAAGGGCAGTGCAGAAAAATCCATTCTTGTCCTGTACTTCTGCTTCTTTCCTTCAACAACCGGCACTCACCATCGTGATGAAGTATGGTTAAACAACCCCTACAACCTGCACAGGTGTTGGAATTACAAAAGGGTTCTTCCACGTGTAAATTAGGATATGCTCTCCCAAGCAAAGATATATTTTTCATCTTAATTTTTCAGCCCTGAAGTTGAGCTATGCTGGAAACATGGCCCCCATGCTGTCAGCACCGGTTCTGAGAGAGGGCCTGGATTGTGGTTAATGCGATGAGAAATAAACAGGCAGGGGTCTGTTTTGCTTCATGAGAAGAGGATTAAATAACATTTGGGCCAATTCAACTATGGGGCAGCTGGACTGCTTTTTTTTTCTTTCCCCCAGAAACATTTGTTCAGACTGTAAAATATATATTTTTTTACAACTTTTTCAATCACATTAGCTTGGTGATGGGTTGCCTGATGTTCACGCCAGGAGCCCTTCACAACCACCGTGGGGTCTACCCAGCGCCGCACGTCCTAGCGGCACTTGTGTGGCGGCAAGTCACTCTGCCTTGATGGGGCTCTTGCCGTCCGTTCAAACGCGTTGGGGAGTTTCTCCTGGTTTAATCTACACTGGAATTCCCATGAGTCAAGGACCCGTAAATGCAACTGGCCAAAACATCCCCAATGCAGAACCCTCCTGAAACATTATCTTGAGACTTAATGAGGCTTTCCAGGATAAACACAGGATAATATTATTATTATCAGCCAGTGGCAGACGTGACTTTCTCTTTTAAAATGGAGTGAAAAAGCACAAAAAATGCTACAAAAATTCCCCCCCACCCCAAACTAAATAATGCAGGTTAAAACAAAGAAGGAAATTCTATCACTGAAGTTTTATGAGTTCTGCTTTGTTCTTTGCCTAGCGGTACAACTATTCTTTATTTTCTTTGAGGCATGAAGAGGCCTCTCTGAGGTTTTCGATCAAAGAGTCTACAATATGAGATTTTTTTTTTGCTTGAGAAATGTTTCGTGACATTAAAGGGACTGTGCTCTCCTCTAATAGGACCAGTGGCGGGGGGGGGGGGTGCATGGTGGGTCACCCACTCAACAAGCAGCCTTTTTTACTTAGAAATCTGCAAGGTTTGGAAGATGCAGAATAAATACATCTGGAAAGTGCTGCTACTGCGTAGGGTTTTCCGCTTGCACAGCATGCCAGCCGGCCTTGTCCGACGTTTCACTCCGCATGCTGTGGGAGCTTCTTTTAGGAACCAAATCTATTTGCTCAGAGCTTCTTTGGGATATGTTTATTTGCAGGATGTAGGGCAAAACGTCGGACATCACGAGGAGGACGTGCTACAACCCAAAAACACATAGGAAATGTCCTTGTACTCTGGAAGTCCAATTCTGAGGTGCCAGCTTCGATTTTGACCCATAGGAAACCCTCTTCATGAAGAAGGTTACAATAGGTCGTGGGTCGTAATGCACATGTTCATTTACAGCGCGTTCCTGAGATTATCAGTTACTCGGTGGGCAGGTCTCGTGTGATGGGGGGTAAAGTGTGGCTACTCGCAACTCCTCTCCCAAGATGCTTCTTCAGCGTAAAAGAGTCGACCAAAGAACCCTGCAGATGGGCTCACTAGATCTCCCTCTAGCGGGGAGGCCCTTCCACCATGAGCAAGCCATTAGGACTGCATCCTTACATTTTACCTTTACCATCGAGACTCTAAATACTCCGACACAATCGTATCTCGTGCAGCAGTCACAAACGTGAACTTTGTAATATCGCTCGAGATTTTAATTATATATTTCATTGGGATATCACCAGCTCAAATCGGCGCTCTTTCGGGTGGCGGTGGCGGGGGGGGGATGAATGGAGCCGGAATGCACAGAGCCGCCATCCTTTGATGTCGCTGTGTGGGTGCCTGCGCCGCGCGCACCCGGCATTGTGTGCCAACAATGTGCCCGGGCCCGCAATATAAGGCGGTTACTGCTGCCCTCATGGGCGGGGGGGGGGGGGCGGGTGGCTAGCGTCGCGGAAAACTGATTGCGACAAAGTGTTTCAATTGCGCTTTGACGAGAGCCGTTTTTTTTACGTCCCACGAAGCGTGGCGCTCTGTGGAGTCGCAGCGTCGCTTTGTGAAGTCGCGCACACGCACGCCAGGGATATGGCGGTCACGCGCGCTAAATATGGGCTGTGTGCGTTCCATGGTTTTTTTTTTTGGGCCAAAAAAAAATTCTAACTTAGACACCTCGGCCAATTTTTTTCTCTCTCTCGTTACGTAATGCCTCCTCCCCCTTGAAAATGTTTTGTTCGCGGAAATGGTCTGGTGTACACTCGTAGGGTGGCATCGGCATGGAGGAAATCAAACATGTATTTCTTACGGCCACTGGATGAGTTTTCTCACAATAACTTAAAGAAAAGAAGCAATGTGCCACGACACACTTGTTTATTTCCTGTCAATATGCCCAAAAGTAACTCTCCGCTATGACTAGCTGCAGAACATGATTTTATTCTCCTTTTTATAACCTGGCATCGCTGCCATGTTTGTAGAAGGAAATATTGTGTAATTTACCAAAATAAAGTTACAATTTAGTTTGGGGGGGGGGGGGGTAAACCATTTCTTTTTTTTTAAATCGGACCTCCTACGTTGGGCTTTATTTTTTTTGCTCGCGAACGTATCTCTACTGCGGGTGTAATCGCCAGCGCTTGTCTGCCCCGGTGTCAACTCAGCCTCTTGGCCCTTACTCCTCCGTGACGTTTCCCGTGAAACGACCTCCCTATTGTGCTTGGGCTCCTCTTGGGCTTTTGACGTGGCTCGCTGTTTGGGAACAAAGGACACGGGAGAAAAACAAGAGGGTACAGATTTCGATTTAAAGCTTTCGTGACTGCAGGGATTCATCTTCTTGGTTCTCTTCGGTAAAGTCACGTAGAATGAAAGTAATAAAATATTATTATATTATTTTATATTATATTATTATATTATTTTATTATATTATATTATTTTATTATGTTTTATTTTTATTATTTTATTACTTCCCTTCTACGTGACTTTACCGAAAGAATCAAGAAGAAGAGGGTACAGCTTTGTGCAAACAGGCGGCTAATCTGGCCCTCTCTCTCGCCTGTGTTATGGTGCCGTGCACATGACGGCGTGCGAGCGAGCGCCGATCAGACTTTGTTGGTCTCTGCAACTTGGAATGAGATAAAGAAAAAAGAAGATAATTGAGGAGAGAAGGAGAAGACTGGGTTGTTGTCAAGTGCCACTGCTATGTGGTTGTTGATTTGGGTGATTTTTAGTGAAACGTTTTTCTATTTCCGGCTTTGTAAACTGTCGGCCAAAGACGGAACTTTCAATTAAAGGTGTTCAGTGGAAAACCAGCTCAATTGATGCCCACGTTTAAATGCCATTTGAAATTGCCATTGTCATTAACCAATTATTCCAAATCCCACAGTTTGTCCTTCTCAAAGAACTTCACTTACACCCAATCTCGCCCAAATAAAAGTATAACGGAACGTGGAATAATTATTACATTTAATTTTCATTGTTCAAATATACTTTTTTGTGTACATCTTGGCCAATGGATTCTGCACGTGCTCGGTGTGTGTGTGTGTTGGGATTGAGTTGAGGTTTCAAGTAAAGAAATTAGTTTCACCAGGTGAGAACTCGAAGCCAGGATAGTCTCGTTTACAAGTCACCGTGGTGGGCAACGTGGCAAAAGAAAAAAAAACCTGAAAGTAATCGCAACAAAAAAAACCTCCTACATATTTGCGTGACATGTCAGCACTACCGCGTGCATTTCGTGCGCATTTCGTGCGCATTATGTAATTATGTAATATTTCAGTATTTATTGTTTTAGATCATGCAGATTACCATTTACAAGTTAACTCGTCTGGTGCTCCGCCTTCCTTCCTCGTGGACGTGTTCCCTCCGACCACAGAAATACAAATAATCTGGACACAACCGCTTTCCTGTATTTATCGTTAGGATAAAATAAAGAAAGAAGGCAAAAGGAAACCGCTCCAGACACATTCGAGGCCTGGCGTGAACTCTGAGTTATTTGTACCTCGTCGGTCCCATGCACGCCAACGTGAAGACGGTCGCCCGATTGTGATCGCCGGTGATCGGCAAGCTTCCTCCCGGGGTAGCCGAGCACGAGGGGGGGCTCCCCCTGTGCATCAAGCGCTCCCCCAATGCTGGTCTGCCCCCCCCCCCCCAACACACACCCCACCCGTGAAGTGTGTTGTCTGCTTCTGCTGTCCGTACCGTAAACAGCGTCTGCGATAAGATAAGAAACGACTCCAGGACCCCCATGTTTGAGTAAGCACATCCAGATTGATTACTACCTCGCCTAACCGGGGAGGAAGGAGGCAGACACAGACTGGACCTTTCTGCTATCGCAGAGTGAATTTCCAAGATTTCTCGCCAGTGTCAACATCGCCCAGTGCAGACGAGAAATGGCTGTGATTACCGAGCCCCTGTCCTGGGCGGCTCTCCGATGCGCTCCTCGTTACACCGCCGCTTGTTGTTCGGCATCCGTGTGGCACGTGGAGTAAAACGTCGGCCATCGTGCCAAACAAACAAGCGGTACAACCATCTTTGGACAATCCCCCCCCCCCCCCGTCTCCTCTGGCTTTACACAGGAGGGCACTACCGCACCTGTTGTACCAGACTGTAACTTAAGCTTGCGGTATTGTATGTTCAGTTCTGGTGAACGCTTTTATTGCACATTCCTCCCATCGGCTGGCTGCCTTCGCCGCCTTCAATGGCTCTGCAGTTAAAGCCGTGACTTTGGATGCGTCGTTATGCATTCCGACTCATAAACTGAGCAGCAAGGACGAATGATATCGGCAGTCGCGTCGAGGACGGAGTCGCAGGTTCATGTGGGTGGGGTGTCAAACGAGGTGAGAAGGCCGCGTTTTATTTGGGGAAATCATTCTCTGCCCTGGGTGACTCGGATGTTTGGCAGGTGAAGAGAGCTGACGTCATAAATGCATATCGGTGTGTGTGTGTATATTTGTATATTATTAAATTGCATTGCTGGGTATGTGTGTGTGTGTGATAAAATACCAGTTCATTTTAGGGTGTGCTTGCTTTGACGAGTCTATGGCAAAATACTACTCTGACAAAATTGCCCTGAATGCATCCAAGATTGTCATATTTTGAAAGCTAATGCGGTTTGAGCCTGCTGAAGGCTTGGGTGGGAGACTGTTTGGGAATTTAAGATTTTGTAGGTTAGGGCTCCAAGGTGGCCAGAAGATGACAAACACTCGTTTATGGAACAGGCTCACAATCCCGGGAAATGCAGAACCTTCTTAAGAGTCTTGGAATTCGATGAAGATTTATCTGGGTAGAGTGCAATATCATTAGTAGATTATTATTCAGTCCACAGTATTTTTAAGATTCCGTGGTGAAATATAAACTATTGCAAATTTATTGCAGGCCACTTGAACTCGCAGCTGGTGTTACCGGCAGTGTCATTTAGTATCGTTTCCTCCCGTGTGTTTGACACGGTGGTGAATGCGTATTTCTGGGAGGGAAACCAATTGGGGTTATGGTTCCCCGATGTGGTGTTGGGTTGTGACGCGGTTATTATTCGGTATGACGTATTACGGTTCGCTCCACAGAGTGGGAAATCCTTCGGGTCCTGAAGAAGCTCCCGGCTCATGGAGTGAAACGTCAGACGTTGTAAAGAACTACACCCGGTACGACCTGAAAGCACCGGGAGACCTGTGGAGCATAACCGCAAAACCTACTCCACAGCGGGATTATGACTTTTCTCCAAAGTCAATCCAGAATTCGATTTTTTCCAGTATCCAAGGCCCCCATGCTCACTGCTCCATCTGCAGAGGTGTCGCTCGCTGGCTGCCATTGGTGTGTGTGTGGGGGGGGGGGAGCCCTGTTTATTTTCATGCCGCCCCCCCACCCAACCTGGTTCTTCAATGAGCAGTGATGGCTAATGCGGAGCAGTGTTTCAACTCAACTCAACTCTGGTGTTTTCCCCATTGTCTGTCTTGGGAATAAACTCCGTGTGCTCGACTTCCGAGACCGGACGTGTGCCCTCCGTCCTGTTCCAGTTCAGTTGCATCTTTGGAGCAGCACCCGGCCTGGATTGTCCATTTTGTCAACTATTTTTTGCCTATGGGGGGGTGGGTGGGGTTGAGTGCTATCATCCCCCATTGGGCAGATTTAGGGAGGGGGTCAGTTAAAATAGACTTTTGCCTCCCACTAAAAATCTTTGCGGACACACGATGGTGAGATATTATCTCCCTCGCCTGGTATATTGTTGGTATTGTTTCGATCCTGACCCTGACGCCTGCTGTATAGTTAGAGTTTGCCTGTTCTCCCCGTGGTCGCGTTGATTTTTCTCCAGGGTCCTCCGGTTTTCCCCTCCACATTTAGAGACATGCATGTGGAGTATTTTGCTGCTATAAATTTCCATGTGATGGGGCACTGCGTTGAGCTATCATTTGTGGCCAGGTCGCTTCTGAGAAATAGCTATGTAGCTCAGTAGGGCCTTACCTGGTAAAATCATGAAAGTTTAGTTTCAGGAAAAAAAGCTGCATGTCCACGTGAAATTGGGAGGATTGTAGATGGAATGAGAACAGGGTTGAGTGAGGGCCATCATCCTGGCCTTGGCCACGGTGACCTGTATATGCCCCCGATAAACACGAGCATTGGATGTGTACCATTGCGACATCCTGTCGGTGCAGGAAGGGGAGTTTTGACTCAAAATAATATAAGTGTCTGGCAAACGCCCCTGAATGTTTCCTCAAGATTGTATTAGCGCTGATTTGTTTGTCTGCAGGTATAAGCAAAACCGATTTTAGTTTTGGCTCGAAAGTAAAAAAAAGTTTGTGTACTTTATTAACATTTTTGTTATCATAATATGGAACAGAACGCTGTCGTTTGTGATTTCATGAATAGCTTTCAGTCTGTTTGATTACGTCTGCCTTTTTATGAAACCGCAGTGACGCCAAATCTAAACATCCCCTTAAGTTTCCACTCCCAAACTCGGCGTGGAAAAAAAACGATCTGTGGTTTTATTTGTAGACACGATTCTGATGTCCTGTCTGTCGCATTCAGTCATAAAGTACATGAGCATGGAGAAAACACGGAAATTTTCTCATGGGGACCTGAACAATAGCTCTCCTATGTGTGTGTGTTTGGGTTGTGTTGTACCGCATTTTTGCCAGGCACGTTGTCGGACGTTTCACTCCTAGCTGCTGGGAGCTCCTTGACTTCTAGTTCCTGAAGAAGCCTCCCAGCAGGGCGGAGTGAAACGTCAGACGTGGCGAACAACGAGCGGTACAACATCTGAGAGCTTCGCAGCGTAACCGTGGAAACATACGCAGCGGTACCTAAGCAATGGTGCTGCTTCAGCCCTGTATACACTATACTCCCTCCGCTCTCTTGTATCAAAGACAAAAATCCCCCATTTTGCCTTGACAGGCTGTTGGGGCAGGTGCTGTTAGCGGGCACTTAATGAAGGCCGGAACGGCACATGAGGGGTGTGGGTGGCCAGCACCACGCCCGACCTCCTTTGCCTCCCCAGTGGCCATGTTTACACACCGCACCAGGTACTCATTTGAGGCTGAGTCGACTTACCGGAGAAGCCTAGGATGGGTTCAGATAATCGCTAACACGGTGTTGGTGGCCGTGAGCGGGAATCGAACTCAGGACGCCGGAGGTTCGTAGTGCGATACGCTAACCGATGCTGCACCACGGCTCTCTTCCCCAGAATGCCATTACCAGAGCCCCAGACTAGAGGCATGTTTGCCTGCAAAGTGAACCACCTCTGTATTTTTTTCTGGGGAGCACGGCTTAAGTCATCGCATGTGGTTAACGTGGCCAAGTTTTTGTTAATTTCTGACGAGATGGAGCAGCAAGCGGAGGCTTGTCAGAAATGTTTGTAGTGCTACGGCAGCTTTGCCTGCGATTGTCTTCTGTGGGATGGGAGTTTTTTTCCACGACCTCAAAAGTGTAAAATGTAAATCGCAGTGCTAGGCATTGATGAGCTGAAGCGAATGCTTGGGCAGCACATTTTGGCGAGTGGAATTATTTCATACCCCCCCCCCCCACCACTCCAACAATCCGATGAATTGTCCTGATTCTTGGTTTCATAATTGACTCTCTCGTGTTTCGTTTTCACCATCTTGTTGGTATTGTTTCTTGCATTGTCCAGCTCGTTCGCAGTTTTGTTGGCCCCTATAGCTCAAGTTGTCACATGATCAAAGCATTTCCATTTAATTTGCATAAAATTGTAAATAATAAAGAAATCCAAGCAATGTGACATGTACCTTAATGAGTAACCTTTATTAACGTGCAGTTATGTAACGATTCGCCCCCACTGCGATTCGATTAATTTACATGACCACGATTTGCATTTTTTTCCTCAACTGTGGTTCATGACATTCGCATGCCATTCACGTGACATTCACGTGACCTTCGCACCAACCAATCGCATGGAACTCTTATAAATCGGAGACAATTGTTCCGTGCACATTCCAGTGCATTTATCGTGAGTTTAACAATCGATTAAATTGCGTGTACATTACATCCCTCTTGGCAAATTTGCAATGCACCCCCAGTAGAAGCACTTCCCATCCCTGAGACTATATTCTTAATGACCTCTCAGTGAAAGCCTCTGCAAAGATGATGCATCAACAGAATGTACATTGTCGTTGCATTGGCAGTTGCATCGCATACATTTAGACGTTCACCATACAGGGTTTTTTTGGGGGGGGTTAGGTCGCGTAAATATATAAATGTGTCGTTAAACCCGTCGCCACCCGACACAGCCAATTGGTAAGGCTGTGTCACGTAAACAGAACGTGGCCAACTCGTTTCTGGTACAGCAACGCCGGTGCGTTGGAGAGTAAATCCACAACGTTGACAATCGGTGAGCACGTTGCACGCGTATGGTGGCGGTCACGAATTTAAATTGAGACGCATTTAGAATGTTCATCAAACGCATTAGAAGTTGCAGTGGATGCATTCGCGTTTGCGAATTGGGGGCGGGGGGGGGTGCTTTGGAATGAGTCCAGATGGTCAAAGAAAGGGGAAGGAGTGAGGGGTATCTCAATGAGCTCTCTTGTAGCGCTGCGTGCCGTGAGAACCCCGACGCGCCAATGGTACCCGGGACTGCCCAGTGGCTTTGACTGAACGTCATTAATTAATTCGCTGCCGACCGATGGTTTCCTGCGGCCGAGATTTAGGGAGCCGGAGTCGACGTAGAGCACCACCACGTGGACCGGCGCCAGCGGCACCGCTGCATGTTTATTTTTTTTATGTTTAAGGCAGTGTTATTGACGAATGTGGTGAGTTATTATTATTCTCGGTTCTTCCGGTGAAGTCACGTAGAAGGGAAATAAAAAAAAGATAAAACTAATTTTTTTTTTCTTTAAAAAAAAATATTTTTATTTTTATTTTATTATTTCCCTTCTACGTGACTTTACCGAAAGAACCAAGAATATGAATTCCTGCAGTCACGAAAGCTTGAAATCAAAATGTATTATTATTAGTTGTGCTTGTGCACCACTGCCACCGCAGCAATCACCCAAGGAATTAGTCCGCATGGATCCTAGTTCACTCGGCTCAGATTTTTACGCATGGTTGTTGAACTTCTTTCGCGCCGTACATAGCCAACTGTGCTAATCGTAGGTGTGCAATATTTGCAACAATATTGTGTCTTATCTTAATTTTGGAGCTTTCGTGACTGCAGGAATTACTCTTTGGTTCTTTCGGTAAAGTCACGTATAAAGATAAAATGAAAATTATTAAATTTATTATTTTATCTTTATACGTGACTTAATAATTACTTAAATTATTATTTTATCTTTATACGTGACTTTACCAAAAGAACCAAAGAGTAATATTGTGTCCTGCGTGATGAAACTCGCAACGTTTGCTGCGTGCCGGATATCGCCGGAGTCGATTCGCAATTCACAAGTTAGCGCGCCGCCTTTTTATTTCTCGACGTGTTGCCTATCATCGTTCGCGCCGTGGGTAAATGTATATCCTGACCGTTCAAGGACCTCGACCATTCGAGGACCACCCCCCCCCCCCCCCCCCCCCCCCGGTGGTGTCCCCGGTTCAACCGACCGTGGCACTGGCCCCGTTGCTGGAGAGCCCTCGTGGCGGTGAGAGGAGCATCCGAGCGTTGACTCTGCCCGCGTCGCGCTGCGAAAACCCCGGGTGGTGGTGGCGGGGACAGGGGGGTGGTGGTGATGGTGGTGGCTGCCCGCTCACGAGAGCCACTTGAGGGTTTTTGCGGAGTCACCTCGCTGGCTGCAGCGCCAGCGAGGTGACCGCTTTGGGAGGGGAATGCCCACAAGCTGTGACCGTGGAATGGATTTAAACTAAAACCTAAAACTTTTCAAACATTTTATCAGGTAGGGCCCCAATGAGCTATATTGCTCTATCAGAGGCGACATTGCTATCGCAAATGATAGCTGAACGAAGTGACTTATGTCGTGGGAATTTCTGGCAGAGGGAAAAACCGGAGGACCCGGAGAAAAATCCACGTGACCACGGGGAGAACAACATGCAAACTCCCAAATATGCAGGTGTCGGGGTTGGGATCGTACCCACGACCTTCTGTGTGCCAGGCGAGGTAGTTAACATCTCACCACCGTGGCGACCAGATTTGGACTGGCGGTGCTTATACCGCCCCTCTCCCCCTAGGGCCAGGACCCATGGCGCCAGCGCCGCGGAATTTCGCAGCGACGTTGTCACCGTTCTCCAACGCTGTCAGCAGTACGGGACGGGTTCAGGGGAAGTGCTGGCTGGCTGAGCGGTTCGGGTTCGTGATCACCGTCGAGCCAACAAATGTGTGCGCGGAGTCAACGATTTCCGTGATGAAAGCCGTGCCCGCCGAGAGAGCACGGCGTGCCGCGTGGAAATTATTTAACGCCCCGTGATGTCCCGATGAAGGGGGCTTGGACCATTGTCCAACGATACTGCAGCCGTAGCTCTACTCTCCTAAGCAATTATACTCTTTGGGTCTTTCACATAGGAAAAAAAAATTACGACGTTTCGATCGCAACACAAGCAATCGTCTTCAGGCGAAAAAAAATACAGCAGGCGGACTGCTGAGGCAGGAAGAAATATATTTATAAATATATATCCTTAGCAATTATGGCACACCTCCCCATGTTTGGCAGTCTTCTCTGTCAAATACAAATTACCTTGTGACGAGCTGCACATATGCCTGAGGATTGCTATAAAAAACGCACCCGGAGTGACGTAGAGGGCTTTTAACTATTTTAATCGCTGTTCACGTGTGAGTGTTTTAGCAATCGTCATGCTTTTGTGTGGTGTGTAACGATTTGATATGTGCTTGAATAGAGACGATTGGTGAACAGATAACGATGGACCGTAATGGATCATTAGAGATTTGGGAAACCCTGGGTGGTAACCATATAGAAGAATGAAAAATGAACCACAGGTAAATTCACGTTGCGAAAAAATAGGAACCTTTGTGGTGTACTCCAGGTCGCTTTTTAGTTTAAGAGCAATGAATTCCAAATGCCAGTGTCATCGGCTTATTGGGTCATACAATATATTCAATACACACACTAACTACATAAACAAACCCTCTTATTACACTGGTCAACAAAAAAACTACTTTTTTTCTGGCCTGGACTTTTGCAGCTGTTCTAGACTAATTTCAGAGTGCTGATTCCAAATCTGATCTCAGATTTGCTCTATCACATCTCATTTTTATGCTATCGGCATACCCCATTTTCATTGATTTTTACCCGAAATTAACTCTGTCACTTATGCTTGCAAGTTGTTGCGAGTCAGTGACTGCTTTAGTGTTAAAATATGGTGCTGTATTTTTAGGATAGTGTGTTTATAATATCATTTTATGTAGATATCCACATTTATTTAATATTTTTCCTCTGCAGTTTTTTTTGAAAATGCAATATTTGATATCTCAAAAACCTGATGTGATAGACAAAAACTGATGCCAGATTTGGAATCGGCACCACAAAATTACCTTACAACCGTTGGAATACCTTATGCCAGAAAAAGTGTGTTGACCAGTGTTATCATGGGCTACAATGTGCTTATTTAATTTCACGGTCTGTGTTGTAATGACATTAGCGGAATTGGACTGCACTTCCTAATGCAAAAAAAGCACCTTTCTAAGCTACCATGATACAATTGCTGCCATGTTGGCCTCTGTGGTTAATGCTGCTGCAGCAGCAGAGGTGACTTCTGGGATTGGTGAGGCTGAAAAGCCACTGGCCCGGAACACTCATTACAGGGGTCATTGCTGCTGTGATCTCTCTTCGCGAGAGTCTTATATCATTAACGCAACAAAGTAAAACAAAGTGTTTTAAATTATTGACCCATTTGAAGTTGTTTGGGCTCTGGATCTTGGGGGGGGGGGGGATACTTTAAAACAATTTTGCATTGATGAGTTGGCGCCGGAACTTTCCATGCCTGCTCTCACTGCATCGCGGTGGGTGTATTGCGTAACGCTGTACAGCGTTTCGTCAAAAGAGGGAGATGGTTAAAAAAGAACTGGTGGCCGGACAAAGATGGCATTAAAGGCAAAGAAGACAGAAAATTGCAGGCTAATTTGCCGGCTGACAATAAACAATGTCTGAGGAACAGAACGCCCATTGGCTTGTTGGGTGGGGGGGTCACATCAGAAGGTTTTTTTTTTTGCGGGTCGCTGCGGTGGCACAAAGCCCCCAGGAAATAACCACCAGTGGTGTTTCCCAGGGTGCCAGTCGCCAACTGCACACGGACAAAACTGGGGGGGATTTTTCTCAGCGTTGGATTTGCGACTCGCGGTTTTCCTAACTCTGTCTTCACGGAGCCCGTGTCTTCTTCTGGGCACCACGGTGGCGAGATGTTAGCTACCTCGCCTGGTGTACAGGAGGTCGTTGGTTCGATCCCATCCCTGATGCCTGCTGTATATTTGGAGTTTGCATGGCTCTCCTCCCGTGGTCACTGTAGATTTTTCTCTGGGTTCTCTGGTTTTACCCTCCACATTTCGACAGGATAAGCCACTTTGTTGAGCTATCATATGTGGCCAGGTTTCTTCTGAAATATAGCTTTTTTGGTGGGCCTTACCTGGTATAATAAAAAAATAGTTTAGTTTTAATTTGTATTGTCTCGTGCCGTCATTTGAGTTTCTCGTAATCGTCATGCGCCGTCATCGCGAGCTCCATGTCTTCACGTCCTGACCACATGCACGCGATTGTCGCATGCTTTGAGGTAGCTGCACCTGTTCCTCCTTTCGGCTGAAAGCAGGTGATGATAACGGTGTTGGTTCACAAGAGTAGACGGTCACAAACACTGCAAGCCAGCGGTTTTATTTTCCCGTTCTCCTCCTGCCTCGCTTAACTTTTTGTTCAAAATACATGGCAAAAACACGCCACCACAAAACAAAATATGCATTCTTGTCGCAAGTGTCTGGGCATTTTTGTGAGTGCAGGATTTACATTACAGATGTGTCCTGTAGGCTGTTTACTGCATTACAAGCCCTACTTTAAAGAAGTAATTTTTATTAAGGTGGTCACTGATTGATGTTTAGTTGTCACATTCCTTTGGTTGAACTTTGCGTATCTTTCGATTTAAAGCTTTCGTGACTGCAGGGATTCATCTTCTTGGTTCTTTCGGTAAAGTCACGTAGAAGGGAAATAATAAAATAATAAAAATAAAACAATAAAATACAATTCTCACGACGTTTCGGCCACAACGCAAGCAGCCGTCCTCAGGTGAAGAATTGGTCTGTCGGAAAGACAGCGTTATCAGACCTGTTCTTCACCTGAGGACGGCTGCTTGCGTTGTGGCCGAAACGTCCTGAGAATTGTATTTCATAATGTAACATTTTTATTATTTTATTATTTCCCTTCTACGTGACTTTGCGTATCTTATACACATAATGCACTCTTTTTTTTGGAAACCCCGTGTCTGTGCACGTGCCGGGTGCAGTGTTTGGTGTAAAAATCCACACGCTGCGCACACAGAAGTGCGATGAATTCATGCTTGTGCTGTGGAAACATCTGGTTTGTTTGCGCTGAACTCAATGTTCTCGGTGCATGTGAGGCACGGGGGAATTTTAGAAACAAATAAGGCCAAGGGCCGCATTGACATGAGGCAGCTCACTCAGATCTCCAATGGGATTTTCCATGATCCCAACCTTGGCGTTTCCTGCATTTTGAAGAAATCTCTAAACACAACAACCCACTTGTTGCCTCAAATGGCCTCATTTGAAGCTTAGTCGTGTACAAAAATCTCCAAACGGTTTTTTAAAATTTGTCAAAAAGGAATTCAATAATAAGGGGTTATTTTACTTTCCGTGCAGTGTTTTTTTTTTTTACGAGGAAAATCTGGATAAGAATTATTCTGCAAAAAAATGTTTGAAGACTTCTCTGGAGCCTTGAATCCCCTACACCACCGCCTTCATCGAGACCCGCGGAAAGACCCCCACCCCAGGTCAAACCCGCTGACACGGAAAGCGGCAGCGGCTTCTAACCGTAATAAGCCACTCTCGCTCTCAGACCAAAGGCCATATTTGCGGAGCAAATTCTCGTTTTGCTGGATTCTATTATTGTGGTGTTGATTTTAGGTAATTGGCTTACGGTTCTTGTCCCTAACGCATACCTCGGGGGAACGCGAGAGGAAGACTATGCCGGCCGCACCTGATTGCGAGTGTGGCGGCGTGCTGGTGTGTAATCGGGGATTGCTGCTGTGCCCTTTCTCAACCTGTCGCCCCGTTTGTTGAAGCCGGGATGGAGGGGTGGGGGGAGGAAAGCATTGTCCGATGCTTGCCGGTGTCCAAACGTTTTCGCAAAGACTCGCAAAAACAATAGGACGTCTGCCTCTTGCTTACGGAACTAACTCCCCCCGTTAATCGGTGCGGTTGTACTGGTTATTGTCGACGCAAAGTACTTTTGCAAAGGAGCCGCAGTGTTATGTAACATAATAAGAATGGTGTCCTTTATTACACACTTTTATTTAACTCGCGCTGTCTGTTGTTGTTGTCGTATCTTCAAATCTTGTAACTCAATTTGAAGCCACTTCCCAATGTGGTATCGACTGCAAACGTGGTATACTTATGTCATACTGATGACAATACTATATCGTATCATAAAAAATATAAAAAACATATTTTAAAACATTATTTTACACGCTTTTGATTCACTCTGTCTGTTGTCGTATCCTCAAATCTTGCAACTCAATTTTAACCCACTTCCAAATGCGGTATCGACTGCAAACTTGGTATACTTATGTCATACTGATGACAATACTATATTCTATCATTACAAATGAAAAATATATTTTTTTAAATATTATTTTTAATGTTATGTTTCGGCTTGGGTCTAATTGTCCACGCTCAACTGACGTTGGCTGTAATTGAGCACGGTCCCATTTGTTATGGCAAGCTTTGCGGCCACTTCCTGGAGTCGTGGAGTTCTGCCATTACGAGTACGGTACATTTCATTAAAGCGTGTTTAAAAAAAAAGTATTTTAAATATTACTTATACCCAGGGAGAAGTCTCACTGAGTTAGCAACTCTTTTTAAGGAGGTGTGCTGCTTTTGGGCGTTTGACCAGTTCCGTCGTAGAGTATCATTGTCGTGTGGGAGGAAAGTAGAGCACGAGGAGGAGGAACCCCACCAACCACGCATGAGCTCCGCACAGAGAGTTTAATGTATCAATTATTGTGCTGCCATCTCCTAGCCATCTCGCACCCCAAAGCTGCCACACCACCTGCTATTCGCACAGGGTAGTCTCCCATCCAAGTAGCAACCAGGCTGTCAACCCTGCTTCATTTTTAAGATCCACCAAGTTTGGCGAAAAAGCCAAATCCCTGGTGTTCAACCACCGAGACGAGACACTTTGAGAGGCCATCATCCAGCAGTGGATGGAGAAAGCGCTTTGAGTAAGTGATGAGAAATTACTGTAGAACAAGGACGTATCTTCTATTCCTTCTTTGCAAGCGTCCTATTTATAAAATCTGTTATTTCCTCCTCCATTGACCAAGCAAAAACGCTTCAATTGCGGACAAAAAATATATGCCTTTTACTAAACGGCATAGAAATAGTGGCCGCATTTTGGCCAACAAATTGAAAAAAAAAAGGAAGTTTTCTTAACTAATAATATTTTCAAAGCGGTGCGTGCGGGAACGATGCTGCTGACGATTTGGAGCAGTCGTTGGCAACTGTGCTTGTTTGTTGTGTCTACCAAAGGCTATGGAAGGAAAAACAAAGATTTCCAGAAATCAGAGGCTGCTGCGTATTTGTAAAGAGCACTGAGCATTTCTTAAATAAATCGCATCAAAGCAACATGTTGGTTACATGGTTGGCCGCCGATATCATTACACTTGACATTTGTTTTTCAATATTTAGATTTCCTTGGTTTGGTAACTTTAAGTTTGTATTGCTCAAATGGAACAGAAGAAGACTATCAACGTTTCAATATTTAACATAATCGAAAACATTTAATTCATTACCACCGTACATATGTGATGGTTATATAACTTAAAAGCCGAGTAGTTTCTAAAATGTATTGCCATATACATGTTTTTGCATGTATCCGTTTACAAAGCTTATTTTTTTATATATTTAATAACTTTAAATGTCACTGAAAGTATGCTTTTCGGTGGTGGGGTTGTGGGAGTTGAATTTGAGTTTCTATTTGGGCCGAGTTGGGTAGGAGAGAATTCGTGGCACCACATGACAGGAACCTGCCCTGCGTGGTGGTATTTTGTGGTGTCGTGACACGAGTTCCATTTGGGCTGAGAGGGCACGATCCCTCATCGATCCGGGGTCAAGATTCAACAAAAAAATGTATCCATATTTTTTTTTAGCCATCATGGTGAATGTAACGGCCAGACAGCGAAGACGGTCACTTTAACTACTTACATTCCACCTATTTGTACGAACCCTTTGTCTAATGCAGAATCAGAATCTTTTATTCAGACTGGAAGAATCCGATAAGCTTTTGAGCTTTTTTCACCGATGTCCAGTAGGCGCGGTTCAGAAAGTTACAACAACGAACAATACAAAAACCGGCCACGATTGCAACGTATAGGAGAGCTAAGCTAATCCACTGCTGGATGAAGGCCTCCCCACAGCCATGTGGGTGGTAGGGGTTGTTTGATTACATTTCACCATCTTCTTGGTTCTTTCGGTAAAGTCACGTAGAAGGCAAATAATAAAATAATACAAATAAAACATTAAATAATTCTCACGACGTTTCGGCCACAACGCAAGCAGCCGTCCTCAGGTGAAGACCAGGTCTGTCGGGGAGACAGTGTCTACATTTCACCAGCCTGGGTTTGTAAAGGTTTGAGGGGGTGGGGGGCACTCACTGATGTTGGTAGCCATGGCTGGGACTCAAACTTGGGTGGCCAGGCTCAGAGGATTGTGCGCTAAGTAACCCACTGTCACCACTCACCCAGACGCGGCACGCAGCACACACGCACGATACAATACACACGGTGCCGTTCGAGTCAAAATTGACTAATTCTGGCGAGTGTTACGTGGCCTGTGCTCGTACCGTTTCATCTCAACCGAGATCGCACTTTTTCGGCGCATATTTAACCCAGCGGCTGATTAAACCGGGGGCTGTTGAACGTCTCCGAGTTGCGTTATCAGAGCGCACGCTATGTGCTTAACTTTTTTTTTAAACTTCAATGCCATCGTGTTTTGTGTTTGTGGTTCAAGCTTTTACACGAAGTGGGGGGGGGGGGGCTTCTCCAAGCACCTCTGTGGCATTGCACAACTTTGTCCCGCGCGTTCCTTCTTAGTTCGCGGTTTTAATTCTCCCCCCCGTCGTTTCCTCGTGTGCACGCGTTTACAGCGGGTTCAGGTACCGCATGCGGCATGCCGGATATTTTTCGGCAACTGTCCCTTCTTGGCGACGTTGCTGCAGTTATTTTTATGATGGGGGGGGTCATTGTGCAATACTGTCGTCTTATGTGCGCCCTGTGTAAGCGAGCATAAAATAAGCACCGTGGCAGTTCTCGAAGCCACAATGAATGCCACGTGTGTGTGTGTGACACACAATGGGGGTGGGGGAGCGGTAGTGCAGTGGTTAGCGCGTTGCGCTGCAAACCCAGCAAACCCGTGAGTTTGATTCCCAGTAGTAACCAATAACCGTGAAGAAATATTGTAATCAGTCCTCGGCCACCCCCTCTTAATCAACTCGGACTTAAATTAGTAGAGAGAAAGGTGGCCGGGCATGGTGTTAGCCACCCAACTTTCCTTGTGCACCGTGTCGACTTTCATAGGTGCTTGCTTAACAGCACTTTCCCCCAACGGTCTGTTAAAGGCTATATAGGTGAGCTTTGTCTTCTGTGTGTGTGTGTGTGGTGACACAGGCAAAAGCTGCAGGTGATGGAGCTCTAGTCAGTGCTGCAAATGTTTAATTAAAGAAAAGATTGATCTCCGGGTACAAAGTACGAAGGCGACCAGAGGAGCGGAGGGTCCTTTTTTCTGTTTTACGCGTTTTTGGCTGCCAATTGATTTTTGCATGGAAAAATGACCTCTTACTATACAAGGTGACCATTGGGTTTGAATTAACATTTTTCTTTCGAAACGGGAGCCTGACTTGGGAAAATAATGACTCTCTCTCAGAGAAGGGAGTTAAAATATGTAATGAGTGCATGTGTTGTAGAGCTCTGAATACAAAATGTTTCGCCTCGCACCAAGTTTGCAGCTGCCATGAAGCAGAAACCAAAATAAATCTGTCTCTCCATCTCCCCGTCCTCTTCCCGCACTCTGGTTCAAACTGACCAGGGCATTTGCGCCGCTTAATGGGAGCGTAAATAACCTATAAAACGTCGGAAGGCGTTTTTTCCCCCCCCTTTTCTCCCCCTTGTGGAATTTTCCACCGACCTCCTTCCTTTCACCACCCACGCTCCGCTGGCCCAGGAGAGAGACAACCTTGAGTGGGTGGTGGTGGTGGTGGCGCATGCAGCTCAAGGGTTGAGTAGTTCACACAGCCTAAACACACACAGCAGAAGCAACTCTGGGAGTTTAAAACATATATATATTTGGAAGCAAACCAGCTTTGGGCATAATTGGATGCAGTTTGCACCGATCTGTTAATGATTGATTCCCCCTCCCACCCCACCGAAGGTCAAGATGCCTCTTTGATTAGAGGCAGAGTTTGCATGCTCACGTGCTTGGGGTGCGGTTCATTGGAAGGACGTGCAGCTGAGTTGTGGCCACTCCGGCTAGCGAGTTGTTGTGGCCGCTCAAGGCCAGCGAGTTGGGATGGTATCCACTGCAGTGGGAGGCCAGCCTTGAAAGGACACAAATGTCGGTCACCTTGATGATGAGCATATTTTTTTTTAAGTATAACTTGCTCAACCTGTGCGGCTTATTTTAAGCTGTAAAAAAGGCCGGAAATATCTTGGGATTTATTTAGTTGCGGTTAATTGCAACATGTGTTTAAAAATATTTCATGAGCGGTGATTTTGCATGGCTTTGATTGCAACGCGTAAGTGAGGACATTGGAGAAACACTAATTTGGGCTATTTGGAAACCAGGGCCATCCGAATTTAAATATTTCGACCTTCTTGGCACAAAAGCTAATGCAAAGACCTCCCCCCATTCCCCATATAGACTATTTTGGCAAATGCTATTAACAAAATGCCTAATTGAGGCTTGTACAGCACAGGAGGCAGTGATGTGGCCAGGACCATGCCTGCTTACCTCGTGCTCGCCTCGTGCTCACTGCAACTGGTATTAGTTTAAGGCTGATTCGATCTAGGGGAAGCACACGAACCGCTTATGATATCACTTTCCACGGGTGGAATTTAAATCGGGTTACTGGGGTCGTAGTGCAATGCGCTAACCGCTGCACCACCGCTCGCCACGAGCGATATTTGAACCTGTCTTGTGTGCGATCTCCAACAATGGGGAGACAAAGACGGTCAGGCGTGGTGCTTGTCACGCCACCCCTGTCGTCTGCCGTGCTAGCCTCAATAAGTGCTCGCTCAACAGCACTTTCGCCAAAAGTTTACGTAAGGCTACGTGGAGGGAATCTACGTGGGGGGAATCTGTGTTTTTTTTTTGCACCCATCGAAAGCGCTATAGTCTCACTCGACCACCTGCTTAGGATTCGCCAATGTGGCTGGTAGGGCTGAACGATTAATCGATTTCAAATCGAAATCGCAATTTGAAACAATGCGATTTGAAAATCGCAAAGGCAGCGATTTCTTGCGATTTGAAAAGTCCTCTTACTTTCTCATTGGAATTGTTTAATTGTTTAGTATTATAACTTTATTTATTTAACTTAACAATTGTTCTATGTTTGATTGTTCTATTTCAATTAAAACATTTTAATAAATACATGTTGGAAGCAATTCATATCTTTTAGTTCTCATCCTTGCATTAGAGTATAAAGAGCAGTTCATATTTTGATGGTATCATGTGGTAATGCCCCATCACATGTTTTAAATCTATTACACAGTGAACAATGAACTGAAGCTTGACTTACATTTTTTTATCACAAATCAAATCGCAATATCTGTCAGAAAAATCGTAATTAGATATTTTCCCCAAATCGTTCAGCCCTCGTGGCTGGCAGTGCCGGACGCTTTGTCTACCGAGCAAGCTGAGACCTCAAGCTCGCCCCCCTCTCTCCCAGTTACGTATTGACACGACTGCTGGTCCTTATCGCTCCTCAATGTCAAGTGTCTTATCGACCGCCGTCACAGTTTCGTCACAGTTTCGTCACAGCTGTGCGAGTGTTCGACTCTGGGTTGTGCCATTTAAGAGGCTTTTCAAATTCAAGAGCAGTAAGGGGTGAGACTAGGCTCTAAGGAAAGCTGTCTCGGGTGTGGACCAATCAACTTCAAGGACAGTGCGTACATTATCAGAGTTATGTTTTTTGTTTGCATTATGACTGCAGGTATTGTGGTCTATGCAAACATGACTCCTTGTAAAAAAAGGTGTCAGTTTTGTTGCCAGATAGAAGGGTAAAAATCCAATTATCATATTTTTTACTGGCAAATGAGGTTCCAATGGCAGTAAGGGGTAGTTCCGTTTTAAAGATAAACGACGGGTAGCAGCCAAACTTGTCTATGGTAATGAAAATGAGTTTTAGTAATGTTGTTTAGGTGGAACGATGCACACAGAGTACAAGCGCTGTCAACCAACACTGATTTTTTTTCAGACGGTTGAGTCAAATGTTTTTGGGCACTAACAAATATATATTTTTTAACCGGTACTTAATACGATGATTATTCTGACCAAAATCTATTCGGAATTGTAGTCCGATCACAATGGAGATGCCAGTTTGAGTTGTACTTTTAAAACGACGTGTTTTTCAAATGTAAAGATATTGTGTGGAATGAGCACGCGGTTTTGATTTTACGGCCAGCCCTACAAACTCCAGAGCCACGGCCAATACGATGTGGGTTTTTTTCTTCCATTTTCTTCATTCGGTTGGTTGCGTTACAAGTGGACAGACAAGTTGCTTTGGTGTGTAAAATGTATATGTTTATATTTTTGCCATGTCCGAGTACATGACACGTTGTTTTCTGTTATATTTTGATGAACTATTACTGTTCCTTTGTGTTCAATCTGTTCATTTGAATGGTATATTATTGAGTCAGTCATTTGTATATAAACGATTAAGGGCTTCCAAAAGTTTATTGGCCATAACTCTGAATGTGGTAAATAGAGGCATTTGATGTCCAAAGTAGCAGCACAGGACCCTTGAATTTCATGACAAGATCGACTCCTTAACACCTCGACATTCACTAATTATTTCGGTTTAGCAAAATTGTAAGTTCGGTTGAATACTTTTCTCTGGATCGCACTGCTCACGGCTAATCGGCCTATCTGGAGTCGATAAAAATACCCATCACTCTTGTGGGGGAAGCCAATGGCGGCGCAAAGGAAAGTGGTTTAATCTTGACAGGTGGCTCTCATGGCCCTAAACAGGAGATGAGCCCACCGCCTCAATGCTCCATTTGAGCAGAAAATCACTTTGACTTGAGCCACTGGAGAGAGAGACGTGCAGCAACAACACAGCTGATATTTCTTCTATTTTTATTTTACCAGGTAATGCCCCCACCGAGCTATGTGGCTCCTTTTCGGAAAGTGACCAGGCCAAACACGATAGCTCAACGAAGTGGCTTATCACGTGGTAATTTATATCGACCAAGTGCTCGAAACGCATGTACGTGAAATGTGGAGGGGAAAAGCGGAGGACCTGGAAAAATATCCACGCGATCACAGGGAGAACATGCAAAACTCCAAATATACAGGCGAGAGGGTCTGGACCGAGCCCACGACCTCCCGCATACCAGGCGAGGGAGTTGACAACTCGTCACCGTGGCACGGCTGTGGTCAACTGCGACACCAAAGCTGCGAGCTACCACAATGCACAATGCGTTCGAATCCTCTCTTGTACAAAAAGTCACACAAAGCCCCGTCGCTGATAAAAACAAAAAGCGCGTACGGTGAAGTGTGTCGATGCGGTCCTCTCTGCGCGCATGTGAGTCATTCATTTTTGATGGAGGTGCACAGGGGGGGGGGCATTATGTGTGTGGGGGTCTGCGAGACAGTTGTTTGTTACGCGAGGTCCGTTGGGGGATTCTCTCCCATTGCAGTCGTTGTCTCTTTGTGTGGCCGTGCAAACTGCAAGGGGGGGGGGGGGGGGGGGGGGTGGTTTTATAACGGGGCTCTGTGTGGATTTCGTTTTCCCATTCGCGGGATCAGCTTCCCTTTGGTCGATGTTGTTTTTGGTTTTATTTCATGGGAGAGCCAACTACTACTGGTCGTCTTCGGAGATGCGCATGCTCGGAAATGCAACCGTGCGTGTAATATTTTATATACGTTTTTTTACAAATGATGAGTGTGTGTGTGTATGGGTGCTCGCCGAGATTTGCGAGTTGGTACGGCAAATTATTTTTTTTCAGCACAGCCATTCCACGAGCAATTTATGGGAACCCAAACGAAAAAACTACTAAATTAACAATAATGTTATTATAATGTTATTATTGTTAATTATAATAATTATAATAAACGATAATTATTATAACAATACTAATTATAATAATTCACAATAATGATAAAAAATAATGATAACAAACGACAACAATAACAGCGGTGCTTGCTGATTCGGCTATCTTGGGCAATAAGCAATCGCTTATGAAAGTAGGAATTGTATTTTTTAAGTTGCTGCGTTGCAATATGTTTCTCTTTAAATCGAATGGCCTTGATAATGCTCCTTCTCTCGCAATTAAATTTTGCTTTGATATAATGTGTTTACTTACAGTCCGGTGATGATACTAATACTGTCCCATTTTGTATGTACGTTGAACTTCTTTCGTACCATACTTAGCCAAGCCAACCATGCGAATCGGAAGTGTGACATGTAACAACAGCTTCATAGGTTACTCAATTTTCTGTTGGCATGTGTGCACTTTATTATTGTTATCAAAAAAGATCAAATTCGCACTGTGCCCTTGCATAGAAAGTAACATATTGTATAATGATTAACCTTATAATATTATACTTATATTTATTGAACGGATCTTGGAAAAAAAAAACACATTGTTTGTAGCCCAAACAAAAGCATGAAACAAAATCCTTGACGTAAGAACAAACACAATACACAAACCACGACACGCTTCCTTGCGAAATAACCGAGCTAAAATCGTAAGCAACTTGCAGACGATATTGTGCCGTGCCAGACATGCGAACAATGCTTTTCCACAATGCAGAGGGAGGGAGAGAACAAAAACACACCCACGCTGGACGGACACCTTTCCGGTTCAAAATAACACAATTCAGACTCCACTAAACCGTTGAAGCGGCCAGAGTAAACTCTTCAGCTTATGGGGCGCTTTTATTTTTAAGTCTTAGATGGGAACAAGGTGCGCGCGGTTGGTTTTGTCTGCGACTGGGAACCAGCGAACAAGAAATCTTTCCCCACCCCCCCCCCCGTGAGGCCGTGTCCTGTCTACCCTTGGTCTTCCAGTACCGTAATGAAACTAGACTTCAACAAGTCTATAGTATTTTTTTTTATTGTTCGTCACAAAGTAAATCATTGTTTTCAAGTCATGAGTTCAACATTTATGTTTTGTTTGACCAAAAAAAAATGTTCCTTGTTGGCAGTGGATAATTAGAAAAGTCTTTGAGTAATCATTAACACCGCTGTGAAACGGAGAATAAAAATATGACACCACACTGTTTCCAGTGATGGGCATTCTTTATGGCAGAGAGAGAGAAGGCAGAAACAAATTGCAACCTTACACTCTGGGGCCTTGAGAAACTGAATGTTAATCGAGATTTAAATATGCATGCGAGTCGTTTACTGTTAGTAGAAATTAAAAAAAAATTTATACTGCAGTAAATTTAACGTTTATTTATAAATGAGAAGAAAATTTCAGAGAGGCTTCCGAATTCTTCTGTAAACAATTTAACTTAATTGGTTTTTTTCCTGGACGTTTCCGGTTTCCTGCAAATTGTCCGCGCTGAGAGCTTTCGAGGTCACTCTGCCTCTCAGTGACAGGGCCGATTGACACTGGGCGGCAGAGAGCACACATGAAATAGTTGAACTTTTATTTTTGAACACACACACATACACACAAAGGTATGGGGTTGAAAAATATTTGAGGCCAAGGCGCCAGGGTTGAGCTCTTACGATATCAGCTAAAGCTTTTTAGTGTACATCGTGCGAATGGCATTGTTGCTTTAGTTCTTTTGCTAACTTTGCTGAGTTGACGTACAATGTGTATTTTCAGCAATCCACTGCTGTTAGAGTGAACAATGTGTCACATAATTGATAATGCAGACCACCCAGTCTGAACATCTGCGCCGACGAGTGATGTACGGCGTGGTGATCCGCAGAGCCCATCTTTTAAGAAAGCTTCCTTTGTTGTGTGTATACAGATGTGTGTGTGCGTGCCAGTGGGGAGCGGTGGTGCAGCGGTTAGCGCGCTGCGCTATGAACCTGGCGACCCGGGTTCGATTCCAGCTCACGGCTAACACCAGTGACGATTATCTGAACCGGTCCTGGGCCTCCCCTGGGTCGACTCAGCCTTAAATGAGTACCTGGTGCGGTGTAAACATCGGCACTGGGGAGACAAAGGCGGTCGGGCGTGGTGCCGGCCACCCAACCCCCTCGTGTACCGTTCTGGCCTTCATAGGTGCTCGCTAACAGCACTTGCTCCTACAGTCTGTTAAGGCTATACGGGGGATCTTTGTCTTTGTTGTGGGGCGCGGTCGAACAGTGGTTTCGTGTGGTATGCGCTACGATCAGGCGACTTGAGTTCGATTCCCAGCCATGGCCAATATCATTAGCAAGCAGGTTCACCACTCAACGTGGGGCTTTCTTATTTGACTCGGCCTTAAATGTTGCACGTGGTGTGCTGCATAAACATCAGAACCTGGGGGGGGGGGGAGACGATCCTGTTGGCTCTGTCATCCCCCCCCACCTTCTGCACCTTACCGGCCTGAATAGGCGCTCGCTAAGAAGCACTTTCACCCAACAATCTGCATGGTTATACAAGGGAACTATGTGTTGTGTCTTCTTGGTTCTTTCGGTAAAGTCACGTAGAAGGAGAAATAATAAAGTAATAAAAATGAAACGTAATAAAAAAATTATATTTTATTATTTCCCTTCTACGTGACTTTACCGAAAGAACCAAGAAGATGAATCCCTGCAGTCACGAAAGCTTTAAATCGAAATGTGTTGTTGTGTTTTCGTGGCTATTATATGCGAGGCGAGTTGCAACTCGGTCTCATTGGAGACGTCGCCTGAACCTCCGGCAATCGTTCGGTGTCGGTGACGAGAAGCGGAGATTCGTCAACTTTTGTGCTGGGCATGGACACGTGATTCCCCGTGCCCAGCACACGACATCCAGTATGCCTCTCGCCGTGGTCGTGCATTAGACTCCCAAGTGTCCTACTCCAGTCGAATTTAAGCGATCTGACAATGTTGAGAAATCGGAGGAGGAAAAACCCCCTTAAAGCCAAAAACCGAGGATAACCTTCTTGCGTTGCTACTTCCTCGTGCTCGAGGTACAGAACAACTACTCGATGGCAGGACATCCTTCAGCCAGGGCTTGATACACTCGCACACTCTTTCAAAGCCCCTTTAAAGCCACGCACATGTGGTACAATGAAACCCCTGCACGGACCCCCCCCCCCCCCCCCCAAAGAAGAATAAAAGGTTATATTTTCTGGCATCTGGCAGCTGGCCATGTGGCCAACTCTGGATCTAATTATTCAGAGGTAGTTGGCGATATCCCTTCAATCACGCACATGTGTGTCATGTGGGGGCCCATGTTGCATGCTTATACTGTATACATTAATGATGGAGTGGAACAAATCATCATCCCTCCCTCCCCCGCCACCCCCGGAGCCTGTAGATTTTAATTAAATGAACGCAATGCAGGGCCACGATTCGATTTAACAATTGATTACTTTTGATTTTAGAACTGCGGCGGATGGTCACGCCTCGAGGGTCGCTGCAGGGGCGGCCGTGAAGTCGTTTCGTGCAACAACAAAAATGATGATCATCGTAATCGGCCGTGATCCATCCACTGCTGGATGATAAGGCTTTCTTAAGCCGTTGCTTTCTCTCGTCGTCCGGCGATACCATACTCCGTTTTGTCTCTTGCACACAAGCTGGTGTCCATCGCTCCGTCTCCACGATGGACGTCCTTCCCCGAAGCTCGTTTTCCTCCTTTGGCTGCCGTCCATTCGTCCCTTCGAACGACGAGCTCTGCCCATTCCCACTTATTTGTTGCAATTGTCACTTTGATGCCTCCTAACCGGTGTCAGCTCTCTGATACACATCTTCATCTTTCTGTCTCCTCAGCATTATTCGTGCATATCTCCATGTTATTTGTTCACTTTTCAGATTTTGTTCCAGTTTTCTTTGTCCAATGGCCATAGATATAATGTTAAAACTTTGATTAAGTATTTTGCTGCTGCTTTTCATTATTAAGGAATAATTATTGTTTATAGAATGCCCTTCATGCCAGGGCATCGTTAGAGTAACTTACATCCTATGACCACATTCATATCGCATATTTTATGAAATATTCTAAAGGCACCCCTAGTGGAAGCTGTTCCTATGCATCACAAAGTTTCCCAGCACATGGTCGAGAAGTGGGTCTTAGTCTGCCAGTAGGAGGCAATGGTTGCTGCTGTTTGTAATCCCAATTGAGCAATGTTTAAGTACAACATGTAACAAAAAACACAAGTATCTGTTCTCTGTGTCAGATTTAAGAATCGATATACATTTTTTAATTGGCACATCCTTCTTTGACTCTTAATTTTATTTTAACGCATCTATGTGTGTGTCTGTGCAGTCGGTATCACAGCAGTTAGCGCACTGCGCTTCGAACCCGATGACCCGAATCCAATTCCCACTCACGGCCAACGCCACTGACGATCATTGGAACCGGTTCTGGGCCTCCGCTAGGTTCACTCGTCCTCAAATGAGTACCTGGTGCGATGTGTACACATCGCCACCTCCGGGAGACGAAGGCGGCCCGGCATGGCACTGGCCACCCACCCACTCCCTCCTGTGCCTTGCTGGCCTTCATAGTTGCTCGCTTAGCAGCACTTGCTTCAAAAGCCTGCTCGGGCTATGTGGGGGATCTTTGTCTCTGTAGAAATTCCATTGCTTTTCTTGGTGTTCATATTCTTTGGGTCTTTCGGTAAAGTCGCGTAGAAAGTCACGTAGATAGTGACTTTACCGAAAGACCCAAAGAATATGAATTCCTGCAGTCACGAAAGCTTTAAGTCGAGATTTTTTTCGTGGGGTTATTCGGTAGAAAAAAAAATCCTCCCCTACTCATCAGTCACTACACTGGACACACCTCACCGAGCACTGTCCATCCGTTCTCTAGAAGAAGAAGAGAGAGAGAAAAAATTCAACAAAAGTGACAGCTGGGGGAATTTCTCAGAATTTTACGGGTGCTTTCATGGGGGGGGGGGTGGGTGAGGGGGATGGCGAGGGAGGGGCTGTGCTCAGGGGTGGCGGTGCTGGCTGTTACAAGCTTAACCATGGTCACAGAACAAATTTTGCAGTTTGCTTACGTTCTTTCGGTCGCCCTTGTTGGCCTCCCTTGCCTGGAGGATGCGGCGAGTTTCCACGCACGCTGCCGAGTGGAACAGCTTAAGCTATTTACAAAACAGACAAAGCAAGCGCCATCAAAGTAAAACTATTTATTATTTGTCAGTGCATCGCACAGACTCGTGCATGAGGCCGAAGCGACGGTGCGGATTTCTGAACATGGCTGGCGATACATCTTTCCGTTGCCCTTGGCTTTGAAAAGGTTTGTCAAGAGCTTGTCGGAGTTTAACTTAATCTGTAGGTAAACCAAAAAAGTTTCTTCAACCCTGATACCTGCCTCTAGCCACCCGGCAGTATAAATGGGTAACGGCACGCAAAGTTGGTCCATGAACGGCAGGTCGCGCGTGGCGAGAAAAAGTGTGGGTCGTCTTAGACGAGGTGTGGAAGAGTAGGCCAAAATAACCCCCCCTCCCCCCCCGAGGATGAGGGGCTGTGCAGAGCTCCCTCTCGCGAAGGGAAGGCCCTTCTGGCGGGAGCAAAGCAATTGCAAGGCTGCGCCATGTTGTATGCCGATCATGAGAAAGGTATAAATAGATCTTCCTGTTTCTAGGCTTTGCTGTCGTTTGATGCGCCGTTTAACGTTTTTTTTTTTTGGGGGGGGGTGTAATGTCAGCAGAACCTTTGCGTTTGTATAGCTTTTGGTCGGTAACAAACCCCCCACCCCTCGGTTTACATGTGCACTTTGTTCCTTGATGTAAGCTTGTTGGACATGAGTGATTTATCGGGCGCTCATTTATTTTCTGTGCGCAACTGTTGTAGCACGCTTCGGAGGCGAGAGGAGCATTATGCCGGCCACCTTTTGTCGCTCATTGGAACGAAGGTTTGTGTAGCCAGGTGTGCTACTAACCACCATAGACACCGCGTCTATGGTGGTATACCACACCGGTTCACACCGCACAGACTCACTGTGCTCCAGTGGTGTGTGTTGGTCTCCTGCAGTTGTTACTTCCCCCCCCCCCCCCCCCCCAGCGGTCTTCGTTAAGCGTGGCCATGCGGCAAAGTCGGCGCTTCATCTTAAAGTCACCCAATTTAGATCGGAGAATCTGCACCGGTTATTAAACTATTTGGCCGCGGCTGCTTGCTGCTGCTGCTGCTGCTTAACACATTGGTGAACAACATTGCCTTAATAAAAGAAAACTGGAGGTAAATCGGCGATGTGTGGAGGCAATGGCCCATTTTTGCATAGCACACCTACCAAGCGTAAATGTTGAATTCACAAATGTAGAAAGGTGAACATGTAATTGTTGCCAGCAGGGGGGAGTGCACCAAAATCCGCTGTTGGACTGAAATACGAGCCAGCATCTCCGCTTCCCCGCCTTGTTGAAGTATGGCCAAATAATGCCCATAAACCTGCATGGCATGGGGAGGCCCTAACGCGGCAGTGGATTGACAAAAGGGCAGCACGGGGACACGTGTAACGCACACGTTACCTTCACACACTTTTAGAAAAATTCATCCATAAACTTCCTCAAATGCCTTTATTCTATTTTGCCGTGACTTATTACAGCCATTTTTTTAAATAGCGGGCATGGCAACGGACGACTCGTCATGCGGCAATCCCATACGGTCACCTACAGGCACTCAACGGCTCATCCCGCCTGCCCATGTGGTGGGCACGTGCGTGTAACGTGCACGCAGAAGACGTGTACATGCCCGGACACACGTGCGCGCTGGATGCACTCCGCGCAGATAGAGCCTCAGAAATGTGGAATGCGGTCAGACCTGAAGCCAAGCAGAACGCTCATCGAGTCGTGGGGGGGGAGCGGGGGGGGGGGTTTAGGGTGTCACCGCCAAACAATTCCCAGGGGGCCCTCCCTCTTCAGAGCGCACATCTTAATAGCACGCATCAGCCCCACAACCACGGCGGCAACCACCTCATCCTCCCCGGACAGAGAAGGCGGCACAATTAGGGCTTTTCCCCACGCTCGTTCATCACGGAGAGTCAACAGACAGCTCTCGGGTGACCGATGTCCTCGCGTTCACAAAGAAAGCGTCGCGCCGTCCGTGAAAAGCTAACGGGACGCGCTCGCTCAATGCGTCGCGTTTTTCGCCCCGCAAATTCGAAATGAATCGGTGCGGGCCACCCTACCGCGTGGCTCTCTCCGTACGTCGGTGAGAGCGGTGCCGGGGGCTGCGCGCGTGGCGTTGTGTGGTGGCGGCTCATGTTGTCACTCAAAGCCGTTCGTCGCTCACAACTGTTGTCAATGGGGCTGACCACAGGTTTGTTAGCGATCTCGCAACTTGCGGTGTAATTATTTTGTTCTATGTTGAAGACTCGGTCGACCAGAATGACCGTTTGGTGTCGTGCGTGGAACCTACTTGTGGTGTTCAACCAACCATACTGCGGGTCAAAGTGTTTCGCTCTCTGATTCTCGGCTCCCTCCGCTCCGCACCGGAATGTCCTCCCATCGTCTCATCGCTATCACCCAGGTTATTTTAACCTTGCTCAAATCCACAAAATGTACAAACGCTCATCTATTATAGCGGCATTCATGTCGTTTGTTGCTGGCCATTTGGCAATTTGGGGCTTTTTGGGCCTTTTCAGCCCTGTCCTCAGCTACTGTGATACAACAACAACGAAAATCCATGCCTTTTAATGCCAATGTGGGAGAACTGGGTATGGACCGTGTTCTATTTTTTTTAATGCCAGTTTGGATTGCAGCCCCATGTAACTCGGGCTTCTGGATAAATAAGATCACCCCCCCCTCCCCGTGAAGGCTTCTCACTAAAATCACCGCCACCTCCAGAAGGTTTCACAAAAGCCTCTCTCACTCATTCCGCTGCGGGATTAACGATCGGTGGTGTCACGGTGGCTTCCCGATGTTGCCAAAGGCGTTCTGTCAACGCGCACCTCACTTTTTCGACGGTAGACTTTTTTTTTGTTGCGCGGCGCAACCTTCCCGTGAAACGTCGAGCATTTTGAGGCATTCGAAACATTTAACATTTTAGCATTTGAAAGAAACCATTCCACCCACCCCCCCCCTTGTTTAGGTTGATGGTGAATAGTGTCAAGAGGTAATCTCTTGACACAACGACATCCACCTTCTGTTTGGGGCCACTGAGTGCATGTGGGATCTCATGCACGCATGTGTACCTAGGGCTTTATATTTGTTAAGGCGTACAGAAAGCATGATATCAACGGGCCCTTTTTGTCAGTATCCAGGATATAACTGCTCGACCTGAGCCGTAGGTTTTCTGATACTTGCATTGTGTTTGTGCTGTTCGCCTATTGGCGTTCTCTGGTCTAACACTGGTGGTGAGGCACGGTCATAAAGAAGGCTTTCACTGGTGTAGGCCAATCCGTTTCAATGACAATACATTTCTTATCGCAGAATGTTTTGCCATAAGTACGTGTGGCTAATCCAACTTTTGATGCCTCACAAAAGGTGTCGTAGTTGCTGTTTGAACATCTTAACACCTATTCTGGGTTCTTTCGGAAAAGTCACGTAGAAGGGAAACAATAAAATAATAAAAATATAAAATAAAATAATACTTTTATTGTTTTATATTTTTATTATTTTATAAATAAAATAATAATTTTATTGTTTTAGATTTTTATTAGTTTATTGTTTCCCTTCTACGTGACTTTACCGAAAGAACCAAGAATATGAATCCCTGCAGTCACGAAAGCTTAAAATAAAAATATTTTATTGCCAGAGAGTAAAACCTATTCTTATTGTTTCATTGGGAAAGCATTATACCATCGCGCCTGATGACAAACGCCAGCCGTGGTAACGATCAGAAGAAACATTGACACTGATAAAGACAATGGGGAGGGGGGGGGGAGAAGTTGAAAAGTGCATAAAGAACCGTGAAGATCCATAATAGAGTTTTTTTTGGGTTGGAGCGCGTTAATATATAAACGTGTCGTTAAAACCCGCCACCACCCGACACAGCCAACTAGTAAGGGTTGTCACATAAACAGAACGTGCCAATTCGTCACTAGTACAGCACTAACCGGTGTGTTGGAGAGCCAAGCTACAACATTCACAATCTGATTACGACGATGAAGCTAGTTGTAATTACTGGCGAAACGTCGTACTCAGATTGTAAATGTTGTGGCTTGTTTCTCCAACACACCGGTTAGTGCTGTACTAGTGACGAATTGGCATGTTCCGCTTACGTGACAATTGGCTGTGGCGGGTTTTAACGACACATTTATATATTTATGCGACCTAACCCCCCAAAAAAACCTCATGGATGATATTGGTCACGGAAGCTCTACTACGTGTCAAGCTGACCGTGAAGATCTATGAATGCTTGGACTTACATCCAAGAGGACCGAAACAGGACGGCCCCATAACATCTCATTGAGTGTTAGAATGGTAAATCGGCTTTGGCAGACACTCGTGGAGAGAATGCGAGAGAGGATGGCTGTTGGAGGACCGCGATGGCGGCCAGGGGAGAGTGCGCACCCACAGAGGTGGAGCGCTTGAGATGAGCTCATGTGCAGCAGTGGCGTGGATTGTGGCGTCGCGCGTGGAGATCGGTAGTGCGAGGGGATCGGTGGTGCATGGTGGGAAGCTTTCATCCAGCAGTGCATAGACAATGGCTGATGACTCTAAGATGTATTAGAGAAATCTTAAGAGGACCCATAGTGCACCGGTGGGATTCCTAATGCTCGGTCACTGCCCAGTCAGGCTTACACCATGAAATGTTTTTAAATTGTATTAAAACTAATTCCCCCCATCCTGCCCCTACTTTTTTTACTTTACCTGTTTTTCCGTTTTGTCTTTGGCTTTTTGGGCCCCTTTGTGCGTCAATATTCAACTCCCAGAGCAGCCATTATTCTGAACTTTGCAGATCAGATTCGCAACTTGAAAAAACAGCTGCTATCCCCCCCTCCCCCTACTCCACATTTTTGGTTTAGGAGACATCCACGATCTTCTTTTTTACTAAAGTTAAGATTAACATTTGCCAACGTGTGAATTTGACCTCATCTACATTGGAAGAAACTTAATTTCCTGTCACGAAGTCCAGTTTGACAATCGCAGCGCTTGAGTAGTTTTTTGTTTAATCACACCGTCAAATAAAAGGCTCATTTTGAGCAGAAGCAATTGGGTATCTGTGGTATTAATTCTCAACTATGTGTATAACCTCAAATATTTGACATAGGTCAAAAAAAGAAATAAATTATGACCAAAATATGTTCACCATGCTTAAGCTCATGGGGTTTTCACCATTTAGAAACGCTCTTATAATTCCTCCAATTTTTGTTGTGTTGACGATTTAGAATAGTATTGTAAAAATTAAAAACAAAACGTGTAAATGCAAAGGGGTAGTTGGGGCGTGGGTGATACTATGAGGTATTTTTTTGAAAGGGGGGGCTTTGGGGGTGAGAGGGGGGGGGTATTTAAAACATTTCTAATTCACGAGCATTTCCCAGCTTGCACAGACATGGCTCATTTCAAATCGCCATCTGCTTTGTTCACCCATCGCACACCGTTCAGTAGCTTTTGTGATGATGTCACCGCATTCTGCCATTCTGACCGACATTCCCTTTCTTAGCTGCCCGGCTGCGGGCACGCAGTCTGGTGACCTGTACATCAACCCCTGTGTAAGCCACTGTGGGTGCCCGTTGCTGCCAGCCACCAATGTGTGTCGGCGTGCGTGTGATGTATGTACGTGTGGACGCATGTTTCCCCACTTCCCCACCTCTTGCATCTGCTGGCACGCTTTCACAAATACAGGGGGACGATGCCAAAAAAAAACTCGCACGGAAAGCTCTGCTGCGAATCAACAAGCCGGCTGTTGAAACACTCGGTTATGTGCAAGAGATGAAAAACAACAATTATAGCGGTCACTTGAATTAGACTTTAATTTTGTGTTTTCTCTGTAATTTGGCAGCGGTGCGAGACCGCGTGGGCCCAGGCAATGACCTGTGAAGATCTGCTTAGCCGTAATTTGCGCTGAAGTCTAGTTCCAGTAGCGATGACCGTTACCCTTGGATATGCAGTTTAATTGCACCGAGCGCTCAGCAGGAAACTAGCAAGAGCAACAGAAATCTCGGCGGAGTTTTGCGAGTTTGTCGAGTTTCGTCGTCCTTCCTCTTTATTTTTTGGTGGCTTTGTTGTTGAGGCAAACGTGGCTGGATGCCGACAACAACGCAATTGTCAGCCGTGGCTTCACAAAAAGGGCCTTTTGAGCCAAATTCAGGGAGGGGGAGGGGGGGGGCTGGCGCATGGGCAGTCTTCGTGATGACTTTACAGAGCTGGTGTTTGGGCATTGCCAAGCTGATAACATCTCTCGTCTATTGCCGTGATGCCTTAAGCCCCTCTGCCCGACGATCTACGCTCTTAAGAGCGGTGGATAAATTCCTGGAAGAGCCGTCGCATCTGAGCGATGCTGTCTGAGAAAGGGCGCCGTGTAAGAAGAGTTGCGATTTTAAGAGTGCTGCGCGATTGTAGCCTGCATGTTAGATGCAGGCCCAGTTTGTATTTATGCCTGATTAAAGATTAATTAGCCGTCTGTAAAACCAAACTGCGGTACAATTGAGTGTGCGTTCTCTTTTAAGGCAATTGCAAACAATGCAATTGAGGCCTTTACAATTTAACTCGAGTCTGCTGTAATTGTAATCAATGATTGTTTTTAAAAGTACATTTCTCTCGTTTGAATTCGCTTTCCAGCTGTCTATGTGTTCTGTCCATATATTAAAAACAATAAAAGTGTCTCTGGGTTGTTGCTGGATTGACAAAAACATACTTTTTTTTGCAACGGATGCAACCCAAGCGTGGTTACCTTGTCCTGATGTTCTCCTATGTAAGCCCGAGCTGTATATCATTGCTCTGGTCACAAAAGGCTCATTGAAGTCTCTTCTATTCTGCATTCCAGCTAATGCATACCAGCTCGGGAGGATAAAGACGGAGGCCTCCACAGAGCATTTTGCTCTGCCAGTAAATAACCAGCCTTTTGCGTCTGCATGCCAAAACGCCAGTGTGTGTGCGCATCCAAGTCACACAAAACCCCGCAGTATTTAAACAGATGCACCCCTTGCAAAGAGTGGCAGGCGACCGTGTGTCCGCTGACGTGGGGAGCTGAAGTGCAGCGGTTAGGGCACCGCTCCGAACCGAGTTCGAGTCCCACCGACGGCCACCGGTGATGACTATCTGAACTGGTCCTTGGCATCCCCTAGATCGACTTGGCCTCTAATGTGTAAACATCGCTTCGAGGGAGACAACGGTGGTCGTGCGTGGTGCTGGCCAGCCAACCTCCTGGTGCATCATGCCGACTGTAATAGGTGCTCGCGAACGACACTCACCCCCAAAAAGTCTGTTAAGGCTACACGGGGGGGGGGGGGGCATCTTTGTCTCTATCTGCAGGCGCGTGCGCGTGTGTTGCACGCAGGCACCCCCCCCCACCGCCTCTCCCCAGCGATTCCGAAAGGCGTTCCGCCCACAGCACCGGGATATGCTTCATTATTTTGTCTGAAGATGTTTATCGGATCGCAATCTCAGTTTATCTCTTCGCCGTTCGCGTTGCGGCGTAGTGGCGGCTGTGACGGCGGCGGCGGCAGCGGCGTCGCTGGCTTTTTTTGGTGGTGGCCACCACGCTGCGTCTGATGGGGGGGGGGGGCCCGTTCCCGATCGTGCGTCGCCGCTTTGTAGGACGCGCGCACCGCCGCCCAGGGCGGTGACGATTGGGCAGCGTTTCAAACGGCGCGCGTGCACGTCGGGGGGGGGGGGGGGTGCCCCCCTTCCTCCCCCCCTCCCTCCCATCGCGCGCGCCCCCCCCCCAACCACCACACACAGCACACCGATGGTCGGAAGGAGCGAAAACAATGGGAGCCCTGTGCTGGCCCAAAACTTGTTTGCGTGGTCCGAAACGCTCCCGGGGTTCATCCTCCTCTGTTGGCGCAGCATCCGTGATCAGAATAGGGCCGGGTCGGGCTGGGCCCCCCATCCCGTTTGCTCGTGTGGAAAGGGCTCGTTTCCCGTGCCGGTCCGGACAGTCTGGAAATGTCTCGTTTTCGCGGTGATCGGCTGGCGTATCGCTCACAAAAAATATTCTTGACTATTGCCTTTAAAAAAAGTATATGTATAAATATTTATTCGAGGCCCCTAAGTCCATAATGCATCTCCTGGAGAAACATGTTCGCGTGCAGCCAATCCACTGCTGGATGATGAGGGCCTTTCAGATGCCGTGCGGGTCGCGGGGGGTTCTGTGTCCTTGTGGAGGTTGGTGAAGGTGGGGGAAGAGACGTTGGAGCATAGAAGTAGAGTTCAACAATGGGTTTTGCTGCACATCCCTCTTCTGACCACGCACGAGTGAGAAACACCGAATGTAATGCACAGTAATTGCCGTAAAGCAATGTTTTCGATTCTGTAAATTGCTTTCATGTGTGTTTTCACGGTTCTCTTTTTTTGTTTAAATGTTGAAAGTTACAATTGCCAAAAATTGCTTTATATTCTCAGTATTTGTCTTATTTGGATGTAGTAATGTGGAGCTCCGCTGGATCAGCACTAATATCTGTACTAACCTTTTTTTTGCCAACAATTGTTTCCACAAAAAACATTTGACATAAATATGATCCAAATACGTAGTCTACAGATTTACAGCAGAAATTGAAAAACTCAAAGCACAGTGAGTTTGAGGATTGCTTGCAAGTAATTCCAAGTACTGACATTCTGAAGAAATATAATCAGTGTTTTTAAAACGTCTTTATTCCTGTAATCTTCCCCTGTGATCGTCTGCTGCGTGTAATAGCGAAGTACAGTATATTGCCAATAGCGAATGCACCAGACAAAACAGCGATGCATCGGAGTCAAAACAGTCTTCTCCCCCAGATTGCTTTAATGGATGACGCCCCGTGTCCCAGACACAGAATGCTTGTTTCATATTCTTGTTTCAGTCATCGGCTTCTCGCAAGTCACACCACCGTCTTGCTGTGTCACTGCAACTTGCGCTGGGTCGGTGGTGGCCGGTTTGTATTTGGAAGGCCATATTTTTGTTACCCAAGGAGTGGCCTCGGTGTGGTAATTAATATGCTCCCCGTCGGACGCAGAAATACCACAGGTGTTGTTACGTAGGGGCAGAGGCTTTCACAGGAACACCACTTTAATCAATTAAGTTAATCGGTCTTGGTCCATGATGATGATGATGCAGCCAGCTTTCTCTTCATGTCATTTAGTACATGCATGAAGTGGCTGCTGTGGCATAGATACTACCATGATTTATATTGAAGCCACGTGTTAATTCAAAATATTGAGAATATAATTCACGGAGTCTGAATCCACGGCGTATAATTATATAATACTTTTGTCAATCTACTGCTGGATGAAGGCCTCCTCTTTCTAGGCATAGTTGGCGCAGGTTGGTGAAGGGTGGAGACACGATTGCGTTATAAATGACTCCCTAAGGACGTATGCCACAGTCAGGATTCAAACTCGGGTGTTCAGGGTGTAGGAGTGAGTGCAGTGGGCTCACCGTTGTGCCACTGCTCAACTCTCTGTGGCATGCAGCCTCCGTACAATTGTAAGTACTTGTTGCACGCAACGATTTATACTGTAGGGTCAATGTTTTTAATATTAAGGGAATTAAGTAAATACGCAGCATAATACGTTTGTAATGGATTTTCAATCCAAACATACTATTCAGAGGCAACTGGGGTTTCCAAGCCATTTTTTTCATGTTTCAGATATTTTCGAAAAAAAAAAACACGTGGCAGAGGTAAGCACAGGCGGGATTCAAAATACTCAATCTGATTAATACCCGATGTGTGTGTGGACATTAGTAAAACATTTACTGCACATGCACGAATGTTGAGCAATATACTGTTACATGCAGCAAGTTCCGACAAAGGCCAACGTATACTTTTCCGAATATAACACAAAGACATCCCTGCCTCCACCCCCCTCTCCACCCCCACGTCAGAGCCCGCCTTAGACTGGCCCCACAATTCCGTGCTGCGTCATCTGCTGAGGGATTTGTGGGGGTTAAGGAAGGATATATTTCTTCGAATGCCTGTATTAAGGCGTTTTTGTTTTAAATCCATCTGGCCCACAATTGTGCAAACCACTGGTGTGGGATGGCTCTGCAATAGCTGTGTGATATTTACAATTGGATGCCAATACTTTTTTTCTTCGATTTTTTTTTTGGGTCCTTATCCCCAACCATTTTATCCCGATTTGTGTTTTCAAAGCCTGGTCGTGATATGAAGAATCCATTCGGATCTCGCGCAGAAAGTGCAACCCTTCGTGTCCGAGAATGGCGCATAAAGTGGATAGGGGGCAGCACTTTACCGCAGAGAGTGTTCATGGCATGGCAGTCAAACCGATGCTACATTTTAAAATATTTTTAGTTAAATTCTCAGAGCTGCCATTTAAACAAGTTTTAATCGGTGAAGCGAATTGAATATGACGGTTAATATTTGTGTAGTAATTGGTGACCCGGCTGAGACCATTGACTTGCTACGCTTGAGAGAACCCACTTTGATCACAGGCAGCTAAACCTCGCATCGAACTCAGGATCTCAGCGTTGCCAGATCGGCGCTGTGACCTCTGAGCCACCCGGCATCCGTCCCCGATTTATTTATTTTTCTTTCTTTTTAAAGGTCCCACCTCGACACCGTGGTGTGTGCCAGTAAATGGCACCTCGAGCCCATACCTCTTAGCCACTGGAAAGTGGGAATGTTGCCGTCTGGCTCGGGGTGGGGGTGGAAGGGTGGAAGTCTGTGCTCCCAGCATGGGGTCTGAACAGCTGGGTGGCAGCTGAGGCCCTCTCCCGGGCACCCTGTCACGTGGTTCTCCCACCCCTCCAACGCCGCCGTCACAGACAACCTCCAGGACCACCGGCGTTCAGCGTGTCCAGGATTTAGTGGAGGGCTCCACGCAAGAGAGATATGCCTGGTTTGGTTAACTTTTGCAATACTAAATCATCTCCGTTGGTCTGTCCCGGGCACTTGCGTTTGACACGGACAATTTGGGGCATGCAGCGTTTGTTATTGAAGAGTTCTAGCGAGACAGCATTTCGAGATGATGGGTTGATGGGGAACTACGCTCGCATGTCAGATTGTCTCATCCCTCTCAACCTCCACACATGCGCCGCGGCATTGGTGACACGCGCATCGTATCAACACCCGTGAGAGTCCCAGGTGTTCGCCAATAACATCTCAGCTCCGCTCGTTTCGAATGCTTCTGTGCTGTTGAACATCATTCAAGCTTTTATGTGTTTTTTTTCTTCCACACGTTATCTTCACGCATGTATGTTGAAACTTCTTTTGCACCGTCAGTAGCCAACCGTGCTCATCGGAGGTGCGGGGGTAAGGACGACAAACTAAACACAAAGCAGTTCTAAAGAAATTCGTGTTTTAACCTCGACATTCAGCCAACTAGTTAAAGCTGCTGTCTGATTATGGTAATTTTATAATGGACTATACCTTTAAGGTACAGCCTGCACATACATAGCAGATCCAAGCCAGTAGGTTTTGCACGCCCCTTTTTGTTGCAAACATTTGTCAATCCATTGCTGCGTGAAGTCCCCTCACCACACCGTGTCCATCGTGGGGGTTGTCTGACCGTACTTCCCACGCTGATCAGTGCGGCCTGATGAAGAGGGGGAGGGGGGGTCGGATATCACTCGCCACTGATGTTAGCCGTGGCCGGGAATTTAACCCAGAGTGCAATTAGCACACTAAGCACTGTGCCGCTCCTCCGCTGCTCCGACAGAATGCTCCGTTTTGTATCTTGAAAAATCCCAGATGGTCGCTGTATGGCTTATATAGTGAACACTTTGTCGAGTGTTGTAAAGAAATAGGCCCCATCGAAGCGGCTCTAGAAGTAGTTCTGTGATGTCTACTTCTCGCGGGCACATTCCCTAACACGTCATAATGCACGCTCACGGCTCGGTGACATTTCTGCAAAGGCTCGATGACACGCCTGCTACTAAAACGTTTGGTGTATAACCGCTAACAACCATTTAAAATAAACACCACAGAACAAAAAAATCTCCCGGTTGTTTGCCGCAGTCTGCGAAGATGGGGGGGAGGAGAGGGGCAAGCGAAACACACCCAACCCACCCCACCGAGCGCCACCCTCGATGTGTGAACGCGAAGTCGCCACCGTTGCCTCTGCCGCCGAGACAAATGGGCAGCGGTTAACGCCAGTGCGCCGTGACGGTACGCACGGTGGTAACGCCGCCCCGTGCGAAATCTGTGTGGAGGGGAGGGGAGGGAAGAGGAGGGGAAGGTTCGTGTCCACGCACGTCCGCGCGCGTCGTGAGCGCGCGGAATGCGAGTGCCTCATTGGGGGAGGGGGGTGGGGGGATTCCCTGCAGGTGTTTGGTTTGGAGCAAGTGAGCGAGCGAGCGAACTAGTAAAGCCTTCGCCTGCCTTGTGGATCCGAGCATGCCTGGTCTGTGCTAGGGATGGAAGAGCGTTTGAGTCGCGTGCTGCTGTGTGCAGAGAGGGGGGTCCCCAATTCCACCGGGGTCTCTCCTTGGTGGGAAACTCCCGAGGGGCCACCTGGTACGTCTGGACCAGGAGTCGGCAAAGCAAAATAACAATGGGAGTCGTTTATTTTTCGAATTTGGGAGAAAAATCTATATTTCAAGAGCCCGCAATGCACGTGGAGACATGCATAGATGCATTACGTCACGGAGCAGTCCGTAAAAAGAGCTTGCGGATTCATCTTCTTGGTTCTTTCGGTAAAGTCACGTAGAAGGGAAGTAATAAAATAATAATACAAATAAAACATAATAAAATTATTCTCACGACGTTTCGGCCACAACGCAAGCAGCCGTCCTCAGGTGAAGACCAGGTCTGTCGGGGAGACAGCGTCTGAATGCCCCGAGGAGACGCTGTCTCCCCGACAGACCTGGTCTTCACCTGAGGACGGCTGCTTGCGTTGTGGCCGAAACGTCGTGAGAATTATTTTATTATGTTTTATTTTTATAATTTTTATTTTATTTTATTACTTCTCTTCTACGTGACTTTACCGAAAGAACCAAGAAGATGAATCCCTGCAGTCACGAAAGCTTTAAATCGAAAAAGCTTGCGGATTGCCGACGGCTCATCTGGACCCTGCTTCTCCTCTCACTTCCTGGGATCCCACTATCCTGGGACGCGTGATTTCAAAGTGTTGGCTGCCCCAGGGCCTAACTGCTAGCAGTCGTGTGTGACGTCTTCATCCTGAGACGCGTGGCGGCTCTCCTGGTGCCTGTCCCTCACCAGCCACCCGCTTCCCGAGGGACTCTCTGTGTGTCTACTTCCTGAAACCCAATTCTTCGCTTCTCTGTTTTCTCGTGTGACCCATCTCTGGTATCAGGCAACTCTGTCCGGTGATGCTGCACTGGCACGTGGTGCACAAGCACAAATAACAACACCAAAATTTCGATGTAAAGCTTTCGTGACTGCAGGGATTCATCTTCTTGGTTATTTCGGTAAAGTCACGTAGAAGGGAAATAATAAAATAATAAAAATTAAACATAATAAAATACAATTCTCACGACGTGTCGGCCACAACGCAAGCAGCCGTCCTCAGGTGAAGAACAGGACGGCTGCTTGCGTTGTGGCCGAAACGTCGTGAGAATTGTATTTTATTATGTTTTGTTTTTATTATTTTATTTTTTCCATTCTACGTGACTTTACCGAAAGAACCAAGAAGAACAACACCAAAGTGAAGCAAATTGGGCAATAACACCGCCATTTCAACGGCAATATATACCATGGGCAAAGTGTCAGTCAATGGCCCTTCATAGCACATAATAGGGGCCACAGAGTTTCATTATTTTTCATTTACACAGCACCTTGAGATGCGAAACTACAAAACATTACAAACCTTCTCACAGGCTGCACCGTCGGAGCAGCACTGCTGATCTTGAGCCGCCGAGAAAAAGCATCGCCTTCCCAGCAAAGGGTTACTCGCGCGACAACACCGATCAAAGCAATACTTTTACAACAATTAGGTCCTAAATGCAGCAGCGGTTTCTTTTTAATGTTCGTACATTTCACGGCTCAATTGATCTTCAGGATAAAAGCAAAATGGAATTCAGTTGGGAGTCTTTTTTAATTTGCATAAACACCTGAAAATACAAACGTTCACATCATTTAAACGGAACACCTCCCTCTGTGCCTCCTTTGCTTTGTTTATCGGCTCGCAAGCTCGGCTCGTACGTAGGCCGGGATGGGCCAGTTCCGCAAAGCCCGTTGTGTTTATCGCCGCCATTGGGCTGTCTGGTGGGCATTGTGCCACGGAACAAAATTACAAGCCTCCTTCCACCACCACCACACCCCCCGCTTAGCAGCTGGTCATCTTCAGGGCCTCAATTTTCATCGCGTGTGTGAGACTCGGAACAGCTGGGAGCAAATGACGGAAATCATTAGGGGAAAGGGTCTGAGAAAGTGCCTTGACACTTTCCAAAACCCATCGTTGGTCCCCTTTTACTCACGAAGCAGCTGCCAATTGTCACATTCCGCTGGTCCTCCTCTACCCGCCCCCACCTCCCCCAAAAAACAAAATTCTTTGCAAGAAATCCATAATTTGGGAGGTCAATGAGTGGCGCGGCGCTTTGTTATGTAACAGAGTGTGCGTATCGGGTCAATACGCCTGCTGACAACCCGACGACATGCGTTTCACTACGGTTCCCGTATTTACGTGTTTCTTCTGCCGGAGAGTTCACATTTCTTGGTGGGGATCAAAAGATTTGAAGTCGATAGGCCCTTTTATCGGCGGATTTTGGTGATTGTGCTCAAATCGGAGGGCCCTTGAAGCGGAGGCAATCTGCGGCGTCTGGTTTAAATGTGCCTTGGGGGAAAAGCTTCAAAGCGGTCACCCAAAGAGTTGCTCGCCCATCCCGCCTTGGCATCTCACCACCACCCCCTCCTTCTCCTCCAAACCCTTGTCCCTGGGATTCCAGTAAACAAAAGGGATGCTTTTGTCCTCGGCTTCTTTATTTACTTCTATGATTTGCTCGTGTTTGGTGGGGGGGGGTGGGCGTGAGAGGTCACGTTGATCAAACACCTGGGTGCGACTTTGTGGCATCATTACGGCAGGAAATGACACCATAATGCCACCCCACAACGCCCTGCGGGCCTCTCGAACGGAGTCTGCTTTTTAGCAAACAGTGGTTCGCTATCCCGGCTCCACGGTTATCGTGTCCCCTCCGCCACTCGTACACTACTCTGCATGTACATACGTTGAACTTCTTTCGCACCGTACGTAGCCAACCGTACAAATTGGAGGTTCCCCAGCTTCTTGAGAGGAATGCCCTAAATAGGATTGTTTCATCAACACGGAGAGCATGAGTGAGGTTAAGGTTCCCCAACCTCCCCCCCCCCCCCCCACTCGAAGCTCGCTTCGTCAAGAAGGAATTTATTATCGTATGTCACGCACACTGCCGTGTTCCGCTGAGCGTTTTTTTTTTGCATTTTAACGAGAATTGTTACGATTTTTTAGATCTGCAATTATCTGCATGCCAGTGACAATTACCCAGAATGCACCCGATCTCGTAAAGCTAAGCAAGGGTTGATCCTGGATATTGCTTAGATGGGTGACCACCATGGCACACCAGGTTGTCATAGGCAGCTGCGGTGCTCTGCTATATGTGGTGGTCAGCAAAATACAATACATTGTTGTACGGCACGCTGCCACATCTTTGCTCCCCCTCCTTCGCAAACCCGCACTGACCAGCATGGTGAAGTATGACCACGTAACCTCTGTCGCCTGCAAGGTATGAGGAAGTCCCCCATCCATCAATCGATTGGCAAGCGCAAAAAAAATCTACCTTTGTTTTGTTTTATGAATGAATGAAAAAAAACACATTTCAAAGAGGTTTCAAATAGATGAATGCCAGGGTCTAAAACGCACTTATCTCTCGAGTGCTGGGTTTGTGCATTTAAAGCCCCCCACCCCCACGCCAGGCCAGCAGAGTTCCGTGCCAGATGCAGAATCAACTTTTCTTTTGAGAGGAGACACGTGGAGAAGGAGGAGTTCCCGCCCCCCAAAAACTTCTGTTCACTTCAACTGTGGCCATAAAACGTCGCCCAATATTGCGCAGGCATGTTGGTGTTTCTTTCCGACATTTATCTTCCAGCCTCGAAAAGGTTTAGTGCTGCAACATCTGCTTTTGACAATCCGGCTTCTGTTAAACGAAAACCTCCTTTTTTGCTCTTGGGGAGGGTTTTTTGTTGTTGTTTTAGTTGATTGTAAAAGCAGTGTTAGAGTCCATGACTAAGGCATTGTGTGAAAGAATCTCTGCAATCAGCCACCACGACTCTTCTGTTGAAGCTCTCTGTGTTTTAATCTTTACTCACCTACTCCCCCCCCATGTTTTTACTCTATACTCTCCCATTCTCTCTCGAGCCCTCTCCCATCACCGCCTCCCACATTCTCTCCCACCCACCCACCCCACCATTTTCTTCCGTTCATCCTATAGAATCCACCGTAGGGATTAGTAGCCATGTTTGTGGTGTGTACTCGCCCGCTGTTTTACAAATAAACACCACGGTTCCAACACAAAGAGCAGCAAGGACAACATGACCAAATGGAACTCAGGTGCAGTTGGCAGGTGTTGTTTAATCATTATTCCTGTGGAAACTGGGGGGAGAATGGGGAGGATTGGGGGTCATGAGGAGGCGGGGGTCACGGACCCAGCTGGCCCATTACAGAGTGAAGTTAACAAACTATTTGAACGCTTTCTGCCAATGATGAGAAACTCATCGGGCACGAAGATGCGGTGTGCAGGCTGGAAACAAATAAGAGCAAGAAGTTGGATGTCTTGATAGCGGAAGTCGTCATTGTTACCATGGGATCAGTCCTTCCAATCATGCCTTGCATGACAAGTGACCATCGACATCCATATTTACATGTAAATATTATTTTATACCATCGGCCCAAGGACAGAGTTGTGTTTATATTTGAATTTTCCCATGATGATCCTTAATGGCACGTAGTAAATTTGAACACTGCGGGGACAGTTTGGCACTGCCGAAGGCCCGACGGTATTTTCTCACCATTTACGGAAAAGCACTGGAATTGGTTTACGGTGAAGTTGGCTCGTGGAAGCTTTGGCTGGACCGCAGGATTCACTGGGGGAATCGCATCCACCGGCGTCAATGCATGCCGAGAGCATCAACGAGAGCGAGAGAGAGATACTGTTAGCTCCCGGGCCAGGAAGCTGCCGCTGTGCATGGATTAAAGGGCCTTGTGATCAGGTTTATTTGTGCAGAATAAGGAATAATAAAAAATAACCGTGCCTTAGGGAAAGCACTTCCCCCCCCCCTCCCCATCAACCCTGGCCTGTCCATGAAGTCTGTGGCACACATCCGCTCTCCCCCCACTCGTGAGAAGCTTCGACGGCAACGGCCTCAAACTCGTCAAGTGAAATGTGCCGTGCGTCTTCCGTGTTTGTTGACATCGAATTCCCGGCGGTTCGGAGGGGGATGCACATAGATGTCATCGCCGAGCGAGCGAGCGAGCGAGCGAGCGAGCGCCGCGCGATGATTAGCTGTGTAATGTCCTGCCACGCAAACTATGGCGATGATTGTAATGACAGGTCATTATGGCTTTGCTCGTCTGGCGTATGACAATGGGTGGATTTTTTTGTCATCCTTCTTGATTGGGAACATTGACTTGTGTTCTGTTTTTTAAAGGATAATAAGTACACTTGGGAAAATAACTCTGCGTTTGGGGGGAAGCGACAAAATATTTTGACACTTTGCTAAATTACACTGCAACACTCGGTTCAAAGTACCCGAAATGTCCTTTTGCTTTAAGGTGTTTGCGTAAATTTTTTTCGAACATCTCTGTAATGTGCCGTGCAATGTTTTCTGTAAAAGTGTATTAGTTGATTTTTTTTTAATGTCCGTGAATAGAAATGGTCAAAGTGTCACCGTTGTAAGTGCCCGCTTCAATATAGAAAATGCACAAAAACTTACGATTAGCGTAATTGGTTAAGTAAGGTGCGAAAGAAGTTCTACATCCATACAAATGCAAGAAATGCTATTCGAGTCTGCCAGGAATTTCCTTGGCACGTCCCCTTTCAAATCTGTAAATTACGAGAAAACAACCAACGCCCATTATTTACGTTTTTATTTATCCAGGAAAGCCTTGCTGGGTCACACAAGACATACCCATACAAAGCGATAGATAACACTAAAATATCCAGACGTATGGCTTACAAAAAAATATCGGTTGCCGTATTATATCTGCTATTCATGCCATTCGTAGGCTATAAAGAAGGCGCTAGATTTCACAGATGGGTATAGTCTTCCAATACTGGTCAATGTTGGCAATGTGGTTTTGTCCAATTAAATAATTTTAAGGCGATTTAAAAAAAAAACATTTGGCAATTTTTGATCGCATTACCATCTCCTGGCCAGATCGGTGCCTACAGCATACGGCACCTAAGTACCTCTTGGCAGCCTGCCATTCAAGCACGAGCCAGGCTCAAGCCTGCTCGGCTTCTGAGATCTCGCAAGGATCGTTTGGCTTCGCCGGGGATAACGTTGTGCCTACCTCGGCACGCCCGCGCGCGTTTCGATTTCCGTGCGACATCGCGACGTTCACTTCACGGAGGATGATTTGTTTTGTGGGGATAAAGTGTGTTCCTCCGACCGCGACACGTGGTTTGTCATGCGCGGGAAAGGCACGGAGTCCGACATCGCAACACCGTGTTCCGTACTGATGGACGGCGTTCCGCTCGTGTCGCGCAGGCAAGGCGTTCGACATCACGTACGTTCGCCTCAAGTTCCACACGAGCCGGCCCGAGAGCTTCGCCATCTACAAGCGCGCGTCGATGGACGGCCCGTGGACGCCGTACCAGTACTACAGCGGCTCCTGCGAGTCCACCTACGACAAGCGCAACCGCGGCTTCCTGCGCTCGGGCGACGACGAGCAGACGCCGCTGTGCACCGACGAGTTCAGCGACATCTCGCCGCTCACGGGAGGGAACGTCGCCTTCTCCACGCTGGAGGGGCGGCCCAGCGCCTACAACTTCGACAACAGCCCCGTGCTGCAGGTGCCCCCCCCCCGACACGCTCACTCGCTAGGCTGCGTCGCGCCACCGGCGACGTTCGGTATTCTCACGCCGTACTCGTGGCGCGAGGCTGTCGCGGACGCGTAGCGCAGACGAGCGTAGTGTGCGGTCGCTTGGGGGTGGCGGGGGGGGGGCGATATTGCTCAGAGGTTTTAGCCAATGCAGTAACTTGCGCGTAACATTTCATTTCTGTAAAAAATGTGAGCCGGCACGCCGGCACACACGGCCTACTCGCATGTAACATCACAGCATCTTTTAACTTCCAATAACATCACGGGATATTTAACGTCCGCAGTGAAGCAGGCGGACGCGTAGTTTTGCTCAGTACGCCCACAGTATGAATCGTGGCGGCCACTGGGCTATAACCGTAACTTCTGCAGCAAGCGGCAACCGCCAGGGTCAGGGGTTATGTTGAAGATAAATTGTTTGAACTTCAAGAGCGCATGACGGAAGAATTCCAAACTATCACCCGTGACATGTTGCCGAACACCTGGGGGACTCTTTCAAATTTCAATGCATTGTATGTCACGAAGGCAGACACTCGTATGATAACATCTTTATACTACCGAGTGTGTGTGTGCAGCTTCATCAAAGTAGCTCAAACTACTACCGTATATAATTAGAATGATCTGATTTAATGGATGATACCCTCTACTGAGTGATGATGAAATTGGCTCATGCGCAGGTGCTGTGTGGATTATTACATCGTGAGAGATGGTGGCAGATTGGGGAGGCCTTCATCCAGCGGTGGATGCTATTCTCCTATTGCGTGTGGCAGGAGCAAATATGCTCAGAAGCTAAAGGCCAAGGTCGAGGTCTGCTGGCCATGACAAGAGGGCATCATCAGGAGATATTGTTTTGTAGTTTTGCTCATCTCCCCCTCCATTTGAAGGAGCGCACAGTCTTCCGTGATTTACGATGTTGTCCATAATGTTGGTCGCATGGCCACAATTTCACTTTGGCCAGTGGCTTTTGAACATGGCTGATGACAATGATGACAATGATGGTGATATCCCTATCGACACCCTTTCTTATATTTTTTCACGATGGGTAGATTCTATAATAAGAGCAAAGGGGGGCTGCCAGTGACTGCGGTAAGGGCGAGGTAAAGTGTAAATTTTGATTTAAAACTTTCGTGACTGCCGGAATTCATATTCTTTGGTTCTTTCGGTAAAGTCACGTAGATGGAAAATAACAAAATAAAAAAACTCACATTTTCGATTTTTTTATTTTGTTATTTTCCATCGACGTGACTTTACCGAAAGAACCAAAGAATATGAGGTAGAGTGTCGTCGCCGCTGCAGCTTGTATGAACCCGAGTCGCCCATTGCCAGGCGTTGGAATTAAGTGGCTTGCGTGCTCTTGGCAACGTAACGACTGCACATTTTTTTTTAATAACGAAACCCGATACCTGTTCGGGGTTTTCATTCACGTTAACTTCCACTAACGTGCATTCCGCAAGTCTTTTTTCCCCAATTACCTCAGACCTTTTTTAATGGTTTCTGATTGGCTGCTCGAAAGAAAAAAACCCATAATAAATAGTTATAACAAAATTAAATTATGGAATCGGAAACAGAAAAATAGTTACGTTAGAATAAAGGCCTGTAATCTTGGGTTTGCTTAATTTTTTTATCTGCCTTTTTCTTTAATTTTTTCTGTGTTCTTGAGTGCTTTGGTCATTCTTTGATCATCCCGCCTGTAATGGTATCGTGATGTTACACTGTCATGAGTCCCACAGACTAGTGTTCCAAGTCTGCATGTGGAACTCCCTTTTTACAACCACATGGTAACATCCACATTGGCTAGACACCTTTGGCATGGTCTTGTGCAGAGGGAGACAGATTCCTGCCGTTGTTTCTCTTTATTTGCAGCACGTTGTAAACACATGAAAACATATAGCGGTCACCTCCCAAGACAACAGGCTCCACACCCAGAATCGTGATCACATCCCCACCGCAGTATTCCAATTCCCTCCACTGGCTTCCAATAGAGCCATTGGATCAACTTCAGGACGCACTCGGAATCTTCAAGATCTCACGTAGAATCGTCCCTTCCTCCCTCTCTCCTCTCTTGTCTCGTTCTGCTTCTTCATCGCTCGCCCTCGGTGCTTCCCTCGCTCGTTGTGAGGTCGCTTCTCCTCTGCTGCCTCCGTACTTTCGAACGATTTGTCCCCAGCTGCCCATGCTCTTGACTCCCCCCCCCCCCCCTGCCCCTTGTTCAAGTCCAGGCCCAAGACTGTGTCCCCCTTCTCTCCTCCGCCTAATGACTGTCATCTTAAATGTATACGTTAAATATAAATATGCAATATAAGCGTTCATCTTCTTGGTTCTTTCGGTAAAGTCACGTAGAAGGGAAATAATAAAATAATAAAAATAAACATAATAAAATAATTCTCACGACGTTTCGGCCACAACGCAAGCAGCCGTCCTCAGGTGAAGAACAGGTCTGTCGGGAAGACAGTGACTGAATGTTCTTCACCTGAGGATGGCTGCTTGCGTTGTGGCCGAAACGTCGTGAGAATTATCTTATTATGTTTTATTTTTATTATTTTGTTATTTCCCTTCTACGTGACTTTACCGAAAGAACCAAGAAGATGAATCCCTGCAGTCACGAAAGCTTTAAATCGAAATTTAATATAAGCGTTGTTCCCCGTGATGAACGTGTTTTACTGTTTTGCACGGCGTCTTGAGATGCAGTTGCATTTACACGTTGCACAAATCCGAATTCCATTGCAGTGTACGTGATAATATGTTGCATTTATGTTGGACTTCTTTTGTACCGTACGTAGCCAAACTTGCTAATCGGAGGTGCGGGGGAAGGACAACGTACTCGACACAAACAAAATCCGTAACATAGAAATTCGTTTTACATTTTTACAACGGCGACAAAATAAACATCTCCATTCAATTTCTGAAGGTCATTAAAAAAAGATGATGATGAACATCGAAATTGTTCGTGCTGGCTGGACAAAGGGTTAGGCTGCCACCTATCGGTCACGCTCTGCTCGGTGAAACGTGAAGAGATCTCCGCGATGGGGGCAACCCAACTTCCTGTTTTTATTTCACACCTCTAATGCACACGCGGAGCTTTCACCAGATCGTTGCTCACACGCGTGGGCCCTGTCACCTGGAGGCCGATGCGGTGCGTGACGACCTGGTGTCCAAAAGCAAAAAAAACGAGGCTTTTCAAAGCGAAAACCAGCTTGTGTCGGCACCGCTGTCGATGCTGCGAGGTTATCCGTTGGCGTGCGATGATTCACGCTTCTTGTCACAGCGACAGATTTGATAATTGGTTTTTTACCCTTCTATCTGGCAACAAAACTGACACCTTTTTTACAACGAGTCATGTTTGCATAGACCACAATACCTGCAGTCATAATGCAAACAAAAAATTAACTCTGATAATGTATGCACTGTCCTTGAAGTTGATTGGTCCACACCCGAGACAGCTTTTCTTACAACCTAGTCTCACATGGTGTTGGACCAGATGACGCCAAACGGCGCACAATGACTGCAGGTATTGTGGTCTATGCAAACATGACTCCTTGTAAAAAAGGTGTCAGTTTTGTTGCCAGATGAAGGGTAAAAAAACAATTATATTTTTTACTGGCAAATGAGGTTCCAATGGAGCGACAGATTTGTATCTGATGTCATCGGTTCCTATCTTTTGCTTTCACGTTAATTGCACGGTGAAAACGCGTGCACGTATATAGTGGCCACTTACCAAGGCCACTGGTCATTGCCAGACAGACCGATCCATACCCGTGTACGTTTCAACTTTTATTTATTTCAAGTTTCATTTATTAGGTATAGCCCAGTGAGCCATGCGGCTCTTGAGTCGGGTGCAACCACAACAAACAAAATAGAACAAAGAACATCTTAAAGCGACGACGCGCAAACAGAAACATCCTGGATAAACCAGCAAATCTTCCAAAAAAGTCACCTGTTTTGGTTTTCCCAGGATCATCTTTATTTTAGGTAGTTATCTTGGGAAATACTGCACAGCATATTATTCCTGTGACATTTAAAAGTTCAGTTTTTGTCGATTGGCGTAATAATACGCCGCTCAAGACAACACTGCATTGACCTTTCAGTTCCTCACCTTCTCCAGCGTCGTGAGATACTGATAAGTGGCCGGTGTGTAAAGTACCTCCAGAGGTAGCAGCCTATTCTCCACGCCGGCATTCATTCTATCGCGCCGCGCCGCTCGCAAGACGTGGGCAAGCCGTGCGATGCCGCTGCTGGATGGACGGCCGAGGCTCGTGCGATCGCACACGGCCTTGTGACCTCGCCTCGTTGTCTTGCCCGCCGCAGGATTGGGTGTCGTCCACGGAAATCCGCGTGACCCTCAACCGCCTCAACACCTTCGGGGACGAGGTGTTCAACGACCACAAGGTGCTGCGCTCCTACTACTACGCCATCTCCGACTTCGCTGTCGGCGGCAGGTTCGTACCATCCCAATCGAGAGGTGGCTTTTGCCCCGTCACGGTGGAGAAATGTTAACTACCTCGCCTGGTATGTAGGAGGTCTCGTGGGTTCGATCCCTGACGCCTACTGTATATTTGTAGTTTGCGTGTGTCTCTCCCTGGTGGTCGTGTGGATTTTTCTCCGGGTCCTCCGGTTTTCAATCTTTCTTATCTTATATTTATATAGCGCTTTTATCCAAGGCGCTTGACAAGTGTTATGAGTGGTACAATTAGGGTAATTAAAAGTGATATGGTGAATAGGGATGGGTGATAGGGAGGGCGGTTAGTGGGTCCCTCCACATTTAGACTCGACATGCATTCAGAGTATTTGGCTGCTCTACATATCCACATGATAAGCCACTTGGTTGAACTTTCATTAGTGATGGCCAAGTCGCTTCTGAAAGAGAGCTCTATAGCTCCGTGGATATCGTGTCCTATCTAAACGGCCAAGCTAAGTTTGACGAGGGACCCAGGGCTGTCGTAGTTATGGGGGCTCCTCTTTGCATGTTCGGTTGCTTCCATTTATTGTTTTGCCACCGCCAATGCCCAGTGCTTAAACCTTCTGTTGTCAATTATCTTTGTTGTTTCGGCGAGTTTTTTTGTGTGTTAAATGTGATATACGAATTACAAAACGAGCATTCTGTTTGGTAATTCGTTTTAATTATTATTGCCGCTCGCAAAGTAAACCACGTGCCCGCCCGCGCCCGGCAGGTGCAAATGCAACGGGCACGCCAGCGAGTGCGTGAAGAACGAGCTGGGCGTGCTGGCCTGCAAGTGCCGGCACAACACGATGGGCGCCGACTGTGAGAAGTGTCTGCCGCTCTACAACGACCGGCCGTGGCACCGCGCCACCTCGGAAAGCGCCAACGAGTGCACGCGTGAGTGGGACGCCCTCCCTCTTACCTAACCCCACCCCACCCAGCTGCCGCACACAGCCACAGCCACCCCGGCCACACCTTCTGGGGACGGATTTCTAAAGGGTCACGATGCCCTGGAAGGCTCACGCAAAAGAGCAAACTATTTGGTGGTTTTGTGGGCACTGCATCGCGCACTTTCAGATTGTGCTTATTATGTGGCTGTCTAGAATACTCGTCGTTTGTCGTTTTCCCCTCGGCATTGGCTACGTACATGCGTGTGTGTTCTAGACTTGACTGATGAGAAATAATACGTTGATGTCTCGGTGTCGGGTGCGTGGCTCAGAACACTGACTTAGACACTGCTGAGTTTTTGGGTTTGAATTTGGATTTGAGCCATCCGTGATGAACCTACGTCCTCAAATGTGTAACGGGTTATATGGTCTCAGCCCAGGCCACCAATGACCAAAAAAACCCCACACGCCTTACGTCGCTGACTTTTCATCTCAGTCCGGTCAGGTGGCTCAGCCGTAGGGTGCGCTGCTCGAGATTGTGAAAGGCTGTGAGCCGACGTTTCCATATTTGCAAATACTCCTTTTTGCTCTTGTTTGGGGTCTCCCTGTCTCCCTATCTTTGCACAACCCTTATATTAATCTGGCCACTATTTAATAGGGTAAGTACCGAATAGCAATACTAGCTGTACAAGTTGGTTCAAATTCGATCACGTTTACGAGCGTGGCTGCCCCCCTGCCCGCCCCCCATGCGTTACAGAAATCGAAATGCTTTCAACATTAGTTGAAAAGCATTTCGAAAAATTTATCGTTTTAGCATCGCCGTTATTTGGCATGCCAAGTAATTGATATAAAACAACCGAATGTAGATTATTTTGGGGTCAACGGAATCAGATTTTTTTTTTACCAATGATCGCATGATCAGGAAGATGCGTTTAGTTTTTAGGTGCGTTTTTAGCGAGGATAGCTGCAAAATATTTATTTATACTGGAGAAATCCCATGAGCTATATGAAGCTCTTTTTCACAGATGTCAACTAAGGGCGGTTCAGGAAAGCTACAACAACTACACAACACAAACAAACGATAGAAGTGCAAAGTCTAGTAAAGGTAAACCGATGACTATAAATAAAATACATAATTTCCACGTGATGAACCACTTTGTTGAGCTATCATTTGTGGCCAGGTTGCTTTTGAAAAAGAGCTAATAGCACAGTAAAATAATCCATAATAGGTCTTTTGGGTTATATCGCGTAAATATATAGATATGTCGTTAAAACCCGCCACCACCCGACACAGCCAACTAGTAAGGGTCGTCACGTAAACAGAACGTGGCCAATTCGACACGAGTACAGCACACCGGTGTGTTGGAGAGCCAAGCCGCAACATTTACAATCTGAGTACGACGTTTCGCCAGTAATTGCAACTAGCTTCATCAGGCGACAGCCAGATTTGTGGAGAAGTCCACCTGTTTCGTTCCTTGTATAGAGGTGTAGATGTGGTAACCACATTTCTGCGCTCTTGTGGAAAGTAAAATAAAAAAGTGAGTTTGAAAATTATTGAGTACACTTAGCAGGCCAAGGATATGGGCTTCGTGGAACACCGTAACTTGTTGCTGTGCAATCTGCTGCTGCCAGACTGTGGTGAGTGTATGTGTGTATGTTGAACTTCTTTCGCACCGTACGTAGCCAACCGTGCTAATCGGAGGTGCGGGGAAGGACAACAAACTAGATGAGCTATACAAGTTCAACTTGCGTCAGAGCAAAGGGACCCCTGAGCGGTGGTGGGCCGCGTCTTGCCGCACGATGCCGGCGTTGCCACTCGCAATGGCGGCGGCGACGACGGTGACGGCGGTGATGACGATGATGGTGACGACGACGATGGTGACGATGGTGACGATGGTGACGATGGTGACGACGGTGACGACGACGGTGACGACGACGGTAACGATGGTGGTGACGACGGTGACGGCAGTGATGACGAGGATGGTGACGACGACGATGGCGACGACGATGATGGTGACGATGGTGACGACGGTGACGACGACGGTGACGGCGACGATGGCGACGATGGCGATGGTAACGACGGTGACGACGACGGTGACGACGACGGTGACAATGATGGTGACGATGATGGTGACGACGACGATGGCGGCGACGGCGGCGACGGTAACGATGGCGGTGACGATGGCGATGACGGCGGTGTCGGCTGTGACGACAGTGACGACAGTGACGGTGGCGATGGCGACGACGACGACGACGGCGATGATGACCGCGACGTAGGCGATATATCCGTGACGATGACGACGATAACCGTGACGACGATAGCGGCTGCGGCTGGGACGGCGAGCGCGCGTTTCTTCTGGAGACCTTGGCCCCCTGCCTCGCGTATCAGCAACATCTTCGCCTGGAGCGGTCGCGATTGTTATTTTATTTATTTTAGACATTTTTGGGACGTTTGTTTTGAGACATCTCTACCCCCCTCCAGCTATTGCAACAGATGTCACGGGCGTTTTGCTCTGTGCACACACACAGACACGCACCCATACATACACACCCACACATGCATATACACACACACGCACCCAAACATACACACACACACACACGCACCCACACATACACACACATATACACACATTTTAAAAATGTAATCCTTTTTTTCTGGTTTAATTATTGAACATTCATTGCCTCATGGTCGCCTTTTAGCACCCTCTAAGTAGTTTTAACGGGAAGAGTTTGAAAGATCTGCCTCTTTGTTGTCAGTATTATGGGGTCAAGCCATAAAACATAAACAAGCAAAAACAAATTATTTTTGGGGACGTGACGGTTCGTGGCGCCGTCGGCCTCCGGCTTTATTTTAATGGGCAAATAAATAAAGGATGGAACCGCGAAGCCCTCATCCCGCCGTTCGCATCGGCGGCGCGCGCTCACCCGCGCGGTCATGCGCACCTCGACGCGTTTCCCAGGATTGCGCTACAAATGGCTACCTCCCGTTGACTGGCGGCCAACGCACTCGGGGGTCACCTCCCCCGCCCCCAACCCTCCCGCGGGCCTCCGATACGCGTTGGTGGGCGGGCCTCCGATACTCGTACGCGGGCGGTATAGCGTGGGGCCACCCTGTGACCGCCACGGGCCCACGCGGGTGGATCCTGAGCCCGGCCCTCGTTGCGTTCGCGTTCGGCTCGGCATTCCGCTGCCGGGGCGACGGCATTATCTGCTGGGAGGGAGGACTGCGGCGAGGTAAAGGGTCCATGTTTTTTGCCTCGCCGAGGCGACGCAGTGTTACGCCGCTGTGCGGAGGCCCGGCCCGCAGAGAGATCTAAGTTGAAACTTGTTGTTAATGTGCCGCGGAGTTGAGCGACGTCGGGGACCGTGGTAAATAACAGGTTTGGTTTGGCTGACCGGGGCACTCGGAAGTATTCCTGGAGTGAGGAGGTACCCTACCTGCATAAACGCTTTGTGTAGATTTTATTTTTTCTATTACATTCGCTCAGCAGAGACCATAAAGACTCGATGTGGCGGGAAGTAATTTTAAGCTTTGGCGTTGTCGCTGCACGGCGTGACCGATGGGTATTGTTCCCGCACCTCTTGTATTCCGTAAAGTCCCATAATCCCTCATTTCCACGAGCCTTGATTCCGGGAGCCCATTTGTGCTCGCAGTATTTCTCTCAGCAGGCTGCGCTCTTCCGTACGAGCTCTCTCTGTGTTGGGGATCAGGGCACTGGGAGTGCAGCGTTCAGAGACTAGCGGGCATTTACGAACAAATGTTCAGATTTTTGCTTCGACTGCCCACTCCGCGAGATGAAGTCTGGTGACCTCTAGATTTCAAATCCAGTGCGTTAACCGTTACACCATGGCAGCATCCCTGGAGCTCTCTCCCGCCGCACATTCGCAGCATCAAAGCGCCGTCCACCTTCAAGCGACAGTTCAAATCTCTCACCTGTCCAGGTTCTCACCTGGTTAGGCTGACACATGAGGAACTTTGAGCCCTGGCACCGCGCGTCGGCGCTTTCGATCGAACAATGCGTCAGATTCGTGAAATATTCGCACAGTAGATTTTGTGTTTTATTATGTTTATCATGATGACGATTGTTCTTATTATCCATGTATGTCTACCGTCTTCTCACGACGAGTGCTCATGGTTCCCCCCGTGCAGTGTGCGACTGTAATGGCCGTGCGGACGAGTGCTACTTCGACCCCGAGCTGTACCGCGCCACGGGCCACGGCGGACACTGCACCAACTGCAGGGACAACACGGACGGCAAGAACTGCGAGCGATGCCTCGAGAACTTCTACCGGAGGAGCGCCAGCGAGCACTGCCTCCCCTGCAACTGCAACCCCGTGGGTAAGGCGTCGAACGGAGGCGGGTGGTTCATCGGCGTCGTGGGCATCATCATCGTTGGCATCCGCAAAACGAAACATCCTTCGTCGTGGCAATAGTAACGATGGAGGCAATGGGGTGCTGCTAATTCAATGTTGACCAAAGTAATCAAATTATCTTGAATTTGTGCCCAATTTTGTTTGGTGTCGGACGTTAAGCAGGGCTGAAAATCATCCCAATGTGAACCCAAACGCTCGTGAATGGAATTGGCCAAACATACCACTGCAGAACCATACTGAAATTTGCTTTTGAGAATCAATGAATTGTGAATTACAAGTTTGTGCAGATGATTTAGTAGGTGCACGTGTGCTTGATTGCCTTAGTGCCTCCCGTAGAATATTTAGAGTTTCACGGCGAATTCACTCCTACGTTGTCGACGGCCTGGTCGGCGTTTCCACGATCGCACACCGGGTCCTCTATTTTAATTTCCACTCGCGAAGCTAGTGGGCTTACCAGCCGCGAGAAGGGCGGATTCCATTTAATGTCCACGTCGCCGTCACTGCCGCCGCAGGCTCGTACAGCCGTCAGTGCGACGAGCAGGGCCGCTGCAGCTGCAAGCAGGGCGTGATTGGCGAGCGGTGCGACCAGTGCTTGCCGGGCTTCCACTCCATGGACGAGGCCGGATGCAGGTGAGCGCGGAGGACACGGTTTGCTCGTGGGGGTTGGGGGGGGGGACCAGTGGCGCGTGGCTGTTGAGCGTGCAGGTGGTGCTGCTGCTGCACCAGGGCGCAGGCGCTGGGCTACAAAGAAAGGGGGGAGGGTGGTGGTAAATGAGACAGCGGTGGGGGGGGGGCCCATTTAATTCATTGCACCAGGGCCAATGCAAGCCATGCTACGTCACGGGGGGGGGGGGGGGGGGGGGGGGGTGGTGGGACAACTTCCGAATGTAAGAAAAGGGAGCTGTGATAGAGGACACCCCCACCTGTTTTGTTGTCAGCTGGGGAAAGAAAAATCGGACATTTGGCAAACGCTTCATGCAGGGGACACCCGGCCTTTCTGAAAACCAGGACTGTCCCTGACTAAAGCCGGTAATGATGTGGCCATACTATACCATACGAATTCGGGTGGTCCTTGTTTTTTATACGTCTTTTTGTAGTTGGGTTAAATTATCCGTGACTGTGAACTTATGGCCTAACCGAAGGATGTTCAGGGGGGGTCACAACCGTGATCGCAACGCGTACGCCTATACCAGACGCGTCTCGGCGGACTCTCGGGAGAACGCTCGCTCGCTGTTTGTGCGCGCAACGCAGGCCATGCACGTGCAACCCGGCGGGCACCCTGGAGGAATGCCAGCCCGACACGGGGCGCTGCGTGTGCAAGGACAACGTGGAAGGCTACAACTGCGACAGGTGACGGCGCGCGGCGGCAGGGGCGCAAACCCACCACTCGCCAGAGGTCGCAAACGGGTTTTGATTCTTTACCCGTACCCGTACCCGGCCACACCAGGGTCGCAAACGGGTACCCGTACCCGGCCGGGTACGTGTAGCCGGGTATCGGGTAGGGTACGGGTATCGGGTACCCGGTTGCGACCTCTGCCACTCGCACGCGCTCAACGCCTGTCCCCCCGGCCTCCTCCGGGCGGCACCAGTTGCTGGGCTGGTGTCGGCTGCAGACGAACGTCGTTGTTCCGCCATCTGTTGTTGTTGTTGTTGTCATCGGCCTGTAACTTCTCACTGGTAGGCAAAGGTCCTCGCCCCCCATTTGATTCGATTCCTGCCTTTTCTTGGTTGCCAATGTCGAGTAAAACTGTCTCAATGAATTGGATGAGATGGCAAACGTCCTCCGAAATCCCTTGATTTGACCACTCAAGAGATTAGTTGATGAGTCTTGGTTGCAAGAGTGTCAAAAGCCAGAGTTAAAACATGTACAACATTGACTTAAAGCTTTCGTGACTGCAGGAATTCATATTCTTGGGTCTTTCGGTAAAGTCACGTAGATAGGTTCAAAGAAAATAACAAACCTATCTACATGACTTTACCGAAAGACCCAAGAATACAACTACAACAATTAATAAATGAACGAAACGTCAATGCACGGAAATATTGACGTTAACTTTACACTACAGTTACACGAGATTCTTACCAATGTCACCGTTGGCGAGCTGCGATTTTTAACGCGAGCCATTCCGGCACGCTTGTCCCCTGCCTTCCCAGCTGCAAGCCTGGCTTCTTTAACCTCAACGCGCTGAACCGCAAGGGCTGCACGGCGTGCTTCTGCTACGGACACTCGTCGGTGTGCTCCAGCGCCCAGGATCACTCCCTCCACACCATCTCCTCCGACTTCCACGCCGGTGAGCACACTCAGCCTCGTGCCACGACTTTCATGGCTGATGTGGGGGAGGGATTCAATGCCACCGTGGTGAAAACGGGTGTCGGCACCCTGGGTCTCCCCACGCGACAGTTGAAACAGCGGAACAGGTTTCTTAAATGTCCTCGCCTCTGCCTACCCAGTAGCGTAAATTGGATACATCACCATCGGCAGATTGTCCGCGGTGGGGAAAAGTGTGGGTACATTTTAAGACATCTGGTCAGTTTGCAAAGAGTTGGCCAAAATTCCCTCGAGTGAGGGGGCCCTCTGGAGCTCTCTCTCTAGTGGATGTCATTCTGCCAGCAAGTGGCGTAAATAGGCCTCGGCAAGGTAAGGTAAAAGTGTAAAAACAACGAGCCTACCTTTACCCTACCTTTTACCCTTTAGCAGGTAAGGTAAAAGGTAAAAAGCAACGAGCCTACCTTTTACCCTACCCTTACCCCTTGGCATGTCGACACTTTTACCCTTTTACCTGGTAAAAAGGGTACAATTACCTTACCTTGCCGAGGCCGAGGCGTAAACAAGAAATTTCATGGCTGCACCTTTTACCTTCTTATTGCAGGAAGTAACGAGATGTCGGAAGTTGCATCGGTATAACTTGAGGCCTCTTAACAGAGCCTTGGGGAGAGAGGTGGTGCGGTGTTTGCGCAATGTGCATTCTAAACCCAGTAGCCTGATTTTGATTTGCAGTCATGCCTACCATCGGTAGCAAGTGATATCTGTACCAGTCCAGAGGCCACCCTTTTATTTTTACCCGCATTGACCAGTATGGTGAAGCATTGGCTTGGCAAAAGGGGTCATCGTTACCAATTGGTAATGCTAAATACGGTGGTGTGACATGTCAGTCAATTAATTTTTTTTTATTGTGCCGTTAATAAAAAATATATCTGCATCAGTGATCATCTGCAGAGGTCTTCCGGTGTACAAGTCTGTAACTGATTTCTAGAGTATCTCAATGTCATTATGTTAGGAAAATAATGATTATCTTAGGAAATTTATTATTTTAGAAAAATAATGACCGAAGAAGCTGTCATGCCTTACAGTCATTGATTACTTAATGAGTTGTGTTCATCGTTTAAAGGCAATTTATTCCTCAATAAATATAAAATGTAATTAAAATCACACATTTTATTAACCAGCTGATTTTACCATTATTGCCTCTGTTATTGCCTCTGATTATTTTTCTTTGTTCCTCGGTGTCTTACTCGTGAAGTCGTTTTAAAGTCTCCTGATGATAAGTAACGAAACCGTGAATTAGTCTTAATTAAACAACTTTGGAAGCAACAACCAACACCTTCCCGTTCAGTAACAATAACCATCGCTCGACTGTATCTCAACAGTGTTGACTGTCTAAAAGCACGCGCTACTAAGCTCTCTACCAACCCCCCCTCCTGTTGATGTCACACCTTAGAGGAACGAGATTGTTTCCTCTTAAAAATGTAATTCGAGGGGCTGTCGGCCCTCACCTCCCCCATCCCTCACCCCCCCTCCCTCCCTCCCCCATCGGCTGACTCGGCTGCGTTGGGATCGTCTCGTGCGAACGGCGTCGTCGGATCGAGCAAGCTACGCAACGCGCTGTGACGGGATAGCGCTTTTTTGAAAAAAAAAAATGGAATTCAGTTCTTTCGTTTGTGTTTTATTGACGTCATCGTCGCTCGGTTGGCCGCCCTCTGTTGCCGCCCAGGTCAGGACGGGTGGCTCGCGGAGGAGCGCGACGGCAACGCCTTCCAGCTGACGTGGAACTCCGCCGCGGGAGAGCTCTCCGTCTCCTCGGAGGATTTCTATCCCATCTACTTCTTGGCTGCCGGTGCGTTCGTGCATCTGTGCCCCCCCCCCCTCCCGAAAGGAACCGAAAGCTTTGTCCGTTAGATGACTTAGCGATTTTATGGAAATGTGTTTTTTGCCACACTGCGTTATGACTCGAGAACCAACGGCAGTAGAAGTAGACCAAAAATATGCAAAAAAATCTGCCTTTCCAATTGGCAGGTTTGTTTTTTGAGAGGACGTGACCGGATTAGCAGAGCTGGGTTTAATTGAACCATTGGTTGGTTGTGATTGCTCGCTACAGAGACAGCTACGTATGTATTTGTATGTTGAACTTCTTTCGCACTATACGTAGCCAATCGTGCTAATCGGAGGTGCGGGAGGGGGGGGGGGACAACAAACTAAACTTAAAAAGCAACGAAACAAAAAAAGCAAAAAACTATTGATGAATGGCCAAATTGTGATACTTTTCAAATCATACTACTATTGATGTGTTAAAAGATGTCCGTCCGTCTGTCATTCCGCTTTCAACTCAATAACAACATCTAGGAAGGGGTTGTTGCTACTGTGCAACCTGGCCTGCAGTTGCAAGACGACGTCAATGGCGCCACCGTGGCTGATTTTATTTGTGTCAAAATACAGCTTGACAATTTGATACATTTGGCTGTCACTAACCGTTAAAACAGGCCTTCGTTATTTTTCAGGGGCAGTTCGAATCGGTGGCAGGCAGCCGATGCACTAGCACAGTAAACTGATTAATGTTGCACAACACCCTGACATCGATCCGGTGAGCTGCGTGTTTCCATCAAATGAATGTTTTGCGACCGCAACTTTGACATTGCCGGCCTCCTGTGCCTGGAACAGTCCTTGGCATCGCACGTCAAAAGCCATATGAGACTAGGCTCTAAGGAAAGCTGTCTCGGGTATGGACCAATCAACTTCAAGGACAGTGCATACATTATCAGAGTTATATTTTTTGTTTGCATTACGACTGCAGGTATTGTGGTCTATGTAAACATGACTCCTTGTAAAAAAAAAGGTGTCAGTTTTGTTGCCAGATGGAAGGATAAAAAACCAATTATCATATTTTTGACTGGCAAATGAGGTTCCAATGGTGATGTTCAATGTTTTCGTTTCTTGTTTAGCGTCGCTGTAGTAATTAATGGCTTCTAATGTGACAACGCTGTCGGATTTTTCGCCATCACCATCATGATCATTATCCCATTTTGTTCTGCAGACAAATTCCTGGGGAACCAGCTCCTGAGCTACGGCCAGAACCTGACGTTCAAGTTCCGCGTGGACAACCGCGACGTGCGCCTCTCGGCCGAGGACCTGGTGCTCGAGGGTGCGGAGCTGCGCGTGTCGGTTCCGCTCATCGCGCAGGGGAACTCCTACCCCACGGAAGAAGCCCAGACCTACCACTTCCTGTGAGTCCCTCTGCCGCCGCATCGCCGTGACCTCGGTTTAAAGGAGGTGTGGTGGGGGGCGGGGAATGTTGCCACATTCAACGTCGAATTAACTTAAGGCAAATGTTAAAAAAAACGCGGTAGGAGTGATGATACGATCTGCCTTTGTCATGTATTCTGCTACAGATTTTGGCTCCGGTCGATGTTTTGTACCAACATTTTAATTTAGATGGAGGGGTGGGGGGGGGGGGGGCTTAGCCCCTTTCAGCCCCTTTCAGCCCCTTTCAGCCCCTTTCAGCTCCTTTCAGCCCACCCGACGCTGTGGGGTTATATCTCTGTTTGACAGCGTGTGACCCGTCAATCCTGGGGGAGATGCAAGGCTGGGCTCAATTTTAGATAGATCTGTCCAGAAAATTTCGGCGAGCATGGAACACCCCACATCCAGCGTACCTCTCGCTATGGGCCGTGCATACCAGTCACGCGCTACGAGCTCCATTCTACCGGCGGTCTAGAAATTCTATTCGGCGAGGATTTAAGCCCCGCCTACGGCAGAGAGGAGAGTAGAATGCAAGCGGAAATCTCCGTAGGATCGTAGCAACGTGAGGGGGGCGAGGAAGAAGTCACAGGAGTGACTTCATATCATCAAATGGGATCTCTGTGTTGTGGTGTTCTCTTGGTGTGTGTGTGTGTGATCTTTATATTGTGTGTTTTCAGGCTGCACGAGGTTGCTGAGTACCCATGGCGTCCACAGCTGACCACCACCGAGTTCCAGCGCCTCCTGTCTAACCTCACGTCCGTCAAAATTCGTGGCACCTACAATGCCCAGAGTGAGTCCTGACGTAAAAATAAAAACATTAAGTCCTCCGCCGCATTCCCTGTGTCAGTTGGTCTTTCGGAAAATTCTGCATTCGTGAACATTTTCAAGAACATAAACCCTCGCAGATGGAGAGGGTTTTACTGTCTCTCTAGGCCGGTGGATAAATAGGGCATTTTGTCTTTTCCTTTTGCATGCTTTGCATGTGTTTGTATTTGGTGGGCCGTGCCCAAAATTATATTAATTGGGTGGCAGGGATGGTAATTCACACACCGATATGGGCGGTGGTCCCTCATTCCAGCCGGGTCTGTGTCAGAGACCCAAAAATCATATTTCTGGACCCGGCACACCACATCCAGTATACATATCGCTATGGCAGTGGCTATTAGTGACATGCCTACTTCAATAGTTTTTGCGAGTAATTAAGCCCTGGATTAGAGCTACGGTGTACGTTAGGAAACCGCCCGCTGTGCAACGAGGTGGTGCAGTAGAGCAAGTACGTTTTTGTGGTTGTCTACTGTCCATATTATTTTTCCGTCTTTTGTCTACATACAAAACGACGCCAATGCAGGACCCTCTCCTGAAAAAGAAATGTATCTTGAGACTCGGTGAGCATTTTCCCAGGCGAAGAACTGGCTCGTGGACGCCGTTATTCTTCCACGCACATGGAGCATCGTGGGTTTGGAGGAGATTAAAAGAAACGAACGGGAAAAAAAAAACCATCCCCCTTGTGCTGTCCGTTTCTCCTGTCTGCGTGGCGCACAGACGCGGGCCACCTGCAGGGCATTTCGCTGACGAGCGCACGGCGGGGGCCTGGGCCCCCTGCGCCGTGGGTGGAGCGCTGCTCGTGCCCGCCTGGGTACCAGGGCCAATTCTGCGAGTCGTGCGCGCCCGGGTTCACCCGGGAGGAACCCAGCAAGGGGCCCTTCAGCAGCTGCGTGCCGTGTGCCTGCCACAGCCACAGTGCGACCTGCCACCCGGAGACCGGTAATCGCGACGTGACCCCCGGTCTTTGCTGGCAGTTCACACAATCCTTTGACTTGGGACATGTCTGCTTCCTCAAGTTCTGTTTTATCTGCTCTTCTTCTTCACCCAACTGATCTGTCTCCACTCCTCCTCACTCCGTTCTTTGACGTAATTTTGCCAAACAGGTGCACGGCTCTGCCTGGCCGCATGCTACCATCCACGCTGTACGTGTCCATAAATGCTATCAATTGGAAGGGCAGATGTAAAATTCCTCTTTGGGGATCGACTCTATCATCCCTGGTACAGCCAATAAAATTAACAACGATCATTCCAGCGGACAAATTGGTTTCAGCCGTGCAGATGTAGCCTTTACCCCACCAATGTACTCGGGGGCCCACCGAGAGAAAGGATAACATCTTGCGATGGTGAGATGTTTCCTGCCTTGCCTGGTATGCAGTAAGCCGTGGGTTCGATCTCGACCTTGACGCCTGCATATTTGGAGTTTGCATGTTTTCCTTGTGGTCGCTTGGATTTTTCTACCGGGTCCTCTGGTTTTTCCTCCACTTTAGAGTATTTGGCTGCTATACATTTCCACATTGTAAGCCACTTGGTTGAGCTATCATTTGTGGTCAGGTAACTTCTGAAAAAGAGCCTCATTGCTCAGTGGGCCTTACCTTAGTTTAGGTCACTGCCACCCAACCGCTCCACGCTCGCCTTCTCACAGGACAACTCGCTCACGCGACTCGCTCGCGACGACCCGTTATGACATTCGCCGCGCTGACGCCGCTGCGGCCGAACGGATCGCTAACGCTCGTGAACCGCGGCGCGCGGCGCAGGCGAGTGCCGCTGCGAGCACAACACGGCGGGCCGCAGCTGCGAGCGGTGCCGGGACGGCTTCTACGGCGACGCGACGCAGGGCAGCGACGACGACTGTGCCGTCTGCCCCTGCCCCTCGGGCAGCTCCTGCGCCATCGAGCCGCGTGCTGGGGAGGTGGTGTGCACCAGCTGCCCTGAGGGCACCACCGGTGAGCGCGTGTGGGGAGGATCCCCCTCCTCTCTCCCCCTACCCCCCCCTCTCTCCCCCTACCCCCCCCTCTCTCCCCCTACCCCCCCACCGTTCCCCATCGTTGGTTGCTCCGTATCCATGATGAAGGCTGTCTCTGGTACAGACCAGTCGGTTTCAAAGACATTATCAGAGCACGTTCGTTTGCTATGTTTTGCCACAAGTACGGGTGGTCAATGGCGTTGGAACATCTTAACAGCTCCTGTTTTATTGCCAGAGACGGTAAAGCTTAATTCTTATTTTTTGCACCACGTGGTGTGACACTCTGCCGCCGCCCGCTCCATCCTGCTTCTCGGGTCGTACGGCGGCTGTTTATGGAACCCCCCCCCCCCACCCCATACCCCCTCTAGGCAACCGTCGTTCCCAAAGCGGGTCTTGAAAATCTCAGAATGTAAGCGACTGTTAATGAGTAATGAAGTGATCTGCTTTCTGCTGCAGGCTGATCGCACCTCCCGATTAGCACGGTTGGCTGCGTACGGTGCGAAAGAACTTCAACGTACACACATACATACACACGTACACACAAACATACACACGTACACACATACACTCTGTTGTCGCTCTCACACCCTCTGTGTCTGGGACATCCATCGCTTAATTGAATTTAGCAGGGGCTTATCTGGCACGACGACCACCTGATTGTGACGTTGCCGCTCTGCATCTACATCAGCAGAAGAAGAAGAAAAAGCAGCAGGGGGCTTATCTCTAGGCATGTAACAATGAGCTGGGTCATTGTCATTGATTAAAATTGATTCGTATACTCGTGATACACGCATCGAATGGTGCGCATGAGAAACTGAGCGCAGTGTTTACGATGCACGGGCTCGTGATTCGTGCATCTCGCTTCGACGTTTATTTCGTGGGGCGGGGCGGGGGGTGTGGAGAGAAAAAAAAGGTGTAAAATCGAGACGATGGAAAGCACCCCGAGCAAAGATTTTCTTTTTTAATGACCAAATCTCGACTCGTGTCGTCACCGCCCCCGGGTGCAGGCAAGCGCTGCGAGCTGTGCGACGACGGCTATTTCGGCGACCCCACGGGCCAGGAGGGGCCTTCGCGGCCGTGCCGCAAGTGCGAGTGCACGGAGAACATCGACCCCAACGCGGTGGGGAACTGCGACCGGCGCACAGGCGAGTGCCTCAAGTGCATCTACAACACGGGCGGCTTCTACTGCGACCGCTGCCTCGACGGATTTTACGGCGACGCCCGCTCGCCGCTGCCCGACAAGTGCAAGCGTGAGTCCGCGCCCCCCCCCCCCCGCTTCTCTCTCTCTCTCCCTTCGCGTGGCCGGTGCCGGAGCGATTTCATCGCCCGCCCCCACCAACCAGAGAGTGGCCCACGGAAGTGGATACCACGCGTGTCTTCTGGCCCACGCAATAGAGGGGAGGCGCCCTCGCACCTGTCCTGCATATGCAGAGTAATGTTCGTCGCGCGGCAGTCAAATGGGATATTTAATTCGATCGCACTGCTAGAGACAAACACAGTTGGAAGTTGACACAGCTGTGCCCGTTGGCTGTGCATGCCACAAACTGTCATTGTAACCAATGCACCAAGTAAGTAGGTAACCGCACTCGACCGAGCAGTCGGTGATGGCCACATGCTGGGTCTTTGTCGCTGTTATATTCATCAATATGTGCCGATGTGCCGCCTGGGTGTGCGTGCGGAGGGAGTGGTTAGCGCACAGCGCTCCGAACCCACAAACTCTTTAAATTTTCGCTCACGGGCAACATCAGCGACGATTATTTGAATCCGTGCTGGGGCCTTCCCTAGGTCAACAACGCCTCAAATGAGTACCTGGTGGGGCTGTGCAAACATCGCCACTCGGAAAACAAAGGCTGTGCGCTGGCCAACCCCAACCCCTCGCGTGCCGTGCCAGCCTCCGTCGGTGCCACTCGCTAACAGCACTTGCCTCAGCAGTCTATTCAAGGCTACACGGGGGGGAGGGTGTGGGTCTCTTCATCTGTGTGCGTGCGTGCGTGTGTGCAGCCTGCGCATGCTTCCGTCTCGGCACGGTGGAGGGGCAGACCACGTGCAACCCTGTGACGGGGCAGTGCGTCTGCCTGCCCCACGTGGCCGAGCGCGACTGCCGGCAGTGCGAGGCTGGCTTCTACGACATCGCCAGCGGCAACGGCTGCAAGCGGTGAGGCCCCCCCCCGACCCACCCACCCACACTCCCCACCCTAAACTAAAACTATAAACTATTTTACCAGGTAAGGCCCACTGACCTATGTACCTCTTTTTCATAAGCAATTTGGCGACAAATGATAGACAATCGAAGTGGCTTATCATCACCACGTGGAAACTTAGAGCAGCCAAATACTCTAAACGCGTGATGTTGGTTCTAAATGTGGAGGGAAAAACCTGAGTACCCGGAGAAAAATCCACGCGACCACGGGGAGAGAGAGACACGCAAACTCCAAATATACAGCAGGCGTCGGTGTCGGGATTGAACCCACGACCCCCTGCATACCAGGCGAGGTAGTCCAACATGTCGTCATCATCGTTCCTCAATGTGATCACGATCGTCATTACTACCATTAATCATCATCGTCGTCATCTTAAGTGTCACCATCGTCATTGTCATTGTCCTCGTCATCATCATCAGTATCAACAATGTTCACTGCTGTGGTATGGCAGCTTGGATGTGGTACGAGCTGATTTCCTGGGTGAGAGTTAGAAGTCAGCCTGAAAGTGTGTAATGGCAACAAGATGTGTGACTTGTCTGCAGTCTGTGGTTTAATCCACACTGTGTTCATTTTGATTGGAAAGGTAAAAACGCCTCCGTTTCAACAGTGCAACTCATTGAGACGTCGGGTTGCTGCCGGGAGTTAGTTTTGCGTAAACGACTCCGTGTCACCACACGTTAAGAGACATCGTCGTGACAAGTTATCCGTCAAAATAGCTTGATTATGACCATAATTATCGCCGTTGTTTTCATCCCGAAGGAAAGCATTGCCGCGCTGTGACGACGGTGTACAGTGAAGTTAAGGGTCCTTTCTTTCCTGCGTGCGTTTCTCGTTTGTGTTTCTGTGCGTGTTGCTGTGCATATTTTTGCACGAGTTCTCGCGTGTTCCTGTGTGGTCCAGCATGCATTTCTGTGTGTGTGTGTGCACCTCCGTGCTGTGTCTCGGTGGGGAGCGGTGGCTCGGTGGTTAGGTCACTGCGCTACGAACCCGGCGAGCCGAAGTGATGAATATCTGAACCGGTCCTGGGCCTCCCCTAGGTCGACTCGGCTACAAATGAGTACCTGGTGCGGTGTGCAAACATCGGATCTGGGAAGGCAAAGGCGGTCGGAAGTGGTGCTGGCCACCCACCCCCTTGTGTACCGTTCCGGCCTTCATAGGTGCTCGCTAACAGCACTCGCCCCAGCAGTCTGTTAGAGGCTATATGGGGGATGTTTGTCTTTGCACCTCCGTGCATTACCGCATGCGCTCTTCCGTGCATTGCTTCTTGGAGTACTAAAGTGCATGCGTTGCTGCATGGGTAAATTTTGTTCGTTCCTCCGTGCGTTCCCACGTGGTTTGCCACACGCGTATCCCCCCCCCCCCCCCCCCCCCCCATTGGGTGCGTTCTCTGCATGCGTTGCTCGACGCGGTCGTTCGCGCGCGCGTTTCTCCGTCGTTCACTTACCGTGCGTTCCTCCGTGCGTCGCCCCGTGTCTGTACGTGCATCTGCGCGTGCCTGCAGGTGCGAGTGCCACCCCGTGGGCTCCCAGACGGGGACAGTGCGACATCACGACGGGGCAGTGCGATTGCCGGCCCGGCGTGGAGGGACGCGCCTGCGAAGTCTGCGCCCCCAACCACTTCGGCTTCTCCGTCAAGGGCTGCTCACGTACGCTCGCTCGGTCGCCGTCGTTATCTTCGCTGCGGCTGTTTTGATTGATGCAACGGAAATTACGCAACGGGCCATAACGAAGAGTCAAATTGCATTCTGTGTACGAATTTGGCCGTCGTTTCGAAGCGGAGGATGGCGTTAGAAGTATATGCACACTCCTTTGGTCAGTCCAATGCAAGATTAGAGCTCTCCCGCTATGCCGTCGGATGTGGGGGTTATTCGACCATACTTCACCATACAGGTCCGTGCAAGTTGGTGAACGTGTGGGGGGGGGGGGGTGCGTATGTGGGAGAGCAAAAGATCGGTACAACAATGCAATTTGCTGCACTGCTTCCCAAGTAGCCCTGCAGCCTATAACACCTGTTGTGCATGGTTGTCATCCATCCAAGCACTATCCCAGGCTCAAACGCAGCTTCGATTCTGAGATTTGGCACATTCTGGGTGATTTGATGGATAGATAAGCAGGTAAGAGCCCATTGAGGCCAAGAGATTATTCAAGAGAGAGCCAAGTTTAAAGAATTTTAACTAACCGGCAAGCAAGCTGCAGCTCATGAAGCAATGTCTGCACACCATCAACAAACTGGCCCTGCAACTCAAACTATAGACCATGTAGTACACCAACTGTGGTCTGCGATCCTTCAACGGAGGAGGAGGCAATAGCAAAGCGACACGAAGTCTCTCTCTGCTGAAGCCCTCTCGTTGTAACCAGCAGCAGACCTTGACATTGGCATCTCGCTCCTGAACATATTGCTGCTGCCATCATACGGTCAAGGAGAGTCGACGAACTCTGCAATTCAACTGGAAGCGATACCACTGCCGGTCGGGGTTTTGATTGAGTGCGGTCATCTCCTCCCTCCTCCCCCCCACCCCCCACCGTTGGTGCGGCCTCCCGGTGAATGGCGCAGCGTGCGACTGTGACTTTGCCGGAGCCAGGGGCATGCAGTGCGACGAGGGCGGCCACTGCCCGTGCAGGGACGGCGCGGTCGGGGTGCGGTGCGACCAGTGCGGGGAGAACTTCTACCAGCAACCGCACCAACCCGGGCTGCCAGCAGTGCCCGCCGTGCTACTCGCTTGTGGAGAGCAAGGTGAGGCGCACGCCGCCGTCGCCGCCGCCGTTACCGTCACCTTTCCCAACATCGTTCCCACTACCGCTGCGACCGCCACAACGACCACCATAATCGCCATTGGCACCATATAACCACCTCCGTTACAAAAATCAGCACCACCATTGCCACCACTACTGCCATTGCCACCTCCGTTGTTGCCATTCCAACCGCCATGACTGCAACTACTGCTGTCGAAATCGCCATGCGCAACATAACCACCTCCACAACCGCTCACCGCTGTTACCACCACCGCCACCACTACCACCATTACCACCTCCATTGTTGCCATCGCCACTACCGCCACTGTCATCGCCACCATCGCTGCCACTGTAATCATCAACACCCACTGTCACCATGATTGCCATCGCCAAAATATGAAATTTTGGTTAAAACGAGGTTCGTATCATAATAACCGTGATGATTATCATTTAACGCAGTGTACACGTCACGTAAAATTACACGATAAAGCCTAAGTAGGGCTGACATCAACGAATATAAATGTAATAGCTCTGCTTGCTTTGAGTAATCATCATCAGCCATGCTTCATCTCCAGTGGGAATGAAACGACACAAATTATTAGAAGCACTTAATAGTCAGGCTGCGAAGTTGGGCCAAAGATAATAATGAGCAAAACATTGTGCAATGTAATTTTCTAAAAACGTTGCCATATGTAATGCCCAGGAGGCATGTAGCATTCCATATTCTCTCTCTTTCTCTGCCACCCTCCTCTCTCTCCTCCCTTTCCTCCTCATGCTGCCATCTCCTCTTCTATTTCATCCTCCTCTTTCTCACCACCCCCTCGCCACTTCGTCACCTCACCCACCCACCTCCTTCTTATCGTCGTCCGCGTCCTTGTACCCCGCCCCCCGCCCCCCCTGCCCACTCCGTACCCAGGTGAATTCTCACCGCGAGAAGCTGCGGGAGCTGGAGCGCTACCTGGAGGGAATCGGCAGTGACCCCGGTGCCATCAACGACCGCGACTTTGAGCAGCGGCTGCAGTCGGTGGGGGACGCTGTCGTGCAGCTGCTGTGGGAGGTGCAGTCCGTGCAGGGTGCGTGCTGCCGAAATCGTAAAATAACAACAATTAAAAGCAAGCAACTGTGTCGCGTGAGAAGTCTGAAATATTTCACGAGCACAAATCATCATCACAGAATTAATTCCCCTGTGGCGTGTCGGCTCTGGCAGGTTATTTCTATGCTGGTCAGAATACACATATACAAATCAAGTCGCAAAAATTTTAAACCGATTACAGTGTGGCTATTGCACCAAATACGTAAACTTCAGGAAAATGTTATTGACTTCGACAACGTTGACGATGTTGACGACAAGGAGGATGACAATGACTTAAATTATGTTAAAGATGACAACGTCATGATGATGATAATACTAACAATAGCGATTTGTAACAATAACGGTTAAGGTAATGATGATGATCAGTTCAACAAGTTGCTTTGGAGACCTATATTTTTCATAGATAAGGTTTTTATTTCGGTTAGATCACATAAATATAAATGTTATTAACCCACCACCACCCGACACAGCCAATTAGTAAGGTTTGTTACAGTGTGGTGGTGAGTTAACGACACATTTTATATTGACACGATTTAACCCAAAAAAAAAACTTTATTATGAATGCTGATGATCATCATGATGCCAAGCACAATGCCATTGTTGACTTTGACCCAACAGAACACGAATCGTGACCCCACTCCCCCCACCCCCCCCCCACCCACACATTTCCATCTTTCGATTCCAGACGCCGACTACAGCCTTCTGGACCGGCTCGCCGACATCAACGCGACGCTGACGCGGGAGATGACGCGGCTGCGGCGCGTGCGGCAGGGCGTGGACGACACCACCGCCGCCCTCGGCCGCTCCCGCACCGCCGCCGCCGACGTGGACGCCCTCGCCGCCGACGCCCGGCAGCAGCTGGAGCGGGCGCGCAAGGCCCTGAGCACCGTGGTGCGTGCACCACCTGCTGCTGCTGCTGCCGGCCAGCCAGGCGGACGGTTGGCCAGGCAGCCAGTTAGGCAGCCAGCCAGTTAGGCAACCATCCAGTTAGGCAGGCAGTTAGCCAGCCTGCCAGTTAGGCAACCAGCCAGTTAGGCAGGCAGGCATTTAGCCAGCCTGCCAGTTAGGCAACCAGCCAGTTAGGCAGCCAGTTAGGCAGCCTGCCAGTTAGCCAACCAGCCAGTTAGCCAACCAGCCAGTTAGGCAGCCAGTTAGGCAGCCTGCCAGTTAGCCAACCAGCCAGTTAGGCAGCCAGTTAGGCAGCCTGCCAGTTAGCCAACCAGCCAGTTAGGCAGCCAGTTAGGCAGCCTGCCAGTTAGCCAACCAGCCAGTTAGGCAGGCAGCCGGTTAGGCAGCCAGTTAGGCAGCCTGCCAGTTAGCCAACCAGCCAGTTAGGCAGCCAGTTAGGCAGCCTGCCAGTTAGCCAACCAGCCAGTTAGGCAGGCAGCCGGTTAGGCAGCCAGTTAGGCAGCCTGCCAGTTAGCCAACCAGCCAGTTAGGCAGCCAGTTAGGCAGCCTGCCAGTTAGCCAACCAGCCAGTTAGGCAGCCAGTTAGGCAGCCTGCCAGTTAGCCAACCAGCCAGTTAGGCAGGCAGCCGGTTAGGCAGCCAGTTAGGCAGGCAGGCATTTAGTTAGGCAACCAGCCAGTTAGGTAGGCAGTTAGGCAGGCAGGCATTTAGCCAGCCTGCCATTTAGCCAACCAGCCAGTTAGGCAGGCAGTTAGGTAGGCAGGCAGTTAGCCCGCCAGTTAGCCAACCAGCCAGTTAGCCAGGCAGGCAGGTAGACAGTCAGCCAGCTAACCAGGCTGTTAGCCAGCCAGTGAGCCAGCCAGCCAGTGAGTCAGCCAGTGAAGCCAGCCAGCCAGTGAGCCAGGCAGTGAGCCAGACAGTTGGCTAGAGCGCCAGCCAGTGTGTGGCACATCCAGCACCAATGCTGTCGCTATTGTCCAATGTTGTCATGTCAAACAATGGCATTGTCCCTGACGTCGTGATGATGATCATCATTATTACCGTAGTCGTTATTGTTACGATCGCTTATCGTTAGCATCGTCATCATCATCATCATGTTGTTGTCATCGTTATCATCGTTTAATTGAATGTCATTGAAATCCTCATCAGCTTTTTAGGCAACGTTGTCATGATCAACTTCATCACCATCGTTCTCAAAGTCAATAAACGTTACGTGAGTTGCCTTCGTCCGTTACTTTATCGTCTTTGTCATCATCGCCTTCATCAGCATCGTCATCATCGCTCGTTTTTCTCCTCTGTCATCCTATTCATCATCATCACCACCATAATCATGGTAATCAATGTCATCCTATCTTTTCCACCTGCTGCTGTGGAATGTGTGTGTGTCCTGTGGGAATGGTGCTGCAGTGCTTAGCACACTGCCGCAACAACACCTGGCAAACCTAGCATTACTTTCCAGGCACGGTTAACATCGTGTGCAAAGTGATATCTCAACCTGTTGTTGTGACCCTTCCCAGGGTCAAACTCGGCCTTAAATGTGTGCCTGTTGTGGTGTGTAAATATCAGCACATGTGAGAAAAAGCCAGCCGGGTAGGCTGCTGGCCACACTGCCCTTTGGTGTGCTGTGCCAACCACCATCAGTATTCTCCCTAAAGGGCTAATGATGCTAAAATGTGACGTCGTAATCTTTGTTGTTGTTGTTGCTGTTGCAGACGATTGATCCCAGAAACGTTTCGGACCCAAACAACCTGACGGGGTTGGTGGATGAAGCGAGGAAGCTTGCCGATGAGTGAGTATCAGAATAGAGACTTTTGTTAATAATCCTTGAAAATCCGTGACTCTGGTCAGAGTGCACACCGCTGAGATCCTAGGTTCAAATCTCAGGCCTTGTCCGTCTGCTTAAATTAGAATAAGAATGTGACCCAGTGCACAGAGTATAATTTCACAGCAGGAGAGCGGCACAAGCAATATTCTTGCTCAAGAGCGATGCTGCTGAAATGTCACCACCACACCCATAACGTACGCAACGTCGTCCAGTGTGTTAACGCTGTGCGTGCGTGCGTGCGCTTGCCTTCGTGTGCGGCAGACACAAAAACGGCGCCTCCTGAGATTGAGGGCACGGCCAACATGGCCCTCAACTCCTCCCAGACGGCGCTCGACCTGCTTTCCCGCATCCTGGTGGATGAGAACGAGCTGGGCGAGAAGGCCTTCAACCTCACCACCAAGTGGGTACCCAGCCGCATGGCCCCCGGCTGCCCACACGAGCGCTACTCGAAGCTGCTTTTTCGTTTTTTTGCTAAAATCGAGCTAACCTTCCCTTTTCTTTACTCTGTCAAATGTTACTTGGCCTTTTTATTTATTTGCGCATCACGCAGGCTGAGGGAGGCCAAAAACTTGACGTCGCAGCTCGAGAAATACGCGAACCAAGTGCAGAGCAACGCAACGGACGTCGGCGACGTTGCCCTCAACCTGTACACGCAGGCCAAGGCGGCCTTGCCGCAAGTCAACATCTCTGCGCTGGAGGTTGAGTGACTGTTCCATAGGCACAGAATATGCGCAGAAGCTCGCACGAGCGTACAAAGCGCACGCGCACACACACACTGCACAGACCCATGTTCAACGGCAACAACCGCCATTCGCCATTAGGTGACGTCAGCATGACGCTTGTGCCAAGCTAAGTGCACCTTGATGTCACGTGACGTGTCGAAGCGCTCCGCTGGCAGGAGGTCACGAGATATACCCACGTGCTATGAGTTGACTTGCTTAAATGACTGGCAGATGTACCACCTGTGCTGACGTACTACACGCACACATACTGCATACACATACTGTACACACACATACTTTACACACACACACAATTAATACACACACATACTGCATACACGCTTATACTACACAAGTCAACATGCCGGAGGTCAAATGACAGTCTCATACACCGCTTTCCCATATTCCCACACTGAACAATCCACACCCCTCCATCATATCCACGTGCAGCCGAGTGATGCACCGTGTGCTTCAGTTCTGAACGCACCCATTCACGAAACGGAGGCGCGGACGTGATCCTAGGACACCGTAACCTCCACTCGCCATCCGCAGGAGCCACGGCCCCCGCGTTGTCCGTCCGCTATCGCCATTGTTTTTTTTGAGCAGCGATGACCGTACTTCCCCCCCCCCTCCCCCCGAAACCACCTCCGCTAATCTCCTCGAATCGCAGTCGCGGGCCGAGCATATTGGCGCCAAGTCGGAGGAGGTAATGCAGCGCACGGGGGAGAAGGAGGCCAACCTGCACGACCTTCTCAACGAAACTCGGTCCAGGCAGGAGAAGGCCGCCGTGTTGCTCCAGCGCGGCTTGCAGGAGCAGAAGGTAGCGCCCGCGCGCGTGCGCCGAGACCCGTGTGACTAACGCGACCGTTGTGTTGTGGATTTCCCCCCCCCCCCTCCTCCTCTCCCCCACGCCCCAATCCCACGATGGCGTCCGTCTGCCCGTCCATCCGTACGGCTGCCACCCCCCCTAACACTCCACCCCCACCCCCTACCACCTTCGTCGTTCGCACGTGTCGCGGTCTTCGGTCACGACAACGAACGACAACAAACGACAACATTACAATCGGGATAATCGTCCGTGGGGGTGCGGGATTGAAAAAAAACCAACAACCGTACCCAATGACAAAATCGGCCGACCCACCACCACCAGCAAGAGCACAAGCGCGTGGGCGAGATCCTGCGAGCGGTCACGTCCCACGCCAACGCCACCATCGAGATGGCCGACATGTGCATCGAGCGCTCGGAGGTGCACCACAATCAAGCGCGCAGGCTGCTCGACTCGGCTCGCATCTACGGCCAGGTAGACGCGGTGCCACGCCGCACCGGCGCTGCGGCCTTTCCTGGTGGCTCCGTCTCGACCTGTCGGCATCCTTCGCTGCTGGCACCTCGCTCTGCTTGGTTTGTTGGAAATCGCAAAAAAAAAAAACGGGAAGCTGGCGCTGGTGGAAGTGTCCCGTTTTATTTCACGTTGATTTCCCTTTTGCCTTGGAGCTCCTCATTAGAAGCCCTCTCGGTAGCTTAGTTTTTTTTTTGGTGTCGCTGAATTCCTGTCGACTTTTCCTGCCTTGGGTTCTTCCAGTCAAGCGATCCGCGTTCAAGAACCACACCGCGTAGGGCTGCCCGCCGGTGTTCTTGATCAGCGCCGTGACGCCGTGACGCCGCGCGTGGCGTTCTTTCACCGCTTGGTTGAACTGCGTGGCGATCTCTCTCTCTCTGTGTGCCCCAAATCATGCGTGCGCTTCGCGGCTTTCAGGGGGGAGCTGCGCCAACCGCTCTCTCTAAATCCAACGCTTGCTTCCGTTGTGTTGCGTGGTTTTTCGAGGCACTTTTTAGTCGGTAGTGAAGCAGGTGGTGGGGTTGTGTTTGCGAGCAAACGCTCGATTGTGTTTTGTGTTTCGCCACGCGATGCCCTTTCTTACAAGTCGTAAGAAAGCACGAGGACAAGGACATTAATTTGATGCTGTTAAAGAAAAGTGAAATAGTCTTCAATGTTTAAGTAACTAAATAGACAATAAACTAACATTGTTAATGCTTGAAGCAGAAGCTGTAAAGGATGCTCGGTGTTATGGCAAACCCTCGTGATGTCATCCACAACAGTGAACAGCATTTTGGCTCAACCAGCAGACATCATCGATACGCACGCTAGCGATTTATATAAAGCATTAAAAAAATATATATAATTTACAGTGCTTGGTCAATTGGCTGCTGGATGAAGGCCTTCCCTTGCCTTGTCGGGCGTGGGGGTTTTTTAACTCCCCCCGCGCCCCCCACTTCCCCAACCCGCATTCGTCGGCATGGTGAATTATGTTCAAGCAATTCCCACGACCTGCATGACATGACATGATTAGGCCGTCATCCAGCAGTGGAATGGCATGGTAAAATCACTCCCTCCGAATGCGCCACTGGGCCTCGTCAGCTCTCAAGACGCTAAGCAGGTATTTTGGGCCTGGTCAAGTGGTACCAGGATTGGTGACCCACCCCGGGGCTTGCCAGGTGTCGTAGGAGTGCGGTTGCGCGCTGTGGCCAACGGTGATTTGACAAAGGGCCGTGGATAATATTCTACAACACGCGCAGTAGCTTCTGAGAAACATGGCCACGGCTTTGCTTGCCAAGCACCAAGTAAATATCCTTGTCCGGCAAAGGCGAGGCTCCGCATCGATCGAGGCGAATTTCCTCGGGGCGAATAGGACGGGCGGACGTTGCGCCCGCCCGACCGCCCTTGGCACCGTCACCGCCACCCCGTCGTTTATCGCCTCCCTCCGGGGCTGCGCCCGCTGCTTTTCTTTCCTTCCTTCCTTACCCACAGACGGCCGACCAGCTGCTGGCGCGCGCCGACGCCGCGTACGCCACGGCCAACGAGGCGGCCACCGCCGGGAATCGAACCCTCGCCGAGGCCAAGGAGATCCTCGACTACATCAAAGGTGCATTCCCGCCACTCACGCCGATCGCAAGGAGGAGACGACCCCCCTCCTGACCCCCCTTACCCTCTGTGGTCCAGCTTACCGTAATGCTGATGTGGATGATGGGTGATACTGATGATGCCATTGGTGAATTATTATAGGCTTGCATTGCAATACCTCATGTGTGATTGACAGTGATGTTTATTATGGACTAGCCTTTTGCCCGTCCAAGGCCTTGTGTATTTCAGTAAATCTGAAACTTGCCAGCGAAAAGCAGACCGCGACGTGATATTCATTGCATCCATTCGTGCGCAATTTGTAAGGGCGCGGTGGACACAGACTTATTTCATTTAAAGGTTATAATCCCTTGTTCATCATGATGTCCTTTTTACTTTGATGTCTCAATAGCGGAGATCACGTGACGTGAGGGTTCTGCCTTTGTAGTGAGGGTTGTAAGTTGACGCTGAGGAGGGGGGAGGAGGCGCCTCGCCCCCCATGTGGAGTGACATCACCCGCTAATTATTATTAATGGGAGGGGGGGTGTCCATTTGGAGGACGTCACCTGTTCATGATTATTGATGAGGGGGCTGTTCGACGTGGAATGACGTCGTGTAAATGTGCGTTGAAATAATTTTGCACCGTACGTAGCCAACTGTGCTAATCAGAAGTGCGGTTAATGCTGATGATGATGATGATGCCAATGCCAATATATTACAGGCTCGCATAGCAATACCTCATTTGTATATACTGCTGCTGCTGGTGATGCTCGTGCTGCTGATAACGACGACGACATTTCAAATGACCTTTATAAAAAACAAAAATTGACGTTCTTCCCCGGGCACAGATTTCGACCGCCGCGTGGCCGACAACAAGACGGCGGCGGAGGAGGCCATCAAGAAGATCCCGAAGATCGAGGCCAAGGTGGCAGCCGCGCGGAACAAGACGCAGGCGACGACGGCGGCGCTCGGCTCGGCAGAGCGCGACGCGAAGCAGGCGCGCCGCATCGCGCAGGACGCCGAGAGGATAGCCAACCAGACGCAGGCGGTACGGCCACCGCCATCGTCCGGCAACTTCCATCTCCCTCTCTCTCTCTCTCTCGCCACGGCGTGGCGTAGCGCGCGTGCTCGTTTGTACGTACGTGGAAGTTCTTTCCCACCGATACGTAGCAAATCGTGCTGATTGCAAGTGCGTGGGAGTGGGGGTGGGGGGAAGGATAAGAAACTATACCGGGGGTCACACGGGTCACGAGGGGCCCAGACGCCCAGGCTATGAAGAAGGAATCAATAAAAGTATGTAATGTTGAAGTTCTTTCAATACGTAGCCAACCGCGCTAATCGGAGGCGCGGGGGAATGACAACAGTGCGGCGTGCAAAGCTTCATTGCTTGCACCGGGAGCTCGTGCCCAAGCACGCGATGCGGGGAGGACCGCACGCTCCGGCAAGTTGCCAAAATTTTTTTTTTAGTTTGGTGGCCTTCCCCCCCCTCGCACCTCCGATGAGCAAGGTTGGCTACGTACGGTATGAAAGAAGTTCTGCATGCACGCATACATTCCGAGCCGATTGGATCGATCCACGTTTTCTCGGACGCAGTCGCCCAGAGGCAAATTCCCGATAGGTTATTTATTTATTTCCCCCAATCTTGTGTTAACATTTATAAATGTTAGATAATTTCAAGAATTTCAGCTAAGGAGGATAATGTTGTGCCACGATTGCTGCTTCTCCACTGAAGTTGCAGTTAGCACTTTTTTGTTAAGTCAAACTGTGAATTGCAACAATGCAACATCATAAATGGGCCACCACAGAAAGAAAAAAATGGGGAGCGGTGATCCCAGATGAATTGGACATCAAATGTGATTACACGGACTGATAAGGCAACACACCGCCTGACACAGGCTGCGAAGGGTAGGCGAAAGTGGTGTCGCCCCCAAAGACCCCCGCTGTGGTCAAGAGAGACATGACGATGATGACGATAGACGACCAACGGCAACGATGATGATGAGCTGATGCCCCACGGTAGGGTGTGCACGTGCATCACCGTCATCGTTTTCGTCGTCGCTGTCCCTAATGTTCGCAGGATTCGGCGGCGGTGAAAGAGGAGGCCGGCCGCCTCTTCAGCGAGTCGATGGCCCTGAACGACGACATGGCCAAGATGCAGGACGAGCTGTTGGCCGGCGAGGAGACGCTCGCCACGAAGCAGGCGGATGCCATTCGAGACATGGACATGGCTACAAACGTGAGCCACCCCCCCCCACTACACTCACACACTCACTTACCCATTCAGCCACACAACAACAACAATAACCGCCGCCATTCGCCACTTAGTGACGGTGACATCACCACGGCGCTTGTGCCAGGCCAGGCGCACTCCGAGGCCACGTGAAGTTGCTGACAAGAGGTCACAGGGACAGGCCCAGGTGCCACGGGTTGACTGACTGAGATGAGTGGCAGATGCGCACCACATGTGCTTCCCCCCCCACTGTGCCAACTTGCTGTATTTTAGCTGCCCGGTGCTCCGCTCGTTGTTGTGAGCCTCGTTTCTCTGCCCTCTACTTTTGTTGGAGGGCGACTGCCTCCAACTGCCCAGTAGCGACCTTCAGGAGCCTCCTCCATAGAGGCTGATCTTGACACCACTGGTACCAGTCATCGGCAAGTCCACTCAGCTCGCCATCCTCCTGTACCGCATCACTTCATCGCTTCTGCGAACCGTGCCACACCCATTTAGCCCCCTCTATCCTGCCAAACAGAAGCTGCTTGGGCATGCGGTGAATGGGCATGCGGGCTACATGACCCTGCCAACACAGCCTTGCCTGCTGGAGGAGCTCACTGATAGGAATGTGTCCAGATTTTTAGCGGATTTGTGAGCTCCTCTCACAATCCAGCCTGGTGAAACCCAAGATGGATCGTAGGCAGGTTACACATCCACTTACTCACCCACTCACATTCCCACTCACATATCCACTCACTTACCCCACTCACCTACACACTCGCCCACATTTTACAATGACAGGTTTTTTTTTTCTGTTGTCGTAAGACTTTTATTTTTGAGACATGCTTTCACAAACACTTTCATTGGTAAAAAAGGTAAATCTTGTTGCATAGCTGCAGGTTGCTTACAGATGCACATGTTGAAACTTTTATTAGCCATTTAAGACATAAGTCTCGTTCGTGGAGAAAATTTGGAATTTCAAGATGTTTACGACTTAGGCGTTCACTGGCATTATGCACATGGTGGAGTGGGTAGTGGTGGCGTAGTGATTAGCGCGCTGCGCTACAAACTCTCACAGCCAACACCCGTGACGATTACCTGAACCTGTCCTGGGCCTCCCCTAAGTCGATTCAGCTTCAAATGAATACCTGGTACGATTGTGCAACCATCGCCACTGGGGAGACAAAGGTGGTCGGGCATGGTTCTGGCCACCCACCCCCTCATGTGCCGTGCGGGCCTTCATAGGCGCTCGTTAAAAGCACTTACCCCAACAGTCTGTTAAAGGCTATACGGGGGATCTTTGTCTTTGTGTGTGCGTGTGCTGTAATGCCGGTGTGTGTGTGCGCGTGTGCTGGACTCTAGGTCACAACACAAGCGCAGAGCGCGGAGGACAAAGCTCGCAAAGCGCGCAACACCGTGCGGGAGACGCTCAAGCGCATCAAGCAGCTCCTGGAGCAGCTCGGTTCGTAACGCTGCCCCCTCCCACCCCCCTCCCTCATGCCGCACCTCATGCCCCGCTCATGCCGCTTGACGAGAAAACACCATGATACAGGGCGCTTCAAAAAAATGTTAACACTTCCGAGAATTTGCAAAAATACTGATAGTCCCATGTAAGTGTTAATTTTTTTTTAAGCACCCTTTATATGCGGATTTCACCCAGGGCTTTGTTGTGGGCAGCAGAGTGCAGTGACGAAAATCCACCGTATTGTGCTAATGCCCCCAAGCCTCTTGACTTGAGTTCTCTATTCCTGGCCATGGCGCTGATATCAGTGGCAAGTGATCTATGAACCAGGCCTTGGTGTCCACCACCCCTTGAACCCTGTACTACCCAGCATGGTGAAGTATTGTCAAATAACTCCCTGCACCAGACATGGTGTGGGGGGGGGGGGGGTGCCCTTTATCTAGCAGTGAATTGCCAAAAAAGGCTGCACATGAAACACATCAGTGGCACGGGGTATCTGAACTTGACCCAGGTTTTTTTTCCACTTGGGAGCACTTACCCTTGAAGGTGTACCTTGGCACACGTGTCGGTTACCAACAATGGCATGAGGGGGAAAGCCTCAAGCTCTCCAAATGTAAATGCGTTGCGCAATGCCGGTTATCTTGTGCAGACAAGCTGCAAGACATCGACGGAGAGAAGCTGGCGGAGCTGGAGCGAGAGCTGAAGGCCAACCAGGACCGCATGGCGAACGAGGAGCTCGCCGACAAGATCAAGCAGCTGGAGGATGCGGGCGCGCAGCAGGATCGCGCCCTGCAGAACTACGAGCGAGACATCGGCACCATCCTGGCCGACATCAAAAACCTGGAGGACATCCGGGACGCCCTGCCGCAGGGATGCTTCAACGCTGCCAGTATTGAGAACCCGTAAACCTCCGCTCCCTCGAGCAGGACAGGAAGGTGGCAGTGTGTGCTGCCGGGAAAATCGGGGTGGGGGGGGGGGCCCTTTTTTGTTTTGTTTATTTTAACAATAAATCACTACGGTAATAATGGTCCCCATCCACACCTTGGCGTCCCATTAACTGCCCTCTATGCCCTTGCCCCCCACCCTCCACCCCCCCGTCCCACATATGTAAGTGATCTCCCGTGTTTATTGTTACGTCCATTATCCGCGAAGGGCTGCTTATCTGAATAACTTTTATAATATACTTGCCAGCCGCAGAATTGGTGCTCAACAGAATAATAATAAAGCAATGCTGTGTCGGATTCCCCTGAGCGTCTGCTTGAGGAATATTGCGTGTAGCACTGTGGCCAGCAAAAGCAACGTCTGCCGGCCACATCTTTTTAGACTGTACTTTGTTTTAAAGTTATTGCTGCCAAGGTCTTCGTAGAAAAAAAAGAAATGTTTTAAAAGGCTATGCTCCACTGTGGTGAATGATGACAGTGGGGGGTGTAGCGTCTGCATCCTCTCCTGCTGCTGTTTCACAACGACAGTGGGCCGCTGACTAAGAGGGGCTCGTCTTGTGATGCCCAATTTTACTAAAACAGCCGCTCGGCCATCTCCACCTTGAATTGTTTTTCTGACCGTACACATTTATTTATTCTTGGAAAAAATGATGGGAAGTAAAAAACGAATTGCGCGCGTCGTCTGTTTTTTTTTAGGTGAAGTCAAATGAAAATTGTTCAGCGGCAGGCAGGCAGGCATGCAGGCAAGGAAGCAATGCCTCGCATGCATACCAGGTCGACATCCCCAGGGCGCTGTGTTCACAGCGCCACGGTAGGCTCCTCCGTGGGGCGACTGCATTAAAACGACACCCGTGGGAGCCTGGATGTAAACCCCCGGTGGGTTTTATTTAGCCAATTTATATTTTCAGATTTTAGTTCCCCCCCCCCCCTCCGTTTTACTTGAGGTGGTCGATGGATGAGAATCAGTGCATCTAGGATTTGCTTCCGAGTGTATGTTTTGAAGTCGAGGCATTATTGTACCGTTACCAAAATTTGAAGCAAAATCACTCAGGCTTTTGAACGTGGATTACAATAGACAGTCCTGTGAATTTTGAAGAGGATCTTTCGATGGGAGCTCTGCAATTTGAAGCGGAGTTTTTGATCGGTTGTTTGATGAAAGAGAGCTACGTTTGCCGTTGAATGTAACGGCGTTTTTCGGAGCAACGCTTTGGTGTCTTTTGCAGAAGAATGACAATCTCAGTAGCGGTAGATAAGACCCAACAACAATTCTGTACGTAAACTAGTTTGTAGCTGGTCTTTCACACAGAGTTTCCCCCCCCCCCCCCCCCCCACACAATCTTTTGCCATTTTTCAAGTTATTTAAATTTTAAATAATTATATAAGGAAAAAACTGTACATGTTTGACCCTGAAGGAAAAATAAATTAAATGTTATAGAAAAATGGCTTTTTTACACGACAGTTTAAAAAAAAAAAAACATGTTCAAAACGTTCCCTGGATGTGCCGGATGTGCTAATGAGGCACAGGAGAAACGAGGTCCGATTGTGGCTTAATTTGTGCACGTATGTGCGTCCAAATAGGGACGCCGACAGCTTACAAACTGGCAAGATGGGGTGTTTTTTTTTGTATTGTGACCCAGAGTTGCAAAAGCAGCAGCTCCCAATAGCCCCCTATACGTGTAATAAAATGCATCTTGGTGTTACAAATGCACACTAATTTCCCTCGATTGAAATGTCAATTCCTACATATTTATGCGCAATGCAGCTTTTTTCACATTTCCACTTTCATTGTGCCTTAGAGAAAAAAACGAGTGCCTTTTTTGTAAAAAAAAATGTAAGCATTTTTCACCGTTATTTTAGCGTTACTTAGGTCGGCAGCAAACAGTCAAGAGTATTATCGCATACTATAAATGTACTTCACTATTTCAGTGTAACTTACAATGTGTTCAGTATTTATCTGTGTATCTTTTTGTACACTTGTTCATTAATAAAATAAAAGCCATCGAGAAAAGCTGAAAAAAAATCAGGCCTGTGAAGGGAATATTTTTTTTGTAGATTGTTACGCACTTTTGAGATGTTCACAAATCTTGCTGTGTAACAACGAGGCAGATTGTTGAGTAAACAAAAAAGTGGAAAGTTTAGTTTCATAATTACCGTTTTGCTTTTTATCTTGTATTTTTTTTTAAATCCCATTTTACAAGCAGAACTAAGTTTTTTCTTATTGACAAAGGCTGTTACAATCTGACACACACACACACGTGTTGTGTCACGATAATTGGTGTGCCTCTCCTTTTGGCAGGCATCTGCTTTACCCAACACCTCTTTTCAGATACGACACAGACGCCGGGTTATTGTCGCTGCGGTTTTGTTGTTGCACCCGTTACGACGCGTAGCGTTTAATTACAATCCTAAACGGTGGCGGCAGCAGCAGCATGAGGTCGGGGAGGGGGGGAGGCTGTGTGTCGCAGCGTTGACTTTCATCGGGGCACATCCGAGTGGCACACAGGGAGCTCCTACGGGCAGGAACTTGGCGTTCTCTTTTGGTGCCTTCTTTGAACGACATTCGAGCTCTCTCCGATGCGCCTTCGGGTCGTTGCGCGTGTCGCGTCGAGCTCGTTGTCCGACGTTTCGCTCGCACATAATATCGGCGGCTTCTTTCCCGAAAGACGTTTCGCTCCGTGCGCGCTGGGAGCCCACGATGCCCGCTGCTCGATTCGGTCTCTCGTGACGCGCTCTCCCCAGCAGCCGCGGCGCGAAACGTCTGCCGGGCAGCGTGCCGAAGGACAACGCGCACCGGAAGAGCCGCGCTCGCCGCCTTGCGAGCCCGTTTTGTCTGCTTGCCGAGGGCAGCCGTGGCGTCGCGGTTCGTGCGTGCCCGTCCTCGACGCTTGTGTGGCCTTGGCGAGTCGGCTCACAATCCGTCGGCGCCAGCGAGAGGCTCTCACGTGTTCCCCGCTGCAGAGGTGCCGTTCAATTTCCCCGCAAACATTGCCCCAGCCGATGTGCTACCTTTTTTTTAATCGATTAGAAATATTACTATGCAGGTAAAGGAAGGGTTTTGTTTATCGAGTCTTATATATAAATATATATGTGAAAAATGTGTTAAAAAAAAATCTCAAAAAAATCATTAGTGTGCTTTCCACATGTCAAAGGTATGTTGTAAACATCACGTTGGACGGTCTCGTTCTGTGACAGATTTGCTATTGGACGTTTTGTACAAACCCTGCCGCATACCTGGCCGCTTCAGTGACTCTAGTGCGCCTATTGATATCATTTATTAACCAGTGGGCCTGTAAACCTTTGTAAATTGCCTAGCAGACCAAACTGATATTCTGGTGCTAATTTCGTATGATACAAATAAATGCTATATTTTGTTATGTTTATCCGTAATTATTGTTGCATTTCATTAAATAAAAAAAAGTAGTGTAGTTGCCGTGTAAATATTATTTTTGGATGATCCCTGTGTAATCTTACCGTTGTTGATTTATGAATTAAAAACAAATATTCTCTCTCGGTTTTTTTTGCGGGGGCGGGGGGGGGGAGGTACATTTTATTTTGTGGTGGTAAAAGTTTACATAATGGAACACCCTTCACATGTAACCTAAGCCTCCAATTTTAAAGTGACACTATACAGCAACTGGCCATCCACCGCCTTAAAACGCAATACAAAGTACAAGCATGCAGTGACGCACACATTACGGGGTCGCGCGACCAGCGAGTGTGACTATAATCATTATATTTTTCATTATAGAAACGTAATACTGCACTCCCCAACCCTATGGCAGTCCAATGCCTCCCGATGCTGCGTTGGTGGTCATGGAGCTTGTTTGACCATACTTCACCACGCTGGTCTGTGCGGGTTGGTGAAGGTCGGGTAACCAGAACTTGATCGGATCTCGATCGCCATTCGTGTTTGGCCGTGATCGGGAAGCGAACTCAAGTAGCAGGTTGTGTTTCGACCACTGCGCCACCGCTCGATCTCCTTAACGCATCCCCACATCTCTCCGTTTAAATCAACGGTGTCACTCTGTGGCCAAGTAACACGCCTCGTGCTTTGCGAGGTCATTCTGGTTATTATGCGGTATTGGTTAAAACACATGGCCCCCACCTATTTGTAGCTAACTGCACAGAGGCATCGACTATATTGCGTCATTATAGGGTCATATGATTGCGCGCTCTATTATCAGAGGCTTGGTTTAGTGATATACGTAGTTTCTGCCGTTATACGTCTTATAGGGGGGGAGGGGGACAGACGATGTGTACATTGCACATTAACAGACCTGTCGGTGTGGTTTCAGCAGAATAATCATGCACTGTTTCGCCCCGACGCTTCAATGGAAACGTGATCGTTTTAAAAATAGAGATGAGGGCTTGAGAACAGCGAGTGCAATGTACACCACAACACCGTTTTGACTGCAAAAAACATTCGGCTGAGGCAGGCATTGATTGGGTTTTTCTACTATTTAGAGTTGTCCTCGACTATCAGCGGACAACTTGCACGTGGGTCATTGAGACCTAATGCACTGCCATGAATAAATAAAGAGCTGCACAAGGGACTTGCTCAGGGGATTCCTTGCAGCCAAAGCATCTTGAACAATGAGATGGCGTTTCCTAACGTGACTTCCTGACTGGGGTGGCTTGCAGCAGCAGTGTTCTCACGTATGTGCGTCTCATGTAGCGGTTCCTCGAGTATTCATGTATTCGCTCTGCTAACACTGCACCTCATCACAATCGTATCATTATATTTTTTTGTTCGTATACACCAGTGATTTGTATTTCCTGTAATTTGAACGTGTGGCAATATCCAACAGCTGCGGCACAAAAATTATAATTTTGTTGACTGGAATCTACAGTACTTGATTTGCAGTTAATTCCTCTAAAAATGTAATACTTTGGTTTTATGTAGCATTTAAATGCAACTACGTGCCAAGACGCCGGTGAAAATAGAATTGTATTGCAGTAACTTTCCATGGCTTCAAATTAGAAGAGCCTTTGGTTTCTCGAACGAGCGACAGGTTTGAAATAACACATTTAGGGTGATGGCTGGGAGCGGATGAGGCCGTGTCTGATGGGATATCGCCGTTTGCGGTCACAAGGCCGCGCACGAAACCCCCTCTGCTCTGGACAAACCCGAAAATAGATAATCCACCCTTATCAGATGACTCTCCCAACCCTGACTGGAGTTTGAGATAACCAAATTCCCACGCAGAGCCGTTTTTTTTAACAATGTTCATCGCATTCAGCGTGGTGGCGAATGCGTTTTGTTTCCAACGGATGGCGGTATACATCTAAAAACACGAGCAAACCGTGCCCACTGGCTTTATACCCCAGTTTGTTGACTTCCAGGGATGTCACTGTCTAAAAAAATGTAAAGCGAAGATGGATTAATTACAGAGTTGTGATTATTTGCCAGGCGTAAGCAGTGGGGGGTGGGGGGAGGAGGTGAGATTGTGATACAGCACCATCATGCGCAGTGTTATGTCAGCCAGGCGTGGAGTCGCCTTCTTCCCTGTCTTGTGTTTTGTATTTGTGACCCTATCTTGAAAACACCACACTCCCGCTGTTCTGCCAATGTTTTTCTTTTCTCGTACGCTACACGTTATTCTTGCAAATACCTCAATGTGGCTTTTTAAAATTTAGATATGATTTAAATAAGGCAAAAAATCAAGTTAGCCGCGTCTTGAATTGTACCGCTCGATTTTGTAAGACAATTTTAGATTTCTTATTGTATTTCCACCATTGTAATCATGTCACATCGTTCCAAATAAAAATAAAAAGTCACGAAAAATAGCGTTTGTCTGGCATGGATTTATGACATCTTTCTGGAGTTCAGGTTATAATTAATATGAAAAATAATTCACAGCCCAATATCAATTGCCCGGTGAAGGCCTCCCCATGCCGTGTCGGTCATGGAAGGCTGTCTAACCATACTTCACCACGCTGGTCAGTGTAGCTTAGTGTAGGTGGACGAGGGATGGGGGTGCAAGGCTCGATCGCACATGCCACTGTCATTAGCCACGGCCTGGAATCTCAGTCAAGCTGCTGGGTTTACAGTGCAGGGTGCCAACGGCTGTGCCACCACTCAACGCCACTACTGTTCGCAAAGGAGACTTTGTTTTTCGTTTTTTTTAAATCCTGTATATTAAGTTCGCTCGCTTGCTTGTGCGCTTACGACCGTGCAAATCTTTCGGTCGTTTTTTAACCCACTTCCCGTGATCCAATCGAGCTGACATTTTCCACACAGACTCGTTGTGCGTGACAACTAATTTTCGTGAAAAGAATTTTGCTAAATTTTACACTTTTTAGGAATTGCTTTTATATTTAATTACCAATTGCTTAATGCTGCCAGGCAATCATCTGACCCATAGGTGGCAGCCATCTCAAGCCAGAGGACGAGAGGACTCTAGCCGCCATGCATATAAAGGATTTATAGTGAAAAACTTTGTTTTTACGGGTAAATTGTTTTATACTCACAATGATGCTTTCAAAATGAGCATTACAACAAGAAATGACCAGGGGGGAAACGTTGGTTTGTGCAATGCTATCGTGAAACAACTTGGGGGGGGGGGGGGAGTGCTGATGTAGGCGTCTGCCGACAAACGAGTTGCCTTCACGACGCGAAGTTGGCATTGAACTTGAGTCACAAGACGGGATGACTTCAACCTAAATTGTTTTCATTCCGCTTTCTCTTTTACGAAACGCGCAGATGACGGCTGCGGCGGTTCGCGCTTTACGGCCGATTTGTGAATTTCCCCCACCACCCACCACCCCAAAAAAATCCCCTAAAATGTTTGGGTCCCCTTTTTTTAATGAAGTGAGGCACGCCGAAAGTTTCTCGAGTTTGCAGATGGCACGATATCGCCAATTTTTTTCCCCTCTGCCACAGTACCCCCCCACTCCCCTCTCCAAAGCGCTCCTCCTACCGAGGCGTGTCTCCTCTACAAGTCCACGGTGCACATGTGGCACCATCAGTCGAGTCCCAGACCTTGCCCCCACTCACTGCAAGCCACCGTTGTGACACACACCTCTCCTTTCGCTGGCGTGCCCGCGTGCAAGATTATTTTTTTGACGGCGAAGACAGCGGGAGTTGGTGACCTTGGCGACATGCCTCTGGTTGACACCATCCGTCTGTGGGCGGAGGGCGTGGAGGCAGCCGACAGAAAGGACTTTCGCGTTGCGTTCGCCAAGTTCGAGGAGATCATGGAGCCGAGTTCCAAGATTTACTTCAACATTGGCTGCATCAGCATGACGCTGGACAGACTCGGGGACGCCGTGAGAGTGAGTTCGCCCGTCCCGGCGAGCGCCGCGATGTTTACTTGTGCCGGTGGAGAAGTTGACACGCGTTTCGCGATTAATTCAGTGCACATTAAATTATGAGCGCCAAGCAGAAGTCGGCTGTGTGGAAACTTCCACATTCTCCATTTTTTGTGTCATTGCTACGGACGGTTTATTTGACGGACTTTTTACGCTGCACAGTCACCTGACTTCTTTGACGGCGATGACATTGTATCGTTGAAAAATTGCTCAAATGTACGCAGCACCCTGTGGTGTTGTGTTAATGAGAGTGTCGCGAGGCGTGTACGCACGCGCTTGTTACTCTTTGCGTAAGGAGTCGAGGCAGTTAAAAAATTAACCCGTAAAAACAAAGTTTTTCACTATAAATCCTTTATATGCGTGGCATCGGTTTTATTTTATTATTCATTTCTGTTTTTCTTGAGTAAGAGTTTCATTTTTATCACATTGGTATTTAAAATTAAATATGAAATTTTTTTTCCCCTAAAAAGTGGAAAATTTTGGAAACATTTTTTCACGAAAATAAATTGTCACGCACAACGAGTCTGTGTGCAAAATGTCAGCTCGATTGGATCACGGGAAGTGGGTTAAAAAACGACCGAAAGATTTGCACGGTCGTAAGCGCGCAAGCAAGCAAGCAAGTTAACTTAATATAAAGGATTTAAAAATGCGCCAAATGCAGCGCTGCAAAACTGTCGCATGATATGCCTTCCCACGCATTGCCATGTCTGTCGCCAAAGCATGGCTGCAATGCTCGGCCCAATGTTCAAACGACGGCTCCGCAATTTCGTTGCGAGCGGCGGTCGGCTTTCGGCGTCAAAGTTAACTTTGACGTGAATTCCTCCCGCTGTGTGCGGTGCTTTTTTTGGACCTTCGTTCCGCAGGCCTTTGACCGAACCATCGCCAAGGACGAACATCTGGCCGTGGCTTTTTTCCAGAGAGGAGCGGCCTTCCTACGAAACCAACTGTGCGTCCACAGCCACGCAAAGCCACGCATCTCACGGTTCACGCGATACGTGGGGCTTCCACCGCGGTTGGCAGTGGGACGACGTCGAACGGCTTAACGCTGGGCGCGGCTTGCCTGCTGTGATCGAGGCACCCATTCTTCTTCTTGGTTTTTTCGGTAAAGTCACGTAGAAGGGAAGTAATAAAAAAATAAAAAAATATAATAATAAAATAATTCTCACGACGTTTCGGCCACAATGCAAGCAGCAGTCCTCAGGTGAAGACCAGGTCTGTCCCTTTTACGTGACTTTACCGAAAGAACTAAGAAGATGAATCCCTGCAGTCACGAAAGCACCCATTCTTGTTCGATCTCGGAAGCCAAGCAGGGGTTTAGAACCTGTGAGCTCAGCCTGGATGGGTGACCACCATGCAAAAAAAAAATCATGTTGTTGGAAGTCGAAAGGGCTGTGCGGTTGGGCAGCAAAAGGGCACTGCAGCTAAATCCATTGTTGTGCTGTATTTCTATGCTCCCGACCTCCACCAGCCCACGTTGACCGGCGTGGTGAAGTATGGTTAAATTAAACAGCGATGACCCACTCTGCATCGAGAGTCCTTGGTCTGTATTGGTAATTGTTTTATTCCAATGGAGAGTTGGATTTTAATAAATAAATACATTTCCATTAAATGCCAAAATAACTGCTCTTCCCATCGGCTGATGAAGGCCTCCCCAACAATGCACCCAGCACCTGCACACGAGCAGATATCATCCACTCAATCTCCGCACTCGATATACTCTTGGCCGTTTTCCAACCGGGAACTGTCACTAGCTGGTTATTAAAAGGCTCATTATGAGAATGAAATATGTGTACAGTTTAGTTTAGAATTTGTGCAAACTTTATACTGCAATGTGTTAGGCTGCAACGATTGATCAATGAGACACAGGATATTTATTTTCAACGAATGGTGTAAAGAGTGTGTTTTGTTGGGACCATTACTAAAGTTGGGAGATAATGTGAAACTTTCGGCCGTTTGAGGGCATTGATCGACTGTAACATGAAACTCCCATAAATAACCACCCAGTGTGCTGCAAGGCAGAAAGAGGAACCAGTGGAATGGAGAACTTCCACACGTTCGAGACATCATGATTGTTGTGTTCTTTATTTAGCCAGGAGATTAATTCAACCGATTGAGACAACTACAACATCGGCGTCTCTTGTCCAAGGGAGACCTGGGGGTTACATCAAGAATACTTTTTTAAAAAGTGAATATTTGAATAACATTCAAATGTATGCTAAATTTGACAATAAATTAATGCGGTGCACGGTGAATAAGGCTAAGTAAAAAGGTAAATTGCACCTAAACTTATAAATAGAATAAAAACTAGCATTTTGCCCGTCCAACGACGGGTGTATTGCAGTAAATATGAAACTTGCAAGCGAAAAGCAGACCGGGACGTGATATATTCATTGCAATAAATTTATGTGCAATTTGTAAGGGCGCGGTGACACAGATCTATTTCATTTTAAGGTTATAATCCCTTGTTCATCACGACGTCCTTTTGACTTTGATGTCTCAACAGCGTTACGGGGATCACGTGACGTGAGGGTTCTGCCTTTGTAGTGAGGGTTGTGAGTTGACGCCGAGGAGGGGGGAGGAGGCGCCTCGGCCCCCCATGTGGAGTGACGTCACCCACTAATTAATTTAATGGGGGGGGGGTTGTTCATTTGGAGGACGTCACGCGCCACATTAAATACGCCCTACAATGATAATAGTTTAAAGCGATTTTAAGCATGTTTTATTTTCAAAATGGAAATATTGTTTTGGGGGGGGGGGCAGAGCTTTGTGACGTCATATTTGAGGGGGGGGTCTGACTTTTTGTGACGCCGTATGACGAGGGGGGGGTCAAAAATCGTCCAAAATCCCGTGACGTCATTTATGGACGGCCCCTTATCACGTGGAAATTTAGAGCAGCGAAATGCGCAAGTTGATTCTAAACGTGGAAGCAAAAATCGGAGGACCCAGAGATAAATCCACACGATCACGGGGCAGAACATGCAAACTCCACAAATAAACAGGCGTCAGGGCTGGTATCGAACCCACGTCTTCCTGTATACCAGGCGATGTAATTAACATCTCGCCACGGTGGCGTGCTGCAAGAGTAACAACGAAACGACTGACATTCTAAAGAGTGGCACTTTCGTGCAAGGCCGGGCCGAGTGGGGTTCAGGGATGGGGGCAGTGGGCGCTGATTGCCGGTGGTGTCTGGCCGTGTCGCCAGGTATGAGGAGGCACTGCGGGATTTCCAGGAGGCGCACAAGAGGCTCAGAGGCAACACGACCATCGACTACGAGCAGCTTGGGCTGGCCTACAAGCTGCACTTGTGTGTCGTGAGTGCCCACGCAGATACCAACGCTGCCGATTTTTATTCTACCGTCGCAAAGGTGGACAATTGTATCTGTATATTTTTGTATTCGCTGACGACGCGTCGCTATTCACTGTCACCAGCATCATCAGTGGCGTAGCTGTTGAGTGTGCAGGCGGTGCAACTGCACCGGTGCCCATCGGTCAGAGTGGGCCCCGCCGCCGCCGGGCTACAAAGAGGGGGCGGGGCGGGGGGATTTTAGAGGGAGATTCGGTTTTCCAAATTTGAAGTTTTCGTGACTGCAAGGATACATACTCTTAGGTTTTTTGGGAAAGTCACGTAGGTAAAAAAGTTATAATGAAATAACAATAAATGAAAAATAGCCAAATAATTTATACATTTTTCATGTATTATTATTTTATTATTATTATTATTATACTTTTTTACCTACGTGACTTTACCGAAAAAAACCTAAGAGTATTTGGTTTCCCATCTCCTGGGGTGAAATAAAAACTGAGACAATTCGTGGGAAGAAGATGACGTCAATATACTGGAAGAGGGGAGAGCTGCATGCGAATGCGTTGTCTGGAGTGGTGTATTATTTAGCTCCAACAAGAGTCAGGGCTCTTCAGGCCGTGTTCATAGCCACGGCTCGTCTCTGGCTCTTACCACTCAAGGATCAGCTCAGGCTTGAGTCGCTCAAGTTGCTTCCAAAGGACACACGAGTGGCTCAGCCTTGGCTCGGCTCAAACTCAGCTCATGGAAATGCTGAGCGCGGCTGCGACCGTGCCCAGAGCTGGTTCACTTGAGCCTGACTAAACTAAATACGGGCCCTGACGTCCCAGGGAAGATTTTTTTTTCTTCCAGGACAATGTCCTCAACGAGAGGACGATCCTGGGAAAACCAGTACTGTACAGGGTGGGCACCATTCAATTCCCTGCACCACAGCCCATGCCAACCATGCCTCACCACGCGTTGTCATCACGAGCTTCTTCATCATTTTTTGGCGAGCCATCGAACAAAGACGGTCACTGCATCGCGTGTTTTCGGATGCGCTTCTGCGGTCGTAGGAAACGCTCCTCCTTCCGATATTGTGGAGGTGTTTTTGTGTCTGCCGTGTGAGTTTTGTTTAAATCAGGGGCCGACAACTAAAAATAACAATATGTAGACATTCTTTTTCAAATTCGGTACGAAACTCAACAATTCAAGAGCGACAATGCAATGTGAGACGGTGTTCCTGAATAAGTAACGTCACGAATAAGTTCATTAAGAGCCACAATGCAATGTGAATACACAATGCGTGCCTTTTTTTATTTATTTAAAGCTTTCGTGACTGCAGGGATTCATCTTCTTGGTTCTTTCGGTAAAGTCACGTAGAAGTGAAATAATAAAATAATAAAATAAAACTTAATAAAATTAAATTCTCACGACGTTTCGGCCACAAGAAACGTAACGTTGGTGGTGTTCATTCGGACGCTGTCTTTCCGACAGACCTGTTCTTCACCTGAGGACGGCTACTTGCGTTGTGGCCGAAACGTCGTGAGAATTTTATTTAATGTTTTATTTTTATTATTTTATTATTTCCCTTCTATGTGACTTTACCGAAAGAACCAGTGAGAATTAATATATTATTATATTACTTTATTATGTTTTATTTTTATTATTTTATTATTTCCCTTCTATGTGATGACTTTACCGAAATAACCAGTGAGAATTATTATATTATTGTTTTGTTATGTTTTATTTTTATTATTTAACTTCTACGTGACTTTACTGAAAGAACCAAGAAGATGAATGTGTGCCTTACGTCACGAAGAGGTTCATTAAGAGCCGCAGGCTGCCGACCCCCCTGGTTTAAATTTTACAAAGCGATGCAATGTGTAAGATAAGATGAGTGCTTTTTGTTGGGGGTGAGGTTTAAGACAGCCATGAAATTCCACTCCGTCCATCGGCGTTGCCAGCTTTCTCATTCAATCAAGGACAAAAGCAGAACATCGATTGACAAGAAAAAAAAAACGAATTTCTGTCGAAGATCTGAGGCACACTTGTTATACTTGCGCAAGGGGTCAAACAATCATTACTTTCCTACTGACTGGAAATTTAGTAGGATGCCAACTTCGTGTGTGTCCCAGACGCTGTGTAGCGCCATGATTTTTAGGTCAGTATTCAAAATATATGAATTTAAATCTGACCCAATAATTGATTACCGGTAATTTCTATACACCAAAACTACGCACCCTCTCTATCGATTTCCCTCTATCATTACTTCTATTCAGCTACCTATCTTCAGTTCCCATAGGGGAATAATATTCAAATTAACCTCTAATCTAACCTGAACAATTCTCACTTTTTGTTTGTTTTATATGATGATGATGTATGTGGTTGGTGAGGTCGCGGAGTGTTCCACGGGTACGAAATGTTTTATGCAAGCAGCGGATGGTAAAGTGGAATTCTCCACAACAAAGATTGTGTGTTCCGTGTCTGCAATGCAATTTTGAGGGTCGCGGTTATTACTCGCATTCCGGTTCCGCGTGGGGAAAAGAAATCAAAGGCCTCCTTGTCTCACCGGGGCTTGCTGGCAGAACGCCACCCAACGCTGAGCAGTTCCTCCATGTGGACCGGCCTCATATCGTGTATGCGGATGCCAGCAGTGGCGAGATGTTAACTGGCTCGCCTGATGTCCAGGAGATCATGGGTTCGATTTCGATCCTGCGTGTTCTCCCTGTGGTCGCGTGGATTTTCCTCCAGGCCCTCCGGTTTTTAACACGACTTTTAGAATCAACACAAGTTTGGAGTATTTGGCTGCTGTACATTGGCACTTCGTTGGGCTATGATTTGTGGCCAGGTCGCTTCTAAAAATGAGCGTTATAGCGCAGTGGGTTTTTACAAGGTAAAATACAAGGTTTAGTTTTCTTGGTTCTTTCGGTAAAGTCACGTAGAAGGGAAGTAATACAATAATAAAAACATGATAATAAAATAATAAAAATAAACATGATAAAATATTATGTTTTATTTTTATTCTTTTATTACTTCCCTTCTACGGGACTTCACCGAAAGAACAAAGAAGATGAATCCCTGCAGTCACGAAAGCTTTAAATCGAAATTTTACAAGGTTTAGTTTAATGTGTATGGCTGGGCGGTTGACAAAGAGTTGAGTAGGAGTAAAGCAGCAGGGTGACTGCCCAAGATCGAGCTTACAGAAACGTAACGATCAATACACCTGCATTTTTAATGGCGCATTCAGAATTGATATCGCGTACACACAATATCATTGTAAATTGCATTTGTGTACCTTATCTTGCTGGAGAGTGGGGTAGTGGTGGCACGATGAACCTGGTGACCCGAGTTCGATGCCCGGCCACAGCTAACATCGTTGGCGAGTGATATTTGAACCTGCCCTGAATCCCCTGTACGTCAACAAGCTGCACTCACCCATGTGGTGAAGTATGGTCAATTGCTGTATCAAGTATGGTACTTGATACAGCAATTGTGCTGTGACGGTTCCACCTGAAGACGGAAGCTTGTGATGCCTCCGAAACGTCGTGATTTATTATTTTATTTCAATTATTTCTTCTATAATTTATTATTTTTTTGTATTATTGATTTTTTTCCTACGTGACTTTACTGAAAATACCTAAGAGTATGGTCAAAACAATCTCGATGGCTTACGCAGCACGGGAAGGCCTTCATCCAGCAAAGGATTGACAAATGAGGCGTCATTTATAAAGTAATATTTTTACCGTGCAACACGCGGTTAATATAATGATATAACCCACCACATATGTCAACAACACCAACCTTGTAAGGAAAAAATGTCGTATTTGACATTCTAAGCAGTGGCCCTTCTTTCATTCAGCATTTTATTGTGTGTTTCCGGCAGTGTTATTGGTGAATGTGTTGAGTTTGTATAATTTGTGATTGTACACCGCAGAAAATGCAGCAGCAGCAGGTTCACCTTCTGCGTTTTGTTTAATACAACGGATGGGTGGTTGGGTACAGTGTGATAATATCTCGTGCAGTTTCATGATTGCATTCATTTCCTGTATCTCATTTGCATAACTAACCTAGCTAAAATACAATTTTAAAAAATCCGTAAAAAAACTAACTCCAAATGGGATTATTTTAAGAAAACGTATTTAATGAATAAATTACTCTGCTTCATTACCACAATGCAATTGTTATAAAAAAAAAAAACCCACACCCAATGCTTCGAAGATACATTTCTCCAGTTTAAGTTTCTATAAAATTGTGATTTGTTCCACGGATGATCCTGTTAAGCCAATTTCCCCGGCTATGTCACACAGGAGATCCGTGGCGTGTGGGCACAGCATCAGCAACACAACAAAAACTTAAACATTGCAAAGAACAAACACGGAGTCCTAAAGCCTTCCCATGCCACAGTGTTTGGATTTTAATACAACTTTTCGTATTACGGTTGCCACTTTGTCTCTGTTATCTATTCCCTCTTATCTATTCCCTGTCCACTTGAATCTAAAACTCAGCTAAATGATTTTTTGTCTACTTTTACAAATTTGGGTAATTTAAAAAAATCAACGCAATATACTCAGTTTAACCACCAATCTGAAATCAGCATTTCGTCAACCTTCCAAGCTATTATGTATCCCATGGACATTTCCATAAACATTGCCCTTTTCTTTTGAATAAAAAATCATTATAATGATGATAATAGTAATCATTTACAGTCCTTTGTTAATCCTGTTGGATGGAGGCCTCCTCATGCCATGTCAGTCATGAGGGTTAGTTGACCATATTTCACCACACTGGTCAGCATTGGAGGGTAAAGGGACTGCAGTGAACCGGACCAGTTCAGATACCACTCGATACCGATGTTAGCCATTGCCGGCAATTGAACTCTGGTTACTAAATAACAGGCATTATTATGCAATACATAAGCTTACATGGATCATAAATATTGACTTTAAAGTTTTCGTGACTGCAGGAATTCATATTCTTAAAGTCACGTAGATAGGTTAAAAGATAGGTTAAAATATAGGTTAAAAGAAAATAACAAAAAATGACAAAAATATGTTTTTGTTATATTTTGTTATGTTTTGTTAAAAATAACAACAATTTTTTTGTTATTTTTTGTTATTTCCTTTGAACTTATCTACGAGACTTTACCGAAAGACCCAATAATATTTACATGGATCATGATTATCAGCTGCTGTTATCAGTCCACTGCTGGATGAAGGTGCCTCCAAGCCGTCACCATCTCTCACGGTCCTGGCCTTGCAACGATGTCTGGCACCTGCAGATGATGTCTTCGCTCCATCCCCACGGTGGGGGGAGTGCGAGCGAACGTGTAACGATTTCCGACGTATGTTCACCGTCCAGGTGCTACACAATGTGGCACTGGCCCATGCCTCTCTCGGCCAGTGGGTCAAGGCACAGGAAACGGCGCAGAAAGCGAAGGAGGCCGAGTTGCAGCCGCATCAGACCTGCGTGGATCGAGCCTTGGAGGCAGTAAAGGTGACCTCGTGCTAAATGCATCTCGGGAGATTTATTTACATTTTATATTGCATTAAGCTGGGCTCTGGAAATTCAATCACGTTATATTTTTCTTTCTTCCAAATACAGAATAAGGGTCACTTGAGTGTGCACACTTGATCGTTATATTGATTGTACTTAAAATAATTTTTTAATGGACAAAAACAAATTCCTTCGTATTTTTCGTGGCATACAGTTACGCCAGTTTAGAGTGCCATTTAAACGTACGAGTGGTTGCCACGTCACGTTATATTGATTATACAAATAATCGTCCCGTTCGATTTATTTGTTGCGAACGAAGATCACCTCTCAAGAGTCGTGGAATTTGAGCGGTTTCCGCGTATTACGCGAATCTGCCATATTGTGTTTCTGTCCAATATGTGGCCTATGAGTCCGTGTCACCCACACACACACTCCTCGTGTCGCTCCCTGCTAATGCCTTCATGGAATTTCCACCCCCCTCCCCCCCCGGTTTGTTCTTACAGAGGCAGGAGGTGTGGGAGGTGTGCGCCGTGCCTTGCGGAGTCATGTTCCGACCCCAAAAGCAGCAGGTGGAACAGCTGGGCAAGAAGGACTACCTGGGCAAAGCCACGGTGAGACCCCCGAGTCAACCTTCGATCAGTGGCTTCCTCCTCATTGGAAGTTGACACACGTATCCTTCTGCCCTTGTTCCTGTAATAACGAACAAGGTATATGCCAATATTATGAAAGTGATCATAGTTTTGTGGTCTTTTGTTATTTCCTCGCTGCATTTGCAGGTGGTGGCGTCACTGTCTATGAACGAAGACCTCCCGGAGATCACCTCCCAGCAGCCCCAGGTACCTTCAACCCCCTACGAGGCAACAAACTCCACAGACGCAGCCACTTGACTGAGGCAAAGTGTGCATGTGTGTGGACATAATTAAATCAATGTGCACGAGGCTAATAGGCCTCTCTCTCCCCGTGCCTTACACAAAATGTCCGTGTCCGGACCTTTTTGTCCATCTGCTGCAGGATGAGGGCCTTACCACGTTGTGCAGGCCTTTGGTGGTGCTTGACCATACTTCACCACGCTGCTCAGTGCGACTTGGTGAAGGCAGGCAGCATAGATGTTGGGAACGCATACAGTCGCAGTGTAACACGCACGCTTGCAAGGTTCAGAAAGTCTGGTCCCAAAAGCCGTTGCTGTCAATCATGCGTGGCCGACACACTTTTTGTAGTCCTGCCGCAAAAGGCCCAATGAATTGTTTAAAAGCTCCTCTACATAATTCATATTTGAGCGAAAAAAATTATTCCACTTCCATACGGAAGATTTCTGTTGGTAGGTGCAATCCTTAATATGTGTCGTGTATAATAATACTTAGTCACAATGTGTCGCTGTTTGCAAATCCACTGCTGCATGAAGGCTCGCCTACGCCATGTCAGGCATGTGGGTTTGATGGCCATGCGTGACTATGCTTCACCACGCTGGTCAGTGTGGGTTGCCACTATGCTTAGGAATCTTAAAATGTATTTCGCCAGGTTCGTAGTGCAGTGCAGTAACAAATCGTACCACCGTGTCACCCAAACAATGCACAATGCAAAGATAATTGAAAACAGATGTTTTAATTTTTATGCACAGGTGACAGTTTTCAGTAGCTCTTTCATAACATCTTTGTGCAGAAAAAATAAAAGCACATTGTGTATAATTTGGCAGTCGTGTCTGCAAGTGTCATTTCACAGCATGGTTGGGTTCATGAAGAATTCAGCATCGCTTGGCAGGAAATCACTCATTCCCCTGCCGGAATGTGTGTGTCTCCAATGTGTGTGCGTCTCAAATGTGTGTGCGTCTCCAATGTGTGTGCGTCTCAAATATGTGTGTTTCTCCAATGTGTGTGTATCTCCAATGTGTCTCCAATGTGTGTGTGTCTCCAATGTGTGTGCGTCTCAAATGTGTGTGTGTCTCCAATGTGTGTGCGTTTCCAATGTATCTCCAATGCGTGCCCCCAACGTGTGCATCTCCAATACGTGTGTCTCTAATGTCTCCAATGTGTGCGTGTCTCCAATAAAACATTCTTCCTCGGCAGGACAGAGCATTTCATGCAGCGTCTACGTTTAACAAAAATAGACCAAAAATTGATTGTGATGTCTGGTTTATCACATGTTGCCTTGTTTACGCTTGCAACAAAACGAATTGCAATGCCATAACATTATATCTCACCACTGCATATAGCCATAAACATCTTGGTAATGGGTACTAGGTGCAAGTGTTGTCATTGCCTGTTCACAATAATTGCCCAATTTATCAAAACTAATGCCTTAAGCTGTTACCAGCATTGCCTACATGTGTACGTGAGCAATGCTTACCGCTCCTGATTTTTCCACGCAAAAAAAAAAATGGAAGGGGTGGGTGGGGTGAGCATGAAAAAATATATTTAACAAAACAAACGAAAAAAATCACAACGGGCAATGAATCTCGCAAGCAGACGAGGGCCGGAAATTTTTTTTTGCGAATTTTCTGAAAACGACGCTGGCACGCTGCCAGTAATAATCAATAATCGTTGCGTGTTCTCTGATGGGAATACCTGTGGTGCTGTGGGAGAGGTGGAAGGGATGGGCAGCCTCGAGCCGTTACTAAAAGCGTATCACGCCGCGCATGCCACTCGCATGCAAATGCTCGGCCACTCTCTCCCCGCCCGCTGCTGCCATCTCGACCGCCTCCTCTCCAGGGCTCAACAGGCGCTGCTTCTATGGTGGGGGTCACTCACTGCGGTGGTGGGTGGTGGTAGTAGGTGTAAAAATAATAATAACCTCTGGTTTATACAGCGACTCTCATGTTTAAGTATCTCAAAGCGCCGTACATATAAACAAATACAACTGGTACTCACAAGCATAGATACAATCGAAGCGAAAGCCGATAATAACATTGTCAATGACTCCTCTCGAAATTCCAATAAAATGAAGAACTATAATAAAAGCGAATAATTATAGTCGCAGAGTTACTTAATCAGACTTTTTTTTTTTAAATCCTAAGTTACAGGGAATAGCCCACGCAAAAATGTGCGTTTTAAGACGGTGATTTAAAAAAGTGAAACACACTCAGAATCCCGAATGGACCCGAGGAAGGGGGATTCCACAAATCGTGGAGCACAATGAGCCACATAAAGACAAAGATCCCCCGTATAGCCTTAACAGCCTGTAGGGGCAAGTGCTGTTAGCGAGCACCTATGAAGGCCGGAACGGTACACGAGGGGGTGGGTGGCCAGCACCACGCCCGACCGCCTTTGTCTCCCCAGTGACGATGTTTACACATCGCACCAGGTACTCATTTGAGGCTGAGTCGACCTAGGGGAGGGCCCATGACCGGTTCAGATAATCGTCACCGGTGTTGGCCGTGAGCTGGGATTCGAACCCAGGTGGCCGAGTTCATTAGCGCAGCGCGCTAACCGCTACACCACCGCTCCCCATACACACACCCCTCCCTCCATCCATCTCCCACGTCCTCCAAAGAGCCCCCCACTCCATCCCCCACGTCCTCCAAAGAGCCCCCCACTTCATCTCCCACGTCCTCCAAAGAGCCCCCCACTCCATCCCCCACGTCCTCCAAAGAGCCCCCCACTCCATCCCCTACGTCCTCCAAAGAGCCCCCCCCTCCATCCCCCACGTCCTCCAAAGAGCCCCCCACTTCATCTCCCACGTCCTCCAAAGAGCCCCCCACTCCATCCCCCACGTCCTCCAAAGAGCCCCCCACTCCATCTCCCACGTCCTCCAAAGAGCCCCCCACTCCATCTCCCACGTCCTCCAAAGAGCCCCCCACTTCATCTCCCACGTCCTCCAAAGAGCCCCCCACTCCATCCCCCACGTCCTCCAAAGAGCCCCCCACTCCATCCCCCACGTCCTCCAAAGAGCCCCCCACTCCATCCCCCACGTCCTCCAAAGAGCCTCCCACTCCATCCCCCACGTCCTCCAAAGAGCCCCCCCCCTCCATCCCCCACGTCCTCCAAAGAGCCCCCCACTCCATCCCCCACGTCCTCCAAAGAGCCCCCCACTCCATCTCCCACGTCCTCCAAAGAGCCCCCCACTCCATCTCCCACGTCCTCCACAGAGCCCCCCCCCACTCCATCTCCCACGTCCTCCAAAGAGCCCCCCACTCCATCTCCCACGTCCTCCAAAGAGCCCCCCCCACTCCATCTCCCACGTCCTCCAAAGAGCCCCCCCACTCCATCCCCCACGTCCTCCAAAGAGCCCCCCCCCACTCCATCTCCCACGTCCTCCAAAGAGCCCCCCCACTCCATCCCCCACGTCCTCCAAAGAGCCCCCCCACTCCATCCCCCACGTCCTCCAAAGAGCCCCCCACTCCATCTCCCACGTCCTCCAAAGAGCCCCCCCCCACTCCATCTCCCACGTCCTCCAAAGAGCCCCCCACTCCATCTCCCACGTCCTCCAAAGAGCCCCCCCCACTCCATCTCCCACGTCCTCCAAAGAGCCCCCCCACTCCATCCCCCACGTCCTCCAAAGAGCCCCCCCCACTCCATCTCCCACGTCCTCCAAAGAGCCCCCCCACTCCATCTCCCACGTCCTCCAAAGAGCCCCCCCACTCCATCCCCCACGTCCTCCAAAGAGCCCCCCCACTCCATCCCCCACGTCCTCCAAAGAGCCCCCCCACTCCATCTCCCACGTCCTCCAAAGAGCCCCCCCCACTCCATCTCCCACGTCCTCCAAAGAGCCCCCTGCAGGACGATCCGTGCTCTGATGGGGGATTGCGCGCCACGCGAGCGCCGTCTGGGCTCTCAATGGGAATGGTTTTTTTTCTATTCCTCCCTTGTCAGCCCCCTGCCTGACTCGGTGTGTGGGCGATGCAACGCGCGCACGCGCGCACGCACGCGCGCCCCATGTGCGCATGCTGCGACTTGCATGGGGTGTGGTTCGAAATACACGCACAACGCGCAAAAAAAAATTACATCAGGGCGGCAAGTCCCGAGTTGAAAGTCCCCAACCAAAGAGCGAAGTTGTGATGAATTCCTTGAAGGTATATTATTACCCGTCGTTGGATGATTTTTTTTGTGGATTTATAAATGGTAAAAAAAAAATGCGCGTCGGAGGAATTCGCCGCTGCATTGCAATTCCGCGTTAGTTGCCGATGTAATCGCGTTTTGTGTATTTTCGTGGTGCCTTTGTAACTCTCCCCTGCATAATTCATGCAGCCCTTTCCGCTGATATTCAGGTTGCAAAGAGTAGGCTCTCTTGCTATTAATTGTTTTCTGTCCATCGTACCAATGTTGTGTGCCGTGTCTTTTGAGAGTACAGTAGCAGCAGTGCTGTGGCTGTATACGCCACTGTTTCCTTGTGAGTGAGGAGGCTGCTGCTGATGCTGTTGTCGGTGGCGGCTGTAAGCGGCGGCTTGTCACTGGGTGTTGTCTCGACATTTCCGTGGCTGCTGTTGTTGTTGTGGTGGTTGCAGGGCGGGAAAAAAAGAAATCTGAAAATTCCTGCACCACCTGTGAAGGAGCCTCCACCCAGACCCCCTGCGTCCGGTACTTTCATGTGATGTTAACAACATTGTTTTAACCCTGCCAGGGGACATACATACCGCGAAATGAGATTCTCAACATGATCCCACGACTGACTGTGTCGGCACACCTACACCTATCTTTTCTTCAAGTACATTTTGGTCTCAAAACACTGGATTTTGTTGTGTGTGCGTGTAACAATCACATACAAACATGATCATGTTCTTGGTTTTTTCGGTAAAGTCACATAGAAGGGAAATAATAAAATAATAATAAAAACATCATAAAATACAATTCTCACGACGTTTCGGCCACAACGCAAGCAGCCGTCCTCAGGTGAAGAACAGGGCTGTCGGAAAGACAGCGTTAAATGGAAATTTAACGTTATCATGGTTTACAAAACGTTTTTTTTATTATATTAACAAGGCATCGGACGCTTTCTGCGCAGTAAAAAGAGACTTTCACTTGGGAGAGACAGGAGAAAGGGCGCAACCAATTTCTTAGGAACCTTGGCGTCAACTTCAAATAACCACCCAAAATTTATCATAGTGCTTTCTCAATCAAAAGAGCATTGTCCTGAGCCAGATGTGTCCATTCCACATTTCTATGGTGGAGGGAAAGTATTTCCATAGTGTTTAAGACCCATAGTTTATAGGGGTCCTTTAGAACAGTGTTGCCTCAACTCGAGTCCTCACGACCCCTCACAGTGGAGCTTTCCATGATTACCAACCATCAGGTGCGTGCAGTGTGCAGCGGCTTTTTCACCTATGCGGTATTCCAACAATTACACAAAAGCAGACGGTTGTTGGACGGTGATGAATGGAGCTAAGAAACGCCGATGTGGATCAGTCGCCTTGACTTCTAGTCCTAGTTCCAACACTTTGGCCGTTGTCTCCAAATTCGTGAGCTGGAAAGTTGGTGTGGCGATAGAGATAGACGACATCGTGGGGACGGGGGGACACGGACGACAGGGGGCAAGAGAGTGTGAGGATCTTAGGAATTGAGGACCATGTTGGGTCTTCTTCTTGGTTCTTTCGGTAAAGTCACGTAGAAGGGAAATAAGCGTCAGACGCTGTCTTCCCGACAGACCTGTTCTCCACCTGAGGACGGCTGCTTGCGTCGTGGCCGAGACGTCGTGAGAATTATTTTATTATGTTTTATTTTTATTATTTTATAATAATATATTAATTCTCACTGGTTCTTTCGGTAAAGTCACGTAGAAAGGAAATAATAAAATAATAAAAATAAAACATAATAAAATTCTCACGACGTTTCGGCCACAACGCAAGCAGCCGTCCTCAGGTGAAGAACAGGTCTGTCGGAAAGATAGCGTCCGAGTCAACACCACCAACGTTACGTTTACTTGTGGCCGAAACGTCGTGAGAATTTTATTTTATAATGTTTTATTTGTATTATTTTATTATTTCCCTTCTACGTGACTTTACCGAAAGAACCAAGAAGATGAATCCCTGCAGTCACGAAAGCTTTAAATCGAAATGTTGAGTCTTGTCTGGTCTTGGGAAAGAGGGATGGAGGGTAGGGGCGGAACTGCCTTTGATGCAGGCCTTGCCCTGGGCCCTTGAGGACAGGCCGTGAAGGCCATGCATGGGTAGGGGTGCACCTGCGATATATAAACACACACACGCATGCGAAGCCAATATTTTCCCTTTGTCAGTGATAGCATTGTTGTTCGTGGCTTTTCTGTGGAAAATATGCTCAAGGACACGCTCCAGATTCTGCTGTGAGGAAGGAAGAGGGTTTGGTGATTGTAATATGGACAAAATCAAGAGGCCCCTGCATATATACCATGCTATATATATTTATATACATGCCATACTATATATATTTTTAATTGACCCGGAATATCTTTAGCACACATTTTTCCATGAAACACAGTTCATGCAGCTGCATTGAATCAGTAGGTTTCTGTCCTGAGATCTCCGCAGTTTTTTTGACGGAGGAAAGCAGTGGGGGGAACAACAGTTCAATGCCGTTCATAATTTCCCCAGATAAAATGTCGCCTGGGATTCTGCTTGCTTTACACAGTACATGCAATAAATAGATTGTTCAGCTTTTAATACCATTGTAACATATATCACATATGTAATATCCACAGCTTAGGATGAACATACAGCAGCAACGATTTAAAATACATAATGATAACCGTTAATTTATCTGGAAAAGACTCACGAAGCCACACCACGTTTGGTTTTCAGCAGGGTCCTGCCCTTGGATGTTTGGCATGTGGTAAGGGAAACTGCCGGTGCACTTGCACGTAAAAGCTCCGCACAGATAGATTTAAGAATCCATCACTCTGCTGCCATCTCAGCCCGAGTCTGACTGCACAAAAACAACAATGTTAAATATGGTTTGGCACTTTGGCTCAATTTCAGCTCTGAGAATTTAAAATATTGGCTTTAAAATCGTGTGGCAAATGATTCCCGCTATAACGGGGAGGTGGGGAAGCTTTGTCTCTTAAGTGTAGCTTAGAGATCACTTGAAGAGATCTCATAAGCAGTTGTGTGATATCTCTATCCGTCGACTGTTTTATAACACGTTGTAAAACACCTTCCCCAGCAAGAGTTGCAAATGGGATTCGTTATCTCACGACACGACGCCCGTAGCACAATCAGGATACATTTGGGGCACAGTACAAAATAAATAAAACATAAAATAGCAACCTGCAGATGTTAATGCAAGTGTGGGCCTCTTGGGACGGACGATGATCCAGATCTTTGTGACATTCTGTGGTGGCTTTGTGTGTGTTGCACGTGCCTGAGAGGGTTACTTTGTGGAGAACCATCCTTTGATTTTGCCAGCCACCCATTAATTTCATGGCTGTTGTTGTCGCTGCTGTTGCTGTTGCTGGTGGTTTTTTTTCTCTCCCAACATTAAGAGGAGGGACAACGCCAGAAGATGGTTTCCAATCCACCTGCTCGAGCTCCACCTGTGCCTCTATTCCCCAGTCAGGTGCGTGACTCAACTTACAAGACACTTGCGATGAGAGTGGGGGGTTCTTCAGTCCGGTATAGGGACTCGATGGGCTCAGCTACTCCACGACTCCTGGCTCGAAATTATAGTTGTTACTCTGCAATAATATAAATTTACATTTGTAAGGTGCATTTCATCCGTACATCCTCCGAATATCACGGCCGGCTACGTACGGTGCAAAACAAGTTCAACATACATATGAAAGCATGAAATAAACAGAATGAGAGTAAACGGTTTAGAACTAGGGGGTAAACGCCAATTTAAAGATTAAAATCAAGATTAAAGATGTGAATTTTCATGGCAGACGTCAACACAATTCATGATACTAATCTAACAATTCTGATTGTCTTCTTAGCAAAGACAAAGCATTCCAAAACTTGGAAGCTGCTTATCATCAAAATAATGATGTATCAAGGAATCGGACTGAATTCCAGCTGTGAGAATTTAAATATATTGGTTCAGCTGATATTCTTCATCGACCAATCTCATAGCAGAGTGTGTGCGCAAGCGCCACCGCCTGTTGTATAGGGACAATTCGTCCACTTGGAAGGGTTTTTCAGACGAGGTTTTTCAGACGAGGTTTTTCAGACGAGGTTTTTCAGACGAGGTTTTGTGAAAATCTCTCAGTGCAGCCATTTTTCATGCACACACACATACACGGGGCCACGTAGTTCAGTGAGATTTCCGAATGGATTATTTGTGTCCTGATGTGGAATGCTGACAGAGCACCCGGGAATTAAATTGTAAAAAGGCGAAAAAAACGTACAATACATTTTACCTCAAATAACGATTCTGCATGATAAACTGTATAGGGCATTATATTGATGTTCTATTTCCATACTTCATATGACGAGTCTTCGATGTCCATATATATTGTTTAGAAAAAGCTAAACAGGCATGTTTTGGGGCAGAGTATATGACCGAAAGATGGAACTAATTAATTAGAAACAATATCTTTAATAAACACCATCTCTCTCTGGTCACAATTAGAGTTGCCACCTGTTCTGGTCTTCCCAGGATTGTCCACTTTTGGAGGCAGCTGTTCTAGAAAATAAAATAAAGTCTTCCTGGAACATTAAAAGTCCCAGCTTTTGTCAATTGCATAATAATACCCTCCTCGGGACAATCCATTGACATGCTGTGAAAATTGGGGATAATTTTTGGCAGCGAGGACTGCTTTGATCTCACCACGAGTTGTGGATAATATTTGGAGGCAATAACCGCTTTGATGATTTACTTACGACGTGTGCCCAATAAATATGGAAGGACCCTCGTTCAGAGGTGTCCCTGCAGATGCCTATCACCGTGGAGCTGCATTTCACCCAAACGGTCACCATGAGAGCCAGGCCTGGCATGAGCTACGCGGACTTCCTGGCATTAATCAGCGAAAAGGTCAAGCAGCCCGAAGAGAGACTCCAGCTCAGGTAATTACATAAACAGTCCCCCCCCCCCTCCGCGCCATTTCGTAACACACAAATGAGCAGCATTTTACTTTTGGCAACAATCGTAGTTTTTTTCTTTTTTAAACCGCTGCCCCATGCGTTCAAGATTAACTGCGAGACAAAAGTCAACAAAGCAATTCACTTGGCCAATACTTTAAAGCCGTTAAGTTTTCCCTCCCCAAAAATATATAGCAATCATTTACGGTCGTTTATCAAGCCACAGCAGGGATGAAGGCCTTCCTGCCCACACTATTCACTTATGGGAGTTTGTTTAACACGTAGGCTTTCGCGACCAATATCATACATATTAGAGCTTTTTTTGGGTTAGATCGCGTAAATAGATAAATGTGTCGTTAAAACCTGCCACCACTTGTCATGTAAACAGGACATGCCAATTCGTCACTAGTACAGGTGTGTTGGAGAGCCAAGCCACAACATTTACAATCTGAGTACGACGTTACGCCAGTAATTACAACCAGCTTCATCAGGCGACAGCCAGATTTTTGGAGAAGTCCACCTGTTTCGTCCGTTATATAGAGGCGTAAATGTGGTGGCCACGCTTCTGCGCTCTTGCACAAAGTGGGGGGGGGGGGGGATCTAATCCAAAAAAACTCTATTATCATAGGTGTTTGTTTGGCCATAGTTAACCTGGCTGGTCAACGCGGTTTGTGAATAATGGGGCAAAGCACCGGTTGGGTTATCACGAGCCACTGATGTTGGTCGTGGCCAGGAATCATACTCAGAACACCACCCTCCCAAATAGGACCTTGTGGCTAAGATCGAGATCTTATCAGTTTACTGTCTGATACGTACCGTACATTGTGATGCCTTACATTGAATTAATATTTGACAGAGTGAGATTGAATGGGGGCTCAATCCCGTCCTCTCCACACATCCACTCGGTGCTTTGGATACAAATATCAAAATTCGTGGAAACACTTTCAATTTAGTTTCTCTCAACTGTGATAGAGCGCTGTGGACTGTGGCCTCTGCATGACCTCGGTGTGTTTTTTCCTGTTTCTCTCCCTGGGCAGCATAGCGGAGCAGTCGAGAGCATTTGCTAGTAATTAATCTAACAACAGCCCAGTTTGCAACAACAAAATAGCACAATCATCAAAATGCAAATTATAACCATAATGCAGAGGCAAGCACTGGTGACGTGCATCTGAAGGGCAAGCGGAATACATGTGGCGCGTGTCACGTTGCGTAAGAACATTCAGGGAGAGTTGCGTTCCCGAGGGTAAAAAAGATATCATCATTTTAGTCGAGTGACCTGCATGCACGGAGAATATGGAGGAGACCAAGTACATACGTCAACTGTTATACCAGAAGAAGGCCAGTTGGTCGAAACATTAAGACCATTGTTTCCTTTCATGAGCAATTTTTATTTAATTTAGTTGTGGTATATTGCTGAAACAGCATCTGTTGGGTCACATTGATATAAAAAAAAAACTTTAATTTACAGCGCTTTAGCATACGACTGCTTGGATGAGGGCCTCCCCACGCCGTGTGGGTCATGGGGGTTGTTTGACCATACTTCACCACTTCGGTCAGTGCCGGGTGGTAATTATTGTTGCATTTCACTAAATAAAAAAAGTAGTGTAGTTGCCGTGTAAATATTATTTTTGTATGATCCCTGTGTAATCTTACCGTTGCTGATTTATGAATTAAAAACAAATATTCTCTCTTGTTTTTTTTTGCGGGGGTTGGGGGGCGGGGTGGGGGTACATTTTATTTTGTGGTGGTAAAAGTTTACATAATGGAACACCCTTCACATGTAACCTAAGCCTCCAATTTTAAAGTGACACTGTACAGCAACGGGCCATCCACCGCCTTAAAACGCAATACAAAAGTACAACCATGCAGTGACGCACACATTACGGAGTCGCGCGACCAGCGAGTGTGACTATAATCATTATATTATTCAATTTAACACGTAGGCTTTCGCGACCAATATTATTCATAATCAACGTTTTTGGGTTTAGATCGCGTTATTTATAAATGTGTCGTAACCCTCCACCACCCGACACGGCCAATCAGTAAAAAAGTGTCACGTTGACAAAAAACAAATAGTTCACTGCTTTAGCCCACAGGTTTGTTGAAGCGTGAAACCACAACATTTATTACCCGATGATGCTGGATGCAATTACCAGCGAAACGTCGTACTCAAATTGTAAATGTTGTGGTTTCACGCTTCAACACACCGGTGGGCTAAAGCAGTGAACTATTTGTCTTTTGTCAACGTGACACTTTTTTGCTGATTGGCCGTGTCGGGTGGTGGAGGGTTACGACACATTTATAAATAACGCGATCTAAACCCAAAAACGTTGATTATGAATATTATTCATTATAGAAACGTAATACTGCTCTCCCCAGCTCTATTGGCAGTCCAATGCCTCCCGATGCTGCGTTGGTGGTCATGGGGGTTGTTTGACCATACTTCACCACTTCGGTCAGTGCCGGGTGATGAAGGAGGAGCCTAGGATCGGTGCAGATATCACTCGGCACTCACGTTGTTCATGGCCATACTTCACCACATCGGTCAGTGGCCACGAATGGAACTCAGATGACCCGATTCAGAGCGCAGCGCACTCATGATTGTACCATAGCTTCTGCTGCACTGATTTCTACTTACATACAAAACTATCTTTCACTTACTTCATTTAGAGTCGTTTACGGTGGAGCAGTAGAATAGTTGTTAGAGTGACGCGCTATGAACCTGGTGACCATATTTTTTATTCCTTGCCACGGATAACATCAGCATCAAGTGATATCAGAACTGGTCTTTTCCTGATGATTGTTTTTTTACCCTTTAATCTGGCAAAAAAACTGACACCTTTTTTACGAGGAGTCATGTTTGCATAGACCACAATACCTGCAGTCATAATGCAAACAAAAAGGCGTCATCTGGTCCAACACCATGTGAGACTAGGCTCTAAGGAAAGCTGTCTCGGGTGTGGACCAATCAACTTCAAGGACAGTGCATATATTATCAAAGTTATGTTTTTTGCTTGCATTATGACTGCAGGTATTGTGGTCTATGCAAACATGACTCCTCGTAAAAAAAGGTGTCAGTTTTGTTGCCAGATAAAAGGGTAAAAAACCAATTATCATATTTTTTACTGGCAAATGAGGTTCTAATGGTGGTCTTTCCCTCTTCCCCCCACACCCGCACCCACTTTCATCTACCCGCACTGACTGGCACGGTCAAGTATGCTCAAAATGTGGCTGTACACAGCACCAGTATTCCTACAGCGCGGCATAAAGTCACGCGTCTACCTCTCGCGTCGCACCCACTCGCCCTCTCGCAGCTACAGGATGGAGGGGAGCGGTGATTCCGTTCCCATGACTGGAGACGTTCAGATGCAGAGGCTGTGGGACAGAGCCCGCAACGGGAAGCTCACTCTGTGCTGCCAGCAGCTGCGGGTGAGTCCAGTGCACAGCGCAACTACACAGCACCTGCCGCACACCCCAATTACATAAAACCTGGCTGCCACATTCCTGGAAGGCTCAACGGGGACACAGAGTTAAGTTGGCGGCCCACCCCTCTGCCAAGCCTTGCCCAGTTTTACATCGCGATGCCCACTCGGCCACTAGCTCCGTCTACTCCCCTGCCAACCGCCACCCACTTCTCCGGCAATGTCTCCCTTTGCCCGTGTCATGAGTCGAGCGTGAAGCCCGAACAATGTTCACCGGGACAAAAGACCGATTTTCACAAAAGCTTTGGAGGGATACTGAGACAACCATCTGCAACCACCAGGACTGCCCTGCCCCTGGCCAGACCGTGACTTTCGATCGCCTCGGCTTATCTTTTGATATTTCCACGTTGATAGATAGAGGGAACAAACAAACGTAAAATAAAATCCCAGAGCCCCTGCAACCGTGAGGTGAGACTGTGGTGCTGTCGCTGTGCCGTGATTGTCGCGGAGCCGGGGGAGACCGCTGCGGACGAACACGTGCTGAGACGAGTCGTGGCTCTCTGCGATTACGACGCCAAGGAGCCCGGGGACCTCGGCTTCCGAGAGGGCGACATCATTCGCGTCATCTCGGAAGGTGACCTCTGACAACCCTGTTTTCCTATCCCCTAACCGAATCCCGCAAGGTGCGGGGATATAACCGGATCGGGTAAAGATGTCTAAACGTACTAATAGGGTTTTTCCCCTTTTTTCTGGCAACAAAACTGACATCTTTTGCAAGGCATCATGCTTACATTAACCACAATACTTGCAGTCAAATGCAAACAAAAAACAAAACTCTGATGACTGAAAGTATTGTGGTTAATGTAAGCATGATGCCTTGCAAAAGGTGTCAGTTTTGTTGCCAGAAAAAATGGGAAAAACCCTATTAGTATATTTTGGTACTGGCAAAGGAGGTCCCATGATGTCTAAACGTGTTCGCATGTGCAGCCCTCTTTGTCAATCCACTGCTGGGTGAGGGTCTGCCAACGCTGTTGTGGGTTGTTTGGCAATACTTCATCGTTCTGGTCGGTGTGAGATGGCGAGAGAGGAGAGTATGGATTTTGTTCCACTGTTCCCTGATGCTCACAGCGCGGTGGCTTACGACAACCTGGCGTGCATGGAGGTCACCCATCTAGGCACTATCCAGGCTGAAATCTGCTGAGCTTCCGAGATCCGAGCTGGCCGGATGCATTCCCGGCGATTGATTTGGCCACAGGTCATCACATGCACTTGAGTGTTTTGAAACAAATATTTAGATAATTGATTTGGAGTGGGGGGTCGGAGCAGTTCCCACCGAACTGAGTTTGAGTCCCGGTCACGGCTAACGTCGGTGGCGAGTGATATCCAAACTGGTTCTGGGCGCCACTCGTACCGACCAGCCTGGTGATGTGTGATCAAGCAAGCCCCCACGACTGACATGGCGTGGAGAGGCTCTCATCCATCTGTTGATTGACAGAGGATTTTCCAAAAATAAATACGTCATTTAATTTGGAGTCAATATTTTTTTACATTTATTTCCTTATTTCCCTTCATATAATAGTAGTAAATAAAACAAATGGTGACACATAATAGACAGGGGTGGAACGATACAGCCACGCGCCTTCCCACTGTAAATTGACGAATTGTCACAATTCACGGTCATGATTTGATTCACGAATGAATCCCTTTTAACATTTGCGGTGAATGATGGCGCCTCTAGCAGCTGCTGGGGTCACGTGACCCATCAGATACGACACGCGCATCGACACACAATGGTCTCTATTGCACACTATTCGATCCAAATACCGTGAGTTTCGGAGTCGATCTTAATCAGCGGAACGTTGCATCATTGCACCCCAAGTAACACGCACGCACACCCACACACTGAAATGTTGTGTGGCTACATCAAAACGAATGTGCCAAGAATGAGATTAGATGCAGAAGGCATGGTGCGAAATCAATGTTTTAAGGTCGGATTTGGAACAAGACAGTGAATTTCATGCATGAAATGGGCAGTGGCAGGGCATTGACAGGACAACATTTAGAAAAATACTCTCTTCTCGGTACAAATGAGACAAGTGGGTGACACGACACATGTTCTCGCTGTTGAACAAGTAAACCCGTAAAAACAAAGTTTTTCACTCTAAATCCTTTATATGCGTGGCGGCTAGAGTCCTCTCGTCCTCTGGCTTCAGATGGCTGCCACCTATGGGTCAGATGATTGTCTGCCAGTATTAAGCAATTGGTAATTAAATATTTAATTTGTTTTCCCTAAACAGTGTAAAATTTTGGGAATTTTTTTTCACGAACATTAATTGTCACGCACAACGAGTCTGTGTGGAAAATGTCAGCTCGATTGGATCACGGGAAGTGGGTTAAAAAACGAGCGAAAGATTTGCACGGTCCTAAGCAAGCAAGCACGCAAGCAAAGCAAGCAAACTTAATATAAAGGATTTAAAAAAAAAGATATACCGTAGTATGTTTGAAAGTAACATTTTTCGTGTCGCCTTACCGGTCATGCCACTTAACGTTGTGCTCCACGCACGCGCGTGCGTGTGCGTGTGTGCGTGCGCGCGTGTGTGTGCGTGTGTGTCTTTGTCCACGCAGTCAACAGTAATTGGTTGGAGGGACGTTGCCGTGGGAACGTCGGGATCTTCCCAACAAGCTTCGTGAGACGTCTGCGTGGCGGTGAGCCGAGAGATGTAACCACGCGAGACGAGGAGCTGCAGCTCAGCGTCGTTTGAGAAGCTTGCACGAGCAGTGGCGTTCGAGTATCAGCCTGCTGACGATGTGGGGGCACGCGGGGTGGGGGGGGGATAGCGACGACTTGCAGGGAAATTTATTTTACAATATGTCCTCAAAATGTCAGCACGACAAGCAGTGCATTTGGACATATTACAGGGCTGCGGACCAGGGTATTGTGATTTGCCGCTGTGCGAATTGTCATTCGATAACATATCTCGCGGTAATACTGTGGTGCCACTTTCTAAGCGGATGTTTGAGATATTTACATCGCGTCCCATGGAGAGAGAGAAAAAAAAAACACGCTTTTAACTTGCGTAGGTATTTTGCGGCTGTGCCGCACGGCTCTGCGGTGTGTCGTCGGGTGCTCGTGTCGGCGCCACGTCCGACGTTTCGCGCCATGTCGCTGGGAGCTTCGATTTTCTTTTTTTATCTCGTGAAGGTTGCTGTAGAAGCTTCCCAGCGCGTGGCGCGAAACGTCTGACATCGCGCCCAAGCAACAACGACATCACATCGGAGAGCATGTAGTTTACTTTCTCAGAGAGTTAGGTTAATTTATTGAGAAAAGTTAATACCTTGTGCACATAAGACATGTTGGTTTCTGTCTGAAAATAAAATGTCAAGACACAAAGTTTTCGTGACTGCAGGAATTCATATTCTTTGGGTCTTTTGGTAAATTCACGTAGATGGGTTCAAAGAAAAGACGACCGCTTGTGTTGTGATCGAAACGTCCTAGTTTTTTTGTTATTTTCTTTGAACCTATCTACGTGACTTTAACGAAAGACCCAAAGAATATCAAATGTCATGTCGTGACCGCTCATGTTGATTGTATTTAATTGGTTCGATGTTTCTATGGAAATTTTAATTCGGCTATGAAATATCAACATACATCTAATGGAAGTGCTCAAAACTAACACGGTGCCATTTGAGTTAACTACCGAATTGTGTTTTAACATATCTACCATGTTCATAAATGTATACCACTGCAACTATATCAACTGAGCTTATGAAAGACGTAAGAGTTGTACCCGATGAGCAATTCAGACATTCAATGACTATATGCAATTAAATGCATTATATTATGGACATCTATCAGCTTTAAAATGTAACCAAGTGTAATATCAATCAATTTGTATGTTCGTTTATGCTGAAGCAGCAATGCCTTTAATCATCAATATGCACATGCATTCAGAATTTAGGTTAATTTTTTGGTTACATTTGTTCAAAATGTAATGATTAAATGTATTGCAAATAAATCTCTCTTCATTTGCTTCATTCCTTATGCATGACATTGCAGTGTTTTCCACGTAAATTGTGCTATGACCGTTTGATTCATACCCATCGTGCCAACCATCTCAGGAATTACGATGCAGCTGCTGAATACGATATGCAGTGTACAGCACGGGGCATTAACAATTTAAACTCTAATGGTCGTGGATGGTACTCGTAGGAGCAATAAATAGAGGCACTGTATAGCTTCATAAGCCCTGTGGCCCAATACCTCCTCATCTGAACTAAAAATCCCATTATCACATGGGATCATATGCTTGGACTTTATCCATATGCTTCATTCTGTGTTTTCTCCCTCGTCACTTCCACTCTGCTCATATTGAGAATCATAACACTTACACACACACACCTATATACACACACACACTTACATTATCTATAGACTTACAAACCCACAGACTCGCGTAGACTTACATGATTCATAGACTGACATACATATCCACTGGCTAACATACACGTCCATGATCCATAGACATAACATTTTGAAATCCAAAAGTCCCACAGGATCTCCCACCTCACCCTCCATCTCCCTTCTCTGTTACTTTTGCCCTGCACCGCACCGGTGGCATCTCCACGCCTATTTCAATCGCATCTGGTTTCTCTCTTTCTCGACACACTCTCAAACCATTTAAGCTTATATTACATCCTCGATAATTGCCGTACCGCGCGGCTCAATGTCAGGTCCAGCACCATAGAAGATGTGAAATGCTCGGTGCGTATGCCAGATATTACCGTTTCCCCCCTCGCTTTCCATGGCAGATGGTGGAGTCTGCATTAACGCTCCTTAAAGGTCCTCCCAAACATCGTTATCGTTCCAGTCCTTGAGTTGCGCTGCCACACGAATTAATATTTCAAGAGTAATGCGGGGTGATGCCCGTTTTTTTTACGTGCATCGCGAACACAGCGCATTGGCTGCCCTTACACAAATGTACGAGAATGCCGGGTGGAATGTACGATTGGTCTTTAATTATTAAAATGCATTAAAAACATACTCGGTGCGCCGTGCCTTGAACCCAAGCAACCTTGCCACGGCTCTCACTGGCAGGGGAAGAAGCGATCTCAAGTGAGCCCCCCCCCGCCTCCCCGTCTTCACCAAACTGGCACAAGATCCGCATGGTCCAACAACCCCATGGCACATGGGAGCCCTTCATTGGTAGATTGAGAACGGCTGGGATATACTATCGTTTATTTTTTTGTTGCTGTAACACATTGATTGTGAAAGCTACGAATCGAAGCATAATTAAATTAGTATTGCTTCTGAAAATGGGTTCAATTACAGTCCGCAATGTTAGATGTTATCTTCATTCTATCTATATATATAAAATCGTGAATCTGTCTGTCTATCTGTCTGTCTGTGTGTCTGTGTGTCTCCGGACCATACGCACTTTCATTGGACGCCGGTTGCCCCTGCCAACGGCTAGCGACGCTTTCGCCGCTTTCATTGGACCTGGCAACGGCTAGCGACGCCTTCGCCAAGGGCTGCAGTTTCATTGGACGGCGGTTGCCCCTGCCAATGGCTAGCCACGCCTTCGCCACTTTCATAGGCTCCGTAATTAATTAAATAATAGCCATTACTCAGTATTGTTTGAGCGCTGGGGGGGGGGGGGGACCGGCACCCGTACCCAGCGTCAGCCGGGTGGGAAAATCAGGCGAGGCGGGAGGCTCTGCACGGTGCTAGGCCTCGACACCCACCACGCGAATCTAAGGTAAATTCATAAAAGTTTCACGTCCTCTACAGAGTCGTGAGGGAGGGAGAGTGGCGAGAGAGGGAGAGTGGCGAGGGAGGGACTCAGCCTCAAAACGAGTAACTGGTGTGGCGTTTTCACATCGGCACTGGGGAGACAAAGGCGGCCGGGCGTGGTGGATCCAAGTCCTGGGCGAAGCCGGGTCATGTGTATGTGTGTATGTGTTTATGTGTATGTCTGTGTGTCTCTATGTATGTGTGTATGTATGTGTGTGTATGCCCCATCAGCCTTACCATCAGCCCCACCAAAACCAAGCACCTGCCTGGGTATTTTGTACCATCGGACACTCCACCCCCACAACTCCCAATTGGTGATGGGGCAGTTGTGGAGAGAGTGGAGAGTTTCCCATACCTGGGCAGTATGCTTATGACCGGCTCCAGTCTATCAGCAGAGGTCTCACTCCGAATCAGTCGAGCGGCAATATCTTTTCATCGGTTGCGTAACGCTGTGTGGAAGCTACCTGGTCTGTCGCTCCGCACGAAGCTTCAGGTCTTCTCGGCCACGGTCATTCCCTCCCTTCTCTACGCTTGCGAGACGTGGACCCCCCTGGTGGAGCATCTTCGCCGGTTGGAAACATTTAGGCTGGCCTGCCTACGATCCATCCTGGGTTTAACCAGGCTGGATTGTGTGAGGAGCTCACAAATCCTTGAAAGATCTGGGCAAAGTCCCATCAGTGAGCTCCTCCGGCAGGCAAGGCTGCGTTGGCTGGGTCATGTAGCCCGCATGCCCAGCCACCGCATGCCTAAACAGCTTTTGTTCGGCCGGATCGAGGGGGCTAGACGGGCGCGGCACGGGCTGGAGAAGAGATGGAGTGATGTGGTACAGGAGGACGTGGAGCTGAGTGGACTTGCCGATGACTGGTACCAGCGGTGTCAAGATCGGCCTCAGTGGAGGAGGCTCGTGAAGGACGCTACTGGGCAGTTGGAGGCAGTCGCCCTCCAACAACAACGGAGGGCGGAGGAGCGACGCTCACAACAACGAGCGGAGCGCCGGGTGGCTAAAGCACAGCAAGTTGGCACAGTAGGGGGCACAGGTGGTGCATCAGCCAGTCATCTCGGTCATCTCGGTCAGTCGACCAGTGGCACCTGGGTCTGCCCCGTGACCTCCTGCCAGCGGGCTTTCGACACTTCACGTGGCCTCAAGGTGCACTTGGCCTGGCACAAGCATCGTGGTGACGTCACCGCCACTTAGTGGCGAATGGCGGTTGTTGTTGTTGGTTGTTGTTGTGTGTATGTGTTTGTGTGTTTGTATGTGTGTGTGTATGTATGTCGGTTTTTTATGTGTTTATGTGTATGTCTGCGTGTCTGTATGTATGTGTGTATGTACGTGTGTGTATGTGTTTCTGTGTATGTATGTGTGTGTATGTATGTGTGTTATGTGTCTGTCTGTGTGTCTGCATGTATGTGTGTGTGTATTGTGTATGTGTTTGTGTGTATGTATGTATGTGTGTGTTTGTGTGTATGTGTATGTCTCTGTGTATGTATGTGTGTGTATGTGTGTGTATGTGTTTGTGTGTATGTGTGTGTATGTGTTTGCGTGTATGTGTGTGTATGTGTTTGTGTGTATGTGTGTGTATGTATGTGTGTGTGTCTGTGTGTGTGTCTGTGTGTGTGCGTGTGTGGTGTGTGGGGAGCGGTAGTGTAGTGGTTAGCGTGCTCTCTGTGTGTCTGTGTGTGTGTGTCTGTCTGTGTCTGTCTGCGTGTGTCTGTGTGTGTGTCTGTGTGTGTGTCTGTGCGTGTGTGGTGTGTGAGGAGCGGTGGGTGTAGTGGTTAACGCTACGCTGCGCTACCAACCCGGGGAACCGAGTTCCATTCCCGCTCACGGCCACCACCGGTGACGATTATTTGAACCTCCCCTAGGTCGACTCAGCCTCAAACGAGTAACTGGTGTGGCGTATTAACATCGCCACTGGGGAGATAAAGGCGGCCGTGCGTCAGTGGTGAGGGAGGGAGAGTGGTGAGGGAGGGAGAGTGGTGAGGGAGGGACTCAGCCGCAAAACGAGTAACTGGTGTGGCGTATTAACATCGCCACTGGGGAGACAAAGGCGGCCGGCCGTGGTGGATACAAGTCCCGGGCGAAGCCGGGTAGTACAGCTAGTACATGTATAACTGGTATGATTTCATGATGTGTATTGGTAGCTAAATAATGACATCCAATTTCATTTATTAAATGTTTATTAAGAACAATCCAATCCAGGCTCATCCTCCAGATGGGTAAATCCCTTTTATTTATTTAACTTTCAATAATTAATGAAACTGCATTGTCTGAGTGACCTGAAGCCTTGTGAGACTTTGCCCTCTGTCGCCTGGGCGCTTTTGACCTCGCCAAGTTTATGAAATGACAGGTAACATCACGGGCACATCACAACCCATCGCAGCTTCGTCACAAGCACATCACAGAACAGGGCCTGCACGAGGTGGGTGCTGGGGTGGGCCCTGCATCACCAAATATCCGTTTGGCCACTTACCTAAGTTCACTCTCCTTGGTAATCAACAGAGGTGGGACAAAGCCATTGTTATGCAAGTCCAAGTCGAGTCTGAAGTCATCAAATTCATGACTCGAGTCTGACTCGAGTCCAAGTCACATGACTCGAGTCCACACCTCAGAGGTGGGACAAAGTCATTGTTATGCAAGTCCAAGTCGAGTCTGAAGTCATCAAATTCATGACTCGAGTCTGACTCGAGTCCAAGTCACATGACTCGAGTCCACACCTCAGAGGTGGGACAAAGTCATTGTTATGCAAGTCCAAGTCGAGTCTGAAGTCATCAAATTCATGACTCGAGTCTGACTCGAGTCCAAGTCACATGACTCGAGTCCACACCTCAGAGGTGGGACAAAGTCATTGTTATGCAAGTCCAAGTCGAGTCTGAAGTCATCAAATTCATGACTCGAGTCTGACTCGAGTCCAAGTCACATGACTCGAGTCCACACCTCAGAGGCGGGACAAAGTCATTGTTATGCAAGTCCAAGTCGAGTCTGAAGTCATCAAATTCATGACTCGAGTCTGACTCGAGTCCAAGTCACATGACTCGAGTCCACACCTCAGAGGTGGGACAAAGTCATTGTTATGCAAGTCCAAGTCGAGTCTGAAGTCATCAAATTCATGACTCGAGTCTGACTCGAGTCCAAGTCACATGACTCGAGTCCACACCTCTGGTAATCAATCACTGTTTTGGTTGCCCCCAAAATAACAGCTCACCTGCCCCCCCATCCAAGAGGAGCTGGTGCCAAGCCTGTCACAAGGTACCACCGATTAGCACGCTTGCCTACGTACGGTGAGAAATAAGTGCAACATACATCCATACATCACAGACAAATGGTAGCTTCATTACAGACACATCACTTGTGCATCACAGACAGAGCACATGTACATAATTGGCAGGCCAATAATGGCGTTTCTCCCGCTACTCTTAGGGTCTTCAGTAGCTTGCTTCGGTCTGGCTGTGGGAGCCCTTGGCACTTCCACTCAATTGTGAGGATCGTGGTTTGGGCAACTTACAGCGACCGACAGTTTCTAAACATAGCGCATTTAATTGTTTTGTTAAGCTCATTATGAGTTGAATTATATTCATATGCTACGATGGCATTTACTTCTACAAGATTTGCACATTGCATCTTGCGGTCACATTAATATTGCACCCAACCTTGCCCCCTTCTTTTTTGTTAATTTCCTGTAATCTTTCTCATTGGTTGTTGCAATGACACTGGCACCAGCAATTCTGAGAAGGCTATTACCTTTTTCCCATTTGTATTCATGCCTTTATTTTCCCAATAGAATTATTAAAATATATTTTTACATTTCGCTGTGAATATAAGAATATTTAAATATTAAGCCAAACAAAGATTGGCGTTGTCACTGCCGGTGTCACGATAGAATCACTGTTGACAGTGTCACTCTTCAGCGTCGCTGTGAAAGGGCTATATGTGGAATTATTCACTGGTAATTGTCAGGAATGCACATATCTGGCGAAACGATAACGTGCATTAATACCCATGGTAACGGGAACACGAAAGGGGTTTTCGCATGGTGGCAATGGTGATAATTGACTGAATGGGTTTTTATTTACGACACATTAAGCAGTCAGATGGGTCATCATCTGTGCCAAATGCCTGCATTCTTCATTCAATCTTAATTCTGAGGAATGCTTTCTTAAATTCGTATCAGCCGTTGAAGGCATTATCGTTCAACCATAGCGTGTATTCGGAAATCATTTTCCACAGCGACACGATCTCGAAATTGGCAAGAATAAAAGCTCGCGCCTTTGCCATGCACCGAGAATGCGCCAATTCCTGTCCGATTTTGGAAGCTAAGTAACATTGAGCCTGGATAATGCTTGGTGACCACCATGCACACACAGGTTGTCAGGGGGCTATGGGGCATTAGAGGGCAGCGCATAAAAAAAAACACATTCCTGCGGAGGGAGCTGGTAGGAACGTTGGGTTGCTCGGTCAATGGCCAGGGTCAACGGCGGCGTGGTGTATTCCGCAAATATGCCCGACTGTGAGGGCGGGCACAAGCCGGCGTGAGTAGGTTAAACGTTGAGTTTTATAAGGGCACCACGGGGTGACCAGCCCCTCCCCACCCAGCCCCACCCCTCCCACCTCCCACCCAGCCCCACCCTCCCCACCCAGCCCCTCCCCACCCTCCCATCCCCACCCAGCCCCACCCTCCCCACCCAGCCCCTCCCCACCCTCCCCTCCCCTCCCCACCCAGCTCCTCCCTCCCCACCCAGCCCCTCCCCACCCTCCCCACTCAGCCCCTCCCTCCCCACCCAGCCCCTCCCTGCACGACGGACGGACGGACACAATAATCCGCTGTGGGCTGGTGTAACCAGGAGGTTCCTACCAGTACAAGTGTACTCGACTATGCTTCCCACGTAAATGCTCCCCTCCTTCACCAACCCGCACTAGACGGCGTGGTGAAGTATGGTCAAATAATCCCAATGAACTAATTTGCCTCGACAATGACCTGATCCGCCCCTACTGGACATCTGTGAAAAAGAGCTTCATAGCTCATCGGATTTATCGAGGATACATTAAAAAAACATTCTGATTCGGATCCAGCATATTGGATTTGCAAATGACTTCACATGTGCACATTAAAGCTTCCAATGTGTTACAACAACCACAGGCATCGCAACTGAAGGCTAAACAAATACTGTTGACATCGCTTCCTTAAAGAGAGGGCACACTCACACAGAGGAATGGGATATGCTGCATATGTGTAGTTGTAGTAGGAGTAGTTCCGGTTTTTGGAGAGGGATTTGGCGCTCGTAAATTTAAGTGAGCCTGGCATAAATGTTGATCCGCCTGCCAATAGCGTAATTCAAATTTGCAGACAAATTAAAAGTGCATTTGTCAAAACATGAGCAAAATAGCTCACACGGTTTAATTATATGTTTTTTCTTGACTAATTATGCAGGCAAATTGAATATTCAGCGTGCATTTGCATGACGCTAGGGAGTGCTACAGTGACAGCTTGCCTGGGCTGGGTGTTTCAGATTGGTTGGCAGAGATGGTGGAACACACTCAGGGGGCAGAGCTGGCTGTAAATCACGGGAATCAAACTCGGAATGAGTGCACGAGGGGCCCAGCTCTGCACCTTGTTTTGAGCTCCGGGACATCGTAATCAGTAATAGTGAGAATTTCATGTTCGTATTTTGTATTTGATTTCGCATAAAAATTGGAATTAGTATTGTTTCTACGATGTGTTCAAATTATTTGACTCAGTCTCCCTTAAAATAGTTAATTTCCAGTCACAGTGGATTCATCACCAGCGTCAGCCATGGTCAATCCACTGCTGGATGCATGCCTCCGCAAGTCGTTGCCATTACTCGTGGGTTTGCGATGTAGCAATACATCTAGCACCTGAACACGAGCAGATTCTACCGCTCCATCTCCATGACCGACGTCTTCATGGGGGGACTTCTGTGAAAATAGCTTCATCGCTCATCGGATTTTTCCAAGATAAATAAAGATTCTAATTCTGAAGCTTTCCCTAATTTGGCTGCCATACCAACGTTAATCTTGACCACAGGCCATCATCATCATCATGCTTTCAGGTGAAGTGTTCTGCCCGGTGCCTACCTCTCTTAAAACTCTCTCCTCAATCACTTGGAACTCTGCAAATGATTCAACCCAGGACAGGTTTAAAACAAAAAAACACATCGAGACCCAACTGTGTCAGCTCGTGATCAGCCCCACCCTTCCCAACCAACACACACACGCTCAAACATCTTCTTGGCACTTCTGTCTCTGCAGCGAGCATTGCTGTGACGCGTCTCGACAGACGTGACCCATTCGCCCGTGCTGTTACATTACACGCTGACAATAACCGCTGGGTGTTGATCACCGCATACCGGTGCGGTTGCTCATGTGCGATCATTATTACTTGCGGGCGCATTAGACAAATACACGAATAGCCAAATGCATGCGCGGGGGTGCGTGAGGTCCCTTTAACTGGCTCACGCAGACCCGCCCCGTACACTGACGTGGAATAGCTGCTGTGCCAGGGTCGGCCACTGTTCGCGTCAGGAGCTGTGCACCATCATCCCCCATCGCAGGCGGGCGAGGAGGGCTGGTGGTGCGCTCCGTTATTACAGCTTGTCACCGACGGCGACTGCTGCGACTGCTCGCGCTCGCGCTCTGTCATAAAGGATTGAACGCTACGATAGCAGTCGGAGGAATTCCGACGCCGGTTGTCTGCAGAATAGGAGGAGCGGGGCGGGTAAGCAGGATTTACAGTAGCGGCTAGATTCCTGCAGGGTTTTCTCGGTTGGTTGTGTTGGTTTTGGCTGGACCCGGAGGAGTGGCCGTCTTTGTGCGGTCGGCATCCAAGGCCTATCATCATCATCATGTCCGAGCAGACGAAAACTCACGTGATCTTGCTGGCTTGCGGGAGCTTCAACCCAGTCACCAAAGGCCATCTACAGATGTTCGGTAGGAGCTGAGATTCAGTTTTATAATGACCGATCGTACAACACTAACACCCCATCACCGCGGTTTACTGTTCGCGTTTGGTTGTGCTCCGGTGAATGATGCAACTCATTTTACACGTTGAATTCGGCGTTTTGTGTGCTGGAGTATCGTGAAGTATACACACGTGGTTTAAAATAAGTATCAATCGTACACCTTCACTTGTTTTAAATCCGAGAAATGCTGATGCGTCGTGTAGTAAGCGATTCACTTTTGTTAAAATGTGCTTCGAAATTTTCCTCGCATATTCGTGGTCGCCGACACAGATTTTGCCGTGTCTGTTTAGTCGTATCGCTCCACCCAGGGCTGTTTGGTTTTTAGCTGTTGTAGAACGCGTGGCACTCGTGCTGTTTAATAATGTGACCCGAGTTTGGACTGCTTCCTGATAGATCAAATGCGGAACAGATAGATAGATAGGCGCCTCTGAAATAATACCGTTGGGCTTATGTATTTTCGAACGGCAAATTGAACGCACGCGGTGTGTGTGCGTGTGGCATCTGCGGGAGCTGTCCACCGACCGCAGTGCTGAAATAATGTTTGCAGCGCCCGTTCTCGGTAAAGCAATGGCAACGGTGATTTTGATGCTCGGTGTGCGTTCGTGTACGTACGTACGTGTGCATGGCACGGTCATTTATGAGATATTTAGGTTTTCTCTACACTGGTGTTATCGCAACGCGCGAGAGACGATGTGTTCTATTGTCGTGTTCGAGTGCTTTACAAATGATTGTGATTATGTAAATACCCGTGTGTGTGTGTGTGTTAATGTGTGTTATAAATGCAATTGCCATTGTTCTTCTCAGTCGCTAATAAATACGGGCATTATTGTGCAGCAATTACACAGCAGAGAAATGTTTATTTTTTGTTTCACAACGGAGATGAAATTGAATATAAATGTGAATACGTTACCAGGTTTTTTTTTATTACTGGCGGATTGACGAATGGCTGATGATGATATGTATTGCGTGGTTTTACGTATAAGCCGTTTCTCAACAATATAGCAAAAAATGTGCAGTAATCGAACCAATAGTTGCACAAATATAGTTATTTTGTTACATTTATATTTATTTGTAATTGACCATAGAGGTCCGACCTACACTGGTTTGTTCATTAAACATATACATTATTAATTTTTTTTAAATCCAGTCACGGTATTCTGATAGCGATTATTTTTGCCTTGATCAAACGGCCTTGGTCTAAGCTGGAGAATGTGGAGGAGGAGTTTTGTACACTAAAATTAAGTGCAATAATGTCTTAAATTATTAAACATCCGACCGTAATGTACAATCTGGCAAAAAGCTGCTTCCCAGATTTGGAAACGAATACTGAATAAAGTTAACGGGTCTAATTGAATGATTTACCTACAACTGTAGATAAAGAACATTCAAAATGGAAGCCTGTTGAAGAGGGAGGAAAGAGGTTGCCCTCATACAACCAGAGGTCGTACGATACTATTTCCATACAATCCTATTTAAACTGCTCAGCTAAGTGGCCTTTGCTACGTGATTTATTACCCTTTCGATATGAATCAAGGTGAAGGCACACATCGCTAAAATCGACGCCAATGTTACAGGAAATTGCATGTTGTGGGAGCTGACGCATGTCTCCCATGGCAACCTAATAATGCCAGGATTGGCTCGTCAAAATGCTTGAGAAAGCGACTCGTTGCCTCTCAATGCGTGCACGTCCTTGGACTAAAGGCACCTCTGTACCAGAATCTGAGAAATGAGGTGCAGTGGAGCACTCGGCTTCCCTGCAGTCATTTGAGCTATTGCTGTGCAATAAAAACAGGTTGGTAATTCACTGCTATTATGCAATTTACTCCTTGGCTGGAGGGGGACTGATCAGTGCACTTAGCAGCATCTGCACTGTGGTTGCCACGGGCGGCACTAAATCTGAATTATCCTTGTAGGAAATAAACAATAGCAAAGACGTGTTGCAACCAATTAATTCAAATCCCCCAGCCTTATTAATAGTGAAAAGAAATAGTGTAGGCTCAACATTTCCATTGCCTAGCAAGCCATGATTGCCAGTGATTAGTGTCTGTCTAATGGTGCTATTTGTCTCTTAGCCAATGCCAGTGCTGTGGACATCCTAAGGCTTTGTTTTGGAGAAGAGTCAATGGATCTGCAACAGGCTTTGTTTCCTATTCTCCGTGCCAAGCGTAACCAAATACGATGAAGTGAACGGAGCAGATATGAGGTGCAGATTACAAATGCGTGTGCTATTTCTTCCTTTATAGGCAACTATTTTTTTATTTTTTATAATTATTTTCTATCTACGTGACTTTACCGAAAGAACCAAAGAATATAACTATTTAAAGGAAAACTAAAATTCGTAAGTGGGGTTTCTCTGTGCATACTGCTTTCCTTCTACATTCAAAAGCACGCTTCGTAAAGGAACTGGCTAAACATCCAAATGCAGGACCCTCCTAAAAAGGGCTTGAGACTTAACGGCGCTTTCCTTGATAAATACATGTCGTTATTATCATTATTAGTGGTGGTGTATTTTTTTATCCCTACGGTAATGGGTGAAGGAGCAAAAAACTGGGTGTCAGCTCCCAGAGTGTGAGACGTAACCTTGGGTATATGTCTCTGCAGAACAGAGACAGTGCAATCACATGCACCAATATGTCATGGACAGGCGATTTGTAATCCACGATAGGAGCCCTTACGCACCACGCAGTTGGGAGCACAGTACCCAGTGGCCGAGTGGCCGAATGTCGTTAGTATTCTTAGGTTTTTTTTTTCGGTAAAGTCACGTAGGTAAAAAATTTAAATTAATAAAAGTAAAATATCTCTCATTTACTTGATACAGCTGTCGTGGCTGTGACGGTTCCACCTGAAGACGGAGGCTTGTGTTGCTTCCGAAACGTCGTGATTTTTTTATTTGTTTTATTTTACTTTTATTAATTTACTTTTTTTACCTACGTGACTTTACCGAAAAAACCCAAGAATATGAATCCTTGCAGTCACGAAAGCTTCAAATCTAGAATTAAATTAGGCCCACCATCTGCCGACTTCCTCTTCAATACCTTGGCACCTGGGTCGGTCCCACACACACACGCGCCCTCGTGCAGTTACACCGCCTGCACACTCGATAGCTCCACCGCTGAACGTACCTAAGACGGTTACGCGAGAAGGGTTCACCAGACAGCACTGGGCACGGCGTAGAGTTGTGCTCTTTGAGCTGTGTGTCTCTTGAAGACAATTCCCATACTGCAATGTATGGCCTGACATTTACAGAAATGAGAGTGATTTGACTGCATTTCGAGATGTGCAAGTGCATAGCTGAAAGAGAACTCTGAAAATGTATGGCGATCTTTACGAATCCAATTATGTAGATTTTTTTTGTTAATCTAAGTTCATGTTGCAGACTTAATTACAGCGGCGATAGGCCTTCAGTAAATCCATCATCATCATCAGCGGCCATGATCTAGCCACGACTGGATTAATGCTTCCCAAAGCGGTTGCCGTTCTTCATGGCCACGTGATGCAACAATCCATCGGGCTCCTACACACAACTGCGATTTAATCGCTCCATCTCTGCGGCGGCCTCCCTCTCCGACGTGTTTTTCTAGTTTATTCATTTCAGAAATGTGTCATTTATTCACATTAAATGTGTGCGCTCAATTCAGTAACCTTATCGGGTTTGTTTTATTATCTCACGTGAATATTCATGATATACATTGTGCACTTTTAGACAGTCTCAGCCGCGGCTGGCAACTATATACATAGAACGCTTGTGCTAACATAACACACCAGTTATTAAAAGCCACCTGTGCATCCACGAAACCACTGCTGTGCAGGCCCCCCCCCGCCCCAGGCGAATGCTCAAGCTGCCTTGGTGACTCATCCTCTTATTACACCCGGCTGATCTCTCTCATACCAGGTTTAATTCTCGCAGCTTAGGGCAAAAACGGTGTCAGATTAACGGTATTCTGGGTGCCACAGCGAAGCGGGTTAGAGAGATGGAATATAACGCCTCGTTCAACATCTGTGATGGTGACACAAACGGTTTTTGCAAGCCGCCGGACATCGAGCATTGAGCCTTACGCGGAGTGACAATATTCAAACGTGTGGAAACATTTCTGTTCCACATTTCCCAGATGATTTAAATTTTCCTGATAACATTTATCTCCGCCCCCCCCCCCCCTCACGGCACATCAATGATATTAAACAGGGTTGTTGTGTGCATGTTATTTTTACTTATTATGGTATTGTACCATATTTGAAATTCAAATTAAGTACCAAATTAATCAATACTTTAAAATGATTATGACTTTGTACATGCCTCGCATTGTTTAATACCACCGGCATGCAATTGCTTCAGCTCAAACTCTGCCATAGTAGATCATTTACATATTTCATTAATTTATTTTAAAAGTGACATTTTAAGTGGCCAGACTCGTGAATGATGTGTCGCCCACAGAGGATGCACGGGATTACTTGCACAAGTCCGGCCGCTTTATTGTCATCGGAGGCATCATCTCGCCAGTGCACGATGGCTACAGAAAGCAGGTACGCACGCCTCTGAGCCTGCTTCGTTTCTACTGTCAATGGAAAGCAGACCCACGCTGTACCCGCCCATTTGAGAAAAGGCTTTGCACAGCTCTTTTATTGACCCATCGCTTCAAAGTTATTCATGGGCGCAGCTCCTACCACTCCATACCCAACATCACTCCCTCTCCCAGCCCAAGGGGAAAGCAATAATACATTTCTGAAATATAGTTTTTTTTTTACGTCTAAATTATGGTAGACAATTCTAAGAATTCCAGCCTTGAAGTTGGACTATAAAATGACCACATGTGCTGTTTCTCAATTGACCACATGATGTCAGGCCTGGTTCGAAGAGAAGCCTGGGTAAGATACGTGGGCATCTCTTAGGATAGGGGGGTCAATGCCACCCATTAGACACGAGCCAGACAGCTGGGTTCCTCCCAGGTTGGCCCAAAATGGCTATTCTGGGTAAGGGAGCCTGCTTGCCTCGCCTTGACCAGGTCACTCCTCGGTGGTCATGGGAAAGTGACATAGACATTTTGGGATTAGCAGAAATGCCATGTGTAGCCGTAACCTTGGAACCATGGGTGACTCGCTTGATATGGTAGACTCTTTGATTCGGTGCTCAAATTACGGGGCATGATTGGAGCACTTTTAGGAAATTCATCTTCTTGGTTCTTTCGGTAAAGTCACGTAGAAGGGAAGTAATAAAATAATAAAAATAAAACATAATAAAATAATTCTCACGACGTTTCGGCCACGATGTTTCGGCCACAACGCAAGCGTTGTGGCCGAAACGTCGTGAGAATTATTTTATTATGTTTTATTTTTATTATTTTATTACTTCCCTTCGACGTGACTTTACCGAAAGAACCAAGAAGATGAATCCCTGCAGTCACGAAAGCTTTAACTCGAAATTTTAGGAAATTGTTTATTTGGTTGCTGTGTTTTGGTCAGGTAAATGTCAGAGCTGGAAAAAGGATGTTTTTTAAAATAAATATTAATCTGACTGGCCTGTTTCCTATGCGTGGTGATTATGTACATTAGTATTTTACACTTATTATAATAATTATAAAGGAGGTTAATATTATCAGCATCAACCTCTGAAGTTGACTAATACGATCGTTGCATTATCGACCTCCAGTTAATCATTGCTTTGCGTATTAATGTTTGTGATGCTACGGGGAGTTTTGAGTGCCGTTTATTTGTGGCTCTAATTCACGACAGGGCCTCATTTCAAGTCGACATCGACTCAGCATGTGCCAGCTGGCAGTACAGAACTCCGACTGGATCAGGTAATACTGCGGCATCTATCATGTCCTACACACTTGCCGCGTGCTTTTCGCTTGTACATTAACCAGGACTGGAGGAAACATATTTTTCTGAACTTTCTCAACGGCAACAAAAAAACTTTCGTTGCAGAGTCGATCCATGGGAATGTTACCAGGAGAAATGGCAGACGACCTGTGACGTTCTGGAACACCACCGAGAGTTAATGAAGGTAAACATGATTTTTGTACTGGTAGGCAGAGGTGGGACAAAGTCATTGTTATGCAAGTCCAAGTCGAGTCTGAAGTCATCAAATTCATGACTCGAGTCTGACTCGGGTCCAAGTCACATGACTCGAGTCCACACCTCTGCTGGTAGGAACCCACTGATTCCACCAGCCCACAGGGGATTATTGTGTCCGTCCGTCCGTCGTGCAGGGAGGGGCTGGGTGGGGAGGGGAGGGGCTGGGTGGGGAGGGTGGGACTGGGTGGGGGGTGGGAAGGGTAGGGCTGGGTGAGGAGGGGCTGGTCACCCTGTGGTGCCCTTATAAAACTCAACGTTTAACCTACCCACGCCGGCTTGTGCCCGCCCTCACAGTCGGGCATATTTGCGGAATACACCACGCCGCCGTTGACCCTGGCCATTGACCGAGCAACCCAACGTTCCTACCAGCTCCCTCCGCAGGAATGTGTTTGGGTGAGGTCAATTTGTCGGGAAGGTCAATTTTTGTCGGGAAGGTCAATAGCGGTTAACCTTTGGATAGACTCGCCCCAGCCATAGGAATGTAGAATGTCCACTATGGTATCGGGGATGAGTACCGCTGCATTGCTCATTTGAGCAGGAAATCACTTTTGAATTTTGAGTAACGCTGCCTATCAATCAAATGCAAATGCCATGCAAATAAAAACAATTAATTTAACATGTAAAGTAGAACTCATTGTGTCATCCGACACTCTGTAATGCCATTCACGGAAACATAAGCAGAATATTCAAACATCCTCAGAAATAAATTGTACAACACTGCAATCGTAAATAACGACAAACAAGTGTTGAACGACACTATTCAGTGGGGACTGTTAACAGCAGGATTGACAGGACACCTTCATCCTGAGAAAATGATTCCTACAAATGCGTTGTCGGTGAACATCGCACCCTCTCACACCAACTACTGCGCTGGCAAATGTAATCATGCACAACCGTCTTCCCCGTATAGTACTATGAGTTACGTATAAACATAGGGATATCAAATATTTTTTATTTAAAGCTTTCGTGACTTCAGGGATTCGTATTCTTGGTTCTTTCGGTAAAGTCACATAGAAGGGAAACAATAAAAAATATATAAAGCAATAAAAAAAAGTTTTCTATTTTTATTATTTTGTTGTTTCCCTTCTACGTGACTTTACCGAAAGAACCAAGAATATTATATCAAATAGGTTTTAAAGAATTACGAGTAACATATTCCCGAGTATTTACAGATCGTCTACGATTATTATCTGGCACAGAAACACAAGCAGGGTCAACATAAATGACGACGTCGTACACACTACAGGACGCACGTTAGACCACTGGGAATCTTGAACATTGCGGATTTGGCGTTGAACGGGAACCCCCCCCCCCCCCACCTGGATAGAAGTAACGAGTAAGTGCTCGAGTGGGCTCGGGAGGAGAGAGGCGCGATTGCAATATTTCCTCGCAGACGTATTGGCAGAGGGGAAGGCTTCTTTCTGGTTGTTGGGGAAAAGGGCCAAGAGCTCGGAAAAAGAAAGGCACTGTTCGATTACTTGAAGAAAAGGGGATCCATACAACAAGAGGAAGAGGGTGCAGTCAGATGAGAGAAGATGGAGGGAGCTTTAACCAAGAGGCTGGTCTTGGGCAGAGACCGCTAGATCGGCATTTGTTAATTCTGCAGTGTGATACTTGTAACGGAGGCCGTCAACCCATACGGTTTAGCCGTATTCTTGTGCAGGGAAATTGAGTTTTAAGGTCCATGCGGCGTACAGCCGTTTCAATACGGGCAACAAAATATTGTCTATTTGTTTGTGTTTCTCCCTTGTGATGGGACTTTGTAGGATGAACGTTGAGATTTAAAAGGGCACGGGGTGACCAATAAGGTCTGAATTGGTCTGTAATGAGGTGGTTGACAGGTATGTGTATGTGTGCTAACAGCACTTGCCCCAACAGTCTATCAAGGCTATAACAGGAATATTTGTTTTTTGTCTTTTGTACATGTAAATGGGTAGCGGTAGTCCAGTGCTTAGAGCGATGCGCTTACAAACGCGGTTGCCCAAGTTCGATTACCATTCACTACCGATAACAGTGGCGGATATTTCCACTCGTTCTGGGCCCCCCCTAGGTCAACGAAGCCTTAATTGAGCACCTGCTGCAATGTGTAACACATCAGCAACTACCCCCTGTGTGCCCTGCCGGCCTTCATAGGCGCTCGCTAACAGCACTTGCCCCAACGGTCTGTTCAAGGCTACACAGGGGATCTTAGGCTCTGTGCATGAAAATGTATTCTGCATTGTTGCACAACTATTTGCACAAAAAAATAAATTTGTATTTGATTCTTGAGGTCACAGTTCACGCCTCTGATGCTAAGCGTTTAAAAAGTTATATTCTTTGGTTCTTTTGGTAAAGTCACATAGATATAAAACATTTTTTTATTAAAATTAAAAATAAAAGCAAAAAACCCACGACGTTTCGATCGCAACACAAGCGGTCTTCATCACGCGGAAAGAAAATAGTTTTTAGTCAAAAGTGTAAAAAATTATTCCGATTTTTTAATTCGTTACCCAATGGGTTCGTTACATTAATCACAATGTTAAATATATATTCATTAATTAATCACCGTGAATTGGGGTAATTCATTGAATTACGAGGGGGACGAATCATTAAGCCCGTAATTTGAACGAACAGATGAAGTCCACCCGTGCACGTTAATCTTCTTAAACCCCTGTGGCAATGGGAACATCCTCGTGTGCATCTCTTTTTTAAATCACACTACCAAACGAAACTAAATGGGCACGATGAAAGCCAAACGACAATCGCCCGATGAAACACCAAGCGAGTTTCCCAAGGACGCACCGAACGAACTCCCCAGAACCAAAGACAATTCAAGGTGTTCATCTTCTTGGTTCTTTCGGTACGGCTGCTTGCGTTGTGGCCGAAACGTCGTGAGAATTATTTTATTATGTTTTTTTTTCATTCTACGTGACTTTACCGAAAGAACCAAGACGATGAATCCCTGCAGTCACGAAAGCTTTAAATCGAAATTCAAGGTGTGCCAGAACACTCGAGGTTCCCTTTCACCGCACCCATCCCTGGGACGTGGGCGAACTATGAACGGTTCGCAGCGTTGAGGCCGATGACGACGACGACGGTGAATAATTGATTTTTTACCCTTCTATCTGGCAACAAAACTGACACCTTTTTACAAGGAGTCATGTTTGCATAGACCGGAATACCTGCAGTCATAATCCAAACACGTGCGCCTTTTGGCGTCGTCTGGTCCAACCCATGTGAGACTAGGCTCTAAGGAAAGCTGTCTCGGGTGTGGACCAATCAACTTCAAGGACAGTGCACATTATCAGAGTTATGTTCTTTTGTTTGGATTATGACTGCAGGTATTGCGGTCTATGCAAACATGACTCCTTGTAAAAAGGTGTCAGTTTTGTTGCCAGATAGAAGGGTAAAAAATCAATTATCATATTTTTACTGGCAAATGAGGTTCCCATAGTGACGACGGTGAACTTGCGCTGACGACGCGTCTGGTGTGCGTGCGCACAGCGTGTGACCGGATGCATCCTCTCCAACGTGAACTCCCCATCATCTCCCGTCATCAAGCAGCCGCACAACGAGACGCGCCCAGCCACGCAGGACGACAATTCGCTGCCGCTCCAGAAGTCGACGCCCGGTAATGCCCGAATCGCTTCGCTTTGAAGTCCGCTCGACAAAATCTGCATCATCTTCTTGGTTCTTTCGGTAAAGAACACGTAGAATGGAAATAATAAAATAATAAAAATAAAACATAATAAAATTATTATGTTATAATTAAATAATTATGTTTTATTTTTATTATTTTATTACTTCCATACCACGTGACTTTACCGAAAGAACCAAGAAGATGAATCCCTGCAGTCACGAAAGCTTGAAATCGAAAAATCTGCATCGTTTTTGTGTTTGTTTGTTTGTTGCAGAGACAACTTTTGTGAATCCACCTCTGGATGACGGCCCTCCCCTCCCTCCTCCCCCCCCTTACGCCGTGTGGGTCGTCGGGGGTGGGGGGGGTCATTTGACCATACTTCACCATGCTGGTGGCGGCCGGTTTGTGAAGGCGACGGGCGTAAATGTGCGAGCTTAGAAGTGCGGTGCGGTTATGACCTTTGCTGCACTGCTTTGTGCCGCCTGCCGCCGCAGCATTGGATTGCGTCAATAAATGGCGTTTGCTTCCCCAGGAAAGCCTCACTTTAGGACTATTTTTCTCAGGAAGGTCCTCCATTGGAATGTTTGGCCAACTCCATCGGTTTGGTGGTGAGGCCCTCATCCGTCAATAGATCGACACACGAGCTGTGTGTGTACATGTAATCAAAAACTACCCCAAACAACCTAGACGGCTATTTGCCAGTCCTTCATCTGTGCATGTGTGCGTGCGCGTGCGTGTCTGCTCTTTTGTCTACGTGCCTGCAAGGAAAACTGATCAGTAAGTTTGGAGAGAGCATCGGCAAGGTGTGCTGCCTTCGTCCCAAAGCTGATCTCTTTCCGTACATCGGTAAGCAGGATTCATGGCGGCGCTCACACGTTTTACGTTTCTTTTTCTTGTCGATTCCCCCCGGTGGAGATGCGCTGGGACCGTTGTTCGCACGGCCCCCGCGCTAATTGTCTCCGCAGTGGCACGCGAAACAACGACCGATCGCCTGCGATCTCTGCCTGACCACACGCGCGCCGAGAGCTTTGTACCTTGCATGTAAACCCCTCACCCCCCGCACCCCCCCCGACTCGTGAATCCACCCTCCTGAAACCGATTCGATAATTTATTACCACTTGGGGGGGGGGGGGTGTGGTCACGAATCGATTCAAAATCAATTATCTAACGGTGCAATGTGTTGATGCATCTCATCTGCACAGGGGTTTGTTAGCTCGAGGAGTTAAATGTCACACTGGAATATAATTTCCACGTAAATAGCATAAAGTATACAGAATTAATTATTATACTGTACGCTCAATTCGATGCAAATGTTGTGAGCTTAAGAATTATTTTATTGGCTGAATTGTTACTTTTTTACACGCCTATACTTTAGAGTGAGAAAGTTGGTGAAAGTGGCATCATATGATTAGTAGGGGCAATGCTCCTGCCTGGGAAATTATGCTCCTGACTTTTTAACACGAGGAAGCGGGGTGGGGGGGGGGGGGGAGCGGTGGCACGGTGGTTAGCACACTGGGCTATGAACCTTGCCAATTGAGTTTGATTCTCGGCCACGGCTAACATCGGTGGCGAGCGATATCAGAACCGGTCCTTCGTCCCTCATGGACTTCACCAACTCACACTGACCCAACGTGATGAAATACCGGCGAAACAGCACCCGTAACCGACACGGCACGGGGAGACCTTCATCCAGCAGTGGATTTACAAAGGGCCGTAAATGATCCATGACTCTAGTTATTCTTGTTAACGTGGTGAACGAAGGAGCGGTGATGAAATATAGTTGCGGGGTGTTTCTCGATAGGACGCTAAACCCCAGATCCCTGTCAGCCACGTGAAAGTTTAATGAACCCGCGACGCTCTTGAATAGGAGAGCGGCGTTAATCACGGCTGTCTTGGCGAGGTTCCCAATAGGATTTCCAGTTCAATAAGATCTCTTGTCTGGAAAAATGGCCCCTGCAAGCCCCCCCTGCAAACGGCTAATTCACGAAATAAATTCTCCTCCCGCGGGGACCGGGCCGCCTCGTAAAGGCAACCACACGAAACGCGGTGGACGCGCCGTGCATAAATACGTTTCAAATTAACTGCGGCAAATGTTGGAAATGAATCAGTGATATTGCAACAGCACGCACGAGGGAAAACCTTCCACTGGGGAGGAGATGGAGCGGCGAAATCCGCTCGTGTGCAGGTGCTTGGCGGATTTACGACAGTGACAGCTTGGTAAGGCCTTCATCCAGCAGCGGATTGATTGAACATGGTTGTTGATGATGATCACACGAAAAAAAAATCTAAAGATGTATTTAATTGAGCGTACGTATTTAATGTTAATGATACCTTCAATAAAACAAGAAGGAAATACGCCTGAAAGGACATCCACCGGAGAAATGGAGTGATGACATGAGGCCATGCGGAGGTGCTAGGTGGATTGTTACAGCGCAGGGATTACAAGAGATGGTGACGGATAGAGGAGGCTTTCATCCAGAAGTGGAATGATCATCGCTGATAATGACAATGATGAAATAGTAGGACATGAAAAGAAAGTTTAAACTTTCTGAGAAAATTGGTACCAAAAATAAATTTCACGACCGCAATCTAACAGCGTGGTGCAGTGATAGTCGCCCTTGGAGCATATATTACATATCCTTTTGGATGAAATCCCAGTCTGATTTCATTGCTTTAAGAGTGATTTGTCCTATAAAAAACACGAGTGAAATTCAAGCTAAATATTGATTGATTTACGGAAATGAGCCCGACCAGAATTAGTTTAGCATGACCAATCAAACGGCCCTTTCCTTAAGCATTTGCACAAATCGTTATTACACCCAGAACTTGCTGAAGTGTTTCAATTGCAAATATTTCTTGCTGTTGTTGTTATTTGTTTCAGACGAGAATGCCAACCTTGGCAACAGTGTTCGATATGAAGAGATTGGTGAGTGTGATTCACGGTATGGGTGGTAAAGGAGGTATTATACTCTGCATTATCGTCAGGGTGACATGCATTAAAATCACGGCTTAATTTTTCACCCGCTGCCAAGCTGGCATTGGACTATAAATTATTGACGTAGGGCCTTGAGTAGGGGTCATTGGCATAAGGCACTGCCACTAGACTACAATACACGCCTCTCTATAATAATCCTACATCATTGTACCCTATGTTGCAAGTTTCGGACAAAATAAGGCGAGCTGCATGTGGCGTGCCAAAATAATTCCTGGCACGGTGTTCATCTGCTCCGGCTGAAATTAAGCACCGATTAACATTGAAATGGAATGATAATTTGTCAAGCGTGTAGCAATTTAACTGTTCACACCTGGGGCCGAGCGGTGGTTAGCGCAACTGAGAAATGAACCCGGTCAGTTTAATTCCCAGCCACAGCTGACACCAAAACCGGTCCTATGCCACCATTTAGTCACCAGCCTGGTGAAGTACGGTCAAACCACCCTCTTGGCCTTCACGCAATTGGGAGACCTTCATCCAAGCAGTCAATTGGCAAAGGGCTGTAAGTTATTTATTCTTTACATTATTAATTATTAATAACCACCTCTTTCCACCATGGCATTAAACAAAGATGTGTACAATCAAGGCCAAACAAAGGAAATGAATAATGGTAATTAGCAATACCAAAATCAGGCTGCAGGCAGTGACAAAATATTTTTTAAAATCAATAATGACATGTTTGTAATCGTGCAAAGGCCATTAATGTTTACTGCAAAAAAAAGCAATGTGGTCGTCCAACATTATTCACACTGGCTCAGAAAAATAGGAAAGCTTTATTCAAATGTGTTTTTTTTAATTAAGGCTAAAAGTCTAATTGAACCAATACCTGCCGGGGAGTGATTCAACACTGTCGACCCACGGTAAATGTCATTATTTGGTCGGAACATCCCAGTGGCTTTCAGAAAGGCCATCCTCGAGCCCCAAAGCTTTGTGAAAAAAAAACATTTTCAGTTAAAAAAAATATTCTAACTTCATACTCGACTCATAATACAGGAAAACTAAACTTTGTATTTTACCAGGTAAGGCCAACTGAGCTATATATCTCCTTTCAGAAGCAACCGGGCCACAAATGATAGCTCAACGAAGTGGTTTATCACGTGGAAATGTATAGCAGCCAAGGGAAGTGTTACCTGAGTAGTTGGGCATGGCTGGCAGAAAAGTAGGCCAGGCCAATGTCAGATTTGAGGCGACTCACTGGGCAGGTGCTGGTGATTTAGTGGGCATGGTTATGCACAAGTAGGCGAGGCTGACAGAGGGATAGGGCTATCAGCTCGCCATGCGTCCTGGTTGAGCCTCCCATAAATGTGGGAGCCTGAGTCGGGAGACCAGGCAAGCGAGATGTCCTGTGGGTGTGTCTGTGGGCAGAGCTGCGGATCATGCTGCTGTGCGGGAGTGACCTCCTTGAGTCCTTCAGCATCCCCGGCCTCTGGAATGACGATGACGTGAGTCACATTCACACCACTCTTGCCAGACCCTCGTCTCATTTCACTCCTCGATCTGTCGTGTTCCACCTTACTCGATCCGAAATAACAAGGAACATCCCTCCTTGTCCTTGAGTGAGGCAGCTGAGTGGCGAATGTTGCTCCTGCCAAACTCTAAACCCGATTTTTCCCTAACCCCCACCCCCCCCCCCCCCCCCCCCAATGATTTATTCAGTTATTTATTTTTCCGCTTGCACAGCTTATATCCTTAGTTTAAAATCTGGGTCTGGTTCTCTGATTAGACCAGGTTCTCAAGCGCAATGAGTTGATTGTCTCAGTCTGGTCATCAATTACTGCACGCAACAAAAAAAGGACATTAGCTTTGGTTTTTTATTTCAATTAATTTCATCTCCGAGGATTAAAATATCCGATTGACTGCGATGTGGTGAGCATTACTCCCTGCAACAGCGCGTGTGGGAAAGAGCGACTTCTCTGCAATATTACTTGCAGCGATATTCATGAGCAGTTCTCAAAAGCTCTGCTTCTGCAGGCTGATATCTAACACGCAGAGTGATGCACTGCACTGTGAGCACTTCCGAAGTGGAGAACGCATTCCCAGTTCGGTGGCTGCACATTTTCATTGATTTAACGATAGTGTCATGAAAGTAGAGCCTACATGGGCTGTGAGTGGACGAGTGGCCACGGGAGGTCATGACAGGGGAGTCAGTTGTAAGTGCGAAGGGACCGGTGGCTACGGGAACGATCGAGAAGGGAGCGCGGTCAGGTACAGCGAGCGTCCAGAGTCTGCGAGAATGATCGAGAAGGGGGGCGTGGCCTCGGTTGGTATATAATGGAGGAGCGTGGGAGACTCGGGGCTGTTACAGTGGGGGTCTCCGCCTGATGTCAAGTGAACGTGCCTTCAAAAAAACGCCATCTCAAGAGAAGTGTGTCAAGTCGTCATTACAGTAGTATGCCAGTGGACTTGGGTGTCGGCATGCACACGATGGACGTGAAGGCGGCTTCATCCATGTAGGTTTTTTTTATTCTTCTCAAACTCCAACTCAAAACCTGCACACGAGAAGTGTCGCAACTCGGTCCCTCCATTCATACGGCGCATTGGGAAGCCGCTGGAGTTATGCACGTTTAAATCTAGATTCAAAGCTCATTTCTTGAGAATCGCTTTTTGTGTTTAGTTTGTCGGCCTTCGCCTGTATCTCCGATGAGCGCGGTTGGCTACGTATGGCGCGAAAGAAGTTCAACATACAATTAACTATTTTGTTTTTACAAGGTAAGGCCTACTACTGAGCTCTTTTCAGAAGCGACCTGGTCACAAATGATAGCTCAACGAAGTGGCTTGTCGCGTGGAAATTTATAGCAGCCAAATACTCGAAACGCACGTTGATATTAAATGTGGAGGGGAAAACCGGAGGGCACGGAGAAAAATTCACACGACCACGGGGGGAACGTACAAACTTCAAATACACAGCAGGCATCAGGATCGGGATTGAGAACCCACGACCTTCTGCATACCAGGCGAGGTGACTAACATCTCGCCACAGTGGCGCCCACGTTTCCGTGTACATATGACATACATATGACATACATGTGACATACAGAAGCGTGCTCCCGTCCATCATGGCTCCCCACCGGCACTGACTGGTTCCGGTCCCCAAGGCAGTCACAGTAAAACATCAACACCTATTCTTCCCCGCCACAAATTCTATTGTCCCTTTTACAGACTCCCCCCCCCCCCGCTTATTTACCGAAATGGATGCTGCGTCTCATGTAAACAAAATACTAAAAAAAACCACCGTGCCGTACTCGTGTCGCAGCTGAAAGTGATCCTGGCAGAGTTCGGCGTCGTTTGCGTGCCCCGGGACTGCGCCGACTCGGAACGCATCATCCGACGATCTCGCCACCTTCTCAAGTTCAAGGTCAGACCGCGGCGGTGCTCTCAAGGTCAAGGGTCAGACCACATGGCGGGCACTCTCGTGAATATTTAATTGACTAAATGTGCCGAGCGCTTGCTGTTACAAAAAAAAAATCCGCAGGCAGGACGTAAAACAAAAAGGTTGCAATTAGTCTTCTCTCAGCTATTGATTTTTATTTCCAGAGTGGTGGTTTTATTTTTAAACACCGGAAATTCTCGTGCCATAATAATAAAAAAGGCGACGATAAAATGTGTTGCTTTGTACAGAAAAACATAAACGTCGTCAGCGATGCAGTGGATGGACCAACGGCGCACATAAGCTCAACTAAAAGCAGGTAAGAAGAACCAACGCAAATATCTGTCTCTACAGCATCCAGTAGTGTCTGGTAAAATAAACAACATAGAGTCAGTGGCTACGTTGCGCGAAACTACTTTGTAAGCAGAGGGCAGTGGAGCAAAATCTGTAACATGCTCCCACCTGTGACCAAATCACCCAGTGTGTGTGTATATACTGGAGCTGAACGATTAATCGATTTCAAATCGAAAGCGCAATTTGAAACAATGCGATTAGCAAATTGCAAAGGATGCGATTTTTTGCGATTTGAAAAGTCCTACTATTACTTTCTTATTGGAATTATGGAAAAAATATATAACTTTATTTATTTAACTTAACAATTGTTCTATGTTTGATTGTTCTATTTCATTTAAAACATTTTAATAAATACATGTTGGAAGCAATTCATATCTTTTAAGTTCTCATCCTTGCATTAGAATATATAGAGCAGTTCATGTTTTGATGGTATCATGTGGTAATGCTCCATCACATGTTTTAAATCTATTACACAGTGCATATTGAACTGAAGCTTGACTTTTAAAAAAATAACCGCAAATCAAATCGCAATGTCTGAAAAATCGCAATTATATATTTTCCCCAAATCGTTCATTCCTAGTGTGTGCCCGATATTGTGAAATCTCAGAAGCTAAGCAGAATTACGGCTGGATGATGCAAAGGATGGTGACCGAGCACCATTCGTTAACAGGGTGTCACGGGGCTAGCGGGCAGCAGGGGGCAGTGCAGCTACACTGCACAGTTCTGTTACGCTCCCCTGCATTTCAACTCAACCCACACCGCCCATCGTGGTGAAGTATGGTCAAATAACCGCCACGGAAGGCACCCGGGTGTGGAGAGGCTCTCATCCAGCAGTGGATTGACGTAAGGGCTGTACATTTTAAAATGGAAGACTGAAATTGAATACCAATACTGGACTGTGTACGGCAAGGCCGTAGCCATGGAGTCAACATTGGGGGGGACCACATCTTCCAGAGGGTATGGGCCCCCCCCCCCCAGAAAAAAAATCTAAATTTGAAAACAAATTTCCTGCCTAAAATATTTAAAATCACTAAGACATAGGATGGACTTTCTATTAATTTTTTACAAAAATGTCTAATAGTGTAATGTATTACTTTTCTGTTTTTTTCGTTTACCTTTTCTTGTTTCATTGTATGTAATGGCAGAGATTAGGGATTAATAAAGTACAACCATAACCACAATCATATTTGGGGGGACATTTTGAGAATATTTGAATATGTCCCCCCAAAATTATATTATAATTACGGCCTTGGTGTACGGTGTTGAACGAAAGCAGATTCTGTAGTGGCATTTTGCAAAGGCTTCTTGTAATGGTGGTGACACCTTTGCGGGATGGTAAGAGCAATGCTACCAGGCTCTCTTATTGATATTACACTCACGTCGTTTTCAATAACCTCTTTAGTCAACGTGTTCTGATTTTTTTTTAAAGTACACTTTCAGTTACACACCAATGTTCGCCTCCAAAATAAATAAGCTTAGCATTGTATTCTAGATTTGAAGTTTTCGTGACTGCAAGGATCCATACTCTTTGTTTTTTTCGGTAAAGTCACGTAGGTAAAAAAATAATAAAAATTGAAAACAACTAAATAAAATCACAAATTAAATAAATTAATATTTGTGATTTTATTTAGTTTTTTCATTTTTTATTTTATTTACTTAATTTGTGATTTAATTTTTTTTTACTTACGTGATTGTACCGAAAAACCCAGAGTACTTAGCATTGCACATGTGCACATGGAAAACAGCAGCCTTTTGTCACTCCACTGCTGGATGAGGAATCCCTGCACATCACGCTGTGCGGATCCTGGGCGTTTAGTTGGCCTCACTTTGCCACCCCCTGTAAGAAGTCCACGAATTTAACCGCAGTAGATTTACAAACTCTCACAGCCGTCGGTTTGGGTTCGTGGGCGAATCATCGTTGCACACATCTCATCGTTTCTTCTTTGACAAGCCACTCTTCTTCACATCTTCGCAGAATTTAGTGGCCCAGTACCGAGTGATTAACAGGAACGGGTCGAGGTGTAACAATATACCGCAAGTAACCAACCAAGAAGCCAGCCTGCCTCCTACAACGCGATACGGGACCCGTGCCAACATTCATCCGTTGAATCTTCACTTAACGCTCCCCTTTTCCCGATGACGACCGCTTGTGTTGCGATCGAAACGTCGTAGTTTTTAGTTATTTTTGTTATTTCTTTGAACCTTTCCACGTGACTTTACCGAAAGCCACAAAGAATATGCACATCTCGATTTAAAGCTTTCGTGACTGCAGGGATTCATCTTCTTGGTTCTTTCGGTAAAGTCACGTAGAAGGGAAATAATAAAATAATAAAAATAAAACATTATTAAATAATTCTTACGACGTTTCGGCCACAACGCAAGCAGCCGTCCTCAGGTGAAGAACAGGTCTGTCGAGAAGACAGCGTCTGAAGACAGAGACTCTGTCTTCTCGACAGACTTGTTCTTCACCTGAGGACGGCTGCTTGCGTTGTGGCCGAAACGAATTATTTTATTATGTTTTATTTTTATAATTTTATAATTTCCATTCTACGTGACTTTACCGAAAGACCCAAGAAGATGAATATGCACATCCGTTGCTTTTGCAATTGAGCATCTTCTATCGCCCTAAACTCTGCCAACCTCCCCCACCCCCCGCAGGCTCGCGTTGCAGAAGGGAGACGGCCGAGTGAGCGAGTACCTTTCTCAGCCAGTCATCGACTACATCCTGCAACACCAGCTCTACATCAACACGTCCGGCTAAGAAGTCGTGCGCCATTCGCACGCTCTCTGCCCCCCATCTCTCTCTCTCTGTCCGCCGTGTATCGACGGCTTTGTCGGGAGCCCCCCATTTTTATTGTTTGACCTTGGCTCATCTTTCACGCCGAACGCTGCTGCTTCGTTACGGCGTCGGGCCTGAGCAAGACGCTTGATTGCTGCTGCTCGCCATGGGAGAGATTTGTCGTAGCTGGGATTGCATTTGCCACGGTGTGATGTTGTATCGGGAGGGAGCGTGGAATCGGAGGGGGTTTGTCTTTTTTTTCTCTCTCTGGAGCAAAGAACAAAAATAGGAGATTGTGCAAAAATGCTTGTGGGCTTCCGCAGAGCGCACCGTAGTTGTTTTAGATGTTGAGCAGAATATGAGACGATTTTGTTTGTTGCAAAACCCATTTGAAGGTTGAGTATTGGGGAAGGTTTCATGCCATCATAGCATCCAGTACGTCATCACATGCCCTTCGTGCTCACATGGCATTTGCCAGGCTCAGCAGCAGCAGTATTGCTTTTGGAGCGTGTACCGATTTAATGGTCGATGGTCTCATGTTAAAGACTGTACGCCTGTAGCGGCGAGTTTAGCATTCATGCCAAATCTGCAAGCGCCTGACAAAAATGCACAGGGGGGTGGGAAAATCTTTAAACAAAAAAGGTGGTATTGTAAAGTGTTGCACAAACGCGAGGTGACCGATTGAGAGGCAAAACGTTGCCTCGACGCGACCTCGGGTTGCCAATATTTTTGGCAAACGCGCGGTGTGTGCACGGTCACCCTCGTCCACTACAGTTGTGCCCCTTCGGCAACAACACAAAACAACAAACTACTTTTGGCCATCCTGAAGCCACCAGGGAGGTGGGGGAAGCCGATCGCGGCTGCCGGGAACTTTTCACAGCAAAAAAAGCCGCTCTCACGACTTTCGCCGTGCACGATACCCCCCCCGCCGCCCTCCATGATTCATCATAAGAGCCATGGACAAAGGGGCCCTTGCCTTTTCCGTGGCCCACGGTTTACCAACTCACCAATTTTCTCAACCCGTTGGTTTGTGGTGCAAGGGGCCGCTTTATTTCACAGCTGACGTTTACTTTTGCCGTAGTATTTTTTGACTGCATGGATTCATCTTCTTGGTTATTTCGGTAAAGTCACGTAGAATGGAAATAGTAAAATAAAAATAAAACAGACTCTTTCTCGACAGACCTGTTCTCCACCTGAGGACGGCTGCTTGCGTTGTGGCCGAAACGTCGTGATAATTATTTTATTATGTTTTCTTTTATTTCCATTCTACGTGACTTTACCGAAAGAACCAAGAAGATTTGCCGTAGTAGTTTACTTTTTCGAACACGCGCTCGTCGCGAGCCTGTGGCTGTGCGTTTATCGCGAACGACTCGACAGAAGCTTTGTGTCCTTTGTGGTCCTTGTGGTCGTGGCGGTCTTGAAGACATTTTTTTATTCACACTTAAATCAATCGAAATGCCTTCAATTCTAGAAGTGCTTTTAATGTAATGCTGGCATAGCTTTAAAAGTAAGAAAAAAATGCTCAAACGCTGAATATAGAGACACAGTACATGTATATTGTTTGACTGTTTGTATTATGTTCATGGCCTGCTGGCAAAGAGTTACACAGTTAAGCATATGTTACACCAGTGATTAAAGCAGCAGTGATTACAGACTGTCTGTGGGTTACAGTATCTTTAGCTGTGTAAATCATATATAATCAATAAAGACTTTTGTCAACGTGAACTCTTTCTGTTAATAACACGGAAACCACTTCTGCTTGTGCTCCAGAGCAGAAATGTAACAAGAACGCACCGTATATATTTATACGCTAAAATTAAGCATTGCAATGTCATTTTTGTTCTTGTTAATGAACTACACACACAAATGTAACAATTATTCATGCGGAATGTTTGTTTCTTTCGTTTCCTCTATACCCCGTGAGAGCCTCAGGATTATTTCTGTTGGGGACAGCTTTTATTTGTTTTCCCAGATGGACACTTGTCCGCACAAGGCGGCTCTCGTTTATTTCTCTTTGGCCTGGAGAGCTTCCTTCAGCTTGCGCGGCTCGAAAACCCCCAACTCCGTCACGATGCCCCCCGTGATCAAGTCCTGAGGGGTCACGTCAAACGCCGGATTCCAAACATCGATTCCTGCGAAATGAGACGGTCACGACAAAAACACAATATTTGGGTCACAATTGCAAAATAAAATTCGCGCCGTGATGATACGACCCAGCGCCGTTAAATTCTCCACGTTCTCGCCATCCGCTGTGCACCAGTTCTACAAACGTTTTGCCCGCTCTTTTAACTTTTTTGTAAAACGCGTGGGCGGCGAACCGCGACGAACTTCCAAAGGTTAAATGCGGCAACGGCAGAAATAAAATAAAAAAACGACTTGCCTGGAGAGGCAACACGAGTCCCGTTAATCTCGGTCAGCTCCGCGTGCGGCCTCTCCTCGATTACGATCCGCTTGCCGTCCTCCAGCGTCAGGTCGCACGACGTGCTGGGCGCCGCCACGTAGAACGGTATGCCGTGGTGCTTTGCGACCACCGCCAGCTGATAGGTGCCCACCTTGTTGGCCGTGTCCCCGTTGGCGGCCACGCGGTCCGCACCCACCACCACCGCTGGCGGCAACGCGCATCCCGACAACAGCCTGGCTTGTCTCAACGCTTCCCCTTGCCTCGTTTTTATCGGTTCGCTCGCTCGCTCGCACGTACGTTGAACTTCTTTTGTGCCGTACGTAGCCAACCGTGCTAATCGGAGGTGACCACGACCCTCACGGTTTGGAGTCGCTTCCCCGTTCGTCCACCTCGTTCACGTATTTCCACGAAGAAGAATTAACGTGCGACGAAAATATTTTAATGGGGGTGGAGTGCAGGTGCAGGGGTTTACCCGCCGCACCAATATTCCAGCAACCACAGTTCGGTTCCAGGAAACAGCTATTCCCCCCCCGTGGACAATGTTATCTGAACAAGTGCTGGGGAACCCTTTCACCAGCCTGCACTGACCAACGTGAAACAGGGAAAGGTAAACCCCCACCATGACTTAAGATGGTGTGGGCGTAGCCTTCATCCAGCAGTGGATTGACAAGCGGCTACGATCAAAACATTCTGAAACAAGATAGCAACATATAGATGCCTACAGCATGACCTTGGTACAAACGGACCGTGCTTACAACGATACCCCCGTTTATTTCGAACGTAGCTGTAGGAACGCCGCCTTCTCGTGCTGATTTCTACCTCTACACAGCGATCGCGTTCCATTAGCGGCCCCGTGTACAGTCATTGCACGCTCTGCCAAGCACCCAATGCTCGCTCGTTCGGCTGCTAGCAATCGTTCAACCGGCTAAGATGTGACGCGACTGCTGCACGCTCTTGAGAGTCAACCGTGGCGACGTTTGGCGATCGAGCGAGTTGATCGCCGCAAACGAAGCTGCAAATTGTTGACGATTTAAACAAATCGTGAACAAAATGCACATTTGCAGGGAAGTGTGTCTATCCGAGTGAATGCCGTACACATGTACCTGCGCGTATTATATGCAACGTTTTCATTTCGCGTTTGACAAGGAGACCCGTGCAAATGCAATTTCACGAATACGCGGCAATGCGTACATTTTTTATCACGTCTTGTTTTTTTAAAATCCTTTATATTAGGTTCACTTGCTTGCTTGCTTGCGTGCTTGCTTGCTTACGACCGTGCAAATCTTTCGGTCGTTTTTTTACCCACTTCCCGTGATCCAATCGAGCTGACATTTTGCACACAAACTCGTTGTGCGTGACAGTTAATTTTCGTGAAAATTTTTTTCCAAAATGTTACACTGTTTAGGGAATTTTTTAAAAATATTTAATTACCAATTGCTTAATGGTGGCAGACAATCATCTGACCCATAGGTGGCAGCCATCTCAAGCCAGAGGACGAGAGGACTCTAGCCACCACGCATATAAAGGATTTAGAGTGAAAAACTTTGTTTTTACGGGTTAATTTTTTATTTCTCTCCGAACGCCTAGTTCAAACTGCCATTCAGCCTGTTCTAGTGAACACCCTGACAAAAGTAAACTTTATTAGCGGGCCCGTAAGTGATTCCTTACAACAAGGAAATTAATGCGTGCATTTACTATTCCAGCTGGTGAATCCTGAAGCAGTTCCAATCCCGATCAAGGGTAGATAAAATAGGTAGCGCTCTGTGGGAAAGTCTAGTAAAAAAATATATATATATACACACATGTAAAAATTATGAAATACCTGTGATGCCCCGCTCCTTCATGGCAAATGCTGCCATGCTGTCGGTGATGAGTGTGCCGGGGATGGCGTCGCTCACCAGCTCGTACGCCGTGAGGCGCGAGCCCTGGTTGTACGGCCGTGTTTCTGTGCAGTACACGCGCTCCAGCCATCCGGATTCGTGCAGAGAGCGAACAACTCCTGTGAAAAACAACACAGCGGAGCGGGGCTCAAACGTCTCGGCGCTCCGGGGGTTCACAACCTGGTGAAGCGATTGGTGCAGAAAACAAAAAAAATGGGAATCTGTTGGTTTAATCTAATGATTAATTATCATTGTTGCTGTTGTTATTATTATTCCACTTCTTTACCCAGGAACACCTTAAGGAGTGTCAAGGCTCACTTGCTGGAGGGTGCTGTTAAGTTTGTGCGGTCGAGGGGGGCGATGTTGCTACACGTTATTCTAATCGAGTAACTTGCAGCCGATCTTTCAGCATTGGGCTCTCTGGCCAATACCAGTTACATGGTGATAGGTTTTTTTAGCTCTAGGAGGAAACCGGAGAACCCAGAGAAAAACCAATGCAGAACAAGGAGAGAATGTACAAACTCTAAACCGAATCGAACCCAGGGCCTTCTTGCTGCGAGGCAAACGTGTCTACCACTGTGCTGCCACCCTACTGCCCCAGTTGCCATCACATCGCTCTGTTCACCCTTAAATCTGCAGCGGGTAAACCAGGGATGCGGATCGCATGGCCCGCGTACCGTATGAAATGTGGCCTGCGGTCACATGAGGCCTACCGATTCAAAACAGCCAGCAAAACAATATTTATCCGTAAACTGCGACCATCTCGGCCGCACCAATCAGGCACTGGAGGGGCATGTTTTTAACGCGGCAACACTGCCCTTCTCATTTCCGCAACGTTCAGCCACTTCTATCAGTACGAAGGCCTCACGCAGCAACAGAGGCCTGTGCGCGTCTGTGCGTTCCCGTGCGACCCCCGTCCTTCTCCCCCTCGCCAAAGGTATTTGAAAGTCCTATTCGGCCATCAGTAAGGAACAAAAAGCTCCCCCTGGAGCAAACCGTTAAAATTCTTGAGACGTGCGGCGGCTTACCGAGAGCTGTCCCATAGCCGGACGTGGCCAGCGATCCCGTGTTGCAGTGGGTGAGGACAATGGCCTTGTCCTTCTGGCTGTTGGCCATTATGTGCTCGGCCCCGAATCTGCCGAGGCTCTTGTTGTCGCTCAGATCCTTCGCCATCATGGCCTCTATCGCCTCCAAGAGTCTGGACAACGCAGGAGAGGGTGCGGCACCAAGCAAGCAAGAGCAGGCGACAACATTGCTACGTTTTGTCTGTAAACTCTTCAAATCCTGTCCCTTCGTTCTGTCAAAATTCCTAACTTGTCTTTCATAATCGGTTCAAATGCAATGGTGTTGGATGTGAAACGCGGGCAGTAAGGTCATCACGAGTTTTGTTACCGTGTGTAAATTGCGGTAGGAGTGAAGCCGAGATGAAAAGGACTCCGATTATATTGATGGCTCAATCTTACGAGACACCGGATATGGAAATGTCAATAACTTTCAACAAAGAGGCGTGTCGATGTCTTGTAAAAGAATAATCCTCCACAACTGATGCCATGAGAACGTCTCGGGTGGGGTGAGCTCTTGCTGCCGTATCCCCTCCGCCAATCAATGCCAGCCTCCCTCTACGTGGCCTGATCAGTGTGAAATGAAGCGGACAACGGATCAAGCCGCCTCAACATTTTTTTTTTAATCCGCCAACGCCCTGAAGAAACCAAGTGTCAACTGCCGAACTGGTGGAACTGAACCGGCACAGATCACCTGGTACCATCATCGCTGCCACCACCACAACCACCACTACTACTATCAACACCACCACCGCAACCACCACCGCAACCACCATCACCCACCAATACCTGCCATTTACCACTAAGTGACGGTGACGTCACCACGGCACCTGGGCCAGGCCAGGTGCACTTTGAGGCCACGTGAAGTGTCGAAGGCTCGCCGACAGGTCACGGGACTGACCCAGGTGTCATGGGTTGACTGAGCTGACTGGCAGACGCACCAACTGCGCCCCTTACTGTACCAACCATTGCCACCACCGCCGTCACCACCATCACCATTATCACCATCATCACCACCAGCACCACCACCCACCCTTTCTCCACGCTGTCGATCGTGGCTCCAGGCAGAGCGACCAGCTGGCAGAGCGTCGCGCCAATGTCGGTCGCCGCTCTGCTCATATTGACAGCGGTGGGGCGCGCCGTCACGAGGTACGCGAGCCGCTCCCGGGCAAACTCCACGAGCGCCTCCATGGAGGTGAACTTGCTTTTGGTGATCTCGACGGCAAGGCTCAGGCAGCCCACGATCGCTATGGCTGGAGCGCCGCGTACCTGGCGGGTGGCAGAAGGCAGGGGTTAAAACTCACGGCTCAATTTCAGCCGGGTCTGCCCCGGTCGGAATGCTGACACGGTGATGTGATGGTTGGCGCACTGGACTTACAATCCAGGAGTCGCCAGTTTCAAGCCATCTCCCAGCGTGGCAGTTGAGATTTTTAAAAATGGCCAATATTCTTAAATCCCCCCTCCCCTTCGCTGTTCACCTAGAAGTATAAATACTTAACCCTTTCTTGTTCCAATGACGTACGTGTACGTCATCAGTTTTTCTAAAAATATGAAATAACTATTGGTACCGAGGCTCCCACAGGGCCATGCGGGAAAGCGTGTGGCACAGTTAGGCGCCAGCTATCGTAGACTGCGGTCGTGTCGCTACAGTTCTCTGCGGTGGGTACAATGTTTATAAAAACAGCGGCGCTACGCCTTTCCAAATAAAATTAATGCCAAACCGCTTTCCCAGATTCAGCGGTGAACGAGACTCACCCTGCAACTTGCACACGTCTCGGATCGGGATAGGGTCAAGTCACTCGATAGGCCACGTGTGGTGGGTTAAAGTGCGTGAGCTTCTCCAACCATTTGTAAGATAGCTTGCGCCAACGTGAAAGAGTCGGTGAAAATACCCTCTCGGGATCTGCAAGCTCCCGCTGGGGGAGTCCTTTCTGTCAGCAGTGGTATGAGCAAATCATTGCAGGGCCGCACCTTTACCCATTCGCGTCGGGGAAATGAAAATAATGTTTGTGCCTGGCATATCAAATACAGCATACTTCTCACTCTTGGCTGTGGCTACTGGTCACTTGCCACCTCCCAGCATTTGGGCAAGCGGAGTAATCAACGGCTGTGAAAATATTGAAGAAGAAACTAAGTCCTGGGTACAATTCAAGGTGTGCTGACAGATAATGAGAAACATTTAAGCTTTTGCCAAGAGATTCTGCAACTTTTGCACAACTTAAAAATAACCCTATTTAATTGCTTAACTGTAATCGCTTAAAAACTGTGCCTTCTTTCATTTGTAGGGCATGCAAATACAGCACGGTTAAATGCGTTTTTAAGAGTTGCAAGATGATTAACTGTAATTTTGCATTCCTCATGGGGGAACATCAAGATGATGCTTTAACGTTTCTATAATAATATAGTACAACTTATTCTCCCCCACCGAAATTTAAATGAGAAAAATATCACCATCAACCACGTTCTATCCACTGCTCGATGAAAGCCTATCCACACCGTCACCATCTGCCGCGGTCCCGCGAATGGCACGATCCATCTCGCTCCGGCGCACGCGCTCATTCCTTCGCTCTGTCTCGGCACGGTCGTCCTCTCGGTGGTGCGTGTTCCCTCCTTTCACGTTTAGCTCGCTCATCCAGCCGAGGACACAAAGCGACAAGGAGAGTCTCCGTTTTGCAAGAGTGACGGACCCCTGGCTACCACTCTGTCTCCCAGTCTTGTCCGTCAGCCATCATCCCTTCTCGCGGAGAATGATGCGTGCTGCTCAAGCCCACTGATAATTTCTTAGTGGTCACAAAGAAGCCTCGGACTTGCGTTTGCTCCCTGATCAATGCACTTTTCCTTCTTCCTGTCTCTCGGTGTTAATTCTAAGTGTGCACTTCTCCGCACTATTTTATTCACTACAATAATTTATTTACTGTCGTATAATAATGAATTCTACATTTCTATTTAAACTCTTTTTGCCTTAATATTATGGCGCATACCCGCGATCCACCACTTCGGAGGCAAGGGTTAGCGGATCACATGCAGATTGGTGAACCTCTGAAACCTACTGATGGCAGCGCAGCAAGTGGGATTCGTGTGCGTACACGTGTTAATGACAGGGAGCCATCTGTTGACCAGGAGAGGTAATCACGAGTATGGGTACATTATATAATAACCAACTAGAAGGGGGGCATAACTGGGTTGAAGGTCAAAGGCGGGGTCAGTCGGGAATCTCCGGGAACCTGCTTGAAGGTTCTAGAAGGGGGCGTGTCCGGAGGCGGAGCCTGGCTATGCCGGGAAGTATATGAGGGGCACGTGACTGAAGGTTCGAGGCTGTCATGGGGGTCCGGGTCCTGGCTGCCGTCACTGTCTTCACCGTCATCTCTCTTCATCGTCTGGCCGCATGGCTGATCCTCTGCACGCCTCCCATCGTCGTCGTCGTCGCTACATTAGTCAGCCACCTATATAGTTAGATGCCGACGATGGGGCTGTGTAGATGGGTCGGCTATGTCGCCCAGTGATTGCGCCTGAAATGTGAGAAATAAATAAGAAGCCCTCTACACGCTGTGTCTCGGAAGTCACTCACTACACATGTGTGGGTTTTCTCTCGGTGCTCCGGTTACCTCCCACATGCAAAACAATCCTTAAAAAGGAACTGCCACAAACGTCCCAATGCAGGCCCCTCCTGGCAGAATTGGAGACTAATGAGGCTTCCCTGTATGAAGACGTGACATTATTATCATAACCCGCATAAAAACAGGCACCAGCATGGGCAGCAAGGTGCTTGCACGTACAGCCCTTGTGGCAATCCATTGCAGACAAAAGCACAGATGCACACACAGATGAAAACATCTCCTTAAAACCGTATAGGCTATTGGGACAAGAGCTCTTGTACACGCCTAGCCCTTTTGTCAATCCACTGCTGGATGAGGGCCACCCCACGCTGTGAACCGTACTTCACCACGCTGGCACGAGCAGGTCAGTGAAGGCGAGGTGCATAGATGTGGCAACACATTACAGCACAAAATAGATGTGTTTTTCTCTCCACTGCCCTCTGCTGCTCACAAGATAGCCTCAAAGCAGCCTATAACGTCTGTTACGTGTATGGTGGTCTACCTTACAAACACTGTCCAGGCCCAAACCTGCTAATCTTCTGATGAGGTAAGTCAGTCAGTGTCTGCAGCAGTCAGGAAAGTAGATTACTGACCGTTGTGTGGATAGCGTAGGTATAGTCTCTTACTCCTGCTTACACCCACCAGAAAAGTCCCTAGGACATGATAATTCAGTAATGGATTGTTGAATCTATCTGTTCAGTGCTTCGAGTGCAATCATTTCTTACGTGCGTATTTTCTCCGGGTAATCCACTTTCCTCCAACACGCCACTCAATAATAAAGGAAATGGCCAAACCTCCCAACGCAGGCTGGGCCTTTCTGAAATGGAGCATTGGGATCCAGTGGAAATTTTCCAGGATAAATAAAGGGCATGGCAGTTTTAAATTTACGACATAAGTAAAATAACAACAGCTAGCCATAGATAGCAATCCAAAAGAAGTGCCCTCCTGAAAAAAGTCTTGAGAATCAATTTAGATTCATGCATGGGTAAAGGACTTTACAATATTTATGCGCTTTCTCTCATGAATTATTACACCCACGTATTTCCCACTGCCGAGTTGCGGTTATTGAGACGCACTCCTGTCCGCCCCTTCCCATGTTTACCAACCTTCTATATCAAAATATGAATTGAGTGATTGCACCCTGCCCCTTCTGATGATTGCTAAACGAGAGCCGCATGTGACACGGAGACGATTTAAATTCAGAACCCAAAAACCGCAACACAGTCAATCAACAACAATGTGTGTGGCCTCGAAATAAAAAATATATATTTAATAATAGATGACGTTTCAGGCAACGGCTCTTCTTCAAAGCTCATAGAGTGGCCAGAGAGACAGAGTGGGTAATTCTCAGAGGTGGGACAAAGTCATTGTTATGCAAGTCCCAGTCGAGTCTGAAGTCATCAAATTCATGACTCGAGTCTGACTCGAGTCCAAGTCACATGACTCGAGTCCACACCTCAGAGGTGGGACAAAGTCATTGTTATGCAAGTCCAAGTCGAGTCTGAAGTCATCAAATTCATGACTCGAGTCTGACTCGAGTCCAAGTCACATGACTCGAGTCCACACCTCTGGTAATTCTACTCTTGGATATGTTCAGGAGTTTAATGCCAATGTCGAGGTCTGCTGGCCACGAGAGGGCTTCAGTAGACACTTCGTGTAGTTTTGCCATTCCTCCGCTGACGGAGCGCAGGCTACAGTGGTCTACACTGTGGTCCATAGTTCGCCTTGCTGTGGCTTGTCTTAAATGTTCCATTCATGAAGGAGACGTGTGCATCGGCCGTTTGATGTTCTGATGCGCTTGATGCTGACACCTGTGTCTTCGAGGAATGTCAAAGCCAGCAGTTGCGTTATTCGAGTCTCGAATGGGGTGGACATCCACATGGCTCTACTCTGTTAGCCAGCGTTCATCCAGATTTGGGTGATACAATAGGATGTTGACAGCACGATCCCTGAAGGGGTATCTGGACTTGAGTTGACAGCGAGTTATGTTGTTGAGGTCTTGGTTGACGGGTAGGTATTCATGAGCAAGCAGAGGATAATGTATGTATGTTGAACTTCTTTCATGCCGTACTTAGCCAAGCGTGCTCATTAGAGGTGCGGGGGAAGGACAACAAACTAAACACACAAAGTAATGAGGGTTTGGAGACTGCACTGAACGCCGTGGGGCCTGATTGTAATTAACATTTTTTAATGTTTTCTGATAACCAGTTTTTAAAGTGTCATATGGAGTTACCTAATATAGTAGCTATTGAGTAATACGTGCTCGAATACGTTCACGTGGAACACACACCTACACACTCACCTTTGCACAAGATCTCATTGTCATGCCCTCGTATACACGTCACAAATGTCTGACCCGCCACCTCCTATGGGACGTGACGTCATTTATGGACGGCCCCATAAGGTAGGCACTGATAAGGGGTTGACAGGTATGAAGTCCTGTTCGCGAGCACCTACGAACTCCGGCGTGTGGGGTGGCCAGCACCACGCCCGGCCGCCTTTGTCTCCCCAGTGGCGATGTTTACACACCGCACCCGGTACTGTACTCATTTGATGCCGAGTCGATCTAGGGGAGGCCCAGGACACACACATCTACACACATAGACACAAGATCTCGAATTTAAGGCCACGGGGAGACATGCAGACTCCAAATATACAGCAGCAGGCGTAAGAGTGGGGATCGAACCCACGACCTCCTGTAGACCAGGCGAGGTAGTTAACATCTCCTAGCCACCGTGATGATGATGAGAGACACGCAAACTCCAAACATACAGCAGCAGGCGTCACAGAGTGGGCATCGAACCCACGACTTCCTGCATACCAGGCGAGGTAGTTAACATCTCCTAGCCACCGTGATGATGATGATGAGAGACACGCAAACTCCAAATACATAGCAGGCGTCACTGGGGATCTAACCCACGACCTCCTGCATACCAGGCGAGGGAGTTAACATCTCCTAGCCACCGTGATGATGAGAGACACGCAAACTCCAAATACATAGCAGGCGTCAGTGGGGATCGAACCAACGAAACTTCTGCATACCAGGCGAGGTAGTTAACATCTCCTAGCCACAGTGATGAAAGACACGCAAACTCCAAATAAACATCAGGCGTCAGAGTGGGAATAGAACCCACGACCTCCTGCACACCAGGCGAGGGAGTTAACATCTCGGGGGGAATTCAGCAGTGGGCCAACCACCTTCATGTCTTCTTGGTTCTTTCGGTAAAGTCACGTAGAAGGGAAGTAATAAAATAATAAAAGTAAAACATAATAAAATTATTCTCACGACGTTTCGGCCACAACGCAGCAGCCGTCCTCAGGTGAAAACCAGGTCTGTCGAGGCGACAGCGTCTGAATGACGGACCTGGTTTTCACCTGAGGACGGCTGCTTGCGTTGTGGCGAAACGTCGTGAGAATAATTTTATTATGTTTTATTATTATTATTTTATTACTTCCCTTCTACGTGACTTTACCGAAAGAACCAAGAAGATGAATCCCTGCAGTCACGAAAGCTTTAAATCCACCTTCATGTCCTTGATCGCGTTCCACCCATCATCCGTGGTCTTCACCGCCTCGTACACGGTGAGATGTGGCAGCAGCAGCTGGTTTAGAATGCACAGCTCCCCCCGGCTGTATTTGATGGCTTCGAGAGCCATCGCGAACTTAATTCCCTATCACACCACAAAGTCTCAAGACGTCCAACTTTGTGTCTTCTCCCCTTTCCACGCTGCGACGAACATGTGCTTCGGATGATGGTGTGTGTGTGTGTTTGATGATGATGATTGGGCGAGACTTCTTTAAACTCTCACCCGGAAGAACTGGGGGATGGTGAGCGTGGGGGATGGTTGATGCGATTTGGTTTTGTGAGACGGACAATGAATGCCGAGGGCACCGCGTTCGTGATTGACGGTGTCAGCTTGGGTAGCACGATGGCCCTTTTCTGTCGAGGGTGAACACTCACGCACGAGAGACGTGGGCCTACAAGAAGTGTATTTCGTTTGTTCTTGTTGTTGTGTAATCTTGCGTTAGACATGCGTGTGTGGTTTTTTTTGTTTGCATGCATTCGGCTGGCCAAACGTGTGGCTTTTGCTCGGTGTGTCCAATAGATGGCGGCGGAGGACAATTTTTGTGACACACACACGCGAGATTGATATTCGCATTCTCCCGTTCCTTTCACCAAAGCACGAATGGTTTCACATTGCAATGAGGAAGCCCCCTCCTCGCCCCACGTGTCAGTTGAAGTGCCCCCCACCCCCCAAACGAAGAACGACCGTCCAGAGATGATAAAAAAAACCCATGATCTATCCACAGCTGCATGCTAACGAATGCCCCCAACGTTTTCGCCAAGCGAGAGCGTCAATTAATTGGCATCGTTTAATCTGTCCCTTGACGCACTCTCGTTTGGCTGATAAGTGGCTAAAACAACAACAAATTAACCCGTAAAATCCTTTATATGCGTGGCATCGGTTTTATTTTATTATTCATTTCTGTTTTTCTTGAGTAAGAATTTCATTTTTATCACATTGGTATTTTAAATTAAATATGAAATGTTTTTTTTCCTAAAAAGTGTAAAATTTTGGAATTTTTTTTCACGAAAATAAATTGTCACGCACAACGAGTCTGTGTGCAAAATGTCAGCTCGATTGGATCACGGGAAGTGGGTTAAAAAACGACCGTAAGATTTGCACGGTCGTAAGCGCGCAAGCAAGCAAGCCAGTGAACTTAATATAAAGGATTAAAAAATAAGCTCAACACACTCGCCAACAACGCTGCCTTCAAGTTACTGAAATAGAAAATCGGCGACGTTTTACGCAATGGCCCTTCTTCAAAGGAGATGCACAGATGGGCCAGAGAGATTGAGTTCATCAGAGTTGGAGATTTCGCCTCTCGCACCATGGATCCTGATGAGAATGACATGTTTTAAATGTTTCTGAGCAAGTTTTTAATGGTCAAAACAACTGTACACTGTGATACCGAGGGCCTGTCAAACCAATGATGATCTTGAACAACTGGAACTGTATGTATGTTGAATTTCTTTCTTACCGTACGCAGCCAACCGTGCTAATCGGAGGTGTCAGTTACAATGATCCAGGCCCTGACTCGTTCGTTTGGGCATTCACGATGACATCGTTTTCTCACGAAAGATTAATGAGTTTCAAAAGCTAATAATCGCGAGCGACCTTCTACATGGGCATGTTTGGCCAATAATTAGTGGTTTCATTCGTGTGGGACGAAATCGTAGCACCTGGAGATGCCACTTTGCCACTGATGCTACCCTTGGCGAGGAATCGAACTAATTTCACCAAACCGACTGCACCACCGCTCCCATACTTTATAAAGATGAAAGACATATTAATTCTACAGCCATTGAGACATGCGTAAATCGCCCTATTGGATGGAATAGGAAAAACACATTTAAAGAGTGAAATTAAACATTTTGCCTTGCATTTAAAAAATAATAATACACATCTCACATAAATTGTCTTCAACCATCACACTGCAGGTGACAAGGGATCTTGAAAATCCCTCCTATGGTCTCTTTGTCCAACTTAAAATAACATCGCTCAGTTCAAGAAACCCATCGACGATTTTCTATTACCTTCTCAAGAAGTGCAGTTTGTTGCTAGCCGTTCAGCATTTTGGGCCTCTGCCCCAGGTTATCAGTAACCTTGAAGTTTAATTGTATATATATATATCTTTAACGATGGCTCAGAAAGCTTTTCAAAACGAGTTGTTTCGAAATTACTTCACGTAGACGCAAACCTCACGCAATTCTTCATAACCTAAATTCCTTCATCGACGTTGTACGTCCCCTGCACCTCCAATTAGCACGTTTGGCGACGTATGGTGCGAAAGAAGTTCAACATACGTACATACAAATATTGACGTAGACCATGTCAAATCTTCTTCTTGGTTCTTTCGGTAAAGTGACGTAGAATGGAAATAATAAAATAAAATAAACATAATAAAATAAGTGAGAATTATTTTATTATGTTTATTTTATTTTATTATTTCCATTCTACGTGACTTTACCGAAAGAACCAAGAAGATGAATCCCTGCAGTCACGAAAGCTTTAAATCCATGTCAAATCTCTCTGACGGTAGAGTTAGAGGCGACTGTCGGTTAACGGGGCAGTGATTATGAGTTCGAATGTAAACGGCTTGAAATATTTTACCGCACCCCCCTACACGTGAAGAACCGTGGTTTGAGATATACAACAGGGATGATATTGAAATAAATTGGTGGCACAGTACTTGGCGCACTCTGATATTTACCACGTGGCCCGAGTTTGATTCTGATCTGCTATCCCCCTCTTCTCCTTCATAAACCTAACTGAGCAGCGTGCTGCACTAAGACCAAAACGAGCGCCACTGCGTAGGGAGGTTTTCATCCTCTCGTGACTTGACAATGGGCGGTACATTATTGTTATGACATGTTTCATTTATGCCTTAAATTATAGGCAACATTCAAATGTTCACTGGCCCGATAAGCATTGTATGACTGTGAAATACGATTCAATGTGGCGCTGCAATGTTCCGAGTCTTGATTGCAATTGTTTTTTAAAATAAAAATCACAGTTGCTGAGCATAGGCACACAACGCTAAGCGGTCAGCAACAAACAGCACTATTTGTAATATATTGAAGAAGATGTAAGCACTGTGACCTGCAGTGGGGTGGCCGAACAGTGTGAATGAGACGAAAGAGTCTGGTCAGACCGAGTCCTCAACGTGGATGGAGGAATACATGAGCGAAGTTCATTGGGGAAAGTGTTACCATGGCAGGAGCGACCGAAGAGTGATCAGAAGGCGACTGACTGCTGGCAGGACTTGAGTGACCAGCAAGTGACTGCTGCAATACAGTGTAATATATTATAACATTTATAGCACAACGAACCAACTCAGCAAAGAATTGAACATGAGCGCTGTGGCGTTTAAATTAATTTATTTTTTCTTCCATTATTGGTCTTACTGAATATTGTGTCAATGTCACGTAATATGCACCTCCATGTATTTGTACTTGGTTGTAAAATATAGCAACTATACGTTACTTTAAAAGTCACCACCGCAGAATATAAGGCACACAATGCACACAGCATTATAATTTACCTGTATATTGTCAGACATTATCACAGATATGCGCGTTAACAATGCGTAATACGAATTTGTCATCATGCTAAATATGTACATACTATTTTACACAATTTTTCAATGTTTAAGCGTGTTTTGAGATGATATGAAAACCAACAACCATATGAAACTGTACCACGTTATTGATTGTAATAACACAACTTGTTGGTATGAAATAGCCTAGCATCATTTCATATTGGCTTGCGGTAAACATCCATGCATAGAATTGTGTGTATGTACATGTGTCATCACATTTCTAAAGGTGCTACCCTGCAATGACCTACTTGCGCCACTGCTGCTGGAAGTACCTCCACTTAGAGGGGAGCACGAGAGAATCCCTCTTGAAGGTATTTTGGTCTACTCTTCCACACGGGTCAGACTTCTTGCTAAAGATGGAAGGACCTACATTTTACCCCACCACCAGTGAACCTACCGATTGTAAAACAGTGATGTACCTGATAATTGGTTCTTTACCCTTCTATCTGGCAACAAAACTGACACCTTTTTACAAGGAGTCATGTTTGCATAGACCACAATACCTGCAGTCATAAATACAAACAAAAGACATAACTCTGATAATGTGCACTGTCCTTTTGTTTGTATTTATGACTGCAGGTATTGTGGTCTATGCAAACATGACTCCTTGTAAAAAGGTGTCAGTTTTGTTGCCAGATAGAAGGGTAAAGAACCAATTATCATATTTTTACTGGCAAATGAGGTCCCCATAGTGTAGTGATGTACCTATTAAAAGTTCATAACGCGGTGGCGAGATGTTAACGACCTCGCCCGGTATAGAGGAGGTCGTGGGTTCGATCTCGAACCTGACGCCTGCTGCTGTATATTCGGAATTTGCATTTCACTCTCCCCGTGGTCGCGTGGATTTTTCTCCGGGTCCTCCGGTTTTTCCCTCCACATTTATAATCAACGTGCATTTAAAGCTGTTATACATTTACACGTGACAAGCCACTTTGCTAAACTATAATTTGTGGCCAGGTCGCTTCCGAAAAAGAGCTATATAGCTCAGTGGGCCTTACCTGGTAAAATAAAAAAAAGTTTAGACGGAGGTGGCAGGGGGATTTAAGAGACGTGCAGCATTGTTGAAACTGCCGCGCCGGGAGATTGAATTGAACCGACGACTTCCGAATGGCAAGTCAGGTGCGCTCACCGTTTACATCATGGCAGCATCCCCGTTTCACGTACATGACACATGAAGAACAAAACGCTACCTTGTTAATATAAACAATATTCCTTTTTATTTAGCAATTACGGAAACAAGAAGCTTCATACAGACTTGGCCTGAGGCATTAATATCGTTCAATAAATTCTTTATTGCTACGAAAACCAGCAGCCGTTTCCCTTCAATGCGAATGCAAGCCATTGTGCAATAGTGTTTGGTAGAGCGGTGGGAAGAGTGGTTAGCACACGGTGTCATGAACTAGGCACTCCCGGGTTCGATTCCCAGCCACGGTTAACATCGGTTGCGTGATATAACTGGTCTTGTCCCCAAGCCCCACTGACCAGCGTGGTGAAGTATGGTCAAATTATTGCCATCACCGAGACGGTGTGCGTAAACCTTTGTCCAACAGTATCTTGACATAGGACTGCACATTATTTGAATGTGTTAGATAAACAATATTGTTGCTGGCTGAGCGTACACTTGGTAAAGCTGGTTTGTATTGCATTCATGACCACTGGAGTGAAATTCAGTCCTATACACTTACTACAGATACATTTTTTGTCGAGTAATTTAAAAGTAAACAAAAGCAAATGACACGGGCTGCCTAAGAAAGCCTTGTTCATGATGAGAAAGTAATTTACTGCTCGTCGCAATGGGGCTATGAACGTGTCCTAATTGAAAACATTGTGCGCCTACTTCTCAAGTTCATTACACGACATCAACTGAAAGACTCACTTATGAGCACATTCATCATAATTATGTCATAATTCATGTCTTTCGCTGTGACTGCAATGAGCAGGGCGTGCTCCTCGCTTTCCGTCACTCACAAAGCACTGTCAACCCCTGTGGGATTAAAGTCACTTTTCGAATTTAAATGCACGCCAGTGGAATTGCCGACTTCCCACGCAAGGAAGATACTCCCCCCGGGTTTCAACTTGCGCCGTAAACAATGAGTCGAGATTGAACGGCATCAGAACATCGCACGGCAGACTTACAACCGAGGACAATCAAGAATAGCCCGCAGTGTGACTTGCAGTCACCCGCCTCGAATCATAGACCGCATTGCACCGCTTCGATCATTCTCCGGCAGCGTTTCAGATATTCACCACGTTGCTTGTTTCTGAAGCCGTTCACTGGCTCACTCGCCATCCTCGACACAAACATTTCTCATCAACCCCCCCACCCCCCGCCATAACGAAATGAGAAGACTCAAATGACTCACGAGTTTGTGACTGAATGATTGTGCTCGCATCTGTGTGCGTTGTTGTTATTTCCATTACCGCGGTTGGCTACGTACGGTGCGAAAGAAGTTCAACATCACATACTTCGTGGAAATGTCGACTCGTTTGACGTTAACGCTCAAATCTCAGCGATATTTAAAACGTCATGAGATGTGCACGTTCATTTACCTGTCTAAGAGGCAATGCTGCATTGTGTTCACAAATACTGCATTGTCCATTATTATCATTATTCACAGCATGGGCGAGTGAAATTTTCAAAGGGAAGTTCCTTCCACATCGTTCCCGTGCCACGCTTACTACTACTTGCATAGGGCTACACGGGAAGGAAGGACTTCCCTCTCCCCAAGGCAATTGAACGTATTAGCCCGTGGCCTTCGCGCTGGCAAATTGATCAGGATATATACACACACTGGAGTTGGCACGCAGTGTCAATCGTGCAGTCCGTACCTCTCAACAAAATAAATGGTTAATTGTGCAACTCCGTGGCTTAGACTGCCAATTCATGAGTTACCTTGAGTTGCCTTGTGATTCGCCTCCACTCTATACTAAGTTGGACAAAATGCCACACGTGTGCTTACTGCCTTGCCTACCTGCCTACCTTTGCGGGTGTCTCATATATCAAGTTGTACACACGCGGGCGTGCCAGCCACGTGCTTTAGTGTACGGTGCATTACACGTGGTGAGCGTGCATGGGCGTCATCGGCACGGACTGCCCCTTCATCCAGCAGTAGATTGTGTGGCAGGCTGGTTGGCTGATAGAATAGTGCACCTGCAGGTAGCGTTAAACAAGAGTGTAGCTTAATACGCCCGTAATTATGCGTTCCCTTAATCGAATGTGAATAGAAACTAGTTCTGCTGAACCGACAATTAGTTACCGTAATTACGTTTTCCCCGAAACAGTAATGACCGGAGAAAGGGTTACGCCGGACTCACAATTAGCTTAGCTTTTTTAAATATATAAATGTTAGGGGTACGGTTCTTAAATGCCTTTCCTGAACATTAGCGCGTAATTTCATCTTTTGCTTTCTAAAAACCTAGATCTCGCCGTGGGGCACACGATGAACACAACGCGATTGTGAGCACGCCTTCGTTCGGGAGGGGGAGAATTGATTGTGCGCAGCGTGCAATTGAGAAACGTGTTTTTGTTTGGTGGGAATGCAGCCGCATTTAAAGGTTACGTGATTTTTATTGGACGTGAAGTCCGCTAAGTGTGAAACTATACACGCAACCATTACTTAAACGTATAGGTTTTCAGTGCAATTCTATAGATGTTCTTTTCAACCTCGATTTAAACTCAAGGAACCGCCTTGGCATATGGTTTGAAGTAGACTAAGACATACATTGCTGACTGCAATCAACGCCTAATCACTACCTTGACACACTGTGTAAAACACGCCAACGTTTCGGTTCACGGCCCATCCACAGATCGATTTCCCTTATTGCTTTGAAAATGAGCAACATCCCAAAAGACTATAGCTTGCATTTCTCTTTTAAGTATTGCTATTAATCTTAATTTAGGAGCTTTCGTGACTGCAGGAATTATTCTTTGGTTCTTTTCGGTTAAGTCACGTCTAAAATTAAATTATTTTAATTTATTATTTTATTTTTAGACGTGACTTAACCGAAAAGAACCAAAGAATTATTGCTATTAAACTATGTAAAATGTATTCGAAGGTGGTATAGTGTATGCCACCACTTTGTCGGTGTATGTTATGTATGATCTTTAAAGTTAGGCAAGGTTGACCCGAGATAATGCATGGAAGGGTGGCCACTATGCATGAAACATGCGTTATAAGTCTCCTGTGGGGCTACTTTTTCCAGCCAAGGTTAGTGCAACAACATCCATTGTCCTGAACGATGCTCCGACGCCTATGACCACCCGCTTTCAGCAACCCCGCACTAACAAGCATGGTGAAGTATGGTCAAACAACCCTCCCGGCCTATATGCTGGCACGGGCAAGGCCCTAATCCAGCAGTGGATTGACAAAGATGGGCAGTGCCTGTACATTCTACGCATAATCGTGGCCGATTGTTTTGTTCGTATACCTTGCCCTGACAAGTGACAGCTACGGGATGTGAGCCAGTGTGATGTGTACGTGTGCACAGACAATTCTGCCACGTGCATCCGAATTAATCCAACCAACTCGGCATGCACGCCGTCGAAACAGGATCGAAACACGCTTGCACGGATATACAGGGCGATCAATTTAAACATATCCCCACGGCATTCTAATTGATCTCCCCTTTTATTTTTAAACGGGCGATTGAACGCCGTGAAAGCGACGTCTTCGTAATCTCGCAGAGCGTTCACATATTTAATAGGTGCGGCAAAATTAGCCGGGGGGGGGGATGAGGGTGGAATGACACGTTGGCTCCGCGTCTTCATCTATCGGACGAAAAGTAGGGTTGATGTTTTTGTGGGGTCTCTGTAAATGGATCACTCCGTATTATACACGTGGGGGGAGGCTGCTTTGGCGGGGGGCGGCTTTGTGCACCATGCACTGACTGAACCCCATGCGAACTCAAAGCAGCACAGTCATTGCCTGTGGCTAAACTATACTCGTGACACCGCATTCTTGGATGTGAAAACGATACACGCACTACTTTTTTTCTTAAATAACAAAAAAACCCTCCCATGTTCAAGCATGTTTTTGTTGTTGTTTTTGGAAGGCACATTTTTATTTGCCCGTATAGCCGTCCGTCAAGGCCCACCTCTCTCTTCTCTACGCAAACACGAGTTAGGGTCGCCGTAACTATGACGGTACAATGTATATATACACACACACAAGATACACACACGCACACAAAATCTGCTCCCGTAATCAAGCACCACCGCTCAACTTGTCAGTGCAACGTTGCGTCAACTTTACTGTTGTTTCTCTCTCTCTCTCAAATCACCTTTTATATATATAAAATGAAACACTTTAACGAGTCTCAGGTTTCAATATCATTCCGTACGGGGGGGGGGGCGGTTCTTTCCCGTCTCTCCCTTTTCCACACACGCAAAAAAAGTAAAGCATCCCTTTCATATACAAAAAAATGACACATTTTGCACATTCAACGAACTGCGCGTGAAAACTTTTGTGAAACTTCAGGGGTTGTTGTTGTTGTTGCATGTGCTCACAAAATCTGCACGCAGCCCGGTACAATGGAAGTATAAGTACGGTATGTAATATACTCAAGGTGTCGTACAATAAGCGATACACAGTATAGCATTATACAATACGCAAGTAAAACATACACTGTGTCGGTGTGGCAACAGCAATGTCCATAACAGTTGGGACTTGTGTCTGTGTATTTAACCGCAATATGACAGTAATTGAATGTATTATACGGTTGTTCTTTTACAGCAATTTGCACATCATTTGTTTTTGCATTGCGTAAAAAAAAGCTACCGCCACACGTGCACCAACGCTTAAAGCGCATTTCTTTGTGTTTTTTAATAATGCTCTATAATTCTATACATTTCTTTGCATTGGCAAAACAAAATAAACAAATCCTATCCAATGTGTTATAAGGTACGTGCTCGCTGCAAACATCAATCAGCATCAATGACAACGAGACATTAACCACGGCAATGTCGTCAGGTTTGCAAATCCTGCATCTCGCATCTACAGGACGAAGATCAATGTGTGCAGTGTGTGTAAAAAATTAAACCATCACGTACGACCTCACTCAAACGGGGGCACTAAATCAGGGGTGGCACGGCACAGTAATTATCCTTTCCTATAAAGGAGCATTTCACAAAAATGCCGCCACTTATTGATTATTTTTGCTGTATTGCAAAAAAAACCAGTTACGGTTACTTTATTTAAAAAAACAAGCCACTGTCCATTGGATTGATGAACCCAGATGTGTTCTGCCAAATTCTCCGGAAAGTAATCAAGACGCACCAAAAAAAACCAACCACGTGCCCGGGTGTGAATATAAAGTTCTGCAAATATGGTCACACACACACACACCTGCCGGGTTATAAGACGCATCCCTTAAGTTTCGTTTTTAAAATACAGGGGGGAGGAAAGTGCGTCTTATAAACCGGAGAATACGGTGCTGCATGGACCTGAACATCGGAACAACATTAATTTTAATTTCATTTTTTGCCTACGTGACTTTACCGAAAGAACTAAGAGTATGAATCATTGCAGTCACGAAAGCTTCAAATCTAGAATCGGAACAACACACGGGCCGTTCAAACGCACACACACACACATTCTTCGGCACGCTGTAGATATGTTACGGATGTTTATTTACCGTGTGAACAACAACACAAAAAATAATGAAAGGTAGAACCTACATTTGATTATGCGCTGAATTAAAATACTGCATTCAAAGTTGCGCGTTTTAAAGGTTTTAGGCTTTCGTTTGACATTTAATTTTCTGTTATTAGCGGACAAATGTAAAAAAAACATCAGGTGCCCCCCTGCCACCACCTCCGCGACTTGAGATTTAGTCAATGTCAATCAACATATTGTGTCTGTGCACACAAACACCCATCCGTGACCTGGTCACTTTGTATAAGCATTGTACATACACACTGCCCAGTCAATTCCTTATCACAACCATACGCAAGTCGAGGTAGAGTGATCGTGTTTTTAAGGCCAGTCTTTCTGTTAAGTTTTCGCACACAAATAGCAGCTATCGTAAGGTTTTTTTTGGAAAGGGGGGGGTGATCGGGAAAATTGGGGAGTTGTTGGGAAATCGGCTCGGAAAGAGATGCTCGCGAAATGTCAAAACTGCCTACGCATTACAAAGTCCCGTCCGTTGACACTTTTGGGATGGAGGAAAAGGTTACTTTTTGTTTTAAATAGTTAAAAGGCTAAACACCTATTCGTGTTATCTGCGTTGCAGGCAAGAGGACTTCTCGCTCAGAGGTGGCGCAATTGGTCCGCGCAAGTGTCCAAGTCGCGTCTAACATTCCGACCCAGGATAATTCTATCGCGTTCATCTATACAGCCACTTGTGAAGGATGTGGTCGTGCAGATTTTCCGAGATAGCGTGCAGGGGATGAGGCTGGTCCGCTTGAAAAAAAGATATCGGAAAAACAAAAACAAGTCTTAAACAAACAGAAAACAAATCATTATTCGCCAGCCGGAGGAAGTCCAACACCTTTCATCGGCACATTCTGGCCGAAACTCGTTAACCACGTTTTTAAATAAATCTCAAATGCGAACACCACCACCGCCACTGTCACCGATGAGGTCTTTCTTTTGGTGGCTGGAAGCGGCGGTACACAAAGGCCCCCGTCCCCAGAACCGAGACGATTGACAGCTTGGCTGTATCCGCCGTCTTGCAGGACGCTGGCCACGTGTAAGGGACGGAGAGATACCTCGCATATTCTCTCGGCTGTAGGTGCTGGCCCCCTTCCTTGTAATAGGCCTCTTAGGCTGCTTCGATACCACCTACCCAGGCGTGGGTCCGCTCCTTGTCCGGCTTCAACTTCAGTTGGCAGCCGGTGGGTTGGGGAAGACGGAGCCGAACTTCAACAACAACACAACAACAACACGCGTTGAACGAAAGCTTGGCGCTCGAGTGAAATTGTCCTGGGTGAGACGACGACGACGATGATGATGTTGATGAGATGGTGGTGGTGGCTTGTTTGTCGTGGTGCTCAGCTTATCGTAGTGCTAAGCTTGCTTACTGCCTCCGCCACCGATGATGTTGCTGCTGCTGCTGGTGGCGCTGCTCAGTCGCCAGTCGCGGGTTTGATGTCCACATGGCAGAGGCAGCAGCAGCAGCTTGAAGGAGGTCGCTCCACAACCACCACCACCACCTCCACCCTGTCCACACAACAACGAGCGATGGCACCGACGCGAAACCGTACGGCAACAGGACAAGGAGCTCGGGGTAAGGAAGACGACTTTTTCCCTCTCCCCTCCCTCCCTCTCCCCTCGCTACCGTCGCCTCGTGCCGCTGTTGATGAGGTACAGGACGATGTCCTGGTGTCCTCCGAAGGCTGCGATGTGCAGGGCGCTCCACCCGTCACGCGTGGCCAACCTGGGGTCAGCCCCGAACTGCACGAGGAGCTTCACGAGCTCCAAGTTGCCCGCGATGACCGAGCGATGAAGAGCCGTCTGACCCTCGGGGCCGAAAAACGAGTTCACGTTGAACTGTTCGCCGGCACCGGCCGTGGCGTCTTGCAGGAGGGCCTGGAGTTTGCTGGTGTCACCTCGACTCACCGCCTCCTGGAAGATGCGCTGGTACGAGGAGGATGAGGAGCAGGAGGGCATCTCAGCTTGGCTCATGGTCGCCACGGCCACCCCACCACACACGTGTGCGTGGGCCCTCTCGCTCACCTCACCCACGGTCGGAAGCGAACGAGGAGATGGCTTTTGGTGGCCCTCTCTCACTTGGGTTTTTGGTAAATGATGGACGGGGCCACCCACACCACCACCACCACCCCCAGTATTGTCACCACCACCACCGGCACCGCCGCACACGTGCCGAGTCGCTCTGAGTTTCTTGTTTTCTCGTCCAAGCCTTCCTCCTCCTCCTTCTTCTTCTCTCAGTTCACTCGCTCGTCCTTGTTGTCCGGCGGCGGCGTCGTTTAACTCGGTTCTGTCTCGGTCTTCACTCGACTTCGGTGGACTTCTTGAGCGTTCCTCCCCAAAGCTCCCGGCGCCAATTTCCTCACCGCCTGGGCCACTTCACAAGTAGCGCGCTTTATGATTTTTTAATTCCCCCCCCAAAAAACGTGGGGAGATGGAGGAAGAGGAGGGGGCGGTGCGTGAAGGGCGCCTCGCTGTGCACTGCGGTCTGTGGGAACTCCGCAGACAGACGCGGGGCTTTTTAACGCTGGGGGGGTGGTGGCGGTGGTCGGGGGTTTCAATGGAGAAGAGGTTCACCCCAGCCACCCCCTACGGCGGTCTCCTCTGTCGCACGCCGCACAGACGTCGCTGTTTCTAAACCGTGCTGCGGAGACCCCGAGCCACCACCATCAGCCCCCACTACCAGTCCCACCACCATCAGCCCCACCACCACCACCAGCCCCAACCACCCCCACCTGCCCCACCACCACCACCAGCCCCACCACCACCACCAGCCCCAACCACCAGCCCCAACCACCACCACTAGCCCCAACCACCACCACCAGTCCAACCACTACTACCAGCCCCACCACCATCAGCCCCCACAACCACCACCAGCCCCAACCACCACCCCCAACCACCACCACCAGCCCCAACCACCACAACCACCACGAGCCCCACCACCACCCCCAACCACCACCACCAGCCCCCACCACCACCAGCCCCACCACCCCCAACCACCACCACCAGCCCCAACCACCAGCCCCACCAGCACTAGCCCCACACCCCTCTTCACTTAACAAATTATAACTGGTTGCGTATTACCGTACCGTATGTAACCTACCCGCACACACGTATTACTGGCGATGTTAATAAGATAAATAATAAGTGGGAGTTATGTTTGAATAAATGACACACGTTGGTTAATTCGCACATTGTCCAGTTAGTCAATTCACCCGATATGCGTTGTAACACCCGACATGAATACGTTCGATGCTGTCACCGTGATGGTTGTTAGTGATTGTCACACTCGCGTGCGGTGTGGTTTAATGTGGCCAACGTGGAAGAGTAGGCCAAATACCATCTAGAGGCGCTCTCCAGTGATCCAGTTAAGTGGATGCCCTTCCGCCAGCAGTGGCGTGAGCGAGCAATTGCAGGGCTGTACCTTTAGCTTGTAATGTATGGAGAGAGCGGTGGTACGGCGGTTAGCGCACTGCACTTAAAACTTTCATCCAGGCGTTTCTCATCTTCTCAGTGTCTTTTAAAATCGTGCATTTTACATAGGATTTTCTTAACGTATCATTAAGGTTACAGACGAGAGGGAGGAGCCTGTCATGAAGACTGGGCATTGTTAGAATGTTGTTATATTAAGATAGCTTTATACATTAAAAGGGTAGTGGTTAGTTTCCTAAAACCATAAAAAGCACGCTCAGCAATTCCTACCTTAAATTGGGGAACTCAACGTACATTTGTGCTTAAACAATAAACTTTGTATGCACTTTGTGATGGCAATATAAATGTCAATGATTGTGTTGATAATACATGATTTTTTTTTAAATACCAATTTTACAGAAACAGTTTGGTTGTTATCAAAATTCAAACTTTAAACATGCAGTGTGCAATCATCGGGAGTTTAATCCCAAAATTCATAGCATCATTGAAATGAATTGCTCAATGTTAATTCCAGTAATTAACACTGGTACGTGAACATTTACTTATTATGTGGTGATGTTGCTTTGACAGTGATGCACACGCTCACTCCACATTCGTCAAAACACTTTTGCCTTAACAGTAAATATATAATAGGCAACGTTTTGGGAAATGGCCCTTCTTAATAGCACATAAAAACGTTATTTGTGTTATTGTGCTATGTTTATGAGAGTCTGCCAGCATCATTTTAATATATTTTGCTCGTGATGTATGTACATTACTCAGAGCGAAAGATTTGTACGTCAAATGGACATGTGTGAAAAAGCGCTTTATCGCTCACTGAATTCCTCCAGAATAAAGATTCTGATTCTGAGCTGTTCGGAAAGCAAGACAGCTCACTCCAAGTGATTATGGCCAGTGGGCAAAAATAACCCAGAAGCAACCAAAAGCAGGAAACAGTGCCCAGGAATAAATCCCCCGCAGAGATGGGCCAATGAGATTGGCTTTCGCGTGAAAGGTGCTCGCTGCATTGTTGGGCCATGAGGCACGGCCAATAGCTTGGGAAGGCCTTCATCCAGCAGTGGATTGACCATGGCTGACGATGAAGCTTACCGTGGAGGAAACCGTCGGGGGCCATCCATTTAGTCCGTACGCAAAAATCTGTCAAAACTTGACTCCTCCACCCCCCTCCCTGTATGCACGCGGACTTTTTACACCCCCCCATCCTATAAACGGCCGATATTTAATCCACGCAGAAGCGATCAAGGATGAATAATATTCACGTGTTTAAGCAAACAGACAGTCCACCGCCGGACTATCTAACTCATTTGAAGGACAATGTAGACAAATTATTATCGAGGCTTCACACCCCACCCCACCCCGTTTCCTATGCGTACATTGTCAGTAGACCCCCCCATACACAAGGGTACGCATTTTGTTTCACCCCCCTCCATGCGTACTGAATGGATGTCCCCTTACGAGTTAAAGATATGAAATGGCTGATTCCGTAATCGGAGGCTGACAGTGTCCTGTGTAAAACTAATGTTCAGGAGGTCAACGCCAATATTGAGGTTTGCTGGCCACGAGAGGGCTGGGAGGGGAGAGTTCGTCGAGTTTTAGCGATTCCGCCAATGAAGGAGCGCAGACTGCGGTGATTTATAACTAAATATAGTCGAGTTTGTGTTGTATGGCCACTTGCACTGTGGTGTTTGTCTTTAATGTATCATCGAGTCCACGTGCCTCTATGGGTTTACTGCAGTGCTGAATATGGTTCCATAGTTTAGGCAGCACGGCCACAATCGCACTCTACCCGCAGATCGTGACTTTTAATTTCCCCATTTACGAAGGGAGAGATGTGGCTTGCACATCGCCCCGTTGATATGCTCCCGATGCGTTTGCTTCGCACACCAGCGGAGTGCATAACCGAACACATTTTTTTTGTTTTTACTTTAGCCAGGTAAGGCCCTCTTGAGCTATATTGCTCTTTTTCAGAAGCGACCTGTCTATCAGAATTTATTGTGCAATTAAGTGGCTTATAAAGTGGAAATATATAGCAGCCAAATACGCCAAAAGCGTCTTTATATGTGTGGAAGCAAAAACCGCAGGACCCGGAAAGAAAAAAAATCCACTCGACCACGGGAAGAGGGGACACGCAAACTATCGTGTTTTTTTATTGGTTCTTTCGGTAAATTAACGTAGAAGGGAAATAATAAAATAATAAAAATAAAACAAGAAAATTCTCACGTTTCGATTGCAACACAAGCAATCATCATCAGGTGTGAAAACCACAGCAATATATATTTTTTAAAGTGGCGTTTTTTTGCTGTGGTTTTCACACCTGACGATTGCTTGTGTTGCAATCGAAACGTCGTGAGAATTGTATAGTTAAATTTTTATTATTTTATTATTTTCCGTCTACGTGACTTTACCGAAAGAACCAAGAAGATGAATCCCTGCCATCAAGAAAGCTTTAAAACGAATTTTTTCGTGTTTTTGTGTTGTTCGTTGTTGTAACTTTCTTACCCATCCCTACTGGACATCTGAAAAAGAACTTTACAGCTCTTCGGATTCCTCTGCTACAAATATTCTGACTCGACGACTTTCTGCGCACCAGGCGATGGAGTTAACATCTCGACTGAAACCACAACACATTCTCATCGCTGTCAACCCCTTGTCAGTGCCTCTTACTTATTACAGAACAATTCACACCTCATTGGTCACCCCGTGGCCTTATAAATATCAACGTTCCTCCTGCAAAGAAACACAAACAAGACAAAAACTTGTTTTTTGCCACGTATTGAAACGGCTGCACATCGCATGGACCTCCAAATAATATTTCTCTGTACAAGAATACGGGGTTCAACCGTACGGGTTGACAATTACGCATCCTATTCTTTGGGTCTTTCGGTAAAGTCACGTAGATAGGTTCAAAGAAAATAACCAAAAAATAAAAAAAATATGGGCAGTTTTTGTAAAAAAAAATGTTGTTATTTTCTTTGAACCCATCTACGTGACTTAACCGAAAGACCCAAAGAATATGAATTCCCGCAGTCACGAAAGCTTTAAGTTAAGATTTAACTACGCATCCTACACCACCACCCCACCCCCCCAGGACACAAAAAAGGAGCGCCAAATTTCATTCATCTCGCGGGCGCTCCTCCTGCACCTCCTGCTACCCACACGCAACACGGGAGAGAGCGATGAAGACAGAAGCCGCGGCCCACGGCCACCACGGCCACTGTATCGAGTTGCCGCTCCCCGCGTTGAATTTCACCGCTGGGCGTGGGAACTTCGCATTCCTCTCCCCTCGCGGCAGCCAATGGGCGCGTCGCTCCGCTAGATTCTCCCTCGGCCGGTGAAACTCTGCAACCCCATTGGTCCGCCAGCGAATGCTGAGTAGGCGTGGCCTGCGGTTGTGACCGCCCCTCCCCCCCACCCACCACAACCTCCACCCCCCACCTCCTCTGCCTTACTCCCCCCACCACCACCCGTCCGTTCAGCACCCCCCCCCCACCACCCAAACTCTTCGCTCTCTCGGTCCGCCTCCGTTCTCTCTCTCCTCTCTCTCCCTTTGCACGACGCTGCTGCTGCTGCTGGTATGTCGGCGGTGACGTCAAGGCGTGGGAAAATCTCCCGCTCTGGTTCCCATCGGCGCGCCGAACGATGGTCGCGCATCTGTTGGGCTGCCCGGCGTTGTGCACGAACGACGCTGTTTGTTGCCTTGGGTGGGGTGTGCTCGGGGTTGTGAGTACAAGAAGGATGCCCCCTTGCCTCGCCTGCCTTGCCTGCTTGGAGGAATGAGAGGGGGGCTCTTTCAGTGCGGTATTGTGGGCAAAGATTGTGGCCCTCTTTCCCTTCCAATACGGCGGTGGCTGCAAGGAGAGAGTGGGATGGGCAAAAGGTGTGAAGAGCTGGACTGGGCCCTTCTCTTGACAATCAACACGAATCCATCATCTGGGGTGTTTTCACACAATAGAGGCCAACGTGAGTTTAGACGGACTCTGTTGCCAGAGAAAACTTCCTCCCACTGAACTTTTTTGGGTTGGTAGGACATTTTCGAAAGAAAAAAAAATCCCAATTTATGTTGTGGCTTTTAGGACCGGCCACATTATTTCTGATCTGGTTGTGAGCTGGATTGTGTTGGAACCCACCGGTGTCGAAAGAGGGGAGAGAGCAGAATGGAGAATGGGCGGGTGGAGTGGGTGAAACGTCGTATTTTACACCCCAATGCACGCACTGTGGTATAAACCTGCCCCTAATTACCCGAGGAATTACACCCAACGTTTAGCAACGCACAGGCACGCACTGTAATGCGGGGCTGGGGCACTTGCAGGCTTTGTGGGAAGAAGGGGTGAACAAAACCTAAAAAATTGTAGTTGTGGGCTAGAGTTTGGTGTTGTCCCTTGACGCACCGCTTGCATTATCACTATTTTCTATTTTATTTTAACAAGTAAAGCCCACTGAGCTATATAGCTATTTTTCAGAAGCGATCTGGCTATCACAAATGATAGCTCAACGAAGTGGCCTTATGTGGAAATATATATATCAGCCCAAATACTCTAAAAACATGTTTCTAAATGTGGAGAGAAAACCCGCAAGGACCCGGAGAAAAATCCACGCCACCAGGGAGAGAAAGAGAGACACACACAACGCAAACTCCATTGGCGAGGCGTTTCACAGAGACGAAGAACCAAGGCTTCCCAATCGCAGTGGCTCTGTGGTTGCAGAGAATAATGAGACAAACAGACAAACACAATTTTAAAACCTGCAACCTTTTGAAATACAATACCCCACCCCCCTCGGTTCCCTGTTATTAAGCAAACTCTAGTCGGCTGCATCGGCTCATCACTCGTCACGCAAGTGAAAAAAAAAGTGAGCTGCATCTGCAAGTCACTGTACAATGCACTACGGCGCAGATGCCTGATTGAGATAAGGATAAATATAATGGGGTATTATATGGCTTGAAAAATTGTTCGGTAGCTCCCGAGTTATAAACCCAAAACAACATGTGCATTTACTGTAGGGTAGAGGGGGGGGGTAAGAAATCTCCAGCTGAGTTTAAACACAAGAAGTCACTGTGGCTGAGCAAAGAACGCTGATAATTTTCAGAGGTCTTGGCAGATCAAAAATAGTTGGGTCTTTACACTCGGTTTTTGTGAAGCAGCAGTGTTTGAAGCGTTTGCATGGGTGGAGGGGGGAAGAGACGTTGCCACATGTAACATTCCACATCTGTGCTGGTCCTTAGGGCTGCCCTATCTTTACGAATGTGGAACAAATGTAAAGCAAAGTGAACAAGGTCCGCTGCGGTTGTGCCAATGCCCGATTGAGTGCGCGTGCCTCTGCAGGCTGGTGCCCTTGTAAGGGGCTGTATCTGAAAATCTGACTGGTGTGGGTTGATTCACGTCATCTGGATTTGGTATGGACACGACAATATGGAGCCCTTTGTTAAACCATTGCTGGATGAACGCTTCCGCGTTGGTCGGGCTGTTTGACCATATTTCACCATGCTGGTCGATGCTGGTCGGTGAAGTAGGGTGGGCTGTGGGTACCGGTTCAGATATTGGCCGTAGCTGGGAATCGAACGGAGCAGCCGGGGGTTTATGGCGTGGTGTGTGAACCACTGCGCTGCTGTTTTCCAAATAAAGCTGATAAAATATATATAGGCATGTTCTCAGCAAACACATTTGAGTGATTTGCTATGATCCAGGGCATGTGAAAATTGCAGATACAGCAAAATGTTTGCACGTGTAAAGAAATATAATTCTTTTAACATTTAATTATTTTATAATATTCCATGCCTGTAGCAGCCAAAATCAGCACACTGGATGCAATCATTAAGCTGTATAAAGAGAACGGATATGTACACACACCGTTGCAGTTTAGCATAAGCCTTCATTTCAGAAATACTAAACTCAGGGCATGCACCTTTTGACCCGAAACAGCACAATGGAAATTCAACCAAAGTTAGCAATTTTTGCAACTCTGATACTGAAACATCAGTGTGCTGCAAAACGCAGGCAAGAAAGCATTTGTGGATTCAGCTTTATCTGCTGAGCATATGCTATGTCGAGATAAAGACATTTGACCTCATCACAACCAGTGTCAGTGGACAGAATTCTGGAACAAAATGAAAGCACCAAAGCGTTTATTTTCACCACCAGATTCTTATCACAAAACAATGTAAATCGTGTTGTGATGTTTGCCATAAACCTAGAGTAACAGCTTTAAGCAAATGCAGATGTACATTGGCTGCTTAAGTCTTATGGAAAACTTTTACACTCAAAACCAAAACATCCGACTGTTAATAAAGATTAAACCATGCTTAAAACCATCCCACAAAACTTTGGTTTCATATTAAACAATTTTAAAAAATTAGAAAGAATTCTTTAATTTTTAATAGACAAATAAGACGACCTTAAAATTTGTAAGTTTTAAGACTTTAAAACTAACGTAACACCAAGAAAGATTTCTTCAACCGTTGAACGCAATCGAACAATTTTAAGCGTAATTATTTTTGTTGCAACACCCACCTTTCGGCTAATTCTACGACTCGTAAAACGTGGAGGTGTCGCCTTCCGTGGACAGCACATCGGCAAACTGCGAGAGGATGCGAGAAAAGTGCGACCCCTCCCAGAACACCTTCCCGCAAGCTACGCAGCAGTAAAAGAGCTGCACAGTTTCCAAGACACCTTGGGGAATTGCCTCGGCCAGGAGCGCGGTTCCGTTTGCGAATGATGCCGTGTTTGCATCAAGTTCTTGATTCTCCACGAAGCAGGCCGGGTAGTATCGTGGTGTCCGCGAAGACCAACTCTCGCTCGCCCTTGACATCGTCTTCTCCGGCCCGGGGAGTGCCACCACACCTTCTTGCCAGCTTTTACCCTGCAAAATCTGCAGATGTAAAGTAGACAAACACGGTACAGGCGGGGGCATCATAAGCATAATAAATAGCATGACACTGAACTTAGCTTTGGGTAATTTCCAAACTTTTCTAAATGTCTGAAGGTTAATACAACATTTGAATTAAAATCCTCAATGTAATTCCAAAAGTCTGATGGAAGTATTTATTTTATATACAAGGTATCTTTTATTCTGTAAAAATAACAATTTTTTTTAAAGTTTTGCAGTAAGAGAAAGTCAAACATGTTAAGTTTTATTCTTGAAATTTTTTTAGAAAATTCAAATCCAGAAAAAAAACTGATGGATATGTAACAATACAAGCACAGTCACGAAAATTGTTAACCCAAGTCCAATTCCCACCATACTCAACAAGCAAGAGGCTCTTGACAAACACGGCTAACTTTTATTGACATCCGCTAAACACACTCAACATCAGACCTGTGGATGTTCGCGCCCTCATGTCAGTAAACGACTGGGGCCAATGTGGACATCTGTCAAGTCTACGGCGAAACAAGGCAAGCCTTGAGCTGTGCTACGATTTTGCGCCCATGAGAGAACGCTGTGGCCCAAGCTCTCAGCCCGACCGGAGGACCAAACAGGGCTCTCGTTTGAAGCCGAGTGTCTGTTGGGGCACCTCCTCCCGGCGTGTTTGCCGTGTGGCTTTTTGGCAACTCAGGTGAACAAATATTGACGCGGCAAAAGTCGAGAGACGTCTCTGTTAAGGCTGCTGTTTGTGGCAGCGTGTCCCAGGCGTTCAGGCCCAAATCCACTACGGGAGGCGATGGGAAAAATCTTGCAAAGCAAATGGTGACATTTTTCGTTTTTGAGAATTAAAGAAAAGCAATTCATGAAAAAGTGGCAAAAGGAAGTTATCGACTTGCTTATGAATTATGGAATCACGACTCGGCGGGGGGGGGGGCAGTAATAAAGGTAATGTGACATGAAACGGTATTGCAGTGGTTAGCGCCCTGCGCGACGCATCTGTGCAACGTAAGTTTGATTTCTGACTCATGGGTAACATTGGTAGGGGGTGATATATGGACCGGTCCTGGGCTACTCCCTGCAGTAAAATGTGATACATTAGACGATGAGGCACTTACTTCAGTTAGGTCACTAACATGGAGTACAGCTTCAAGGAGACAATTCCTTACTCATAATTGCTTAGATTGTAATGCTCCGCCCATCCCCTAGACAGTAACAAAAATCTTCTTGGTTCTTTCGGTAAAGTCACGTAGAAGGAAAATAATAAAATAATAAAAATGCTTTATTATTTCCCTTCTACGTGACTTTACCGAAAGAACCAAGAAGATGAATCCCTGCAGTCACGAAAGCTTTAAATCGAAAAGTAACAAAAATGTACAACATTTTGTTAATCCACTGCTGTATGAAGGAATTCCTTTTCCATGGCAGTTATAGGGGTTGTTTAGTTGTACATCACCACACTGGTAATTGTGGGATGCTGAAGGGTGGGAGGTGGGGACAGGACCAGTTTAGATATCGCTCACGACTAATAGTAGCCAATGCCGGGAATCAAACTAAGTCGCTGGGTTCACAGCGCAGTATGCTAACTGTTGTGTCAATGCTCCCCACCGTAGTTATGTTTCTATACACAATTACCTCTGCACATCTGTGAGAAGTACAGAGGAGGCGTGCGTGCACTTTAAGAGTCACCACATCTGCCTGCAGTACCATTGGCGTTGCGCGAGCAAAGAAGCTGCCAAACCTTCAACTAAAATCTGACAACACCGAGGGCAGTGTAACCTCGAAACGCTTGCCAAAGTTTTCGGCGCTCATTCTCCACCTTTCTGATCTTGAAATGTTGTGAAATTATTTTGACAGCGTCGACACACGCGAGCCAGGGTTCCACGCTTCACCTTGGGTTGGAGCCACCGCCGGTGACCAACGTACACCACCGGGCTCGATGCAGCCCTGGGCCTCGTCCGCGAGGTCGTCTCCGAGTACGCCGCCGTAGCCCGGCTCGGGATCGACCAGTCCTGTCGTTGCTCGCAGCAGCTCCCTCCTCGTCACAGCCGCCTTGGCCATGTCTGCTCCCGAAATCTTCATGTAGCGGTTGCCGTTGCAGACCTGTGTTCCAATCCCGTAAAAAAACGACAATGATAAAAAAAAAGTTGGAAAAAGTCACACGTACAGCATGGATTATGTAACGCTTTCCAACACGAGTTATCAGTACTGTAGCTGTCAACGTTTAAATGTTTGCTTATTTGAAAAAAGTCCGATATGCTCTGATATGATTCTCCACGATTTTGGCAATAGTTTGAACAATTTGGCCAGTATGCAAGAAACGTAAGTCCCTAAAAGCAACCATCATTAAGGGAGTTAAAGTTCCCCTCCTCGTTACGAACAATCGGACGGATGGAGCCATTGCATAAACCAAAATTACAAGAGGAGCAATTTATGTTCGAAGTCGGTAAAAAGAACCTCAATATTTCAAGAGCCGCAATGCAATGTGAATACGAGACGGTGGTGGTCATTAATAAATAAAGTCCCGAAGCAGGTCCTTAAAGAGCCACATGCGGCGCTGGAGCCGCAGGTTGCTAACCCCTGGCGTAAACGCTTTCAACCTTAGTTGAAAAACATTAAAAGGCAAAACTCGATCCTCCTGTTGGCCTTGTAAACTGCTGTGCTGCGTGTTGTTCGTGAGGACCTACTAAGGCCAGTATTTCTTTGTTAAAACATACAAATTGCAGGTATTGTACTGCACTGCGTGAATGTGTGTGGTGTGTGCATGCACTCACACAGTTCTTCATTGCAACAAAAGAGATGTGTTGCCTCCATGGGCTCTCATCTGGTTGTTGAAAATCACATTTTACCACGAACTAATATAGTGCAGCGAAATTCATAGCTGTACTGTACTTCCATACCCCCACTTCTATGCTCTGTGCTTGAACCAATCCACACTTACCAGCGTGGCGAGGTATCAAAGAATCCCCCCACAACCTGCACAGCATGAGCAGGCCCTCGTCCAGCAGTGGATTGACAAAAGAGCTGGCTGTACATATGTACATGTACACTTCAACATGAAGCAATGTGAAGCGTGAGACTGCTGCATTAATGGGAAGACCCCCTCCCCCCCCCCCCCTGGGATGCACACCTAATATGCGCAGAAACTCCAATAAAACAGACGGATAACTGGGCATCTGCACCATTATCCTGACAGGAGGGGGCACATAAAATACATCACAGGTAGAAAGAAACGTTTAATAGCTTGTTTACTCTGGGCAACCGGAGGCTGGGGAGAGTCCGGTTGAAAAGAACACACATGCATCCACACACACGCACACAAAGACAACGACCCCCCATATAGCCTTAACAGACTGTTAGGGCAAGTGCTGTTAGCGAGCACCTATGAAGGCCGGCACGGCACACGAGGGGGTGGGTGGCCAACACAACGCCCGGCCACCTTTGTCTCCCGAACAACGATGTTTACACACAACACGTTTGAGGCCGAGTCAACCTAGGGGGGAGGCCCGGGACCGGTTCGGATAATCAACACTGATGTTAGCCGTGAGCGGGAATCGAACTCAGTTCGCCGGGTTCGTAGAGCAGCGCGCTCACCGCCACACTACCGCTCCCCAACCACCCACACAAAGACAAAGATCCCCTGCATAGCCTTAACAGACTGTAGGGGCAAGTGCTGTTAGCGAGCAACTATGAAGGCCAGAACGGTACACGAGGGGGTGGGTGGCCAGCACCAAGCCCGATCGCCTTTGTCTCCCCAGTGGCGATGTTTACACACCGCACCGGGTACTCATTTGAGGCTGAGTCGACCTAGGGGAGGCCCGGGACAGGTTCAGATAATCGTCACTGGTGTTGGCCGTGAGTGGGAATCGAACTCAGTTCGCCGGGTTCGTAGAGCAGCGTGCTAACCGCCACACTACCGCTCCCCACCCACCCACCCACAGCCTCCTGCAAAAAAAACTGCACAAACAACTCGCAGGGCGGACGTAGCAGCGAGGCAGGCTCGGGGCTAGCGAGCATGATCGCCAACCTTCTGAGGCTGCCGGATGTCCCGTTTACTTACGCATCTTGGCGATCCCACGACATTCTTCACATGAGCAGCCCATTGTGTTGCGCGGTATATCACAGTGAAATTGAGCATGTAAATTAAATGAACCCTCCCCACCAACACACACTTTGCTAATTTGTACGCCACCCATTCAAATCATTATTTCCAGCCCCCTTTTGTTGACCTACTGTTGGAGGCAACAAACCACTGCCCTTTAATTTTCATGAAGTTGTATTCGTGATAACAATTTACGGCCCTTTGACAGTTCAGGCCCTCCCCACACAACGTCAGTCACGTGGGAGGTTGTTTGACCCAACTACACCGAGTTGGTGAAAGGATTGAGGGGGGGGACAGGCTGAAAAACTAGCACAGATATTACTCATGGCTGATAATAGTAATTTGCTAGGAATCGAACTCGGGTCACTAGATTCATACAGCAGTGTTGTTCTACTCCATAAGAGGTTTTTGGTTTAGATCGCGTAAATATAAATGTTTCGTTAAACCTGCCACCACCCGACAGCCAATTAGTGAGGTTCGTCATGTAAACCAAACGTGCCGATTTGTTACTAGTACAGCAGCACCAGTGTGTTGGAGAGTAAACCCACAACATTCACAATTCGAGTACACTTTCACTGACCCCCCACAGCCCCTCCCACCTCCACTTCGTGTGCCACCTATTTTCCAAAGCAAAATTAGCTCACAAACACTCCTAAGCAGAAGCGTAACAATGCATAGATTATAACTGTTGAGTGAAATTTTTTTTTTTATTGACACATGCATCGATTCACGTGGGTAAGAATCTAGACCTCTCAGTTCGTATATGTTGTAGTGGATTTACGTGACAGCTGCAGACATTAAATTCACAACAATGTCAAAACGAGTACCCCGATTGCAGATTCAAAAACCATTGCACCTCTACTTCCACGAATCATCAAATAGCCACGGTTTATTTCCTTAACGCTGCAGTTCGGAGGAGCTATACATGAATGGCACGTAGCAATGTGACCACTGCATGCAGAAAGTGCTGGAGATGGTGTCAGGGTGTTGATGCAGCTGCGTGCCCTGCGGTGTTTTTTCTGCGATTGTCAAACCAAGGGTTCATACTCTCAGGCCAAGGCACACTTACCACTGTGGACAAGTCTCGACGTACAAGCTCTCCCGTGCTTTTAAATCAATTTGCTAAACAAATTAAACAAAATGTGAACTTCCCAATAGGCGTGGGTCATGTGGTAGGTCACACTAAAACAGCAATCAGTCCTGGGTGGTCACTTATCATTTTATTGTTTCCGTCTGTGTTGGTCGAGGTCAGGACACCATCTAAACTCATCACGTAAAACAAGTTTTCGTTTTTGCGACTATTCCGCAAGCTACAATCGCACTGCTTTAGGACTAAATGGGTGGTATCATATTTACCTCTCGTTTAACACACTTCGTCTCTCTGTATGACAATCCCCTATGAAACTGTAGGGGTATTTAAGATTAAAATAATCAAAGAGAAAAGGTTTAATACTGTGAACAAGCCACCATGAGATGTTGAATTGCGTTTGTAAAGTGTCAAATTTCTGCTGCTAAATGGCGTGATTGCACTCTTGGCTTGGAATGCATAACATTAATAGTCGATTTGCAAAAAGCAAGAAATGGGTCACCCTTTCCTGGCAATTCAATTAATTGCCACTATTTGAGTGGAGTAATTTGCAGTTTCATTTTTACTATCTCATTTATATTCTTCTTTCACTTTTTATTTCTTGTTAAGACAGTTTTGTTTGCTCCATAATTTCTTATATAACATGCATTTTTACAACCCTAGGTCATACGACTCCTAGAGAATGGCTCCCTATTCACAGCTTTGTCAAAAATATATAGATTCTTGAATCGTAAAAATTCCATGAATCGCTGGGATATGGGGTGAATTGTTCCACCGCGAACAATAATAACTTAACAATCATAAAGTACAATGTCAATCCACTGCCGGCTGGATGAAAACCTCCCCAAGCCGTATCTGCCATCAGGTGTTGTTTGACCATACTTCACCGCGCTGGTTGGTGCAAATTGCTAAAGGAGCCCAAGACTGGTTCAGATATAAGTCACCACCAACGTTAGCCGTGGACAGGAATGAAACTAATGTCGCTGGGTTCATCGCACAGAGCACTCACCCTCGCACCAGTCCTCCACATGATATGCTAATGTGATAGTAGAATATAATTCGTACAAAATATAAATTATTCATCACCAACCCGCACCGATCAGCGTAGCGAAGTTTCGGCCAAACAGCCCTCATGACCTGCACGGCGTGGGGAGGCCCTCATCCAGCAGTAGATTGACATGTATGCGCACGTAAATAAGCATTGATTTCAATCGATTAATCTACGTATTAGGTGAAGGCCCAGTTTGGCAACGCGTGCGACCGTGCCAGCTTCAAAACCGCGGGGAGCATCATTGCTCGTTGGGCGTTTGCGCAGAATGATCATCGTGCAGCAGCGGGGTCAAAAGCCCGACGACAAAAACGACGGCTGACGACACGTGACAGAAAGTCCACACGTAGCACCGCGGCGCTTCTCCACGCGTCAACCATTCATCTGAAAATGTTGCGCGTGCGACAGCTGCATCCAGGTTCGGACGGGACCCCCCCTCCTCGATCTGCAGGAGGCACGCAGAAGAACCCTGGCACCGCCGGTGAAACCCAACACTATTGTAGTCGAGCTTATTTTGAGTTCTCCTATGCAGCGCAAAACACCTGGGGCTTGGGTGGGCTCCTATTTACTGTAAGCACTGCTATGTCTGACTACTGTTAATAACAAAAAATGTACATGTGTTTATTTATATATTAATAGGTATAATAATGGTAAACAAATCAAGATATGACATTGGCACTATACAAGAAGAGGAAAGTTACACATCTAAGACGTGCTATTTGTCAACATTTTTTCTATTAGGGCTCCCTTATGACGTAAAAAATACACTACAGTGATCAGCGAGCACTGCTCTGTGAACCCGCAAACATCGGTGGAAAAGTTATATCTGAACCAGTCCTGCCTCTACGCCCCTTCACGCACACAGAACTGTGTGGTGAAGAATAGGGAAAAAATAAAACCCCTTGACCAACATGGCATAGGGAGGCATTCATTCCTTGTTGGATTGAGAATGGCTGTAATCTCCCGTATTTGAAATGAAACATTCGTATTTTTTAAAATATTTTTTTATATTCCTAATAGGAAAACGCACACGTGGAAGTTCACCAGCAGCGCTGATGCAGCGTGCAACATGCACGGACGGACACAATCAAGCATCATTATGCGAGGCCTGGTCTTGCGGTGTTCAGCTCCGTGGCAGGCAGGCCCCTACGGACGCACATCCTAAGTGATTCATCACGCGCGATGACAGCTGGGGTTTTGAACGGGAAGGGGAAAAGGGCACAGTGCCAGCTATCCCCAGGGAACGGGGGTGCGAGGCAAGACGCTGCGTAATGTCACAGCGCGCGCCTTCCAAGGTGTGAGCATCTCCACATATGTTATGGGGGGGGGGGGGTGGAGTGGATGGGAAACTGACACTTGCAGTAGGTGTAACAAAAAAAAGTTTAAGTAAATGAAAGCTTTGCTAATCGTAAGTTTAACACCAAAAGAAAAGAAAAAAACGCGGAGCTATTAAGCGTAGATTGAGGAGAGGAAGAATGAATCGTTTATTGAGGGCTAAAACTAAATACCATGCCCGGGTGGCTCGGGGGTCAAAACACTGAGCTGGCACCGATGAGATCCTGGCTATGATTCTGAGCGACTGCCTGTAAACCAGGAGTTGTTTTTTTGTATTGTGTTTTTTTGTAAACTGGCTTCTTATCACGAGTTGATGATCTCAAGCCCAGTCACCAATAACTGCGCGAAAAGGCGTGACATTAAGCTTGATTCTGCACTTCAATTGGCTAAATTCCAGGCCTGAGAATTCAAAGTGTAACTTTGACCGTCACGTGATGAACATTGCTGTCAGTGGCAGAGCGAGTGGGAAAGTTATGCTCCCTACTTTGGAGACCAGAGGTCACTTGGAAGGGATTTCCGAGGTAGTTCCGTGACATCCACTGCCGCAGGTCATTCTCTAACACGAAGGGATTCACTGCCATGAAATATATCTGAATTTGTCTCATTACCTTACACCGATAACTCAATCGGGATATGCCTGCATTGGGGGAATGGGGTAAGTTGTAAACATGTTTACTTATAATCAGCTTGCTTACTCATACTGGGAAGAAAATCCACGTAGCAACATAGATATTGAGACATGGTTTGGATATGTGACATAGTATACAGTATAATATAATACATCATAAGAGGCTTCTATCCAGCCTGAAGAACACAGTATACAATAAACACTTTTACATTCGCAATGCAGGATTGGGTGTTGAATTCAAAATTGTTACTATTACATTTACAATGAAGATGCTTTTCATCAGATGAAAGCACGTTCAATAGAAGTAGCAACTCTTTAAATTGCTGGAGGGAAAAGTAAAATATTAATTCGTATTTCATACCGGCTAATTTATATTATAAAACATCTTTCCTTTTGAGTCTGGGCAGGAGACATCTTTCGAAGGTATCAGACTATTTAAGAATCAGAATATCTATTTATTCTGGAGGAATCCGATGAGTTATGGAGCTCTTTTTCACAGGTGTCCAGTATTTCACACATGTCGTCCACTACGATGGCCGGGGGGTCAAGACGAGCATCGGAGTGGCAGCCCAGGGTATAAATGCGCCCCGAGGACAAACATCACGGAGACAGGATAAAGAAAATCAGCTCGTTGGCAGGCACTCCGTGGATCGCTACATCGAGGCACCGTGAGAGATGGAGGCAGCTTGGGCAGGCATTCACCCAGCAGTAGATTGTTTGTACAGGGGCTGATGATAAGGATGACCACCACCACCAATCGCTAAAATTGTTCCGACAAAATTTTGGCGCGAAAAATTTGCTAGGAAAATAAAAAAAAATTCGAACAAGAAAAACAGTCGGTGTGTTTACAACTCGCTCCGCCGCGCGTAGAATGCGGGTAAGATGGTTGGAGGTGATATTTGGCCCTGGGCCAGGTTCTCACAAGCTGCAGACCCAAAGTCTGACTGGGCAGAACGACAGAGGGGGGCTGGGTGCAGCAACACGAGGGGCTGAGTCACCCTGAAGCCACTGCACGAACGCTTTCCCCAACAAACAACAACCGTGGCAAGGGGTGCACTGGCCAAAACAAGAACGGCTCTGGGCCCTTGTAAATGGGTTTCTAGTCTCAATGGCCTCTTAGCAAATCCGTGTATAAAACTATGCTGCAACTATGCCGATTATGCCAATTACTCACCAAGGAAAGCCTAGCAGAGTCTCAAGGCTCTGTTCACGGCAGGGTCTCTCCCTGCCATTGTGAGGTGTTTGGACAATGCCGGTAATGAGGCTGTGTGCATTGTCCACGCAGTTCGTGGTTATGTCACGTGGCATGCGAGGAATAATGGGAGGACAGACGCCATGGTTACAGTCGTGCCTGCTGCTGTCGAGAAATCATCTTTTGCGTATTTATTATAATTATTCGTATTATTCAGTTTAACACGTAGAGGCTTTCGCCTAATTCTTCTTGTTATTTATTTCCGGCTTGCACAAATGTTCTGTCTGATGAGTTTTTCTCATTATTTACAGAAAGCGTTATAATTTGTGTATTACTATTGTTGAGTATTTGGGAGGAAGACAGTAGTAACCATAGAAAAATCCACGAATATGAGGGGTGACACTCAGTACCGCCATCTCCTGACCGTTCCTCGGAGTACCATGCCTACAGCACCTGGCAAGCACTGTTGGCAACCAATTCGAGTACTAACAAGGCTTAACTCTGCTTAGTTTCCGAGATCTTATGAGCTTGAGCGGATTTAGGGTGATTTTGGGCATAAACAGCTGCTGGGTACTATTGGCAAAAGACAATATTTACATTTACATTCAAACATTTGTCATCATCAGCCACAGGCGCATCTACTGCTGGATGAAGGCCTCTCCAACACAACTCGTGGTCCTTGCAATGCCACCACGAATCTCAGAGAATTGGCCGCAGTAAATATTTTTTCACTGGGCTCGTGAAAAATCCTTCATGTGGTCAAATTATTATTTACACAGTTGTACTTTACGATACACTGTGCGCACTATGAGATTGCCATATGACTTTAAAAACATTGCATTTTTAAAATTAATTCCCAGAGCTGGAACTTGGGCCAACTAAGTGCAAAAACAAGATATGATCTGATGTGGTTTTTTTTGTATGCAGTCATTGGAAACCCTGGAATCGCTACACTTGAGAACCCGGTTTAATTACAAGCGACTGCCCAGAATCACGCCCAGGAGTGAAGCAGTAGCAGCTCAGTGCTCTGACCTCCGAGCCACCAGAGCGCCTCACAAAAGGTTGATTTTTTGTCAACGCAAGTGAACTTATATGGCTGGCCATCGAACAAAGACGGTCAGTGCATCGCATGCTTTCAGATGTGCTTCTGCGGCCGTCTGGAATGCTCTCCCTTCCGATATTAGGAAGCCACTGCAGCTATGCACTTTTAATCATCTAGACTGAAACCTCATTTCTTTAGAACTGCTTTTTTGTGTTTAGTTTGTTGTCCTTCCCCGATTAGCTACGTACGGTGCGAAAGAAGTTCAAAATATATACGTGCATATTCGTCTCGTGCGCACACAAAAAAAAACTGTAAACAAAAAGGTGAGCAGCCACAAGTCTCCGTCGTCAACCACAACGGCTACTACACAAGCAACACAATGGTCACACGAGCTGCTAGTCACGGGAGACAACATCGGCCAAAGACCCAAGCTAGGCGCATACCGAGCTACTAGCAGTTTGCGCAGGCGCTGCAGGTGCTGCCGTGGATTGTGCTATCCCACGTATAGTCTTAACAGACTGTTGGGGCAAGTGCTGTTAGCAAAGGAGCTATGAATGCCGGCACGGCAAACGAGGGGGGTGGGTGTCAGGCACCACGCCGGCCGCCTTTGTCTCCCCAGTGGCGATGTTTACACATCACACCAGGTACTCATTTTAGGCCGAGTCGACCTTGGGAAGGCCCAGCATCAGTTCAGATAATCGCCACTGTTGTTGGGTGTGAGCGGGAATCGAACTCGTGTCGCTGAATTTGTAGCGAAGCGTGCTAACCCGTTGCTCCCCACGTGTGCGTGGTCCGACACACATACACACGCGCAGTGAAATACACACAACACACGCAGCCCCATTACGGAACACCAGCGTCTGTTCCCAGGGGGGGCTTGCGCCACCGGTCGCACGAAACTTCCACACTGCCGGCCGCAGAGCGCAGAGTTGGGCCAGTGGCAAAAAGCATTAACAAAAAAAACCTTGCCTGCAACCCCCAACCTCAAAACGCAAATATACACAACTGTGTGAATGGCAACCGCGATTCCATCATCTTATCCCCCCGGCCACCGGCACCGCCACAACCGGAACAGGTGGCGTGGCACGGCAAGAGCGGTGATGACTTCTGCACCTTTCTCTCCTCTCGCTTCTTGTGTCGAGCGAGTGAGCGTGGGAATGGGGCGGTGAAGCTCGAGGACTCGGGTCTCTCTCATGCCCCCCCGCTCGTGTCCGTGTGGCATTGCGGGTGCCATGGGCCGAATGAATAATTTAGCGGGAGGGTCAACGGAATATCGCAAAACACTTTCTCACGCCTACTAACTTACCCCCTCGTACTTTTGTTATTCCGATTATCAACGTTGTCTTTTTAAAATATTTGAGTAAAATATAACCCTGCCGTCTCTTGGCAGATGGCCTATAAACATGCGGGGGCTAGACAAAGGCAATTTACTGTTACATGGCGAGGCATCGCCGCATATCTCACTTCACCACTCTTGCTCCGAGGCAGCTTTCCAAAGCCACAGTACATGCGAGTCCAACCAACCGCACGACTCGCGAGTGTGGAAAAAAAAACCCCCACCAAACAAGAAGGGGACGTGCAATAAAATGAATAAATCAATAAATAGGACTCGTTGTTACAACAGCGGTTCTGCATAGTTGTTTTGTGCAGTCCCGAGTGGGGGGGGGGAGAGAGGGAGCGACTATGAACTGCGTTTGCCTGACCCATGGGAAGGGGGCCCTAACAATTGGCCAGGCCTCGCCAGAATAGCAACGTAAACAGAGCCTTCCAAAAAATCCCCCTTCTCCTCTCTTCTGTCCTCCCAGCCGCTGCCTCCAAGCCCCGCTTCCCCATCCCCGCCCCCCCCCAATCATTCCAGCCGGAGCGTTTGCGTCAGGACACTGCTATCGGGCGCTTGCACAGCTTTCCCAAGCTGATTACGTGCTTTGTGATACAAATTGCCAACTTGTTGTGCGTCAGATTTCATTTTTTCGCTCAAGACCCCAGGCATAAATGAGATAAAAAAAAACTTAGAATTTCAGGTATATGTTTTTCTTGTTATGAACTCTTTGCATTTTCTATTTTTTTCTCGCAGAAAAAAGTATACTGCTTGGATTTTCGTATTGATTTTTTTTCTTTGAGGCTACAACACATCCCTAATATATATGCTGTTTGTTTCTATCAACTCATTAATTTGCCACCAAACTGACCTAGAATGCGTTACAATTAGAACCACGACATTCAACCACTGCCCATGAACAAACCACCCAGAATATGCCCGATGTTATGAGCTCAGCAGCTTAGCAGAGCCTGGATAGCGATTGAATGCGTGGTCACCATGCATGATGCCAGCATGTCAAAGGTGGTTTTGCCAGGGCTGTTCTACGTTGTGGGAAATGCGGCAAAAACCCATTGTACCATAGTTTTATGCTCCCATGTCTAACCCTTGCACCACTCCTCCACGTGACATTCTAATGTAATTGTAGCATATCATTTGCACCAATCGTAAATTCTTCCCCAAACGCGCGCTAACCGGCGTGAAATACGGTCAAATGACAAAGGTCCGTACGCGTACAAATTTAAAACCACCGTCCACCACCATAATTGACGGCGATGCAAATACACAGATGTTGAAAGGTGTTGTTAAAAAAAACATAATAGTTCGGGATTTTTTCCCATGAAAGACACCGCACCCGGCGAAGCGCGCCCGCTCATCAACGTCAACGGCACTGAACGCGCCTCGCCTCTTAAGCCCGCTAGAGATTCCACTCGACACGCTCTATTTTCCTTCCCCGACCCCCCCCCCCCCCCCCAGGTGTCGCCCCAAGCTCTCATGGCCACCACCCTCGCCTCTTTCACAGGTCCTCACCGAACGCTTGGGAAGGGAATGCTAACCGTGCTAGTGGCATACCGGGCTGCGGCAGCGGCGGCCGCTGGTGGCATGCACGGATTGTTTGCCTTGCGGCCGTGCCTGGGTACACACCTTGGCTCCCTGCTGCACGGCTGCCGTCTAGGATTTTCACCAGGTTGTTAAAGGGGAGGGGTGCGAGAAACATTTTCTCTTCGGATAAGTGCCGTTCGCAGGGGGGTGGAGGAGGCGCGGGAACGTTGGCGGTGGGAGGTGGTGGTGGTGGTGGGGGTGGTGTGCGGGTAAAGGGGTTGGCCAGCGGTTGGGTGTGGGCTTTAGGGTGCGGTTAAGTGCCCCGTCTAGCCGCTGTTTACGTGGGAAAAATCTGAAAGCCATTTGATACGTTGGCCTTTGGAAATCGAATAGCCGGAGCAGGACAGAATGTGGGTCACCGGACTGTTAAAAACTTCCAATTTCCAGCACTATCAATTTACTCTCCAACCTGCAACCCCCCCCCCCCCCCTTTGTGGACAAAGTCACACCGGTGGGTGTACCTTTACAAATAAACACAGCCCCCCCCCCCCCCGCGAGAGGAGCGGCGGGAGGTAGAAACGTGTTGTGTTCTACAGGCAAAGCAAACGGTCACTTATAATTCAGAGAGCATCGGCGGAGCATGTGCTCATCTCAAACGCGCTGATGATTTGTAGAGCACGGCGCTTGTTTACTGTCATGCGCGAGCTGCGGCGTTCTGAATAATCATCACGCTGTGGACGCGGCCGTGGCGGCGGCGGCGGCGGGGAAAGAGGTGGGGGAGGGGGTTAAAGTGGCCGGAGAGGGCCCATAGCTCGCAGCGGAGATCAGTGCCGTTTCCCACGAGAATAAGCACCGCTTCGGAGGAAACAGTGTTCTCATGGGGGAATTGAACAAAAAAAACGAGTTCTCTTCACCCACGCAAAATGCAGCTATAATGAATTCGCACGAAAACATGGCTCAACAATTGTGCTGTGTCTGTAGCTGGGAGCCTTTGCTTGTTTTTTTTATCATCACCATTGCAGAACACACGCCAAAAGCTTCAAAATATCAAGGGGCAAAGCAAGAAATGGGCCGGTGGAGGTATAACAGATAAGAGAGTTAACGTGTTTGGAATTGAGCAAGGTTTCGAATAATTTGGGAAAAAGAGACAATGGGAGAGTTTCCTAGCAAAGAAGCGTAAAGAGAGTTATTTTGACCTGCAGTATGGCTAGTTGAACACAGTACAGATGAATCAGTTTGTTGACATAATATGCAAATACAAAAATGAACGTTGGCAAACTACATTCAATTCTGTGCATTCGAACAAAGCACAGTTGTTACATTTAGTTCATTAACCTAATGATAAACAAAAATAAATCTACAAAATTAATATTTATGGAGATATGGGGAATCCACCAATTACCTATTTCATTTTTAATTAATCTATTTCATTTTTGATTTAAAGCTTTCGTGACTGCAGGGATTCATATTCTTGGTTCTTTCGGTAAAGTCACGTGATTTTACGGAAAGAACCAAGAATATCTATTTAATTGTTTTGTTGTTTTGCATTTCTTTCCCCAGACAACAACGTTGCCACAGAGAAGTCCGAATGCACAAATGCTGTTTATTCTCGAGATGAAAAAAGTGCTATGTCCATCGATATTCAATCTGAGAATGTCGCTCGTCTAAATTTAACACGGTCGTCTTGTGACATATTGAGGCCATGGGAAAGATGCAGATAACTTCTGCGCCGAAATGCACGCGCACGCGTACACAGGCACATAAAAGCGCGTGTGCGCCCACAGACGCGAAACACGGGGGGGACTTGCACGCCTGGGAGCCGTACGAAACGTGCAGACGCCACCACCCACCGTCGCGGTCACGCGCACGTTGCGAGAGAATCACGCTCACGAGAGAATCCCACCTGTACGCACAAAGCGGCGTGTACGCAGCATCTCGCGCGCGCCCCGAGGCTTTGCACAAACCGGCCTTGTTGTGCCGCATGCACCCGCGATGGCGTGCAGAGTCACAAAGCGACAATTGTGTGGCCGGCGTCGAACGCGCACATTTTTACCGCAGGTCGTCACTCCTTTACTCTTGACTATCCTGGAGGCAGTTCAATTGAATAAAAAAAATATGCCCTAAACTATCTCTGTTACGGACGCATCCCGACAGAAGGTCGAGGACAAAATCCTTGCTTTTCTGTGCTGTTTAAGTGTAATTTCACCATCAAATTACAACACTTTAACCAGTTATATCCTATAGACAATCTTATCAATATCGCCAGTGCCGTTTTAGAAAAGATAAAATGTGACATCCTTGAAGTTCAAAACAACACAGGCCCTTATCCTTATCAGGTCATCTTCTTTCATTTTACCCACAAGAGAAAAAATAAATCCGTGGAATGAAGCGGGCCTCTGTGTTGTGGGAGCCGTTTTGTGAATCGACTAAGTTGTTAAGAGCTCCATGAAATGGTTGGGTACGTGGGAGGTGGTGGTGGGGGGTGGAGCATTAAGCGCTATGTGGAAGACAAGGAAGGCAGGACCTCCGTGCCCTGATCCGCTATCTCCGCTCACCCTGTGCCGTTACCGTGTGACCGTGCGCATTTGCAGGCGAACGGCTGCACCGACACCCCTACCCCCAACCAACCGCCCTCACTATCCCCACGCCATCCCCACGCCACCCCTGCCGCTTTGCTGAACACCATCATTACCGCCCTCCCATCCTGGGCCGAGCCCTTCACCCCACGCGCAACAACAACAACAAAAAAACCGCCTTCAAAAGGCCGCTCAGATAAAGCGTCGCTTCACCGAATTTTAAATCGCGCCGCTCTATGGGCGGCTTTGCACGCTTGGTAAAGTCTGCCTCGCCGACGACAAGAGAGCACGCATTCGACTGTCGCCAGATAACGCGCCTTTACACGGCTTATTCAACCATTTATTGCGGCCATACTTTCACGAAAAATAAATTCTCTTTGAGTCAAGGGGCCTTGTAGCTTTCTTGTGAAAATCTTTTTTTTTTTTTAAAGCTGTCAAGAACCGTTTGGTTGGTGTTGTTAAGTAGGGTGGGGGTGGTTTTTTGTGTGTTCAAAACGCCATCATAAATAGGAGATGGCCGGGTGGCTAAGGGGTCAAAGCAATGAGTTTGCATTCCTGAGATCTTGGGTTCGAATACGAGTGTTAGGCAGTCGTGGTTAAACGGAATTCTCAAATGTAGAGATTAGATGGTCTCAGTCCATTCACCGATGACTCCCTACAAAACAACCCCCCCCCCATCTTATTAACATGCGATGAAAAAAATCTTTGCAGGGCATTAAAATGTTCTTTTCCCCAAGTGTGAAAAAGAGGGCTAACGAAATATTTCTGTGACATCATCTGGTGGCAGTTCTCCGACACGTGATGTACGACTTCATGTAGAACTTCTTTCGCACCGTGCGTCGCGAACTGTGCTAATCAAAGGCGCGGGGGAAAAGACAACAAACTAAACACAAAAAGCAGTTCTAGAGAAATGAGTTTTCAATCTAATATATATGATGACGCACCGCTCACTAGCAAGCTCGCTGCGAAGTTCTAAATGGAAATTTTTCGTCTGATGACACTACGCCGATGGCACATTTGGAGTACAACTCTTTACAACAACAAAAAAACGGGATGCACGCGGTTTGCCGAAACACACGTGTGTTGTTTTCCAGCTGCTGATCGAGGATGCCTGCGTCTTCAAAACAGCGGGAACGGCGTGTTCTTTAGGACAATATCCTGCGCGGGGGAATTTTTCGCACAGGCGCTCGGGCAAGTTGATAACAGGTTTGCGGGCGACGCGCGCGGAGGGGGAGAGTGGGCCACGCGGCAATTCCATTGTGGGGACGCTCCCAGAGTCACTGTAAAAGCCATCTGCGGCGTCGCACGCGGCCCCGCGCTTCAAGACACCCAACACAATGGCAGAAGGAAGGGACGTCAATGGCAAACGCACACATTGAGAGCGACCTGACAGCGCTCCAGATTCGCGGCGATTCATTATTGGTGAGCACTGCTGTTTTGTAGCCGAGCGCTGGGTCACGAAGTTTTTTTTTTTACATCCTTATTTAATTCATTTCTGTATTTAGTCATTGCTCCCCTCCCCGTTTCCGACTTTAAAAAAAGAACACGCACAAGCCACTCGTTTCAAGTACGTGCATCTGTGCACACGTGCACGAATGTGTTTCGTTGACACAAAAACAAACACCGAAGACAAACAGTACGCGCATTTTTTTTTTACATGAGCAGGAAAGAAGTCTTTAAAAAGATCCCGTTGACAGAAACACTTTCTTCTTAGCTGTCCAAAAGCCGCATTGTTTACCGCTTAACGGCGTCCTTCTACAGCATGTATAACGGGCACGTATCACTGCACTGATATGCCGATGAATTATAATCGAGTCCTAATCTCAACATTCACCCACTTTGAACCTCACCTTAAGAACTGGCGAACCGAGTTCGATTCCTGACCACGGCTAACATTAAGTGGCGAACTGCATCCAAACCGACCCGGGGTGTTGGACGCAGTCGGCCTTCATCCAGCAGTGGATTGATAAAGGTCCCTAAACGATTCTTAATCATTATAATTGCATCAACATCATAAATGTTATGATGCATCCCCCACTCCCTGTCGATTTGATGAATTGTGATTTAGGATAGCGGTTAGAGAATTTATACGTTTTGTTTTACATTGTGATTAATAGTAGCCCCGATCAAGGACGACATACCCATTAATTTTACATTCGACGAATGAAAACCATCGATTCTCAAACACGCTACTCGATGTGCACAGCGGGAGCTTAAGAATGAATATTAATCGACAAAACGATTAATCGTCCTACTTATAATTCGCATTCAAAGCAGACACTACATAGATGTAACAGAAATACCTTGACGGCATGCCAGTCAAGAATACTTGGCAGATAGACCGTCTGCGTTTGTCACGAATGTAGGCTGGAGGTGTAGGTGGGGGCCTGGGAAATTAGATTGTATGAGAGAGAATAGGTCATTAGCATAGAGGAAAATGGAAATACAGACATAATAACAATAATTATCTTTATTAAGTGCATTTCAGCAAAGATCTGCCACTTTAAAGCATGACAAATATATTCATGCACGTATGTATGTTGAACTTCTTTCGCACCGTACGTAGCCAACCGTGCTAAATCGGCGGTGCGAGGGAAGGACAACAAACTAAACACAAAACAGCAGTTCTCAAGAAATGAGTTTTCAATCTAGATAGTCATGAAACTAAGAAACGGAAAATTAATAAAATAAATACTCCAACCCATTTGCTGAATTCGTTAAGAGTTGAGCAAACGGAAGTGTAGAAATCAGCCGTATCGACACTGGCACACCGCAGTCTGGGCCTACAGATACCGGGGGAGCAGCAGCAGCAGATAAGGGGTGACCTCCCATTACGTGGAGATGGATGGAGACTGATGGGAGTTTGATTTGAAACAAAATGCGGTGGGGGTTGGATTAGAGTGGGGAGCCGGGTGGAGCAGAGTCGTGAGAAAAGAAATGCAATTGGCACTAAGGCCACAACAGATATTGTGTTGAAGAGGCAAGAGGGGGCCTTGAGTTGAAGTGGAGGTAAAGCGGAATACAAAATGACCGAGGCTTGCGTGTCATGTTCTCGGATTTATAAATTCACGTGAGGATCAAAGCGGTTGAGTTCGGGATCATGTACAGATTTTATATAAAGCAATTCATTTACACATATAATACATATAGATATTGCTAAGTGAGCGAGTTAGATTATAATGTTCTCAAAGGGAAAAAAGCGGACGTTTGGTAAAGGTTTAGCCCAGTCTATGCTTATAGCTAGAAAATACCAAAAATATATATATATATATTATCGGTCCCCTAAAATTCGGGAACAATAAGATTGACATTTTAATGGAATCAAGACTTAATACAGTCTGGAAGTTTTGTAGGCTACCCAATACGCATATGACACCATATTACCCACTACGATATATGGATCAGAAACACGGGCACCGGCAAAGGAAATGGGACAAAGATGAAAAGTGCACAAAAGACGCATGGCGAGGTGCGTGCGTGGAATCACACTGAGCAACGTAAAGAGGAACACATGGATCGAGAGAACAAAAGCGAGCGGAGAGGGCGTGAGGAGGCCACATCACTCGGAGTTATGAAAGCTGATGGATGAGACTGTGATAGAACGATAGCCAAAGGAGAAAACAAGTGCGTGAGAATGAAAAGACAAGCCCCAACTGCCCCCCAACACCCCCCCCCCCCCCGTATCGCCAACATATACTGAGGGTAAGTACTGCTGGCGAGCATTTATAAAGGCCGGCATGTCACACAACAAGCGGATGGTGTGGCCACATCTCCCCAGCGCTGATGTTTTCGCACTGTCCCAGGTACTAATTTGCGGCCGAGTCGAACTAGGGGAGGTCCAGGACCAGTTCAGATATTTGTCATCGATGTTGGCCATCAGCGGCATTCAAACTCGGGTCGCCGGGTTTGCATCACAGCGCCACCGCTCTCCACTATCGTATACAATGATTCCTAGTATAGACTTAACAGGCTTCGGGTAAGTGATGTTAGCGAGCACCTGTGAAGGCCGTCACGGCACACGATCGGGTGGGGTGGCCAGCACCACGCCCGGCCACCTTTGTTTCCCCAATGGCGATGTTCACACCTCACCAGGTACGCTTTTAAGGTTCAGTCGATCTAGAGGAGGCCCAGGACCCATTCAGATAATCGTCACTGGTGTTGGGCATGAACGGGAATCCAACTTGGTTCACCAGGTTCGTAACACAGCACGCTAACCATTGCACTGCCACTCCCCCCTATCGGACACACACACACAAAAAAAAACAAAGATCCCTTGTATAGCTTTAACAGACTGTTGGGGCAAGTGCTGTTAGCGTGCACCCATAAAGACCGGCACGGCACACAAAGGGGTGGGTGGCCAGCACTACGCCCGGCCGCCTTTGTCTCCCCAGTGGCGATGTTTACACACTTCACCAGGTACTCATTTCAGGCCGAGTCGACCAATCGTACAGACACACAGAAACACACGCGCACAGGCTTACCGACGTGCATACATGCGTACACTGACATACATGCTTGAGTGGATTAAGTCTTGAGTGTGCATTCCAGGCAGCCAACGCCATTAAGCAGTTTGTGCGGAGGGGTGAAGGGGGCAGGGGCGCAACCTTTATGCCATTTTGTGACACCGAGGAGGCATCGCAGGGATTGGTTGCCTGTCAGGCTGTATATTCAGTTGAGGAGGATCTTGGTGGCCTGGTGCAATGCAATACTCTGCTTGGGATGATGATGATAATGGTGGTGGTGGTGCTGATAATAGCATGTTATGGCAGAAACAGGTCTTGTGCGATTTGAATTTTGATTTGATGTCATATGAAAAAAATCAAGCCATAAGCCGTTTTGTAAGAATGACCTGGCGGAGGGACCGTGGTGAAAAACAGAACGACACAGCAAACAAATCGGAACATTGCAGACACAGAGTAGCAAAACACGTTCGTGGAACACAACATTCAAGTGCTGCTGGGGGACCTTGATCACGAAGCGTGCGGCGATGAATCGAGTCATCGCATTTACACCGATTCGGACGCTCGCAAAACATGCATCGAATCATGAGCACGAGAAATTATTGCTTACAATGTCTGTAAGATCATACGCGACTGTGCATGGTGGTTACTCATCCAAGTGCGAGCCGGCTCAGCAGAGCGTTCGATGCTCGTTGCCAAGGTTTGCGGTTCGAATCTAGTGGCCGCCCTGGTTATTACTCCATAATAAATGCTTTTTGGGGTTACATTGCGGAAATATAAATGCGTCGTTAAAATGTTTTATGTTTATTATGGATAATGTTTGTCGCAAAAGCCTGTGTGTTAAACTGGTTACTACTGTTGGTGTGTTAACCGTAAAATAAAATCCAGTAGCCACCCTAGTAATTACAGTTGGTGTATGAACTTTAAACAAAAATTAACTGTTTCACAGAGGAAGTTAAAGAGATCCCGGGACGTCATCCGCAAGAGCAGGCCATTGTGCCGGTGTAAATATTTTCCAAACTTAACCGCACATTACCACAAACTACCAAATTTGCATGACAGAATAGCAATCATCGCCCACTACAGCAAAACTAAATTGGCAGGACCCTCCTGAGGCTTACCAGGCTAAAGCACAGACAAGGCAGACTGCACGAGAAGCAGCACGAATGGAACTGCAAAGATGATAATGACGATAACAACAAAACAACAATCGATTCTTGAATCCAACCACTATCCTGAATCGCGATAAGCGTAGGAGGTGAAATTGTTACATGGCTACTAATCACCACTCCCACCCTCTCCAGCACCCAAAACTCCCGCCACACTCCCAGCCATCCCCTTGAGCCTGGCATCTCCCTGACATGCAAAACATTTGGCCGGGTTCCAATTTCAGCAACCCGGCTGAGAGCCCTCCTGAGCCAAGGTCAAGGCTTACGACCGGCAAACCCAACCCGGCCGGATTTGAGCTCAACGATAAAACAAGGCGTCGCAAGCAACGACCACTCTTTCTCTGCAAGTCACTGCTTCGCATGTCAATGTTGAGGACTGCCCCTTACGGCCCCCGCTGGCAGGTGGGGCGAGAAGATTGATTGTACTCGATGAATCGGCAATGGATAAGTCGGTTGATTTGGATATTGACCCGTAATAGCAAACGCAAGAAGAAAATACTTTATACGCCCCTATGAATCAGCAAAAAAAAGGTATATATCGATAAGTTTAACATCCTACCAATTCTAACCGTGAAAATACGCGTCGTGCGTAATGGCTGCAAGTTTCCAATGAGGACAATTCTGATAAACAAAACGTACGGCGGCGTGGTTTTGGGAAACTGAGAAGCATCACTTCTGCTCTGTTTCAGTTGGAGGTTTCAGGGGGTCCCTTGCCAGCACATATTTCTAGTGCTCTGCTGTTTGACTTGGCACCAGTGTGCACATACATGCCAGCCGACAGAGTCCTAGGATATATTACAGACATAGAACATATAAAAAAAACTATGGGCCCTGCAGACCCAAGCCAAGAAAACTGCCTGCCGTGCTGATTTTTTGTTACACAAGACTCCAAAGGCTTGCTTCAAGCATGTTTCTTATAGGGAGAACGGCAATGGCGTTTGAGTTTAACTGCAAGAAAATGGTGATGTAATGATAAGAGGCCTAGTGTTATTAATGTGTATTTTGGCAGGACATCATGGGCTTGGGAAAGTAGTGAAATGTGGTTTTAACAAAAGCAACTCATTGCAATGATAGATATGCGTGCCCTGCAAGCCCGTAATAGCCCCTCATGGAAGAGCAATTATAAACATTACAAATAAATAAAATGTTACCGCTCGAACAACAATCACAAGAATGGGAAAAAAAAATCACTTTTGTTTCCCGTAACACTGCAAGAAACTCAACGTGACATCGAGCGCATTGCTCCAGCAAATGTCGTAGCAGATGCATCAGACTACCAGAACTTTTGTGCAATGTCATGTGACTGTATACATTAAAAAATGTAAATAATGTAAGAAAAAAAAGAAAAACCTCCATATGCTAATGATTTGCAACACATGGCCACGCAAATTTTTCTCAGCTCGATGACATCACCTACACAAGCAGCGACGACTCACAGGCCGTGGCCCATCTGGGGCGACCGGCACCTAGGATCCGTACCGACAGCGGTCCGTCCGTCGGATCGGTAACGTTCACCTGTGCGAGTCTCCACTCGCTGTTAGACAGCATCTTTGGGCTGCAATAACGGCGGTTGACAGCCGCTACAGTTGGGAGGCATAAAAGTGGCGGTTTGCAGAGCGAAATGCACTTTAGCACGGGCCCAAAGTTTTGGCGGTGACTTACGCGGGCCGCTGACATAAGGCCCGCTTTGATATCGCCACTCGGGCGACGGACGCTTCTGTAATTGTAAACATGTAGTCCTGTGACCCTTGTGGAAGGTCGTTATTTTTGAGTGTGGTAGTTACCTTGGCGACTACGAAAAACATGGCAAGTTAATCTCGAGGCACGCTCAGCGAACGCCGTGCATGGAGGGTGATGGGTCAATGGGGTCATCTCAATACAATAGGCCCATAAATAATAACGCCCGGTAATTCTCCAGGAAAGCCTGCACTGGGATGTTTGGCAAATGTCATATAAATGACTTTGTGTTGCATGGAAGAAAGCCAGCGTATCTGGAGAAAACCCATGCCTGAGGGGATAACACCTACAGTTCTGCACAGATAGATTTTAGAAATACATTGGTATATTGCCATCTCCAAGCCACCAAACAGCCAAAGTCTACAATATCTGGTATTCCCAGGACGTCTCCCATCCAAGTACTAACCAAGCGCAACACTGCTTAGCCTAATTTGGTTGCAGTCAATTTTAAAGTGATGCCATTTTTGTTGGGAGGGTAAGAGAGCAAATGGGATAAAGGTTGTGTTGCTATGCCAGGGAAAACAGCAAGGCAGAGGGAGGCAGCTCTTATGAATTAAGTCGGGAACTTTGTTAAATCCCGAAAAGATTTCCATATTTTCTAATTATGGTTCCTCGCAGGTTTATTTTCCCTGCCCTCTTCCTCTGCATTTTCTCCACTAACGTACAATTGTAATTTTTAGTAAAAAAACAACCTGCGCTACTTTTTAATTAGCTTCACAATAAGAAATTTGCATTGTGGCTTAAGTAAATATTTAGCGAGAAAATCACAATTTCCCGTAAATCCGTTCAAGTTATCAGTACAATAAAAAAATGCCATTGTAGTGCTCAAGGCTCGCGATCGGAAATTGCACTCGGGTAGAAACCCCAACCCTAATGTTGTTTTGTCAGTTTACTCCTGGGAAGGTTTCCAGGAGAAAACAGGAATATCTGTAGTATATCTGGGAGAGCAGAACGGGCAATGATGGGGGGGTGGGGGGGAGGTTGGAGGCTGTCGGGAGGGAGGGAGGCAACGTGAGGATCGAGGGAGGGCTGGCCAGCACATTTGCGCCCTCTCCATATAAATCCCGTTCCGTTCCACAGAGGCTGCCAACGGTTTAACAGTCATTTGCTGTTTTGGTCGGAGCAGTGCGGACTAACCCCTGACCCCATGGGAAAATGCTCGCAGCTCTAAAGTCCCCGGCCAAACCGCTTGTGGCAGGACGGCCTGCCACGCCGTCACACTGCGACGCTGTCTCAATCTCTCCCTGGCGTCAAGTTCTCTTTTTTTCTTTTCTTTCCCCAGCCGCAACCTAAAGCCATGGGAGCCGTTAACCACTCAGTCCACTGGCTGGCTTCTCTTCTGGTCAGGTGATGGGAGCCGCTGTGAATGGGAGGTATTTTTTTGGCGGAATCGTCGGCACTTTCCTACGATCGGGAAGGACGCGGGGAAACGTGTTGGAATGCACGCAAAAAAGGGCGTCTTCGACAGCAGAAACGTAACAGGAATCCCAGCATGCTTTGCATGTGAAGATGACAGCACCATTGTTGAGCATATTCTGCGCGGGCATTGTGATGGCCACCAGATTAAAAAAACTGGTGAAATTGTGGAATAAAAAAAGATTGAGACAGAATTTTTCACGATTAAGACAAGGACACTTACGTTCTCTACTGCAGGCATATGAACATCCTGACTAGTCTGTTATTTTTGTTTGCCCTTTGCGTTTTGGTTAAGTGGGTAAATGCATCTAACCTGCTTAGAATATTGGCCTTCTCATGCATTAATGACAAAAAGGTAAACATAACACACATTAAACACAAAATACTTTCTCAAACACACTTCGTTTAAAATCCGGTTCAAGACGGGAAAAACAAGCGCTGCATTTTTTGTATGGAATACATAACGAAAATCAATCATTTACTCTATCCACATTAAGAAAAAAATAATTCCGTGGTTGCATAACTATAGGCCACCTGCACACATTTAAGCATAACCTATGATTAAATTATAAGTGGGTTCCTAAATATAAATCACATTGTCTTTAAAACGTAATGGTCTCTAGTCGCATGTCAAAATACTGAAATAAATCAGCATTATGCTGGTTGGTAAATAGTTTGGATGTTTGGGATTACATTGACAGACAGGAAGAGGCACATAGGATGAGAGAACATACGCAAGTTGCTGGATTGCATAAATGACGACAGTTGAATTTGCAACAAACATATAATATGGCAAATGCATTGAATGAAGAGTATTGCAATTCACAATAATTTCTGGGCATTTTTTGGATGTCAAAATGTATATTGTATTAAGGTAACGTTTAAGCTGTCTGAATGCCGGTACAATTAATCTAGCCTGGCTGGCAGTCGTTGTATCAGCCTGTCAATAACATAACTTCTTTGTTGCAAGCAAGCCTCGACAAGATTCATTAATGGCTCCTGCTTCGGAGATGCTCGGCCAATTACATTTCCATAAACATGTTTTTGCCCGCCAAAAGATATAACACCACAAAATTGGCGTGGCCAGCAGAGGCAAACCCACACGGGTACAAGGGGACCACGGCACTGAAACTCGGCGCGGGGAGATGGGTGAGGGGTCGGTAAATGTGTCTGCCTGTGAGTTAGTCAATGTGTTTCTGTTAGGAAGCCTCCCACAGTGCAGAAGAACAAAACAGCAGGGTGCCGTACCCCCCCTCCCCATCCCACCCAACACCCTACCCCGGCACACTGGCGTGGTGGTGGGAGTGGAGACGCTGTCTGCTAGCCATGCGAGTTGCCTGTGTGGGTGGCGTGTGGTTGGGTGCAACCATGGGCGGGCTGCCTACCGCGAGACGCCGGAGAAGGCTTGACAATCCGCTGCCCCACTTAAGCCAAGATGCATCACGCCCTCGAGCTGAGACGCAAACATCCACCCTGCACCCCCCCCCCCCCCCCCGTGGCCTCCCAGAATGCCACGTGAGAACCCCACCATTAGACGGACCAGTCGCTCAGCTCACCTACTGTAGTGACGAATGTGACGTTTTGAATGTAGGGGGGGGGGAAAACCCCGCTGCTCCGTGATGCAAACAAACGGGAGAGAGTCGTTCAAGATTATGATGCAGCATGGCGTCGCATATCTGCCCGTCACATATCCGCCCTGACCAACTGCTCACAGACAGCCAGTGCAGTGCTGTCCCTGTGCGTGCCGTGACGTTGGTATTCTGTAAATGTTAAAAAACAACGACCTGTTTGCATATCCGCCTTGACCTCTGTTCCCGGCTAGTCGGATATGTGACGTTCTGCAATCCCTTGTTCAATATCCTTTCATCACTTTTTTTTTACATTCTCGGTGCGCATGTATTGCTGTGCTCCCATTATGTAATGGGAAAGCAATGCTTGGGTTATGCTCTGCTAAATACTTTGAAGAGCAGCTTCTCGCCGCAAGACGTGACGCTCGCTGACTCAGAGAAGGGTGTGAGAGCGTGTGCCTGTGTGGTTTCTTTGTGTGCGAGCGTACGACATCATAAGAAGGAATACTAACCCGAGGGCCTTTCTTACATTACCATTCAGATGAGACATATTAGCAGTCAATTTGCTAGCATTAAAAGCAACAGACAATGGGGTAATAAAGCAAAGCTTGCACACCACTAGATTTGAAGCTTTCGTGACTGCAAGGATGAATATTCTTAGGTTTTTTCGGTAAAGTCACGTAGATAAAAAATTTAAATTAATAAAAGTAAAATTAAAATAAAATAAAAATCACGACGTTTCGGAGGCAACACAAGCTTCCGTCTTCAGGTGGAACCGTCACAGCACGATTGCTGTATCAAGTAAGAGAGAGTGGGCATGACTTTACCGGAAAAAACCTAAGAATACTTGCACATCACGTTGGGGAAATGTAAATAAGTATTCAAGAAAAAGCCCAAAGAATAACAAAATATATTTCATTAACAAACATCTCCCCTTTTGCCGAGTTGCTGGTAAATGTACAACATTAAAACATGTTTTAGTTTAATCTGAATAGTTACCCCATTCATGATGCATTTGAATAAGGCACAATGGGGTAGCCTTGCTCAGGATTAGCTTGTTACCCAGTCTATTTAGATATTTAATTTATCTACTAATGAGAAACGTTTGAGCCATGTGGATCGCGTTTTTGATCCAACGTGGAGTGAGCTCCGAGGGCTGAATGGCTCTTTTCTCATTCCCCTCCAACTCTCTACGTTTCTTTGTCCCCATGTGTGTGTGTGCTTGTGCGCCGCGTGTGTTAGCCCTTGTGTGTGCGAACGTGGTTGGGTTGGCAGTGGTGGTGGGGGGGGGATCGTGCAAAAAGAAGGGAGGAGGGTGCAGGGCAGCTTATTTAAGTCAAGGCTCCTTCACTCCCAGACAACCTGGCTCCACAAGCCATGGGAGGTACCAACCCAACGCCTTTACATCTTTTAATGGGCGATGCACAAACAGCGTTTAGCCACAAAAGCATAATATTGTGCAGAATGAGAACGCTAACGCACACAATGAGGATTGTGTGTCCTTCGTTTGATTGTGGATCGCTCTTGGATGTAGGACTCAAGTCAATTGCATTTAAAAAAAGCTATTGTAACAATTACAATGGCATTGCCCAGGTATCAAAAACAGTGCAACAATTACTCCATTAAAACACACATCTCTCTCGACTAAAACCACAATCGCCCTGCAAACGTAGACGCTATAGCTCTTAAAATAACCCGCACTTACACACTTCTACTATTTAATGCGAATGTTTATTTTCTTTCTCCAAGCCCCTAGGCTGAGAAGTAGCGGTGTTATTAGAATGCAATTATTCATTAATCAATTAATGTTGAGTCTTAAGCTCGAATATCACACGTTCAAGTTGTCTATAATGGGTTAATGTCACACCAAAGGCGCTTCCATTCACCACAATGCAATAACATAAAAGACTGAGTCGTCATTTGAATCGCGATGCTTAAATCACAGCAGTAAATTCAATCGCTAGGAGAGTGGGGGAGGGGGTCTCGAATTGAATCCATTCACTCATAGCTACTCAAACTTAAAACAAATGTGCTTAAATAGAATTGTGATTCAGGGATAATTCACGGGGCTACAGGCAAGAGTGGGGGGTTTAGGGAGGGGGGGGGTCATCGTCGAGTGGCAATTCCTCTGAGACACTTTGAGCCCTGGTAAGGATCAACCACCCAAACGACAAATCCCCTTCTCTCACAAAATATTTAAGAGCTGGTAATAGTGGCATGAAAATGCCTCTGGGATCGGTAGCACATCAACTGTCCGGTTCAAGCCTTGGTTGGCTACTCATTTTTTTGGAGTAACATTGCAAACTGTGGCTGACTGAGTGTGGGGTGAATGCCTATTCTTTAAAGCTACCCTGTTAGGTGCACCTCGTGCAGCTTGAACGAGAGACAAAGCAGATGTATGTTGAACTTCTTTCGCACCGTACGTAGTCAATCGTGATAAATCGGAGGTGGCAGATGCCACCTCCCCAAGCTGGCAAAATCGTCGTCATCCATCAAGGTCCTGCAATGCCCGACCCATCTTGCTCCGCACGTACCGCGTGGCGATCACATCGCTCCATCTCTTTGGGCGGAAGTCCTTTCGGGCACATTCCGTCTTTTGGCAGCCACTCTGTTATCAGTCTTGACCACTGGTGATCACCCCTGTGTAGTGACATGTCCTGCCCATGGCCACTTTCGTTTCTGGCCCAATATATACGCATGTGTCATTAAAGCACAGTGCAATTTAATACAAGCAGGTCTTACTTAAGGAAACATATTTCAATATATAATGTTTTTTGTTGAGCTGGGCAAGGCGAAAAATGCCTGTAATACAACACTTTGCAGGCATGTGTTGGTAGACCATGCAGAACTTACTCAGTTTTTTTTCGGTAAAGTCACGTAGGTAAAACAATCAATAAAATAAAATAAATGAGAACAACCAAATGTATTTATTTATTTTATTACGTGACTTCACCGAAAAAACCAAAGAGTATGAATCCTTGCAGTCATGAAAGCTTCAAATCTAGAATTCATGCAGAACTTTGCAACTCTCAAACCTCGCGTGTGAGGTGGCCACAAGATGGCAGTACAGCAAACGGCTTTGAGAACCTTTCTTTGTGGATCTTCGAGTGTTATCTCTTTCAATGTGTAGGGTTTTCTCTGGGTAAATACTCTTCAAAGATGTTGGCGTAACATATCAATGCAAAAAGCCTCCTAAATACACATCGTGAGGACTCGGCGAGACTTTACCGGATAAACAAATGACATTATCGGGTCAAGCAATGATAGATTGGAGTGCATTGGAACAAAAAAACACATGCGTTTTTAGTTCCTCCTGTTACATATGGGTAACGTTGTCTGCAAGTCGTGTTGGGTTTGGCGTCGTGGTTTGCACGCACTGCGTTACGAACCCAACGACCCGAGCTTGAGTCTTGACCGCGGCTAACGTGAGTAGGGAGTGATATTTGAACCGGTTCCCAGGGTCTCTCCACGCTTTCACCAACCCGCACTGACCGGCGTGCTGAAGTACGCGGTCAAAACAACCGCCATTTACAAGCACGGCGTGGGGGAACCCTTCCGTCCAGCAGTGTGACTGAAAAAAGACCGTAGGTTATTATCATCTTCCTTTAAGAAAAACGTATTTGTAATATCTACTGCGTGGTTAACAGTTTGCACGCTTTTAATTTACTTCCAGAGACAGGAAGAGGAACCCATGAATGAAAAAATGCATGCACGTGAAAGACATCGTATTAAGCTTAGAAAAGTAAGCTGGCTTGAACAGAAGGTTGGCTACGTACGGTGCGGTGCGAAAGATGTTCAACAAACTCTTTGGTTCTTTCGGTAAAGTCACGTAGGTATAAAATAAAATAAATCACGACGTTTCGGGCGCAACACAAGCGTCCATCATCAGGTGGGAAAGCATGGCCTGCTGCCGAGGCAGACTGTTTTAAAAGCTTCAAATCAAGAATGTTCAACATACATGCATACATAAACAAGTGGCCAGTGGTCAAGGCTCAACAAAGCAGTAGCAGCCAAGGGAATAAACGTGCAAGAAGAGGATGCCCATCAAAAAGGCGTCGAGCAATGACATCGGCTCGCGTGCAGGTGCTTGGTGACACTGCGGGATCGTGAGTGAGACGATGACGGCTTTGGGGAAAGCCTTCATCCAGCAGTGGATTACCCATGGGTCATAACGATGATACCAATGAATTGTAAATCATTTATAAACTCTATGAGACATCTCCTTTACCAGTGGCAAAATATAGTAATAAGTTTTTACCCTTTCAACTGGTACAAAAACTGACACCTTTAATACAAGGCATCATGTTTGCAATAACCACAACACAAACAGTCAAAATGCAAACAAAAAGAAACAACTCTGATAATGATATTATTATGCATATTATTATTATCATTATCAGAGTTGTTTCTTTTTGTTTGCATTTTGACTGCTTGTGTTGTGGTTATTGCAAACATGATGCCTTGTATAAAAGGTGTCAGTTTTTGTACCAGTTGAAAGGGTAAAAACCTATTACTATATTTTGCCACTATTTTAGGTGAAACTGCGATTACACCGACGCCTGATACACTGGATGAAACAAAGTAGACCCGTCGCTACAGCCCAATACTGATTGTTGTGCCTCAAAGCTGAAAGCATTCCAACCGCGCATGGAAAAAACGCACTCGCAGTGAAATATTGAATGGAAATTTTCATTTAGCTGCGAATTTAAACAAAGGAAGTTTCCCCCACTGGGATGTGACAGTAAACAGAAAATATCTTCTGCAAAGCAGGACGGATTTCGGTATGAGGCTGTGCACAGCAACATGCACTCCAATAACAAAAATATTTTTTTGTAATCCAAGAGAAAAAATGTTTACATGATGCAATTGAGAATGTTTTGAGTTATTGTTAAATGGCGAGCTTCGGAGGGTAAATGGAGCAGGTTTCAGTAAAAAAAAAGGGATGAGGCAACTCTCCTTTGTAATCTACAGATGGTTTCAATACAAATTAAAGATAAAAGTGCAGTCCTGCAATTGCTTGCTCACGCCACTGCTAACAGAAGGGCTTCCAACATAATGGTCCTTTAGACAGCTCCTCTGAAGGGTATTTTGCCGACTCTTTCACATGGTCCAGGCGGATTGGGATGTGGAGAACACCCACACTTTACCCCACCCCTCGCGACCTACTCATTGACAAATGGCGGAGTACCCATTGATGCTGCTGGGTGGACAGAGGCACGGAGGAGGTGGGTGGAATTTTAAAGAAACTTACCCCACCACTCTTTTAACTGTCACACCAAGAGGGAGAACTGGTGACCTCCGGATCGCAAATCCTGTGCGCTAACCATTACACCACGGAAGCATCCAAGACACATATATACCGTACTGCATTAAAAAGCCTCGTTACGTTACGAAAAGAAGAAAAACGCCTCCTGAAAACCTAATTAATCAAACATTTTTCTTGGCCTAAGAATGCATGGGTCCTACCATACTTAGGATTCTTACAAGACAAACTGACACAACTGCATGTGGTATTCACGACGGGACATGCTGAACAAACATTTTAAATCATTTTCTGGCCCCCCCCCTCTCTCTCCAGGGATCGAAAGAGAAAGTGCCACGATTGTTCTCAAGTATGAAAATAAAGCCCCCCCCCAGCCTCACCAACCACACCATTCATTTAGCCATGGGCACGTGCTTTCAGCGAGCACCTATTAAGGCTGGTACAGCATTACACACTTTAAAAAAAACCACATTCGCTTACACGGGATGGTAAAAGAAATGGGCTGAACTGCATTTTCTAACCTTTAGCCTGAACTGTTAAAAAAGAAAAGCCAACATTTTGGTCAACAGACTGCCTTTAGTATGCCCTAAAAGTTTAGAACAAGGCATTGATTCTGTATAGGCTGTAATTCAAGGAGTGAAAAAAAACTGTCGGAAGTTTTTTTCTCTAAAAGGGTGAAGAAAAATCAAGAAAAGTGTTGTCCAATAATGTGACTATTCACGTTCGCTATAACAAAGCTATGACAACTCACATCTACACACGTGGGTAGGAACTACATCCAAGGGGTAATAGTTACAAACTTTTGTTTTAACAATGAGTTCGTGGCCACATGCTTCTCTTTCGGGCGCAGTTGACAGATAGTCATTTTAATTTAAAAGGAAACAGGAGTTTCAATCCATTGGTTGTTCAACAATATGATTATGAAAGAGGCAGGACAGTTGTCCTAAGCAAATAGACAGCTAATTAATAACCACTTCCGTTCACGATAAAAAAGTCACTGTCAAGATGTATGAACGTTATGCCAACAGTTCACACATCTTAACTGTACACCTCTGGTAGGCCTGCTGTAGGTTCCTAACCGTCCCTGTGGTAGGTACTATTGTTTGTTTTATTCCCATTTGTTTTGGCAAGAGTGTACAAACATGTCCAGTCACACAATAGGGCTAGGGGATACCCTTGAAGGGGCGAGTTGTGTGCTGAGTGCAACATTTTGTTGTACTGAACAAACGAATGGAGAGGGATAAAAAAAAACGCTGTTTGTGTAATGAAGCAAAGGCACCGTATTCCTTTTTACAATAAATGTCGCTTGTCAATAATAACCCGAGACTCTGGCCTCGCATGCCTGAAACCAAGATCTGCGGCTCAAAATGATCATTCCAAACAGTGCTCATTGTACACATTTTCGGCCGCGTGAAGAAACTACAGTCCAGCGGAATGCGCATCCACAATACTGCACGTCAAGCCACAGCTTTCCAGCCAAAGCCCATCATTCTGCCAGTCTCGCGCACAAAAGGCGGCCCTGCACGCATGGTCACATCTCAATGGCCTTGGTCCAGCAAAGGAGGCCTCTCTATTTATCCCATGACATAATCCTATCAGCATTCCAGAGAAGGGTGGGAGTTTAGGGTTGGGGGTAGGGTGGCAGCCTGTCACCTCTGACCCTTTAACCCGTGACCTCCATCTAAAACCCCCCACACCAACCCCAACTGGGTGCCCTTCCGTACCCACCCCCTACCTCCTTTCCCTACTGAACACTTTCCTCCATCATACCCCCCCCCCACCCCGAACTCCTGGCCCATGCTCCTCTCCCAACCAGCCTAACCCCAAAAGGCATTCTTTCAGGTCAATGACTCGGAGATGCTATAAGGCACAGCAGGTGGTGGCTACAAAGGAGCACCACCCTCCACATCCAGCAGCAACGGTGGTGGTAGCGGCGCTGCTATTAACATAATTCGCTCCACAGCTCCTACATTAAAAGGCGTGCAGCGTTGTTTTAAAATGAAAACGTATTTTGCGTAACCTGCATTTGCGCCACGATTTATGCGCTACGTTTATTTCCTTAAATCTACGATTCTTGCATGTACAAATTCACAATACTGCCATGCATAAAGCACATGTCAATTACCGTAAATTACATTGATGGTCATCATTTCATTTTCATATATACCAATGACTTATTATATAATCAGGTGGTCTCCAGGTTTCCTTATGCAAATACGTCGCAGGTATATTCCAAGCCATTCTAGGCAATAGCATTAGTATGTGAGTCAGCTAAAAAGCCGGTGCCACACTTCTTAGGTTGAGGACACTTGCTTGGTTCCGAGATTTTAAATTAAGCAGCAGGACAAAAGGAGTCTGGTGAAAGGGTTGAGGCAGTGTTCGGCAGAATGGAATTTCTGCAGAGCTCAGGAAGCAAAGGGGGCCATCCTCCCACATATGACCTCAAGACCCCTGGGTTGTGGATTCTGTGTAAACTGGAGGGTATTGTTTCAATCCAAGGCATCCCTGCAAGCCTTCCTGAATGAAAGGAATTCTTTTCTTTCTCCATTCCCCTATGCACATCTACTCCCTGCACCACCCCCCATGCTCCCTTTTTTCTCAAAGCTGCTATCTTTCTCTCTATGCATCCCTTGCCCAGCTACAAAATATTCCTTTGCTGACAACACTAAGAGGCTTAACCTGTGGTTAGCCAAAATACAGAGGGAAAGGTTGACAGGATACCTTTTTTTTGTGAGAGCCTAATCTTGTGTTTGTGACTTTGCTGTACATCAACGCTTTAGGACATAACCGTGGTCAGACGCTGCTGACCTACGGGGCTTTCAATGGGTTCGCTCCACAATATTTGCAAGAAATTATACATTTTTATACTTCCTCAAGATCTTCGAATAGCCTTGTCGAAGTACTTCGAGGTCAAGGCTATGTTCCTGGGGTGACTGGGCTTTTGCCAGTGCATCTCCAAAGCTTTGCGACGCTTTGTTTCGCTAATAAGACAATCAGAATCGCGAGAGCTATTTAAGCTCTGTTTTGAAAACTCACCTCTTTAAATTGGCCTTCACCCTCCCGCTCCCCACCAGTAATTCTGGCCATTTAGCCTGGCTGTTTATTTCCCACTTTCCATACACGGTGCTTTGTAACTCTAAGGATGAAATGCGCTTTACAAAATGCAAATTATTATTATTGATGCCACGCCTACTATCTCGAATATCTGTGAGAAAAAAAAGAGCTGCATAGCTCATCGCATTTTGCCAGGATAAATAAAGATTCTGATTCTGGGACGCTGTCCTGTCGCAAAACTCTGACAGGCCCAAGACATCACAAACGGTTGAGTCAGTAATTGGGTAACCAACGCCAAGAACCAGTCAGCTCATTCAGCCAGTAAGGATCACATCACGGAGTGGGGGAGCGGGGGATTGTAAATTGCAAATAGAGCAATCAGCAGGCGGAGGTTACATTCCTCTACGTCTTATCTAAACGCTCGTCTTCCCAACAGGTGCCATATCCGAAGAAAACACACAAAAGCAACATAAATAAACGGCACAGATTTTCATCCCTGCCTAGAGCTGTTGTCGCAAGATAAGAGCAAGAGTTCCCATTGGGTTATCCAGCAGTTCCCACTACCGCGCCATTATGTGCTAGTCGGCCACATAACACAAAATCACACCAATAGAGATAACGGCTCTTTTCAACTGAGCCTTATCTCAGTTAGCCGGGGGGGGGGGGGCTGGGGAGGGGTCCGGGGAAGGCAAGGAGAGGGAGTAGATAAGAAGGGGAAAAAATACGGAGGGTCATTGCAATATAGTTCACTTAATTTTTATGACATCCAATTTAAGGCGGAAGGCAATTTGAATTCCGGTTGTGTGGATTCTGGCTACAGTAAAAGCGGGCCGACGTAAATGGGTGTTGTTTACAGCCCCCTTGGTTCCCACGGCCCCGCATCAGCATCAACTTGTTGATAATGAACCTTGGGTAATGCTCCAGTTTACAGCCCGCCCACCTTCTTATCAACAATAGGCCCCTTCCACCAACCCAGTAAATGTCAGCCACAGACGTACTTGAACAGTTGGCTCACAAGCACGTAACTGTAATCGCATCCCACATGGCTGCCAGCCACTGTTTGAATAACTGCAGTGGTGCAAGGGTTAAGCCAATTAGACGAGCGCGCTGCTTCCCCAGCATTTGATACAAGGCTCCGTTTGATTCTCACATGGCGGCAAGAGAGGCCGCAGCGAGCCTCCTTGGCTACGTCCAGCCTTCGCTTGTCCACAGGGCAGCGTCCATTTCACCACTCGCTCCGCTCAAAAGCACGCTTTCTTTCGGGGGAATGAAAATAATTGTGCCGAGGTCCAGGCCATTGGACCCTTCTTGCAAACTACTTCTTCCCTCCCACCCTCACCACCCCTTTTCCCACCTCCCCAACACAAACCCACCTCAGCTCCCACCACCGTGTCTGAACCCCACCCCTGCCCCCACCACGAACCCCTACCCCTCTCGCTTGTTTTGTCCTCAGACTCCCTGGCATGTTTTCCACAAGACCTACCGACAATTAGTCTCCCGTTAGGAATCCATTTCACGTGGGGGTCCCTTTTGTTGCCGCTAATGAGCGGATAATTTGCGGAGATGTCATTGTGGCAATCTTGAATGACGCCTTGTTTGAAAGTTATAACTGTATGTCTTGCTTCACAACGAGCTGGGTTTGTGGGAAAGACCCCAGGTCTGTGACCAAGTGTCGTGTGAACAAAATATGCCGCATTACGTTTTTTTTTATACATATATGTCACGATGAATAATCCTTTACGGATTCTCACACAGAAGAGGTGTTTCGTGTGTCAAACAACGATCCAGCGCAGGAGATTTTTCACGAGATTTCTCTCGAAAAATAATTTAAGTGCCCCTTTTTAATCCTTTGCACAGTAGAGGGCGCAGATTCCCACACACCCGACTATGACACTCTCACATGAATGTCAAAATCACACTGATGTTTAATTCTGAAAGCTGGAATTTAGACAAATCAAGCGCAAAACTTAATTTATTTTGTGCAGTCATTCGTGACCGGGGTGACACAATCAACCTTCTAATTTTATTTATTTAATATAAACCTTCACATAACTGCTATGATGAAATGAAACGTATTATGCTATGTGTCACTTAGCGATTGTATAATATTTAAGCTTTGCCGAGGCTCAATTCATCTCAATCCTGTCAGGCAGCTTAAGCAATCCTCTGCTTTTACCAAGACACAATTAAACCCGTATTTCCACCCATTATGTGTTGAAATGCCAAGGTGTGGCTGGGAGTCAGGGGCGTTTCACAACGATGGAATTAAGCAAGTCAGTTTCCATAAAATCTGCTCACATGCTGTAGGTGTGTTCATACGAACCTGTGCTTAACAACCACTCTGTTTTAGGCCTGCTAAGGTGAGCGCATGTGGAGCGCAGCGTAAGGCCTGCTAAGGTGAGAGCATGCTGAGCGCAGCGTAAGGCCTGCTAAGGAGAGACCATGCTGAGCGCAGCGTAAGGCCTGGTAAGGTGAGACCATGCTGAGCACAGCGTAAGGCCTGCTAAGGTGAGAGCATGTGGAGCACAGAGTAAGGCCTAGTAAGGTGAGACCATGCTGAGCACAGCGCAAGGCCTGCTAAGGTGAGAGCATGCTGAGCGCAGTGTAAGGCCTGCTAAGGTGAGACCATGCTGAGCGCAGTTTAAGGCCTGCTAAGGTGAGAGCATGCTGAGCGCAGCGTAAGGCCTGCTAAGGAGAGACCATGCTGAGCACAGCGTAAGGCCTGGTAAGGTGAGATCATGTGGAGCGCAGCGTAAGGCCTAGTAAGGTGAGACCATGCTGAGCGCAGCGTAGACCTGGTAAGGTGAGAGCATGTGGAGCGCAGAGTAAGGCCTGCTAAGGGGAGACCATGCTGAACACAGCATAAGGCCTGCTAAGGTGAGAGCATGCGGAGCGCAGCGTAAGGCAATAAAGCCTGGGAATTTAAAGCACGATTCTCGCAAAGACTCCTATATTTGCACAATAAAGAGGCAGGGAGTGATGGCAAACAGATAAGGTGCGAAGAAAATAACGGTGTTAAGCAACCGTAAACGCCGTGAAACTAAAACATTTACTACCAGCAGTAAACTAGAAGAAAAAAACTAGTCTCAAAGAACAGCTAAGCCAGTTGGATTACAAAATGGCATGGATGAGCTTGCAAAGCATTGTGCGTCGGCCTTGGGTGACCGGTATACAAGAGTGGGCCCTCAAAAGAGGTCCTGTGGAATTATAGTCGTCAGCCATGATCAATCTACTGATGGACGAGTGCCTCCTCATATTTTCTCAATCTCTTAAGAACTTTGCGATGCAATGATCCACCTGGCGCCGGGCACACGGTGTTGACGTCGTGACTCCACTTCCGGGGTGGACGTCCTCTTGAATGCGTTCCATTCGTTGGGAAAATGTTGTATAAATAGAACGCATTGAATTCGATTTGGAGGGAGGCAGCGTACAACAAAAACTCGCCATGCCTGCAAGTGTACGGTAAATGCCACTGCAATAATTTGCGAGTGCAACTGGCGTTACGTCACACTCCTGACAAAATTTTTTTAATTCACTTCATTGATTTTGAATGTATTTAGTGGATATTTTGTAAACTGCCATTTTAAATGATAGTGTAAATTTAGGACCTCTGGACAATTTAAGGCTAAATTATTTGTAACATTATATAAAATTGCTCCTGTTCAATGTTCCTAAATAATAAGCAGTAACTGCACAGTTCTGACAAATAGTTGGTAGAGTTTTTTGTTGTATATTAAACATTTCCTGCAATTTTATCCCAATTGTGTTAGTGGCATCATGTCACGAAACATATAATAATCCATTTTGACCTCTCACATCGCAGTGCAAGCCTTTCGTCCGCAAAAGTGGACACCACAGAGCTACCACCAAGATCCCCTCAAAAGGACCTCCATTCCACACGGTAGTAGGCGGCACTTTCCCACCCTCTCTGTACCGCGAGCAACGTCTGTCGCATGACAAGTCAAACCGATAAATTTTCTTTTTCAATTCTGAAAGCTGGATGTTAGCCAAGTTAAGCATAGGAGCAAATCGAATGTGCTGGATTTCCGAGCAGACATTAATGACCATACTCAGACCACCAGCTCACTACACATGACATCCCAAGTTTAAAAATCACAGGCTGGCCGGCCACCTGGATCTCAGTGGTGCCAACTCAGCAACTCTAACCTCTGAGCAACACGGCCACTGCAATTGCACGCAGGTTTCCACTGGCTTCATTTTTCAATTACGTAACCCCGACACTATTATCTTTACTATAAGTGAACTGCACACTGTAAAAACAGAATGGTGGACAACAGTACATTTCCACGTGTGTGACGGCACGCAGCGGTGAGCTTGCACATGCGAGGTTACCTTTGCATCCCTACGACTGCCTGGCTTTTTGTCCTTTTAATTAGAGTGATGGGGCGATGGAGGAAGAACGGCAGACTGGGCTGAAGTAACGTGGGTTAAACTATGGCCTGGGGTCTGCAAACAATCGTTGCCAGGAAGTGGGGGAAAAGGCCACAGGGGAAAGTAAAAGTAGTGCATGGGTGCATATGCAAGCATGTACACACACATGCACACGTGACACATGCACACATGTGCCACATGCAGAGAAGACTTGTTACGTGCCCACACACACGTGCACACTCGCTCATGCAAACAACAAGTCCATGCGCGTGGGCGCGCAGACGCCAGATAACATGCGGGAACATCCACAAGCGCGGCCACACAAGACAAAGATCCCCCCCCCCCATAGTCTTAGCAAACTGTTGGGGCAAGTGCTGTTAAAGCGAGTAGCACCTATGAAGGCCGGCACGGCACGCGAAGGAATGCGTGGCCAGCACCACGCCCGGCCACCGATGTCTCCCGAACAGCGATGTTTACACACTGCACGTTTGAGGCCGAGTCGACCTCGTGGGGGCCCAGGACCAGTTCAGATAATCGTCACTGGTGTTGGCTGTGAGCGGCATTTGAACTCGTGTCGCCGGGTCCATAGCATACACACACACACACGTGTGTGCGTTTGAGCACAGTAGCAAGCAAACACAAATGTTAACGGGTGTAGAATCAAGTGTTATCCACGTACATGAAAGAATTTGCACGCATCAACACCGGCATCTGCGAACGTCTAAGGTGGACAACAAAGGCAAAAATCCTCCCCGCAAGAGCCTAGGATGGGCTGTTGAAGCAAGTACTGTTATAGAGGGAACTTATCGAGGCCATGTTCTCACACAAAGGGGTGGTGTGCCAAAAAGCCACTCCCAGCCACCTTTGTTTCCCCAGTTCTCATACACACAGTTGGTGGCTATTTTCAAATTGTGTCAACCTGGTGCAGGCTCAGGACCTGGTTCAGATATCACCTTGTCACCGATGTTAAACCGTGGCCGGGAATTGAACTCGGGTCGCCGGGTTTGTACCGCTGCGCCTACCGGCTAGCTACCCCCCTTAGGTGTCTTGAATTGCACGCACACTGCACACGCACGCACATTCGCACGCATGGGGGGTACACGCGGGAATGCTCACGCAGCGTAACGTGCGCAATGCACTGTTGTTCAGCAGCCGGTGGCGGCGGCGGCGTCGGCGGTGGCGGCACGGGAAGCCGGGGGGTGGGGGGGGGGGTGAAAGTCTGAAACGTTGTGTTTTTTTGGGGGTTTTTAGGTTTTAATCCTGCCGGCCTCACAGACCGCTGACAGCTGTAAGCACGCCGTGGGAAAAAAAACAGCCACGATCAGTTGCAAACATGGCTGGGGTTCCACACTCGTGTGGGCGGGAGGAAGAGCGGGTTGGGTGTGGGGGGTAGGGTGGGAGAACGCAGTGGAGGGAGGGAGTGCTATTGCGGTGGGGGAAATGTGTAGGGCTTCAGGAGGGGTGGCAGGCATTTGTGAATACAATACTTCTCACATACTCGTGACAACACAGCGGGGATCACACACATGCACGCACACACACACCAGCATCTCGATTATTTGTGAGAGACATCGTGACTACGCCACAATCGTGGCCGTCATCATCATCATCAGTCAGTCTGGAGGGACATACTGGCAGATAGGGCAAGATTTTATATCGTGCGTTGCCATACATGTTGCTATGACCCGACCAGAAAATCAAATACACACATTGTACAAGGCAGCCAAAAGTCCAGACAAGTATGAACAATGGGTGGGAAACCATTTTCTTACTGCGAGCAGAATTGGACTTTAAAATACCCTTGATGGGCCACGTAATAGCACACATCTCAGTCATTTGTGTGCCTGCAAGAGGCATCTTTTGCAGTGATGAAAGTGCCCGAGAGTGCTAAAATTAGAAACGCAGCTTTGGCAGGTAAAAAAAATTGGTCCTCTATAGTACCCGATCAGCGATCAGCGCGGCTAAAGTGCTACTTGCAGTGACGGATAGATATCGTTTGTTGGCCGTCCCGAAATTGTAGGCCACATGTGGGTCAGAGTGAGGAGAGTTGGTAAAGAGAGGTCAACGGGTGTAGTGTCGAGCTCTTATTAAGAATAAAAATGCCTTTTATTTACCCAGAAAGACTCACCCGGGTTTCAAGACACTTTTTTCAGGGGTGCCCTCCATTGGAATGTTTGGCCAATTCCAAATCGCCCGAGTGTTTGGCTTGTGGGAGGAAATCGGAGAACCCGGAGAAAACACGCACGCACACAAGGCGTGGGTCGCACACGCAAAGCTTCACACAGATTGATTCAATAATCCATTAAACCACCGATACATTCTTGTCATCACACGTGTGTCACATGAGCACTCCCGATTCACAAATGTGCTACCCTATCACAGTTCCCAAATCATACACTCTGTGCGCAGCGTGATAATTGACAGAGTATGTATTAAGGTTGAAATTATTTCGTACCATACGTAGCCACCCGTGCTAAATTGGAGGTGTAGAGTACTGTAATGTAAGGTGATATGCATACCCATTATTACAGTATTTTGAATGCAAATACAAACTGGGTAGGTGTGGTCATAGCCAACAGCTTTGTGCTGGAGCTGGGCAAGCTGTGTATTAGAATTATTATCAGACGCTAAAATGATAATTACCAGATGGTAAAATGTGATCAGGCAGAGCGGTGACAACCGTACTTTCCATTGGGAATCCAACGACAAGAGTTGGATTCCCGGCCACGTCGACAAGATCAGCGGCGGGTGATATCTCAACAGGCCGTGAACCCCTCCTCCCTCGCCTTAACCAACCTGCACTGATGAGCATACGGTGAAGCACGGCAAAAAACAAACTCCTTAGACCCACACGGCATTGAGAGGCCTTCGCCAACAGTGGCTCGACAAAAGGGTTACAACTTGTAAATTGTGACTTATTCGTGGTCACGTGTTGCTTACGAATGTCTACTCCACGATGCATCAGGCTGTAATTGAGAACGCTATATATAGTCCGTTGTATCTTTCTTCATTCATTGAGGAAAGCCTATGTGAGAACACTCAATGGCATGCAATTTGGCTGCACCCTACTGCCCCTCCCCCTCCACCATTACTACCCCCCATAAAAGGCAATGATCCTGTTTGTAAAGTGAGAGAGACAATAGTATCAACTATGGCTCCAGGGACATTATTTGTTTGAATACTCTTCTCTGGGTACTTCCTCACACAGAGGAATGTAAACATGATTGTCTCTAGCTTTCCCTAAATTCCTTCTGTTTTCCTGTCTTGTAAATTCCCAGCACGTACATTACCCTAAAAACTTAACGGCATTTATTTATTGGCTTCCTATGCCACAGCCTGCTACGCGTCTTGCTCACGGGGACATTTTAAAAAGGAAGACTGCCTCAATTTAAAACAAGGTGAAGGCGAAGAAACTGATCGTCTCAATTGGCCTCTAAATAGTAACATGAATGAATAACTAAAAGTAGAGGTTACTACCCATCACTGGGTGAAGATGACAACCTCCCCGTGGTCTCCACTGTTACGCGCTTGTCACAAACCAATGTCATCAACCCGCCAATCGAACTCCCGAAAAGGGCCTCCCGATCAGGATTGCAACACCGGGGGGGGGGGTCCTTTTCAGAGCCAAACTTACCGCAGCGTGAAGCCGTAACTATGTTCGTGCCATCTAAATATAGGGGGCACATCGAGGCACAAGTGCAACTTCCTGGGATATTTCCTCGAACTCCACACGGACGACGTTCTCTTGGTCAAAGAAACCCATACAGCCGCCGACGACGACGACGACTGGGCGAGTTACCCTTCGCGACAGCCAATGAGTGGACAAAATGGATGACTTTGACCCGCGAGTCAAGTCAAGTTTATTTGTCTAACCAGGTGAGGACTCAATCGAAGCATGGTGCCAGAGGTTTTGTTTTGTCTGAAAAATTACACAGCAGAATTGGACCTCATCAACCGGACTGGACGTCACATGTGCAAAGTCTTGGACTCCTGAACCACGTTGAACGCCTACGTGAATGCCTGCCTGCGGTGGTGTTAAAACAAAGGGTGTTTCTTCTCCTGAGCAGCAAAAGTCAGTCTGTACGCAGGAATGGGTGGAGACACCAATCTCATGCAATGCCTGAGCGGTTAGCAGAGTAAACTTGGGACTTTGAGAAACTATGCTAATTACCTGTCTGTCTGCTTTAGAGTTGTCTGTCCATTCAATAAATCATTTGCAGATGTAAAAAAAAATTTATCCTCTAACCACAAAGTCTATACATTCTGATTGTGTGACGGTGCGTTGAACTTTTTAAATAAACCAACTCCGAAATATAAAACGAACACAATGAGTCTCTGAGCTCAGTATTCCAGTAACGTGTCCAAATATTTCACTCGACATATACATTTGCATTGCAGAACGCAAAAGGAATGGCGAGCGTGTCCCGACAACATGTTCACTGCGGCAGTTCTGAGTCTTGCGCCTCAACGTACGGCTCCCATGCCCTTTAGTGACCCCTAATGTCAGCATCGAAGACAGCAAGTAAAATTTGCCAAAACTCAGCATGGGTTACAAACAGCCTGCGGTTGGTGGTGCGAAGAGCACTAGAGAGACTCATTCCTGACCGTGATACTTTGGCTCGACAGGAAATCAAACAATGCAGCGGGGGAAAAAAAAAACTCCCCAGGACACTTTGCAGATGTAATCCTGCATTCCGCTAGTGTTTGTGTTTTAATGAAGAAAGTAAGGAGACCGGCTCGTGTTATGTTTAACAGAGCAAATTGAAGGTTTTGTACGAGATATACTCCACATTTGTATCGCGAAACATTGGGGGGGCAACGGTGGCGCTGTGGTTAGCGCACTGCACTAAGAACACGGTGACCTCAGTTTGATTCCTGGCCATGACTAGTGGCGAGCGATATCTGAACCAGTCTTAAGCCTCGTCCTTCACCATCCCGCTGACCTGTTGTGTTGAATACTGATCAGACAAATCCCATGACCGCAAGGTGCGAGTCGGCCTTCATCCAGCAATTGAATGACAACGGGGAGTAAATATGACCTATTTTATTATTGCATTTAAAGCAGCATTGCGTCTTATGTGTCAATTATTAAAAAAAAAAAATACTCCCTGATAAATCGTGGTGTGTGCCAGTATGGGAGTATGGACCAAATGCCCTATTAGCATGAGCACAAACTCGAGGACTAAGTTTTACACGTCACATACAATTTTTCAGTACTGCCATTGTGCACTGCGTACACGTAGTACGAGGTTTTTTACTTCTTCTAACGGTACAGAAAGTTTTTTTTATTTTTACAGGGGCTCATCTAAGGCTCACTACATTTCCTTTGCCTGTCAAGACGTGTGCTCCATATTTCCGGCTTGGAATAACGCGTTCCGTTTGGCCGCGAAATCCCAAAATCCAAGACACAGTAAAGACCATGCCCCCCCCCCCCCCTGCCTCGCTCAGCCAGCCGGTTCGTCAGACTTTGACAAAATGCCCCCCCCCCCCATCCGGGGCATACTACTCCTGCTCCCTGGGGGTCCCCCCCCCCATGCAGAATAAACAAAATAAAAAATATACTTGCACCCCTTAGCCAAAAATACGTGGCAGCAATCCCGTGGAATGCGATTCATTCAGTTACGGTGATTGTGGTTCAGCTTTTCTTTGATTTTCCTTTAATCCTCGTGGGAAATCAGGGCTTATATATATATTTTTGGGGGTAATATGGACTTTTTCCCATCATGAATGTCAAGTCTTATGCAACGTTGACTCAGTGGTCTGCTTGTATTAATACAAGGTCCTCAGCCCTGGAAAGGGTCATTAGCTGATTTAATTGGAGTAAACGGAAGCCCACGTTAATTTTCCTGCCAGAAAAATATCTCATGCTTCATTATAGCTGCTTTTTTAAATCATTATTTACTTCACGGCACGTTTAAAAGCAAATAAACGAGTAAGTGACTACACAAACAAACACACTGATAAACAAACTGATAACTGCACACTTTGTAAAAAATAGAAAATTAACCCGTAAAAACAAAGTTTTTCACTATAAATCCTTTATATGCGTGGCGGCTAGAGTCCTCTCGTCCTCTGGCTTGAGATGGCTGCCACCTATGGGTCAGATGATTGCTTGCCACCATTAAGCAATTGGTAATTACATATAAAAAAAAATCCCTAAAAAGTGTAAAATTTTGGAAAAAAAATTTCACGAAAATACATTGTCACGCACGAGTCTCTGTGCAAATGTCAGCTCGATTGGATCACGGGAAGTGGGTAAAAAAAACGACCGAAAGATTTGCACGGTCGTAAGCGTGCAAGCAAGCAAGCAAGTGAACTTAATATAAAGGATTAAAAAATGCATCCAAACTGTTAAATGCTATGCAGGCTATTTCCCATAGCGTTTTTCACAATCCTCTATGCTAATATAAAGAAAAGTCTACCTTGTGAATCAAATTAAGAGTACAATGATATAACAGCAGAAGACAGATATAAGCACACCCCTTGGGAAAATGTCCAGGTGTGCTTATATTCACAAAGTGTGCTTCTATCAGAAGTTGCAGAATCAGAAGATGTATGTATTACTGGAGGAATCCAATGAGCGACGAAGATTTTTCTCACAGATGTCCAATAGGGGTGGTCAGAACATTACAACAACAAAAAGCACACGTTAGGAGTTCAAAGTATAGGAAAGATAAGCAAATCACACGAAACTAAAAGTAAACTATTTTTTATTTTATCAGGTAAAGCCCACCGAGTTACTAGTTTCCCCCCCCCCCCAAAGCAGTTTAATCTAAGCACGCGTTGCTCATGCAAGAACGTGCTTAGATAATGTGTGCTTATATCCAGTGTATATACGGTATGAGGAATTCCCAGCAAGTAATTATAGATTGCCGTCCGAGGATAATGATGAAGACATGACCTGATAAGGTTAGCGGGCTTACGTACTGCCAAATCTCCCCCAATCCGTTCCCGGTGCCCCCGTCGTCCTGACAAGCAGTCCATCTCCTCTTCTGTGGCACTTCATTAATGGGCAGGAAACAGGAAATTGGTGGGGGGGGGGGGGGGATTAAAGAGGAGGGCATTCTTCCACAGTGGACAGCCGGTTATCTCCCCACAGCAGGAAGAGGAGCCCATGTGCTCCTAATCACACTCCCGAGTCTTCAGGGACTGCCCTGTGTTTTTATCTTGCGCTAACGAGGACAGCGGCCAAGCTGGGCTCGGCACAACCGTCGCCGATATCCGCTTCCGATGTCCAAAGTGTTAGCGTGTTTTGGGGGAAATACGATGCAGCGCCCAGTTGCATCCGCACACGAGAGAAAGACAAAACAACAAAAAAAATCCGTGCACGACGGCGCGTACACGTTTCATATTTGTTTGCCGGGAGGTTATAAGCCTTGTGTGAAAATGCTGAGAAATAGGTCTTTTGAATCTTACGCTCGGTTCAATTTTTACCACCTGACCTCAGCGCCCCTTCTAAGCTCGCACTTGTCCATCGGGAGAGAGAGAGGCGCATGCCGTTTATATTTTTGCACTTTGTCCAGACGACAGCCGAGGCTCCAAGGAGACACCGATGCACCCCTTTTGGGAATGCGTTCTTTGCTATGCATCTCCTGACATGTCAACTGCTTGGTGTTTTTTTTCTGCTGCTTTTTTACTGCCTTACAAAACTGGGTAATAGTATACGCCGGACTATTTTCTGACAGGCGCACGTCAACTAGGCTACTACTATTAAAAACCTGCCAGCAAAAACATGACTCCTCCACCTTTCGGGTTCATGAAACTTATTAACGGGCTGTACAGGAAGCATATTAAATGGAAGAGTGTGGTAAAAACAACCTCTGTACTCTTGTGACGTCCAAAGAGACGTCGTATCTCCGCTGCCTGAGACACGACGACACCAAAAGGCACGACACGCGAAAGATACCGTCTCTGCAGTCATCGCACACCCTGTTACAAACAGCCTGTTAGGGTTACAAATAGCCCATTAATGATAAGCGTGTACAACATTCGGCTGGGCGACCACCCATTCTTAAGGCTGGTGTCATAGGCTGCTTCCAGACTACTTTGTCAGCCGACGGCAGTGCAGCAAAATCCATGGTTGTACTGTACCATGCTCCAACATCTACGCTGCCTGCCTTCACCAATCTGCACTGACAAGCGCGGTGAATTACGGTCAAACAACGGACGGCGTGGGGAGGCCATCATGCAGCAGTGGAATGACAAAAAGGGTTGCGCATGTGAAATTGTGTATGACAGTGATGCCACTGTAAGAGGAAACGGATGGCAGTTGTGGTACCGGCAGCGATAACAGTAGTTGGACAAAGCTCGTGCCGATGGTGCGGGGCATTGCATTCACCTTGCAGCGGCTAAAGATGTCGGACGGCGTGACCTGGACGTTGAAGTGCCTCAGGACGTCCTTCGCTTGATCCTTGGCCTTTTCCTTGCAGTCGACGACATAACAGCAGTCCTCTCCCACTTGCGACCTCAGCTGAATTGGACACACGGGACAATTTCAATTTGACGACCTTCAACTGCACACGAGGGCCACGTCGGAGCTTAAAGAGTTACGCGACGCTTTGCATTTCATCGCGACTAAAGAGCGTGGACCATTCGATTTCATAGCTCTGATTGAAGTGTGACTGGTTTTATCGCAATGAAAAGCTGCCGAAAAGCCAGCACCGAATTTAACAACGGGTTCCCTTAAGCTGGAAATCTTGTAAACGTGAGGTTATTGTAGCTTGAAGGCGGCAGCAAAGGAACGCAATCCACGGACGCGCACCTGTGTTGCACAGCGGCGATCTCGTGCAGCACACGTCAGGTCGGTGAGATTTACTGCGAGCCATGGGCTCTCGCTACTTTTAGGGCCACCAGAGCTAAAGTTAAACGAGACGCGATGCTACCACGTGCAAAACACATGGCGTACGTACGGTCTGGTAGGGCAAGCCGCAGGTGAGGATGACCCGTCTCTCCGCGCGGGCGATCTGGAGGAACAGGAGTAAAGGACGAAGACACGTTACCTTTCCTGCCATCGTGCGTTCACTCTTCTGAGTGGGGAAAAATGCTGTGGTACAAATAGAATCGTGTGTGCAAAAGTGTACGTGTGAAACGTGCATTTTAAATACTACCCCAAAAGAGGGGAAAAATATATAATGGGGAACATATATTTGGAGATAGCATGTTCTCCCCATGGTCACGTGGATTTTTCTCCGGGTACTCCGGTTTTTCCCTCCACATTTAGAAACGTGCGTTTAGAGTATTTAGCCACGATAGATTTCCACGTGATAAGCCACTTTGTTGAGGTATAATTTGTGGCCAGGTTGCTTCTAAGAAAAAAGAGAGCTTTATCGATCAGTAGGCCTTACCTGGTAAAATTAAAATGTAGTTAGTTGGTTATATTGGGCACCAATCGTATTATTTAGGAAGCATCCCCGTTCTGTTTTTAGCCTCCGAGGGTTGGCTTTGAGACAGGTCTATTCTACACCACAGGGCTGTCTTTGACGGTTCTTGCGAGCTGTCCGATAGGGAGATGCATCACCTACTCTATATTTTTTTTCCCCTTAGGGCAGCGCTATTGTCTGAATGTGTTTAGTTTCTTATTTCCGCTTGTGGACCAAGAGCCCATGCAGTATCACACGTTGTTTTCGCGTTTAAAATTACACTTTTGCAAAAATAATGTTCACAATATACCTTTATAAAAAAAAGAAATGTACATGCGTTTAAAAAATAATTTAATACATTTTCAGCTAAAGTTTAAAAGTTGCTGGAAGTCACAAAAAGGGATATATTTACAGTAAAATAAACAACTATTTGATTTCCGTAACTCTAATTGTACAAGCTCTAATGAGAATATGCATAATTAAAAAATGAGTGGTCATTTGGAACAAACTTTCGTGGGTGTTGGCTTTGCATTGCTTTTCCAAAGGCCGCTGTCAGGGATATTATCAGCACTATATACTCTTTGGTTCTTTCGGTAAAGTCACGTAGGTAGAAAATAAAATAAAATCACGTTTCGGGCGCAACACAAGCGTCCGTCATCAGGTGGGACGACCACAGCAAGAAACAATTGCTGAAGTGGGTAAAAAAAAACATTATCAGCATTCAAACAGAACAGCGTCAAGTGGCTTCAGAAGACAAAACAGAAAAAAATGCAAAATGGAGAATTTTTGTTTAAACGAGTTGGGATGTTGTGATCAAAAGAGCATTTCCCATTTTCCCATGCACCTCAATAGACCGTGATGTAGACTCAGATAAAACGTTTACATTCATTTTACATTCCCATGTCCTGGTGCAATACCGCTGTGATCTCTTACAAGCCATCGGGTTTGCTCTCGCCAAAGCCAGCAGAACAAACAAACAAACAAAAAAATGTATCGGTCAGGTGGGCAATTACAGAGGCCAATTGATTTATTGCGGAATCCGTGGGACGTTGCAGATATCGACACATGGGCCCCTCCTGACTTCAAACGCACCCCCTCTCCCGCAGACATGTACACGGAGGAAACGACAGAGGGACTTCGTCAGGGTTGAAAGGCGCCCGCGCTGACAATATTGCCGCCGATATGGGAAGTGCACCCCAAGTCCGACCGTTACACCGTGCAGACAGACGTGATGGTAGGGATGACCCACCCAGGTTGGGTGGGTTACCTTTTATGATGTTGTTCATTCTAACTGTACGGTGTGCAAATATCTTTCCGCTCGACTGCTTGGCATGCTGACAGATAGGTGGAATAACAGTTAGCTTTCCCACAGTTAACGGTACACCTGCATAAAACAGCACGTCTGAAACTACGAGCACTCGCTAAATGCCACCTTGTGTAATCCCCTTGATATTAATTTATGGCTTGTTATTTTATTCTATTCAGTGGCACTGCCAGCAAGGCTGCGCTTGTACATGCTTGTTATTACAGACTATGTATGGAGACTTGCGTTTGAAGTTAAAGTTATAAAATAAAATACTGCACTTTAAGTTGCATTAATGTATTGAGATAAAAATTCAGCCTCATATTTTCGATAAACGCGAATCAACAGTACAAATGTTCTTAATGATATCGGCGTCGGTGGCACATTTAGTGTTTATCGCCCAAACGTAGATTCTGCAATCGGCTTATCACGCAATCTTCCAAAAAAAATGCGCTTGAAAAAAAAAGTTTTCCCAGGCTGTTTGGAATTCCCCTCTTGGTCCCCATCGCTGGGAAAATAAGAAATTCACAAACTCTCTCGGTAAGGGTCACTGGAAATGTGTGACTTAGCTAAGAGTTGACGCTCGCTCCAAAAAAAAAAAAGAGCGGAGGGAGAAGAGAGAGAGAAAGAGATTCATCTCCCGCCTGCAAAAGCAAACTAACAACTTTCCCATGACACGGTGAGCAAGACGCTCTGGGGCCCCGGGGCCGTGTGGGCTGTTTTGCAGAATGAAACCCTTCTCTCAGGGTCACAAGTCAGCGCTGCCTGAGCCAGCAGTGGCACTAAATCGCTGCATGGCATCCCGTGACCGGTGTCTCAGAATGAGTCCGACTCATTAACACAGGGCTTCCTGACTTCACTTTATAAAGGTCGTCACGCCAAGCTGCACGGTAGCTTGTTTTGCAGCTTGGATATCACGAGCTGCTCCAGTCTGTGCAGCAGCCAAGTGCAAAACTGCTCCGTGGCTGTGTGCAGCTTCGAGTGTTGCATATGTCGCATTTGGAGCTGCCCCGCAGTCTTATAAATGCAAGTCCCTGGAAGAGAAAAACTGCCACTGGTTGGCAAAAATGAAGCATCTTTTGGAGAAAATGATACAAATTTCATGGCAGATTATTTAAATATGGTTTTAATGTAGAATGTTATGTTTCTTCTCCTTTGCAATGCCCTTTCTGATTTGAAATTGTGGATTTAAGCCGGCAGTGAGAATGCAACCCGTCAAGTTCCCTGGGAGCTGTGTGCTCTGTGCAGCGAGTGACCAGCTTAGATTTTTAGTGGAAAAAAAAGACAGCCAGGTGACCCAGGAGTCAGACCACTGAGCCAGCACCGTCGGGATTCTGAGCTAAAATCCGTGTTTCAGTCACCTGGCTACTCAAGCGTTGCCAGAAGATGGTCTCTGCTCGCGAATTAATGACAAACACACACAAAAAAACTGATCAGTTTAATTCGTTTTTTTACAACTAATTTGGCTAAATCCCAGGTCTTGAGAGAAAAAAAATGAAAGTTGGTTTGACTACCGTGCAAAAAACAACTCAACGGCTGGGTGTGTGTGAGAAAGTACACACCCCCATTGTGTGTGAATGTAAAGATAACTTGATGGGACCTCAGAAATTGTTCTGTAATATCTCCTTTCAAGGGCCGTTCTCTAAGAAATGAGATTTTGCTGCCGAGAGAGTTTCGAATGGACATGATGTCAATAACACAATTGGAATAAAACTGGAGGAGAAAAGAAATCCAGCCCAATAGATGCAATGCTACTCATGTTGCTGTTAATACTCAAAATACAGTTTCCACGCAGCCTCATATAACAAAGCCTTAACTGTTCAAAAACCTCAGAATCCATCTGCAACCCAAGGGTTCATCCTACGAGCCAGAATGGGCACATCGTATCCCACACGCCGATCCTCAGGCCGTGCCCTGCGCATATTTCGCAAGTGAAGGCATTGTGAAGAGTAACGGAAAGCGATTTCTCAAGCAGAGAGGGCCCTGTGTCTTGACCTAGCTTCACGCCCAAGCAAAGCAGCCAAATGTCAGTCTTAGAAATTTCTGCCAAAGGGTTTTCGTACGCCCCTTCATCTTTGTCAGTGTTCCGTGAAGAGTTTTGGATGCACCTGCCCTCTGAAGAGACTTAAAAATGCCGCACCTGCCCCAGTAATCTGTGTACACGTTCGTACAGCGGCACCGTGCCAGCGCAGAAGGCAACGTTTAACGTTTGTTTTTACCGGTTCTGGTGGCACACACCTTTAATCCACCGACTTTGAGTTTGGTTTGGTGAATCACGCAGCAAAATTAACTGCTCAGTCGTTCTAGCAAGGAACGTTATGACGATGTGCGCAGTCAATTGCTCACCCATTGGTCAGTGAAATTTCTATAGTGGCAGTATGGCCAGCAGGTATGTGGCCGACCTGTGTGGAGGTTTACGTATCCTCGTGTTGTACACGTGGGTTTCCTCCAGGCATGACAGTTTATCTTTACAAGGTGCATGCCTACGTGTACAGCCCTTTGTCAATTCACTGCTGGATAAAGGGCTGCCACACACATATACACATTGTAGGGGATTGGTGGGGGGCTCTTTGACCAAACGTCACCATGTTGGCCAGTGTGGGCTAAATACTAGGAGCATAGACGTAGTAGCATAGAAGTAGGGAGCAACAACTGACTTTGCTGCACTGCCACTTGCTGCCCACGATATAGTTCTGCAACCTATAGCGACATGTTGTGCATGGTAGTCAACCATCCAAACAATATCCAGGCTCAACCCTGGATATTTAAAATCTATCGGCCCAACATGGTACGCACAGCATGCCCACGAAAGGGAATTGAAGGCTCATGGAGGCTTTCCTGGCTTTCTTGGTTTATCAGTTATTATTATTGCCGATAACCTGCACCACAAGGTGCATCATTATTCGGTTGACCTTTGGTTTGGCTCTCAAGAAGCCCACGGCAGTTTTACAATATACCTCTGTGCTTACAGACCGCAGCGGAAGAGTGAGCCAAGTTGATGGCAGGCAAACAGATCGCTCAAACTATTGAATTTAGGGCTGCGCTCTCATTGTTCGCGACCTCACCTTTCTCAAGTGACTTTTTTCCTTGCCTTATCGTGGAATTGTACATTGTGCTGCACTTTATTTAGCCTCACAAAAAATATCCCACTTGACAATTGAACGAAAGTAAATTTAACCCAAACGACAAGATGGATAATGTGTCTTGGTAATGTAAATACAATTGCCAGTTCATGCAAGGGCAAGTTGTGCAAATAAATAAGCAAATGACCTCAGGTTATACAGTACCTGTAGCTTCGATCATGCACTCTTATTACATAGGAACGCTATTATTAGTATAGAAACAGCACGTTTAAAGTAATGCTAATGTCGCAAAGCAGCGGCACTGCGGAGAGTTAACAGCAATAAAAAAAATAATGAAAGCGTAATGACATTTTTGTGCTGCCCTACGTCTATCTCACAGAGATCATCACACCGCGAGTTCTGCTTCGGTGCCCGTGCATCGCCGAGTGGCTGTAACCGCAGTTTGTTCCCATTGTTATCGTCGCAGCTTTCCCACCGCGCGAGGATCAGACCACGATTCTTGGCGCGGCATGTCTCGGCCCACAATCCAAACAAAATCGAGCGATTGTGTGCGGCTGTCCCGTAACCTAGCCTCAGCAGAGGGGTTTTTTTTTTGTCTTCCAAGGGGCCCGGAACCATGCTTAATTTGCGCTGTGTGAAACAAGCAGGCGGGCTTTGCGCCGGTGCCGCTGCTGCCGTGGAGAGGGGTTGGGGAGGGGGGAACGAGTGCGAGTGAGGTTTGTCTGTCACGGAAAGAAATTCACACAGCAGTGCTCTTGGAAAATAAAACAAACAAAAAAAACCAGGACATGTGAACACAGGTCCTTGCAGCTATGTGACATTGTAAACACAGTGCTCGCACAGGACGCGGAGGAAAAAGATATAAACATAATTCTAGTTTTATTTTATGCTCAAGTTAGAGACTTTAAATGGTGTAATGGCACGTATAAACTTTTTAATTCCAACTGAAAACCAGCACAAGATTTTCAATAACGGTTTTAATCAATGAATGAAATTAATTTAATCAAGACCAGGTAAGGGTCTATTGAGATGAGAAGTATATTTTCAATGGAGATTTGGGTGAAATAAACTGAACAAGTATTTGAAGGTAATAAAATACAGAATTAAACAACATAAACAGCAACAGGACACAGGTTCCCATGCAACAGATTACAACACAAGAGCCAAGCATCTTACAAGGCAACATTGCAGCATTGAAAACATGCTGGAGTTAAACAAATGTTAAACTCAGAACTCAAGGGGCACAGGAGAAAATCCTGCGATCGTTTGGAGATGCAATTAGGGCGAAACGGGACAGAACACCATATTTGGTGCTGCGTAACACATATGTAGAGGGAACGAGGAAAGTAGGAAAACAGAGAAGCGGACGAATAGACGAAGCAAAGAAAGATCTGAAAGAGAAAAAGACTGCAATTGCCTGAAGCAACGAGACCAATTCAAGACGTGAGACAGCGGAAGGCGTTTGCTCGGTGCGATCGTCATCGGTCGAGCAGACGAAACGGTCTTCTTGGTTCTTTCGGTAAAGTCACGTAGAAGGGAAGTGATAAAATAATAAAAATAAAACATAATAAAATAATTCTCACGACGTTTCGGCCACAACACAAGCAGCCGTCCTCAGGTGTAGAACAGGTCTGTGACTTTACCGAAAGAACCAAGAAGATGAATCCCTGCAGTCACGAAAGCTTAAATCGAAATTCAGACGAAACGGGTCGGAGGAAGAAGGGCCTTTTTGGGCTTCGTGCAATAGGAACGTTAAATACTTTTTTTTTCTCCACGTCTTGTGTGTTTTTATTTTGGTTGATGCATTCAGTGGAAGGCAGCGCGACACTCCAGCGAGCGTAACGAAAGCGAGCCGTGCGTTGACGTGTGCATCCCAGCTGACGCGAGGATGTGGGGGCGAACGTTGGGGGCAAACGGTGCCGTTCAACTCCTAACAAGGATGCCCCGCTCGCAGCCGCTTCGCAAAAAATTCCGACCGCAAAATCATACCCAAAAATCATTGCGCAAAATCTTACACCAAAGTCCTACCTCCAAATCTTACCCCAAAATCCTACCCAAAAATCATTGCGCAAAATCCTACACCAAAGTCCTACCCCCAAATCTTACCACAAAGTCCTACCCAAAAATCATTGCGCAAAATCCTACACCAAAGTCCTACCGCCAAATCTTACCACAAAATCCTACCCAAAAATCATTGTGCAAAATCCTACACCAAAGTCCTACCCCCAAATCTTACCACAAAATCCTACCCAAAAATCATTGCGCAAAATCCTACCGCCAAATCTTACCACAAAATCCTACCCAAAAACTATTGCGCAAAATCCTACACCAAAGTCCTACCCCCAAATCTTACCCCAAAATCCTACCCAAAAATCATTGCGCAAAATCCTACACCAAAGTCCTACCCCCAAATCTTACCCCAAAATCCTACCCAAAAATCATTGCGCAAAATCCTACCGCCAAATCTTACCACAAAATCCTACCCAAAAATCATTGTGCAAAATCCTACACCAAAGTCCTACCGCCAAATCTTACCACAAAATCCTACTCAAAAATCATTGCGCAAAATCCTACACCAAAGTCCTACCGCCAAATCTTACCACAAAATCCTACCCAAAAATCATTGTGCAAAATCCCACACCAAAGTCCTACCCCCAAATCCTACCCCAAAATTCTGCTGCAATTCTACCACAATCCTAATGCAAAATCACATCCCAAAATCCTACCGCACTGTGCCTGGAAAAACGGCTACACTGACCTATCCTAGGGCAGAGCAAACGTGATGGAGACAATGAGTCTGGGCCCATCAGCACGACCATTATAGAGACAGACAGCGCCAACGAGCTTTGGTGCTTGTTTTTCTTGGACACCCTGTTATTGTGGAGTAAAAATTAGATTCAGTCATGCGATAATAAACTAATGACATCAACGCAAGACAATACTTGTTTTCTTTCCCCAAACGGAGTCCCATTTCAACCTGATATATTTAACAATTGTTCAACCAAACTAATTTTAGAAATGAACACACCAGTTTAAGGCCAAGGCCAGGAATTGGCTAAAAAGGTAGATTGCCTTGAAATTAGCTTTCAGAGGAAACTCTTTTACCAAGTTCATAAAAATGTTGGAGTTGGAGAGCAACCTTCTTAATGGTAGAGCAATTGAACTAAGGTCAACAATGCTTGCATTAGTCCCTAATGCCAAACATTCTGTGAAGACATTTCATTGCAGAGGAAATATTTTTCACATATGAGCCGAAAAACATTTGCTGAATGTTGGAAACTATTCAAGTGTGTCGAATGCTATAACATAGCCCTGGGAAAAAATATATGGAGAAATGATCTTCATAATTCCAAATTTTTCATTGATTTAATCAAGGGGAAAATCAGTTTCAAATCGTTTTGGCATGTTATGTGTATGAAACCAACAGGATTAGGACATGTTTAAAAAAAAATAGTTATAAAACTACAATTTTCATACCAGAGTCCAACTTTCTGAGAAAGTCATGGCAAAAATGTGATACTTTTTTGTTGTCAAAGGATTAAACCATTGGTATAGATTCAGTAACACTAATGAGTTCCTTTATAAGTAGCACGAGGTTCACTTGACTGCCTCCCTTTGCTTTTTAGACACAACAACGCTTTGAAGTGCATCTAAAAAAACACTCGGGGCATAAAAAAAGAAACCACAATCGGCGTCAAGCTGGGAGTTAATCTGCAGGGACAAGATTTCGGGGCTTTTTATTTTTTAATTTGTTTTGGCAAGAGTGCAAAAGTGTTGATAAACACAGGAAGTGAGGGCCGGATCCAATCCCCCGTTTACGTTTTTTTCCCTTCCTGCACACCACTGATCTCAACCCCATCAGCACCCAGCTCCACGCGGTGTCGAAATTGACTTCCCCACTTCCTACATGTCGTGATAATTCCCCACGCATCGGTGAGCAACGGCATCCAAACAACAACGGGCGAGCGAGTGTGAGATTAGAGGGAGGATTATTTCGCTAATCTCGCCCACGGCTAACATTAGTGGCGGGCGATATCAGAAACGGCCCTGGGGCCCCCCCCCCCCCCCCGCCCCCCCCCCCCCCCCGCCCCCCCCGCCCCCCCCGCCCCTTTTCTTTTACCAACCCGGGCTGCCCGGCGGGGTTTGAAGTATGGTCACGTAACCACCCCCCCCAAAACCAACATGGCATGGAGAAGCCTTCATCTAGCAGTCGATTGACATGGGGCTGTGATAATTTATTTTTCTCACGTGCATTTGGCATATGATAATTATCATAATCTAATTATCATCATATTTATCAGAATATAATTAGTTGCCAGTTTTAATCAAGATTAAGTGTTCACGTATTTTAATTGGCTACGAAAGGCAAACATTTCACAACATTGTGCACTTTCCAGGACAGATTCAAAGGTCTATTCTATCGACGAAGGCGAGTATATTTCATGGACGCCGTATCATGATACTGTCAATATTCCAACCGCAATGCTAATTCGCATAGTAAATTGCCTGGAGACTCTGACATTAAACAGCAGTATACAAAGCAGAAGTTGTAATGGATTTAATGAGACATGTCACTCTCCCAAGACAGTCCTACGTAAAAACAGTTAGACCAGACGTCATTAAAGTTTCAATAAAGTGAAAATGGCTATACATTTTTTACGAGTTACGTTTTTTCGTAAATAATTCCTATTAAATTTCTGAAATATATCTCTGGGGTTTTCAGTCTCTTCAGTGGTGGCTTGTGCGTGGGATATTGCGTTGCTGTTCCATTTATCCAAGTTTGAATTGTTAAAAACAATTTTTATGTGTTTACATTCATGTTGGTGTTTTGCTTTGAATGTTCCCGTGGGATGATATACTTTTATTATTTTTCTATCTACGTGGCTTTACCGAAAGACCCATATAATATGTATTCCTGCAGTCACGAAAGCTTTAAGTCAAAATTCTCATTATTATGTGATGTTTGTTTGTGTAGTCAGTCACTGTGCAGCTTCAGGTACCAAGGCAGGAGAACAGGTGCTGCACAGATTTTGTGTAACGACCTTTACAAAGTAAAAAAAAAACTCGGAACGCCCGTCAATAACACCGTGGCCTTAAAAGGAAAGATATAAAGTAGGTGATATTTCGGGCAATGGCCCTTCATCATAGCACATACACAGACAGGCCAGAGAGCCGGAGTGGTTAATCAGGGATGGAGACGACATTATACTCCATGAGGCCTGATAAGAAGTAATTACATTTTTTTTCCCAATGAGCAGTTTTAAATTGCCATTTGAATAGTTACTTAGAAGTAGATATTGAGCACCAGACAAATAAAAAAGGTATTGCTACACAAACTCGGTTGCATTTAAAGTAACATGATATAATGTTGCTGGGAATTTGAGTCAACCAATTTTGAAATACCGGTCACGGGACAGTGCAGGTGTCAAGAGCGCCGCTGGCTCACCTAGCCTTGACCTGTCACCCTCAGAATGATTCACTGTCGTGGTCGATGACATTCAGTTGCAAAGTGGTCAAGTGTGCAGGGGGTGCAACTGGACTGGGGCGCACAGGGCGAAGCGGTCCGGGCGACAGCTTAAGAAGAGGTGGGAAACCAGGAAGCATTAATACGTACACCGCAGTTAGTGGATCGACAGATCGCATGCGGTGCAGCAAAGTGTGGGTAAGCAAATTTAAGCCAACACGTTCCATTCATTGGCTGCCACATTCAGATAACCCCCTCCACCCTCCTCCCCCCTTAACTTGTATTTAAGGGCTTGTCTCTTGGAATTTTGCCTCACTTGATACAGTAAATCTAGCTGTGACGGTCCCACCTGATGACGAAGACTTGTGTTGCCTCCGAAACGTCGTGATTTATAATTGTATTTCTATTATTATTTCTATTATTTCATTTTTATTATTTATTTTTACCTACGTGACTTTACCGAAAAAACCTAAGAGTATAAGCAAATTTGTCCGGCGAGTTTGAAAGGGGTTGTCTAACGGAGCTCTCCAATGCCCCCCATAGCGGAGGCTCCGTCCGCCGGCAGTGGCGTGAGCAAGCAATTGCAGGGGCTGCGCCTTCACCTCTGTACCGAGGCCCATGCCGACCACGATCAAACTACTCCGCGGGACGACAGGCATGGCGCGGGGGTTTTTTTGGGGGGAGGAATTTCCCATCGTGGCAAAAAAGGCCACAGGGACGGGATGAAACGGACCTCCGCAGCCTTGCGATGCTCCTCAATGTTTTCCAGGATGCGTACGTCGACCCCAAGGCAGCGGAGGTAGCGTCCCAGTCCCTGCAGCATGCTGTCACACACCACCGCAAAGTTCCTCACCGACATGGGCTCCCGGGAACACGACTCCGGCGGACGGGCGGGATTAGCCGCCGGCAGTGTCGCCGGCTGAGACATACGCGCGCACACACACACCACGCACGCAAAACAAAAAATTACCATGGGGGTCGTGTGACGCTTATAAAAAAAACGCGCGAGCTGTTTTTTTTAATCAGTGAACGCCTAATTGAATTATTGACGGATGGATTGACCGATTTACTTTATAACCTAATTACTTACTTCCTTCCTTCCTCACTCAAAACATTTAAGCAGCGTGTAGAAGTGAAATGCGTTGGCTTGTTTGTGGCTCTAGTGATGGCACATTACACGCCATTACGGACAGGATACACAATGTGACGCACTGCAAATACACACGGCTACGGCACAGTAAATAATACTCGGGAATAAATGACTCGAAACAAGCAAATGCACACAGAGGTATTTCCACAAAGACACGTGAAATATAGAGTGGAGCAATGGTTAAACGTGTTTAACTATAAACCAAGGTGACCAAAAGTTAAATTCCAGGCTAACAGTAGTGGCAAGTAATAAGTTCACCAGTCTTGGGCACCCATTTCCTCAACCTGCACTGACCAGCATGGCGGCGTATGGTCAAGAAACCCCCATGTCTGGATGATGTGGGAAGGCCTAAACCCTGCAATGTACTGATAAAGAGCTGTACATTATGCAAAATACATCGAAGGTTTCTCCGTCTGTGTGTACAACACTGTGCGTGATTACCACATCCGTGCCGATCTTCTTCCACAGTCGCTCATCATCTGGTGCTGGGTCGCTATGTCGAGGCTTCTGTACTTTCTTTCCCACCATGCACTTCTCCAGGTTGACGGACAGCTTGGCGGCCTTGGCTTTCTGGAGGAGAACGTCGTAAACTTCCAGCAGACAATAAGCGTCCGAAGCTGTTGGTAGTATCACACGCACAAAACGCGGTTCAGTTTCCGCGAACAAAACCGACATCGATGAACGAAGCAGAAACGGGAAACCGATGCACGTTACGTTGCCTTTAGGTTACTTTCATACAACATTTGTACTGGAATCTGCTGTTGAATGTCCTATGTTTTGGAGAAAAATAAGTCTTCTGGAATTGTTTCAGCCATTGTTGTACAAGTGGGAGCCCAGTTTAACAACACCCTAATACCATGGGAATGCGGTGTTACAAATTGGAGGCAGGCACAGGTGGTGTGTGGCTGTGCGATCTGGAAGTCTGCCACACTTGCCAAGTCTAAATTTAAGCCAGTTTGAACCACGAGCTCAGGTCATAAATGAGGGCAATTGTCCCAGCAAGCATTCAAAAAGGGCATAAAGAGGTAATCTGTTTAATCACGGATAATTCCATGAGTAGACAAAGCACCGACGTCAAAAATCCTCCGCCATGACGCAACACAAATCAGCACTTTCTCGGTAGTGCCGAAGAAAGCCAACTATCACTCAAACAGGAGCACGGGTGCAGAAAAACGTGTAACATCGTGGCAATGTCATAAGTCCAGTTCAAGATGAGATTTCTCACGACGCCAGAGTAAATAAGTTATGTCATTGGGGCGTTCGTACGTTACGGCAAGTCTTACGATTGCTCAAGACCCGTCGCTTTTCAATGGCAACAGCAAATATTAAAAAACATAATTAAGTGTATTACAATTTAAAGCTTTCGTGACTGCAGGGATTCATCTTCTTGGTTCTTTCGGAAATAATAAAATAATAAAAATAAAACATAGTAAAATAATTCTCACGACGCTTCGGCCACAACGCAAGCAGCCCTCCTCAGGTGAAGAACAGGTCTGTCGGAAAGACAGTGTCTGAATGGCTGTCTTTCCGACAGACCTGTTCTTTACCTGAGGACGGCTGCTTGCGTTGTGGCCGAAACGTTGTGAGAATTATTTTATTATGTTAATATTTATTATTTTATTATTTCCCTTCTACGTGACTTTACCGAAAGAACCAAGAAGATAAGTGTATTACCTCAATATAAAAAATATATATATTACAAAAATATATAATTAAGGACACGGACGTCGACGACGTTCAGCCGAACAAGCGTAAAAACGATCGGCAAGCACCGGCGTAGAGGATCTGCGCCGTGGTGAGTGGCCGCCGCTCCCACTCGGAGAGCTGCTGCCGTTTGTCGAGCGCCTTGCCGAGCGTCTGCAGCACCAGGAGGCTGAGGCCGCGCCCCTCCGTCGTACGGGCGGCGGTCGCCCCCCGTGACACCTCTGCGCCGCTGCCACCGGCCACAGGTTGAGCGCTCAGCAGCCGTTCGACCTGCACAGTCGCCGTGATGAGACCACAATACTCTTAGTTCTTTCGGTAAAGTCACGTAGGTAAAAAATGAAATTGAAAATTAATGAAAATAACGTCGAGCACCTCGTGCCCTCTTTTAGCCCCGCTCCCCCCCCCCTCCCGATACGTTCCATTCATTGGCTACCACATTCTGATAAGCCCCCCCCCCTCTCCTCCCCCTTAACTTGTATTTAAGAGCTTGCATCTGGAATCCCTGCCTCTTTTGATGCAGCAAATCTGGCTGCGACGGCCCCACCTGATGACGGAGACTTGTGTTGCCTCCGAAACGTCGTGATTTTTATTTTAATTTTATTTGTATAAATTTTTAATTTCATTTTTTACCTACGTGACTTTACCGAAAGAACTAAGAGTATGAATCCTTGCAGTCACGAAAGCTTCAAATCTAGAATGAGACCACCACCCCGCCCACGCACACCCCCCCACCCCCCGGTTCAAAATATAAATGTGTTTTATGAACAAACGTAACCCTATCTCCAAACATATAGCTCTCCCCTCTAGCCCTAACACTCACCCAAACTCTAACCCCAAGCATAGCAGTAATCCAAACTCTAACCTGGGCTCTAAAGCCAACCATAATCATAACACTAAACCTAACTCTACCCCAAGCTATAACCCTAACTCTAACCCATACATAACCACAAATGTATTCCTAATCCTAACTCTCTACCAAATCAAAATTCTAACCCTAATCCTAACTTTAACTCTAATCCTAACTCTATGCATAACCAATACCGTAACTTTGAACTCTACCCAAACTCTAACTCCAAAATACTAACCCCAATCATAACACTTTCAAAATACTGCGGTGGCGTATGCTGGAGTTCTTGTCCTCCCATAAGCATGCGTTTTTTCCGGGTATTTAGTTTTCTCCCACACACAAAAACACTCCTCAAAATGTGATTGGTCCAAACATACTAAGGCAGAAGCATCCCGAATAAAATCTTCAGACCGATTGAAGATTTTCTTGGTAAATAACATTGGGGAAGGCACCTCTCCAGGGCAATAAGAATCGAGTCTGTTGGAAGCAGTACAGCAAGCAGGTTGTTGACATATCTGTGCAGAATTTTAATACTCCCTTTGTTTTCTTCCCACAATAACAATTCTAACTAATTAACCAATCGTCCCGGGTTCGACCCACTTGAATAAGTCTCAAGACTCAGGGCATCCTCCTTGAGTAAAGAATATGAATGTACACGTAGATAAATCTAACAGATATATTATAAGCACAGACGAAGAACAATAGTGGAAGCAGAGATTTATAAAATAAAAACAAATCCATGATGGAATTGAATTAGGCATTCAGTAGTACTTTCTGTGAAAGATAAAATCATGGAAAGACAATTACATATACTTAGGTTTTTTCGGTAAAGTCACGTAGGTAAAAAATAAAATTAAACGTTAATAAAAGTAATAATGGAAATAAAGTAAAATAATAAATCACTTGATGCAGTAATTTTAGCTGTGACGGTCCCACCTGATGACGGAGACTTGTGTTGCCTCCGAAACGTCGTGATTTATTATTTTATTTTATTTCCATTATTACTTTTGTTAACTTTTAATTTTATTTTTACCTACGTGACTTTACCGAAAAAACCTAAGAGTATGGTTCCTTGCAGTCACGAAAGCTTAAAATCTACAATTACATATACAAGGGAAAATCTAGATATTTTATAAAGATCTTCATTAAATAAGAGGAAACTTAAAGAGGAAGAGCAACTGAAATCACGCAATTTCAGTACATAGGCGGAAGCATGAACATTATACAGATGAATGCATATACATTACAGACGTGCATTTTAAACATTGACAGCGACGTTGCCTCTCCCGTATCTTTGTTTAAAGAAAGAAGTAACGTGGAAGCCAAACGCACGCCGTGCCAAACCCCCGGCAGAACACACGGGGCTATCTCCTTGGGATATGCGAAATGCTCGTGAAATAATAAAACGTCGAGAAACTCTATACGGGTTTTGTCCGAGCCAAGTTCACTTCGGGCCAAAACCACAAACGCAAGTCTGCAGTAGCTAAGTTTGTGTTTATCAGCCAATCGTGTTTAAAAGTTGACGTGCAAAAACCAAAGTGTTTTTTGTTTTTGGCTATTCAACATACCATATGAACCTAAACCTACGTCTTAAATTACTTTTATCACAAAGACAATTATTTATATACACAAATATTTTTGACTTGCTAAAAGTTATCAAATATTTTCTATGTAATGTAATTTACTTATATACAGGCATTTAGAGATGTAAAGCCAGTATGGTTGTTAAATAATTACCATTGTCATCGTCATCATTGTCAAAATAATCTCATAAAGCACCTTGTCAATTTCTGCGAAGAATGTAAAGATATATTCAAGGCCATCAACGAATAGAAAAATGTGCCACGGGAAAAAATAAGTAACCAAATAGAGAATAACCATCACTGTTATTAACCATGAATTCATATGGAATGACGACATCAGCTTTGTGCGCAGCAGCGAGACCAATTGTGGTATCGCGGGACCGTCTGGGATGACGATGGCGTGGGGGAGGCCTTCATGCAGTCATGGATTCATCAAGGCGCACAAAGATTAACTATTCAACTCTTAATTTGTAGAAAAAAAAACTAATTGCTAGGAAGTATTAGAAAGCAAATAAATGTAATGCTGTATTATTGTTATTTAATTATTTCCCTTCTACGTGACTTTACCGAAAGAACCAAAAGATGAATCCCTGCAGTCACGAAAGCTTTAAATCGAAAAATAAATGTTGATTTATAAAATGCCCAAATGCAATCGTATCTCAAAACGCTTTACAATTAGGGGCGCATGCATTAACGAGACTTTAAATTTTAAGATAAGCTTGGAATTATTTTGAAAGGAGAGGTCAAGCAGATGGCTGTACGGTAATGGTGCAATGAAGATTAATCCGAGGAGGGAAAGTCAGTAATACGATGGGGAAATACATGTTTAAGCGTGCTCTTGAGCGAGAATAAACGGTCCCAGGAGTGCAAAGGGACAAGGGAAAGACATTTCCAAAAAAAGAAAGTGGCAGCAAAAGAGAAGTGACGACTTCCAAGTGAACATAAAGTGACTGAGGGTTTTGACAGATGACCTTAGCTGCTGAAGCAGACAGCAGGTGAAGAGAATAGGGAGATGTCACGGGATATTAATTGGGGGTAAATAGATTGACGGTTTTGAGATGGCGAAGGTGATCTTTCAGTTTACTTGGAATTATATGTTGAACTTCTTTCGCACCATATGTAGTCAACCGTGCAAATCGGAGGTGTGAATTGTATTAATAGGCAGTGGAGGGATCTGCGGGCAGGAGAAACTTTAAAAGATATCAGTACTTTCAGACCAGACGCGTATAAACGTGTTTAGGTGGGGAAAGATGGCCGCTGTTCTGTTTTGTCCGTTTCCCTTACCTCACCCTTCTCCTCTTGGGTAAAGCAGCGGAACACTGAACGATGTTGCTGCAAAACTATAAACTATATTTATTTGTTCCTGACCCCCATCCACAACTTTTATTTTATTGCTATATTTAATTAATAAAAAAATCCCCTGTTGCTGGCCTGGTTCCGGTGCTGCCTCCTGGCCCTTGCCTGGCTCCGATTCCACGTTCCAGAGACTCTCTCAGGGATTACCGCGGCTCCATCAACGGCATGGGAATTTTAACTTAAAACTTTCATGAGTGCAGGAATTCATATTCTTTGGTTCGTTCGGTAAAGTCACGTAGATAGAAAATAAATTTAAAAAAAGTGAATAAAAATAAATGAAAATTTTAATGTAAAGAATTAACAAAAAACGCTAATGTAGACTGTAGCCTGCTTATTAAGTTTGGTGAGTGTACTGGCAGTCTATAATGTAGACTGTAGCAATGGTTATTAACTTCGGTGAGCGTACTGGCAGTCTATAATGTAGACTGTAGCCTGATTCTTAACCTCAGTGAGCGTACTGGCAGTCTATAATGTAGCTTTAAGCTTAAAAAGCAGGTTACAGTCTACATTATAGACTGCCAGTACACTCACTCCGATGAAGAACCAGGCTACAGTCTACATAAGTGGTGTTTTGTTTTTTATTTTTTATTCACTTTATTTTTTATTTAACTTTTTCTATCTACATGAATTTACCGAAAGAACCTAAAAGACGTGTATTGTTTGTTCTTATTTTAAATGCAGATTTTTTTTTTAAGCGTCTACTGTCCCTGAAGATGCAGATTTTTATCAAATCATACCCAATATTTTTGTCCAATTGAAGACCTTCCTGAGGTCTCGATTGATTAATTGTTAAGAGGGTGCTGCTTCTTTAATTTTAATTTGCTGTTAATGGGTGAGAGTTTATGCGTTAGGGATCAGGTGAGGGGATACATGTCACGGTTTATGTCACGGCAATAATAAATTGCAAGCCATTCCACAATCTGGGCTCTTTGGAGATAGCACAGTGCAACAGCGAATACAGAAGTCTGAGACACGAATGAATGTGTTTACCTGCTTTTGCAGCACGGCAATGTCTAGAACCCTGGAGGACTGCTGAAGTGCTGGCTTCAACATAGGGTATGATGTTAAGAGATACTGGATGTCTCCACCCACATCGTAACCTGTAAATACAAAGCAGTGATATGCGCCACATTGTATGGGCTGTGATGTATACCACACATGTATACGCCGTGAGGTGTACATGCGAATGCATGTATATATATTGACTGATGTGTATCCCATGTGTGTAAATGCATAGGCTGTAATGGGTTCCTTGCATAATTACATTTGCAAATGTTGTGATGTATGTATTGATGTTGAACTTCTTTCACACAGTACGTACCCAACCGCGCTGATCGGCGGTGCCCATGTGCACCACGTGTGCATATGAAGAGGCTATAGACAGGACCACTCAAAAACAGACAGCCTCTTGAACAACCTACTTTCTGTCCTGCCATTAGCCAACCGCCTTGCAGCGGTGCAGATGTCACTGGGCTATGTGCTTGTACCACATGATGTGCACACAGCCAACAACAATCGAATAGGTAGGTATAGAAAAAAGTAGCAGCACATCTGTTTACATTAAAAAAATACATAAACTAAATTCACGTAATATTTGAATAAATGTAGTACCCAGTTTCAGGACATCGCCACTTGAGAAGAGCCTTCTCATCAGGCTGAGCAGCCTGCCCTCCTCCACGACACTATTCTTGGCTTCACAGCGCCCCGAACAGCTCGCCTGCAGCTGTGCGGTTTCGTCTGAGAAAATATTAAAAACAACAAAATCCGCCGCTGCCCCAACCCCCCACCACCTCGTTTTATAATTTCCAGCAATGCAGACGACGGTCACGGTGTATTTGGCTGCTCGTTTGAATTAAGAAAAAGAATGTGAGCTTGGTGAGCCAGGGCACGTCAACGTTCGGGATGGTGGCCCGCGGTCGAGAATAACGATGGTGGAGGGTGCGCAATCAAGCGATCAACTACCGTGGAGATGGAGCGATTAAATCTGCTTGTGTGCAGGTAATAGTAGGTGGATTGCTACATCGCAGGGCCGTGAGAAACCGCAACACAGCCACGGGAAGCCTTCAGTTCATTGAATATGGCTGCTGCTGACAACGACAATAATGACGACAATCTATCTCTAGGGCTTCGGTGTCTCCGCAATTCGTGCGGTGGCTGCACCGTGAGCGCGCGGCTCCACGTTCGTTGCCCGAGGGAGGCACCGCTCCCCTGGCTGGCGGCCTGCTCTCCTCCTCCTCCACCGAGAGCCGCGGCAGATCAAGCAGCAGCACGCGGTCCCTGCGGGCCACCTGCACGAGCGCGACGCGAGGCTGCGACAGCACCCCGAACGACGGGCGCCACTCCATGTCCACGCCCAGCGTGCAGCCCGGCTGACGACGGTGGGCAGGGATTGGGGAAGGATGATGCGCGAGGTAAGGAGGACGTTTTCACAAGGCCGCTAAGGTGCAGCCCCGCAATGTCTTGGTCACGTCACTGCCGGAGGAAGGGCTTCCACTGGAGTGAGCACGACAGAGCCTCTCTAATGGGTATTTGGCCTACTGTTCTAGCCCGAATAGACGTCAAAAAACTTAAATATTTGTTGAAGTATAGTAATTCCCTTCATTGACCCAGGAAAGCCTCACTGGGGACTCTTTTTTAAATCCTTTATATTAAGTTCACTTGCTTGCGCGCTTACGACCGTGCAAATCTTTCGGTCGTTTTTTAACCCACTTCCCGTGATCCAATCGAGCTGATATTTTGCACACAGACTCGTTGTGCGTGACAATTTATTTTCCACTTTTTAGGAATTTTTTTTTCATATTTAATTTAAAATACCAATGTGATAAAAATGAAACTCTTACTCAAGAAAAACATAAATGAATAATAAAATAAAACCGATGCCACGCATATAAAGGATTTATAGTGAAAAACTTTGTTTTTACGGGTTAATTTTTCATGATTGTCCTGCATTTGGATGTTTGGCCAATTCAATTAACATGTGGGAGGAAACCGGAGTACCGGGAGAAACTCTACATATAAAATGGAAAAACACTCAAAGCTTTGTGCAAATAGATTCAATGCATGTAAATTTAAATAAAACGTATCACCATTATATCAACATCCCTTATTTATCCCATAACTTGGCACACTTAATGTATGAGTAGTTGTAGTTTCCAAGCTGTCACAGTCAATTAAACGATGGTCAGAGCGCAGCACCTGTAGCATTGCAGGCAAATGCATCTCGAGGTCGGTGAGGTTGTCGATGAAGATCACTTGATCGAGGGGCACAGGCAGCTGGTAGCAGTCTTCCCTCGAGGAGTATGCCATTGCACTCTCTTCCTCTCCACTGCTGGCAAAGGAACGCAAGATAAAATCGGCAATTTGCCTTATATACGTTCTTCGAAAACGTACTGCCGTTTTCCCCCAATTGTATTCCAATCGTTCCATAAATCAAGTCACCAGATGAAATTTACATTTGGGTCTTTGCAGATAGCAGCGCATTCCCGTGTTAAAGAATGTCACGTGTAAGAAGATACCATGTAACTACTTCTGACCTTTCATATCCACACAACAAGGGGTACACTTACCAACACCGCCTGCTATGAGGATGGAATCCTGACAACTGGAATTAAGCCAAATTGACATGAGATGAAGGAATTTCCTCGAGGACGCCTAGAGGCAGAAGCGCATCACCCCATGTAGGAGAGCGACCCTGGCAAGGATGTCATGCAACGACTTTTAAAGCAATTTCAACAGGCCTCTGGAGTCACACTCAGGCCACACCTTGCAACGCCCAAACAAAGACTGTCAATCGAGCTGAAATGTACACAAGTCTTCAAGTTGGAATCAGCCAGATTTAAGTGAAAAACCCCATTTGAAACGAATGATCATTTTTATTTCTTTCAACTCGCTAAACTTGAGAGCCCGGTTAAATCACAGGCGGCTGAAATATGGCTTCACACCCAGCATCTCAGTTGGTGCCGACTCAGTCCTCTCATCCTCAAGCCACCCAGCCACCTCGTTTGTATCTTATACGCAAGTAGCTCTCTTTAAAAGAAGCCAGTGACCGCTCATCGAAACGATTAACTGGGCATCCCCCTTTGCAGTTTCCACATTTGCATGCCGATGGGCGGTATGCAGTGCAATTCACAGCTGGTCACTGCAACTTAGAAAACATCATAGACTTCGGATATAGTGCCAAATTTGCAAGAAAGCGAGGCTTTTATGTCAAACTGATAGCTTGGCAGTGCAGTGTTATATATATATATATACACAACACAAAAAACACACTCCGATTTCAATGTGCACGGAGAAGGCAAATGTTGATGACTGGCAAATTCTTCAATATTCAAATGGTAAGAAACCCAACCTAAAACTAACAGTCAGTCACAGGATCCATTATTTAATAATATACTATAATAGCCTTTAATAACATCCTTACAAAAAAATGTGACACTGGCACGCCGAAGGGTGTGCAGTACAATTCACAGCTGCCCGCCGAGCCTTTAGAAAGCAGCAACAAGGATTCCTGAAAAATTATCAAATTTGCGGGAAAGCAATGCTCGTGGCAAAAATTACAGGACGGCAGCGTAGCTTTGGCAAAATATATATTTTGCACCGCTATTTTTATTTAGTTGGAAAAGGCAAAATGTAAAAAAATTCGGTAGCGAGCTGAGAAAATTGAGAAATCGGCAAAATTATTAAATTTTCAAGGAACCTTCCCCCGGTGATTCGTTCATTGCCTCGTCAGTGGCACGGCTCCGGGCTTCTGCAACGGGGAAAAACAATCCGGCACACTCCCCGAGCTGCCACACGTGGCGGCGAGACGTGGGCCTCGGCGCGGCTTGGTCGCGTAGTGTGAAAATGGGTACGAGAGAGGCACGCGCACCCATCCTCCTGCCGCTGATTGGACAGTATCCAGAGCACGGCGCTGGGCAGCCGGTCGTGCGGCATCTTGAGGCGACGTGCCCAGCGGGCTGCTGCTGCCACGTCCCTGTAGCTGCACAGCATCATCACCAGCTGCTCCTGCAGCCACGGGTCGTCCCCGACCGTCACCTGCACCAGTCGGGCAACGGTGGAGCGAGTGGCGAGAATGCGGCGCTGGGTCAAAGCCTTGGTGGCAAACCGGTGACCGAACGAGCTTATACCGTACGCGAGCAGGAAAAACTAAGTTTTGTTTTGCTACGAAAAGTTTTTCGCGATTGTGCTCTATAGCTCTCTTGATGTGTTTTCGGGTCGTACCGCGAGTTGCTTGGCGCTATTGTCCGACGTTTCGCTCCACGTGCTGCCAGTTTATTTAGGAACGTGGAGTAAAATGTGGGACATCATGCCGAACAACATAATGTACAACCCAAAGGCACGGTTGAATGTTTAGTTATTTGTACAGCCCTTTTGTCAACTCACTGCTGGATGAGGGCCTCCCCACACTGTACAGGGTTGTGGAGGTCGTTTAGCCATACTTCAGCATACTGGTTATTATGGGTTCGTGAAGATGGGGACTACATATGTGAGAGCATAGATGTACAGTTCAACAATTGGATTTTTCTGCACTGCCCTCTGCTGCCCACAATATAACCGTGCAGCTTATAGCAACCTGCTGTGCAGTGGCCACCTATCTTTGCACTAGGTCTAGCAGTTGATAGATCATGGCTGATGATTTTGATGAAGTATTGCTTGTTATCAGTCTGTTCTTGATACAAATATGAACCCCCTCAAATGCAAACAAGGCCGTGTTTATGACAGAAAGGATACACGGAGTCGGCAAACTATCTGACGCTGGCATTTAGTATTTTCCAAGTCAAAATTGGCTGTGTTATTATGTCTTTACCATGTGTGAAATGGTGAAGCAAGCAATATCAAGTTAAGTATTTCCACCAGCCCTGGGCCAGACAAGACACTGGCTGTCTGTTACTCATTGTCTGTGCACCCATGGAAAGGGACAGTAAATGTGCACAGCATATTTCCTTTTGAAGGATGACTAAATAGTTCGCCCACGGCTTTACCTGCGACAATTTGAAGCTACTTTAAGCAATGCTGGAATTAAACACTCGATGGTTTATTTTTGCTCTTCGATAACGTTGCCACAATGTCCTCCTGGCTTTCCCAGGATCGTCCTCTTTTTGAGTTAAGCCTTCCTGGCAAATCTGTCTTCGCGACACATTAAAAGTCCCGGTCTTGTCAGTTCCATAATAATACATCACTCAAGACAACGATTCTTGTATTGTGAAATACTATTATTCCCATGGTATATGCCGATGTAGTTTTTCTTGCAAAGCACGTATTTATGTCCGCTGAACTTCTTTCGCAACGCACGTAACCAACCGCGCTAAATCGGAGAGCAGTGGAGGCGACCTGCATGGGCAACGTATTTTGTTTACAAGTGGCCAATGAAATAAAATTCTCAGAAAAGTTCCAGAAAACACATCCTCGTGGGCGAAACACAGGAAACCAAGCTGCTTCAGCCGTCATTGTAAAATTGCCAGGGAAAGGCCCAAAAAATGCATTGACGTCAGGCAAATATGATACTCGCGCAGTCGTCAGGTCCGCTATAGAGAGAAACTCAGTGGGATGCTGCAAAATGCCCCCTGCAGCCAGGCAAGCAGCCAGACATTGTATGCAGCAAATTGCATGCTGTCAAAAAATAGCTCACAGCAAGGTCCATTTCAACGAAGTGTGGTCAAAGTACCGCTGCAAACTCAAGCAAAGTGTTTGGTTGTTGTGTTTCTAATGAGCTTGGATTGTCATTATAGCGATGTGTGGATGTACAGCCTTTTTGTCAATGCACTGCTGGACAAAGGCCGTCCCCATTCCGTGCGGGTTGCTGCAAGTGAGGTGGGGGGGGGTTATTTGAACCATATTTTGCCATGCTGGTCAATGCTGGTTGGGAGCAATGACTTGGGTGCATAGTACAGTACATTCGTAGATTTTTATGCACTGGCCACAATGTAGTCCTGCAGTAACCTATAACACCTTTTAACACATGGGCGATTCGGTTACAGGCAGATGCGAGTTAAAGGATAGAAATATGAAGTAATGGTATGATCTCACGTGCAAGGGTTTAGAAAATGTGGTCTTCTGCAGTTTTCAAAGTAAGATTGTAAAATTAAAATTAGAGATACTCCTCTTGTGCAGGGCGCTTGCACTCAAAACGCAACATGCACCCTAAACATACACTTCACAGACTATCGATATCTGGCACCCTGAACGTTCACAACCGTCCTGCTGTGCTGCAAACTCTGAACGTTGATAAATAAACTTAATAATGTAACAGGCTCATTGCAAAAAAAAACGATTTCTAAAAAAAAAAACAGGGAAACTAAATACAGCCACATTTCTCCGCTGTGCATTGAATTGAGAAGGAAAAATAGAACCACATTCCTTGAGAATAATAGAAGGCACAGGTCCTTTCACCTGACTCCATATCACTTCAAAGGCTGGGCGTGCAACCAAACAGGGTTACGAGGGCAGAGCACACTGTAATTACACGGGATATGCACAAATCCAGTTTTCATTAAACACGCAGCCTAACTCCATAAGCGAACAAACAGTGTTTTGGCACGCCAGGGCCCGCAAAACACAAAACAAAATCCTCTCGGTTTATCGACGGTGATGTCGAGGACAAAATCCTCTGGCACAGCGCTTTACAACCGTGACGATTCGGGGCAACATTCCCGCCAAACTGCCCTAACAAAATGCGCATTTGTTTAGCGAGCACGGACTGTGATGTCGGGGGATTATGGATGAGATTCTGGTGTTTTTTTTCTTTCAAACCAACGGTGCAATATGTGATGTTGGCACCAATGAGATCGTAGTGGGTTTTGCGGGGTTTTTTTTTGCGAAAACGGAGTGAAAGGAAAGCGATGGGCTGCAGATGTATTTTTAGTGTAAAAAAGACATGGCGAGCGTGAGGTTTTCCATCGATGTGCATAAGATAAAACCGGAATGGAACCGTGGAAAGAATGTAAAATTGTGACCCGTCTTGATTGCGCATGAGAAAATGTAAGTTCATTCATGGTGAAGTACAAATTTACCACTTGAAAAACGGCTCTGAAACATTTACTAGGAGAGCTTCACTTTTGCATTTAGACTGTACAACACATTTCACCAATCTATTATCCGTTTCACTTATCATCTGAATGTAAATTATTGCCCTGCAGCTATCTGTACACTCTCGACTATGTAGACAATCATTACCTCAAGTGATATGCAAACCAAGGATCATTGTTACCTCGTTACATTTCAATACAACTCCCCTTATCCGTGGTGATGTTTCTATTAACTATGGATATCCGCATGGCTGACAAAGAACATGGAACACAAGCTCAAAAGTGCAGCAAAGAAGCATGGGTATATGCGTGCTTTTATTTACATTGAGCCAAAGAAATTGGAGACATTCTGACTGTTAAGAAAAGTAAGTGGGCTTGGGCAGGATACGTCACTATGAGTAGACAGGGAAAACGGCCGTTGGTTAAGATGGAGTGGGAGCAAAGAAGTGAACGCTCATGAAAGGACATCCATTGAGGAGATGGAACGATTAAATCAGGTCACGCACGGATGCTTAGTGGATTATTCTATCTCAGTAACAGCAGAGGCGTAACAGTTCATCAGGGAGGTCTTCATCCAGCAGGAGATTCATAATTTCCGATAAATGTCAGTGCGATGGTCAGTAGATAAACACGGAAAATTTGATAATATTGACGCCACTCATCCACAAAAAATGCACATAATAAGAATAATGGATAGACAATAATTAATAGATGGACAATGGGAATTTCTGCAGATCAACTGGGGGCTCAGATTATATAAATAACAAGCAGTGTGTCTCTATCGACTGTGCCAAAGTTCAAAGTTTGGAAATAAAAACCTTGTCTGCGCTGCTTGCTTCGGAAATAACGGCCAACTTTTTAAAATAACGTCACGTGGTTTTAACATTTACGTTAAGCCGACGGCGCTCTTACATCATAACACCAGCAGGTATTGTCGGCGGAGATGAGATTAAACTGTTGTTTCCTCATAGTCTACCTGTACCAATACAGCATACGTTAACCAACAAGGCTCTTTAGTCACGGTCAAACATCTATTTGTCATAATAATTTATATTTTACACATCTATGTTCGTCTACACATGGTGCATTCAGTAAACGGTAACAAAGTACGTTACGGGAGTAGAAACAGATGGACTCGTGCATGTTTTCAAGGGCCCCTTATTTATTTTGTTAGCTGTGGAAAGCTGTGGTGTCCGCTGACGTGTAATGTTTACGAAAGAGAAAGGTGTTTGGTGCAAAGCTTTGCTCACGCGAATGGAATATTTCAAGACCACGTCAGGAGTTAAAACGGCAGATCAGGGGTCACTGGATAGCTGAGAACGATGACGATTGAAAAGATTTCAATGTGAGCCTCAAGGAACCTTAATGCTGGCACAAGTCATATCACCGCCTAAAAGTTTATCCCGTGCTAAGATAATTGCTGGCCTGTTTGTTAAATTTATTTTTTTACTTATTGGCACTTGAAGTTGAAGAAGCAAACTGCGGATTATGGATGACTGAATCTTTATTTTTTAAGCGTCGCAGATTCTAAGAGTGAACGTTTTGGGGGATTTGTTAAGGTCCCATTATGACCATTGCTGCTCTCTGCAACTCTTTCATCAGCATTAATGAAGAAATCCATCAAACCATACCATATGCCTTTCATCTGGCTTTGAACAGCCCAGAACTGAATAGGCCACTGTTATGATTTTATGAGATAATTATCATCGTCGGCGTTCATGAAGAAAGCTCATTAAATTATATATTAAGACTGCTGATGTCTCGTAATGAACCGAAGGGGGTGCGCGCATTCGATACGTCGCAATAACCTGGCCGGTTGAAAAGTGGATGCGTGTTTCAGTCATTACCTTCAGGTGATGAAACTTTCTTCCTCTAATCAATGAGGAGCCAAGACATTTCTCAAAATGTGAGGCACATTTTACCCAACAATATTTTACAAAACGTATCACAAGGAACTCCCCCCCTCCCCCCCCCGAAGCTCAAATTGCAGTTGTTAAGACAAAACATGACAAAGTTTAAATTCTAAATCCTTAGTGTGGCCCCAGACAGGACTACGATTATAGACCAAACGTTTTGGAAAAGCGGTGAAAGATGGTGCAACGCCAAATCCTTACAGCCGTGCCAAGACCCGTCAGATTCTTGGCCAGAATGTCCCCAGTACTTGTTTCATGCACTCAGGGTAAGACCCAATGTATTATTCTACCAGATGCTGATTAATCCAGAGTTGTTTTGAGAACAAAAAAAATCCAGCATGACACGACTCAGAATGGTGTACATCACAGCAGCTACAGCAATGCCAATTAAATCGGCAGTCGTGCGGGTGATGCACAAAGTCTGCTGTTCAAATCTAAAAGCGAATATTTTAATTATGAGCAGCCAGTTGTAATTACAGCCCTGCTATTTTACTTCAGGGCAGACATCACATCACAAACATAAGCTTTTTAAATCAGAGTACAAACCGGAGTTGGGTTATAGTAGCAGGTTTACGTCTCATTGATTAGAAACGCATGGAGGAACCATGAAAATATTCGAGTAAGACGAGGCTTTTCAAAGTACCGTATGATGGGGTTGTCAGAGACTGACTTGAGAGGTCATTAAGACTCAAGAAGATTATATTCTAAAACAAGATAAGGATGGGGCTGATGTCGTTGCTGCTGCTGCTCCTGACGATGATGATATTTTACTTAAAAGACTTGGGCACTTTTCTTTTTAAGGCAAAGTAAATTGTGTTTGGTTCCTCAGTCAACGCCCCTTTTGATCCTGGATTGCAAGCCCCCGGGAGAGATGAGTAAAGGATAAATGCTGTCTCCTAAGATTCCAGGAGTGTCCTCACATGTGGAATTTGGTGGCGGCGCTCTATTTATCAATTACCGTTTACAAATTCCCACTGCAACAGAGCCCGTTTTTTGCCTTTGATTCATTGGCATTCATCTTCAGAGGTAGTGAGCGAGGCGATCACCGGGGAGCAGATACGCATGACCATCAATCATGCAAAGGACAATTTTTCAATTCTAGAATACAGATATATCGCTGGATTGCAATAGGCAGGATTGCAGTCTTTATGGAACACAGCTGTGGAAGTAGATCCAAAAACGACCACAATAAACGCCTTTACCCATGAAGTAGAATGGTTTAAAGAGCAGCTTCACTAACTTGCGTTACCAGAAACAAGGAGTGTGACGATTCCCTTCCCCCCCGTGATTCCACGAAGTGCCAGAATTCAGGGTTGCGATGGCATTAAAGAATCGACTCTTGTTTTCACGCTGTGGTGAATGGAGTGGTCTCTGCTGACTGGAAGTGGGTCACGTGAATCATGACGTATAATAAAAAAAACGATGCTTACGGAGGCAATTCAATGCATTTATCGTGATCCTATGCATCGATATTTATCAATTAATCACTGCACAATTACACGCCCATGAAGAACAAATTTACATGCAGTGAATGCCCCTTAAGTACGTTTTGTGAATATTCACATTCAAGGAAGTGGCACCTGCATATTGGTTATGTCAACGGAGGTAATCCGTTCGCGCACGTATAGATTGCGTTTGGTATGAAGCCAAACTGTAATTATCACGCTGGGTAGTCGGTGAAATGGCAAACCGAATATCCGCCTGCAAAACATCATCAGATATTTTACAACGTGCATGCCGTTTAAGGCGGCGGAGTGTCACCACACAATTTTCACAAGTTTCAATTGACACCGATGGTGCACTCCAATCGTGGTCCGAAGCGCGAGGCTGCACACTGGCACTTGCATCAATTCAACGAGAAAACTGGTAAATCGCGCGGACACACAATCTCGGCCATTTCTCCAATGGGCCTTTGAAATCCGGCACCACAAAAAAACCCTCAGGGACACAAAATGGCGCACTTCTTTTTTTTCCTTCCTTTCTGCCGCCACAGCAGACAAAAGCGCGCCCCCCAAAAAAAAGCAATGCAAAAGAATTCCTTCTTAACAGCCTCCGCCTTTTTTTTCACGGTTTACATTCAGGTGCCGCGTAACGCACACTCATCCACGGACATACTATCAAATTTGCAGGGACTTTAAACTATGGTATTTTAGCTCCAGAAAACATTAGCGATGTAATTGCCGCGTGCGTGCGCGAGGTGCGGTCGGACAGCGCAGAAAGTGGGGCCTTAAAACGCATGCACACTGTTTAATACGGTTTCTTGTAGCAATAACGCACTCCAGTTTTTCGTGCAGATTAAATGAAGTTTCAGCTTGGTATTTTATTTTTCGCATGTTCATCCCAACCGTATATGATAAGCAATCGAACTTCTTATTTGCGTCGATGCAGGAGGTGCTATTGTCAGATTCTACGATCAGCACTTACCCATGAATTGCCCTCATATCTGTGTGAAGAATAAAGCATAAACGTGGATAAAATGCAGATTTACCACCAATTCCCAGTTATTCCTCTCATCCATGCTCTGGTGCGCATAAGAGGATGAATTTAGTGCCTATGACAACCACTTCCAGATGACATTCATCTGCAGACACAAACTACACCGGCATCATCACCGTTCGCCAGAGCAGGCAGGCTGGCCAACCACCACCAAAACGACCACCACGATGACCACTTCTTCACTTGAGCACTGCCTCACTGTGGTATAGGCTTGAGTGCCATGTAGACCCTTCGGAGCTCTTAATGGATAGGGACACTCATGCCAGTCAGGTACTCGGCGAGAGGCGAGACAAAATGTGCTCCCTTCACAAACCAGCACTGACTAACCAGTGTGGCAAAGCAAAACACTCGCCATGACCGACCCACCTAAACCACAGCCCAACGCCAACAGCTCCGGATCCAGCAGTCATGGCATCTGCCAGGTAGGAGAAGGACCAGGGGGGGGGTGCTATGGATCACTGGCAGGACACGTTGCAAGAAGAGGGGCGATGGGTGACGGTCACGAACAGGGATGGAGCGGCAGCGCATGGAATGCAATGCATACAAAAAGGATGTCCAGGGAGAAGGCGCCGTGGAAAGATCAGCTCATGTGTAAAGGCGAGGTGGATTATTATATGACAGGATCATGAGAGATAGCAAATCCTTGGGGAGGCCTTCATCCAGCAGTCGATCATGCCTGATGACGATGATGGCCGCGGCCACTATGACGACTCCCAGCACCACCATAACGATTATCACTACCACCACTGCAACAACAAATACCATCACCCTAACTACTACAACCGCCAACACTAAATGGCAGCTAGAAAACATTATTAAAAGATGCCACAGACATCGTTCATGACGATTTTTGTGCCCCAAAAGTACCGTAAACTGACCCACGCCTTTGTGAGGATTAAGGATGATTTTGCCACGGAGACTTTTCTCAGCCACAGTTAAGCACGGATAACCGGATAAAACTAATCCCACTTCTGCAATGACTTGTTTTATCTGTGGGGGAAGCACGGATAGTGAGTAATACAATCTCCGTGGATCGATTCAGTGGCATGGTTAACATTAATAGTGGATAACAGGAAGACAGATGTTAAAATCTTATCTCTTTGACGAAATGTTATGACTCGCACACAAGGGGTGGCAAATATACTGGTACACGTGCCTTTTGTATTTAAGCACTTTCCACATTGATGTAATCTAAGTATTTGCGTTTGAGGACTGTTAAGAGGAAGTTATACAGCACTCGTAGCTCTCCATGCGTAAATGAAAATAATGGTCATCATTGACCACCCTGAAAGACAACACACCAGTAGCGCTGCCACTTACTATTATTGGGAGGGTGCTAACTATAATCGTCTAATGTTCATTTAGCATGCACCGCATAAAACTCAATGCACATAAGCATCTTGATAAAAAAAGTGAGTCTTACCAAAATGTGATCATTCCAATTTTCATCGTCCATTGCTTTCTGCAGATAAACAAAACGTACCATGGTATAACAAAACAAAAATTGCAACCTTGTAGTTCTAAATATGGTAGAAACGATTGCAATGTCAAGACACAAAGTAAACAAGACGGGTGGATCGAGCATCAAGTAACACCCAATCTTAAATTTGCGATAGATGCATCGCATGTGTAAGAATCAATGCATTTACATTTGTACACGTTGCAATTGGGTTCACGTCATCACTGTAACCACCAAAGGTCAACCGTGAAGAACCAAAAATGTTATTCCTGAATTGAATAATAGTGCCAACTCATCAAGTGGCCAGGGAGGTGAATAGTACCTCCCCAAGTAAATGGAAACGTGGTTACTGCAAAACGTTTACCTCTCCATACTTTTGGTAAAAGAGAAACTTCATTGCTCCCAGTGCTCGATATTGCTTCACATTGGGGCAAAGTTCTGCGAAAAGAAATTCCATAACAATTTGTTATTTTACATCACTTGAAATCCCATTCATTTAACGAGTCAAACGCAAGTGATAATAATGTATAAAGCATTGTGTCAAGCATTATTTTAATGGAATTTGGCACAGGGTGTCCCTGCTGACGCTTTTCCATCACAAGGCAACAGCATGAACATTACATGCAGTATGCACAACCCTTGAGTCAATCCATTGCAGGACGAGGGCCTCCCCACGGCGTGAAGATCGTGGGGAGTTTTTCACCATGCTGGTCAGTGTGCGATGGTGAAGGCAGAGAGCAGACTTTGGAACATAGCACAGTACAATGGATTTGACATGCACTGTCCTCTGCTAGCAACGTTGCCCCGGGGCAGCCTACACCACCTGCTGTAAGCATGGTGGTCACTCATCCAAACATGATCCAGGTTTAATTCTGCTCAGCTTCCGAGATCTGATCGGATCGGATGCAATCCAGATTATTTGGTCGTTGGCGACAACAGCCTGTATATTCATCCATATTAAACAATGGCGCCAGTGGAAAGATAGGCCGAGGCAAGGATAGCAGAGTTTAAGGCCCCACCTGAATCGATCTTGTAGGTATCCAGTAATCGTGTCACAAATTTGCTCAGAGATTTGGGATGCATACGCTCATGTTTCACCTGCTGCAGACCTGGGTACTGTCTGCAGAGAAAAAAAATTTCATTTCCACGTATGCTTGCATTGTGAATCATAACAGGACAGATATAATGTCAATGCACTCCAGTGGGCAATTATTTGGTCAACCATGTAAAAAGATGGAAAAGGTTAAACAAACACTCTAAGTACAGTACTCATTTTAGATCCTATAAACAATCTCGATAAAACCACGGCTCACGAAGAACTTGGCTCCCAGAATACCCAATTTGGGGCTATTTTGATGGCATTTTGTCAACACACGCTCTAAACCAGGCAAAACAAAATCAAACAAATCGTCGCTCGCCCGCCGGCTAATGACCGCTCTGCGCAAAGGCCCGGCGGCGAGGAAGCCACTCTGCGGGAACACACTGCCGCTGACGGGGCCTCAGGAAGTGCAGTTCCCACAACGCAACAGGATGGCAGGTCTCCCTCCGTCCAGGGGCGGTGGGGGCCGCCGCAATACTTTCCATCCCGTAATTTCCCAGCTGTCAGCCGCGCTTCCGCTGGCCCTTCCGAGGATGCCGGCTTCGCAAGGGGCGCAAACGCCGGTCGCGGTGACGAGACGCACGTGGCTTTGCTGCCCGGCCATTAAAAAAGACTTGCGCTTCCTCCCTCTTTCTCTCTCTCCAATTCACCTATGCCGCCCATTGGCAGTGAACTTGTGTGTTTTTTTCCCACGTTTCGGTTTGCCGTCTATTTAACACGCGCTGTCTGCTGCCAAGAGGCCATAACCATTTCCGCTGAATTCCGTAATCTGACAGGTATCATCTTAACGGGTTATTTAATGGTGGCAAAACATTAAACTGCGTTCTTGAGTGCGAAACGGTTAGAATATTTCAAGTGACAATTCTCCCAAGTAAATGAAAATGAATCGTCCGATGTGAAAAACGTGTTTTTGTTCCTTAAAAACAACGGTGCATCTGATTCGAGCCGTTAAACAAAAACCTCATGCTTTCATACAAGGGAAGCTGCTTCAATTTTTTGTCATATAAAACATGTATGGTTGGCAAGAGCAAAATATATGTTGTGCATTAGTTTGTGACTGGATTATAGTTTTACTGCCACAGCAAGGGGCATTCCTTACTCACAGAGTCACTCTGCACTATTGGCAACTACTCAGAAGGCCAAGACCATCTGTTGCTATATGCCAAAGTAGCCTCAAGCAATTCTTTCCATGTAACCTGTAGGGATCACGCATACCTGCAAGTCCCCTCGTCACATCATCACGTTATCATTATCACGCTATCATCATCCCATCTTGCCTCTACGCCCGAAACGCGGCTTGGGGGAGCCTCAAATATTCCTGCCCTCAACTGAACTCTGTAAGAAGACCTCGAGAAAGCTCATGGGTTGTAACATCAGCTAGCTTGTGTCTTTATCCATCGGCAAGTGCAGGATCGCCAGGCATTTCCTAGATTGCTTTCACTTGCAAAAGCACCTACTTGCCCTAGCGATTAGTAACTCATTTGTCAGAAGCGTTATAGCACATCAGCGGCATAACAGAGCATGAACCTTCCCCGTAATGAGGCCCCCTCTTTCAGTGCTATTTTTAGCCGCTCACATTTTTTGCGAACTATAAAGATCCCCGATGAGCACAGCAGAAAAGAATATCTCAATGTGTTAATTCACTGTGACCTCAGCCTGCTCTCGGCCATTTAAAATGCATCCAACTGTCCATGTGCCGAACACGTTTTGCCACTGGGATGTGTTTAGAAATAGCAATGACTGCACAGCATTTAAAACCGAGCTCGCAAGGATAAAGGAAACATTTTAAATGTAGTCATAATAAAGTAGTGTTGATGCCTGTCCATATTGTGAAGACTTCCAATTGCATTGTTTTTGCTCAGGCATTTTTGATTGAAAAAACTCAGCCACACAAGTGCCCATATTTTCAGGGCACTCGCTTACTCAGCCAAATATTCATCCATATATATTCAGAAAATAATAATCTACAGCCATTTGTTAATCCACTGCTGGAGAATAGCTTCCCTAACCTGTCGGTTATGGGGGTAGTTGGCGCATACTTCACTACACTGGACAGTGCGTGTTGGTGAAAGGGGGGCCAAGGGTTAGTTCAGACATCACTTGCCACTGAAGTGAGCTGTGGTTCGAAATTAAATTCATGTTACTACGTTCACAATAAAATAATAATCACAGCACAGTGCGTGTACCACTTCCCCACCGCTCCATGCCCAAATATTTACATTCGCGTGCATTAATAATTCACGATCATTGCAATTTATCACCAGGTAAAAGCGAACCGAAAAACAAACATCCCCCAAAAGTATGCAAGAGGGGCATCGCTCCCACACGTGTGGTGGCCAGACTCCTCATGCAGGCCCGGTGTGTCAGCAAGGTCTGTGCATCTTCTTGGTTCTTTCGGTAAAGTCACCTGAGGACGGCTGCTTGCGTTGTGGCCGAAACGTCGTGAGAATTATTTTAGGTTTTATTTTTATTATTTTATTATTTCCCTTCTACGTGACTTCACCGAAAGAACCAAGAAGATGAATCCCTGCAGTCACGAAAGCTTTAAATCGAAATTTAAGGTATGTGCACTTGGCATGCGTGACATACTGCAGCAGGGTCCCCAGGTTGAAGTCCGGATGGCACCAGGAATCGAGGAGTCGCACCAGCTCCTGCTGCAGCTCGGGCGAGTTGGACACGTAACCCTCAACCACACTCAGCTTGTCTTGGAGAAGCAGTGGCGTGCAGAGCTGAGGGGGGCAATGGTAAGGATGAGTGCCCTAAAACTTGATTGTAAAATCAATTATATGTACAGCCATTTTGTCAGTCCACTTCTGGATGAGGTCCTCGTGCGAGTCATGTGGGCTGTTTGACCATACTTCACCACGCTGGTCAGTGCGAGTTGGTGAAATGGGATGTCCAGGAGCAGATCAGATGTCACGCGCCACCGAAATTAGCCATGACCGGGAATACTACTTAAGTCACCGGGTTCATAGCACAGCACACTAACCATTATGCCTTCATTCCATCCCTCAAAATTAAATTTTATACCGTAGGGAAAATAATGTAAGTATTCATCTTCTTGGTTCTTTCGGTAAAGTCACGTAGAAGGGAAGTAATAAAATAATAAAAATAAAATATAATAAAATAATTCTCACGACGTTCCGACAGACCTGGTCTTTACCTGAGGACGGCTGCTTGCGTTGTGGCCGAAACATCGTGAGAATTATTTTATTATGTTTTATTTTTATTATTTTATTATTTCCCTTCTATGTGACTTTACCGAAAGAACCAAGAAGATGAATCCCTGCAGTCACGAAAGCTTTAAATCGAAATGTAAGTATTATAATTTCTTAAGGTCCGATTTATAAAATGCTGTGCATACATGTGTAAATGAGAAGTGCTGCAACATGGAATAGTCTTATGATTATAATATCATGCATGCATATGCAGATGTACTTTATGTCCTTAAAAAAATGTACTTTCTGAACAGTGATTCATATATGGATAAAAGAGTACAGAATGCTTTTCAAGTATTGTTGCAGATCAAATTGGCAAGGTGTATTAATGCAAAGTACATGCCTCTCTGAAGTTCAAGTACGGTTGCAAATGCATTTTCTTAGCCAAATGAGCGGCCTGTAAACAACAAAAAACAGTGTTTGATGATTAATATTTCTGAAAACAAAATGTATCACTTTTATATTTATTTACCTACTTAATAAATGAACGTGTACACATTGGCATTTCCGAAGGATTTTTTTTGCTTTGCGAGTAAAGTTTGTGAACCTATGAATTTTGGCAAATAAACCGGGCGCTTAGGCGGAAATCCTCAATCAAAACGGCACCGCTTCGGACGCTAAAGCTCACTGTAATCCGGTCGCTTGGTGCTCGGTGCGAGCGGTCAACAGTGATTCCCCGTGGACTTCAGGCAGGAAGACAAACATCCCCCTTCACAGCGCCCCGAGAAACTCAGCCGAGCCCCGCACACAGCCCGGCGGAAGACGAGACTTGCCAAGGGGAAGGGTTTGAGAGGAGCTGGTGTGTTACGGTGATGCGGGAAAACAAAATCTTATCTGTGGAGACGTGGCGATGTTTTTCAGAACTACCCCCTCGATCTAAAAAAGCGATGGCATTTTTGCGCGCGAGCGTCACCGATTTTGTACGCTGGAGGAGATTTGTATTTGCTGCCACAATTAGGACTAGCTACCTCATCAGCCGGACTTTCATTGCAATATTATGGGACTGGCTTCATGTATAATTGCACAGCTGAGAGCATGCTACCCTCAAATGGTTGAAATTGAAAATTACATCATGGTGCGAAAGAAGTTCAACATACATACATACATCATCATCATCATCAACCAAATCCATATGCATACCGTGTGCTACTGCAGTTGAACAGAGCAACATGGCAAAAAAGAACCACTCTCAAATACAAACCAATCCATCACATGCCCTGTGTCCCTGCATTGTGTCTGGTTACCAATAAGTGACTGATAAATGGTCGAGAGGCAGGACTTATCAGTTTAGGTCCTATCAGAGCTTTGTGCTCCGCTGTTGCTCAAGCTTTATTTTGGCAAAAGAATACAGGAGTGTGTGAGTCATGGCATCAGCTCGGGATAAAAAAAGCTATTTTGGCCTATGTCAAAGTCTGCTTAAATAGTAAAAGTTTGTCTCATTGTTAATCCGCCAGCTTGCTGGTGTCATTGTTATGTTTCCACACAAGTGCCCGTTTGTGAGCCCATCCATGCAGAACACAGCGACGCTGGCTGCTGCTGCTTTTACTGGAGAGTGGCAGAACAATTCATTTTTCTGCTCGGCTTGCATTTATAAGCAGTCATTTACAAAAGCGACGTGCAGTGCATATGTAATGCGTGTGATAAACGAAGGTATGTTTAACCGTAGGTCTGACATCACTTATTGTGCATGGGAAGACCAAATATTCTCAATTGTACAAACAACCAAATGGAGTTGAAGCGCTGCAGAATTTGTATCTATTAAGGCTTGCTCGTTCGTGAATAAAATTGAGCATTTTATTTTTGTCACGTCTTATTATGCAAGCAATACAAAACCTATTTTAACAAGTTGTATCACAATTAACGTGCCACACCTGTGCTACGCCCGGAAGCTGAGGGCCATTACAGGTGTGTGGGGGGGGCACAAACTAGGACAGTCCGTGCCAGTGTGATTTTGGCAAGAAACACAAGAAAACGAATGCATACACCAACAGGCAAAGGGCGTTCACGTGTACAAGCATGTACTTACCCTAGCAAGTACTTGTGGACAAGCATATACAAAAAACCAGCACAACTGCCCTACAAATACTCATCACCGTCATCATCAGCCAGCCACTGCTGGATGAATTACTGTGTACATTGTCACCACCCCTCAAGGTCCTGCGATGCCACAGACCATCTCGCTCTTGCGCACGAGCTGATCTCATCGCTCCATCTCAATCTAGCAATATATCCTGCCCAAACCCACATGTGTTTTCTTTAGAGTCAATGTCTCCGATTTATGGTCGTTGTCCGATCCAAGTGCTCTTCTTGCAGACTGTCAGTGTAATTTAGGGCATGTAACTCTCGGTCATTCTTTTTGCACTCTTTTAAGCTTTTTTTCCCTTTTTTGTTTGTTTGTCATAATTCGTATTTCTGATCCACAACACAACTGGCTTCATACCACCGATCGAAGCTTTCTTCCGGAGGCACTTTTGGGGCACGCCAAGAGGAAATATTATTCACCTCTGAATTCCTCAGTTTAAAACCTTCCAGGTTCCCAATGCACTGTTTAGTGAACTTAATTGTGACATCAATACAGTTACAAAACACAGCTCTTAATCACTGGCAGTGTACAAAGAGACATGGACTTCCTCAGGACAGCTTCCTTCATTGCTTCCCCATCCTCTTCCGGCAACGGCTATAAGAGTACGTCAGTGGGCTGGGAACCAGCCCTTGTATTCGAGTCCCTGTGATACGGACGATGATCAATAGGCACTGCGATAGAAAGCGCTCCCAGGGAGGAGTCATGCTACCCTCTAGTGGAGAACTTGAATATTTCTTCACGCTCAAGCGTTGGGTTTTGACAGTTGGGATGTACAGAAATTTCCGATGTGTTTTCAGGTCGTAACAACGATGTTTTTGGGCCTGATGTCCGACGTTTCACTTCACGTGCCGGGAGCTTATATCGAAACGTCAGACGTCATTCCCTTAAACGTGTGGTACAACCTGGAAACCAACGGAGAGCTGTTTCTTCACACAGTTGGAGAAACACTCGCGTGAAAAATCAACTACAATTACAAAGAACGACTGCTTACATCGATCATATTTTTTACATCAACCGCCGCCAATATCATTCATTGTATATTTACTAAATGGTTACAAGTAAATGAAATAACTCAATTAAGGAATGAGGCTGCAATCATTCTCCTGTTTAAAAATGCAAAAAAACTGATATGAAGCATTATATATCAATTACCCTCCCATTAATAAAATAACAATAAACAGCCCTTCGTCAATTCATTGCTTCCCCAAACCGTGTTGGTCAAAGTGGATGTTTCACCAGATTGCACTTCGAGCATCAGTAGAGGTTGAAGAAGAGAGCATTCCCAAGATATCACTCGCCCACCAATGTTAACAGTCGCCGGGAATTGAACTCAGGTGGCCGGTCCACAGAGCAGTGAGGCCATCCAACCGTGTGAGCAAGCTGGATTTAGTAGTTTATTTTCTATTACCATTGACCACATACATACATAGAAGATACAAATAATATAAAAAACAATTGTGCCTGACTATTATTGACTTTGAATCAGTGTAAACTAAAACAGTCATCCAGGCTGTCACAACGGCCTTAATATTTTTTACAATTGAAATAAATAATTAACCAATGTTGTATGTACACTGTATATTATGACAGTCGTGTTCCTATGTAGAAAGACTTTACCCCCACCATAGCAGGAATGTGCCATTTCCACCAATGTTTGTGCGAATGGGAAATTATTATAATTTATCTTATCACGAAATCACCCTCATTGTGCCCGAATGCTTAGCCTCTGAGAACTTAATAACAGAGTTAAGTCTGGTTAGTACTTGGAATGAAGATGTTCAGGGAATACTATCAGATATTGTAGGCTTTTCCTGCAAGGTGGCCGAGATAATTGTACTAAGTGCTCATCGTATGTGGTGATCAAGTGAATGTCTAACAAGTGCCCTTTAAAAGGTTCAGAGGTTATAACGGAGCACAGATATGTCAAAGAGAAAATAATTATCACCATGCCCTTTATTTACAACAATAAAGCCTCAACGAACCGAAAAACAAATTTTTTATGGGGGTCCTGCTACAATGGGACATTGAATAGTCTGGAATAACCTCGCAATGGTTTTGTAGTCAAACACGATTAAGTAATTTACGGGTAATTGTTTTGCAAGTTTGAAATTTGACGCGGGTATGCGTGCCCTACTCCTTTTTTGATGTCGAAGGATCTTTAACATCCACATTGTAAATTGAAAACTCATTTCTTTATAACTGATTTTTGTGTTTTGTTTGTTGTCCTTCCCCCATACCTCCTATTAGCACAGTTGGCTACATACAGTGCGAAATAAGTTCAACATATGTACATACTTTCCCATATTTAAAAAACACTTTTCTGCATCGATGCAATTAAGAGTCAACCGAGACACAGGCTGTGTAAACAAGAACACAAGGATATCTTATGGAAAACGCACTCGTCAAAGGTAATTGCAAGCGTAATCATGAACAGTCCAGCACAACCCTTGCTCAGCACAACTCTCCTGCTGTAAACCTAGGTTCATCAACTATTAGTTTCGGTCATAACTATAACCCCTTTCCTACCCACAACACTGAAATCAAATGTCACAGTTTTTTTTATATCCATTCCGTTCCCAATTCAATTCAACACGGGTTCATTCTACATCCAGCAGTTGATTTATCACAGATGATCATGATAATGACCCCTGGTCAACACACACGTCTCTAATATCCATATATTCACAAGTGCCACCCTTTATCCCAGTTCTAAAGTATGTTCAATCTAGATCAGAATGTAATTTGAGCATGTAATGTTTACGAATACCACTTTGTCGTGAATTCAGCAGTGGTTGTCCAATGGATTGACGTATAGGCATATATCCATAGGAATGTGGAATTTCGACCACTGGCTCAGGGCTTTCAACAGGAGATGACCACCACCATCCAGGGTCATTTGAGCAATACATCACTTTTTTAAAGCTTCTTCTTTCGTATGGCTGATGTAGATGCAGCGCAACAGTTATACTGGTAGGAACCTCCTGGTTACACCAGCCCACAGGGGATTATTGTGTCCGTCCGTCCGTCGTGCAGGGAGGGTGGGGAGGGGCTGGGTGGGGAGGGAGGGGCTGGTCACCCCGTGGTGCCCTTATAAAACTCAACGTTTAACCAACTCCCGCCGGCTTGTGCCCGCCCTCACAGTCGGGCATATTTGCGGAATACACCACGCCGCCGTTGACCCTGGCCATTGACCGAGCAACCCAACGTTCCTACCAGCTCCCTCCGCAGAAATATGTTAATTTCACATTCAGGTGGTCAAGCCAGATAGCCGCGTCGGGAGCAGCGTAGTGCATCGTTTTGAAAGCTAATTGGCATTGGCATTGTAGATAGGTCTTGTGGGGAGACCCGAAATATAACCATTATTCATATTTAGAGACTCTCCCAGTACGAGTAATCGCTTTGGACAACAGAGCCATCCCCAATCAATGTCTCATTGCTGACATAACCATTGAAGCCCCTGAATTAGATCTTCCTCAAAAAACACCCATGGCAAGATGCGGCCACTACCTATTTAAGCGGACAATAAGAGCGAGACCTGCAGCATGCGACTTCTTACCAGACCGTGGACCACATTATGAAGCACTGCGAATGTTGAAATATCAGCAGTTGCATTGAAGACATCTATTCAGCTTCCCGAGAGGCTGTCCTTTGGTTATCTGATTTGTTAGTTGCGATACAAAGCTATACGCAAGAAGTGCTGGTTATGACCGATCATGAGTGTGGCCGATGACACCCCACCACGCCTCACCTCTTGATACCTGTCTTTCTTCTGAAGACCCTTCACTGCGCTGATGAGATGCTGGCGATCGGCAGTCTCCAGCTGATACATATGAATGAACGGGTCCATGGTAGAGCCCTGGCTGGATGAAAGCAGTCGGATCGCCCTTGCCTGCAGTTCCCAGTCACATGGCAGCGCCTGGAAGAGTTGTGCAGGTAGCCAGTCAACCAAGGGCACTGTGCACTAAACAAGTGCATTGTTGAGGTTGTGCCACTGCTAACAAGCGGTGTGCGTGGAGATTGGTTTCTCGACAATCAAGCGGCAGCATCTGAACTTCACAAAAATAAATTTACAATTGCACAATTTTCAAAACCTTTTCCACCAATCCATCTCGATTTTAAATAGGAAAACTGGCTAAGAAAATGGAACAAAAGCTGAAAAGTGAGGAATGAAGCATAGAGAGGTGCATGCTTGTAAATGAGAAACAGAACATTTTAAACACATGGATAATATAACATATGGAAGTTGAAGACATCATATTTAATGTTAATAAAAAATGGTTTTGGGCAGGACACATTTCTAGAAATTTGGCCAGTGGTCGAGACTATTGGTAGGAATGGCAGGCAAAGGAGGGAACCAAAGATATAGAGTAATGTAATCAGCTGAAATGCAGGAGCTAGATGGACCATGACAGAAGGTGCCTTCATCCAGCAGTGGACAGATCATGGCTGATGTGCCCATTCATCATTCAGGTTTTTATAGCCATCGATACAAAATGAACAGTCGAGGTCAGGTGTCGTACCTTCCCTTGGGAAGGGTGGCTGGCCACCCAGTTGGAAAACTCCGTTATGATGTGGTGAGCAAGGTGAGCTCTGCCCCTCCTCCAATCACTGCGCACCTCCAAGATGTCTACCAGCATTCTGCGAGGATCGACCGCGGTTTCCAGGCGAGCCTGGCATGCCGCCAAGATCTTTTGCCAACGAAAAAGGCAATGTAAAAAAAAAAATCACATTTTACTCAATTGTCCTTGCCTTGAGTGAATATGGAACCGTTAATTGAATTCAATAAAATTGATCATTGTTTTTTTACCCTTCTATCTGGCAACAAAACTGACACCTTTTTTTTACAAGGAGTCATGTTTGCATAGACCACAATACCTGCAGCCATAATGCAAACAAAAAACACAATTCTGATAATATAGGCACTGTCCTTGAAGTTGATTAGTCCACACCCGAGACAGCTTTCCTTAGAGCCTAGTTTCACATGGGTTGGACCAGATGACACCAAAAGGCGCAGAACTCAAAGACACCATCAGATAATAATAAAATTCAATAAAATTGTTGCAATTTTTAAATTACGAATTTTTTGTATCGTACGCATTTATTATGCGTACACGTATAGCCCTCTCGTCAATCCATTGCTGGATGAGGAGCTCTCCACACTCTATCGGTCATGGTGGTTTGACCATACTTCATCATGCTGGTCACAGCAGGTTTCGTGAAGGTGTATTTTGATGCACTTCTCTCTGCTGGCAAGGTGTATTATAGTTCGAGATGAATCGAGGAAAATTAACCCCTGTTCCCTATAGCCACACAATGGTGACATGTTTTAGTCTACTGGCCTTCTAGACTTATGTTAAATCAAAAGCTTTGACATCCATACGATCGAAACAGGTAATTTTTATTTATTTATTTAAAGCTTTCGTGACTGCAGGGATTCATATTCTTGATTCTTTCGGTAAAGTCACGTAGAAGGGAAATAATAAAATAATAAAAATATAAAACTATAAAAATTCTCACGACGTTTTGACTGCAAACAGGCAATCATCATCAGGTGTGAAATCCACACAGCAATAATTTTTTCTTGCTGTGTGACTTTACCGAAAGAACCAAGAAAATAGGTAAAAAGTGTGTTTACTTTAACAAATGCTGCTGGTTAACACGAGTATAGAAGGCCAAAAGGCCCAAAGACTAACACTATTAAAAATGTTTATCTAGATACAAAATGTAGGTCTGGTTACTTATTTTATTACACAGAAAGCTACAAAATAATATCACATTGAGTTACAGTATTAAACAAGTACATCTAATATTACTGTAAGGCAGATTGGTGGCTTTCATATTTATCACTTCACTCAGTAACATCTGATCACATTAATAGTAATATTTATTTGGAATTATTATTGATACATGTTTGGTTTATTAAGCCTTTAATGAATCATCTCACCTGTTTCGGCTGCTTTTTATTCCAAAGTTCCTCCAAGTTGCGTACAAATCCGTCCTCCATCATGATAAATTGTCCCTTTTCTCAAACTATCACTGAAAGACGATGGTAAAAGTTTGCAAAAATTACACCTCTTCTCAAATCTATTCCTGCATTTTAACAACAAAAAAGACAGTGACACGTGACATTTATTCAGCTGCAACCTTATTATCCTTAGGGCATTGGCTATTTCTGTAAGATTCTCAAAGAAGGAGTAAGCTGTGTAAGAGAGCTTACAAAACCAGTAATCATCAGTTTCAAAAAGAGAACAGTATAGTATTAGCACGTGTGTAAAATATAAGTATTCAAAGTTATGCTAAAATGTCATAAAGTGATTTTTTTTTAAACACACACGTAAAATAAATATTGTACATGGGAGTACATGGACACCGATGTTTCCTATATACACACAATAGCGTAAAAAACACGTTTTGGTCGCGAAAGCCTACGTGTAAAACAAAACGTTTTGGTTTGTTGGCTTTCCAAAATGAAGTTAACCGAGACAGCGCTGACGTCCAAAATGCTGACGCTGGTTAAGAAGTTTGTTTCCTTGATACAACATTTATTTAACAACTGCCAATGCAGAAACACCAAATAATGTTAGCCAAAAACTTGACAGTCACTCAAGAAAGTCACCATTACTCTACCCCTTTCTTTCCCCTGTATGTGAATGAAATGTGCTTCACGGCTTGCAAAGCAACATTTTTAATGTCCTTTTAAAACAATTAATGTTGCCCTTCAGGATGGAATTTCAAGGTGTGGTTGGAAACATTTTAATAACGCAACCCAAAACTCAAATCATGTCGTTTATGGTGTGCCTCGCTCTGCCAGCCTTCTGCCGGGCACATTTGTGAAACTTCTTTCATGGAGGAAAAAAATGCTTTAAAGCCAAGGTTAAGTGTGTCATTATTACATGCTGGTTCCATCACTCCAATATATGTCAAAGTTATTAATAAAGTAACACCACTCGAGTCCTATGATGGAGCATCTTGTCCCCTGATTTTGATTTCTAGAATTTCAAGTCTAGCCCATGTGGTTCTCTCTTCCATCATCTGAGAATTTAAAGTCTAGCCCATGTGGTTCTATCTCTTACATCATCTGAAAATTTCACGTCCAGCCCATGTGGTTCTCTCTTCCATCATCTGAGAATTTCACGTCCAGCCCATGTGGTTCTATCTCTTACATCATCTGAGAATTTCACGTCCAGCCCATGTGGTTCTATCTCTTACATCATCTGAGAATTTCACGTCTAGCCCATGTGGTTCTATCTCTTACATCATCTGAGAATTTCACGTCTAGCCCATGTGGTTCTATCTCTTACATCATCTGAGAATTTCACGTCTAGCCCATGTGGTTCTATCTCTTACATCATCTGAGAATTTCACGTCTAGCCCATGTGGTTCTATCTCTTACATCTGAGAATTTCACGTCCAGCCCATGTGGTTCTATCTCTTACATCATCTGAGAATTTAAAGTCTAGCCCATGTGGTTCTCTCTCTGCCATCATCTGAGAATTTCACGTCCAGTCCATGTGGTTCTATCTCTTCCATCATCTGAAAATTTCAAGTCTAGCCCATGTGGTTCTCTCTCTTACATCATCTGAGAATTTCAAGTCTAGCCCATGTGGTTCTCTCTCTTACATCTGAGAATTTCAAGTCTAGCCCATGTGATTCTTTCTCTTCCATCATCTGATAATTTCAAGTCTATCCCATGTGGTTCTTCTCTCTTACATCATCTGAGAATTTCAAGTCCAGCCCATGTGGTTTTTTCTCTTTCATCATCTGAGGCATGTACATGTGTGTATACAGACAGCCCTGGTGCAAATCCACTGCTGGATGAGCCCCCCCCCCCCCACCTCACCACACCTGGCAAGTCGTGGGAGGTTCATTGGCGATACTTCACCACGCTGGTCATCCCGGTGTGGGATGGCGGGGAGCATAGACCCCGGACTCATAGTTCAGTACAACATTGGGATTTTTTTAGGCACCGTCCCCCCCTCTGATTATCATCACAAATATCGAGATGAGGTCAAATGTGACGGTGGGAAAAAGTAATACAGCACTGCGAACTAAAGCAGCATCTGATATTGTAAATGGCATAACGTTTCTACGGTGCATGTTGTTAATCACTGCGCCTTATATACTAAAACAGTACAGTCTCATTACCAACCATTATCTATCCAGACGAAGGCCTCCCCCAATCACTGCAAATACTTCAAAAATATATTGTGTGCACACACACCGGTGTGTTAAACGTACAAGCGGCATATCACCACCCTGCGTACACTGTAACAGTATTTATTTAAAATAGTTTTTGTTACATTATAGCACGGTTATCGTCGTGCACACCCGAGTAGTTACTGTATGCGACGTACAGTACAGCATACAAAGACAAAGATCCACCGTGTAGCCTTCAACAGGCTGTAGGGGCAAGTGCTGTTGGCGAGCAGCAGCTGTGAAGACTACCGGCACACGAGGGAAGGAGGCCGTCTTTGTCTCTCCTCCACCCCCCTAGTTAGTGATGTTTCACACACCACTGCACCAGGTAATCATTTGAGGCCGAGTCAACCTAGGGGGTGTTGGTGCGGGACCCACAGGATACTGGTTTCTTGATGGTGGTGATGATGATGATGGTGGTGATGATGATGATGGTGGTGATGGTGGTGGTCGTGATGATGATGGTGGTGATGAGGGTGGTGATGATGATGGTGGTGATGGTGGTGGTGAAGATGGTGGTGATGGTGATGATGACGGTGGTGGTGATGATGGTGATGGTGACGATGGTGGCGATGGTGGTAGTGGTGATGGTGGTGGTGATGATGGTGGTAGTGGTGATGATGGTGATGATGATGGTGTGGTGATGATGGTGGTGATGGTGACGATGGTGGCAGTGGTGATGGTGGTAGTGGTGATGGCGATGATGATGGCGATGATGATGGCGATGATGATGAAAATGATGTTGGTGGTAGTGGTGATGATAGTGATAATGATGATGATGTGGCGAATCACAAGTGACGAACTACATCACCAAAGCGGTCTCCACCAAACCCGCGCCAGCGACCGGCGCGGTGAAGTATGGCTCTTCGACGAACCACAGCCGCCGTGGCTCAGAGTGACGAGGGCAGGGGAGAAGGACGAGGCCTTCATCCAGCAGTGGATTAACAACCCGTCGCATTTACCACCCAACCAGACCTAAACAATCCGGAGCCATACAAGAGTCACAGAGCCGGCTTCGAACTCACCTCTCATCTCATCCTCCAGCCGCTTCCACCACCAGCACCACCACCAGCACCACCACCCCCCAAACAAAACAGTCCACCACTCGTCCTGAAGGTCCACCTCCAACCACCAGAGCAGTCCACACACAACCTCCCACACTCGAGTCTCTCAAAGCCGCTCAATTTAATGGATTTCTTTAATTGGTAACCACGTGCGGATGTCGATTGGCTGCTGGTGGTGGCGTCGCCCCGCTTGTTTCCGGCTACGCAATATCCGCGTGGCTTGACAATGTGCCTTGTTGGGGGTGCTGAGCGCCTAGGGGTTGAATTGTTTTAGGGGTAAATATCTAATTGCGATTTGTTTCCGGGCAGATATGGCGATTTGCGATAAATGTAAAAAAAAAAAATTAAGCTCCGTTTAAATATTTGAAACATGTGCTGGGGCATTGGCACATGATGTCATCAAAATATGAACTGCTCTATAGATTATCATTATCATGCAAGGATGAGAACTTAAAAGGTATGAATTGCTTCCAACATATATTTATAAAAACAATTTGAAGTAGAACAATCAAACATAGAACAATTGTTAAGTTAAATAAATAAAGTTATAATAATGAAATAAAACTTCCAATAATAAATTAATAGGACTTTTCAAATCGCAAAAACTCGCAGCCTTTGCGATTTGCTCAGGGGCCGTCCATGAATGACGTCACGCACCTGGGGGGGGGGGGGGTCAGACATGTGTGACGATGTGTGACGAGGAGGGGGGGGGGGTGAAAATGTGACGTCACATCAAAATGCACAACTTTAAATAAATATAGACAAGACGTTCTACTTAACTAAATATTATTTTTCATAAATGTTTTCTCCTACAACATCAGAGTGCAGCGCCACATTAAATACGCACTACAATGACAATAGTTTAAAGCGATTTGAAGCATGTTTTATTTTTGGGGGGGGGCAGAGCTTTGACTTTTTGTGACGCCGTGTGACGAGGGGGGGGGGGTAAAAAATCGTCAAAAAATTGCGTAACGTCATTTATGGACGGCCCCTTATTAAAATGGCTTAATTGAAATAGAACAATCAAACATAGAACAATTGTAAATTTAAATGAGTTATAATCATAAACAATAAAACAATTCCAATGAGAAAGTAATAGGACTTTTCAAATCGCAAAAAAATCGCAGACTTTGCAGTTTACTAATCACATGGTTTTAAATTGCAATTTCGATTTGAAATCGATTATCATGGGACCTCCTTTGCCAGTACCAAAATATGAGAATAATTTTTCCCCTTTTTTCTGGCAACAAAACAGGTGTTAAGATGTTAAAACACCAAACTGAAACCTTTTACAAGGAATCATGGCTGCATTAACCACAATATTTGTGGTCAGAATGCAAAAAAAAAACATTCTGATAATTATCTATGCATTGTCTTTGAAACTGATTGGTCCACACCAGAGACAGCTTTCTTTCGAGGCGTGTCTTAAACGGTGTTAAACCAGAGGACGTTTGAGACTGGGGTTACACCAACAATCACGCCCAAGTGGGGGTGTTTACTACACACTGCACCAGGTAGTCATTTTTAGGCTGAGTCGACCTAGGGGAGGGCCCAGGACCGGGTGGCCGTGAGCGGGAATCGATCTCGGGTGGTTGGGTTCGTAGCGTAGCACGCTAACCACTACCCCACCCCCCAATCTCACAACTCCCAACACCACCACCACTACCAACCAAACAAGGACATTGAGAATTCAAGTTTGTGGCCATGAGATTGAGGTTGGATGGTTGTTTTTGTGGATAGTTCCGTTGATGGCCCAGCAGATGGCGATGGTCGACTTAGTAAGTCTGGAAGTGCTGCTGCTTTTGTCACGTGACCTTTTTGACAGTCTCAAAGTATGAGAAATAATTCGAATAGCGTTCACCCTTTCCAGCAATACATTGAATTCCTTGCAAAATGTATCTATTTAGTGTTTGAACAAGCAAGTGCTGCTGTTGCATTTCCATGGGACAGAGAAGAGTTCAGTAACTGTGGGTGTAAGAAAAAAGGCTGCAGTAGTTGTAGTAGTCATAGGAATAGTATAATTATTTTTATACGGGCAATGTATGTGAATTGGACATCTGTGAAAAATATTTTTTATCGCTAATCGAATTCCTCCATTCTAAATACGTATTATGATTCTGATCATTGCTATCAGCTCTCAAAGGGGAAAATGTGGCCTCTCAGTTGTTCAACTTTCCTTTTTACCTCGCTGATTCCATCCACTCTATATTCGTCCAAATATAATTGGTTCTATCGCTTGATCGTGAAAGATGGTGACGGATTGGAGAGGCCCACATCCAGCAGTTTTTTTTTCATCATGGATGATGACGATATGTGAAATAAAGTCACTGCCATTCCAAATATAGTATGCATTTATCTCCTTGTGCTGCCATTTCATCACGAGTCTTGTCCATCAGTCAAGTTTCCGTTTTAGCCATGTATTCATTCCAAGATCACTCACTTTTCTTCATACTGTACGCTTGTCACAAGTATTTTTTAGTTAAAGATGTAAATTTGTTGTTATTATTTTAATCAGATAACACTGGCATGCATTGGAGTTGCAAATACTACTCTGCATACAGTACTTAAACTGAATTCTACCACTAGGTGGAACTAGAGGTTAAGAGAAATATGAAATTTTCTTCTAATGGATTTTAGGATGTGTCATAATGTGACCACTAGGGAGCGTAAGTTTTCGCTTCCAATTATATTTCAGTTGAAAGTATCGAGGCGCCCACGTCATGAGACAAATTAACTTCCATTCGGAAACTCTTTCAGAAAGCTCTAATTGAGAATGGTGTCTGGGGGGCGATATCTCAACGCTGATTCCGAGATATCTTTAGTCGTTTCCTGTACACTAAATGCGGTACACTTTCTCACGTGGCCTTTTCTAGAAATGTTTGTGGCATTCGCAATTAAATCGAACATCTGTAATCCTCAAGAGCTATAACTTTACAGAGTTATGTAAAACCAAATTAAATATCTTGTTTATTGTGCAGGCATTGGTGACCATGCTTGCATTTGAGAATTCAGGGTAATCGTGGGTGGTTGTCTTGAGTTCAAACCGATTTTCTCAGCAGTGTCAGCTGAGAGTTCTGGACACAGCATTAACCATCTGAATCAGTGTTCTTCGCTAATTTTCAGAGCGGGGCCACTTTCGCCGAAAAGACATAAGTGTGAGGGCCACCACACATTTGAAACCATTGGGGGTTTTACAGAAGCACAATGATGATGATGGGGTGTTGTCACGTGTTCTAATTACTGGTGAAACGTCGTACTCAGAAGGTAAACGTTGTGGATTTGCTCTCCAACACACCGGTGTGCTGTACTAGTAACGAATTGGCATGTTCTGTTTATGTAACAAACCTTACTCATTGGCTGTGTTGGGTGGTGGTGGGTTTAATGAGACATTGATAATTACGTGATCTAACCTAAAAAAAACCAACATTATAGGCAGATACTTAAATTAGGGTCATCCTTAAACACTCCAAGTTAGAGACATATTGACTGTTAAAAGCAAGTAACTGGGCTTGGGCAGGACACAAGGCACTAGAGGGGATGATGGCTGGTGATCGAAACTAGCTATCGAATGGCAGCCAATAGAGGGCATGCCAAATTAGGACATGCAGAAGATGGACAAATGAAATCGTGTAATTTCCAGGTTCTGAATAGAATATTTCAACGCAGGATGATAAGGTGATTGCATTGACAGACCTTCATTTAGCAGTGATTAATCATGGTGACAGATTATACAACTGCATGCCAGGTTTTTTGCTAAACAGTGAACGTTTTTTTTGTCAACAAAAATCTTGTTTTATAAAAAAAAATTGTGCCCATTATCACTTGACTATAAACAGCAAACGCCATGTAGATTATCAAATTGCAGTGGGAGTTTGAGAAGAAATGGAAGAACAGTTTGTCATGGACATGTCTTCGTTTGTTTTACGCTTCTCCGTTTACAGACCAGACAGATGCTTCCGGACCAAACTGAACGTGCAAGGGGAAAAAAGACAAAGTTGCCAAACCATTTTTAGCCAGCAGAAAGCGGATGCCTAACCCATTGTCCTTTTACTTTTCCTTCACAAAAAAGTTCGAGCTGCGAAATTCATGTTGAAATGGGAAGCTGCCGATTCCCTACGGTGTGATCGTTGCTTGCTTGCAATGAGAACACTACGATCCAGTCTTCTTTCGGGTCACAGGCCAGAGAGGCCCCGCTGTGGTAAAATTGGCTTTTGGAAGTGCCTCTTGGTTCACATTTGTGCTCATACTGGGAGGTTGATGAGTCTACATCCAGTGGCATTTTGACCACAACAGGGGCACGACAGCATGTATGTTGAACTTCTTTTGCACCGTGCGTAGCCAACCTGCTAATTGGAGGTGGATCAATGGAACATAAATAATCGCCCACAGTGCGACTCTGGTGACCAATATCAAACTGTGGACTACATAGTGATGCCACTACCTGGTTCGATCAATTGCCGGGAGTGTTAAAAAGATCGCATTCATCTGGATACTTTTATTCATTAATATATTTTACCTGGATAATCCGTTGAGATTGAATATTTCATGAACAATGGGGCCCAGGTTGTCAATTGACATTTACATAGCAATCACTAATGACATAATACAGACAGTTTAAATGTATAATTTCTACTGTTTTACATAGATTTACTGCTGAATCCATTCACTGGCTCACTAACCTCCATCTGTCAAAATACATGTTTCTGATCAACTCTTCAACACATTAAAGTGCTCCCCTAACGCACACACTCCCTACGACACATATTTCATGCATGGTGGTTAACCATACAGGCCTTATCCCGAGTCAATCCCGCTAAGCTGATGGGATAGAAAAAATTCCAGGTGATTTGGTCACCTGAAGACGATGTACAGGAACAATGAGTAATATTTATTGGACAGAAAGTGATTGCCTCATAGAGAAAAAACCGAGGACTTGAGCCTGGACTTGAACTTAGGCTGTGAGTGGACAGCTCAGATGGCTGAGGGAAGGGAGATGCAGACTCATGAGGACAGCAGAAGAGAATGAGCGACCTGTCCCTGAGTCAAAGTTTACTGGGGGGCTTTTGCAGAGAGCCTTGGTTGTTGAAGTGGAGTGTGATAGGGAATTGAGTAAAATGAAAGTAGAGAGATATAAAGGAGGTAAGCCTATAAAAAAATAATTTAATCCCAAGTGAAATAATTAGAATGCCTAACCAGCACCATCATTGTTATCATCGGCAGCTTTGACCAATCCACTGCTCTATACAGGCCTTTCCAAGCCACTGCCACGAAAAACGATCTTGCAATGCACCAATATATCCAGCACCTGCACATGAAATGCATTAATAAGACATCAACTGATACAAGCCGAGTATTTAACACTATTTAATAAAATGTTTGTGAGGTAATAATCTGCACAAATAAGGCACCCATGTGATTGGCATATGCCCCAGTGTTATTCATAATCAACGTTTTTGGGTTTAGATCGCGTTATTTATCTAAACCCAAAAACGTTGATTATGAATAATATTGGTCGCGAAAGCCTACGTGTTAAACTGCCCCAGTGTTGTCGAACCGTTATAAAATCGTTCTTTCATGTTTCATTACACTGGTCAAAAAAAAAAAATTCTGGCCTGGACTTTTGCAGCTGTTTTAGACTAAATTCAGGGTGCTGATTCCAAAGCTGATCTCAGATTTGCTCTATCACATCTCATTTTATGCTATCGGCATACCCCATTTTCATTGATTTTACCCAAAATTAACTCTGTCACTTATGATTGCAAGTTGTTGCGAGTGAGTGACTGCTTTAGTGTTAAAATATGGTGCTGTATTTTTAGGATAGTGCGTTTATAATATCATTTTATGTAGATATCCACATTTATTTAATATTTTTCTTCTGAAGTTTTTATTGAAAATGTAATACTGTATTTGATATCTCAAAAACCTGATGTGATAGCCAGATTTGGAATCAGCACCCCAAAATTACCTTAAAACCGTTGGAATACCTTATGCCAGAAAAAGTGTGTTGACCAGTGTTATAGACAATAAAAAAAATAATAACCCGTAAAAACAAAGTTTTTCACTATAAATCCTTTATATGCGTGGCATCGGGGCGACTAGAGTCCTCTCGTCCTCTGGCTTGAGATGGCTGCCACCTATGGGTCAGATTATTGTCTGGCAGCATTAAACAATTGGTAATTAAATATTTAAAAATATTCACGAAAATGCATGTTCACGCACAACGAGTCTGTGTGCAAAATGTCAGCTCGATTGGATCACGGGAAGTGGGTTAAAAAACGACCGAAAGATTTGCACGGTCGTAAGCAAGCAAGCAAGCACGCAAGCACGCAAGCAAGCGAACTTAATATAAAGGATTTTAAAAAGCCAACTCCCGCCGCTACCTTTACAAAGCAGTGCCTCAGCTGCAACTTTCAATTCGCAAATAACCTTGGCTTATTCCCGTAAATTGTTTGTATTTTTATTTGCAGCCTTGAGCAACGTCCGCATCAGTAGAGTAGCTCTGAGGACATTTCTCGTTTGAACTCTTTTCAGCTTGATGTATATCAAGCATTTCACAAACAAGATTGCGATTGCAAGGACCGTGATGCCCGGGGACCTTGATGTTAACCGTGATAGCGTAGTTGTCGTCTTGGTAATTTTAATTATTAGATTTGTCTTTTTTCCCGATAATGACGTAACATTCTTTGGGTTGTAAGAGTTTAAAATCGTGATTTTCATCTCTAGATAAAAAGCAATGACATTTCAACGTCATTGCTTTTTATTGGGGGGAAATGTAACATAAACAAAGTATGTTTTTCACCTGAACATATTAAGAAAATTTAAAATTACTATATTCCTTCGACACACTGATCAGTTACCATCTAAATGTGAATGTAAAGTCCATTGTCAATCCGCTACCGAATGAAAGCCTCCCCATTCCGTGTCGGTCATGGGACTTATTTGACCATACTTCACCCCACACTGTTTGTGACTGGTTCAGATATCACTCGTCCACTGATGTTCGCCGTGTAGCTGGAACTCAGATCGCGAGGTTCAAAGCACAGTGCGCTAACCACTGCGCCACTCTTCCAGCCCCACGTTGCTAAGGTAACACTGATCATGTCTTAATGGCAATGGGGTAAAGATCATTTTATATTACAGGAAACTGCACGGGAGGAAGCGTATATTATTGCTCTTGTAAAATGCCAACGATCATGTCGGCTTAATTTGCCACGCAAGAAATGTTAGTGCGATGCAATCACTAAATGGGCTGCCCTGAAAGAAAAAACGCAAATCAACAGGTATTTAAAAAATACGAATTATTATTGCAAAGGTTTACGCGGTTGTCCATCATAGCTCTCCTGTGTGTGTTCTGGTTGTACAGCGTGTTGTTTGGCATTTCGCTCGGACACCATGCAGAACAGCAAGCCCGTATGATCCAAAACCACATCAGGGAACAAATTTGAACACAAAAATTACATTAAAAGATGTTTGCTTTGCCTGGCACATCGTTAAAATGCTCTGAGTGAAGGGATATTTTGAAAATTTCATTACGCAAAAAAAATCCACGGAATGTCATATTATTTTGAACAATTGTAGTTTGCAATGGATGTTTCTGCCCTAAAATTGCCAATTCAAAAGAACCATCTCATAAACCTCCAGATATATAATGAGCCCATTTATGAAAGCGACTGCGTGCAAGTCCTGCACTTTGGAATGTCTGACACTGCACACTTTGTTCAAAATGCGCATTGCACACCAGATACAGCGGGCTTTAGTGTTAACTCTCTGTGTGTCTATTCCATGGACACAATCAGCCTCTATTGAAATGCCATCCTGGCTTCTGTCTGGGCGTGTATGGCTGTCGTGCTGGAGCCAAACTTAGATTTTGAAGTGAATCCATTCATAAAGTGAAAGCTTCTTTCATTACACATTTTCTTTGTGCCGAATTGAGTGTTTTTTGGAGCAAGTATGAAATGACCCTGAAATGACGCTGGCCTACTGCGTATTGCAAAACCTTAGCTTCACTGTGCACAATTTAATCAGATGTGGAAACAATATGGCTTAAATTTATAACGTAGTACATTTGACGGGTAAATCGGTGGTGCAGTGGTCAGCACCCTGCACGATAAACATTGCCACCCAAGTTTGACTGCTGGCCACGGCTACCATCAGTGGCGAGGGATATCAGAATCGGTCGTGGGCCACCCATTCATCGACCCACACCGACCAGCGTGGTGAAGTATGGTAAAACAACCCCCGTGACGTACACGACGTGGGTAGACCTTCATCCATTACTGTATTGACAAAGGGCTGTACACACACGCACATTACGGCAATCGAATATTCTTAACCTTACCGTTATCATATGGAGGAACTGTATTGGGCAGTAATGTGAACACACAGAGGTAATGCTTTGCCTTGTGCTAGGATATTTATAGCCACGGGTTTGTTGAATTGCTAGGCACATACACACTTTATCTGTCTTCTTATGTGCCTATTCAATGGAATAGCATGGTTGGCGATGCACCTTCGATTCTTCCGGTTGAATACGTACGGCGCGAAAAAAGTTTGGCATACATACATACAAGGGAAGCACATTTGGCATATTCCTAATGCATTATGAGAATCAGCCCCAATTACAGCACACATGCTGCAAGCAGAAAACAGAACTGTAAAAAACCAGACTCCCAAAGAGAATTTAGTTTGGTAGTAAACAACACGAGGTATATGTTTGAACATAATTCCCTTAGAACTTTAACATTATCGTATATTGGCTGTTAACGCTTTTTTATTGTTGTTTATCAGAATCTTCATAATCAAATTCAGAAGCAGTTTTATTTGTGCATTTTCCATAGCACGTGTGTCCCATCTATATTTAACTCGAGCACGTGGCTCTCCTGCATGTGCGTGTCTAATTTGACATGGATGTTAAACATGTGGATGTGTTTTGAACCTTCAAAAGCAACATGAAACATACGAGGGGAAAGGTGATAATCTTATGGGCGTAAATTAATTGACACTCATTTTAGGCACACCACCTACGGTTGCCACCTGTCCTGGTTTTCCCAGGAATATCCTCTTTTCGAGGTAGCTATCCTGGAAATATGTAAGTCTTCCAAGTTCATGACAAGTCCTTATTTTTGTCACTTGCCTAATAATATACCACTTAATGCACTTACGCATAGTTCTTTCTTCTGGCACTGCGAGATATTATTCTTTCCGTGATATGTCCTAGCTTTGTTTGCACCTCACAGGTGGCAACCCCTACGCCGCTGGACACGGAATAGCAGCGCAGGCACCCACGCATTCACGAGTTTGTACGTACGCATGCGTCCGTGTGTGTGCGTGTGCCTGGACTGCTATTCCGGGATTAGTAGGTATTGCCTGAAACAGTCACGACGTGTAAATTAGGGGCAATGAAAGTGATTTTGCAAAAGCACCCTTGTGTAGCTTTAGCTGCACAGGAGGTGAGCCAGGAATTAGACATGAGTGCTGGGAAGAGGGGGGAGGGGGGTCAGAATATGCGTTCTGATGGAGAAATAATGAACTGCAATAATACAGTTCACATTTTAATGGCAATTTTTTTTAAAATCCCCATAAAGCACAAATCAATTTAATTAGCCTGCACTGCCACATTGACAATGTGCCGTTGCTTTATTTCAGCAGGAACATTCTTACAGTAGCTTGTGTTTTCTCTGCCGCTCTATTCTTCCCTCTCCCTTATCCCCCCCCTCCCCAGATGTCTGGTGAACGCTCCACGTACAGCCTCCTCACATTAACTCGGCAACACTCAGCACCACGACTGCGTACGGTGGGTAAGCGAGGCTCACCGCCTTAGTCGAATGAGCCGAATCTGCATCGGATTTGAATAGTAAGCGCTGTGACCTCTACATTAATGTGCAATGGCCCTTTCGAACACCTCCGATTAGCACGGTTGACTACGTGCGGTGCGAAAGAAGTTCAACGTACATGCACAGCTACAGATGAGGGCCTTTTTCCATACCCAATGTGGTTTCATGCAGGTTATTTGACCATACTCTTTGGTTCTTTCGGTAAAGTCACGTAGGTAGAAATAAAATAGAATAAATCACGACGTTTCGATCGCGACACAAGCCGACTTCAGTAGTCTTTTTCTTGCTGTGGTTGTCCCACCTGATGACGATTGCTTGTGTTGCGATTCGAAACGTCGTGATTTATTTTATTTTATTCATACCTACGTGACTTTACCGACAGAACCAAAGAGTATGGATTCCTGCAGTCACGAAAGCTTCAAATCATATTTGACCATACTTCACCATGCCAGGGAGTATGGAATTAAGAAGGCAGGGGGGAGCATAGACGTGGGAACATAGGACATTTTCCGCACTGCCCTCTCCTGCCCATCACGTATTCCCCCACCACGTGGCCGTACTGGAATTGAACTGCTTTGTATTTGGTGGGGTACCATAATTACAATTACCGAGGATCTCGCTCTGTAACGTTTATTAGTTTATTAAATACATGAATGAATACGAAAACAAATCTGCCCGTGTTTCCTTGCTAAAAACCTTCAAAGTCGCACTCTGCATATGTCATCATCTCGCCAAGGAGCATAAACCATCACGTAGAGTCCGATCATCCTCGCAGCGACTTTGGGATCACCATCGAACAACGATGGCATTGGGCGCTTTCAGATGTGCTTCTGCGGCCGTCTGGAACGCTCTTCCTTGCGATATTAGGAAGCCACTGGAGCTACGCATTTTGAAAAAATCTAGATCGAAATACAATTTTTTTAGAATTGCGTTTCGTGTTTAGTGTGTTGTCCTTCCCCCCACACCTCCGATTAGCACGGTTGGCTACGTACGGTGCGAAAGAAGTCCAGCATATATGATACCTTATTACTCTTTGGTTCTTTCGGTAAAGTCACGTAGAAAGAAAATAAATAAATAATAATTGTAATACATTTATTTTAATAATTGTAATAAATAAATTTTTATAATTATAAAAACAAAAATTTCTACGTGACTTTACCGAAAGAACCAAATAGTAATCCCTGCAGTCACGAAAGCTTCAAATCAAGTTATAATACGTTATTATTGCTGTTAGCCATGATCAGGGCTGGATTAAGTTTGAGGGGGGCATGGGGCTGTTATAGATTTGGGGGTGCCTCTTTTGTCTATTACCACCACCCATAACCGGTGCCAAAAACACTGCGTGGCCATGTCCCTCGGTTATTTCAGTTCCAGTACATAAATGCAGTTTATATTTTAACAATCTCAATCAAAACTCTCAAAATTTCGGCACATAATTCGTAGTCATTTGCATAGTGGTGCTACTCTACGCCTTTAATTACCGAATCGCTTCTAGGATTTATCTTAGGAGGCCACTGGAGCTTATTAGGATGCCATTGAAGCTATGCACTTTTAAATCTAGATTGAAAACTCATTTCTCTTTAACTTATTTTTGTGTTTAGTTTGCTGTCCTTCCCCCGCACCTCCGATTAGCACGGTGGGCTACGTATGGCGCGAAAGAAGTTCAACATACCATACATACATCTTAGAGCGACAATTTAGAATCTAAACCGTTATCGAGCAGAGATTTTGGGAGTCTCTCAAAGTCCGGGGCCCGTGCTATAGCCTCTAAAGCCCCTTGCGTTAATCTGGCCCTGCCTATGATGCCACACAGATGTGAATGTTTTTTTTTTAGGGAACCCTATTTGGCCGTCTGCAACGCACACGTAGCCCTTTGACGGGATTGCCAAAACGTTCCCGTAAAGGGGGGGAGGGGGGGGGGTTCGTAAGCTGGATGTCTTGCAGAACCCACGTGCTGTAAACACATGCGACCAATGACTCGCTGAATGCCAGCCTCTTAATAGATTAACTGATAAAGTGGCCTTTGATTTTATTGTTTACCGTAATTTTCCCTACCTACAATTTTTGTTTGGCAAAACAGTAATTATGGCCTTGTAACCAATGTACTCCTTGCCTAAGTAAGCACAGTCTGTTCTCCTATAACACGGTAGTAGTTGCGTTCCTGAAGAACACTGCGTTATGGAAAAATCGCGTTTTAATAAATTATATAGGGTAAAGCAAAGTCCGCGATAACACGTGAGACGCGTACGCAGGCTGAACAAAGACCGAGTCGCGTGGCCAGCATCTTAGAAGCATCTAGCAGCATCCCGCTGCCTCGTGCGATGCCAAGCCGAGGCAGCCGTGCAACCACGTGCTCCTACTCGACGCGACGTAGCTCTGTTCACTCAATCGCGTTATATCCAATTCGCGTTATGAACACACGCGTTATAGGAGAACAGACCGAAAGCTAAGCTTCAGAGCTCTGATAAGGAGTCACGCTTGAGTTACTCGGACACTGAAGTGGGCAATGTTTTTCATTTGTTTTGTTCGTGCCTTCCAAATGATTACTAAATACCCTTACAGATCATGGCACGTTCATTTGTTTTTTTTTTTGCGACGTGCAATGGATAGAATGTAAGACAGCTGTGTTGATTAGGTACAAGATTACTTGAGCTCATTTGGAAATATTGAAATATATCAGAGTCTTATGTTTCACTTGGAGAAAACAAATTGCTTTAATTAGCGTCGATTTTTATTTACATGTATGTATGTATGTATGTTGAACTTCTTTCACACTGTACGTAGCCAACCGTGCTAATCGGAGGTGCGGGGTAAGAAAAACAAGAAAAGTAAAACACAGATTAATGTATAAAACACATGGAGATACGTGTAGGTTAATTATGGACATATATTAACACTGATATATTGTACGGGGGGGGGGGGTGCGTATTGACACAGAGATACATACAGGTAGTGGAGGAACACAAAGATTCAGGGGAGTTGGAGGCAGAGGTTAGTATCGAATATATATTGTTAGACTGTACAACTATGCCACCACATCTACACCCCCCCCCAACACCCGCCTTCACCATCCCACACTGAACAGCATGGTGAAGAATGGTCACAATCACCCCACGACCCGCACGATATGAGGAGGGCCCTCGTCATACGGTTGGCTGACAATGGGCTGTGTGCATCGCGAATCATGACCGAGAAGAAACGGCATCAAAACGAATAACGGTAAGGGGATGAACACGAGCGAAAGACGTGACAGTAATTGTCAGGGAATAATCGGTCCAAACGTGCAAATGGGCAGGCCAAGTGGAAAGACTCATAGATGATCAACGGGCAAAATCTGCAACAGCCGGGACACCACAAGATGGGAGGATGGAACAGGTGGGTGCAAGAAGAAGAGATGGAGGGTCTAAGTCGGCGTGGATTCAGGAGGTGCTGGTTGGAAAAGAATAGCTTGGCAGAGAAGGGAGTGGGAGGACTTTGCACAGTCGTGTGTAGAACTCTCTCTCTCTCTTATCTTCCATCGGCTGTCACAGGGCAGCTTACGATGACGCTGAATGAACTGCTTTGCTCATTCCTCCAGCTTCATCGTGCCTTTTCTCCCAAGTGGGTGACCAGTCCTATTTCGGTGCGGGAAGGAGACCGTTGGACGTGTATCCCGCCCTGAGGCATCCTTCCAGCGCCTAGCTTTAAATAAGAGTTTGGAGAGGAATAAAACATATTTTACAAAATATATATATATATATCAGGGGTTGGATCTGGACTGGCTGCCTGCCATGGTTATTGGGGAGATCCAGGCTGATTTAAAAGAAAACCATCATCATCATCCAAAAACACTCAGTTCCAATTGGCTGTGGTGTCACGCATGATCCGCGTTCAACCCCATCTCGCCCTTGTGCTAACCCCGTCGCATTACCGTAAGCACACACAAAGTGAAGTGTCCTCCACTCGTGGTTAAAAGGTGAAGCACGGGCAAAGAATTAATCCGTGCAAGACTTGCCAGTTGCCTGCCCAATGTCAAGTGCAGGCGCGCTACGTGGATTGTTACATCGTAGGCAGGACCAGTGAGAGATGGAAAAGTCGTCTAGCAGTGAATTGAGCACGGCCAATTATACATGCAGGCAGGCATGATGCCTCATTCCCACGTCCGTCTCTGTACGTTCAAAAGCAAAACGTATTTATCTTCTTGGTTCTTTCGGTAAAGTCACGTAGAAGGGAAATAATAAAATAATACAAATAAAACATCATAATATATTAATATAATATAACATGATTCGTGATATAATATTTTATTATTTCCCTTTTACGTGACTTTACCGAAAGAACCAAGAAGATGAATCCCTGCAGTCACGAAAGCTTTAAATCGAAACAAAACGTATTTGTCGACACATGCACTCGAGTGTGCACCCTCTCAGCAGCATTGGTCCCAATTCACGCAAACTCCCCGGACCAGTTTCGACTCCCGGCATCTCATCGGTTGGGCCAGGCACACTTCACCCAATGCTGGGGTACCGCCGACCCGACATCCAAAGGTAACACTGGTCAACAAAAAAAAATTCTGGCCTGGACTTTTGCAGCTGTTTTAGACTAATTTCAGGGTGCTGATTCGAAATCTGATCTCAGATTTGCTCTATCACATCTCATTTTTATGCTATCGGCATACCCCATTTTCATTGATTTTAGCCCGAAATTAACTCTGTCACTTATGATTGCAAGTTGTTGCGAGTGAGTGACTGCTTTAGTGTTAAAATATGATGCTGTATTTTTAGGATAGTGTGTTTATAATATAATTTTATGTAGATATCCACATTTATTTAATACTTTCTTCTGCAGTTTTTGTATTGAAAATGTAATATTTGATATCTCAAAAACCTGATGTGATATAACAAAAACTGATGCCAGATTTGGAATCAGCACACCAAAATTACCTTAAAACCGTTGGAATAGCTTATGCCAGAAAAAGTGTGTTGACCAGTGTTATCATCACACTCTCCGTTAGAAATGGCTCTCGGCTCGATGCAACGCGACGTGTTTGCTTCGTTACTTTGTCATTTATATTCTCCACAATGACACGTGATCGTAATTATTATTATGGCTGATGATGATCATGATTTTGTTTCTGCTAAATTTAGTGTGGAGTGGTGCTCATTCCCTGTTTGCAGACCTTAGTCATTGGTGGAGATGCCACGTCCTTATTGTGCGGGGGTGAGTCCACTCATTGGGCAACCACTTTTGAAATCTCCACAAAGTGTCAATATTTGATCATCCCCCAGAGCTATTATGGGCTGCGTTGATCTCTGGCTGGGATTTGTAATTTGCAAACGTTCCGATTGTGAGTTATGCACTCTACCCCTGCACCACCCAGCCAGATAATTGTTATTAGCAACGACTAAATTATGGCAGGAATAACAATAACATTATTATGCACTTATCATAACAGGAAACTCCCAATGGCGGACAGGGCACATGCGAGGCTAGTGTGCACAGCAACATCACCGACCAGCGCTGTCTCAACAGTGATGTTGACCACACTGCACCTGCCGAGTTGACCTTGGGTGAGCGTCATGTCACGTTTCGTGTATCAATTTCCGCTGCGTGTTGGGCCACAAATCGGACTCGAGCCAAACAGCTCGGGAGAACAGCGGGGCTAACCTTGACACCGACACACATGCGCTGAAAGAAAGAACGCGGACACAGCAAACAATGCCACGTTGCCCAAAAAAAACCCGTTCATACCGGTTGGCCGATCTCGTAATTAAATTACTCGGTGAAGCGCTTTTGCTGGATCGGACGTGGATAAGGATCCGAGTCCGACTTAAATTTCTCTTTTGAAATAATGAACGTCATGAGAAAGAAACGTCACGGCGCGTGACAATTTTTTTTAAAGTCTCGCCATGGGAGGGAATGCATAAGGTATGATTTAAATTCATATTTAAGCTATTGCCGGCTCTGTAAGATGAAATGATATAATTAGGAGCATGGGATTCGTGTGGATACCTCATAACTATACTTATGTCCAGACGCTGTCTCCCCGACAGACCTGGTCTTCACCTGAGGACGTCTGCTTGCGTTGTGGCCGAAACGTCGTGAGAATTATTTTATTATTATTTTATTATTTCCCTTCTACGTGACTTTACCGAAAGAACCAAGAAGATGACATTTTGTTGTTATTGTATTATGTATTATGTTTTATTTTATTATTTTATTATTTCCCTTCTACGTGACTTTACCGAAAGAACCAAGAAGATATACTTATGTCATATCCACTTGAATCTGTTCTGGGTGTGACCATTCACTCCTGTGGTGATTCAATTCATGTTCACGGTTCGAGGTCACAATTGGACTCAAGTCAGTATATATATCTTTTATCCAGGCACGTGTAAGAGCCTCTATTTGCAGCAGGGGTCACGTGAACTGATCTACAAGGTGTAAATATCATGTATATTTAATATCATGTATATTAACATCATTGGTTGTTAACATCATCTATATTAACATCCAATGGGCACATGCACACAAATAATAGCCCGCAGAACGACGGTACCACAATGCATGACAGAGATGTTAACATAAAACTACTAGAATAATTATACGCAGATCTCAATTGCAAAAAAAGGTATACCAGGAAACAAATAAGTTTTTCATACAGGAAGTAGAATTCACCAGAAGTCCCACGGGCAAAAGTAGCCACTGCTCTTTTGCAGTGTGGCCAAAGGGAAATCTCACAGAAGGCACAACATCCCCCAAGACACAGCACCAATTGTTGGATCAAAATGAAAAGACCTTTTTACGAAACGAATGGACACAAAGTAACGACCTTTATCATAGAGAATTAAAGACAAGTTATTTGAATTGTTACAGACCCAATAGCCATTCATCACACGTATATATGTTGTTCATGGAGGTCATAAAAAAGTGAATAACGTAAAAAAATGTAGACGCCAACGAGACATGTGAGCAAGCTGGATTTACCATCCGAGTTTCTACCATTGACCACTATACATACAATCATAATCGAGAAAAGATGATACCACCATGAATGGCTTTTTGCAGACTTTTAAAAAGGCATTTGATTTGGTGGAAAGTGATGCAGTCATCCGGGCTCTCGCAAAATCAAAGCCTTAACAAAATATTTGAAAATGATTCAATCCATTACAAGGTAAAGAAATTGAAAATAATAGATTCCTATGCACACGATGTGACGCATGTGATAATGCATTGTAATAAGTGTAACGATGCAGCATTACTCTCCTGGTGTCTTTCCATTCCGGGAGTTTCACTTCCTATTTTCTTACATATTTTCTTGATGGGTTGCGCCCTGTTTTGTTATCTACCAAAAAAAAACCCCAATAACAAAAACATCAGTTCAGAAAAGATAGATTAAACAAAAATGTTATTACTTGACTTGACGCTTTCGTGACTGCAGGAATTACCCTTTAGTTATTTCGGTAAAGTCACGTAGAAAGAAAATAAATTAAATAATAGAATACGACGTTTCAATTGCAACACAAGCAACCGTCATCAGGTACAACTAAATTTGAGACAGAGACAAAACACAGACACGGAGACACACAGACAGACACAGAAGCAGAGAGAGACAACACAGAGACACACAGAGAGAGACACTATCATTGAATTAATTTCTTTCTACGTAACTTTACCGAAAGAACCAAAGAGTAATAATGTTATTCTACCAATGTTAATGTGCATGTTGACATTTTCACTAGTACTAAGAGACCCATACCGTGGGTGTGGGCTTGTTTTTCTGAATATATTTGTTTTGCTTTCCAGAATATTTTCCATACAAACAGGGACCTTTTAGTTGGACCGCACAAGAGGAAGAGCATAAATAGAATCTGAACGCTGATGCAGTGGGGTTAGGAGGTTGGTATAAACTACATTGTACAGGTACTCCTCTACTTACGAACCAGTTAGGTTCCAGAGGTCTGTTCGTAAGTCGATTTGTTTGTAAGTCCAACATTACTTTTCGATTTAAAGCTTTCGTGACTGCAGGGATTCATCTTCTTGGTTCTTTCGGTAAAGTCACGTAGAAGGAAAATAATAAAAGAATAAAATAAAACATAATACAAAAATTTCATTATAATAATAATAAAATAATAAAATAAAGCATAATAAAAAACTTGTATTATGTTTTATTTTATTATTTTATTATTTTCCTTCTACGTGAACCAAGAAGATCCAATATTACTATTTACTTCAGTCGATTCCAAAGATGTTGTACGGCATGTACACTAAACATGGGGGGTGACTTTAAAGTTTGTATAATCTCCTGCATACGTTGATGCCACTGGTTCTGCATGTTCTACAGATGTAAATGTCATCACCGCGGTTGAACTTACGACTCTCGGTCCGAACGGCTGCAACTGGACATACGGATAGGTTTCTTTGTATCTCTGAAACCTCTGAAGTCGAATGTTCGTAAATAGAGGAGTGCCTGTACCCGCTTTTCATTGCCATTGCTTAATTTGGAAACGCTGTTTTTGTTGGGTTGCACGTGACCGTTTACCCGAGCGAGTAAATGTCTCGTTATTAATCCGCGTCATGTTAATAGTCAGAGCTCAACACAAATTGGCTCGACTGTAAGATCGTACGAGATAAATTGACATTTCTATCTAATAGGTTTTATTTTTAAGCTGCGGTATTTCCCCCAAGATGTCCATAGCGAGTAAATAAGTATTACGCTTGGCAACGCATTATGAGCAATCCATTCCTGATGCACAATTATTTTAAAGGGATATCTGAGTATTAGATATCTGAGTATTAGGCGCAAAGAGTGATGTAATTACTTGTCACGCTTAATGCTTGCCAAATGCATGACCGTCCATTTGTCTGTGAAGGAGGGGTCACTATGACTCTCATAAGGATGAACCAAGATACGCGAATTGTGTGCAGCGTTTTTAAGCTGTTTGGAAATTACGCTGCAGAAAATCCGACCGTATTAACCAAAGGGGTGACTCCTTTGCGGCTAAGCTGACGATAACGTTGCGTGCCATGTACGTGCTTCGCAACAGTTGTTCGTGACTTCCAGAGATGACACGTGACTAAATATAACTGACTATTTTTTTTATTTTATCAGGTAAGGCCCACTGGCTTATCATGTTGACATTTATAGCAGCTAAATGTGGAGGGTAAAACCGGAGGACTCGGGAAGAAAATTCTATACGACCACTCGGAGAGAGAGAGAGACACGCAAACTCCAGGCGAGGTAGTTAACATCTCGCCACTATGGTGCGACATCGTCTCGGGCGGCTACCTTTTTAAGTAAATTATTTTGTCTTCAAGTTTATAGTCCACGTGTACAAATCTACGTTGTTATTGTTGATTGAATACTTCAGAGGACTAACACACGTTGGAAAGTTGGGGTAGATTCCAGGCACACGCCTGTGTTGTCTCGATTGTTTTTGTTCAAAAGTTTGCCTCTCAAGTTGTATATACACCAGAACAAAAATAGTCCATTCAGACTGTTTATGAGAACAGAAATATTCGTAAGATGTTTATAATGGTTACATAACCAGGTTTATTTGTGACTTTTATATAAATGAAGATTGGAGCAAAAATTATAATTAGCCTAATTTATAAAAAGAGACAGTTGCAAACCTTGGGAAAAACAATCTATGGGAGAAACACAATTATATATATTTTTGCAAAGAGAGTATCCCATCTGCCTATTAATTTAAACCTGTGACGCTGCTATATTGAGTTGGCTCGACAATTGACGTAAATAAATAACTTAAATGCCGATTTATAGAGCATTTGCATGCAACTGCATCTCTCAAACGTTGTGCAGTATAGTACAGCATAGTGGGATGTATACATAGATGTGCACATTTTAGTTTACGTAAGGTCTACTAAAAGGACAATGGGCATGTCTGCGAGTACATTTTTCGCAGAGACGGATCAATGAAATGACCGTGTGTGGTGTGCTGGACGGATCGCTACGTCTCAGGCCTGTGTGAGAAGGAGATGGCGTGGGGGAGGCCTTCATCCAGCAGCGGATAGTTCGTGGCTCATGATAATTATATTTATTTTTTGAAGACCCTTCCTGCAAAAGACAGTTCGTCAAGTGGAACTTTTTCTCCAGTGCTCGCTGGCTGCCAACCACATTCACTACTCTACTGGCCTTGGAACACTGCATGGACGGCAGGTGGCTCAGGTGTTGTTCTTCCACAACTCCGTTCTTCCAGGGTGTGTTGCAGGCACAAAACCTGGGAAGAAGCAGCACTTCCCGCAGCCACAATGGCAGTGCCACCTTCCTGGTGAGCTTTTCTCTCACGTGTTGCTAGCTCGGATCGAATGTTGTTGTTGTTGTTGTTCATCGCGATGCCCCCACATTTTACGCCACATCCTGGGAGTTTCTTCTTAAGCTTCTTCAGACTTTGTGCAAAACAATAAAAAGGTCCTACTATCTCAATACACGTGGGAGAGCTGTACAGGACAACTGCAAAAAAAGCTACGCAATAGTCATTGTAGACTATCTCTTCCGCTGACCTTTGATGTTTGGTGCAAAGGATACGTTCTAATTGCCCTGTAAGCCAGTGCGTCATCACTGGGGCACACAGGTGTATCAAACACTTGATGAAGCGCAGTAATTATATTTTATGGCCAGCATATAAAACTGAAAGTCATTGCTTTAAAGGTTTGAAGAAAAAAAGTGTGCCGTGATCTCATTCTCTGAGAAATGTATTCAAGGTGGGAAAATTTGAACCGAATATTGATTGTCGATAAAAGTCTTGCAGCATTGGTAGGTAAATAAACGACCTTTTCTGCGTGAAAGAGCAATGTCCACGTATTGTGTCCCAACATCTGTGGAAGCCAGTCAAGTTCTACGTTGAAGCTTACAAACATCAACACACACATGAATGCGCATGCAGGAAAATTGAGAGTGCTTCTGAGACAATGTCAAACTTAGCCTCGAGATCGGACGCTAATCCAGGATTATTCTAAACATCAAGTGCGCCCTGGCGTATGACGTCAATGTCCACGTGCTCCACAAATGAAAGGGAGAGAGCGTGATGGGACGGTGTTCGTCAAAAATCCCATGAGCACATGAGCTGCAATGCGGCCGCTCTCGTCAGATTTCCGAAAGTTAGGCAGTACCATGGGACCTCTTAATGAAAAATAAGAGTAGGTTTTACCTTTTCTGGAAATTAAAGCAGGTGTTAAGATTCTAGATTTGAAGATTTCGTGACTGCTGGGATTCATATTCTTAGGTTTTTTTCGGTAAAATCACATAGGTAAAAAATTAAAATTAAAATTAATGAAAGTAAAAATAAAATAAATAGGTGTTAAGATGTTCAAACACCAAATAGAAACCTTTTGCAAGGAATCAAAGTCTGCATTATTTGCACGTGCTTGTGGTGGACAAGCAAATAAACACAAACAAACATTCTATGATCATAAAAAAGCTCCCATGATAAAGCTGGCCAGCCCGAGCTATAAATGCTTTATGTCAAGGCCGTAGCCATGGAGTCAACATTGGGGGGACCAAATCTTCCAGGGGGTCTGGGGTCCCCCCCCAGAAAAAAAAGCAAAATTTGAAAACAAATTTCTTGCCATTTCCTGCCTAAAATATAAAAAAATTCACTAACACATAGGATGGACTTTTTTATTTTTTACAATAATGTCTAATAGTGTATTGTATTACATTGCTGTTTTTTTTTACCTTTGCCTGTTTCATTTTATGTAATGGCAGAGATTAGGCACTAATAAAGTACAACCATAATCACACTCAGGAGCAAGGCGAGCGCTTCCACCAGGATATACTGGACTTTTAACGCCACTACCAAGGACAGTATCATGAGAACATGATGGGAGACTATATTTGGGGGCTGATTCGTGAAAGTGATCCACAGTATAATCGTAAATCTCGAAAAACTACTCACTACTAAATCTTTTGTAGTAATTTTTTGATTACTTTAGTATAAGTACGTGATCATTTTGATTATTATGTTGTATTTTTCGGACTTTATGTGAACAAAAATACACAAATTCGCCCGTTTTCTTATTGAAAATAGGTAAATTTTAAAATATCACTGTCCTGATCACAAAAGCAAAGTTTGTGGGGAATAATAGCCATTTTCTATAGTTTTTAGGCATATAAGCAATTACGAAATAAGACTTACTACCCAGGAACACAAATTTTGTTACATAGTGTAATTAGTTTACTGAATTTGAATGCTGAATTGGATAAACTCCACATCAGAGAATTTAAAGTATGCAGGGCATGTGAACAGCCTGATAGTGGGCAAACAAATTCCAATAAAGGGAATTCACAAGTTCAGGAGTTCTGTGATATTGCTTTCTGTTGGCTGTTCTCGAACGCAGAGTGATGTTGTCATTCCCCCGCACTTCCGATTAGCACGGTTGGCTACGTACGGTGTGGAAGGAAGTTCAACATACACTTACATACTCTGTCAGAGTTCCAAATACATGATTTGTGTCGTGCCATCATGAGGATAGTAAAATTGTAAGACAAAACAAACTAAATGGTTTTACATTTTCATATTTTTGGGGGTATTTTTCAACAATGTTTTCTCCATTTGTGGTACTGTATCAGAGTTGTCATGAGATGAAGTATCAATTTGGATATCACAGAGCTAACTCTTAGCCTCCTTCATCGGTGTCTTTCGGTCCGTATGGCAGGTTTAAATGTACAGTTTTTAGGTTCTCAGAGCTAGAATTTCAGCCAAATCAAGCACAGAACCAACTCGAATGTGATGGGGTCATGTTTGTGTACGTCAAATCATTAGCGACCGGCCTGATAACATCAAGTCGGTGGCTCAAACCCAGATTTGAATCGCCAGCGATGTCGGCGATGCCAGCTCAGCTGAGCCATCAGGCCATTTCACCCATTGTAATTCTCAGACATACGCGTGGAATGTAGTCTATCACCAAGTGACGCGCTCTGGCCAGAGCGCGCGAGTGCCATCTCGGCATCGCCCCCAGAATATACAAACCGCGGCTTTGTGTGTTCCGTGGCGGATTATTACTTTTAGAACTTATAAACACTTCGCATACCCGTGGGCAATGCGCGTTTTTGTCGGCGAAAAACCGGTTGCCATTGTGGGCTTGAGCTTGCGTGTTGCAAGCACAGTTTGTCAGCGAGATTTTTAAAAGGAAAGTTACCGTGGATGCAACACGTCTTCGGGGAGAAACGCATTCGGGTTATTTTTTTTTTGGTCTTTCACCGTATCGTACTTAAACCGTATTTAATTTCAATGGAATATCACCTCCACTCAATGGGGGTGTTTCAAGCATTGCACACTGAAATAAAATGCAAATACGTTAAAATAATTAGAGTAGGTTTTACCTTTTCTAGCAATCAAACAGTTGTGTTAAGATGTCAAAACGTGTCTGCATTAACCACACGTACTTGTGGTGAACATGCAAACCAAAAAACATGCTCTGGTAGGAGATGATGCATTGTTTTTTAAACTGATTGGTCCACACCAGAGACAGCTTTCTTTAGAGCCTCGTCTCAAACAGTGTTAGACCAGAGGACACCAAAAGGCGAACAGCACAAAGACAATGCCACCATCAGGGCAGCTACATCATGGGACCTCCTTTGCCAGTATCAAAATATAAAAATAGGTTTTACCCTTTTATGGCAATAAAACAGTTGTGTTACGATGTTAAAACGCCAAAGAGAAAGCATATGTGGTTAATGCAGACACGATTCCTCGCAAAATGTTTCAGTTCGGTGTTTTAACATCTGAACACGACTGTATTATTGCCAAAAAAGGGTACAAAAAAACCTATTCTTATATTTTGATTTTGGCAAGGGGACCTCCCATGACAACAAAATTGCGTTTAAGTAAAAAAGTAAAAGCCATGAGAAAATAGTGAGTCTTGCGGCACCCCCCCCCCCCCCCCCATAAACACACTGTGGCTCAATTTCGATTTAAAGCTTTCGTGACTGCAGGGATTCATCCTCTTGATTCTTTCGGCAAAGTCACGTAGAATGGAAATAATAAAACAATAAAAACATAATAAAATAATTCTCGCGACGTTTCGGCCACAACGCAAGCAGCCGTCCTTGCGTTGTGGCCGAAACGTCGTGAGAATTATTTTATTATGTTTTTTAAAATTGTTTTATTATTTCCATTCTACGTGACTTTACCGAAAGAACCAAGAAGAACACTGCGGCTCGTAGCGTGCTGGATCACCGCCGGCAAGGCAAGAGTAGAATTGGCCGGTGGTGGCTGACACGTTGGAGAAAGGAAAGGGGACATTGGCTCTTTCTGCAAGGACGGCGAACAGTGGTGATGGACAAAGCTTTTCCTGTTGCATGTTGAGAGTGGCAGTGCGGCAATATTCCGACGATTGTATTTTCGTATCTTGAGAGAGGCTGCTCTGTGAGTGCTTGTCGCACACTTCGAATTATCACATTACTCGCGATTGTCATATCGGTGAGTGCGAAAGTCTGTTAAGCTTCAGCGGTTTAGGATTGTATATCTTGGTGCGCCAGAATCGGGGCGTTGAGTGGTCAAAATATTTATTTGAAGGTCACAGTCAGATGGAAGGGAAGAATGTCAGCTGATTTCAGTGTCTGCTTCAATAACAACCAGATGAGCTCCTGCTTGTGGAGGCAGTCGATACGATACCATTTAACTGTTGCATGGTCTGCATGTGCAGTAGGGTTCGGTAGTGTAGCGGTTAGCGCGCTGCGCTACAAACCCGGCGACTGGAGTTCGAATCCCGCTCACGGCCAACACCAGTGATGATTGATTGAATCGGTCCTTGGCCTCCCCTAGGTCGACTCAGTCTCAAATGAGTACCTGGTGCGGTGTGTAAAAATCATCGCCACTGGAGAGACAAAGGTGGTCCGGACGTGGTACTGGCCACCCATCCCCTCGTGTACCGTGCCGGCCTTCGTAGGTGCTCGCTCACAGCAGTCTGTTAATGCTATCCGGGGGGGTTGTTGTGTTTGTCAAAGGTAACGGTACAGCTCTGCAACTGCTCACTCAATCCCCTGCTGGTGGAAGGACCTCCTTTAGAGAGCCCCTCTGGAGGGCATCAGGCCTCTGTGGTGCCTAAAACACTGACTGCCACTTAATAATTTTCGGAAATCGATTTTACGTGCATCAAATGTCTCTATAACAAAAGTAAAAAAAAAAGTTTAAGTTTATTTAACCAAGTTTAAGTTTATTTAACCAAGTATGTATGTTGAACTTGTTTCGCACCGTACGTATCTAATCGGAGGTGCAGTTTTGAGTCTATGGGTAGTTGTTAGTCTATGGGCTGTATGTATGGATGTATATGCTGACATTCTTTCGCGCCTAAGTAGATAACCGTGCTCATCAGAGGTTCAGGAAAGTCACTGGAAGACGATGGTCAATAGAATAACATGACGGAGTTGTAGCCAAGGAATGGAATGCATCCAAGAGGGCTCCACGGAGGAGATGGACCAATGAAATCAGCTCGTGTGCAGGTGCTGGGCAAATCATTGCATCACAAGATCGTAAGAGCGTGGCAGAGGCTTGAAGGAGGCCTTCATTCAGCAGTGGATGAAGGTTTGATCACGGCTGCTGATTATGATGATGATGAAAAGTTTAAATTTGTATCAGTCGAAAAAAATATCCTTGATGTATTTTATTGTTTAAAAGTTTAATTGTTTTTGTTACTTACGAATGAGTTAGGTTCCTATAGGTGTGTTCGTAAGTCGATTTGTTCGTAAGTCTAAATTTACTCCTGTCGATTCTAAACATGTTGTACGGCATGTACACTAAACACGGGGGAGACTTTAAAGGTTGTATAATCCCCTGTGGATGTAGATGTCACAGGTTCTTCATGTTCTGCACATGTAGATGGCACCACCGCAATCTATTGCGCGGTGGTTGAACTCACGACTCTCGGTCCGACCAGGCATCTGGACATACGGACAGGTTTGTTCGTATCTCTGAAAGTTCATAAGTAGAATGTTCGTAAGTAGAGGAGTAATTTGTATGTGTCAAAACGTAGATTATTTTCCTGGTCTTAAAACGAGGAAATGTATCAATTAATTGTTTACATTCCCTTCTCGTAAAAACTCGTGTATAACCAGTTTGTTCAATCTCGATATTAAACCGTGTACCTTTTTGGATTAAAAGCAAAAAAAACCTACTTGACGATGCAGGAAAGAAGAACATAAGTCTATGGTGGTTGATTTGCACCCTTTGTTCGATGCTCCATTCAATATACTGTGCGCTGTCCCACACGTCCATTACCTGCCCTCAGCCAGAGGCGAGATAAATGGATCTTTCCTTTGTTGTCATTTCCTCTGCTCGTGTGCTGATGCAATCGCTCTCTTTGATATGTGTGTTAGGACTTAACCTATCATTTTAAGTGTTTTCTGTGGTGTTCCCTTTTCTATTTCCCTCTCTCGTTCCCACCAACATACTGTTCAGTCACTTTGGGGTTTTCGCGTATTATCTGCTTTGGAAATAAATATTTCACACACGTGTCAACGTATGTTTTTAAGGGGCGGAGAGGTGGCGCATTTTTTGTGGTCATGTGCCGCTAAACCGGCGACGTGAGTTTGAGTCCCGGTCAGAGCAGTGGTGAGCCATTCCCTCCACCAGCGTGGTGAAGTAAGGTCAAACAACCCCCACGACGTAACGAGGTATTCGGAGGCCTTCATCAATCATCCATAATACAGGTTTTTTGGGCTATATTGCGTAAATATATAAATGTGTCGTTAAACCCGCCAACACCCGACACATCCAATTGTCGTGGGTCCAATTGAATCGCAGACGTTGTTCCTTTAAGAGGCAACACTTTTATTTGTAACACCGTAACACAAAGCGGTAACTGCCCCTTTACCAGACTACAGCGAGTTACTGCTACGAAGGGTCGATCCCTCACACGGGTCTCCGACCACGTGGTTGCCTCGTAGGAACGAGAGCTTCAGCTTAAGACGTAGAGCTTCCAGCTTGTAGATGTTGAGCTTCCCGCTTGTAGATGTTGAGCTTCCAGCTTGTAGACATAGAGCTTCCAGCTTGTAGATGTTGAGCTTCCAGCTTGTAGGTGTTGAGGTTTCCGCTTGTAGATGTTGAGCTTCCAGCTTGTAGGTGTTGAGCTTCCGGCTTGTAGATGTTGAGCTTCCAGCTTGTAGACATAGAGCTTCCAGCTTGTAGGTGTTGAGCTTCCAGCTTGTAGGTGTTGAGGTTTCCGCTTGTAGATGTTGAGCTTCCAGCTTGTAGACATAGAGCTTCCCGCTTGTAGACGTAGAGCTTCCAGCTTGTAGATGTTGAGCTTCCAGCTTGTAGATGTGGAGCTTCCAGCTTGTAGATGTTGAACTTCCAGCTTGTAGACGTTGAGCTTCCAGCTTGAGACGTTGAGCTTCCAGCTTGTAGATGTTGAGCTTCCAGCTTGTAGATGTTGAGCTTCCAGCTTGTAGGTGTTGAGCTTCCAGCTTGTAGATGTTGAACTTCCAGCTTGTAGACGTTGAGCTTCCAGCTTGAGACGTTGAGCTTCCAGCTTGTAGATGTGGAGCTTCCAGCTTGTAGGACGTGGAGCTTCCAGCTTGTAGATGTTGAGCTTCCAGCTTGTAGAATGCAGCGCCCCCGGTCCCACTCAGGGACCCGCCTAATATCCCTCTCCAGTCGGAGCCGCTTTGCCCTCGGCCTGCCCGCCTTCCCAAACATTCTCGTTCCCTCTCGAACCTTCTCAAGAGCTCTCCCCGGACACGTGATCACCCATTAGCCCCCCCCCCCCCCACCTGGGGCCCCCTGTGTGGCTATTCCGCATCACGTGTCTACGGGGTCAACCAGAGTGCCACGGCCCGGGGCAACCCTGCCCCTGGGCTGACACTCACCCCTCCCCCTCGGGGGGGGGGGGGGGGGGGGAGCCCCCACCACACGCTGTGCGAGGTGCCCGCACTATCCCAGTGCTCACCAAGCCCCGCTGGGGCTGGTGCTACACACAGCCTCCTACACGGTGCTGTCCCCCCTAGGGCTGTGCCACACACAGCCACCCATACGGTGCTGTCCCCCCTAGGGCTGGTGTTACACACAGCCACCCACACGGTGCTGTCCACGATGTAGGAACATCGAACGGCACGACCCTTCCCTGGCCGACACCATACAGTGACATCCCTGATGTCACTACACAATGAGTATGGTTTGTCACATAAACAGAACATGCCAATTCGTTACAAGTACAGCACACCGGTGTGTTGGAGAGCAAGTTTAATGACACTTTTAAATATTTATGCGATCTAACCCAAAAAAAGCTGTATTATGGATGATATTGGTCACGAAAGCCGACTACGTGTTAAACTGTTCATCAAACATGCTTGACGAAGGGGCTGCAAATAATTCTAGTTTAGATGTCCTCGTGACGACTCGCCATTCATTCGCGATGTCCAACATTTTTTCAGCGCACCTTGAATTTAACCACGACCCGAAATCGCGACAATTCGTGGACGTGTCGCCCGTGGATGCTGAATGATTTACCCCCCTAAACTGACACGCAAATCCTGCTGTTAACAAGTTCTAAATCCCCAACCGGCCAACTGGCCGAAACACTTTGGGTTTGGATTATGCTCCCCGCTTTCGCTGTGGAAAGCCGCAACTTTAAGCCACCACCGTCATCATCATCATTACCAGCCCGCAGCCTGCAGCCTCAGTATCAATCTCTTTATTTTGGAAGGCATTTGTGCAACGGGCAGGATTGCAAAACCCCGGCACGTCACGATGTGCCATTTTCACCGTGATGAGTGAGTTGACGCTGCCCCGTGGTTGCGTCATCACACGCAGGGACTGCCACGTGTGGGCTCGTCGCTCGCTACTCTCGACCGAGCAGTGCCGTCACAACTCGCAAAGAAACAAAGGTTCACGATTGAATTTAGGGGTGCCGGTGGGCGGAGGAGAGGCTGCAGCTTGGACAATTCTCAGTGTCCCACCCCCCCCCCCCCCCCCAATTCTCTCGCTCGCGAACTTCGTGCCACTTTAGCTCGATCGGTGACCCAGAGAACGCATTCAGCTGGTGTTTAATGCTCTGTGTGTGTGTCTGTGTGGAGCGGTGGTGTAGCGGTTAGCGCGCTGCGCTAAGAACCTGGCCACCCGGGTTCGATTCCCGCTCACGGCCAACACCAGTGACGATTATCTGAACCGGTCCTGGGCCTCCTCTAGGTCGACTCAGTCTCAGATGTAGTAGCTGGTGCGGTGTGTAAACATCGCTACTGGGGAGACAAAGGCGGTCGGGCGTGGTCCTGGCCACCCGCCCCCTCGTGTGCCCTTCCGGCCTTCATAGGTGCTCGCGAACAGCACTTACCCTCAATTTAACACGAAGGCTTACGTGACCAACATTATTCATAATCATGGTAAATCGCCTGATGAAGCTGGTTGTAATCACCACGAACGTCGTACTCAATTGTAAATCTAATGGGTTTACTCGCCCTCACACCGATGTGCTGATGTAAAAGGTAATTGGCACGTCTTGTACACGTGACAAACTTTACTAATTGGCTGTGTCGGGTGGCGGTGGTGGTGGGTCAACGCCACATTTATATTGACGCGATCTAACCCAACACATTCATTGTCAATAATGATGAGAATCAGAGCGTACTGTAACTTCAAAGCCAGACGGGCACGGCCTCGGAAGGCCATACGGGTGGTGGTCTTGGTGCGGCACAATTTCGACGGCGCCCAAAGCCCAAGCTGTGAAAATCGCGGCGAAATGGACTGCGCCTAAAGCGCAAACAGGGTCCTCGTGGTGACATTTTAAAAAAATTGCGCATCAGCCGAAAGATGCGTCTGCGAGTGACGCGCTCGCAACAAAAATGAGATCTCGTACGCAGATGGGGAAGGCAGAGAGAGAGAGCGAGCAGGCGAGTTCCACGGTGCCATTGTTCCGTAAACATTCCGCTTCGGCGGTTGGTTGTTGTTATTGTTCCATCGTAAGAACCCCATGCCAGCGGGCACGTATCAAGCAAGCAAGGTACTCACGTCACATATATGTCAACCCAGACGGTGTTCTTGTACAGGGAAATTGAGTTTTCAGGTCCATACAGCGAACAGCCGTTTCAATACGGACACATTTTTTATTCTTATTTTTTGTCTATTTGTTTGTGTTTCTCCCTTGTGATGTGACTTTGTAGGATGAACGTTGAGATTCATAAGGGGTGACCAAGAAGGTCTGAATTGGTCTGTAATGAGGTGGGCACTGATAAGGGGTTGACAGGTATGGCGTCACATCTGTATAGTTAATATTTCTCTGGCGTAAAAAAAAAACCGACGTGTGTGTGTACTTAGAAGAATGATCATCTTTACGCTTACGCAAAACCGCGTATGAATCGGAGCGTAATGTAACTTCAAAGCCAGACGGGCACGGCCCCGGAACGTTCGAGAAAAACAACGCCGCGAATCTTACGCAAACTACGAACGTGCCACGTGACGACGTGTGATGGTGACGCACAAAGGGTGTCGAGCGCTTCGCGTGTGCGTTTTTAAACGTCGTTGGAAACTTGCGCACGTATGTTTCCGTAAGAGATCAACGACGTCAAAAATCTTCTTGGTTCTTTCGGTAAAGTCACGTAGAATGGAAATCATAAAATAATAAAAATAAAACATAATAAAATAATTTTCACGACGTTTCGGCCACAACGTAAGCAGCCGTCCTCAGGTGGAGAACAGGTCTGTCGAGAAGACAGAGTCTGAATGACACACCCCAGGCTTGGAGCGTCTATTTAAGCTGGGATGGAGGGGGGAAGAGCGCCTTGACAAAATAATTTGCACATCAAGAGGAATTTAGCACATTTATGGGAAATGCAGATATGCTATTAGTACTACTAGTGAAATGCGTAGGAGGTTTGGCGGGGGGTTTAAAGTCATATTATGCCCGTGCATTATGCACGGGCATAATATGACGTCAAAGATACTTGCGGGGAAACGAAGGAGAGACAGACACAGAGCGCGCCCGTGGCCGTAGGTCGCTCAATATTATTCCGAGCCATCCGATGTGAGCATCCAAATCACTCGCATCGTCACGCCTCCCCTTGCATGTGTCTGTCATGCTGAATTGTATACGTCGGCTGTCACGACCAGTATTATGATGATATTAATTAGGTCGTGGAGATGTGATGCCAATATTCTTGGTTCTTTCGGTAAAGCCACGTAGAAGGGAAATAATAAAATGTGACTTTACCGAAAAGAACCAAGAATATGAATCCCTGCAGTCACGAAAGCTTTAAATCAAAATGTGATGCTAATGTTCAGCTATTACCCTCCGCCACCCTACAGAGCCATAGTGTAGGGAGCGGTGGGGCAGTGGTGAGCACACTGCACTGCACTACGAACCCAGCCACCCGAGTTCGATTCTCGCTCACGGTCAATACCAGCGGCGATTACCTGAACCAGTCCTGGGCCTCCCCTAGGTCGAAACAACAACCTCAAATGAGTACCTTTGTGCAATGTGTAAACATCGCCACTGGGGAGACAAAGGCGGCCGTGCTTTCTGCTGGTCGCCCAGCCTCGCTCGTGTTCCGTGCTGGCCTGGATAGAGGCTAGCTACTAGCACGTGCTAAAACAGTCCGCTAAAGACTCTAAGTATCGCTGTCTTTGTGCCTTTGAGCATGCGTCCGTGAGTGTCTGGATTTGTATTTGAAAATTGACATTTTACCTACACGATCCAACCCTAAATTAACTAATTATGCATCATATTTCTTTAAATATCTGTCTAATATTTTATCCACGATCCACAGCGAACAATCAGAAATCCAGCTGCCTTCGACTCGCGTTTTTTTCATCCTCCCTTTACGAAAAATTGGAGCGAGGGCAAAACAAATATCGTAATAGACGACGCGAGAGACAGGCAAATGAACCTCACTAATTGTTTGATCTCACTAAAGGCGTGTTGACGTCAGCGATGATCGCATCGGATTACGCGCGCGTGTGCAGCAGCAAGCTGCGTCCAGATCTGATAGAAATCTGCTGATAATGAAAACAGCGAGACGACCATGTTCGTCACTGGGGTGCAGCCGAAGAAGTGAGCCAACGCAAAGCTGAATTCACGCAACCTCCCTTGCGCGGACAGCACTGCAAGTGTGTTGACTGCAGGCACTGTGACATGTGTCTACCATCTTATTGGTTCTTTCGGTAAAGTCACGTAGAAGGGAAGTAAAAAAAAATATTATATTATTTTATTATGTTTTATTGTTATTATTTTATTACTTCCCTTCTACGTGACTTTACCGAAAGAACCAAGAAGATGAATCCCTGCAGTCACGAAAGCTTTAAATCGAAATCTGTCTACCATTTGCATAATGAGTTAAACACTGACATTTGCGGGTAACCTCATTACGCGCTGAGTTTAAATATTTGCAAGAAATATTTTCTGGTGCTCCTTAACCCCCCAACCATCCCATTCTTACCTCCTTCCTACCTGAAACCAGTGGTGGAAGAGGAGGGGTGGGAGTAGGGGAGAGGAAATATTTTCTGTAGCCCAGCCTTGGATAGCTCCGGCTGAAATTAAGCCCTGGTCACACATGAATTAGGCCTACAGCATGGGCCATTACACATCAGCGGGATTACAATGGTAATGCAGCATGCTTGACAGCCTTACCAATATAAGCGGCGGCCTTCCGATTTTCAAACAATTTTTGTTTACGCATAAGTGATTTTCATTTTTTTGTAACTTTTACAAATCCGTGTTATTTGCTTCGACAATCGGCGACCTACCACTTCAATTGGTAGCGTTGGCACATTATGCAATGTAGACGTTGCTAGGCTCAGAGATGAAATGGGCTCATCTTCTTGGTTCTTTCGGTAAAGTCACGTAGAAGGGAAGTAATACAATAATATATTTTTTAAATTATTTTATTACTTCCCTTCTACGTGACTTTACCGAAAGTACCAAGAAGATGAATCCCTGCAGTCACGAAATCTTTAAATCAAAAAATAAAATGGGCTGTTTTATACATTACACTAAGCCGCATTTCAAGAATATTTAGCGCCTTAAAAAAAAAACCCAATGACATTTGTGTTAAATGTTGCGATCATCATGTTCCGTGCCCTATGCTGTCAAAATCTATGAACGTGGAATTGACCACATGCAGGTATCGCTTCAATTGGCTGGTCCACACCATCGTCAAACTCTCCCGTGTGTGCGGCCACCTACTTGGAACCTGTCAACGCGACATGTATCGTTGGTAAAACACACACTCGTTTAGGGGTTTGCAGTTTGAGCTAAACGATTCGGTGGCAGCTATAAATGTCCACGTAATAAGCCACTTCGTTGAGCTATCATTTGTGGCCATGTCGCTTCTGAAAAATAAGCGAATAGCCCAGTGGGTCTGACCTGGTCTATTGAATGGAATATTTTATTTAAGTGATTTGCTTCCTTTTCCCATACTTTGAACCCCTATCGTGTTTTTTTTTCATTATTGCTTTTTGTAGCTTTCTGACCCGCCCCAATTGGACATCTGTGAAAAAGAGCTTTATAGCTCATCGGATTCAGTAAAGATTTTGATTCTGTATCCATGCAGCCGTGCCACTCGGCACGTCGCCAGCGCGTGTGGATGTCGTAGATTCCGCGTTTCTCAATGCCCCCTGTTTGTGGGTGTGTGTGTGCTCAGCTGCCACACGTCCCATAGGGCCACCGGGTTAAAGTGTCACTGCGAGCGGCGTGTGGCCAAAAAGTGGCTTCTCAATCATTGATTCCGGAATTCGTCACCAATTGTTCCTTTTTCAATATTCCTCCAGTTCAATGTGAAAGAGTGTTTTTTTTCTTTCAAAGTGGAGCCGCTGAGATCCTGGTTTTGAATCTGGGTTTCATCCCTCTGATTAAATCAGATTCTCAAACGTAACGAGTTGATTTTCTCAGAACTTAATTTGGCTACATTCCAGCTCTGAGAATGAACTATATCAGTTTGTCATGCAATACACGATGCTCTCTTTGCCAGGCAGTGGGAGGGTGCTGGCCGCTATGTGCCACTGAAGTGACTCCAGAGGTAGCTGCGTGATATCTGCTTCTCGGGCAATTCTCTCACATGAAGGGTTGCACTGCTCTGAGATCAAAGTGGCCACTTCGACTCGTGACATAACACGGATAGCACAATCAGGATAGAATTGTGGAGAATGACAAGAAGCTAAATGCAATGTATTTGAATATGTATTCTAATATACGTAATATTCAGCCCTTTTAACCATAACATAATCAAAATATTGTGTTTACACTGGAGGAATCCGATAAGCTATAAAGCTCTTTGTTACAGATGTCCAGTCGGGGCGGGTAAGAACGTTACAACATGTGAGTTGATCATGTGGGTTGTTTGACCATACTTCACCACGCTGGTCAGTGCAGGTTGTTGAAGGGCAGGAGAGCCAGAACTTATTCTTCTTTCGTATGGCTGATGTAGATGCAGAGCAACGACTACAATTTCAAAGTTTAGGTGGTCAAGCCAGACAACTGTATCAGGAGCAGCAGGAGTATATCGCTGTGATGTCTCTTTCGTATTCGTGGATGGGGCATCGCGTCGTTATATGGCATACGGCCAGTTCTGGATGACCACAGTTGCACACGTCATAGAGTTTAACATTTTCCGTTTGTGCATCAGGAATCCGCATCTGCCATTATTTGTGCGGATGAGGTTTAGAGTGGACCATGAGCTTCGTGGAAGATCAAAACCGGGGATCATCTGTTGGGTCTTTCACAACGAGGTGTTTAATAATAAGGTTTTTCTCCTTTTCTGGCAACAAAACTTAACCCTTTAAACAAGGATTCATCTCTGAATTAACCACAATACTTGCTAGTCAAAATACAAACAAATAACATACTATGATAATATATGCATTGTCCTTGAAACTGATTGGTCCACACCGGGGACGGCTTTCTCTTGAGCCTCGACGCATTTTGGCATCCTCTGGTCGAGCACCAATTGGTGTCGAGGCTCAAAAGAAAGCCGTCCCTGGTGTGGACCAATCAGTTTCAAGGACAATGCCAATATATTATCATAGTATGTTTTTTGTTTGCATTTTGACTGCAAGTAATTTGGTTAATACAGACATGAATCCTTGTAAAAAAAGGTTTCAGTTTTGTTGGCAGAAAAAATGGGGAAAACCCTTTTAATCTTATATTTTGGTACTGGCAAAGGAGGTCTAATAACGAGATGTTTGTTTTGAACACCATTCAGATTTCCAAAGCTTCGTCGGAGCTGAATTCACTAAAGGCCAGAACTGGTTCCTATTTGTAATTGAATGTTCTCCAAAAAAAAGGCTCACTTGACATCCTTTAACTTTCTTACTGGGGGTAAGAAGAAAATGAATGATTTTTCACGAAGAGTTATTTTTAACGTGCACCTGTGTAAAGTTGAACGTCACATTTATCAACTGCGGGTTTAGCACCGCCCGTGGAGAACATTCAATGTGTTCCAATACATTGTTGTAAACATTGTGAGAATTTTCGGAAACATTCTTTCCCACAGGAAGCTGGCTGTGGCTGAATTATTTATAAAAAAAAATTGCTGAACGCGAACAATAGGGTGGGTGGCGGTGGCTCAGGGTGCACGGGAAGTCACGTGAGCGTAGGGTGACCCATGGGGATGGCGTTTTGTGGGAGCGTTGGGAGAGGGAAGGGTCAAAGTCTGGTCGCTAATTCGCACACACGCCAAGCGCAGCAGCACCAGCAGGCGCGCATGCTGGAGGTGACTCAAGCCCTCATAAAGACACGCGCAGACTGTGGGTCGTGACTCCCTGCACATCCACGTTTTTCAAAGGGACACTGTATACGGCATCCTGCTCTGAGTGTGATGTAGCCATGACCGCCGTAGCAACTGCTGCCGAGAGCAAACAGAATATTTTTTTTCTCTCGACAAATTAAATAAGTAATATTAAAAAACAATTTAAACACGCTTTTATGAAATTTACTAGACGACTCCAGGAAGTGGCCCCGAAGCTTGCCATAACGTTAAGGGACCGTGGCCAATTACAGCCAACGTCAGTTGAGCGTGGACAATTAGACCCAAGCCGAAACATAACATATAAAAAAGAATGTTTAAAAATATATTTTTATTTTTTATGATAGAATATAGTATTGTCATTTGTATGGCATAAGTATACCAAGTTTGCAGTCGATACCACATTGGGAAGTGGGTTAAAACTGAGTTACAAGATTTGAGCATACAACAACGACAACAACAACCGTAAGAACCATGAATATGAATCCCTGCAGTCACGAAAGCTTAAAATCGACAAATAGAAGCAACAGACAGAGTGAGTTAAAAGAAAGCGTGCAAAAAGGAAGAAGATGTGCAGCCTCCATGGCTCGCAACCATCGCTATCGGAAAGGCCTCCGTGAAAGGAAAGCTCTAGAGTTCCTCTGTAGAGTATTTGGCCTACTCTTCCACGCTATCCAGATGTCCTGAAAGATGTGAGAGTACCCTACAGTTTACCCCACCACTTGTAACCAGCCGATCGACAAACTGTGGTGCGCAATCTTGATTTGAAGCTTTCAGTGACTGCAGGAACTCATACTCTTTGGTTCTTTCGGTAAAGTCACGTAGGTCAAAACAATAACAGATCACGACGTTTCCATCGCAACGCAAGCAATCGTCATCAGGCGGAAGACGATTGCTTGCGTTGCTATCGAAACGTCGCGATCTATTCTTTTTTCTACCTACGTGACTTTTACCGAAACAACCAACGAGTGTGGTGTCCAAATTCATACTGCAGGTTTGGACAGACGCGGTTTGGGGGGGGGGGCGGGTTAAGAAATTTGCCCCAATGTTGCCCGTGCCGCGCCGGGAAATTGAACCAGCGACCTCTGGATTGCAAGTCTCATGCGCTGACCTGCTATACCACGGCAGATCATCCCCTGTTTGGGAAAACTGGTCTCGTGTATATGTTCTGCGATTAACCACAGCCGTCTATTTTACGGTTCATATATATGTGTTTTTGTTCGTTTTTATAATATCCCCGGAGCTGGTTCCACACCGTATTTTAATTTATTTTGCTCATTTCAAAATTCGCAGACAATTCTATTTTCTCAGCTCTATTGCATTACGAGATAGGCAACAATTATTTATTACAAGGAAATTAGCTTAGCTCAGCGGTGCAGATGCCCTCCCTGCACAAAGCATGTGGTCAATGTCACGTATCAATTAAATTAAGCAACAAAAAGAGCTTGTTTTTTGTATAATTCCTCTTCTTTAGAGTTACATATGAATGTATTATTGAAATAAAAATAACATTTTGAATGAAAATGAGGATGGAATCGGAGAATTCCCGATGGCTGGCTAAAAAATATATCCCTTCATTGCAAGAAGGTATACAAGCAGGTATCACTGTGATTTATTTTGGTCTTGCAGTGTTTGGACAGAAACTGTTAACAGTTCAGCCAGCTGGTGTGATCAGCTAAGCGTGAAATGTTGAAATCAGTTGACTCCCCCCCCACTAAGAGGGGTGGGTAAAAATGAAAAAAGTGTTTGTAAAGATTGGCATAATATAATGTAAATAACCAACACAACATTATGCTAATACAATCTCTCATGCGCATTTGCTGTTTGGTCACGCTGCGTTCATTAAATTAATGTTAAGGTCTCCCTTGAAGCGGTTGAACTCAAGGTGTTTTCTTCTTGAGTTTGTCGGGTAGAGAGAATTTCACGTGACAGGGCCCAGCCTAGTCGTGAGTCCGCTTGACAAGTGACCGTGTTGCAGATCGTTCGCAAACGTTGGCACGAGCCACAGAGTCGTGGGGTCTCCACGTGCAGTCGACCACGCTCGGGATAATAATAATAATAGTTCAATTTGTAACGCGCGCAAATTTGCAGACGTAGTGGCCGCAACTCAGAGGCGCGGAGCCAAGCTCAGAGTCGCTCTCAAGCATGATTGTAGAGGTGAGTTTTTAAGTGTCTCTTGAAGGAGGCGATTGAGGTGATGCTGCGAATGTGCAGAGGGATATCGTTCCAGACTGTTGGGGCTGCCACCGAGAAGCGGCGCGTAGACACGATGACCATCCTGGATCTTGGTATCAAGAGGAGGTCGTGAGTCGCGCTGCGCAGGCATCTGCCGTGTGCTGAGCTGCAAGTTGTCAATAATGAAGAAAGGTACGGCGGGCAGGCGGATATGAAGGCATCGTGGCAGAGGCAGGCGGTCTTGTATGTGACCCTACTGGCGATGGGGAGCCAGTTGAGAGCACGGTTGGGCCCCCCCCCCCCCGTTCCTCGTCTCTCCCACCGAGGGAGCAGACGATCGTGCCCCTTGACGTCAGCGGCCGTCGCTCCCACGGATCTCTTGCCCATTGGTTGGGGGGGGGGAGAAGCAGTTTGAGCCGCACGCCCACACCCACCCGCCTGGCGTTTAAATACCCCGCCCGGCAGAGCCCGAGGCAAGCCCCAAAACTCTGAACGATTGAGTGGTCCTCACTCTGAAATCCTCGTATAGACACAGTGCCGTGCATGAAGCGTGGAGTTTTCTTCTTCTTGTTGTTTTTTTTCCTCCTCCTCTCGTTTAAATTAACGGTTACAGCAACAACGACAACAACAACGCAAAAGTTGGTTCGACAACTTGGAAGAACAAGCTAGAGCAGACTGAAGTTGTGCAAACTATTAGCATTGTTTATTCTCAACGAACACCTGGTGGCGATCGACTAATTTGAGAGCCATGTGCAACACGAAAGTCACAGCTCCTGCCAGCTACCTGGAGAGGTAAACATCTCTGCTGCCGAACCAGCTGCACCACGACACCGTGATACATTGCACCGCTGTTTGGACATTGACCCTTCAATCCTTGCTAAGCGGTAATGAAACTCGACACATTTGTCACGTGGCCTTAATGAGAAGAAAAACATATATGGCAACGTTTCGAGCAATGACCCTTCTTCATAGCACAGGAAGACGGTTGAGCCTAATGCGCTATGAAGAAGGACAGTTGTCTGAAACGTCGGCAATAATATAGCTTTTCTCATGCCACAGTGTCATGATAAGCCACTTTGTTGAGCTGTTATTTGTGGCCAGGTGGCTTTTGAACAATAAGTTAATGCCTCGGTGGGCTTTGACTGGTAGGATGGGGATGGTTCAATATTGTTTGTTTATGTTTGGGTGATTTGTTTACTTTTCTTGTACTTTGCCTTCCCGTCGCGCTTTTGCACTGTTTGTTGTCATAACGTTCTAGCCCGCCCCGACTGGACATCTGTGACAAAGCTTTATAGCTTATCGGATTCCTTCAGTGTAAATACAATATTTAGATCATGTAACGGTTGGCGAATGTTGATGAATGCTGTTTCTTAATGGTGTTTGTGCGCCACTTGCCAACGCAGCGAAGCAAAGGTTGTTTCGTTAAGCGGCAAATAGCGTGCCACCAAATTGCATTGATGCGCTCGCGAAAGTGTCCCGAGTGTTGATGATGATGTTAAATACGTTGTTGGTGTTAAATTCAGGTGTGAGTCACCGCTGAGGAGGGGGCGTAGTTGGTCAGAATTTGACCGAATACATTGGCACATCCAATAAATGTTAAGCTTTGTCAACGAGACGCTGACGTTGAGTGATGAATGGTTACGTTCCCTATCGGCTATGGAAACCCTCTATGTTTTATGATCATGTACTGTAAAATAATTGTAAATAATAGTGTACAGAGAACGACAAAACACGTTTGTGCGTGACTTTAACGGTTATGTCGCTGTTATTGTAATTAATGTTCCGAAGCGAACTCAACAATTAGAAAATGATTGATGATTGTGTTTCGATAAGTAGATTTTAATTCCTGGTAATTATACATTGTTTGTATGAATGTATTTTCATTTGTAAATGCAACATTGTCAGCTTCATGTTAGCTGCTGAGCTAAAGGTGTTTTTTTTATTATCAGAATAATATTGCACTCTTAGAAAAGCCCCGCGTTACATTATCCGAGTTCAAATGTCATGTATAAGCAATACGTTAACTACAATGGCCAAATGTCGATCTATTGAACATTCACCATTGCCCAAACGCGTGCAATGGGTTGCCTGTGCATTCATAATCACAACGGGCGTCGCTCTTGGACTGGAACAAAATGTCCTGCTTGCTGCTCTGCCTGGTTAAGAGCAATGATAAAAGCTGTTCCCTGTTAGTCTCAGCGTCACCACGGGGCCCTTGGACAGGGCAGAGAGAATGCAGCAAAGGGGGGGGGGGGGTTCGAATCCGGCTCACGGCCAACACCGGCGACGATGATCTGAAGCGGTCCTGCGTCTCCCCTAGGTCGACTCAGCCTCAAATTAGTACCCGGTGCGGTGTATTAACATCACCGCTGGGGAGACAAAGGCGGCCGGGCGTGGTGCTGGCCACCCCCTCCTTGCGCCCTACGGCCCTTCCATAGGTGCCCCAACAGTCTGTGAAGGTTACACGGGGGGTCTTTGTCTTTGTTCGCTGGGTGAAGGGAGGTGAGGTCGGTGGGGGTGGTCTTGAGGGTGGTCCAAAAGAGAGAGAGAGGGGGGGTGCAGAGCAAAGTGAGGTGGAGCAGAGGATGCAAGGTATGCTGGGTTAGTCACGTCGGCCACATGACCTCCCTCCGTGTGTTCCTGTGCCTGCTTTTCATTATCACGGCTTGCGCAAGGAAGCTGCTGGGGAGGCAAGGGCGGGGTGGACGATGAACGTGTCCTGGGAGCGGGCACGGTTTCGGCTGTGGCCGGTGGAGGGGGAGGAGGAGGAGGAGGGATAACGTTGTGGGGTGGAGGGGGGGGTGCGAGGTGAATTATGACCAGGAAACGTGCCAAGGAAAAGTTGAAACCTAGGTCAGAAATCATTTTCATGCCAATTCCTCAACAACAACCCAAAAAAAAGGAGACGTGAAACGGTGAAGTAATGGGAGATGAAAAACAGAAATAAAACTGTTAAAGTATTTCACAGCGGGCTCTCGTTATAAATCAAGCTCAATCACTGGAATGGAAGAACAGATGGGATATTAAAAAAAATATATATATTTAAAAAAATATCCCCTGCAACTTTCTCCCGTCGTTTTTTCCCCCCATCACAACTGGAATTCACGAACTCGCTCAAAGCATTGGACCAGAGTCACTTTGCTCCGTTCTGCTCACTGCCCGCGGAACACGAACGTGGACGGGCGGTTTTTTTGCGTGACAGCAGTGTCCCAGGCCCAGTTCAAGTCACCATCAGCGATGATTTAATAAGTGTTCGGTGTTATAACTCGGCACCCCTTTCATCCGCGAGTTGCTTCGATGCGCCCCACTGCCGGGGAACACGAACGCAGACGAGCGTTTGACGGGCAGTGTGCCAGGCCCAGTTCGGTCACCACCAACAATGATTCACGACTGTGATATTTAATTAGCGTCCCAAAATGAAAAATTAGCCAAAAGTGATTTCCTGCTCAAATGAGCATTCAGACGGTCTTCGACTCCTGTTTACAGCCATGAGTCACTGGTGAAAATTCCACATGCTTATTGCGGAGGGTGGGAGCGGTTATATCTGCAGTGAACCCGTCGTTGACTTTCTCACAAAGTGGTATATATTTTATTGTCCCCAGAGGGATGATGGGCTGACTCAATCCCCAACCAGGATTTGAACTCGCAATTCTTGCAATCGCCAACTCTGCCGTTGAGCCACCTGGCCATGAGTTATTATTAACCAAGCGTCCTTTCATCTGAGATTGCCACGTAATTAAATAAGTGCGGAGATGTACAAAGCCAAGGCTGCGTCTTTTGTCCCTTCCATTTCTCGCTCATCCTTGTTTTTACACAACACGAGTGATGCCCGCGTTTATCACGCTTTTCGTTTACGTCACGCGCTATAAAAAATTGTTGTTTTCAAATTTCTTTTCCATTTTTTGTTATTCCATTCGCGTGGCATCCATTGATCTTATCATCCCGTAAGGATTAGAATCTCAAGGTCCGTAGGCTTGGGTCACGTGCATGGCATTCGATGTGGTTTATTTTCACTTGCGTTTCAACTGTGGCTAATGTAAATAGTTTTGAATCACAGCGAACTAAATAGGATCGTTTGAATTTTCCTTTTTTTTAATACATTAATTTAACTTTCACGTAAAATTAGAAATGCCACGTACTTCTTCATCTGCCAAGCCAAAAGCTGCATTTTTCACGGGATTTGTTTTTCTTCCACGAGCTTCTATTCTGTGACCCTTCTCTCATCGAATCCAACATACCCTCATGTCTTTATTTTACTGCATTTAGTCCATGGGCCAGAACAGATATCGGTACCTCCGAGGACAGCAGCGCATCATTTCTGCCAACTTAATGATGAGTTATTTTTTTTGCAAGTGGGTGGAAACTGGAGTACCTAGAGAATGCGCGAGGAGGCAACGCTCTATCCCCCGTACAGATGGAAATAGACGGCGATTATTCCACACTTGCTGTGTCGCCTTCCCCTGGCGAGCCAGGGTATAGCGCCTCCTCAACGCCCATGGGAAGGGAGTTTCACAACATTTGTGCGATCCGCCAAATTTATACTTTGAAGTGATCGAGACAAATACAAATGTAAGTTTACACAAAAATAAAACGCAACTAGTTGCGTGTAATTTTCCATAGTATTTTAGTTTATGGTGTACACATGTCACAACAGGTACTCATTACAGTGAGAGCATATGGAACATGACTTCATACGTCCATAATAGCCATCTTGATCTCACATCTGTTGCCAATTCAATTGTAAAAAAAAAAAATCTGAACAATAATGTTAACACGTGTAATATCCACGCCACCCCCCAGGACGAAAGGTGCTGTGTTCCACAGGTGGGTTGCTCTGCCAGTAGGCCTTGACGTTTCTGTGATGTCACGACGCCACGGTACATCCGCGACGAAACCCACGGCAGCAGCGGATGAGAGACCCGCGACTGTCGTTGATGTTTCATTGACGTAACGCTCACGATGCTCTTGATCGTTTGCAGAGCCAAGGAGATGAAGAGTCGGCTGGGCTTTCTACGGAGAAAACCCGTGACCCAAAACGAAGCTGATCACAACGGCAAATCAACTGCAGAGTAAGCCGTGCTCTCACTTGCACTCCCGCTTAGACTCGCGCGCCTGTTCCGTCCGCCACGTTAACGCAACGACGTCGTTCAGCCGCCTCCGTGTAGCCACTTTGAGCTCCAGGTCAAGCGTAGGGTGCAAGCGGCTTTGACAACGGCGAGAATGCAATTGCTCGGCAATATGTTCGAGACCGTTTCCATCAATCCGGTCTTTCGAACTGAGAGCGGTGTGCATCTATCTGTGCGTCCCTTAGCGCGTCCTAGTAGAGGAATCGCCACTCCCAAGACTGTCAAACGTAAGTATGACAGTCTTGAGAGTGTATCTGCAATGGGAGAGTCATTTGCAATGAGGGGGGGGGGCAAAATAAAATATTGTTCGTAATTCGCATTCATCCCAACGCGCTGTGAAACAGTTGACGATCCGGTGTTTCTTGGGATTATATTTGCTATTTTTTAAAATTAAAACCAGACACGTAATTTCTCTACTACCGTGCATATTCCATCCCTATCGTGCATCATGGTCCATCCTGCTATTGAAGCAAGGGTTACGATGTTTTATTTACCAAACATCAACTTCCTCTTTCCTGCCTTGCATGCTCCCATCGATTGTTATGACATCTTCAAATTTGATTCGTGTTGTTTGCGCAAGTCTGTTTCACGTCCTCACATCGCATAGTAATCATATATTTTAAACATTTCTCTCAGCATATAATCCTCCGGATCAACCCTTTGAGATGAAATATTCACGTGTCTGAAGGGGTGTCATCCGGAGGGGGGAGGGGGTGGGGGTTCGTGAAGCATGCCCCGTACTACACCTCACCATATAGAAATGCCTCGAAAGCTTACGTCACCTTCAATATATGCACGCACGCCTCCCATTGCTCACCACACCCCGCGGGGAAACGGCCACTTTGATTTGATTTGAACACGAAACGACACGAGGGAAAACGAGTCACGCTTCACTCTGTTGCTCATGTGCGGAGGATGACAAACAGGGGATGTGATTATAAGAGCCTGGGGAAGGAAGGTGGGGAGGGGAGAAGGCCCCCCCCCCCTTATTTAATTTAAGGCGAGCGACGCGAGGGGGTTATTTTGTAACACAGCATCCCCCCCCCTCCGATGTGGGACATCGTGGTCAATCGCGGTTAATCGCTGCGCGCCCACGCGTGGTGAGAGAGAGAGCGAGAAAGGCTGTTAATAACCCCATTGCCGTCGCAACGGACAGCAGCAATTTATTTTTGGCGTTTCCATCGGACGTCAATGATCACAAGTGCAATCAGAAATAGCGTGCGCTTCAAGCAGACGCAGAGAATACGGTGATTTCATTTAATTTTTTTGCTCGTGCTGTGTAACAAAAAATAAAAGCCCGTGGTAACTCGCGCGCGCGTGTGCGCAGGCACGCACACACGCACGTCTGGACGATTCCACACAGCCTGCTTGCTATTGTCAAGGACGTGTGTCTTAGCTTTGCTCTCCCGAGTAGGCACGAGAATTGTTTTTGGGGTCTCGCGCTCAGGGGCCGTAGAGTTAACCGCGTTCCGCTCGCGCTGCGTGGACATTCAATTGTCGAGGAGGGATTGCCCTGCCGCTTGCGATCCGTTTCACACAACAACGGTGCATTGGGCCCCCTGTTGAAATTGCGTGCGCCGCCAATTGACGCTGTCGCTTGTCTTTTTTTTTAAAGCCACGTTAGCTCAGCTTTGCGGTATTTTTATGTACATATATATACACATCTTCACGTGTGCACATGTTTACAGATTGCTTTGGTTTTACCTTGAGTCAATTGTAAAAAAAATTGCCGATTTTAATTTATCGCACGCACACCGCGAAATTCTATTTTATTTCGGCTTTGTATAGCGCCCTGGAAAGGGCGTTTTAAAAAGCGATGCTTTCAAATGGAAACGGAACCGTGGAATTGGTAAAAAATGCAATGGAATCGGTCAAATTTTCAATAAAAGTCGGCGCCACGTCCGAATTGGTGGAGGCAATATCAACGTGGCTTTTATAAGTCTTGCACCAGGAGGAAATGCTATTGCCATGGAGATCACAGTTGCCATGGATATGGCTATTAACCCCGCTGGACAGGTGTGACCAGAGCATTGCCGCTTGACTCACTTTCCCATCGTCGGTGCAGCCACATTGCAGCACTTCAACCCAGCTTATTGCAATTATGAGATGCCTTTCAAAATCGGGCCACGTAAATTTCGATTTAAAGCTTTCGTGACTGCAGGGATTCATCTTCTTGGTTCTTTCGGTAAAGTTACGTAGAAGGGAAATATTAAAATAATAAAAATAAAACATAATAAAATAATTCTCACGCAAGCAGCCGTCATCGGCCACAACGCAAGCAGAGGACGGCTGCTTGCGTTGTGGCCGAAACGTCGTGAGAATTATTTTATTATGTTTTATTATTTATTATTTTATTATTTCCCTTCTACATGACTTTATCGAAAGAACCAAGAAGAATCGGGCCACGGTTAAAGTTGTCCGTAAAAATGTCCCTCATTCCACAAACAAAGGTACCAACGTAGGGCATCGTGTAAAGACAAATTAAGTAATTTTATTTCAGATTCTTCCCGAACAGTATTCCCCATATCTGGACATTCACATACAGGATTTCACGGACACGAAATACAGTATATATATGCAGTCGTTCGCTCCGCACATTTATCTATTTGTTTACTTGATCGTCGCTTCGATCTGTTACTACAGAGGGCTTGACTGCAAATCGCACCACGACAATGACGTCTCTGCGAGCTGCAATTGGCCGCGATTGCAATTGAGAGGCGCCCAGCCGACGGGAGGGGAGAAAGGGCAGCGATAGTTTGAAAAGCGGCGATCAGCCGATATTATCGCGGAACGACGACGCCGGGTTTTTTTTCTGCGTGCGCGTATATTTTAGCGAACGGTGCACGTGTCCGCGCACTCCATATTATACATTTTTTTGTGTGCATCTGTCGAGGGGACGGCTCCATTCTCCGCCGACTCCCCGTCAGCTGCCGCTCGCATGCAGAAGGGTTGGAATGATTAGACCCGGCATTCAGACAATCGGTGTAGCGGGGTGAGAGAGAGAGAGAGAGAAAGCGGGAGAGGGGCGAGCGAGAGAGAGGGAGAGAGCGTAACGCCGAGCGGCGAATGTGGACAGCGGTGTCCTCGGGAGTGGTTGCGTGTCGCCGCGCGTGATGGCTCGCCTTCATCTGAGTGCCGTGTGCCTACTCGCTCACGCGCCTCCCTCCTCTCCCCCTCGTCCCGTGCACAGGCCCAGCCAGGACGAGGCGCATGCTTGGGCCGAGTCGTTGGACAAACTCCTCGTGCACAAATGTAAGTTGGCCGGCGAGGGTTGGTTTCTCCGACGTCCGCTCTCACACTTGGTCGAGAACGGTGGGGGATTCGAATAAGTTACGAAGTTCGCGCCACACTCGGAATGTTCGAGCGCATTGTAATCTTATGTTGGAAAGAGGAATTTAAGGAACTTTCGCGGGTGAATGACGCTGTTGCAACTGTTACCAAAGAGCAAATGGGATTGGGCAGGACACCCCGTGCATGGATATTAGGAACGATGGCCGATGGTCAAGACAAGGGATGGAGTGGCAGCTAAGGAATGGATCGCATCAGGGAGGGCGTCGGCTAACGATTAGCACGGTTGGCTGCGTTTGGTGCGAAAGAAGCTCAACAGACATACGTACAGATAGCAGAGGGGTGCCTTGGTCCAGTAGGGGATTGACCATGGCTGCTGCTGCTGATGACGATTGTTATCGTGTATTTGTTCAAGAGTTTAACTCGCTTGGCGTTTCAGAGATAATCCGGCTTTTAACGAACGGATGCGATGAATCGAAAGACCGCACTTAATGTGTTCTTGTTCATTTGCAGATGGGCTGGCCGCATTCCAAGCATTTCTACGAACAGAGTTCAGCGAGGAAAACATTAACTTCTGGCTGGCCTGCGAGGACTACAAAAAAACAAAGTCTGCTTCCAAGCTCACCAGCAAGGCACGCAAGATCTTCTCCGAATACATCGCAATCCAGTCTCCAAACGAGGTGAACGAACGGAAACTAAAACCACCACGAGGCACGATGTCCTCGCGACGCGGAATATTCTCGGCATGATTTTACCCCTTCTTGTTTGAAGCTGAATGTGCATGCATGCGATGGGGGCGGATGGCGGGATGAATAAGAAAATAAGTAATGAAATCTTGACGTTAAAGCTTTCATGACCGCAGGGATTCATATTCTTTGGGTTTTTCGGTAAAGCCACGTAGACATGGCTTGTACGTGGCTTTAAGAATAAAGTAATGACATATTTTTTTGTACTTCTTAAGACTGAGTAGCGGAATGTGAAGGTCGAGCGAGAAAGCCTTTGATCAGGCGCCATCTGCCCTGTGTAGAAAAACCTGTGGCCACACGGGGGCCGGGCCACCCACCCTACCCCACACCCACCCCACACCCACCCCTCCACCCCATCGTCGATCAGCACCCACTTGTGTGGCGCGCATTGAAATTGTTGGGGGGGGGGGGGAGATGCCTTTGTCAACGTTTCGTTCGAGAAAGACACCGAAAGAGACCCCCACCTTCAGACTCGTCGGCCCGATTTCAGATTTTACCCTCGGATTAAAAGTGTATGAGATTTTCGTGACTGTAACTGGTTACGCTCTGAATTGCATCACCGTAAAAATGTTCGGTGTCAATAATCGAATTGTATATTTTTTTGACGTAAAGTTCCATCAATGTAATATAATAATTATTTAAATGTAAACGTTTTTGTTCTATTTCAATTATTTAAGCAACATAATGTCGGGCGATGGTACTTTTGGCAGGAAAAGCACAGAAGTGACATCACATTTTTAAATCGATGCACAATGTAAAAATAACATGCAGTCGGATAGTCCAAAATTAAGTGGCTTAGGCCTGATTTTTAAAATTTCATTTCATATTGGTCCAAAGATTGGGAACATATCCCATATATATACGACGGATGTGCTCCCGATTTTCTGTTTCATCCAAAAAATTCTAAACTCAGGAAATTCAACATTTCGGACAATCACATTTTCTCTTTGTTTCGTATTGATCGTCATTATTATTCGCACGAAGATCTGAAAATCCCTCCACAATGGCAAATTGTCCTTAAAACTTCAAAATCAGGTTTATTTTTCTGTTTTTTAATCCAAAAAACTCATCGCTAATCTATAAACAACACCTCCGATTTTAAGCACGGTTGGCTACGTACGGCGTGAAAGAAGTTCAACATACACACAGTTGAAAGCAGCCGCACGATCCATCCAGTTGTTTACAGCGGGAGACCCGGGGGGAGAGCGCGAGGCTCGTTTGACATTTAAAGGAACGAGAGTATTAACGACGATTGAAACGTTCTGTGCCGTCGCCGCAGGTGAACCTGGACTCGTGCACGCGAGAGCTGACGGCCGCCAACCTCGTCAAGCCCACGGCGGACGCGTTCGACGTGGCCCAGAAGCGAATCTTTGGACTCATGGAGAAGGACTCTTACCCTCGCTTCCTCCGCTCGCAGCTCTACCTGGATCTGACTAAATGAGGCACACGTCACAGCCTGAGCATATACTTTTTTTACGCTACAGCAACAACAAGAATGAGAATCGAAACGGCGGTAGATTTTACCGGAAGCAAAATTTTAAACCGATTCTCCGCTCGAGCGACGGCAGACGATCGCTGCGTTTCGGTTGTATCCGAAGGCTGCGAGAGAAACGGGTTGCGACGCAATTTCGAGAGGTTAGAAGGTGGTGGGCAGGGTGATATATTTGAGTTAAATTAAGCAGGGAAGCATTTACCTATATCCTGCTATTGCTCCTATTCATTTCCGATACCGCCCTGTTCCGTAGAATGTGCCGGTTACCAGTCGCCGTCTGTGGTCAGTGCCTCACTTTTTTGCGCACTTCACTGGCCTGCAGTCGTAATTTTATTGACAAAAGGCACAACTTTTGTCGGACAATCGATGGCACGGCACTTCACACGATTCCTTTTCTCAGGAAGAAAGAACGAATGAATGAACGTCTTTAACGGTGGAACTGCGCAGAGGCGAAGTGTTCTTACATGGGACGACAGTGCAGGATTCCTTTTTAAAGTTTATTTTTATTTTTTAAACGCCATTTCGTATTGCGTTTGTACTTCAAGCATCGTTCTTAGATCAGAAGATTGATGTTCGATGCATTTTCGTGAGCTAATTCTATTTTGGTTCAACACGTAGGCTTTCGCGACCAATATTATTCATAATAGTGTTTTGGGGTTATATCGCGTAAGTAAATCCACAAAATTAACAATTTGAAAAATGTTGTGGATTTATCCTCCAACACACCGGTGGGCTAAAGTAGTAACTAATTGGCGCGTTGTTCACGTGACAAACCTTGCTGGCTGTGTCGGGTGGTGGAGGGCTACGACACATGTATACTTACGCAATCTAACCCAAAAAACTTTATTACGAATAGTTTTATTTTATTTTCACTTCCTTTCTATGTTACGTCAACGGTATGCTTGTTACGCATTTAAGCCGAAGCAAAGTGCCGATTCACGCTTTTGAAACCCCAGCGGGTTCCCACCAAACCTGCAGCCCACACAGGCCGTGGGACGACGCGGCGTCGTGGAATTGTTGCGGACACTTTCCTCTTCCGTGAAAACACCTCGTTTTTTTTTACTTACTGCACGGTGGTCCACGAAAAAAAAACTTATGAGGGTTGATAGCGGGACCCTGCAGGCCCGGAAAGGTTGGGAACGACCGCATCGAAACGATGTATCCTGCGATAAGGGTTGACGGATGCGTGAGTGTTCGTCTTGGCTGAGGACAGAAGCAGTCTGGAACTGTTTTGTATTTATTACGGTGCGTGATGGATGTGTTCGTCTTTGTGGTACTATGAGTTTTGAGGACAAAAAAAATGCGTCGCTTCTCTGTTGATGTGAACGTGCACATTTTCTATTTTTACGTGGAGACTTTCGAATCCCTGCCGTAAACGATGACGAAAAATCGGTCGCTTGTGTGCAATTTAAATTTAAAAGTAGAACAACAGCGTAGATCGATGAAGTTTAAACGCTCAATCTTAAGGCATATTTTCACGGTTGTATTATAACTTCGGCAAAGAGGCAAATGCTTTATAATAAGAACCATATTTGTACAGTAAGTGCAATATAATAAAGAAGTAACTTTTTTTTTACATTGACGGTAACTTTTGAATTTGTGTTTTATTTCTTTCCCTTTACAAGAATTTTGGAAAGTTATATTTGAAATGGGGAAAAAATGTGTACATCCGTAATAAGCTCTTGACAATGTCAATATTGTACTGAAAACAATCTTAGAATGTTTTCCTTAAAGGTGGGTATAAATGAATGTCCTGAAATTCTTTATCGGGCACTTTGAGTACCTGTGTGGAAAGGTGCGTTATAAATGTAATTTATCGTCACACCTAAACCACACATAATCGAGGCAATTGTTTATCAATTTCCTTGCCATACATTTCATCTAAAAAAATCAACCTTAAAAACAGTAACAGCCAGAATTTGTTTGAATATTTAGACGCCCGAGTACATATGTGCATTCGTGTATGACATTATTTTCGTGGGCATACACCACAGTAATTGTTTATTTAGCCGTGAACAACTGGGCTTGAGGGTGACCTGCCCAAGCACAGTAGTAGTTGTGTAGAATTTTGTAGCGACGTAGCTTTTTGATCTGGTACGCAGTTGTCCGGGGCTGAGTTCTACATTGACTTACATTGTGTGGGCGGGGAGGGGGGGGGGGCAGGGGAGGGATGGGTGGTAGGGGTTAGGGGGGGGGCACTAAAAATATTCCATGAGAAATTAAGGATTGAGTAAAGGATTTGCTAATTCTCCAAATACAGGTGTGACTCGTGAAGAGCAAATGCTAAGAAATAATTTGATTTGGTTTCCAAAGGGGTCCTCTTGGGGAATTAATTGGAAAATGCCAAAGTCAGATTCACTATCTGTGCTGGCTGCAGAGTTGTCTTGGCATTTTCTCAACTTTTTTTTCATTTTGTATGTATTTTGAAGTTCTTTCGCACCGTACGTAGCCAACCGTGCTAATTGGAGGTGCGAATTTAACTGATGTCCTTGAATTTACCATCAGTGTTAATATTTTACCGTGTCTTTTTTTTTCTTCCCATATCAACTTGTTTGACGTACACGGCGTGTGTTGTGTAAATAATTGGCACAATTCCCTCTCTGTGCACATGCTAGTCATGGTCCATGTAAGGTTGTGAAGCCACTGTGTTTCTGGTGACAATCGCATCTATGTCCGCTTACTTTTCAAGCAAGAATAAACTTTTAAACAAATACTTTGAAGTGTTTCCATGCGCACATTTTTGTTGTTCCGAACCACATGTCGAAGTACGCCATAAAATTGAGACGATGTAAGCCAGTTCAATGACTCTAGATTTTGAAGCTTTCGTGACTGCAAGGATTCATATTCTTAGGTTTTTTCAGTAAAGTCACGTAGGTAAAAAATTATAATTAATCAAAGTAAAATAAAAAATAAAATAAAAATCACGATAGCTGTCGTGCTCTAGATTTGAAGCTTGATACAGCAATCGTGCTGTGACGGTTCCACCTGAAGACGGAAGCTTGTGTTGCCTCCGAAACGTCGTGATTTTTATTTTATTTTTATTTTACTTTTATTAATTTTAATTAAAAAATTTACCTACGTGACTTTACCGAAAAAACCTAAGAATATAAAGTTCAATGACCTCATACCCTCTGGGTCTTTCGGTAAAGTCACGTAGATAGAAAAATAAAAAATCACGACGTTTCGATCGCAACACAAGCAATCGTCTTCAGGTAAAGAACAAAAAAATACAGCAGGCGAAAAAATACAGCAGACAGCAGGCGAACTTCTGAGGCATGAGAAATATATATACATTTATTTGTTTTTCACCTGAACACGATTGCTTGAGTTGCGATCGAAACGTCGTGATTTATTATTATTTTATTATATTTTTCTATCTACGTGACTCTACCGAAAGACCCAAAGACTATGAATTCCTGCAGTCACGAAAGTTTTTTAAGTCAAGATTTAATGACCTCATTCAAACAAAATTGGATTGTGCAGGACACGTCACGACCAATAAGGGATTATGACCGACGGGCAAGAATCGTGACAGGAATGGCTCAGGAATGGAACGCCAGAGAAGAGGAGATGGAGCAATGAAATCGGCTCGTGTGCAGTTGCCAGACGCGCTGTTCAATCTCAGAACCACGAGTGATGGGTGACGACTCATGAGGGGAGGCCTTCACTCAGCAGTCGATAGATCATAGCTGACGATGATGACTTCAAAAGTGTGCTTGGAGTAAAACAAAAATTTTTACCCGGAATGCTCTACGTTTATCAAGGTTTATCAACTAAAAAGTTATAAATAATCAAGTCTATTGTCTCTAGCCGGGAACAAGATGTGCACACATCTGTATTGACACAAGCGGCTCTGCTAAAGAATTGCAAATGCGCATTTTCACTCAGGATAAATTATCCGCCGAATCCATCATAACATTTTACATCCCCTTTTGTGCCTCGGAACAAATGTGTGCGGGTTTTTAGCTCTCGCCTGTGCACGTAAACATCTGCCCGTGGCCAATTCTCGTTTGAAGGCATTATGTGGGGCGTGGGGATGTGGGTGGGTGGGATTATTTTCCTCGTTTCGCTTGGCCGTATGACAATCCTCGTTGTTGACTTCACGAACATCAATCATCAATCTCGGGGTCAACATTTTCCAAGGAAACGTTTCTTCGGGCCACCGATGCCGTTTGCTAAACGACAATTCAACGAAAGCTAAATGAGCACAACACGTTTCACAGGTTAGTAGTAGGACGTTCCCGTGACGGTTTTCGGGGTGCGCGTTAAATGTAAGCCGCCTTGCTTGCAATGCTCTCTGTCCCTCGCCTGCTTAGCATTCGCCTCCATTCAATCTCGCCACTCGGAGAGACGCCGAGGAAAAGAAGGCACCAAGAGCCTCTCCCGGCACATGACGGCTCAACTCAATTGTTACCATGGCCACAGCGTTGAGGATACACCAAGTCCCAGCCTTTGGTCACCAGGCAACGGGTAATCGGATTTACATGATGCGGGTTTTATGTGCCCCCCCCTCCCCAAAACCCCCCTCTTTTGTAATTGCAATCGTAGGTGCACAGTTGAGAGAGAACACGTACAGGTGTTTTATTTATTTTTATTTCTACATTCGAGCATGGGAAAATATATATTTACGTGATTTAGTGTTTTATTTATATATGTACAGAATATGGGTTGTATGATCCACCTTAAAATTGCAATTTGTAGCTACATATTTGAGAGATAACACATGCAGGTATTATTTTTTTACTTCTACATTTGAGCATGGAGACATATTTAGTTTTTTATTGAGGTATATGTTGTATTTTCGACAACGAGTAGTCCAGGCGAGAGCTGAACCCAGGATGGTTTGTGGGCCACCTGGGCATTGACTTGCGTTGCAATGGGAGTTGCCATCTGGGTGACGGTAGCAGATCAATGCATGGAATTAGGCAGAGTAGACACCAACCAGAGAGAGGTTGAAAAACAAAAGGAAGGAAAGGCAAAGAGTGATGGTCAGACAAGACGAGATAATGTGGGTCAATGTGTGTGATTTAGTTTTAGAAAAACATGTGTTTGGTTTAGTATAGTAACCGATGATTAAATACACTACGTAGATCTTATGTGAGTGTCTCCGATTAAATACACTACGTAGATCTTATGTGAGTGTCTCCCTATGCATGTCTGTTTGTGTGTAAGTATGCATGCATGCGAGCAGTATTCACTGCACATTTAACCGCACTTGCGAAAATTATTCAATAATTGTGCAATTATCCTGAAGAGAGATGCTTTGATTCGGTTAAGAAGGCTTGCTGGGATGACAACATTTAAAATTGAAACACTTCTCAGAGTTGGAGTCAATTGAAATGGAGACAAAATTGCAATTCTCACGCCATATCTAGAAAAACAAACCCATCACATTTATTGGAATTAAAATGTAACGAAACAAGTGGCAAACTGATCGTGCCTCACTCATACAAGAGATGCAATGGGTTTTTTTTTCATTCAAGGGACAATATTAGATGGCGATTCGGTCACAGATCACTCTCGCACGACGACAAGAGTTTATTCCTGGCTACTGGTGCCAGCGTGACGCGCGCGACAAAGTCGTCTTCTCAGATGCGTCCTTTCAATGCTTCGCGAACGCACGCATGAGATAATTTTGCACGCACGCATTCACTTCTCTCTCGCCGCTAGCTCAGTCAGTTCTGTCGCGCGGGTGGTGTTGGGAGTGGTTGCTAGCCGTCACAATTGTTCCAGCATTACCAAATTGAACTCTTTGAGAAACCGGGACAAACAATGAACTTTTGACAGAGCCCAAGGCTGATTCACCGCCGTCAAAACAATAAGCGGGCAGTCTCTCCACAGTCACCAGGTGACCTCATATCCCAACGGGTCCCCTTTTTGTCTTCTTCTTTCCATTTGAATGGGTGACACGACGCGTTCAAAGCAGGCCACGTGCAGTCATTGTTCATTTTGTGTCTCCAAGCCGGGGGCCAGCGTGACATTGATACATCACATTGTGGGCACTCTAACACTTGTTTTGGGTTTTTTTTTTCCAGCGGTCGTGCTGTGCGGGCTCTCCGACGGTGTCTGTTTGTCGGGCTGTTCGTAGCGTTTCGCTCCACGCGCTGGCAGCTTCTTTGGCAACCCAAATGAGAACATTGTAGCTGTAAGTGCCCAATAACGGGCGATACAACCTGAAGAGCCATATCGTGGAAAACCACTGAACTCAAACACACATTTTCTGAGCAGACGCGGTCTCATTGTGACGGGCTAATGCGCGTGCCACGTTGTTTTGGCCTGACGAATGTGGACATTTGTAGCTTTTTTTAAGTTGAAAATAGTCCAAAGTCTTGTGGAAACGTTAAAGCTAGTTGAGCCGTGGAAACTAATACTCGGTTCCAAGGAAGGTCAATGTTTGTCATAATTCAAGATCTAGATTAAATGTAGTTTTTACAATGGCCAGACAAAAAATATGCATTCCTTAAATTCCCACGTGCTGTTTTTAATTGCCGGCGTATGTTGGCCTGAATATTATTAAAGCATTTTTTTTACATTTCGTGTGCGTGCGCGATGCATATTTGGTTACAATGTTGCTGACATGATTTATTAGTTTGGAGGGTATCACAACAAACGCGTTTGTATAATATTACGCCAAACGACCACCGGTAGGACCACCTCCTTCGGCAATGTTTTCGCTGCAAAATAAATGCCTTTGACAAAAAAAAAGAATTTGCACCGGACCATCACGTTACACACACACACACACACAAAAAAGAACCGAGGTCTAAAGATAAGCAAACCCGGCACGCAGCGTCCGTTTAAGTTCGCAATACGGCCAGGCAGTTGGTGGAGCAATTGTTGGCTTCGAGCCCCTGGTACGAGGATTGAAATGGGATCCCCTCCCCTCTCTCTCCCCCCGCCTTCCTCCTTTCCTTGGTAGCCCCCCCCCCCCCCCCACTACCACCACCACCACCTCCGGATCGTGGACCTCAATGCAGGTGGCATTGCCTGCACACTCAAAAGCGACGCCGCTGTGAACGTCTACAAGTGGAAGTCTATGGGTCTCTGTGTAAGTCCGGTGGCAATGGCGTGGTTGAGCCCCTGGCGCAATTAAAATCTCGCCACCAGGAATCCACGGTGGCGAGATGTTAACTACCTCGCCTGATATACAGGAGGTCGTGAATTCGACCCTGACGCCTGATGTATATTTGGAGTTTTCATGTTCACTCTCCCCGTGGTCACGTGGATTTTTCTCTGGGCCCTCCGGATTTTCCCTCCCCATTTATAAACATGCGCTTGGAGTACTTGGCTGCTAAAAATTTCCACGTAAACCACTTCATTGAACTATCATTTGTGGCCACGTCGCTTCTGAATAAGAGCTACATAGTTCAGTCGGTCATACTTGGTCCCACTTCTGAGAAATAATTTCTCAGCTTTTGTTGTTGTTGTTGATGCGGCACTTTAACAAATTTCACTGCAATGGAATTAAACAATTGTATGGCAAAGCAACAACATAAAATGTTTTTGTAAGCGTGTGCGCGCTTGTGCTTTGTGTCAACATTGCGCACACATGCTTGGGTCGAACGAATGTAGCTCGTTGTTCGACATGACTGTCCGACGTTTCGCTTCACGTGCTGGGACCTTCTTCAGGATCCGAACTGAGAGTCTCACCGTGGTCTCCCTCAATGATTATAAAGCGTTGCCGTCTGCTGATGCTCGTGCCTGATGCAGACCGGCCGATGTCGTTTTACAAAGTGCTTGCCACAAATGAACCGCATTGCCCCGTTGATCTCGTCAATGAGAGCCACAAAGCATCACCACGCCAACTCCAGCAATCCTCACAGCAGCAGCAGCAGCAGCAGCAGCAGCAGCAGCAGCAGCAGCAGCAGCAGCAGCAGCAGCAGCAGCAGCAGCAGCAGCAGCAGCAGCAGCAGCAGCAGCAGCAGCAGCAGCAGCAGCAGCAGCAGCAGCAGCAGCAGCAGCAGCAGCAGCAGCAGCAGCAGCAGCAGCAGCAGCAGCAGCAGCAGCAGCAGCAGCAGCAGCAGCAGCAGCAGCAGCAGCGGGCTTCTGGCTAAGCCATCGAACACAGACGGTGGTCACCGCCGCATCATCGCTCGCGCTTTCAGATGCGCTTCTGCGGCCGTCTGGAACGCTCTTCCCTTCCGATATTAGGAAGCCACTGGAGCTCTGCACTTTTAAATATACAGTCGATTGAAAACGGATTTTTTTAGAACTTCTTTTGTGTTTAGTTTGTTGTCTTTCCCCGCAGCTCCGATGAGCACGGTTGGCTACGTACGGCGCGAAAGAAGTTCAACGTACGTACATCTGGGAGGAAACCAGAGTGCCTGGAGAACTCGCCACTGTGCACACGAGGATGACGGCTGAACCCTGGACATTGTGCAAAACAACACGCGGTGCAACACGTGGTTGAGCTCCACAGCACAACCGTGATTTGCTTGGAACCACACCGCAAGCAGCAATGGTACCGAGTTCAAGCGATCGTTTCATTTCAAGCGCACGCATGGGAAATTCAAGGCAAGCAACGAAAGTGCGATTGTGGCCATGAAACTAAAAACTGCGGACCGCGTGGTTAAACCCACCGCGGGCTTCGCTGCTTGGGCAAGGGAGGAAGAGCAAAGCCACACGAATTATATCTTGAAGCCCTCTCGTCGTGACCAGCAGCAGACCTCGACATTTGGCATAGAGCTCCTGAAAAATATAGCCACGGGCAAGAACAGAAGAGCTTCAAGCTCTTTTTTAAAATCCTTTATATTAAGTTCACTTGCTTGCTTGCTTGCGCGCTTACGACCGTGCAAATCTTTCGGTCGTTTTTTAACCCACTTCCCGTGATCCAATCGAGCTGACATTTTGCACACATACTCGTTGTGCGTGACAATTTATTTTCGTGAAAAAAATTCCAACATTTTACACTTTTAAGAACATTTTTTTAAATTTAATTACCAATTGCTTAATGGTGGCAGGCAATCATCTGACCCATAGGTGGCAGCCATCTCAAGCCAGAGGACGAGAGGACTCCAGCCGCCACGCATATAAAGGATTTATAGTGAATAACTTTGTTTTTACGGGTTAATTTTTTTAAATGTATGCAATGCACTTAGATTAATCAAAAACAAAGTATGCTGCTCGCTTGTTAATGTTGGCAGCTTTATTCATCTGCATGTGACGACGGCTTAAATACGAAATTCCCCCTCAGCTAGCGTCATTTTACAATAAGCCCCATTTAGCCCCCAGATCACGTCTGGCGAACTAAAAATAAAATCCCAACGACACGTGACCGAATGTTTCACCGTGAACACCGATAAGTAGCAAAGCCAGAAGCAATAAACACAGCAATCGTGAAGGCGTTGCTCACCTTCACTGCCAGACCGGAGTTGGTGGTGCTAATTCTTCATTCGCATGCCAAGGAGCAGTAAGTGATCACTGCTGAGTTACCACAAAGTGGCACCTATTTCATCGACCCTGAAGAGATGATGGGCTATGTTGACCGCAGACCAAAATGCACATGTTTAATTAGTGTACAATTATCGCGTATGATAGTGAATTTGTATCATGAACATTTAATTGGTGTGCATTAATATTGTCTGTAATTAGTCTAGAGTTAGCACGTTTAAAAAAAAATATTTAGCATCTAAGAGTATCATTAGAATGCATTTCCATCATTTCCACATACTAAATTATTTAACTAGCATGTACTTAGCACACATCAGTGCGATTTGCTTTTGTTAGTCTACAATGACTGTACTATAGTTTTGTATGTCTGTGTAATAAGCATGCCACTCATGTCAATATGTGAGTGTATAATATGGGGAGCGGTAGTGTAGCAGTTAGTGCGCTGCCCTATGAACCTGGCGACCCGGGGTTCGATTCCCGCTCACAGCAAACTTCATCGACGATGAATGTCTCAACTTGTTCCGTGACGATTATCTGAACTGGTCCTGGGCCTCCCCTAGGTCGACTGGGCCTCCCCTAGGTCTACTCAGCCTCAAATGAGTACCTAAACATCGCCGTGTCGGCCTTTATAGGTGCTCGCTAAAAGCACTTGCCCCTACAGTCTGTTAAGGCTATACGGGGGATCTTTGTCTTTGTCTTGTATAATAACCCCCGACCTCCTTGGTGGTGCCGGACGGTAACGCTGCGGTGGATGTGAGCAGTGCCATGGAGGCCCATTACAAAATCGGCTCTACCCCTTCATGGCGTTTGGCCACCACAGCGGCCAAACGGGGTGCTCTGGACGGGTGCGAGGGGCTGGTAACCCCTCCGCCTTCAATTAAACTACCATTAAACCACGTGGAAAATATAGAACGAAGCTTGTGCCAGAGGTCCCCGGGGGGACAGGCGTCTATGACGTCTCTTGGCCAAACTGATTCCTTACCCTCGGCGTTCCTCCAGAAACAGAAAAAAAACCACTGCGGGTGGCCACGTGGAATTTTAGAATGCTCGCTGCGAAGGGGAGGCTGCCACTTCTCTGTTGTTAGCTGGACCGGTACCGTCTGAATCTCTGCGGTATTCAGGAGATCCGGTGGACTGGCTCTGGCTCCTGCCACTACGAGGGGTGGAGAGTCCTCGACTCGGGGCAGGAGACTGCCAAACAACAAGGAGTAGCTCTTCTTCTGAACAAAAGAATGAAGGGGATGTGGGAGTATGGCGGTGAGGTGTAGGAAGCTGTAAGCCCCAGGATACTGTGGGCTCGCCTTCCCATCAACCAGAGGAGCGGTGGTGGTGGTTACTTATGCTTGCACCGAAGATGAGCATCAGTGCAGGCATTCAGGCAAGGCCAATGAGTCAGATGCCTTCTATGGCCTCCTGTCACAGGTGCTAGCTAAAGTGGCCCCTCGGGAACGAGTCATCCTGTTGGGTGACATCCTGTTGGGTGGGTCATGATACTGGCACCTAGTCTGGAGTGATTGGAAGGCATGGGCCAGATCAGCTCAATAGCGGTAGGAGGCTGCTAGACTTGTGTGCAACCCATGGGCTTCTAATTACACACATGTTGTTCCAGCATCGGCGCATCCACTCAACATCATGGATGGATGCTGGGTCCAAGCAAGAACATCTGCTCGACTATATAGTGACGGATCAGCGGATGCAGGCTCATGTCCTTTAATACCAGGACCTACCGTGGAGCTGATCTTCCCACTGACCATCGGCTTGGCATCTGTAAGATGCGCCTGCCATTCTTGCACTCCGGTGGTGGGTGTACATCCAGGACTCCATTCAAACCCACAGTGGCCTGGTTTCATCTAGCTGATGAAAGTTGCAAGCCAGAATTTCATTATCGCTTGCAACTGGAGTTGGCATCGTCCCCCCTTCTCCTGATGTCGAGGGGAAATGGGCGAGGTTAAGGACTGAGGCTCATGCAGCTGCAATGGCTGCTTTGGGTACACGGTCCAAACCTCCCCAGAGACCCTGGCTGACAGAGGAGGTGTTTCCGGCTGGTTGAGAAAAAGTGACAGACCCACTCCCACCGTCTACAGAATCCCACATCAAAGAATGAGGAGGCTTACCGTTGCCTTCGCTCGGAGGTTCCGAGAGCCGTGCAGCACTACAAGGATAGGTGGTAGTCGTGGGTTGCGGAGGAGATAGAGTTTGCCTCAGTATCCCGCGATCACAAATCACTCTTTAACTTCAATAAAGTAACTTGCAGCGCCACACCTATCACCGTCATTAGGGGAAAGAAAAGTGATCCGATCTCCGACCCCCAGGAACAGGTTTTCAGATTTGTTGAGAATTTATGTGAGGTCTTGGGGGAGGGGAAATTCATAATCCTTGAAAACATCATGGGTTAAAGTGGGGATGACCCTGCTGAGGCTGCGGTTTCTCAAATATTGGAAGAAGAAGTCACCCCCTGTGAGTGGCTGGCTGAGGTGCCATCTGTTGAGGAAGTATTGAAAGCAATCCAGAGTCTGAGACCAGGAAAGGCACCGGGCAGAGATGATCTCCCAAGCGAAATGCTGAGGTGGGGGTGGCGTTTGTGTGCAGACTGCCCTATATGACATCATAACAACAATCTGGACCACTGGAGGGGTTCCGCAGGATTGGAAGGATGCCCTGATGGTCCCCCTTCTAGATATTGGGTGGTGGGGGGGGGGGATGACTTGAATGTTACCGCCAGCAGTAGTGATAGCTTTATGTAGAATGGAAAGATTTCCGTGGGATTGCAGGTAAATCCGCGTGACATTATACGACAATCCCAACGGTAAAAAAAACACGTTCAGCCGTGAATAGGAAGGGGCAAGCTGCTGTGTTGACAGACTCGATGTACCCTATCCTCCAGGAGACGTTTGTCAATGGTCTGTATCCTCTGGGGACCCGTGATTTCTGGCCATAAACCCACATTGTAATGAAAGATGGAGCCCTGATATATATTTTAAAAGGTTATTTGTGGTGGGGAGGGGCGGTTGGGGGAAAAGACATTGCAGGAACAAACTTTAAATTGTAATTATCCGACCATCCTTGACCACGCTGGGGAGTGCGGTTTACACAGACGAGGAAGCATAGAAGTGCAGTACAGCAATATATTTTTTTGCACTGCCCACTGCTGCGAACCATGTAACCCAGGTAGCAGTCGACAGCACCTGTGTGGTCCTCATCCCAGCGATAGCTTCCACTGTGTGATAATAACGGGTGAATTCCAGGTGTTTTATGCAGGTAGAACGGGTAATTATGGTAAATCGCTACTCACCTAATACACCGTAAATTATTATCAATCTTATCAGGTTTGAGACCTGCATACCTTCGGCGAGATCCGACGCATTCCAGGTGATTTGGTCTCAGGCACGGGTAGAGTGCGGCATGTACAAACCATAAAACTTTGGTTTTATGCTCGAAGGTGGAAAGAGTCTCTGATTTATAGACAAGTTCCTGGTGGCGCACGTGTTGATTTGAGGTCAGCATGCACGCATGCACACCTGGGACCTCATCCTGAGCCAACATTTTGTTTTAATGACCAAACGTGCAGGAACACGGCGTTAGTGCGCACAGGGCACATACAAATATATCATTTGTGTTTTCTTTTATTTTACATGCAGATGCTGGATTCACAAAAGCACAAACTCTCACGCGGCGCGTGAAAGAATAATACTGTCCCCTCTGGAATGTAAATGCGTTCTCCGGTAAGGTGCAGCGGCATAGCCATCGGGCCATGTGCCCCTGCTAACCACGCTACGACACTTGTGAAGTGAAGAAAGTCAAATAGGGCCCAAGATCGGGATGTATTGGTTTAGCCATGTTTGTTTGTTGTAGTACAGAGTTAGACTCATGGCCTTAATCTAAGTTGTCTTATGGTTGTTGTTGTTGGTTGTTTGACTTGCATCCCACTGGGATTTTTGCACACAGCGTTGGTGTACGGTGTTTTTTTTCTGCAATATTTGGCTGTCTTTTCTAGGATTTTCTGTTTGCACTTAGTCACATATTCACTTTAAGATGTTTGTTGTTCATGTTTTTTGTTTGTTGCGGTTGCACCCGATTCATTTATTAGGGCTATACCTAATGAATGAACTTGAACTTGAGTGCTGTCAGCGAGGACCTATTCAGGCGGTTATGGAGCATGAGGAGGCGGTGTGATCAATACCACGTGTGGCCACCATAGACGACACCGCATCAGGTAAACGTGTAAAGGCTGAGTCAACCTTAGAGGATACCACTTGCCACTGATGTTGGCTGGAAGCCAGTGATCGAAATAGCGTTGTTAAAACGTCTGCACTGCCGCTTGCGTTTCCGTCTCAATGCCGTAAAATTCGATCTCGTCTTGCTGTTATTTAATTCGTGACCCAGTTGTGAAATGCATTCATCAAGGAGCATAACGCGCCACGACAACTCCGCTCCCATCCTCGCAGCAGTGGCGGCGTTTGGCTAGCCATCGAACAAATGCGGTCACTGCACGCATTCAGATGAGCTTATGCGGCCGTCTGGAACGCTCTTCTCTCCGATATTAGGAAGCCACTGGAGCTATGCACTTTTAAATCTGGATTGTAAACAAATTTCTTCAGAACTGTTTTTGTGTTTAGTTTGTTGTCCGTTCCCCGCATCTCCGATTAGCACGGTTGGCTACGTATGGTGCGAAAGAAGTTCAACGTACATATATACAATGTTACATTTTCATTCCTCATCACGAAAATGCCCCAAAGCTCTGCTCCAAGGTGTTCCCCACATAGCCAAATCTTCACGGAAGCGAGAACGCAATGGTTCAGTGATCAGTTCATAAAAAATAACTGAATTGTTTGTGGCAATACAATATAAACAGAAATTAACAAAGCCGTGCATATTAAAATGCCCTACATTAAAAAAAAGCAAACAATCCTGGTTTCTTGCTTAAAATGCAGGAAGACAGATTGTGGTCAGGAATGCACAATTGCTATTTTAAACCGAGGCAATTTATAGCTCCAGGTTTTTTTTTCGGGTGCATTTTTTATCCTTCTAGTAAAACCCTGCGTTTGAGCTTAGCGCGCGGTATGCTCTTCCAATGAACACAAGAATGACTGTATCTATCAAAGCTAAGTTTTACAATGTGCTCATGCCAAAAGTCTCGCGGGTTACTCTGCTTACGTCCAAGAGCGTTCAAGATTTTCGATGCTAAGCCACGGGAGGACATGTTCTCTTTCACTTCCCACCGCACCGTGAAGTGCTCTTGTGGCTAGACCTACGAAATGAACCTCCATGCTCATCAAATGCAATCAGAAGAGCTTGTTTTTTGACAAAAGACACTATTAGATGGCCCGGATATGATTTCAGCCCAGAAAATTGCTTTTAAGTTACAATGCATTTTGAACAAGCTTACACACTGCATTCATTTGGCAGCATAAAACGAAACCGTAATTAAACGTAATACTTGAAATTAAAAAAATGCCTATTCAGAAAATACGTATGCAGATAACACTATACATTGCATGCCACCATTTGTGCAGCAGCATAACACCAACAATGTGCCGTGTTGTTTCGAGTAGGAGTAGTGGCGCAGTGGTTTGCACCCACTGCTGTACGAGCGTGGCTACCCGAGTTCAATTCCCGGCCACGGATCGCATCCAAACGACACGTGCCTCAGTCCTGAATGCCCACTCCAGAAACACGCACTGAACGACGGTGGTGAAGTATGGTCAGACCATCTCCATGACCAACACGGCATGGCCGCGGCTTTCATCCGGCAGTGAATTGTTAATGATTATGTTTGTTTAAATATAACATGGTGTTTTTAATAGGATAAATGTATACACATTCCGATAATTTGCTTTTGTGTTTTATATATTTTAATATCTGTACATGGCATGACATGGTCCTCATAGCGTACGCTGGGAGGTATTTATGAGACTGCATCTGCCACGTGTGCAGTTCACGTATTCTCTGCTGGGTACTCGCCTCTTAACGTTTCGTGCCATTTACTCTGAGCGTCTGATCTTCTGAGGTCACATAATTCACAACATCTGTGTGTGAACTACCAAAAATGACTTCATCCTTACTGCATCTTAAGCTTTTAAGAAAAAAAGTCAAGCTCTCTGAAGGTATATCAAATATCAGTATAAAATGAAATTATGTTTTTCTCATGTGTATGACCTTTGCTCTGTTCTTCGTGTATAATTAGCATTCGTTTTCTCATAATATTTTTCTTTAAAGGTACAGCCCTGCAATATCTTGCTCATGCCACACTGCTGGTGTCAGGGCATCCACTCGAGGGAGCTTTAGAGGTCCTCTTTACAGCAGCGGTCTTCATTGCAAAGCCCCGTGGGCCTGGTGGCCTTTCGTGCGGTCCCTGACGATACACAGCACGTGACAACACCTCCATCATCTTTTTCGATTTAAAGCTTTCGTGACTGCAGGGATTCATCTTCTTGGTTCTTTCGGTAAAGTCACGTAGAAGTGAAATAATAAAATGATAAAAATAAAACATAATAAAATAATTATCACGACGTTTCGGCCACAACGCAAGCAGCCGTCTTCAGGTGAAGAACAGATCTGTCGGAAAGACAGCGTCTGAATGGGCACAACCAGGCTTGGTAGCGTATATTTAAGCTGGGTTGGAGGAGGGAAGGGGCGCCTTGACAAAGGAATTTGCATATCAAGAGGAATTTAGCATATTTATGGGAAATGCAGATATGGGATTAGTCACTACCATCATCATCATCATTGTGCTTCTGCCAAAACCCCCAATGGTTTCAAATGTGTGGCGGCCCTCACACTGGCGATGTCTTATCGGCGACAGTGGAGGACCCTCTGAAAATGTGTAAAGAACGCTGCTCCAGACAGGATGTTTTTGGCCTACTCCTCCACGCGGGCCAAACCGCTCAGAACAGGTTGGAGTTAGTAATAGGGTTCTACCCTTTCAACTGGTACAAAATCTGACACCTTTATACAAGGCATCATGTTTGCAATAACCACAACACAAGCAGTCAAAATTCAAACGAAGTTGTTTCTTTTTGTTTGCATTTTGACTGCTTGTGTTGTGGTTATTGCAAACATAATGCCTTGTATAAAGGTGTCAGTTTTTGTACCAGTTGAAAGGGTAAAAACCTACTACTATATTTTGCCACTGGTAAAGGAGGTCTCAGTGTAAATGCTTACCCCGAGCTCTCAATACTCTGATAGTGCGCTGTCTTTGAGTTGTGCGCCTTTTGGCGTCATCTGGTCCAACACCAATGGAGACTAGGCTCTAAGAAAAGCTGTCTCGGGTGTGGACCAATCAACTTCAAGGACAGTGCATATCATAATCAGAGTTGTTTCTTTTTGTTTGCATTTTGACTGCTTGTGTTGTGGTTATTGCAAACACGATGCCTTGTATAAAGGTGTCAGTTTTTGTACCAGTTGAAAGGGTAAAAACCTATTACTATATTTTGCCACTGGTAAAGGAGGTCTCATAATGTAAATGCTTACCCCGAGCTCTCAATACTCTGATAGTGCGCTGTCTTTGAGTTGTACGCCTTTTGGCTTCATCTGGTCCAACACCAATGAAAACTAGGCTCTAAGAAAAGCTGTCTCGGGTGTGGATCAATCAACTTCAAGGACAGTGCATATCATTATCATCATCAGAGTTGTTTCTTTTTGTTTGCATTTTGACTGCTTGTGTTGTGGTTATTGGAAACATGATGCCTTGTATAAAGGTGTCAGTTTTTGTACCAGTTGAAAGGGTAAAAACCTACTACTATATGTTGCCACTGGTAAAGGAGGTTGGAGGTACTTACAATTGACTACGCCACAATCGACCTGTAGATCGATTCACTGTCGTGCACCCATTTAAATCACGGGGTGAGCAGAGGCAAATGAGTTGAAGTAAACGTTGCCCCTGACTAAAAAACTTTCGTAACTGCAGGAATTCATATTCTTTGGTTATTTCGATAAAGTCACGTAGACAAAAAAACCCACGACGTTTCGATTGCAACACAAGCGGTCGTCTCCTTCTCCTGATGACGACCGCTAGTGTTGTGATCGAATTGTCGTGGGTTTATTTTTTTCTATCGACATGACTTTATCGAAAGAACCGGAAGAATATGAACGTGCCCCATTGTTTCAGCTGCCACGCACCAGAAGATCATCTGGATTGCAAGTCCAGTGTTCCACCCATCACACCATGGCAATAGCAACTCCAGCAATAAAAAATATAATACACTTAAAAACATGAATCATAACATGCATTGGTGAACCCGATTGCGTGAGGGGCAAACCAAACATTACTCGGTGTTTCTCAAACAATATCTCTCGCAAAAGACGTTCTATTGAAGGTCTATTTGTGGAGAGCATCTGCGGGTGGGTAGCTGCGTCTCCGGCCCATATGGCAGATTTATCGATGTTTTTTTTTCAAATCCGTAAAGGAAGACATAACCCAGTCCCTGTCAAGCAGTCTAGACCAGCAGAGCATCCGTTATGCCAACGGCATGAGCCAAGCATTTACCTAGGAATGCCCCACTCAGTATCATCAGTCTTTTTTCAGGAGGGTCCTGCAAAGTTTTGGCAGTCGCGGGAAATGGCTGCGATCTAGAATCCAATTGAGTAATTTGCCGGTACGTTCTTCAACATTTGTCAAATTTGGACCGTGATTGCCGGATCACGATGGCCTACGTTTTTTGCGAATGCCACCACGGGATCTGTCGCATGCGCCGTAAAGTAGACGGCGACGATTTAGACAGTGAATAGCTCCCAGCAGTATTAACCAGGGAGGATATTGGCTTCGAAACGTGAACCCCATGCCTGTCCACGTACAGCTATTTTCGTCAATACACTGCTGAATGAGGGCCGCACCATGCCGTGCGGGTCCTGGGCGATATTTAATCACACTTCTCCGTGCTGGCAAATGTGAGTTGGTGGAGGCAGGGAGCATCGATGTGGGTTTACTATTACTATTAAACTATTTTTACTATTAAACTGAACTAATAAAAAAAAAAAAATTTTTAGCTGGTCAAGGCCCATTGAGCTATGTAGATATTCTTCAGCAAAAGATAGCTCAACGAAGTGGCTTGTCATGTGGAATTGTTGAGCAGCCAAACACTCTAAACGCGTGTTAATTTTAATTGTAGAGAGGGAAAAAAACCGGAGGACCCGGAGAAAAAAATCCACGCGACGACGAGAAGAGAGAGAGAGAGAGACGCACATTCCAAATACACAGAAGGTGTCAGAATCGCAATCGAACCCACGTACCTATTCCCTGTATACCAGGCGAGGTAGTTAACATCTCGCCACCGTAATGTGGGTCAAACAGATCAGAGCGGTGATTTTTCTGCCGCACTGCCCTCTGTGTTTTGATTTAGTGCGCTGATTTTATAGGTGCATTGAAAAATGTTGACACTCCGACTGATGCTCCTGCTGTTGTGGAGTGACTCATGCAGCCAGCTATGGCGGCAGAGTTTGGTAGTACATGGTGTTCACGTCGTTTATTGTGAAAATTCGGTCACAGTTCCTATGATCACTGTTTCATTGCTTTCATGGCTTTATTTTGGTGATTTTTGAAAAGTTTTTCGGTTTGGTCTTGTTTGTTTGTTGTAGTACAGAGTTAGACTGATGGCCTTAATCTAAGTTGTCTTGTGGTTGTTGTTGTTGTTTGACTTGCATCCCACTAGGATTTTTGCACGCAGCGTTGGTGTACGGTGCTTTTTATGTAATATTTTGCCGTCTTTTTCTTGGATTTTCTTTTTGCACATAGTCACTTTAAGATGTTTTCTTGTTCATGTTTGTTTTCTTTGTTGCGGTTGCACCCGATTCAAGAGCCGAATGGCTCACAGGGCTATACCTAATACATGAAACTTGGAAACTTGAAACTTGCTGACCCTCCCGTGTCGCCCGGCAGCAACCGCAACAACCCCGTGAGAGAGCCAGGTGCATGCTGGGCCACCCGCCCACAAGCACTGTGCAGGCTAAAGCCCCTGCTCAGCTCAACTGAGATCGGATGCATTCTCTGCAGCGATCCGGTCGTAGAACTGTCCACTTCACAGTGTGTTGGATACGGCAAGTGCACTCGCCCGACGGATGTTTCTGCACCGTATGAAGTCCGCGCGACGTTGCCGTATGAATAACGATTCGCACAATACACAGGGCATCATCGCTGCCTGCCGGGGTTGTCCACAGCCCATGGTGGCTACGCTCGAGTGGCACGCATGGACCCTGCGGAGGGGGTGGTGGGGGAGATCAATACAGGTTCCGTATTCGGGTGTCGAGACTTTGAGACTTTCTGAGAATTCGAGTTGAACGCTTGGGCTCCGAGATGGCCCAGAGTCTATCCCGAGTTTGCACGGCGAATGCTAGACCCCTTTGAATGCATCGCCTGTGTTTGCTGTTTTCTGCGGGCACTCCAGTTGTGATAGTAATGATAATAGTGACTATTAAATAGTGTCGTAAGTCGTAACATAGCAAACCATTATCCTGATAAATGGAATTGGCCAAACATCCAAATCCAGGATCCCACTCCCTGATGTATTGAGAAAATATTGAACGATATTGTGACCATGCCCTTGGTTTTATGGAGCGATGAAATAATGTCGTATCATCTTATTAATCTTCTAGTGAATTTAGTAAATGGATTATATCATTCTTTTTAAGCCGAGCGTCTGTTGCTGCTGTGTCCTGTAAAGGGCGGTGAGATCCTTTCTGAAAAGTGCTCTTTAAATTGAATTATTATCTGGTTTGGTGGATTGTTGCATCGCAGGATCGTGACAAATGTCGACGGTTTTTGGGTGGTGGCGGAGTCATCAAGCAGTAGACTGGGCAGCCGCGGTGGCTAGGAGATGTTAACGACCTCGCCAGGTAGGCAGGAGGTCGTGGGTTCGATCCCGACTCTTGACGCCTGCTGTTTATTTAGAGATTGCGTGTCTCTCTCTCTCTCACTCATCATCATCATCACGGTGGCTAGGAGATGTTAACGACCTCGCCTGGAATGAAGGAGGTCGTGGGTTCGATACCGTCTCTGACGCCTGCTGCTGTATATTTGGAGCTTGCGGTGTCTCTCCCCGCGGGTCGCGTGGATTTTTCTCCGGGCCCTCCGGTTTTATTGCTCCACAATTAGAATCAACATCACCACGCGTTAAGAGTTATTTGGCTGCTATCAATTTCCACATAATGAGAAGCCACTTATCTTCTTGGTTCTTTCGGTAAAGTCACGTAGAAGAATTAATTCTTCACTTGAGGACGGCTGCTTGCGTTGTGGCCGAAACGTCGTGAGAATTATTTTATTATGCTTTATTTTTATTATTTTATTACTTCCCTTCTACGTGACTTTACCGAAAGAACCAAGAAGAATGAATCCCTGCAGTCACGAAAGCTTTAAATCGAGAAGCCACTTAGTTGAGCTATCATTTGTGGAGAGGTCGCTTTTGAAAAAAAGCTACGATAGCTCGGCTGGGCGTTACCTGGTAAAATAAAACCTAATTTTAGCATTGATGACTGCTCCTGATGAAGCTAGTTGTATTTACTGGTGAAACGTCGTACTCGGGTTTTAAATGTTGTGGCTTGGCTCTCCAACACACCGGCGTACTGTACTGGTGACGAATTGGCACGTTCTGTTTACGTGACAACCCTTACTAGTTGGCTGTGTCGGTGGTGGCGGGTTTAACGACACATTTATATATTTACGCGATCTAACCCAAAAAAACTCTACGATGGATGCCTGCTCCTTCTGCTGATGATGTTGACAAGTTCAATATCGCCCTCTACAGTTTAAGTTTGTTAATGCAGGCACTGTGTGGTTGCCAGTGTTTTATTGAACAACAAAGTCGAGAGGAATTGGGTCGTGTTGGCATTTCGCTGGAATCGCCGTTACATTCACCGCATTCCACCGCACAGAAAAATAAGAGACGCGTTTACGGCGCTCAAACGCTGTCAACTGGGTACTCCCATCGTGTAACGAACTATATATGAGGTGTACCATGCAGGTATAACCGGTCTTGAGTCTGATGCTTTTGTTGCAGTGTTTTTTTTTTTCTTGGGTGAATGAGACGTTTTGTGTGTTCGCGTTATCAGTAGTAATTCTTCGCAGCCATCCGATTAGCACGGTTGGCTACGTACGGTGCGAAAGACGTTCAACAAACGTACATACAAGCATAAAGCATCACAGAGCCGTACACTACATTCAAAGCGATTCGTTGCAATACTCGGGTGGTATCTTGAGTCAATCGGAATCCCGTATCTAAATCAGCTCAAGCCTCCTGTAAACCACGTGGCTTGTGTGTGACCACGCCTACTCGGAATGCCTCCCCTCTCCCCGCCCACTGTGAAAACAGACGCCGCTCCTGCTCCGCACAACTCACTGCTCGTTCCTTCCCTCGTGTTCTATTCCCTCCCCTCTCTTCGTCACCACCCTCTCTCATCCTCGATATCTTTGCCCGCTCATTCCTTCTCCCCTCCTCCTCTCTTCCTGATGCTCATCTTAAGCGTAAGGAATGCCCCGTTTCTCCATACGGTGCGAAAGAAGTTCAACATATATACATTAACTTCCCACCCATATCCTCTCATTCCCCATGCTTTCTGGTCCCTCTGTCCGTTCCCGTTCTCATTACATTTTTGACGCTGCTCCCTTTCCCGTGGTGTGTGGAACAGGTATTTTAAAAAATACGGCAATACCCCGGTTAACGTCGGGGATGCGTTCCTGAAAGGTGCGACCGTGATTATCGAAACGACGTAAAATCAACGCGAGGTACAGGGGTAGTAGTGGGTGGTGGTGGTGGTGGTGGGAGGCGAAGGCTGTGAGAGGCGACGTATAACGAGACAGGACAACGAAGCTGTCAGCGACGTGAGCGTGGGGCTTGAGGCGATACAAATCGGGTAGCGGTGTTGATAATAATAACAATGACACTGGTCAACACACTTTTTCTGGCATAAGGTATTCCAACGGCTTTAAGGTGATTTTGGGGTGCTGATTCCAAATCTGGCATCAGTTTTTGGCTATCACATCAGGTTTTTGAGATATCAAATATTGAATTTTCAATAAAAACTGCAGAATTTTTTAATTAAATAAATGTGGATATCTACATACAATGATATAAACACACTATCCAAAAAATACAGCACCATATTTTAACACTAAAGCAGTCACTGACTCGCAACAACTTGCAATCATAAGTGACAGAGTTAATTTCGGGTAAAATCAATGAAAATGGGGTATGCCGATAGCATAATAAGTATAACCCGTAAAAACAAAGTTTTTCACTCTAAATCCTTTATATGCGTGGCGGCTAGAGTCCTCTCGTCCTCTGGCTTGAGATGGCTGCCACCTATGGGTCAGATGATTGTCTGCCAGTATTAAGGAATTGGTAATTAAATATTTAATTTGTTTTCCCTAAACAGTGTAAAATTTTGGAAATTTTTTTCACGAACATTAATTGTCTCGCACAACGAGTCTGTGTGCAAAATGTCAGTTCGATTGGATCACGGGAAGTGGGTTAAAAAACGACCGACAGGTTTGCACGGTCGTAAGCAAGCAAGCAAGCACGCAAGCAAGCAAGCGAACTTAATATAAATGATTTAAAAATGAGATGTGATAGAGCAAATCTGAGATCAGATTTGGAATCAGCACCTTGAAATTAGTCTAAAACAGCTGCAAAAGTCCAGGCCAGAAAAAAATGTTTTTTTTTTGTTGACCAGTGTCATGAAGTGACGACGTCTTTGCGAAACGACGTTAAACGGGTGGGGGGGGGGGTCATGAGACGTTCATCACGGGTATTGCTCTAAGGCCTAAACCCTCTTAAACGTCTGCACACAATTTGTGCGGCTGTGAAATGTGCCTGCCACTAGATGGCCATCGATGACCTTGAGGGTTTAAGCGAAAGGGTAACTGCTGCGACGCAGCGTTGAGTTTGCTCAGCGAGAGGAGGTGACATCCGCGGTCGGCCCATTTGTGTGTGTGTGTGTTCACGTGTAAACATTTGAGCGGCGTTCAAACCAACGTAATCAGCGCACCCTGTGCACACAGCGAGGGGCGCGGGCGTGCGGGCGTGCGTGCGTGCGTCATTGTTGGTCGTTGGCACATTTCATGAAATGAAAGCATTTGCATTTGCGAACGCTTCTAATGTTGGTTAGCCAGGGAGGACGTCGACCGCGGAGACGGAGCGGATGGAATCGGTGTGCAGACGCTGGATGGATTTTTGGCTGCTGGCTCCTGTGCGGAAGCCTTCATCCGGCACTGGAAATGATCGTGGCCGAAGATGATCATTGTGCACAACAATTAATAGGATGGTAAATACAGATACTCGATAAACATGGGATGTTAGACCAACGTTATTCCATTTAACACGTAATGTTGGGCCAAGGTTGCATGTTTAACGGGGTATAAGTGCAACATAATCAGCAATTTGACGAAAATTTCCCACACCTCCGATTACCACGGTTGGCTATGCAAGTACGGCACGAGAGAAGCTCAACAAACATACACACAATTACGGCATTGTTCCATTATGGTGATTACATTGGGTTGAGGTGAGATTGTTTCAGCTCTCTGAGAGTAAAATATAATCACTGCAGTGCCCTTCCTGGGCGACTGAGCTGCCCTGCAGGGGCACTTTCCAGCGAGTACTTGACAAGCACACGATGTACCGGCTACTGCAGCGCCCCATGTAAAAAAAAAAACCGGTCAAGTACAGTCACGCACATCATAGCAAGACCACGATAGAGCAAAACGCTCTTGCTGGTTCACCACCAACAAACTTCTCACTCTGCCTTGTCCCTCGCACTGCACAGCTGTGGAACTCCCTCCCGTCGTCTCGTTTCTCAAGTATTAAAAAAAAAAAAACCTTGGTGAATTCCAGACATGCGTTGTTAATTCTTATCAATTGCAACTTTGAGAGTGCCATTTGTTGCTGGCTGCTTGACACTTGGGACTTTTTTGGCTTATATGACACTGGTCAACAAATTTTTTTTTTTCTGGCCTGGACTTTTGCAGCTGTTTTAGACTCATTTCAGGGTGCTGATTCCAAATCTGATCTCAGATTTTCTCTAGCATCTCATTTGTATGCTATCGGCATACCCAATTTTCATTGATTTTACCCAAAATTAACTGTCACTTATGATTGCAAGTTGTTGCGAGTCAGTGACCGCTTTAGTGTTAAAATATGGTGCTGTATTTTTAGGATAGTGTGTTTATAATATCATTTTATGTAGATATCCACATTTATTTAATATTTTTTTCTGCAGTTTTGATTGAAAATGCAATATTAGATATCTCAAAAACCTGATGTGATAGACAAAAACTGATGCCAGATTTGGAATCAGCACCGCAAAATTACCTTAAAACCGTTGGAATACCTTATGCCAGAAAAAGTGTGTTGACCAGTGTGTTTAATGAATTAAGTAAAAAAAACATGCCACAAATCCCACTATCTGAATTTTCACATCTCCTTTTACTTGCACGGATGTGGAGAATAGATGAGTGGCTTTTTTCTTCCCCCGCATCTTCGATTACTAATGCTGGCTCTGTATGGTGCAAAAGAAGTGCAACATACAAACAGTATATAGCCTGGAATTTGTGGAATATCCCTTTGTGCGAATCGGTGGGTTTGACCCAACTCGAAATTACCCAAAGTGGCCTCCCAGGATTAGACCATTCATCTAATTGCGGACAATTTAACAATCCATAAGAGGTATCCACATTTATCTGCTCGTCTTCATGCGGATGAAAGGAAGTTATTTCACAGACAAAAGGGCGAATATGATGAAACGTCATTCGTGTCCAAACGCAGAATTTTTTTTTTATATTTATAGCAGAGTACTATTTTTTGGGTCCTTCGGTAAAGCCACGTAGATAGAAAAAATAATAAAAAAATATCACGACGCGTCGATCGCAACACAAGCAAAATGATTGCAACGATTTCGATCGCAACACAAGCAAAACGATTGCTTGTGTTGCGATCGAAACGTCGTGATATTTTTATAATATTTTTTCTTTCTACGTGGCTTTACCGAAAGCCCCAAAGAATATGAATTCCTGCAGTCACGAAAGCTTTAAGCAGAGTACTACTTACCGTGAAACAGAACTTAAGAGTTGGACTCGGTTCCAATGAGCAGTTTGGCTTAAATGTGATCTAGGATTTAAAGGCAAGCTGATGTACGTTTGGAAAGTGCAGTGCACCAGCTGCCCGGTAAACACGGAACGTCGTGCCAACGTTGGCCCAACATTGCATGTTTACTGTGGTGTGTGGAGAGATGGCGTAATTGTAGCTCTTCGTGTAGGTGCTAAAACCACTGCAATTTGGCGGTTCCATTGAATGACGGCGAAGCTATATTGCAATCGTCAATCTCGTCTTCTCTGCTGTACCCGCAGCACTCTGGCAGCCACGATCCGTGACAGATTTGGACGGGACATGCACCAAAGCGTCTGGCGGCAGAGAAGAGGACTATGTTTGGGCAGCAAAAGCGACCGTCCATCACATTTGTTTTCTTCTAAGGGCAAATCTGGATTAACTTTGGACCATGCATCATACCTTGGTGCATCTTGACGTGACTCGCTGTCAGACTGCTAGCAATGATGATTATTAGCCGAGGACCACGCCGAAACCACTTATCAGCCAGAGCAGACTGCTGTGATTCGGTGCTGTGGCTGAAGGGAACCCTGAGTTTGTGCGTCTTCTTGGAAGCAAACAGGCACTGTAGTTCTTTTACAAATATTTGATTGTTCCATACTTGCATGGGGGTGGAGCAGTGGCGAAGAGATTAACGCACCGTGCAATGAAACCGGTGACCTGATTTTAATTCCCCTTCACTGTTAACATCGCTGGCGGGTAATGTAGCCACCAGAGGTGGGACAAAGTCATTGTTATGCAAGTCCAAGTCGAGTCTGAAGTCATCAAATTCATGATTCGAGTCTGACTCGATTCCAAGTCACATGACTCGAGTCCACACCTCAGAGGTGGGACAAAGTCATTGTTATGCAAGTCCAAGTCGAGTCTGAAGTCATCAAATTCATGACTCGAGTCTGACTCGAGTCCAAGTCACATGACTCGAGTCCACACCTCTGGTAGCCACTAAATGATGATGGTGATGTCACCATAGCGATTGTGCCAGGCTACTTTGAATCCACGTAAAATGTCGATAAATGGTTGGCGTGAGATCACGGGACTAATCCAAGTGTTATGGAATAACTGAGACGAATGGCATTTGGGGCCTTCATCCAGCAGTGGCTTGACAAGGGCTGTAAATTAATAGTTTACAATTGCATTATTCTACTTCCATAACCAGCAACTGCTGCCATAGCTGAAAGCTGCCGTGGCATAACGGTCAGCACACTGCACATGCCACTCAAGTTACCAGTTCGATCTCCTGGCATGGACGTTGAAATGAAAGTACATCACTCTGCTTCTGTCCACCCAGCAGTATGTATGTTGAACTTCTTTCACACCATACGTAGCCAACCGTGTCGGTACTCCCACCTCTGGCCAACACATGTGGTTAAAGTGGAAGAGTAGACCGACTATTCGCTAGAGTTCGCTTTAGTGGAGGCGCGTTCACCAGCAGTGGTGTAAGCAAGCAATTGCAGGGCTGCACCTTTACCACTATTGCCATCACCAGCAAACTATTACTGGTAGGAACCTCCTGGTTACACCAGCCCACAGGGGATTATTGTGTCCGTCGTGCAGGGGGGGGGGCTGGGTGGGGAGGGTGGGGAGGGGCTGGGTGGGGAGGGTGGGGCTGGGTGGGGGGTGCTGGGTGGAGAGGGGCTGGTCACCCCGTGGTGCCCTTATAAAACTCAACGTTTAACCTACTCACGCTGGCTTGTGCCCGCCCTCAGTCGGGCATATTTGCGGAATACACCACGCCGCCGTTGACCCTGGCCATTGACCGAGCAACCCAACGTTCCTACCAGCTCCCTCTGCAGGAATGTGTTATTTTGTTGAACTACGTAATAAAATACAGTGCAGTCGTTGTAGGTGTCTCATGCAGATGTTTCCGCCGGGAACCCTCAACAAAATAAAAAAACCCGACCTTCCCTGACTACACTTTCCCCAAGGGTGTAACTGGGCTATTTGAGTATGTTTGCATTGCTTTGTAAAAGTGGTAAACTGGGAATATCGCCACGCTTTTTTTTTCGCAGACTACATAAACACACAGGCCCTGTATCCTGCTGGGCCGGTGCAGTGCCCGAGCGGAGTTTGGGGGTCTTCATTGTTCTCTCTGAAGACGATGCGACCTAGCGGTGGTTCCCTTTTGGGGGGCCCAACGTGTTGATTTCACGCGCGCTCACGCCGCCCAGACGAGAACACACGCGCGTGAGAGCTCAGCCATCAGACGATCGCGAGGGAATTCCGAAACCTCACTTTTTTTCTTTCCAAACCTTTGCACACACACACGCGCGCACGCACGTACGCGCGCGCGTCCAAACATTGTCTCGGATTTCGGCAAATTAAAAGTGGGGCCGGTATTCTGCGCGCCCGCTCCCGTCATTCCCGCGCACGCCCGAGACGTTCGCTAGCTAGCGGGGCACGTTACACGACACATGATTAAAAATCACCGCGCTAATTTCTCCCTCCCGTGCACGGTCGTCCCACCAATCGGGCGCACGCCGAACGCTCAATGTTGTTCGGTTAGCCCCTTGTTTTTCCCCCCCCACCCCGGCTGTGAAGTCTGCAACTTTGCCTGTCCTTGGCGCGGTGCCTTCTTGTTTTTTCTTCGTCTTCTTCTCATTTCAAAAAAAAATCTGCTGGCCAGATGTGATGGCCCGCTTCCTCTTAGAGAAAAAAAAACAGGCTCACGTGCTTTCACTGACTCAGGGGGGCCTGCCAGGCAACACCCACGCAGGAGTGTGGAGTTTAGGGTGATTCGCGTAATGCTTGGCTTTTGGCTCAAGAGTCAGCGGTGATTGGCGTCTTACCCGCATCACGCATACCACCAATTCCAGGTCACCCGCTGCGTCATTTATTGACACTCTATGCACATTATAGCAATGTAATAATAATAATGATGAAAACAATAATCGGTCTCGCTGTACGATTAGCACAAAGGACGTGTGTCGGAATCGGCCAATGCAAGCGGCTCGTGTGCATTGCACAAGAAGCTCCATCATGGCAAGAGCCTCGTCAAATGTATCACTGACGGGACCGACCGACCGGCCGCCTCTTAGCCATTTGGGTCATTTAAATAAATAGATGGGAGTACAGGGCACGGCGCGCGTTTACAAATTTCGTACAGCTCATATTTCGAGTGGATATAAAGTGCATGAAGTGGTTGAAGTTTTTTCTTCTTAACCACTGATAAGAGAAACCGCGGAACAACGGCACGTCAAGCTCGCTTTAGGTCATCCCCGGTTTCGAGCACCGAGCACCGCGTTGATGAATTCGTCGAGTGATACGGCACGTTGCAGTGCATAGCGGTACGTGCGCGTGTCCAGCTCTGTCCCTCCAAGGCTGGATGAGTGCCTCCCCAAGCTGCCAAAGTCACGGGGGTTATTTGACCATACTTCACCACGCTGCTCGGCCGTGGGTGGACTGGTGAAGGGTGGGACGCACGAGACTGGAGAATGTAGAGGAGTGCAATGCAACAAAGGGGTTTGCTGCGCTGCCCTCTGATGCCTGCCACATCTGATGTGATGCCAGCCACATTGCACAGCTCAGAAATGTTTCCGGTGACAACGTGGGCAAATAGTGCCCGCGACTCTCATGGTGTGGAGTGGCCCTCATCCAGCAGTGGATTGATAAAATGGCTCTACGAGTACAGTGTATGTACCCTATACGAATTCACAACGTGCCAGTCAGTACTTGATAAGCACCTGTAAAGTAATGTTTCATTGGTGATGCGCGAACCTTGTGCGTGCTACAATGTGTATTCGGTTTGTGCCACGTGTCTTTTTCGGCACGATGTCCGACGTTTCGCCGCATGCGCTGGGAACTTCTTCAGGTGCTGAATATTCATCTCATCGGAGAATCTTAGAGCACACGAGCCTGTTCACTTTTTCTTCGTCGACTTCTTTCCCTTGTCGCTTTTGCCGGTCGTGTCGGCTCTCTGCTTGACCGGTTTCTCCTGCGTGATGGTGAAGTCCTTGATGATCCCGTTTGGTGGCAGCATCTCCTGAATCGTCTTCTCCTTCTGCTTCGGTGGTGGCGGCAAGTCCGGCAGCGTCATGTGCCGGACCACTTGTGGCTCCGGCTGCCTCCAAGCCGGAGTCCATGCCTGTGGCCAGGGATACGTCTGGGCCGGGGTCAAAGGTTGGGTCCAAGGTTGGGCCCAGGCCTGTGCCCAGGCCTGAGTCCAGGGCTGAGGAGTCCAGGGCTGAGGAGTCCAGGGCTGGGGAGTCCAGGGCTGGGTCCAGGACTGTGACCAATGAGGTGTCCAGGGTTGGGAATAGCCCCAGGAGTGGGCTGGTGGCGGAGGAAGAGGATGGGAAGGAGGAGGAGGGGGAGGAGGAGGGGGAGGAGGAGAATGCTCAAGTGGCATGAAGATTGGTGGAAGGACCATCATCGGTGGTGACTGAAGAGTGTCCGGATTGAATCGCCGTGGCCTTTTGACCGTCGTGCGCTTTTCGCTCAAATAATGATCTGACCTCGCATTTGTTAGTTCGTCGTGATCACGTTGGTCATCGAACTGGTGGCCAAAATCTCCGAAGACGAGGTCTCTGTATTGTCTGGAAGGGACCGGTGCTAGGTCAACGTACGGGGGCCAAACCCCAGTGGTTCCCGCCAGACGAGCGGCATTCTCACTGTCCTCTCTCGCCCGCAAGTGATTCACGGGGTTCATCAGTGCAAGCGGGGGCACGTTGCTCACGAAGTCGCGCAGAATCTTGCCCCACATTCCGCCGCTGATGGGGGCGACGGTGACCCGGGGCCTCAGACCGACGAGATCTCGCAGGGAGCCGCCCTCGTCGGTGCCGTCGCGTTGGCCGTACGGCGGCCTGTGGTAGCCCCGGACCGCCTCCGCGAATCCGCTCTCGAACTGCGCGAAGTACACCTCGAGCCGCACGCCGGGGTGGGCCTCCAGGAAGCCGAGGATCCGCGACACGCAGCCGAGGGCCTCGTGCCCGCACGGCGCGTGGCTGGAGAAGAGCGCGACGCGGGTGACGGCGCCGTGGCCGAGGCCGAGCGTCAGGAGGACGCTGTCGAGGTGACCCTCGGCGTCGAACAGCAGCGTCTCGGGGTGGTAGCCACGCGCCGCGCAGCCCGTCGCGTGGCCCCGCTGCACCAGCGAGCCGCCCGTGCCCCGGAGCTCGTAGAAGCCGAGCAGCGCCGCGTCGTCGCCCGGCCACGGCGCCGAGCGGGCAAGCGCCACCGGGTAGCCGAACGAGCGGCAGAATTCCCGGTAGGGCACTCGGGAGTCGGTGCCCACGCGGACGTGGCGAGGGCATCGCGGGCAGAAGGGCGGCTCCGGGTGCGACGTCGGGAGGGCCCCCGGGAAGCGTGCACCTGGCCACGGTGCCGCGAAAACGCCGTAAGGGACCGCCAGCTTCGCGGGCTGATGGGAAATTGAACGGAGTGAATCCTGCAGTGGGGCAGGGGAGGGGAAACGACCCCGGGGGTCTGGTGTATGAATTGCTGAAAGAGAAACGCGTTCATGTTTTATGTTTTGAGATGCTTAAGCAAGCAATGGAAAAGCAATGCGTTTACGTATATGCATGTTGGGCTTCTTTCGCACCGTACGTAGCCAACTGCGCTAAATTGGAGGTGCGGGGGGAGATATTAAACTGAAAACGCGGCACGGGGCTGGTGTCATTGAGCGGTGGATTGCCACATAAACGTGGGTCATCGAATCAATGTAAAGATTTTTTAAATGTGTGTTTACATTGATGGACTAATACCCTTGTCCACTGCTAAAGATTACGGGCGCATTTGCTGATATATATGTGAGAGTAATTATATGCGGATGCAAATCATAATGAATCAAGAATCGTCTGTATTTGTATCTTAATGTCTGCTTTGGCGGTTGCACACGTGTGTAGCGGCCACAAACATGAATTGCCATTTTTTTTATGAATTGTGAATCACTTGAATTGCATATCTCATCGCGTGGAGAGATGCAGCCTGCACTTTTTGTTCCAGTTACATGGAACGACGGAACATTATGTAATTCGAGGAACTGCGTTTAAGGTACGTCGCATCAAATGTGTACATTTCAGCAAGATACCCAGAAGTTAAATGGGGATCTTGGAGCCTGAAAAGGGAACTGGAATTGCCCGCGTGAGTTCACATCAGCTAATCGCTGCGATAGAAACGAGACATGTTCAATTGGGCCATCTTCAGCTCAGGTTCACGTTACAAGATGATGTGCGGTTTTCGCTTGGAATAAAATAAACATTTACAATTATTTTAGTTGCACTTATCAGCAACAGCAGACCCAGCAACGGCTGGATTTGATACTCATTCGCCTTCACTTACTGACATGTGTATGTCCTGTACATTCTGCTGTATTATACCGTACTCCGTGTATGTAGCGTGTATGTGTGTTGAACTTTAGTTCGCACCGTACGTAGCCAACCGCGCTAATCGAAGGTGCCTCTGTATGCACGTCCTGTAGCAACGGTTACACTCGCAATGTGTGCAATGCGCGGACTGTGATTGCCCGCATTGGGAAAATACAACCTACGATGCATTTCAAACCAAAACGTTGTTTTGTCAAACATTCTTTGTTTTTAAATCCCCCTTTTTCTCCGAAAAACACATTCTGTGGCATCGCTTGGCAATCACGCAGATCAGGCACTCGTGCCTGCCTGTAGTGCCTGTCTAAAGGCAGGCACAAGAATTTATGGAATGATAAAAGGGCCCTTCAGCCCATGCGGTTTCTCCATTGATATACACAGCCCATTCGCGTATATTTACCCTTCCCAATACACATTTATGTGCCACTAACCTCTGCAGTACGTCTGTCTGAAAGGGCTGTTAGAAATACATTACACGAACCAATTTTTGTTTGCTGTAAAATAGAATGACTATATATATTAAAAAACAAAACCTAGGCTTTCAGAAGGTTTACATTCAAATGTTTGCCTTCCTAATCTATCATTCTCGGAATGCCAGCGTTAACATTGTATTGCGATTATCTGCATCGGATAGTGATCGGCGAAGAAATACCTCGCGTGGCAAGACGCTAATCGAAGTGCCGATGCTGTAATCAGGCCCAAAGGGTGAATAAATAATAATCACTTACTGAGCGATGCAGAATATCTTCGCAGCCTTTTGCGATGAAAACAACCCACAACAGAGAGAGCCTCGTCAAGTTGGTCTCGGTCCTGTTCGTCGGCGGTTAGAGCACGCTCAGTAGTTAGTTACGGCCTCATGTTTCAAGTATCTCATCAATGATTAACGCACTCACCACTCCGGATTTCTGGGAGGGGGGTGGGAAGTCAGAGTTTGCGGTCGGTTGCTACGGTATCGATAATAGCAAGCGGTTGTCTTTATAAACTGGGGTCACATGATCCATGGTGGGGTGGCAGTGTTTGCCTTTTATTGCTGCTGCTGCTGTTGCGTGTTCTCCACAGCAACCAATATCCAAACCAAACACGCACCGCGGCGAGCCACTGCGACACGCCACAGCCTCTCTCTGTGCTGCTGCTGCTACGTGCCGTTTGGAGTCCGTCTCCCTCCCGTCGTTTGGCCTTTGAAGATGGTTATTTGCGTGCGGGCTGGATAAAAATGGGCCGCAAGTGAACGAGAGGAGACGCGGTTACGATGATGATGATGAGTTTGCCGGTTAAGGTGCGCGCGCATGAATTGGAATAATTATCATAATTGCAATAGGCAGATTGAAAGGTAAAGTGGAAGTATGGTAATGAAAGCGATACACGTGAATTACAACAAAGGCAGCTCAACGAGTGAATTATGCAACGACTAACATTGTAAGGAATAACATGAGAGCATTTTTCGTGTACGGTGTTGAGCTGTATGTCATTTTTTTTTCATTTTTCATGAATTTCATAATTTTTATTTTACAGTGTTGAGCTGTATGTCAGTTTGACATTTATTACAATATACCAAACACGTACTACATATATATACTCTTTGGTTATTTCGGTAAAGTCACGTAGGTAGAAAAAAGAAATAAAACAAAAAATAATATATCACGACGTTTCGATCGCAACACAAGCAAGCGGTCGTCCTCAGGCATAAAATAAACAATCCAGCAGTGGAGCTGCTGACCCAGCGAGAGAGCTGCTACAACAAGAGGTTATATATGTGGCGATGGGCAAGCAAGCGGGGTCTGGGTCTGAGCTGGAAAGGAATTCCATCCCCGAACGCAAGCACGTCAGTTGTGTTAATGGGGGAGATTAGGGAGAGAGAGATTAGGGAGAGAGATTAGCATGAAATGAACTTCCGTAAGAGTATCGTCGCACATGCGCACCACAGCAGTGTTAATGGGAGATTAGCACGATCTTGATTTGAAGCTTTCGTGACTGCAGGAATCCATCCATACTCTTTGGTTCTGTCGGTAAAGTCACGTAGGTATAAACGTCGTGATTTATTTTATACCTACGTGACTTTACCGAAATAACCAAAGATTAGGACTATGTTGATGGGAAAGATTAGGCAGGGAGATTAGGGGGATTAGCAAGTTAATGTCATGTCTATGTGTAACACAATCTGCGGCGCTGCCAACTGCGCTGTGAGAGGCAAGCGCGTCCACGCAAGTGAACCACTGCAACGGTGGTCGTGTTAGTGAAACACACAGCCCATCACACAGCCAGAACCATCGATACATCGAGGCTAAGGGAGCAGAGGTGGCCATGCTAGTGAGACCCCAGCCCGTTAATGCAGCGGCACCCAACAGGGCAATGCAACCTCAGAGAGTCGGAGATAACAGCCAAACGGCAGGGAACAATGGAAGCACCACAGTAAGTTACGACTTTGCTTGGTTAATAACGTCCTTCCAATGATTGCTCAGCTTATAGCCATCTTCTCGGTTGAAATTGTCTCTGTGTTTATATATCTGGATGGCTTCATGGACAAATCTTTGAAGGTAGCCCATGGTAGAAACGATAGGATGGAGTGGAGTAACTTCTTTATGTATTTTGGAAGACCATAATATCTGGGTGGTCTAGCAGCCGAAGGTTTTAGAGAGAGTTGCTTGTTGGTTTCGATTAGAAAAGTCGAATTAGTGATAATATTGTTGGTTTTTGTAGCCAGGCGGTTAGTAGGATCTTTGTTGATTTTAGTATAACTGCCATCATTAAGAAGGTACTGGATTTTGTTGTTGTATGTGGTTTTATCCATGATGACCGTGGTATTGCCCTTGTCGGCTGAAAGGATGACAATGCCATCTCTCTTTTCAATTGAGCGAGTTCAGAGCGCTCGTTCCTGCTGATGTTACTAATGGGTTTCTTAGCGCTTTTGAGGATGACGGCGATTTCAGATCTTGCCACGTCTGTTTGGATGTGACCTAAACCTTTGAGGGCTACATCAACCTGGTCAATGATATCATCCACTGGGATGTGTTTGAGGGTGACTGCAAAGTTCAGCCCTCTAGCTCGTACCGATTTTAGGCTATCGGAAATTGGGCTGTTACTCTGATTGATAACAATCTTGTGAACATCTAACTTTTTCACGTGTGGATCAGGCTTCTTTTTTGACAGGATGTTGAATTTAGCAATCGGGTTAACTTTACATTTGGTTGACATTGTCGCGGCAGAAGAAACAGTCACGTTATCTACAAGGTCCCAATTAGATGTGGACATTTTATTTGTTAATGCTAAGTGTGATTGTAAGAGACATTTGTCTAAATTATCAAGTTCAAAACGGAGCAGTCTTATGCTCTCTGAGATTAGCGATAGGCTAGCTTTGAACAAGATCCGTTTAGCGTTAGGAGAAGTGACAGCTGCAGATGTGAGTGTAAATGCGATCAGTATTACCTTGTTATCGCGGCATCTCTTGAGAAAGGTTAGCGACTCGATCAGGTGAGCCTTCTTGTCTCGCAGTCTGTTAAAAGCTCTAACAGATGTATGTAAATCCTCCCCGTCGAGGCGGGTTCGATCTTATAACACTGGTCAACAAAAAAAAAGCATTTTTTTCTGGCCTGGACTTTTGCAGCTGTTTTAGACTAATTTCAGGGTGCTGATTCCAAATCTGATCTCAGATTTGCTCTATCACATCATTTTTATGCTATCGGCATACCCCATTTTCATTGATTTTACCCGAAATTAACTCTGTCACTTATGATTGCAAGTTGTTGCGAGTCAGTGACTGCTCTAGTGTTAAAATATGGTGCTGTATTTTTAGTGTTTATAATATAATTTTATGTAGATATCCACATTTATTTAATATTTTTCTTCTACAGTTTTTATTGAAAATGCAATATTTGATATCTCAAAAACCTGATGTGATAGACAAAAACTGATGCCAGATTTGGAATCAGCACCCCAAATTATCTTAAAACCGTTGGAATAGCTTATGCCAGAAAAAGTGTGTTGACCAGTGTTATATAATACAAAAAGTAATGTACAAGGTGATCCACATGTCTTGTGACCCTCATTTAATTCCCAAAAACGTCATGTTTTAAAGGTAAGCTTTACTTAAAGCAGACATGAATATGCAAAGGAAAAGAAGACAGCTGCACCACCCTGTACAACGGGGGAACAGGGACCTGTCCACCTGAGTTCAACTCCTGGCCCACGGCAGTCCATTCCCATTCCTCCTCTTCCTCCTTGGCCACTAGTGTGGTGAGCATTTCGTTAAAAATAACCAATCCATTATTTACACGGCCTTCTTTATCTATAGCAGTGGATTGATAGATTGTTACATTAAAAGCAATGAACATCTTCTTGGTTCTTTCGGTAAAGTCACGTAGAATGGAAATAATAATTTAATAAAAATAAAACATAATAAGATAATTCTCACGACGTTTCGGTCACAACGCAAGCAGCCGTCCTCAGGTGGAGAGCAGGTCTGTCTACTCGACAAACCTGCTCTCCACCTGAGGACGGCTGCTTGCGTTGTGGCCGAAACGTCGTGAGAATTATTTTAGTATGTTTTATTTTTATTATTTTATTATTTCCCTTCTACGTGACTTTACCGAAAGAACCAAGAAGATGAATCCCTGCAGTCACGAAAGCTTTAAATAGCAATGAACATCTCAAGAACTACAATTTGCGTTCAAGGTTAAAGTGCAGCCAGGCAACTGCGTGTTCATGCCACTGCTGACAATATTAGTTCTGTACTTGTGCTGGACAGCACTAATGAAAACTCATTTCTTTAGAACCGCTTTTATATGTTTAGTTTGATGTCATCCCCCCCCCTACCTCAGACGAGCACGGTTGGCTACGCTACGTACGGTGCAAAAGAAGTTCAACATACATACGTGTTACAACTGGCTAGTAAATGTACGTTCAGAATACACAACGGTTGTTGATATGATGTTGATCATTTACATGAGTCATGCCGTCGAAATGTTCAATGGCATTAACATTATGCACGGCCTCAGATGGCTTTATTTGCGTTTTATTGTCCATTAGCGCCTAACAAGAACATTTAAAGATAAACATATCAATGTACTGTGCAGTATTTCTTTGCCAATAAAAACCACCAGATTTGTCATTAGACCGTGCCTCATCGCAGACACATATTTACAGACCGATCATTGGCTGAAGTTTCGTTCAGAGGTTCTGCAGAGAGTAGATTTGTGCTTGTGCGCTGTTCCCAGCGATGACGACGATGATGAGGACCTTATGTTTGTTTTGTTGAATATCTTTCCCTCTTGTCAGCGACCCTGGACTGTGTGATCCAGAGGTCGCCGGTTCGATTTCTTAAATCCCCCCGAACTCTGGTCCACCCCACATCATTTTTGGGTTCAGCACGGTTCGTCGGGCGGCAGGTTGCGAGTGGTGGGGCAGCGTTAGGCGACACATAGGGGGGCCCCGAATCAACAGATAAACAAATTAAACAAATGTGAAGAACAAAAAATATTCCAATTTTTTAAAATATTTTTTTATTGAGATTTTTTTTTTTATTGCGGTGTACCATGGCCCAAAGCCTGATTCACGCATCTGGCTATCGTATCAATGGAGCATGAAGTTGCACGATCCACCACCTTCGAGGAAATCCTAGACCAGTGGTGCTTCTTAACTTGGGGTGCACGCACCTCCTGGGTCCTGGGGGTGCGAGATACCCTTTCCGGGGGTGCGAGACATGGGCAGACTTTTTTTAAAGGTAGATAATCGAAAACACAAATTAAGCACAGCTACTTAGCTTCATCTCACCTATGTATTTTTTTACATTATACTTTTTTACGATTGAGTACAAGGATAAGAACCAATGGGCTAGACCGATGGGTCAGAATGAAAGCAAGACGCATGTTAACTTAATTGTGAGTATTGTACTTTAAAAAAATGTCACTGTGCGACTGTTTTGCTCTAAACCCAATACACGGTGCAAATAAAATAACATATACAGTTATAGACTGTATATTATTGTAATTCGATTTAAAAACAGCCGTAATTATTTCAGTCAGAACGGAGGGGGGCACACAGTGGTATCTTCTCACAGCCCCCCGTTCAAATATGTCGTTGACCCCCTGGGTAGAGTGCACTGCTTCCTCTTTTAGGATATCTGGCCAGACACCCTTCCACTGTAGTGGTGTTCGTGAGCTCCCTCTCGTGGTGGCCCTTCCGTCAGCATTGGCGTGAGAAAGACATCGCAGGCCGGCACCTTTATCTTATCTTTCCTTGCACACGATGTTGATGTTATACCCCCCCCCCCTATCTTAAAAAAAACAAGTGACCTTAACTTGTTCTTATTTCGTGCACAATGCGAGAATGTACTTGCCTTAATCAAACATTTGCCTTCCCACACTATATCTTTAAAGCCGGACTGACACGAAATGTAAATGTGCCGATTTATAGTGCACGCTGTGACGATGCCATGCCATCTAGGCATTTTTTGAGTATTCGCCACGATTTATTGTGCGTGGCTTCTACGCGTATCTCAAGTTGAACGGCCAATTCAAGGGCATCATCGCTAGGAGTGATTCCGTAACTTCCAACACCAACAAAAAAAGGTTTAGCACCCAATAACCCTTAAGCACGCGCACCATGCAGTAGCACTTTGTGAATTAGGGCCGCATTTTGACGATCTCCTGCTCCCCCATCCCCACTCATAACTCTGCTGCAATGGAACCATTTTTTTTTATTGCGTGTTTATAAAAGAGGATGTAATTTACGACATTTTCTTTACATTGCGCCGTGGCATTTCCGTATGATGCAGAATAAAAGTCGAACAAAGTTCACGTGTCCACGTGCACAATTCAAATAGGGAGTGGATTTCAACGTCTCCTTCTTTCGAAACATTTTGTAGACATAAACCAACGTGCCATGTCCATGCGGCCCAATTGCCTCCCTTATGTATATTCAGCCACATTGATACCTAATTGAAAAATAAATAAAACATCAATGACGTTTATCCCATGTAACATTAGCTGGGAGTGGAGCATTGGAGTGGTACAATCATTGGTAGCAGGGCCGTCCATCGTGGGGGTGCGGGGTAAATCCCAGACCGTGTGAGCCTACATCTGACACCGTGACGTCGAAGCACGCCCCCCCCCCCCAAAGCGCGGGGCCCGGGGCGGTTAACCCCCCCCCCCCCCCCCCCCCCCATTTGCCGTACTCTTGGGATGGCTCTGGTTTGATGGCGCTGCTTTGAACCCCGGTGACCTTGTTTCGATTCTGGAACTGATACCGATGACTAATATCAGGACCGGTGCTGGCCCACCCCCTCCCCACCCTCAACCGCCTTCACCAACCTGTACTGACGAGTGTGGTGAAGTATGGTCACACAGCACCCCCCCCCCCCCGGTGACCGTCATAGTTCAAGGAGGCCTCCATACATCTGTGGATTTGAGAATGGGTGGAATTTATTTCTCGTTTGAACTTCAGTTGGATAATTTTTTATTCCGTACTTCTGCATTGTTAAACGTGAGCCGGTCACGTTGAACAATAGCACGGCCATTAAACAGATCTTCCAGGGTGTCTGGCCAGCATTGAAGAGTAGGCCAAAAACACCAACTAGTGGGGTGCTCTAGCGCTCCCTCGAGCGGAGGTCCTTCCGCCAGCAATACTCCTTGGCATGTACTGTCGGTTCATCTTCTTGGTTCTTTCGGTAAAGTCACGTAGAAGGAAAATAATAAAATAATAAAAATAAAACATAATAAAATAATTCTCACGACGTTTCGGCCACAACGCAAGCAGCCGTCTTCAGGTGGAGAACAGGTCTGTCAAGTAGACAGAGTCTGTCAAGTAGACAGAGTCTACTCAGATTCTGTCAAGTAGACAGAGTCTGTCAAGTAGACAGAGTCTACTCAGACTCTTTCTACTTGACAGACCTGTTCTCCACCTGAAGACGGCTGCTTGCGTTGTGGCCGAAACGTCGTGAGAATTATTTTATTATGTTTTTATTTTTTTATTTTTTCCTTCTACGTGACTTTACCGAAAGAACCAAGAAGATGAATCCCTGCAGTCACGAAAGCTTTAAATCGAAATACTGTCGGTTCTTTCACGTAAAGAAATAAATGTATTTTTACATTTCCTACCAACCACACGGCCTTCCGGGAATACATCATTTCAGCAGCATTGGTTCAACACAAGCAAACTCTGGAGGGGTTTCAAAATCAATCATCAGCAGTCAGGCTTGCTGAAACCACTGCTGGCGAATTGCCAGATGTCTATCGGCAAGGACACTCTCTGTTATGGGTCCTTGTTCGAAGCAGAACTATGTACAGTCATCCATAATACGAAGTAAGCATTTGCATCTTCTGGCCCAATTTTGTCAGTGTTGCATTCAGCTCTTCCTGAGCGTATCCGAGCTCATTATTGTAAAACTTTGTCCGTGCTGTGATCTCACCAGGTGTTATTTCGCCGTGGCATTTGTGCAAATTGGTGAAGCAGGAATTGAATAGCAATGTCCCTTGCGCTTGATTGGATTTTGCTAGAGTGTTTGTGTCTGGGCGTTGCGCAGACATCTGGGTTTAGGGGAATTAGCGGACAAAGTAGATTAATCAATCAGCCCACAGGTCCCTGGGGGTTATCGACCAGACAGGCTCACGATGCTGTTTGTTCTTTCAAACATTTAACAAATAAGTTAAAAGTGTTCCAATATTTAAATGAACAGCGATAGCCACTGGCTTTATTGTAAGTTCCACAACGGATTCCTTCTTTGTGTCAACATCTCAAGCTTTCGTGCACGTACCACGTGCCTCATAGTCATACTGTCAAGTGCTACATCTACAATTGTGAAACATTTTCCGAAGTATAACTTTTTTTTTGCTATTTCAGGGCTGGGTCATTCGCGCTCATGGACACGAAAACCGCAGTTTCTCTATTTGGGTCAAAATTTTTAAAAATAAGTGCAACAAACCCACTACCCCCCTACCCGACTCGCCGCGTGACTGTGACGATGAGAAGTGTCTCCATGTGTGGCGGCACTTTGCCGTTTTCACTGCAATGGCGCGGTGGTGGTGGTGGTGGGGGGGGGGTGGGCTGGGGAATTGCCAGGATGTCGGGAACTTGACTTCCCATCTCGATGCCGAGTCTGCGAAACGACGAGCGGCTTGTTTTTCTGGCACACGATAGCTAGCGCCCACTTCCCGCTATTGCACTGGCGGAATTACCCGACGCTTTGAAAATTAGAACAGAAAATAAAGCTATTCTCGTGAAGTCCATTTACATGGAAACACGTCTTCTTGGTTCTTTCGGTAAAAACATAATAAAATATATTATTTTATTATGTTTTATTTTATTATTTTATTACTTCCCTTCTACGTGACTTTACCGAAAGCACCAAGAAGACGAATCCCTGCAGTCACGAAAGCTTTAAATCGAAATGGAAACACATCTTTATTTTTTTAATTCCCCCCACTCTATTTTTTTTCTGAAAAAAGTTTGCGTGAGCTGTGAGCATGCGCCGTGAGTGTTACGTTATCGAGAGCACCTTGAATGTTTTGCATAATCTCGTGCCATAATTGAGACCCATCGCCCCCCTCTGTGTTCATCTCGTATTCAGGCGTGCGAACGTCACCGCCGATCCGTGCACTGTACAGCTATTTAAACTTGGCACAGCCTTGTATTTGTTTTAATGGCCTGATGGGCTCTCTTTGCTCGCACGTTTGAAAACAAAAGCCAAACAATGAAAACTGGAGGCCGACAGGAGGAAAAAAGGGGGAAAAAAACCGAGTACTAGCCATTGTTTTCGGAGGAAGCTGCTGACACGGGGGCCTGTGGACTGCGGTTCAACGTGACTCCATGCCCACCTCAGCTCCTTTTCGCATCTGCCAAAATATTTCATGGCAACCCGGTCTACACTCGAGCCGTCAGTGACACGCAGAAGAGGCTCGTGCCGTGATTAGCACTGCCAAAACAAACAAACAAAAACAACAGGCGCGGTCATCCAGTCTAGTCTGGCAATCGTTCGTGATCACGTTTTGTTTTTTGTGTGTGTGTGCGCAAATGACCAACCCAGTGTGGACGTGTAACGTTGGGCCGCGACGTTGGTTCAACGTTCACAACCGCGTGCCAACGTTTTGACCCAAGCTTGGGGACGTTTCACGGGTTAGGGGAGGAGGTGACACGGCTAAAAGGGGGGCCCAGACGTGGGGCTGGACTTTGGCTGCAAATGCCAGAAACGGCCACCCGCTTCGCTTGGTTCTTTTTTTGTGTGTCTGCCTTCACACAAACGGCTCGCGCCTGTTGTCATAGCGAACGCGCTCTGGCAGGTGTCCTCCTGAATCGGCGGCTCTGCCGACGATACCTCCACGCCCCTTCGGCCGGAGCCAAAGCGCTCCAGCGGCGCGTTGCAAATCATCGGGGTGGCGCCGCCCTTCGTCGGGGCCGAATGTCGCAGGACGCTGTTCCGCTCGCGATTTGCGGTGAAACGGAGCGCTGCAGCATCTGTCGCTCGATTCGAAACGCGGCGCTCTCGCTGCCGCGTGTCCGTCGGCCAAACCCGGTCCAGGGCTGAAACGGAGTCTCATCGCAGGAAAGAAGGAACACCCCTCCCCGACCCACCCCACCCTGTTTACAGTTGTTTGTGTCTCATCACTTCCTGCGCACGGTACTGGCAGTGACGAATTGGCAAGTTGCTGGTCGTTTTTCTTCTTCTTCTTCGAGGAAGTGTTGATCGCCGAAAATGTGTTTCCGTTCTATGGCAACTCGCCGATGTCTACTTTCGTCAGATGTATGTTGAACTTCTTTCGCACCGTACGTAGCCAACCATGCCAATCGGAGGTGCGGCGGAAGGACAACAAACTAAACACAAAAAGCAGTTTTTAAATCAAATAATTTTCAACATAGAATTAAAAGTGCATTGCTCCAGTGGCTTCCTAATATCGGAACGGAAGAGCGTTCCAGACGGCCGCAGAAGCGCATCTGGAGGTGCGCGATGCAGTGGCCGTCTTTGTTCAATGGCGAGGCAACAGTTTCTGCGAGGATTAGGATGACCGGCAATGGTAGTTTCTTTTATTGGAATAGACATAACGCCCGTATTAATATCTTTTGTGTACACACACTCTGCTCTCGTCTCACTACATCTATCTTATGTCTACATTTCTCTTATGCCACCGCATCTACATCACTTTGTCGTCTGTCTCTCTTCTGGCATCTCGCTAAGATTGTAAACATTCAAAAGAGGGGCCTCCAATATGAATTTCGCTTGAAGGCCTCAATTGGCCCCAATGGCCCGTCGTGGTCCCGTTGAGGCCTTTAAGCGAAATGAATGCCACCACTGGGACATCCAACGATGCATCGGTTAAAATCACGACACGCCAAATTGTGCATGTGAGAATTTAATGGGGTTTATATAAATCACATAATGATAATAATATACAATGGCCATTGTTTATCCAGGAAATCCTGACAGAGTCTCATGACTGTTTTTTCTCTCTCTCAGGAGGTTCCTGCATCGGGGATGTTTGGCCGATTGAGTTACTTTGTGCAAATACACCGGAGAGCAGATAGAACACCCCCATCACGTGTGAGGGGACCGGCTTGTAAAGTCACGTGGACTGGGGAAGAGCAGAGTACATGATGGACAAACGTAGATTATTTGTATAAAAAATATTTTCAACATTGAAGGCGTTTCGCCCCCCCCCCTTTCTGAATTGTTGTACGCATCCACCCTTCAAAATAAAGTCGCACCTCAGGGTTGTTGAGGGAGTAACACTCAAAGTTCTGCGCAGATGGATTCAATCTACTTGCTGTACTTTCGTCTCTCCATGGAGATGGCTTTGGGGGTTTCACAACTTTGCGTGATCCACAATCCTCGCCTCCCAAGCGTTGGGTCACAGCGCGTGTGCCATCACTCAAACCTTACGCGAACGTTACACTTGTGGTAATAGAGTGAAGTAACTTTGTACAGACAGGACTGAGCTTTTTGTTTATTGTGCTGTTTGTTGCTAGTCGCTCTTTTTTTGTTGTTGCCTTTGATGCCTGTGCTCAACAACTGTGTCAACAATGAACATCAGAGAAACAATACAAACGAGATGGGAGAAACAAGCCACTAAAACACGCGTCCTGTAAACAACATCAATTAAGAGTTCGGTTGTTTTGCTGTCTAGGATGTTGTATGCATTCACCCTTGCGTTCTGTAAATGTTTGCCTGGAGTCTGAGAGCAGTGATGGGGATTGTAGTGGAGACAGATTGTTGCTCATTAGCTCTTTAGGGCGAATGGAGAGGGGAGTTTTTGCACTTTGCCTCCGGAGAGTTTAACATGAGGTGTGCACCAAATGTTTAAAGTTTGCGACCTTTATTTAAAAAAATACGTGGATTTTGAAAACTCTTTCCCTCTTCATTTCACATGTTATATTTTCTTTCTTTTGAGTCAGTATTGGAGATGGGTGCGTTGAGTTGTATTCGTTCTTCCCTTGTGTAAAGTCGTCCGACTGTAGTTTTGTTGTTATAGAAACACGCACACAGGGATAGCTAGGGAACGAAATACAACAATGGCGGTGACGTTACTAAGTCAGACAAATCACTTTGGGGCATCAGCCAAACGACGTTGGTCCTGGCACCATGGTGATGGTGTATTCACACATCAAACTGGGGTGGCATGGCTCAGTGGATCCTCGCTACACCGGTCTGGGTAAAACAACATGTGCATTGTCGTTCTCTTCTAGCACCATGTGCACCTTTAGCATGTCACATGTTGTTCTCTTTTAGCCCCCACCCCCCAAAACGTTCCATTCATTGGCTACCACACTCAGATAAGCTCCTCCCCCCCTCCTCCCCCCCCCTTAAACTTGTATTTTGAAAATTTTTGCCTCACTTGATACAGTAAATGTAGCTGTGACGATCCCACCTGATGACGGAGACTTGTGTTGCCTCCGAAACGTCGTGATTTATTATTTTATTTCTATTATTACTTTTATTATTTTTATTTTTTACCTACGTGACTTTACCGAAAAAACCTAAGAGTATGAATCCTTGCAGTAACGAAAGCTTCAAATCTAGAATTAATAGAAACCATCTCAGCGTTGGTGTTCTTTAGGCAGGGCCCCGAACTCTGGCCAGAGGGCAGCAGTCCATTCTGAGGGCCGATGGTCCGGTCTCTGTGAGGCAATTGCAAATGTGTTCAGAGTAAAAAATAATATATATATCTACATAATTTTATTAATTATCGGATTGCCTCTAATGTGTGTTGCTTGCGTACGTTCTCAGTTGGCGTTGAGTCCCAATATTCGGCAGCCCCAAAGATTATTCCTCCTCATCGGCCACCCGTTTTGGGTTTTTTTTGGACCCAAATGCGGTCAATGAGATCGCACACGGCAATTTGGGTATCCCGGTTTGTCGACAAATAGCTGGGCCGATTTCTAGTCCCAGTCTGTCAGTGTCTCTACGTTTCGGTTAAATACCGCGTCGAACAGCATCCTCAGTAGACGGGTGTCATAGACAGTGTTGTTTTCAGTTTCATTTCATTTATTTGGTATAGCCCTGTGAGCCATTCGGCTCTTGAATCGGGTGCAACCGCAACAAACAAAAAAACAAAAACATGAAAACATCTTAAAGTGACTATACGCAAACAGAAAAATCCAGGAAAAAACTGCAAAGTCTTCCAGAAAAAAGCAACGCTGTGCAAAAATCCCAGTGGGATGCAAGTCAAACAAGAACTACAACAACCACAAGACAACTTAGATTAAAGCCATCATTCTAACTCCGTACTACAACAAACAAACATGGCCAAACCAAAAACGTTTTCGAAATCACCAAATTAAAGCCATAAGCAATTTAACAGTGATCACAAGAACCGTGGTAGGGGGGAGCGGTAGCGTCGTGGTTAGCGCACTGCAACTGTGACCCGGCCACCTGAGTTGGATTACCCGGTCACGGCTCACTTCATCGGCGATGAATGTCTCAACCTGTTCCGGGCCTCCCTTAGGCCGACTCAGCCTCAAGCGAGTTCCTAGTGCGGTGTGTATACATCAACGTTGGGGAGACAAAGGCTGCCCGGGGGAGGCGGTGGCCTTACCATGCCGTCGTGCTCCGTACCGTCCTTTATAGGTGCTCAGCGAGAGCGCTTGCCTCAACGCCCTTAGGCTACACGGGGGATCTTTGTCTTTGGGTGGTAGAAGGCACCCCCTCCCCCACCCCTCCTCCAATCTTCACCAAACCTTAACCGACCAGAGTGGTGAAGTATGCAGTGCCGGATTAAGCCAGTGTGGGGCCTGTAGCATATTTTTTTTGAAGGGGCCCTAAATTAAGCACAAATAACACGTAAATATTAAAACACAAATCTTTAACTTGCATAGTAAAGGAATTGTATTTTGACATTCGCCAAACAGCCAGATTATACGACAAATCGCTAACCTTAATCACCCAGTCGTTCATAAAAGTTTAAGGCGGTATAGTACTATAGTAATAGAGCAAGTGCAGAATCACTGAACAGGAATTTAGAATTTTTATTATTATTTTATCATTTCCCTTTACGTGACTTTACCGAAAGAACCAAGAACATGATTTGATAGCTTGAAAGCATTTAGCGCGGGCCCCTTGAAAGTGCGGGGTCCGTAGCATGTGGTAGCTACTTGTGCTGCTAGGATAATCCGGCACTGGAAATATGGCCATGGCAAGGTGGATTGACGGATCGGGCTGTGACTTGTACCGCATTTACAGCTTTCTCGATGCCTCATTTGGCAACGGGAGGTTTCGCGTGGCTTCAACAGGGTCATATACAGTATAGTCACCCCCGCCCCCCTTCACTACACTATGCACACGTGGGGGAGGAAAATCGAGAAATTATCTCAAAAGAAAAGAAATAAACGCATGAATATAGCCTCTTGTGACATCGCTGAGGTTTTTTGCTTGTTTTTAGTTCCTTGGCTGCCCTGGGACTCTGTGTTCCCCCCCACTGCATGCTCGAGTGGATTTTGACCACAGATGGCATTCGCGTTTCGCTTAACGGACAGGGCTCATTATTCACGGCACCGTTCAGTGAGAGGACAACCCGCGTTTGTCCAACGGTGGTGAGACGTTAGCTACCTCACCTGGTGGTATACAGGAGGTCGCTGGGGTCAATCCTAAACCCTGACGCCTGCTGTATATTTGAAGTTTTTTTCTCCCTCCGGTTTTTCCCTCCACGTTTAGAATCAAAGTGCGTTCAGCGAGTTCGGCTTCTCTACATTTTCACACGACAGGGCCACTGCGCTGAGTTGCCATTTGTGTCCGGGTCTCTTCTGCAAACGAGCTATATATTCTCGAGTGGGCCTTACCTGGTAAAATGAAAAAAACAAATAGTTCAGTAGTTTACGAGTCCAGTCTCACCGGCAGTTTCCCTTTCCTGTCGGGGATAAAGACGAGACCCCCCCCCCCCCCACCACTCTCCCTCCGCTCTCCATCGTGCAGTCGCTGTGCTGCGTGGAGGTCTCAGTGGCCTCCCTTACAGAACAGAGCTCGAATTGTGGCGAGGTTGTTCTTTCTGCCTGGTAGGGCTTCAGTTAAGATAAAGGTGCAGCCCTGCAATTTGCTTCCTCACGCCACCGCAGACGCAATAGGCCTGCACTACGCAGGGGGGGGGGGGGCTCTTAAGACTCTGAGAGCCGCTCTCTCCCGACGGCGTTTGGCCCACTCTGTAGCGCTGGGTGGCCGGACGTCTGGGGAAGAGGTGGCTGTACCCACGCTTTACGCCACCACACGCGGCCCCCCCGATCCACCCTAATGCCGCACTGCTGAGTCCAGGGGCTCGGCAAGCAAGAATAACAAGCAAAAAAGAGTCATTTTTTTGGGTATAATTCTGTAAAAAACAAAAACCCCACTCACTATTTCAAGGAACCGCAACGCAAGGTGAACACCACGAGACGGCGGTCCTTGATGAAGAACAGTCACGAAGCAGCGGACCTTAAAAAACCTCACGCGGCTCCGGGGTCCGCAGGTTTGCCCCGTCCTGGGCGGACTAAGTCGGGGTTCGGGGGGCGTGTGAAGGTGTTCAAGGAGCTTGCCGCGGCGGGCATGGTTTTTTTTAGCTGCCGCGCCGAGAGATCGAAGCGGAGGGCCTCTCTCTGGATCGCAAGGCCGGCGAGCTGCCCCCGTTTGCAGCACGGCACCCTCGCTGCTGCTCACTGAAGAAACAGCGAATAGTTTTGCGTTTTACACATCGTGACAATAATCAGTGTTTGAAAAAAAATGAATGATAACAAGTACTGTGGTGTGGAGGGGCGCAGCGTTTAAGGCGCTGCGCTCTTGAGTTTTGATTCCAAGCCATGGCCAACCATCAGTGGATAATGACATCTTTCTTTCTTTTTTAATCAGGTAAAGTTCACTGGGGTAATAGCTCTTTTTCAGAGGCGACTGGGCCACACATGGCCGCTCGTCCAAATGGCTTGTGTAATGATGTGGGAATTTATCGTCGCAGGCATATCATCTAAATTTATGTTTTTTAAATGTGAGGAGCAAAACCGGAGGAACCCGGAGCAAAATCAACGCGGCCACCACGGGGGAGAGAGATAACGTCAACTCCAAATATACGGCTGGCATCAGAGTCGGGATCAAACCCACGACCTCCTGCGTACCAGGCAAGGGAGATAACATCTCCCAAACGCGGGCCTGGCCACACCTGTCTTCACGAGCCCACACCGAATGGATGGATGTTGAACCTCTTTCACACGTATATTTTAAGTTTTCGTGATTGCAAAGATCCAAAAACAATCGATTGTTTTGTCGCTGTGGTTGTCCCCACCTGAGGACGGACGCTTGTGTTGCGCCCGAAACGTCGTGATTTTTTATTTTATTTTATTTTCACCTACGTGACTTTACCAAAAGAACCGCAGAGTACTCTTTCACACCGTACATCGCCAACTGTGCTCATCGGTTGGTTACGTACGTACCAATGCGGTGAAGTAAGGTCAAACAAGCCCCAATGACAGGTCGCGGTGGGGAAATTCATCCTGGCAATGGCTTAACAAAGGGCCGCAGTTTATTATTTTAATCAGCTCGACAGGACGTTAGAAATCTGCAGTGGTTATTGAATTCTGTCGGGTTTTTTTTCCTTTCGTTTTTGTTTTATTTTTACATATATATTTTTCTTGCCGTTTTGCTGCACATGCCATCGTCGCGAAATACGTCAATCTCGCGAGGCGATGAGTGAAAAGGTGCTGCCGTTCGCTTCCTCGCGAACTCAGCGCGGCCCATTGTGCCCCAGCAAGGGGACAGCGCGTCCTGAACATTGATGCTTCAACAATAACAACAACCAGAATAAAAAACACACGAGTGGCACCTCCAATTGTGAGCCACAACAGCACGCTGTATCGGGACACATGAACCCTGTTTTTTTTTCTTTCAAGGAAATACTTTTGTCGCAGATGGCGATCAGTTAATTCATAATAAATGTGTTTGGGTTAGATTGCATACGTAGAAATGTGCCGTAACCAGCATCGTCGGGCGATTTGGCAAATCAGCCAAAATGCTGGATGTAATTATCAGCGAAACGTCGTACGCAAATTGTAATTGTTGCGGATTTACTTTCCAACACACCGGTGGGCTGAAGTAGTAGCTAATTGATGCGTTGTTTACGTGACAAATCCCTTACTAATCGGCTGTGTCGGGTGGTGGAGGGTTACGACACATTTATACTTACGCGATCTAACCCAAACACCTTTATTATGAATAATATTGGTCGCGAAATCATGCTACGTGTTAAACCAATCAGTTCATTGTTTACAGCTCTTTTGCTGAAGAAGCAGCGTCGGTGCAGATTTCATTCTCACGCTGGGTGTTCTCCGAGGCTGGAACTCGAACTCAAGTTACCGGGTTCGTAGCAGAGTGTGTTAACCCACCTTGCGGCTGCTTTATCCCTGCGATTGTGATGTAACAATAACATCTGTAACTTACCACCCCTGGGTCATTGTGTGCAGGTGAAGGGGCGCGCTGAGAACTGCTTCTGATGTTGCCACTGGATGTTGGCCGTGGCCACTGCTACACGGTGCATAGGGCGCCACGGTGGCTAGAAGATGTTAACTACCTCGCCTGGTGTACAGGAGGTCGTGGGTTCGATCCCGACCCTGACGCCTGCTGCTGTATATTTGGAGTTTTCGTGTCTCTCTCTCTCATCATCATCGCGGTGGCTAGGAGATGTTAACTACCTCGCCTGGTGTACAGGATGTCGTGGGTTCAATCCCGACCCTGACGCCTGCTGCTGTATATTTGTAGTTTTCGTGTCTCTCTCTCTCATCATCATCGCGGTGGCTAGGAGATGTTAACTACCTCGCCTGGTGTACAGGAGGTCGTGGGTTCGATCCCGACCCTGACGCCTGCTGCTGTATATTTGGAGTTTTCGTGTCTCTCTCTCTCTCTCATCATCATCGCGGTGGCTAGGAGATGTTAACTACCTCGCCTGATATACAGGAGGTCGTGGATTCGATCCCGACCCTGACGCCTGCTGCTGTATATTTGGAGTTTGTACGTTCTCCCCGTGGTCGCGTGGATTATTCTCTGGGTCCTCTGGTTTTTCCCTCCACATTTAGAAACACGCGTTTAGAGTATTTGGCTGCGATACATTGTCACATTACAAGCCACTTCGTTGAGCTTTCATTTGTGGCCAGGTCGCTTCTAAAATAACTATATAGCTCAGTGGGCCTTACCTCGTAAAATAAAAATAAGTTTTTTTAATAGTATTTAATGTAACCTGCAACCTTTATTATGATTTTTTTTGTCGTCACCATTAATAAAACACATTCCTTGTGACGGAGCTGGTAGGAACGTTGGGTTGCTCGGTCAATGGCCAGGGTCAACGGCGGCGTGGTGTATTCCGCAAATATGCCCGACTGTGAGAGCGGGCACAAGCCGGCGTGAGTAGGTTAAACGTTGAGTTTTATAAGGGCACCTCGGGGTTTACCAGCCCCTCATCACCCAGCCCCACTCCTCCCACCCCCCACCCAACCCCACCCTCCCCACCCAGCCCCTCCCAATAATCCCCTGTAGGCTGGTGGAACCGGTGGGTTCCTACCAGTATAATCGATTGCTATATACTGTATTTAACTGCTATTGACATATAGTCATTTCGATTACTATGCGAAGCCCTGAAATTGCTTGCTCACACCACTGCTGGTCTATTTGCTTTTTTTTTGTCAGCTTATAGATTTGTCTAGGGCATTATTTGCATGCCCCCTGTTGGGCCACTGGCTCAGTCGCCTGTGCTGCCCAGTCATCCTAGCCTGCTCGTTGACCGTGTGTTCTATTTAATCGCTTAAGAAAATAATAATAATATTACTGTACTTCGAATAATTACGCTCCATGTTAAACTGACAAGAGTTTGATCGAAGCTGCAGCCGTTATCGCGTCGCACCGTGAAAACATTGGCGGCCCGAGTTCAACTCACGCCGCTCACGACAAAAGTCGTTTGCGAGCGATATCCGACCACCTTCGCCAATCCGCACTGACCAGCGTGGTGAAGTATGGTCAGACAACCGCCTCGACCCACAACGGCATTGGGAGAGACTTCATCCAGCCGTGTATCAATGAAGGGCTGTGAAGTAAAAACAACACATTGACAAATACGGCAGGGGTTTTTCAATGAAAATCGCGAGAAATACAAACATTTTCAGAGGCATCTTCTAGGTTCTTTCGGTAAAGTCACGTAGAATGGAAATAATAATATAATACAAATAAAACATAACAAAATAATGTTATGTTTTATTTTTATTATTTTATTATTTCCATTCTACGTGACTTTACCGAAAGAACCAAGAAGACGAATCCCTGCAGTCACGAAAGCTTTAAATCGAAAATTTCAGAGGCATTTTAGTCACCTCCCACGAATGGCAAAAGCCTCTGGACAAATCCCCCAGAATGCACCCGCCCCGATCTCACCAGATCTCGACAGCTCAGCAGGCTCGAGTCGAGATCGAGCCTGGAGTGAGTGTCAACCACGGTGCGTGATTAAAACAGATGTTACAGGCTGCTGTGTGGGCTACGTTGCTGGCAATAGAAGGAAGTGGGAATACGAAATTGTTGGGGTGTACTCTGCTCCCACATCTACGCTCCTCCCTACCTCCACCGACCCGCGTGTGGATGATGGTCGAACAGCCTCCGTGGCCAGTATGGCGTGAGTGAAGTCCTCTCCCAGCAGTAGATTGGTAAAAAGGGACGTACGGTACACAATAAGTACAGGCGCATGCTTGCACGTGGAACAAACATGCCGACACTCACACTCCTGCTTCTTCCCTGAAAGCACAGAGAGTCGTGTGAAATAGAAACCTGACGTTATTATGGTTTTCATTCTGGGATGGGCACTGACTGTGCTGTTGTGATGAGAAAGCATTGTCATGGGCTTTGCGCAGAACATTGATCGTTTCACAATCAACTGTTAGCTTGCTACACCTTACTGCAGACCGCCCGAGCTACTTTTACGTTCCGTATTCTGCCCCCCAAAGTCAGGAACACGACAATCGAGAGTGCAGGCGGTGCAACTGCACAGAAGACCCACGGATCAGAGGGGACAAAAGAAGCCGGGCTATGAAGAGCTGGGAAATCGGACGAGGGGCTTCAAATCCATTCCTTGCACCCAGGGCCACTGCCACCGACGCTACTCCACTGGCGCCAGAGACGCACTGAGAGTCTGGGTTCCAGAATCAGAATCAGACACCTCGGACTGGGCGTCTCTTTCTCGAGAGGTTGATAAACGGCCAGGTCAGACGGTGGCGTGGCAGAGGTCGCAAACGGGTTTTGATTCCTTACCCGTACCCGTACCCGGCCGCACCAGGGTCGCAAACGGGTACCCGTACCCGGGCGGGTACGGTTATCCGTACGCTACCCATACCAGTACCCTACCCGAAATGAGTGACAAACGGTTACTCACCGGTGACTCACGGCCTTACCCGTACCCGTACCCGGCTGCACCAGGGTCGCAAACGGCTGCCCGTACCCGTACCCGGCCGGGTACGGGTAGCCGGGTATCGGGTAGGGTACGGCTATCGGGTACCCGGTTGTGACCTCTGTGGCATGGGCGATGACGTTTGCAGGCGGTGAAACTGCACCTGGGCCCGTCCAAACAGTGGGCTACGAAAGAAGTGGAAAATTCGACAGAGGGCCCTAACTGTGTATTTTTGCACCGAGTCCAATGCCGACTCCGCTATGCCACTAATCCCAGCCTGCTCCCCCATTATTCCATTGTCCCCACCCCTCCCCCCCCAGGAACTGATCAACCAATTAGTAACAGCGCGCTGGGGGAGGTCACCACGAAGGGAACCACGCGATCCTTCGGTTGAAGATGTGCAACGGGATATTGTGTTTATTTAAAACCGTTGCATGTGCCACAGCGTTCACGTTAAAGCGTTGCAAACAATAAGTCGAGTGCACGTTCGCGGCACTGCTTTATACCGTGTGTGTGTATATAGCCGAAATAAACATAAAAAAACATTGTCCTGGCCCAGGAAGAAAAAAAACCCTCCCACAATATGCCAGTGTCGATTACGCGAATGAATGCACATCCAGTCCGAGCTCAGTAGAGGTCCACATTTTCTTTTGTGTTCGAGTAACCGGGCGAAAAAAAAACAGAGTAAGCAGATTAAGCCGCCGCAGCTTAGCGCCGCAGTTAAGGTTATGCCCATCGGTGTGGAATGGTTATTTCAACGATTTTCCAAAAGGAATAAGATGTGTGCCGCAAACTGGTAGCGTCAGTGCCGTCACAAGGTGGAACCCAATTCTTGCTGCGTAGCCTTCATCTTGCTGCGGCGACGTCAGGGCATGGGGGAGGGGGGAGACATTTGTAAAGTCTGTCGGATAAAATATTCATAACGATGGTTTTTGTAAAAGCTTGCTCCTATTTTTGGATTCGGCATGTTGTAATGACAGACGGGGGGTGGGTGTGGGTGGGGGGGAGCAACTCTGAGGTGTGCACAATATGTTCACAGGGAGACACAGAGAGACAGAGAGAGATGAGCTGCCACTTAAACTTTCCATCATTAACGGGAGTAAATACATCGAGAGGCAAAGGTCGTTGAGGCGTTCACGTCAGAGCGCAGACAGCGCCTGAATGCGACGAAAGACCCCTCGGCAGTTAACAACCTCCTCCAGAACGGCTGACTCACTCACCCCAGGGCAAGTTGGTGTTGTCCGCCTGTATCTACCCACTGCTGGTGACCCCCAGGGCAAGTTGGTGTTGTCCGCCTGTATCTACCCACTGCTGGTGACCCCCAGGGCAAGTCGGTGTTGTCCGCCTGTATCTACCCACTGCTGGTGACCCCCAGGGCAAGTTGGTGTTGTCCGCCTGTAACTACCCACTGCTGGTGACCCCCAGGGCAAGTTGGTGTTGTCTGCCTGTATCTACCCACTGCTGGTGACCCCCAGGGCAAGTTGGTGTTGTCCGCCTGTAACTACCCACTGCTGGTGACCCCCAGGGCAAGTTGGTGTTGTCCGCCTGTATCTACCCACTGCTGGTGACCCCCAGGGCAAGTTGGTGTTGTCCGCCTGTAACTACCCACTGCTGGTGACCCCCAGGGCAAGTTGGTGTTGTCCGCCTGTAACTACCCACTGCTGGTGACCCCCAGGGCAAGTTGGTGTTGTCCGCCTGTAACTACCCACTGCTGGTGACCCCCAGGGCAAGTTGGTGTTGTCCGCCTGTATCTACCCACTGCTGGTGACCCCCAGGATAAGTTGATGTTGTCCGCCTGTAACTGAAAGACCTCCCAGCCTATTGCCTTCCATTCCTTTCCCCTCCTCGGCTGTGCTTATCCAGTGGGGGCCCCCTCCTGAACGTTTTTTTTTGTTCTCTCTAAATGTATTTCGTCTCGCCGTCTCTTCCGCCGTCTTTCTCCTCCTCCTCTTGGCTTTGTCTCGGTCGACGTTGTCCCTAGTCTCTCGTCAAAGGTCGTTCTCGTGACGCGTCCTGCGCCAAACTCCGATTTGTGGTTTCCATTTTGCTTTAAAACGAGCTTTCGGTGGCCGATGCCAACGACAAATGAGACCTCCGTACAAACCTGCGAATCGCCGGACAGCCCTGCATCACACGACGCGAGTGCTGGTCACGTTTTAAATGTGGCACCGTCCGCCTCAGAGTCCGGTGGCACCAGCGGAAGAGCTAGCGCCTCGCAGGCGATGGGCGCGAGTTCAATTCCTGGTTGGGCGTTCAACGCAGCCCGTAGTTCCTCCAGTGTCCATGAAATGAGTTCCACTTTGTCAGGAAGTGGTTGTGCATCTCTGACTCAGGATTGTAAACAGGAGATCAACGACAATATATCAACAAACTTGCCCCACCATGTGAATGTGGAATTTACACAACTGACTCATTGCTGAAAAAAAACAGGAAATCTGTTTCATCAACAGACACGCCCCCGCCATAGAAATGTGCAATTTCCACCTCTTGCTCAGGCCTGTTAAACAATGCTCATTAAGCAAGAAACTTTAAAATAATGCCTCCCGTAGACATTTTAACCACCAATGAGTTATTGACCTATACAGGTAAAAAAAAAAATGCCCTTTAAAATAACTGTTACGTTTCAAATCTGCTTCGCTTCGTCCGGAATTCCTGGAAGAGAGGAACACAATGCATGTTGCGGTCCACTATCGCTCCACGTGCAGTTCCCGAATCAGCCCGGCTGCCTGCCCGCTCCGATAGCACGTGCTCCCCGTACACCCTTGGACCTTGTCATACACGGTTTACGACTAGCGCCACCCGTACGCACACTCGTGTTTCACATTTATCTGACAGAATGTTAAGCGCTCAGAGCGGCATTCGAGACGATACAAACGAATCATTGATGAACAGATTACGAGACTCAAACGTAATCCCTAAGGCCCATCACGGCTGCCAAGGTACGAGTCACTGTGTGTGTGTGTGCTTACCTTACTCTCTTAGACTGAGGGTGCGTGCATTTTGTTTACCCGTTTTCACCACCTCGCCCAATGTCTGGGGCAGACGGGCACACATACACGTGGGCCGGTCGTCAGGCTCTGTAATTGGTTTGTGTTGACCTTTGGGTTCAGGGTCTTCCCAGCCAGGGTCAAATGACCCAAGCCCCACCCCCCCCCCCCTTGTGCCAATTGCTCAACGCAAACTTTATAAGCTTCGCAGACTCAAGCACGCTCGTGTTTTTTGTTGTTCTTCCTCTCTGTAGTAGGATGACAAAAACAATCTTGACGAATGTATGGGGTCATCCGTGTAGAGATTCTCTACCCCAGTGATTGAATTCAGCCAGAAGGAGTCCCGGAAAACCGTTTCGGGAATTATTTTAACAACGCCACATGCATCTCGCCTTGTTTTTGTCCTCATAATAGTGTGTCATATAGGATTATTATGGACAGGCGTATCTTATGCTCTTGTGATTTAGTGCCGTACGCCGATAACCAATGCTACAAGCCAGCCTAGAAGATTTTCCAGAAAAAAAATCTAGTTTTAAATTACATGTATGGAGAGTTCGTACCAATGTGTTGATATAGAAAAACTTGCGTACTGTAAATGTGAATTCATGTAATTACTATTTCAATGGTTATTACATCCGTGTTACCGTTCAGTCGACTGAATATTAACACGACGGTGTCCATCGCACCTCAGATTAGCATGCCCGGTTCATCGCACAGCCCACTAACACTGTGCCACTGGTCTACCCACAATTGTTCTCATATGGCATAGCCACAGTACATGACAATATTATACAAATACATTCTAGATTTGAAGCTTTCGTGACTGCAATGATTCATATTCTTAGGTTTTTTCGGTAAAGTCACGTAGGTAAAAACATTAAAAAGTAAAATAAAATAAAAATCACGACGTTTCGGAGGCAACACAAGCTTCCGTAAATGAGAGATTGCAGGAGCTACCACTCCGTTGGCTGTGACGGTACCACCTGAAGACGGAAGCTTGTGTTGCCTCCGAAACGTCGTGATTTTTATTTTTTTATTTTATTTTACTTTTTAATGTTATTACCTACGTGACTTTACCGAAAAAACCTAAGAATATACAAATACATTTTTTAAAAGCACTCAGCCAGATGTACCAAAAGCAGTGAACTTACATAGAGTGTGAAAGCGTTTCGTGAATCTCACCTCCGATTAGCAGGGGTGGCTACGTGCGACAGAGATCTAACAAACATACATGAAGTGTTTACACCATTGGAACCTCATTTGCCAGTAAAAAATATGACAATTGGTTTTTTACCCTTCTATCTGGCAACAAAACTGACACCTTTTTTACTTTCAAATACAGTGCATATATCATCAGAGTTATGTTTTTTGTTTGCATTATGGCTGCAGGTATTGTGGTCTATGCAAACATGACTCCTTGTTAAAAAAAGGTGTCAGTTTTGTTGCCAGATAAAAGGGTAAAAAAAACAATTATCATACATGAAGTGGGTCAGTGAAAACTATCAGGGTATCAAGGCAATAAATGCGTACGGCAGAACTGTGATACAATTATTTTGTTTAAATCTCTGAGAGCTTTTATGATTCACTAAACGCTTTCACACTCTATGTGAGTTCACTGCTTTTGGTACATTTGCTTGAGTGCTTTTGAAAAATGTCTTTGTATAATATTGTCACGTACTGTAGTTATGCCACGTGAAATTTGTGGGTAGACCAGTGGCACAGTGTTAGCGGACTCGGCTATGAATCGGGCAACATGTGTTGGATTCCTGGCCATGGCTGGCATCAGTGACAAGTGGTATCTGAACCCAAACTAAACAAATTGTTTTTATTTTACCAGGTAAAGAACATTTTCAGAAGCTACCTGGCCATAAATGATAGCTCAAAGAAGTGGCTTATCTTGAAAAACCGGAAGACCTGGAGATAAATGCACGCGACCACGGGGAGAGAGATATGCAAACTCTGCCTTCACTGACACGCACTAACCAGAATGGTGAAGTATGGTCAAACAACTGTCATGACAAAATACAGCATTGAGGAGGACCTTCGTCCAGATTGACCAAGGGTGGCAACAAGTATTAGTTACATTTTCTACGTAACAATTTCACATCACCCTGGAACCCGAGACCATCACGGTCTGTTGACGTTTCACCTGGTTAAACCAAACGTCGGTTTATTACGTTTCACGTCTTTGATTGGGAAAATCTCAGCCCACTCTTCATCCAGGCAAACTGCCGAGCACAGACTAAGTGTCACTAACCTCACGTTAAAACTAACAGTAACATCTTTAAGAATCACATTTCAAAGACAAACGGCATATATTAAAAAAAAATTACAAGAACATTGATTTTTTCTTAAATATTGTCAATACATGGTCCTCAGGCTATTGTCGACTCGAGTGATAAAGGAGTCGCGCTGTGGTAAACGCACCGCCAACCTTAACATAGTCAAGGCATCAAACCCGGAAATACTTCTCAAGAGATTGTTCGAATTCTTTTGCTGGTGGTGACTAAGAGAATGCTGATGCATCACAGGGAGTCGGGTTTCTACGACACGTTATGGTTACGCGTTGCTGCTGCTATAAAGTTGCGTGTGAGTAATGCGCAATAGGTCAAATTCTTTCTGTTGTTAAACACAAGTCATAGATGGTTCAGATAAGATACGTGTGCATATGTGTAAAAAAGAACTCAGCGACACTATCTTGAGATGAAAAAAGGAGACGTCGCATATATATAAAGCGAATGTAATCATTTACTTAATTATCCAGTAGAGACACGCTGAGTTATAGGACTTTTTCCAGGAGGGTCTTGCGCTGGCTTTTTTAATCTTACAATGATTTCAGTCAATGAATGATGAGTGTTTACAGCAGAAGCCCTCTTGACGACGGTGATTGGTTCCACGAAACCGGCCGTTGAGTGATTTGGTCGTTAAGCGAGTATAGGACATACACGTTAAAGGCTTAATTTGTTCTGATAGCATCTAAAATTATCATTTTGATCCAAAAAACGTACCTTACGATATTTAAACAATGGATATTAATACATAAATATACTAACAACAATATATTAAAAGAAGCATGGTTAATCAATGCATTAATTAATCATTACTGTCCCTATAACAGCCCGTCGTTAACAGGGGAATGGTCGGTAAGCGAACACATTGAGCTCTATAGAGGCACTACACTACTATACACTACACTATACACTACACTACTATACACTACATTATACACTACACTACTATACACTACACTACTATACACTACATTATACACTACACATTGAGCTCTATGGGGGCCTGTCGTTAAGCTATTAGTCGTTAGCAGCGTGGTCGTTAAGAGGGGTTCTACGCTACATTACTATACTTTACACTACTACACTCTACACTACTATACACTACACTATACACTACACATTGGGCTCTATGGAGGCCCGTCGTTAAGCGATTAGTCGTTAAAAGGGGTGGTCATTAAGAGGGGTTCTACCGTCTACAAGTGCGAGGAAACCGGAGCACCCGGAGACAACCTGCACGTGCAAGGGGGCAACGCTCAATCCCCGCACAGATGGAAACAGATGGCGATCAGTCCACACTTGCTGTGGTGGCAACGCTCAATCCCTGCACAGATGGAAACAGATGGCGATCAGTCCACACTTGCTGTGGTGGCAACGCTCAATCCGCGCACAGATGGAAACAGATGGCGATCAGTCCACACTTGCTGTGGTGCCTTCTCCTGGCGAGCCAGGGCAATGACACCTCCTCTGTGCTCACGGGAAGGGAGTTTCACGACACTTGCCGGCTTCAACAGACCCAAATCGACTCCGACTACGATCCGCGGGGTCTCCGCTGCCAGCTCACGTTCGGGAACCATCCCCGAGTCTGAGCCAGTTCGGCAACAGACTCAAAACGGTGTTGCCGTTTCAGAGAGCCCGTTTCAAGTTCACATTCATTTATTAGGTATAGCCATGTGAGCCATTCGGCTCTTGAATCGGGTGCAACTGCAACAAACAAAAAACAAAAACATGAACAAAAAAACATCTTAAAGTGAACATGTGACTGAGTGCAAACAGAAAATCCAAGAAAAGACAGCAAAATATTGCAGAAAAAAACACCGTACACCAACGCTGTGTGCAAAAATCCCAGTGGGAGGCAAGTCAAAAAACAACAACAACAACAACCACTTCAACGTGCGATCCATGCGCATTCGCGATGGACTGGACTCACAAGAGTGCGCGATGTTAGATGTCCTGACTTAATTACTTGTGCGGCGGAATCCACCAAACCCTCGCTGCCTTCCACAGTGCTGGCTTACAGGCAGTCACGTGCATAGTCACCGCCGCCTCGTTACGCACGATGCACATGGTGCTGTCATATAGCACGTGGTGCTGTGAAGAGCTGCCATTTCCCGAAGCGTCGCATATTTTTTTAATTTTATTTTAAGGCCACCGTGATATTGACGAAGGTGTTGAGTACATGTTTGCTTATTTGTGCTTTTGCACCACTGCCAAATGTAGCAGCAGCAGCAGCGTCAAGAAATAACGCCTGCATGCGCAGTTTATGTGTGCCGTGTGTGCGTTTTGATATGGACCGTATGGTATGGGAAAAGACAAAGCTGCAGCCCTGCAAAATCCTCGACCAGAGCCTACTCTTCCACGCAGGTCAGACGTTTAGGAAGACGTGGATGTACCCACACTTTACCCCACTTTTGCCAATCGACTTAACTGGTGTCCACGTGTTTCCTGCTGGGTGGACAGGAACGGCTGGGGGGTGGGGGGGGGGTGATTTAAGAACCCTGCATCATTATTTCACACCTCCGATTAGCACGGTCGACTACATACGGTGCGAAAGAAGTTTAGCAACCATACATACATATGCACCGCTCCCAACAAGAGATTGAGCCTGTGACCTCTGGACAGCAGGTCACAATGTGCTAGCCATGAGACCACCACAGCATCCCTGTGCTGTACGATAACACGTAACAACATGCTTCATAATATACCTTTCAAAGTGATGTATGTTAACATTAAATGTCGTACTGCGATTGTAAATGTTGTGGATTTGCTCTCAAACACACCGGTGTGCATGTTCTGCTTACGTGACAACCCTTACTAGTTAGCTGTGTCGGGTGGTGGTGGGTTTAACGACACATTTATATATTTACGCGATCTAACCCCCCCCCCCCAAAAAAAAACCTGTATTATGGATTAAAACAATATATCTTGCAAGGAATTTCCATAATACCTGCCATGCATTCATTTGCTTTTGTGTTTGTGTTGTTGTTGTTGTTGTGACTGATGTCTTTAGTCAATTACCTTTCTTATCACCGCCGAACAACGAGCGGTTTAATTATGTTTTCCCATTGTGCTGCTCGCAGTACATGGGCTTGCAGAGAGAGAGAGAGTGAGTGGGCCCGGCCATATATACTTTGTTTTGTGACTTGGATGACAGCAGTGGGTGGTGGGGTGGGTGAGTGGATTTGTTGGGAGGGGGTGGGGTGGGGTGGGCCATGATTGAGAAGCACATGTGGGGGTGCCTGCCCATGGGTGTGTGCGGGGAAATGTGGCGCTCGCGGAGAGCTGGAGTACGTGACATGGAATCGGCAACGCTCGCGGCTCATACAACTCTCTCTCTCGTCAGCACAGTGTTATTGAATGCGAGGCTGCGGAAAACCCCACGCGTTTTATGACTTTCGCTGCTTCGTGTGTGCATTTGGCACGTCGCATCGAGCTGCTCGCGTGAGTTCGAGGAGTTTTGAACGTCGTAAGAAACAAACTGACATAAAAGAGGGCTCGTGCCTCGTTTAAGACCCAAACAAAAGTTGTGGCCCATTGGCCTCGCCAAAATGCTCAGCTGCGCTTAAGTGACGAGGAGTCGTACCGCTCACTGCGGGCTGGATTACATTGAAACAAAGACAAAGTTCCCGCCGTATAGCCTTAACAGACTGTTGGGGCAAGTGCTATTAGCGAGTACCTATGAAGGCCGAAACGGCACACGAAGGGGTGGGTGGCCAGCACCACGCCCGACCGCCTTTGTCTCCGGGCTGAGTCGACCTAGGGGAGGCTCAGGACAGGTTGATAAAATCGACACCGGTGTTGGCCGTGAGCGGGCATCGAACTCGGGTCGCCGGGGTTCGTAGCGCAGCGTAGCGCGAACCGCCAGTACCGGATTGTCCTCGTAGCACAAGTAGCTACACATGTGTAGTAGCTACTACACATGTAGTAGCTACTACACATGTGTAGCTACTACACATGTGTAGTAGCTACACGTGCTACGGGCCCCGCACTTTCAAGGGCCCCGCGCTAAACGCTTTCAAGCTCTCAATTCCGGTTCAGTGATTCTGCACTTGCTCGATTACTATAGTACTCTACCGCCTTTAACTTTTATGAACGACTGGGTGTTTACGGTTAGCGATTTGTCGTATTATCTGTCCGTATAGCAAATGAAAAAACACAATTACTTTGCTATGCAAGTAAAAAATGTGTGTTCTAAAATTTACGTGTTTTTGTTGTTGTTTAATTTAGGGCCCCTTTATAACATCATGCTACAGGCCCCCCACTGGCTAACCCGCCACAACTCCCCGCAACACGAGCGAGAGCCTGCCTGCTCTCGACTCGAAGAATCGCGTGACCATCTCGAACGCTCGCAGTCAAGCGGCGAGTTAATAGGCACACCAACAACAACAACAATGCCACCCTGTGCGGCTGTCGCATTCGCCAGTAAAGCCCCACGGGATAAGCTCGCGCATGTGCTGATCCAGGAGGACAGTGCCTGTGTTGTCAGCGTGTCTGATTCACACATGTGCCCGGTCGGCGGTGACTAAGAGGCACGTTTTCAAGTGCAAGAGTGTTGGTGGCTTGCGTGCACGTAAAGTTGGCAGTCAAACGATACACTGGGACGTTGCTGCGTCGGTTTTTTTTTTTGGAGGTCGTAGAAGCTTCGCCGATGAATTGTCGGGGATGTGCAAAACTCAGCCAACTTTTCATCCAGGCAACTGCAGAGCACAGACTAAGCGTTACCAACCTCAAGTTAAAACTAACAATAACATCTTTAATAATCACATTTGAAAGACAAACAACATCGTGTTTAAAAAAAAATGACAATATTTGTTGTTCACTTAAATATTATCAATGCATGGTCCTCAAACTCTCCTCGATTCGAGTGATAAAGCAGCGTCAACTCACTGCTCAGTTCCCGAAGAAGCTCCCAAGCATGTGGAGCGGAACGTCGGACACCGGGCAAAACCGCATGCGGTAACAACCCCGGACAGCTAATGCTGGAACGGGAACATGATACGCAAGAGTAGATCCCTCTACGGTTTTGCCATAACCCGATGTAAAAAAAAGAACTCAACTAAATCGGGAAATGCTACTCATGTGACCGTCTGTTGCTTGTTTCATTTCATTATCAGCCCTTTGTAAATGCACTGCCGGATTAAAGCCTCCCCTGTGCCAGTCACGTCGTTTTTTTAAATCCTTTATATTAAGTTCGCATGCTTGCGTGCTTGCTTGCTTGCGTGCTTGCGTGCTTGCTTGCTTGCTTACGACCGTGCAAATCTTTCGGTCGTTTTTTAACCCACTTCCCGTGATCCAATCGAGCTGACATTTTCCACACAGACTCGTTGTGCCAGACAATTAATGTTCGTGAAAAAAATTCCCAAAATTTTACACTTTTTAGGCAAAAAAAAATATTTTACATATATTCAAATAGGATGCATTCATGGCTTTGGCTGAGCGTCACAGTATAAGAGCCCAGAGCATAACCCCTCTACAGGCCGTGGCGGAGTAGCGCAGTTGGTAGCGCCCTCGCTTCCCATGCCAAAGGTTGTGGAATCGATCCCCGCGTCCTCCACAGGCAAATATATTTTTAAATCCTTTATATTAATTTCGCTGTCACGCATATAAAGGATTTATAGTGAAAAACTTTGTTTTTACGGGTTATACTTGTTTAAATCCTTTATATTAAGTTCGCATGCTTGCTTGCTTGCTTGCGTGCTTGCTTGCTTGCTTACGACCGTGCAAATCTTTCGGTCGTTTTTTAACCCACTTCCCGTGATCCAATCGAGCTGACATTTTGCACACAGACTCGTTGTGCGAGACAATTAATGTTCGTGAAAATTTTTTTTCCAAAATTTTACACCGTTTAGGGAAAACAAATTAAATATTTAATTACCAATTGCTTAATACTGGCAGACAATCATCTGACCCATAGGTGGCAGCCATCTTAAGGCAGAGGACGAGAGGACTCTAGCCGCCACACATATAAAGGATTTATAGTGAAAAACTTTGTTTTTACGGGTTATACTTATTGTTTGTCATACTTCACCACGCTTGTCATTGTGGGTTGATGAAGGTGGATGCTCAGGATCAGTTTCAGCTGTCACTCGCCACTGTTGTTAGCCGTGCCTGGGAATTCAACTCGGCTCACTGGGCTCATAACCACTGCGCCACCACTCCACTTCTCTCTGTCTCTCTTACAGCTACCCCTAATAACCTCGCAAAAAAAATGTGCGATCGTTATTAGCATTGTTATTTTATATTTATACACCGCCTCCAATGTAGGACTGTACATCTGGAGGCGCTGGAGCAAAGGGATGTTGGAAATAATTACTCAGTAGGAAAGTGATTGCAGAGCAAAAAAACTACATTAAAAACATGACAACATTGATCATTTTGATTTGAAGCTTTCGTGACTGCAGGGATTCATATTCTTGGTTCTTTCGGTAAAGTCACGTAGAAGGGAAACAATAAAATAATACAAATATAAAACAGTAAAATTCTCACGACGTTTTGACTGCAACACAAGCAATCATCAGGTGTGAAAAACACAGCAAGAAAAAACATTGATAATGTACACGGCAGACGAGAGAACGACCTTTTTAAAAGCTATCATGTCCTGGAGTCTTCTCGATGATTGTCTTACTATGCATAGGAGATGCGCTATTCTTGGTGCAGTAGTGACAGTGATGGGAATGGGTCATGTCGTGTTGTGCTCGTCAAAATATGTGGCCTGTAAAACGCATTGATATGTATTCCCGTTTAAGGACATGTCAGATTGTGTGCAAAAATAACCCAGTGGCCTATGAGATGCGCTTTTGCGGTTAATCTCATCGCTAATATTTGTAATGTCGTTGCTCGAGAAGAATACTGCATCTAAGTTGGACCAAAAGAGCAACCGACGTAGACTAATACTGGTAGGAACCTCCTGGTTACACCAGCCCACAGGAGATTATTGTGTCCGTCGTGCAGGGAGGGGCTTGGTGGGGAGAGAGGGGCTGGGTGGGGAGGGGAGGGTGGGGAGGAGCTGGGTGGGGAGGGTGGGGCTGGGTGGGGGTTGGGAGGGGTGAGGCTGGGCGGGGAGGGGGTGGTCACCCCGTGGTGCCCTTATAAAACTCAACGTTTCACCTACTCACGCCGGCTTCTGCCCGCCCTCACAGTCGGGCATATTTGCGGAATACACCACGCCGCCGTTGACCCTGGCCATTGACGGAGCAACCCAACGTTCCTGCCAGCTCCCTCCGCAGGAATGTGTTAAATAGTTTGCACGTAGAAGAGAGCTGGTGATGCATGCGGCAGTGATGAGAATGAAACTGGCACTATTTGGACAAACATATGTAGTGGGATGGACAACAACGGGGAACATTTCAAGTGTGCTGTTCGGAAAAATGGAAGGAACCTGGAAGAGATGAAGACCTCAGAGAGAGAATGGCGTGATGACGACAAAAAGAGATCGGTGCCGGAAGAGATGCGGTCACTACTTGAGCATAATTACCACACAAGACAAGAGAGGAAAGTGGAAACAAACGACGAAATGTGCAGTTGGACACCTACGGGGTTATCTGCCCATGGATCGTGATCGCGACGACGATGATGATGAATGTTTGAAAAAAACAAGCAAAAAAACAATTCCACTTAGCAGCCACCAGTCCAGTCGAGTCCGGTCCGGGGTGAGTCTTAATCCATCGCGTGTTTTGCTTTGCTCCGCGTGTCTCCCAGCAGGAGGAAATGGGCGGGGAGGAGACGGCGAGAAGGGAGGAGTGGCTTAGCATGAATAACAATCAGCCTCTCGCAGCGCTGCGAGCATCATCCCTGCGCGAGTGCAAGCGCGCACACACAGAGAGACAGAACTGACGGAGAGGGAGCGAGAGAAAGAGAGAGAGAGCGAGACAGAGCGAAATCGAGCCCGGAATAGACATTTTCTTAAAAATGTACAGAGCTACCAGAGAAGAAGAATAAGAGTAGGTAGGAGTAGGAGGAGGTTATCCCAGGAGACTCGAACTAAGGATGACAGCTCACAAACAAGCGGCGAAACAGGCACGAAGCAGCCGGGACTGCGCTAGCGGGCAGCGAATATGACGAAGTAGTTTTGGGTGTTAACGGCAGCGGTCGGAACGCGCAGAGTCTCCGATCAAGCAAGCAAAAAAGGGGGGCTTGGGTTAAGCCTCTGATCGCCAAGCGGATCACACAACAGCAGTGGTTGGTGGTGGTGGTGGTACTGACCCGTGAACGGCGGTGCTCTGTTTGCTATTGCGGCTGATGCTTTTTGCCCGCGGCTGATTTGATTCGGTCTCACTTAGAGGTGAAGGAGCAGAGTCAAAAGTGTTCGACAAACCAATGGACTGAACGAACGGTGCCAGAGTACTTGGAAGAAAATTTGCCTGCGGTATTCCCACCTCCACCCCCCACCCCCCGGTAAGGCGTGCGGATTTTTCCACTTTTGCATTCGCTGTTTCGTTTAATGCGACATGTCGCGCGGTGATTGGAGTCGATCGTAAGGTTATTACGAAACGTTGTAGATTAAATCGTTGCCTTTTTCAGACTAACGCCGCTGCGTTTTCGGTTAGTTACGAGTTGCACTTCTTGTGCGTGTGTATGTACATTTTTTTCATATTCCTATTTTTAACTGATTAATCGTCTCCTAAAAGTAAGTACAATTGTTTATACAGTACAAGCCACCGCAGTCAGTTTATGGGGGTTGATTATCCATACTTCACCGCGCCTCGGCAGTGCTGCTTTTGAGTGACCGTTTTAGATATAATTTGCCACGCTGATATGAGTAGCCTTGGCCCGGATTTTAACTCTGGTTTCCAAGTTCGCAGTTCAGTGTGCTCACGCTCCCCGGAGTTTAAATTATGGAACAAAAAAATGCTATATTTGTTTATAAGCAAAACAAATAAAATCTACATCGTACAATATAAACATTGCCTCTCACAGAGTGGTATTGTTCCACTCTGTTTACCAGTGAGGTCATGTCCAATTAAACATTTTCTTTTTTAAACCACTTAACACCCATTTAATTTTCTCACAGACGAAAACCAGTCCAGCAGACACCGGCAGTAACAAAACACAGGAGGAGAGGGGAATAAACCCTCCTACCCCCCTGGCACTCCAGTGACAACCGCTGTGGCTGGGACCCAACGAAAATAAAACGCCGCATCAAGTGGCCGAGGAGGCGGACAGAGGAGGGAGGCGGGGAGGAAGACGACCACCGCCGGGGAGAGAGAACGGCGGCTTGCGAAGGCGGAGGGGGAGGCAGCACCATGTTCGACCGCCTGTGCCCCGTGACGCGAAGCATTCGGCAGAGCCTGGCCATGGAGCTGAACGTGGAGGGAGACAGCTGCGTGGCGCTGCAGCGCTACCAGCCCCGGAGGACCGACGAGGAGAAGTCCGTGGTGCGTACGCGACGGCTCGCTCGCTCGCTCGCTCACTCATCCCCTCTACCCCGCGCCGATGCCCACGCGTGCACTCGTGTCAGAGGCAGATGTCCCATATCTTGACTGACCGACAGCTACGGCTGTGTCAGAGGCAGATGTCCCACCACCTGACCCACAGCTACGGCTGTGTCAGATGCAGATGTCCCACCACCTTGACTGAGCCACAGCTACTGCTGTGTCAGAGGCAGATGTCCCACACCTTGACTGAGCCACAGCTACGGCTGTGTCAGAGGCAGATGTCCCATATCTTGACTGACCCACGGCTACGGCTGTGTCAGAGTCAGATGTCCCATATCTTGACTGAGCCACAGCTACGGCTGTGTCAGAGTCAGATGTCCCATATCTTGACTGACCCACGGCTACGGCTGTGTCAGAGTCAGATGTCCCATATCTTGACTGAGCCACAGCTACGGCTGTGTCAGAGTCAGATGTCCCATATCTTGACTGACCCACGGCTACAGCTGTGTCAGAGGCAGATGTCCCACCACCTGACCCACAGCTACTGCCGTGTCAGAGACAGATGTCCCATATCTTGACTGACCGATAGCTACGGCTGTGTCAGAGGCAGATGTCCCATATCTTGACTGACTCACAGCTACTGCTGTCAGAGACAGATGTCCAAGCCTATAGCAGCGTCAAGCCGATCGGTACCAGTGTGAATGTCGCAGTTCAGGTTGTCTCGAGTAAGATTTCCAACTCGTGCCACTGCTGGTGGAAGGGTCCCCCACGAGGGGGGGGGGGCTGAAGGGAGTCCCCCGAGAGAAGGCACTTGGCCTACTCTTCCACACGGAGCAGGTGTCTTGGCAGACGAGGGAGGTGTCCACGTTTTATCTCATCGCACGCGAACCTGTCGATCGAACAACTGTCGGGAATTATTTTGTTTTATGCGGCTGGATGGACAGAGGCTGTTGGGGGGGGGGGATGGGGGGGGGCGGTTTACTAAACGCGTTCCCATTGTTTCAATTCCCATGCCGGGAAATCGAACCTGCGGCATTTGGATTGCGAGTCCAATTGTCCCAGCGTGATGATGGAGCACGGCACCGTGACGACGGCGTGCGCGTGGCGCAGGACAAAGTGTCGAGCGCGCACCTAGCCTGGCACTCGCGACTGTGGTTTGTTGTTGTTATTGTTGTTGGGTTTGAGCGGTTGACGAGGTCCTGGATTTAATTTACGCCCTGTGCACGCGACGATCAGCGGCGCGTGCTCTCTGAACGATCCTCCCAGTGGCGCAGTGGCAGACACGCGCCGCTCGATTGGACAGGGCAATCTCTACTTATAGATTTAAAGGCGCAACGGACTGCAGCGTGGATTGCAGGGCAGGTCAGTGTGAAGATATTGAACGGGGTGGGGTGGGGGTGGGACAGACGATTCTGAATGGTAACTGTGCTCGCGCGCGTGCGTGCGAAGAATGGTCGCGTTTTTGTTTTTATTGAGACTTAAGCGAGGAGTGTCAGAGGAAAGCGCTTTACAATTCGAGTAGGACGTCTCGCCAGTAAATCTGGCTGCCGCCTGATAACGCCGTCTGTAATTGCTGACGAAACGTCGTACTCGAATTGTACACGTTGTAGGTTTACTCGCCAACACACAACCGGTTGGTGCTGTACCAGTAGCGAATTGACGCGCGTTGTTTACGTGACAAACCTTGACAATTGGCTGTGTCGCGTGGTGACGGCGGGGTTCAAGGACGCATTTATAATTCACGCGATTTCACCCCAAAAAAGTACCTCTGCTATGGATGATGTTTGGTCGCGAAGGCCTCCTTGCGTGTTAACACGGAAAACTGTTTCATTGGACCTCCCTTGCCAGTATCAGAATAAAAGGAGGTCCCATGATGTAGCTGCTCACCCCGAGCTCTCAATGCCCTGAGAGTGGCATTGTCTTTGTGCTGTTCGCCTTTTGGCGTCGTCCTCTGGTCTAACACTGCTTGAGACGAGGCTCTAAAGAAAGCTGTCTCTGGTGTGGACCAATCAGTTGCAAAGACAACGCATCGTCTACTACCAGAGCATACTCTTTGACTTTACCGAAAGAACTAAAGAGTATAGATCCCTGCAGTCACGAAAGCTTCAACTCAAGATTAAACTACCGGAGCATGTGTTTTTTGTTTTGCATGTTCGCCACAAGTATACGGCCTTAATGCAGACACGATTCCTTGCAAAACGGCTTCAGTTTGGTGTTGCAACATCTTGACACGACTGTGTTATTCTCAGAAAGGGTGACACATTCTCATGAAAACTGCTTTGTTTGAATAACGAGTCACAACCAAAGGGGGGGATAACCTCGAAGCGACCGAGGTAGACGCCAACTCTCTCTGGTCGTGTGCAATGTTTTTTTGGGGGGTGGTGGGGTCTGGGGGAGGGCGCGGGGGTGGGGGGGGGGATTTCCTTAAGGGGCCATCCATTCAGTACGCATGGAGGGGGGATGGCGTTAACCCAAATGCGTATGCTTGCGTATGGGGGGGGGGGGGGGGTTACTGACAGCGTATGTAGCATAGGAAACGGGGGGGGGGGGGCTGAAGCCTCGACAATAATTTGTCTACATTGGCTTTCAAATGAGTTACATAGTCCGGCAGTGGACTATCTGTTTGCTTAAACACGTTAATATTATTAATCCTTGATCGTTTCTGCGTGGATTAAATATCGGCCGTTCTATAGGATTCGGGGGGGGGGGGGGGGGGGCGGGAGGCGGGGTGCGTCAGGCGAACGTACGCAGGTGGTGGGGGTAGGGGTGTAAAAAATCCGCGTGCGTACAGGGAGGGAGGGGGGGTCAAGTTTTGTCAGATGTTTGCGTACGGACCAAGTGGATGGCCCCCAACGGCGATTGCGAGACACCGACCGAGAGGGCTGGGCAGGGCAACCACCGGGTGCGTCACTCAAAACAAATCACACGCGCGCCGCGAGTTGCGTTAAGCAACAACGAGCGACAAGACAATGGGAGCGGTGGCGCAGCGGTTAGCGCTACGCTGCGCTCCGAACCCCGGCGAGCCGAGTTCGATTCCCGCTCACGGCCACCAACACCCGGTGACGATGATCTGAACCCGGTCCTGGGCCTCCCCTAGGTCGACTGAGCCTCAAATGAGTATCTGTCGCGGCGTGGTGGTAAACATCGCCACTGAGGAGACAAAGGCGGCCGGGCGTGGTGCTGGCCACCCACCCCCTCGTGTGCCGTTCCGGCCTTCGTAGGTGCTCGCTAACAGCACTTGCCCCAACAGTCTGCCAAGGCTACACGGGGGGAATCTTTGTCTTTGTGAAGCGACAAGGTCACTCGGGGGCAAAGGTCTCGCGGGGTCTCGGGCGAAGGTGCCGCTGTTTTAAAATGGTCACGCTCGGCTTTGCTTCAATCAAAGAGGGTCATGGTATAATAGTGCAGCCCTGCACATTACTTTTGCCACACCACCTGTGGGCATCCACTAAAGCAGGGGGGTAGGGGGTGGGCGGGCATCGGCAACCAAAATGAAGAACCATTGAAAAAAAAATCTAATTCGTGAAAAAAACCCTCAATATTTCAAGAGCCGCACTGCACGTAGACAGGAGACGGCCCTTTGTAAAACAACGCCCCACGAGCAGCCCTCTATGGAGGTCGCGTGTGGCTCCACAGCCGCGGGTTGCTGACCCCTGCACTCGAAGGCATCTCCAGAGAGCCCCTCCACAGAAAGAAGGTCGCGTGTTTCTTGGCCGAATATTCCGCTGCTGGGCCAAAACGTCTCGGCAGCGGTACGGAGTATCCATCCACGCTTTACTCCGCCACGCGCGAACCGCCCATCGACTAACCCGCGGTGCGCCCATTTGCAGCGCTGAGTTGGACCGAGGCGGCACGGGGGAGATTTTAAAGTCGCGTGCGCAATCGTTGCGATGTGCGCGCCGGTACTTCTCGACCGAAACCGGCGGCCTCTGGATCGCGCGTCCAGCTCCACTCAACCGCTGCACGGTGACAGCATCCCCGAAGGAGAGAGAATGATGCGGGAAAGGCTGACGATTCAAGTGGAGAGAGGGAGCCAGGGCAGAGGCTGATGATGAACCTTATTCACCCCGGCACTCTCCTCGTTAATTCGCAGTCTTATAGTCACGTGACGATCTGCCGAGACAAAATGTTCTTTGTGCTTTGAAGAAGATACACGGTGGAAGGTACAGGAGAGGCGATTGGCCTGGCAGAGACGAGTTCTTGGGTTTGAAACTGGGCAGCCACCCATCATTAAATTAGGGTGTTGTCAAATCTAGTGGGTTTATGATCTCAGCCCGGTAACCAAAATCGGGTTTGCGCTTAATTTGCCTAAATTCCAGACGACAATTAAAACAATATCGGGTTGACTGTGAAAACATTACACTGTGACAGACATTACTCTGTCCCCGAGTGTGAATAAGCGGTCACTTGAAGCGACTTCAAAATAGGTTCCATGGATATCCGCTTCCACGTGCCATTCTCTAACATGGGGATGCACTGCTCTGGGAGTTTTCCTTATAGGATTCCTCATCTGATGAAATATTCCCAATGGTGCCACAGACACCGACTCTCCGCTGCACAAGCGATCCGAACCAGGGCTGTGCCCGTGTAGCCCGGCGGCGCTTGAGGACTCGCAGGGCTCTTTTTTTCCACTGCAGATCCCGAGCCGTGCTGCTGGCATCACTTGCAATGATTACAAAGTTGAAACCCTGCCCTCGAATCTGCTTGGCCACCAGCCAGATCCAGATATGTTTGTGAGGTCAGTGTTTTCCCAGTTTGATTTCGGCTTGGAAAATAGCCAGTTTGGAAAACCACCCCGTACCGTTAAAAAACTAAACTGTTCTCATTTAAAAAAATGTATATTACCCACGACCTCCTGTATACCAGGCGAGGTAGTTAACATCTCGCCACCATGGCGCACTGGTGCGATTCCGATGTGCCAGTGGAAAAAGTATGCGATTCCCCCTCCCCCCCATGCCTGGTCGATGCTGTGTAATCCCCGAAAGACCGTGTGTGTGTGTGCATATGCCTGCTCGCGCTGTTCACGTTCCCACTGACGGATCACATTAGCTGGGTCGCTGTGCGCGGGAGCGATTCCCTGATTATAGGCAGATATACGCTTTGGTGAGCTGATTACACCCTGCAGGTGTAAGCATGTCTCCCCTCGCGAAAGCATGTGAGTCACTTCAAATGATAGCTCCCATTTGAGAAAGATATATCTTTTTTTTTCTCCCACATCGGGATGAAAATGTCTGTGTGCTTATGTTGTGCCGTGTGTGTGTGTTTTTTTTATATGGCCATATAAGCACATGCCACATTTATTTGTGTTGTGACAAATCCTGCTTTGGCAAACATGCTTTCGCAAAGCTGTTGAGCAGCCAGATTTTCATGTGGATTGATTTAAAAGCGCAGTTGCGCATTTGGTAAATTAGGTTGTTGGTAAATTAGGTTGTTATATTTTGTAGTTAATCATTGTCGTAGTCGTTGTCAGCCATGATCAATCCACTGCTGAATTAAAGCCTCTCCAAGTCTTCACAATCCTGCGATGTGATGTTCCCTTGATTGACCTGCACATGAGATGATTTGATGTTAGATAGGTACATTTCTTCAAAGAATATAATGAAAATATCGCAGCAGATGGCAGCAGCTTTGGAGGGGGCCTTCAGCCAGCAGCGGCTGATGATGATGTTGATAAACTTAAGGAAAATGTCAGACACAGGTAATTCATGATTCTTGTACCCAATTTCAAACGCCTGTTGGCGTTTGCAATCCTGCAGTTGGTGCTCATAATGTCGGACCAATTTTAGTTTAAATATATCTGATAATTGTGTTCTACAGTAGGTTTGCCACATGCGGACACGTGCGAATATATCTTCCTCTGTAACAAAGGTCCCATATGATCTCTTCCTCTTTTTGCAGACATGTAATCTTCTCAGTGGTGCCGCAGGATCATGTTGAGATGTCAAATTAATATAATCCGCGTGCGTGAGTTGAGTCTATATAAAGCCGGACGCTATTGCTTATTAGCCGACTCCTGTTGCGTTGACATTCAGAAGGCGGAGGGAGGCTTTCGAGGATGAAGTAGCCGAGCCAGTGGCAAGGGATGCACGCACGAGTTACTGCTACGCATGCAAAATCAACGGGCGGGCATTTCATCGTTTTCCCATGGCGCAGTCTACTGCCTGCGCCCGCTCGCGTTTGTGGACGTGCTTAATATCACATTAAAATTGCTTCCTGCGTCGTCCGCACGTAATACGCGGTCTAAGTTCCGCATTTGTTTGGATAATCCTCGTTTTTCGAAGTACGCAGCCGCAGTTTTGGTGGCCGCCCGTGATAGGTTGAGCAAGCAGAACGTTGACCGTCGACATTCGCGAATGCATTTCATGGGTCATCTCAAATAACAATGGAGCGCAATGAAACTCCATCCGCCCCATCTTTATCCACAACCCCCCCACCACCACCCACCCCCGTTGCCCCCACCACCACAGCCCCAACCATCTACCCCAGCAGAACACAAACATCTGTTTTTCGCTGTAGTGGAAACAGCTGTACTCTACGTGCATTGGCAGGCTTGGAGGCTTTGTAGGGAGAACCCACTTCATTGTTCTGCCGAGGCAACAACATCGGGGCACAGAGCTATTGGGTTAAGCCGCGTGAGCCTCGGTGCAGGTTTAGCCCACAGTAGTCTGATCGCTCATCCACGCAGCCGCACGATCGTCTCTCTCGCTGGCACGCGAGGCTGCGTTCGTTTTTTTTAAAAACCGCAGATCCTACTTGCTGTGCCAAATTCGATCTCGAAAGGTAACATCTTCTAGGAATAGGATCGGTGGCTCGGAGATCCGAGCGTTAAGCTGCTACCACTGAAATCCCGGAGGTTCGAATCCAGACAGCTGCCCGTTATTAAACGGGTTTCTCATGTGCAATGTGTTTATGGTCTCAGGCAGGGCTTCAACGATAACAATTTGGGTTTACACTATAAATTTTGGCCAAGTTATGGATCTCAGAAATGTATACTGTCAGTTTCACTGCCATGCGTAGTGAGGCGGGTGGGAATGAGCCGCCCCATAGTGTAGACAATAGTTCGCTTGAATAGGTCTCAGAACTAGTTCTGTGGGATTCGCTTCCGTGAGCCGTCCTCAGACACAAAGAGTTGCATTGCTGCACGGGAGATCTGACCGGTTACTCCAGTCCCGTGACATGAGACCCGTAGCGAAAATCAGGATGAAATTAGGGGGAAAAGACTTTAAAAAACAAGAAAACCTTCCCATGCCGTTTGCCTAATTAGGCACACCAGGAGGAATCAATGATCTGCCCACATGGGCTGTAATGTGATGCCGGGAGAGAGTCCTCCTGTGACCCCCATGGGTTAGAAAGAAAAATAACAATGAATAATTAATTCCCGGCTGGCCACCAAATGGTGTGAGACAGATAGTGATCTCCAAAGCCGGATAATTATTTTAAGGTTTTGGAGACTTTGCTCCATGATTCCTCTAAGCATTTTGTGTGCATATTTGGCATCTTACTTTGATTTATTTGATCGAGCACCTATTAATTTCAGTCCAAAGCAACCAACTGTCGTGTAAGTGGGCCCTACTTTAGCTCATCAGTGGCAATACATAAAGACTCCACTGCAATGCAGCACCGGCAATGCGTTGTGCCTCTGATGCTTTCGTACGGTGGGGGTATGATCAGGAATGTTACGTAAATGTGTTCATGTCGAGGTTTATGAGCCAGTGGACGGCTTCAGGAGTGACCTGTGGAATATATCTGTGAAGTGCTGCCAGCAAATGATCAAAGTAGACAGCGATGTTGTTGATCTTTGGTCAACGCTTTGAAGTTCAGACTCGAACGCAGACCCACATACTCACATGGAGATTCGTAGACTTACATGGAATCCTTTCCACTGGCATAAGAGATCCCACAGACCCACATGGAAACTGATAGATTAAACGAAACCAATTTTATTTTGATAATTGTTTTTTACCCTCTTATTTGGCAACAAAACTGACACCTTTTTTACGAGGAGTCATGTTTGCATAGACCGCAATACCTGCAGTCATAATGCAAACAAAAAACATAACTCTGATAATGTATGCACTGTCCTTAAAGTTGATTGGTCCACACCCGAGACAGCTTTCCTTAGAGCCTAGTCTCACATGGGTTGGACCAGATGACGCCAAAAGGCGCACAACTCAAAGACAATGCTCCATCAGAGTATGAGAGCTCGGGGTAAGCATTTACACCATTGGTACCTCATTTGCCAGATAAGAGGGTAAAAAACAAATTATCATATTTTTTACTGGCAAATGAAGTACCAATGGTGTCAATTTTATTTTGTTCCAAGTAAGGCCCACTATGCTACATAGCTCTTTTTCAGAAGCGACCTGGCCACAAATGATAGCCCAACGAAGTGCGGCGGCTTCCTGTGCACACTGAAAGGAACCGTGGTCAAACGAAAGTCATGCAATTTTGCTTGCAAGCGAGCCGGCCAGTTCAGCAATATGCTGAATGCTGACACCGGCTGACTGTGCCAAGCTGGCTGGAGCGGAGGAGACTTTCAGCCGGGTCTGGGGCGGGGAGGACTTGGATCGATGGAGGAGAGAGACCGTGGGATTGGCAGTGAGTGGTGTTTGTGTCTGGGTGGCAGTGGGAGGAGACGAGTCGGTCATCTTACAGCGGAGGCTTTTGCGGGGTAGCGTAGTCGCCAAATATTTGGCTGAGTGTAGCCCCGTGCTCCCCCCCCCACCCCTCCCTATCCATCTCCCGCAGACTTTTTTTGTATTCCCCGTTTCTCTTTATCGGGACTCTGCTGTGTCGTAAAACCCCGGCAGTGTTTGCCAAAACTATTTGTTGTTCGCAGACGGGAACGCCAACGTATCGCAGCATTTTCTTTTTGTATCGCAACTTTTCCGTTATTTTGATAAGAAAAAAAATTGTATTTCAAGGCGTCTCGGTAATTTAACATGTCAGTGACATTTTCACTGCTGTTATATATATCTACCCGCGCGGCAGTTATATTAAGGCTGACTGTATTGAATAATAGCGCACAGCATGGTTCTGCATCGTGATAAGATATCTTATAGGCAAATATAACAAGATTATTCGGGTTTACCATGCACAGAACAGGGTATTATTTATGAGTGATCAAGTGGTTCATGGTGAGAAACGGGCGATGGACGACAATAATGGGATAAAACTAAACTTTTGAAAAAAAGTTTTACCAGGTAAGGCCCACTGAGCTATATATCTATTTCAGGAGTGACCTGGCGACATATATTGATAGCTCAATGAGGTGGCTTATCGTGTGGAAATGTATAGGAGCCAAATAATCTAAATCCATAATTCTAAATGTGGAGGGAAAAACGGGAGGACCCGGAGAAAAAATCCACACGACCAGAGAGAGACAAGAAAACTCCAAATATAAAGACGTCAGGATCAGGATCGAACCCACGACCTCCTGCATACCAGGCGAGGTAGTTAACATCTCGCCACTCTGGCGCCACTATAGCATAGCAGCCAAAAGAAAGAACGTGTGTGAGAGGACGGCCACAGTGGGCATAGAGCGGTGAGGTCAGTTAATGTGAAGGAGTGAGATTGATTGTGGAATGGCAGGGACCATGAGAGATGGTGGTGGTGGTGGTGATGTGAGGAAGCTTTCATCCAGCAGTGAACAGACATCCGCTCATAATCATGATGTTGGTGATCGGCAAGTCTTCAGTTGAGCAGTAGATAAACGTTGGCTGACGATGACAATGATGACGACGTATATGACCGTCATATACGGATTTGGAATGGGACCCTCCTATACGGATAACGACTGCGCAGGAGACGAGTTATAAAATACAGTCGTACCAGTGAGTCAACCGAACATCCGACACCGCAGTGGAGACTACAGTCATTTAAAACTGTGGTCAGTGCGGACCACAAGCTGCGTTCCATCAAACAAACTATTTTTGACATTTCCACACCGGCTGACCTGTGCACAGTTACTTAGTCAAGCGCGAGCAGGGGTGTAGATTTTTTGTTTTAAAATACACTTTTTCTTTTAGTGGTCCATTAAAGGTGAAGGCTCCGTTTGCGGTAGTTATTCGAGAACGTTAAGCCAGACGGGCCAAGTGTGCGCCGAAGGTGAGGCGGTGGGGGGGGGGGGGGGTTGCCCCCCCCCCCCCGCCGTACGCAGACGCTCGGGATCTGGTGACAATTTAATCATTGGGAACCGGAGAGAGAAAAAAAAAGTAAGCGCTGTATATTTAATGGCATAATGGCTAGCAACATTAGGAGCAGGCTACCAAAAGGCATAAGTGGAAATCACCGAGTGCGGTTCACAAAGTCCCAAGTGTACCTCCTTTCCTGATGATAAACAGAGGTTAGTTGCTTGGGGGGACGAAGGAGGGGGGAGGGGGGTGGTTTGTGTGTTAATGGACGAGACGTTTGACTTCAAATCTGTTCAGCAGCCTCCCAAATGTTGGTTTTTTTTGCTGCTGCTGCTGCTGCCCAACTACAGCGAAACCTTTCTTGTTGTCTGCCGGCCGAGTCGCACTCGAAGAAGACCTTCTTAGCTGCATGGGCTCTACTCGGGGAAGTAAACTTATGATTCTGATCTGTGCTAGTGGGCCGTGGGCGTTACGGGTGTTTCCTGTTTAGCTCTGCATTCTGCTCCTTTTTGTTCCCGGACACGAAGCGATTCGTCGAACAATGCGGACACTCCACTTAGCCACGCTTGAGCACGCGGATACGAGAGGATATGTGACATACCGATGGAAGACAATTTCCGGGTCAAATTTGGGTTGGGTTCCAAACGACGGATAATTATTACAGAGATAATTTTGGTTCCTGTGCCTACGCTTAATAAAAATTGCAGCGCGGATAATAGGAAGGTCCGTGGATCGATTCGAGATGGCAGGAAGAGTGGATAACAGGAAGGTGGATTGGAGGTATTTCACTGCACAACGCAGAGCTACATAGAGCACAAGCTGGATATAAGAACATCTCTAGGGAGCAAATCAACCTGCCCTTATATTAAAAGTGTGCTTGTATCAGGAGTTTCCCTTTGCCTTCTCCCCACCAGCAGTAATGTAAGGATGTTGGACGATGAGTTGGCCTGGCAGTAGCGAATCCTGCGGCCGCCCTGGTTAAATTCCACGCTGTGTCATACGAACCCCCTGGTCTCATTGGCAAGAGTTGGCCATTGCGTACGGTACGAAAGAAGTTCAATATACGTAAGTACGTTGTGCGCTGGCCTAGTGGCCCAAATTTGCAAAGTTCGAAAATTGCACCTGGAATTTGCTTGATTCAGATGATGCATAACGGACATGGGTGGCAGACTAAAAGCCCCGGGTCACTCTGGTGATTGAGACTATCCCGGTCTCTTGCGTGTCTCGCCTGGTGTAAACAAAATGAACTCAACTTAAGGACGCGTTGCTTGGCATATGAGGACTGTGCCTGTATACGATGCGCTTGTAGCCAGCTTCTACTGGGTGCGTATAACGCGGAGGACGAGGTGGATGGGTAACTTGTAAACGGGGCCGAGGAGTGAGACAACCACTTTCCCCTTGAGCTCTTGCGAGCCGCGTGCCTACGTGCACGCGGCTCGCACACTTGGCCTTGACCAATAATGTGTTTCTATCGCTTGAACGTGCTGGATTGCCCACACCATCCTCCACGTGTGGCAAGGTCGTCGTCTCGCGTCGCGCTATGATTTTGACAACGCTTCGCGGTACAAAAAGGCCGCTCTCTGCACGCGAAACAGCCGAGAGGCAGCAGAGAGAGAGAATTACGCTGCAGGAATGTGCCTGCTACGTCTATTGTGGCGCCACTGCGGTTTGTTTCCAACCACCGTGGAAATTGCACGAATATGTTCTTTTGTTGTCGTCGTCGGCACGATGTTTTACCGGCGGAGACACACACAACAACAACGCGTGATTTGAAATGACCATGATGTGGTCTTATGATTTTCCCTTTTCTCCACCGCTTGCTTCGCGGGAGTGGCCGTCCGCGCTGCTGAGACAACCGCGACAAGAGACAGACCTTCGATTTAAAGCTTTCGTGACTGCAGGGATTCATCTTCTTGGTTCTTTCGGTAAAGTCACGTAGAAGGGAAATAATAAATAATAAAAATAATACATAATAAAATAATTTTCACGACGTTTCGGCCACAACGTAAGCAGCCGTCCTCAGGTGAAGAACAGGACGGCTGCTTGCGTTGTGGCCGAAACGTCGTGAGAATTATTTTATTATGTTTTATTTTTATTACTTTATTATTTCCCTTCTACGTGACTTTACCGAAAGAACCTGCGACAATAGGCAGACCCTCAACAGCATTCGAGGCAGTGGCGATGTCCACCGGGACAGCGTCTAAGCAAACGGCTACGACCGTGACGTTCCCGGGGTGACCCGCTGCCTCGCGCAGACGATGTTCCCGAGTTGCGACTCTCCGAGTTGGGCACCTTGCCCGGTGGACCTCGCACGCTTCCGTCGTTCTGCACGGGCACTGCTCCGTGTTCTCCCCAGGTCCCAACCTATCCACTAAAACACGTACAGCGTCACCGCTGTTGGCCAAAACGGCGAGCGAGTTGACGTCAGAGCAGGTTCACGTTGCGGTTTACCAGATCTGGATAACGTCGGTGGCGAGTGGTTACCCTGCACCAGGGTGTGGCCTTACTCCGCCTTCGCCAAGCCGCACCGACCGGCGTGGCGTGCGAATGCCCACGCGCATGCGGAGGCCTCCCTCCGTCCAGCAGTGCATTGCCAGGGTGATGTTCACGATGGGCGGTCAAAAGGGGGGCAGTTGAGAACGTCTGGGGCAGGGGTTCGGCAAGCCAAAATAACAGGAAGAGCCATGTGTTTTTTTTTAACGTAAATATACTTTACTTTCGAATTCGGTACCAGGCTCGCTATGTCAAGAGGCCGCCGATGCACGTGAATGCGTACGTCGATACACAACGCCACGAAGCGGTTGCCGACTCCTGCTCTGGGCGCACGTGGCGAATTGTTGACAGCGAGCGTTGTGGCCCAGCGTGGCTGTGCTTCCTGCACCGAGATTGGCCCGAAAAGGCGAGATTCCCCTGCCTCCCCCACCATGCCTTCGCACAGCCCAACGAGCAGTCCACTCAGACACTCTGCCTCGGTGCGCTGAGGATGCCGAGCCGATGTGGGCGGTTTCGAGACGCTGCCCCCTGGGCCAGCTTCAACATCGCGGGCCCTGCACGCTTTGGCCGCGACACACGGAGGAGTGACGCGCACGCCCGTGGGCTCGCCTTCCTTGGCTCGTCGAGGCGTCTCGCTAAATCGCAAACACGTTGGCGGGGCTCGGATCCAGATTCGCCGCGGCTTGTTGTCAAAACTTAAAAGTGCTGCCACAGCTGCTTCGTGAAAACACCTTTTGCGGGAGAAAACACAAAAATGCTTTGTAGGCAGCCCGTGTGTGAATGTGCGTACGATTATCCCCGTGTCGAATATCGACAGACAGAATGTTTTTTTTTTTTGCCTACGCTCGGTTGATGTTATTTATCCGAGTATCGTACTCTTGTTATTTACGTTTAAACCGAATTTCGTAAGCTTGAGGTGTTGTACGCATTTGCTTCTATTGCTGCGATCCTTAATAACGTGAAGAGCTCCTTTTGTCCCGAGTAAGGACGTCCCCACATCATCATGCAGGTCGTGGGGGGTGGGGTCACGTGACTATACTTCACCACAGGTGCCGGAGCATTTGTTCTACTCTCGCGTATGATGGCGCGATACCTTGAACTTCTTTCGCACCGTACGTTGCCAGCCGTGCTAAACGGAGGTGCCGGGGGCCGAAGGCATGTCCACAGCCCGAGGTCTTCACGTGAGTTCGTGTAGTTTGCCCTTCCTCCGTTGGGAGGAGCCTAGATGTGGCAGCATGGAAGCACAGTGCAGCAATGGATTCATCTGCACGACCCTCTGCAGAGCCCCGATGCAGTACATAATCTTAATGGAGCGTTCGAACATCACAGCACCTATCACGGTTTATGGTCGCGCGTTAAGTCGGGGAGGGTAAAGGTACGCGCGCAATCAGATATGCCTGCGATGCGCGCGTGTGCGTTAACACAAGTTCCAAACTCGCCTCTTTGGACCCGACCACTGTGAATGCGAGTGGCTGCGTGTGGAACCCACGTGGCACGTGGGCAGAAAAGAAAAATCGACGAATTACAATACCCCCTGCAAAGTTCGAGGATGACCGCCGGCCCGTTGCTGACCTCCCCCCCCCCCACCTCCACCCCTTGCGCCCGTGTCTGCCTTTGGGTCACCAGGGTAGTGTGGGAAATCTGCCCCGTGCCTCCGGGGGCATTCCAGCAGCGAAGCACGACCCTCGGTGTGCACAACGCACACGTGCGGCCCTTTGCTCGATCCACTGCTGGATGAGGGCCTCTCTCACTCCCCCACCACCCACCCACCCACCCCCTCCAGCCACACCGTGGGGTCACGTGCCTTTACTTCCCCACGCCGGTCGGTGAAGGTTGTGCAGCGTGGACGATTATTTTGCTGCTATGAATGTGCACGTGTTGATAAGCCACTTCGTGGAAAATAATTCGATACTTCAGTGGGCTTCACCTGGTAGGATAAAAAAAAAAGTTGAGTTTTTACTTGTTTCAATTTTTTAAGTGATTTCTTTGGCGTTCCTATAGTTTTCACTCCTAACGTGTTGTGTGTACTGTTTGTTGTTGTTGTGACGTTCTTAGCCGCCCCGTCTGGACATCTGTGAAAAAGAGCTTCATGGCTCATCGGATTCCTCCGGTATAAATATTGTCATTCCGATTCAGTACAAACTTTATCGGAATCACAGCAGCGTCTATCGCGCGGTGGTCGCCAGACCGAGGCTGTTCAGGCGCGAGACTGCAAACCCTCTGATATCCGATGAGATCGGGGAGCCATTCCGGGTGACTCGGTCAGAGGCATACGTAATGTGAAGTCCGGCGCTATGTAAGAATTACTTGAAGCAAAGTCGGGCTCTGCAAAAATGTACGGGAGAATAAAAAAAAATGCGGCAATTTTGTGCTCGCGCGCGCGTGTGTGTGTGTGTCTGAGAGTTTTGGTTTTTTCACAAAGTGGGTTCTGTTTATTTGGACAGCGGTCCAGGCTTTTGTTATGTTTGGGGGGGGGGGTCTCTCAGAGGGGCTGACTGGAGTACAGAGAGGAAATGAAAAAGAGCATGAAGATAAGAGCAGAAGGAAGGAAAACAGACCGGTAACGGACAATGGACATTGCCATGAAAATGGGCGAATGAGGAGTGAGGGGGATGTAACATTAATAAAGTCAGAGACGTAAAGGGTGCCATTAAGGCTGCGGTTTTTTCCGTTCACTTGTTTTCACCTCGTATTAAACAGGAGCTGCCGGGGTAGTAATGCTGAGCACACTGCGCTTGCAAATACTCGGAGGTTGTCTGTGCGACCTCCTAGTATAGGACAAATCCCCCACCTCACTCTCTGCGGTGTGATTGGTACGAACGGGTAGACCGCAGTTAGTCGATCCGCAGGCCGCGCCAGGTGGGGTTACAGTTGGTTAGCAATCCCGCGTCTTCCAATGCGTCTTGGCGAGCATTGAAGAGTAGGCCAAAGTACACTCAAAGAGAAGCCCTCCTTCTAATAGTGGAGGTCCCTTCCACCAGCAGTGGTGTGAGCAAGACAATCCAGGCGCCTCACATTTGTAATGTGAGGATATATCCGGGTTTCTGATGGATCACACCTCGTTACAATGATTGGCTCTACCGGTCCTGGCCCATAGCCAATGGGGGGGAAGCCTAGGGGCGTGGCCCTGACGTAATGGGAAGGTGACATCTGTAAGTAGAGGATTGGATCTGCTGGCTTTAGCCACAGCCAATGGGGGGACGAGTCAGGGGCGCGGTTCTGGGAACGTACGATGGAATCTGAAAGATTCCATAGAGGTTAACCAGGATTGGTGGAAAGGTACCACGTGACCCGGGTATTAAAAGGGGTGGAGACGGACAACACGTGCTCAGATCTGGAACGAACGGAGGGTGAGGCCATGCTGGAGCGGATCTCTCTCTCTCCCTCTCACGCTGTCAGTCAGCAGCGTGAAGGCGTAAGATAGGAGTGTTGTGAACGAAAGACAAATAAGACCGGATTCCAGAAGTCACTTCCACGACCTTTATTACACATTTACCGTTTTTCATTTTTATAGTTATAATTGCTCAACACGAGTCCAGTACAGGGCACAAATTGCAGCGAACGGCTTATCTTTTATTCAACCAGTGGGCAGCCCGCACCTCCTGTTTGGGGCAGCCGATCACACCCTGAGAACACGGCCGTCCTGTGTGTTTCGGCGTGAACCGGTTCAAGGTGCACACTGGGGTGATTGCATCACCAACGGCTGTATTTGACCGCGTCCTCAAACCGCGGAGTCAGCCCGCCTCATTTTAGTTCGTGTTACCTTGAATTCGATTCGACCTGATGTTATTTGTACCGGGAAGTTGATTTTCCAGGTATTGTGAACACGCGTTATCGCGCTCGGTGCCTTCACGTTATTTCACGTTGCCATCACCGACCCCGAGCCGATGACCAGCGTGGTGAGGTATGGTCAAACTGTGGTGCGAGGAAGCCTTCGTCCGGCGGTGAATTGGTCTACTGTATGTTACCAAACATATGTCGGAACGCTCGCGGAGAAAGTGGAATGAATTCAAGCGAGACAATCGCGTGAGATGGAAAAAATATTGTTTCGGGCACTTGAGAGTGTGTTGCCATGTGCTGACGAAACCCCATCGACACCAGAAGTGCAACGCACACGAGCCTTGACTTGTCCCCATCGCTCAGGCACAATCGGATAGGGTAGACACAGCTCAGCTCATGGATTCGGAAGCCACGCTCCCAATGGCTGGATGGAGCGACGATGCGGTGGTTGACACGCTGCGCTGATGAACCCAGTGAGCCGAGTTTGATTCCTTGCCATGGCTAACATCACTGAACCTGTCCTGGTCTTCCACCCAACAATCCTACACCTCTCACCCCTCTCCTCACCCCCCCCCCCCCCCACCACCGCTTGAGGTAGGTTATTTCATTTCACCAGGTGCGAACTCAAGAGACCAGGATTCGAGTCTCATTTGCAAGCGTGACCTGGGGCGTTAGTCTACCAGTAGGGAGCGATGACTATAATCCAAATTGAGTAATGCGTAGATACTTTTTGAACTTGGCGAATGTGGACACTGATGGGTGACCGCAGTGCATAACGCAGATGTTATAGGATACTGCGGTGCGCTGTACAGTGCTCCCCACCTACACCGATCTTAATTTATTTTCTTCTTCTTCCACACGTTTGTCCCACTCATGTGAGGTGTTCCGCTCTCCTCGCCAACCTTCTCCACGCTGCCCTTGTCCTGCGCCATCTCTCTTTCCGCCCCTCGGGCCACCGTGTCCGATCGCACCTCAGCGCCCCCACCGCCTCTTCTTCTGCCTTCCTCTTGATCTCTTCCCTTCCACTTGCACCTTCACCGATCTACGCTGACCAAACGTGGTGAAATATGGCCAGACCACCCCACCACCCCCTCCCTTGACCGACACGGGTCTGTGGGGAGAGACATTCATCCGGCAGTGGGATAGACAAAAGGGGCTGTTACTTTCTTCCCAGAGCATTTCTCTCCGTGGGCATTTGATGCCGGCACATACGTGTGGAAATATTTATTGAGCCTCTCGGCAGGGTGACGACGGATCGATTCGGCCAATTTTCTCTCGCGCGCTCAGCGATTCGGGGATCCAAACCGCGAAACAACAGCGCCGATTTGCAATTCGTGCGAGAGATTTGCCGACGTCACACGACGGCTCGTGGGGCTAGATCACGCAACCGTGCAGGCAGACGGAACGAAAAAAAAGTCAAACAAAGAGACGGGAAAAACGAAGGATCGAATCATGAGCCGAATCGTGACAATTCGGGAATTGTTGTGGGGGGGGGAGAGGTTGGTGTGGCCGGTTATGGTTAAGTGGTGGTGTGGCTGGTTATGGTTAAGTGGTGATGTGGTCAAATATGGTTAAGTGGTGGTGTGCTCGATTTTATGGTTAAGTGGTGGTGTGGCCGGTAATGGCTAAGTGGTGGTGTGGCCGCTTGTGGTTAAGCTCTCGACGCGCGTGTGCACTTTGAGCAGCAGTCCCTGTTTACAAGAAACGGCAACGTGGATCCTTGCCGGAGAAAAACAACGGGAATGCTCTCGGCTGTGGCCATCAAGAGACGTTTAACTCTTTCCAGATGTTCCGCGTCTCTCTCCCAGCCCGCCCGCCCGCCCCCTGCCTCGCCCGTCTCCTTCCAAACTCCTTTCCAGCCTGTGCAAGGCCCCTCTCTCGTTTCTCAGACTTGTTTGTTGTTGTTGTTGTTTGTTTGTTTGTTTCTCGACTGACACGCGCGGTCCTGGGTGCCCATCCTCCCGCGGTTCCTCTCCCACGCCTGGTGTGTGCAGGAGGTCGTGGGTTCGATCCCAACCCTGATGCCCGAATATTTGGAGTCTGCGTGTTTCTCTCTCTCTCCGTGGTCGCGTGGATTTTTCTCCGGGTCCTCCGGTTTTTCCCTCCACGTTTAGAATCAACATCACGCGTTTAGATTATTTGGCTGCTACAGATTTCCACATGATTAGGCCACTTCTTTGAGCTATCATTTGTGGCCAGGACGCTTCTGAAAGAGAGCTATTTATAGCTCAGTTGGCCTTACCTGGTAAAATAAAATAAATAGTTTACTTTATAGTTTAGTTTGCCCGCCCGCCTTCATTATATAAACACTTGTGCAACATTTAAAACTTTAGTTGTCGGCAAGTACCGTGTAATTTCTCGTTGTTGAGAAGTGCTGCGTTCGGGAAAATGAAAAAAAAAATCCACGAGCTATCTTGCCATTGTGTAAATACAGGGGAGCACTGTATGGGCCTTTCCATCGGTTCCACAAAAGAAAGTTTCTGACCAAGTAGACAATTGCCGCATTGTGCGCGGACGTTGGGGGAAATAACGAATTTGTTCTGCACATTCAAACTGGGGCCGTCGGTCGAAACCGCAGTGAAACATTTACAGCGACGTGGCAGGTAGGAACACGTTTTATATTTAATTCGATTTTTTTTCTCACAGCGGAGACGTCTTTTACCTGGGAACACTGCGTTGGCGAGACAAGTTGTAGCGCGTCGATCAGCCGTGGAGCCCCAAGCAAAATCATTCCGGTGGCGGGGATGTGGTACTGTGTATAATACGGGGTGTCCAGAAAAAAATTGTGCGGTGGTTGCTAAAATAACATCTTGGCCTAACAGCGCATGGCTTGACAACATAAGAGATTGGTGCCAGAAAGATGTGGCACCACTTGAGCATTTTGGCACAAGACAAGAGAGGAAAGTGGATACCCACGGGCTGTCTGGCCACGTATCGTGATGACGATGATAAAATCATACTTTTTTTTAAATCTAAAAACGCTTTATATTTGCTTACATCTTCGGTGGACAAACGTGTGCAAGAGACGGGCAAACTGCTGTCTGTCGGTGGTTGTACATTCTCTTGCCTCATCGCTCAAGCGTCAAGTTTCACGTGAATAGAAGAAAACGGGGCAGCTGTACCTGCACGACTTGGGAGGTTTCTCCCGCTACTCTGATGAGTTGCATCAGTTCGGCTGTTGGAGCCCTTGGCATCGACGCTGAATCGTAGAAAGAACCCTAGCTGTGTTCTACTGTGGCATAGTCGACTTGCGGAGACTCGCAGTTCTAAGCCCTTTCCCATTCCGATGACATACACGTACGTCATCGGAATGGAATAGGAAGAAAAAATGAAATACATTTATATCGGTACGTCTTCAGGTCAGAAGACGTACCGAGGCTCCCACAAGGCAATGCGGGAGGGCTTGTGGCACAGTTTGTCGCCAGCTGTCATAGAGCGCCGTCGTGTCGCTGCGGTTCTCTTGCGGTGAGTACACTACAATGTCTTTAAAAACAACCGCGCTACGCCTCTCTAAATAAAATGAACGCCGGATAGCTTGCGCGTTCCGAGATTCAACGGTGAACGGGACACCCGCCGTTGCAACTTGCCGACATATTGAAATGGGGACACGGTTGTTGACATGCACTGGTTGTAAAGGTGTTTCTGTTCATCGGTTTCTTACACTGATTTATTATCTGTAGTGTTATTGACGAGCATGTATCTTAAGCGTGTGTGTCTGCATAACTCCTTTCGCGCCGTACGTAGCCAGCCGTGCTAATCGGAGGTGCGGGGGGAAAGTGCGACCCATCGTGTTGGGAGGACGTCACGTGGATATACAACGATGAAACGAACAATAACAACGCCTCGTTGCGCTTGCGCTGGCTTTCTGCTCAAAACGTCGTGGGTGAATTGCCTCCCGCCATTCGGCGAAAATGGGGATGATTTTTAGGCCAAGAGCTTCCGTTTTGATATACCCTCATCAATTTGTACATGTTGTGTGGAAGCAGGAGATCGGGATACGCTGTGAGATTTCTTACCAAAACATGATTGGCACGGTTGGCTACGTACGGTGCGAAAGAAGTTCAACGGACACGTGAATATCTCGCTGCGGAAGAGACTACAAACCGGTGTTCATATGTCACCAGTGACGCTTTGGAAACCGCCACGGCAATGAGCGGTGTTAAGTTCGATTGATTCCAGCAGAGCGAGGGTTTCTCGGCACAAAAAATTAAATATGATCGTGTGCTTCCAGACGATTGCCTTTTCAAGAGCGCTACAGTGTATCTGGCTCAAGGAGTCGGAGAAATACCTTAAGTGTCTGAGAGCCAGTCAGCTGTGTGTGTGTGTCTTTGTCTTTGCGTGTGTGTGCGCGACGAAACCCGACGACCCCGAGTTTGATTCCCGCTCACGGCCGAACACCGGTGACGGATATCTGAACCGGTTCTGGGCCTCCTCTAGATCGACTCGGACCAAACTCCGTTACTGATGCGATGTGCAAATATCAGCACCGGGGAGACAAAGGAGGCCCTGCGTGGTGTCAGCCACCCACCACCTCGTGTGCTGTGCCGGCCTTCAGCACTTGCCCCGACAGTCTGTCAAGCCTAGACATGGGCGGGATCGTTGTCTTTGTGTGGGTTCCTCGCAAGTCCTTGTGAGGCCAGCCCAATGCATTGAGCAGATGTGCACCTGTGGTGAATGTGGCCCACGAGAAGGGCTATATTATTACATCACACTGTTATGCTTGGCAGGACCCTCCAGCATTAAATCAAGCCAGCCCCCTGCCTGCACCTGTGCCGTTCAGCCACGGCAAATGACGAATACTGCCAGTCAACAAGTTGGCCGATAAGAAGACCTCACGCACGAACGTATATAGTAAACCAATACTACACTCAAAATACGTGTGTGTGTGTGTGTGGTATTACACTGGCATGAGGCAATTTATACGATGACGTCAACTTGCACCACCCGTGTTACCAGTGCAGAATACGATCAAGGCTATCCGTTTTTCAAGGGTGGTGTGGGGGGCTGTACTGTGGTTTGATACGGACTGAAGGAAGTTGCATGTGTTGATTGGGGGGTGGGGTGGTGGCAGTGGTGGTGCACCACTGCACCACCACTGCACCACCACTGCACACTACCCGGTGAACCTATCGACCTGAGTTGGATTCCCGAGCACGGCTGTAACGCCGACGGTGAGCGGACATCTGAATCGGCCCTGGCCCCCTTCCCCTTTCACGAACCCGCACTGACCGAGCACGGTGAAGCACGGTCAGATAACTCTGTGACCAACAAGCAGGCGGGTTGACAAAGGACGTGCGAATGAGATTAGTCGGTTATTTTTAAAAATATATATTTATACTCGTCATATTTCGTGGGGGCGTCAGAACCGAAACACTCGGGCATGCGAGACATTTAACAGAAATTCAACATTCCGAAGTCGCCATAATGAAGGTTTTTGGTTTAGATCGCGTGAGTAAATCCACAAACATTTACAAATTGAGGATTTACTCTCCAGCTCACCGGCAGGTAACGTGACAAACCTTACTGGCCGTGTCGGGTGGTGGAGGGTTACGACACATTCGTACTTAAATTTCGATTTAAAGCTTTCGTGACTGCAGGGATTCATCTTCTTGGTTCTTTCGGTAAAGTCACGTAGAATGGAAATAATAAAATAATAAAAATAAAACATAGTAAAATAATTCTCACGACGTTTCGGCCACAACGCAAGCAGCCGTCCTCAGGTGAAGAACAGGTATGTCGAGAAGACAGAGTCTGAAGTCGTGAGACTTATTTTATTATGTTTTTTTTTCCATTCTACGTGACTTTACCGAAAGAACCAAGAAGACATTCGTACTTACGCGATCTCGCCCAAAAACCTTTATTATGAATAATGTTGGTCGCGACAGCCTGCTAAGTGTTAATCCGAAGCAACCATTGACCCAAGCGCTTCACGTGACTCTGGCAGAGCCGTAGGAAGCCGCACGCGCTCACTAATAACCACCAGCGGCTGAGAGCCGCAGAGTCTCTGCCCGCGGCGGTAATAAGTGGTTATCATTGCTCGTGGCCATTGTTCGAAGAAGGAGCATGTTTCATCATGGGACCTCCTTTGCCAGTATCAAAATATACTAATAGGGGTTTTCCCCTTTTTTCTGGCAACAAAAACTGACACCTTTTGCAAGGAATCATGTTTACATTAACCACAATACTTGCAGTCAAATGCAAACAAAAAACAATACTCTGATAATTTATGCATTGTCTTTGAAACTGATTGGTCCACACCAGAGGCAGCTTTCTTTAGAGCCTAGTCTCATATGGTGTTCGACCAGATGACATTAAGACTAGGCTCTAAAGAAAGCTGTCTCTGGTGTGGACCAATCAGTTTCAAGAACAATGCATACATTATCAGAGTATTGTTTTTTGTTTGCATTTGACTGCAAGTATTGTGGTCAATGTAAGCATGATTCCTTGCAAAATGTGTCAGTTTTTGTTGCCAAAAAAAGGGGGAAAACCCTATTAGTAAGGAGCATGTTTTGAATACTTCTTGCGGGCAATGAACACCCGCGTCGGTGAGTGGTAACATCGCGTTCAACCCCGAGTGTTGTGTACACAAGCGAGCTGCCATTAAAGAAGACTGTGGGTCACACTTGCAGCTGGTGTCGTGGAAAAACGTGAACTGGATCCCACCTCCTCCCTCCGCTGTTTATTGTTTCCTCAGCCTTGACACCTTCCCGCGAGGGTTGCCCTCACCAACTCTTCCCGCCGTTTTACCCGAGCCAACAACCGTGCTGAAACGAAATAAAGGTGTTACTCTTTGCACAAAACTTCAATTCAAAAACAGTTAATCTTCAAACGCAATTGGTTTAGATCTTTTGAGCGCACTTTTCTCCATTTGCAAGGCCAATAAAACCGCACAAAGAGCTTTTTTAAAAAAAACATTAACAAGTGAGGGCTGGGGGGGGGCTGGGAGGAAGGGAGTGCATTTAATAACAGAAAGGTAATATTCACGGTTTAGCGGTTTGTCAGCACGCACAGAGGCGCGCTTTCAGAACCGCCGTGGACTTTTTGACGCGGCCTCGGCAAATTTCACGACCGGCGGACGTTCCCTGAGCGACGCGAACCCCCGAGGAGCCCCCCTTTCCAGGACCGCGCGTTTTTATTTTTTCGCGCCCCACACACTCCCCCGTCGCCCCAGAGAAATGTGCCGGCCGCGGCAAATGAGCGGTGCCGCCATGCGGTCCGATTCAACCGAATCCCCCAAACGACGACGAGGCAGCCGCCGCCGCTGATTTTCACCGCGACAATTTGTCTACCCCCCCCCACACACCTTCACGGTGCTTTGTCCGACTTGCACTTCGGTGACCGCGCGAGAGCTTGTTGCGCTCGCCAATAATCGCCTTTCTATTATCGCTTCCAAAGCACGTCTCACATGGGTGCCAGGGCCACGCGCCCCAGATTTGTTTTTGCTTTTGCGTGTGTTTCTATTTCATTTAGTTCGGGCTGCAGCGCCCCCCCCCCCACAAAAATACAAGTCTCCCATTTAGAAAGTAAGCTTGTCTGGGACTGGGAGAGCCTTGAACTGGCCAGTGTTGTTAGGAGCTTGTTATTTGTTCTGTTGTTGTTGTACCAACAAATGACCTGCACACTAATTCACTGCTCTCAGAACAGACCTCAACGGTTCCCGGGAGTTAAACTGTGGTGGATTTGTGCGCGGTTGTCCCCAAAGCCATTATTTTGAGAGAGAGAGAGGGAAAAAAAACCATTATAATTACAGTACAGCATTACAGTTGAGATGTATTTTCAAAGGCAGCCTTTCTACATTTTAATTGAACATCAGGCTCGAGCGATGTGGTCCCTCATTGCGCTGCAAACCTGGACGACCCCCTTTCAATTCCCAGTCGTGGACAACATCGGTGATGAGTGACGCAATCACTGGTCATGGCCTCCTCTTCACCATCTCGCACTGACCAGCGTGGTGAAGTATGGTCAAAACCCCTTTACGACCGACATGGCGTGGGGTGGGGGGAACCTTCATCCATTGGTGGATTGAGATTCGCCGGAGCAACATCTTCTTCATTGACTAATTTATAAGTTCACAGGGGTGCACAGAGATGGTTGCAGACACCTCGACAAATCTCTCCATGGTGCCCCCCCCCCTTACACACACCCCTTAGATGCTATTATAGTAGAAAATGCAATTTAATACCATTAACCAAATCACACTGGTAAATTATGCATTTCCTACGGTGCTGTACACGCTGCGAGAGCATTGGAATCGTCGCAAAGCACAAATTGTCTGTTCGACGTGTGCCGCTGTTGTACATTGAGTTCTGGGAGTCACGGCGCTTTGTTGTTTGGGGTGTGCTCTCGGCAACGGAGGCACTGCGTGCGCAGAGCTCCACACGGGCGAACGTAAATCACCTCCCCGTGCCGTGTGGACACGGACGCACGCACGCACACAACGTACAACCGAGGTCGAGACGATTGTTGGGTGACCGTTTTAATCGCCCGTTATCGTCGCCGCCGTCGTCGTCGTCATCTCCGATCAGCCATGCTCTCTCACTGCTGGATGAAGGCCTCCCCACGCCGCCATCTCTCACGGTCCAGCGCTGCTACTGTCTCGTCTCCGCGCCGAGCTAGTCGCTCCATCTCCGTGGCGGTCGTTCTCGTCGTGGACACGTTTCCCTCCTTTGTGCTGCCGCTACCCTTCATCAGTCTTGTCCGTGATACGTCACTGATTTGTGCTTTTTTGAGCCTCTCAATTATAAATCCAGCTGGGCATGTCTCCACGAGAATTTAATCGCCCTTCACAACAACACACGTTCTTTTAAGGTGGAGATGTAAAATGCAGGACATTCATACACACGGCGGCGGCTTTGTGGAGGCATTCGTCCAGCAGCGGATTAATCGTGGCTGGTGGTGACAAAACAGAAGGCGCTTTTTATTTATTCATTTATCACCCAGAATCCGGCGTGAAAGCACTGGGTGAGATTTTATACAACATAGACGCAGTGAACATTGAGTGAATAATGCTCACACCACTGCACGGGGGGTGAGGGGCAGCTCTCAGGTGCACCCCTAGAAGGTATTTGGCCAACTCTGCCACTCTGGCCAGACATCTCGGCAGAGGCGAGAGGGCCCACAGAGTACGCACACACTTTAACCTTTGACCCTGCCGCACGCGACCTTGCCTATCAACTGACTGCGGTGTGCACTCATTTATGAGGCTTGGGTGGAGGGAGGCCGAGGGAGTTAATACAACTCTGACCAATACTCCATCTGCCGTGCCGGGAGATGGAACCAAGCGGGCCGCAATCTGGACTGCTAGTCTAGTGTGTTAGCCATTGCAGCGCGTGACTGTCAGCACGTTTAAAAAGATGATTGCAGCTTTTGCACATAACTTTGAGATTGTACAAATGCGTGGGATGAACGCTCCTTGCCTCCAGTTATAATGATTCAGACCTTTTTGTGTTCTATGTAAATAACTAACAGTAATGCATTATCCAGGTCGACCTGTGGGGTAATTCTTAAGCCGCTTAGAGTGAGCTCGCAAGCCATGTTGTTAAGTGAATACAATGATGTTGCACTTAGGTAGTGCTGAGTTCAGCGACCCAGTGGAGGGTAACGCGTGTTCAATTGTTGGACGTCTTAAGTGCCGATCTTGTGAACAAATTATTCACTAACCCTTCTTCTTTACAGAATAGTCTATTACAAAAATGTAGATGTTCCGAAGTGGGTATATGGACAGGCTTTGTATGTAAACACCGTATATTTGCTTCCACCCTGCGCACACACTTATTATATCTGATGAGTTTCTCATGATTTACACAACGTGTCAGAATTTGTACACTGGATAATTTATGAGCTAAAGTGTATTTCATTTCGCCTGGGTGAGAACTCAAGAGACCAGAGTGAGTCTAATTTGCAAGAGTTACATGGGCATTAGTCTGCCAGTAGGGGAGTGATTATAATTGCTGTGTACAATCCAAACTTATTCATTTATGGGTATTTTTTTATTTGGTTAATTTGGACTGTGGCACTAGCACACAATGGCCTCCTCTTGCAAATGACGTCAGGGGATCTTTTAATGTCCGCTGTGAAGCAGGTGGCGCGTAGTGTTTTTTTACAGTTATTAGACACCGCATTATTAACTAGGACTGTCGCTGGAATCGCACCGCGAACCTTTTCCAACAAGGGGTGGGCCAGACTCCAGGCAGGGCCAGACTCCAGGTAGGATCAGACTCTAGGCAGGGCCAGACTCTAGGTAGGATCAGACTCTAGGTAGGATCAGACTCTAGGTAGGATCAGACTCTAGGTAGGATCAGACTCTAGGCAGGATCAGACTCTAGGCAGGGCCAGACTAGGCAAGGCCAGACTGTCCCCAGAGTGGTCACGGTAGGCTTGACAAACATAACTCCCCTGAAGCACAAAGCGGCAGTAGGTACCGTACTGACGATTCGTAACGAGTATGAAACCGCTACAAAGTTATCTCACAATCTTGCTGATGTCTACAATAATATGGCCACAATGTGTGGGGTGCTTTGAGTTGGTGGTCAGAAACAAGGCTGTTATGTGTCATACAAGTGGTATGATGTCACGTGACATTCAAGACATTATGGGAGGACTAATATTTTTGTCAATTGACAATCTTTTAGAAATCGTCCTCTGCATGTTTTATCCTTCCTGTAATTATTTCTTTCCAACCCATTTTATAAAAAGTGTCAGAATTCGGTGGAGTCATGTATCGTAGAATTGTTTTTACTTTACTCATCCATTAACCTGGACTGCATTGTACGCGTTTGTACCCAATCCTGGGCGAGTTGGCGACGCACGCGGTTTGTTTTCTGCAGCAGTTGTCCATGTGGTTGATGTTATTGACGCGAGCCCCTATGGAGCGGGGCCTAGCGGTGGTTGCCAGCTGGTGCCCTGTGTTGTTGTGCTCCGTGCAGGGCTCTTGGCCAGATGGTTTGAGTCCTGTCAAGCACCAGTCAAACGTCACCTCCACCGCCTCCCCCCCCCCCCCCCCGATATTCCTTCTCTTGTTTTTGAAAGCGTTTCGCTTCTGTTAATTTGTCACTTTCCCACGTCATGAATCCGCCGTCCCATTGGCGTCTGCCTCTTCCAGCCTCCAAGGCCCTCTCCAAAGCTTTCATAATGCAGACGGCAAACGCCGCATATCTGACCATCACCTATCCGCCCTGACCAATTAACCACCCCACACCCAGCGCAGTGTAATGGCAATGTTTTTTTTCCAGACGTTCACAAACCACGACCCTTTTAGACGCGCAGCGGAATGTTCTCAACCTCGTGTACGTTCGCTGGCTCATCAAGCACAGCCAAGAAATTCCGCTGCGTCAAAAGGGGTTTACATTTTTTGTCCAGTAACCTATTTGTCCAACGGTGTAACTGTTGTTTTTCGACTCGCGCTTTGGAATGTGCATCTGTGGCCATCTGGAATGCTCTTCCTTCCGATATTACGAAGCCACTGGAAGTTGTGCACTTTTAAATCATCTAGATTGAAAACTTTAGAACTGCTTTTTGTGTTTAGGTTGTTGCCACCCCCCCACACCTCCGATTAACACGGTTGGCTACGTACGGCGCGAAAGAAGTTCCACATATGTACAACATACGTATCCCACTTGTACACTTCGCTCCCCGGTGAGCATGCTATGCGACGTCTTTAGCGGGGCGTGCTCGCAGGGTGGAACGCCGAGGAGGATGTAACAAACGCGTGGCCTCGGGAAGCGCAGCGCTCGGAAGAACGCACTTCATGAGCAATTGAATTTGGTTACGTAAACATGGCACAGCTATCATAAAGCGCTGGAATATGTACGATCGTGGGTAGAAGGTGCAATAACTGAACGGGACCCGTTCGCTGTCCTTTAATTTGAAAGCAGGCTTTTTCCTAGTACGATTAAAATGTTTTTTTTTTTGGTCAAGCGGTGAAGAGTACCGCGTAATCCTCTTCAATTGCAGCGAACCGCGAGTTCCCGACGTCGCGGCTTCCAGAGGCGTTGTCAAACCTCGTCGAGTGTAAATGCTGGTGAAAGGACCTCCGCTGGAGGAAGCTTTAAAGATCCCCCCTAAAGACATGGTTCTTTGGCCTACTCTTCCACGCTGGGCCAGACGTTATAGATGAGGTGTGATAATCCACGCTTTAGCCCGCCGCACTCGGCCCTACAGATCGACTGTGGTGCAGCGATTTATACTGCTGGGGGGCACGGACACGGGGAGATTCACGAAACTTTCCCCAATTATTTTTACTTCCACGCCAGGAGATGGAATCGAACTGGCGACCTCGGGATCATTGCGTAAGTCCAACGTGATAACAATTCTACCACGCCGGTATCCCCAGATTTTATGGTAACGTTAGAAAAAAAACTCAACGCTTAAATGTGTGTACTGTATAGTGACACATTTAACATGTTTTTAATCCTAAAATGGACCTCCATAATACCTGGCTAAGGTGTTTTTTTGCAAAATTGCCATTATAATTTCTGCTGCTCAGCACGGGCCGTGCGCTAACCATTACCTAAGCCGTCCCGACAGTAAGTGAATTAACAGCCAGGGATGTTTGTTCGACCTGAACATCAACACCCGCAATTACATTATTTGCATCTCGAGCACATTCTAAAGTTCACCTGCGCCGCAGATTAGGTTTCGTTCGATGCCTTTGCTGGTCTCATGATTTGGTGCATAAACCAACATCACCCCGCCCCGTCTTATACGACGAGTCAGCTCCGTGTATAACGCTGAGGCAACAGCACGCAGTGGTAAATGTTTCATCTGGTGGTGAACGAGTGACGGAGCACGAGGGCATCACGAGAAGTTGGTTTGAACCAAGTGGCCTCGTGAATTCGAGAAGTCCGCTGTACGGACCCCAGAAGGATCGCTTGGAAGTTGTTGGGGTTTTTTTTTCTACAAGAGACCAGAATTACAAAAAACAGTCTCGTCACCTCGTCGTCAACGCTCGCTCTTCTCTGAGAACGACAAGTTGGGATTTATCTTCTTGGTTCTTTCGGTAAAGTCACGTAGAAGGGAAATAATAAAGTAATAAAATAAAAAGAAAAAATATATTATATTATTATTTCTCTTCTACGTGACTTTACCGAAAGAACCAAGAAGATGAATCCCTGCAGTCACGAAAGCTTTAAATCGAAATGTTGGGATTTATTAAATTGCACGATAAATGAGAATTTTTGATTTACTGTGTATTACGTAATATCTTATCCAAAGTGGGTAGTTGTGGTAGTTTATTTGTATCATTCATAATGTTGTCACATCACAGCACTGTGAAATAGTGATGACTTAGGAAGGCCTTTATCCAGCAGTGGCTTGATCATGGTTGATGATGACGGTAATTCTAAAGCCTCTGCAGGGATTTGTCAAGGCAGCTGCTTAGTGAATCCATCTGCGTGCAACCGCCCCCCCCCCCTCGTGAACTTATAAAATTACAAATAAATACATCTTGCTGCAGCCAATCTCAATTCACCAATGGATGAAGGCCTGCCCCATATCAGATATCACTTGCACCACTGATGTTAGCCGGGCTCACAGCGCAGTGCGCACATCGCTGAGTCTCGCAGTCCACCCCAGGTGGGGCACATTTGCGTCGATTTTAAAGTGTTCTGAAAAATCTGCGACGTCGACTTGTGGCACGATACGCAAACCAGTGCTGTCAGCCAACGTCAAATCCTGAGCTGTCGCCAGTTCGATAATTATCTAATTACAGACCTGGCGACTCGGCCAATTGTAATTGGCTCGGCAACAGTTTCGGGGGCGTGCGATGTTGACCGAGCGGCGTAATTTGTCACGCGCCGCGAGATTCGAGTCTCTCTCTAGGGCTGCCCCCCCCCGCCCCCCTCGTGTCGTGATGCCGTCCTGGAAACGTGCGCGGAATGCGAGCGCACCACCGGTGGAATTTTGGCTTCCGAAATTGACGCCGCCACGCCGGTGGTGGGTGGTGGGGGGCAAGAAGGAACGTCGAGTTCTCGCAGATCGGCCTAGACCCACCGGTGGCTGAAGGGCTCGTTCGGCGCGCTAGAACTCACACTGAAGGGAAAAAGCGAACTCACCGACGCCACCGACACTGCATAAGCAACTCTGAATGACACCGGCTCGCGCCAAGACACACGCGGGTTGCTGTTGGCTGCTGCGGGGCTACGTTGCGTCCCAGCAGAGAGCAGCGCAGCAGGATCCATTGTTGTACTGTACTATTAGCCCCTAACCCCACACACACATCTATGCTCCCCGCCTATCCAACCCGCATTGGCTGTCGTGGTGGCGCAGTAGGGTATGGGGAGGCCACCATCCAGTCTAGGATCGACGTGTGTTACGTTATTGAAGATTTTGCAGTGAATTCGTAGACGCTGCTGGATATTCCTTTGCCGATTTGCTGTGACGGCGCGTCAATCTCCAACATTGTTTCCCTCCCCTTCCCCCCCCCGGTTGACCTCGGGCTTATCACCCTTCTCACGGTGGCTCGCACAAGGATGGAGAACATTCGAGTTCCGCGCTTCCCGCGACGAGCCGGTCCCATCCGATGGTACAATGACCTCCCGATTTGGGGGCCGTCCCTAATTGCCACATCGTCGATGACTCCCCACGCTAAGCATCGTCCAGAGCTGTTTGGTGGCCATGACGCAAATCCGGTTTGCACGTCCAAAAGACCATTGCCGAAGTGTGGCTCTTTTTTCTAATCGTCGTCGCGATCAGCCGCCATGGTCCATCCACTGCTGGATGAATGCCCCCCCCCGCCCCGCCCCGCACCCCCTCTCCCTGCCAAGGCGCTGCCATCGCCCGCAATCACGTGGTGTTTTGCGACATTCACCCCCGTGAGCTGATCTTCACCACCGCTCCATCGCCCCGTTGGACCTCCTTTGGGGGCGCCACTCCTTTATGGTCCGTCACCATCGTCTGTCGTCTCTGCGAGGCCACGACGTGCCCTGCCCAAGCTCGCTCTTACAGCTTGCGCGTCGTCATTGACCTTCGTTGACGTTCGCTGATCCCTGCGCTTGTCTTTCTGTCTTTCATTGTAATCCCAAACCGGCATCCTGTCTGTGCTGCTCTGGTACGTTTTATGGTTGTGTACTATTTACTCACCGTCAATGAGGATGCTTAAGGGAATGCATTCGCTTGTCTGTTCATGGGGTCGTGCTTTTGAATGTGATAACAAATCGACAGCTAAGGGGCAGAGGATAATTCCACGCTTTCCTGCCCTCACGTTTAGGTGTCAGTCTTAATCCGGCCAGGATTTTTTCCAAAGTCCGAGAGAAATGTGATGCGAATTTGCTCCAAAATGAGAAATTGTTGCGTCATTTCATGGGATAAATTTTGATTCTTGATATCCTGAGTTACCGTTCTGCGTGTCTCCGCCAGCGCTGTTCAAGCACATTGCGCTCGTCTGTCTCATTTGATGAGACAATATCACCGACCGACATTTGAAAGAATGCAATTTTGCTCGGGTTGAAAGGTGGAGAGGTGGCATAGCGCGGCTAATTCCACCGCACTATGATTCCCGGCCACGGCTGACATCAGTGACCAGTGGCATCCGGGACCGCTCCTCCCCCTTCAACAACGAGCACGCACACGCAGACCGGCGCGGTGAAGTATGGTCAAACAACCCAGTGGCTGACACAGCATGGGAGGGGGCCTGCAATGGATTGACCATTACTAATAATGGCCATGACCAAGGTCATTACATTTATAAATCAATGTACCCATTTTGTGGACACTTCCATTACGATAAGACCTCTATGTTCTCAAATGGTAATAGTGTGTCCGTACGATTATTATTTTTTTGGATTACTTTTTTGCTGCGACACTTTGTCCTTGGCGCTGTTGCCAGATTAATATTCTTCTCGCTGTGCCTAGGCTTGCGTTGCATAACATAGCACTTTCACACGCTTATTTGGAAGCAGCTTACATTGCACGTGTCTTTACTTTCATGCTCCGTGCCCATTCCCGTACACGATTTCCACCAGCCTTGAGTGGCGGTGCATCGGGTACGTTACGCCACATCGTACGGGGACGCTGCTGTGATGGAACGAATTCGCTACGCTCGAGTCCCCCGGTTCAACTCCCGTCTCCTGGCACGGCAGTTGAAAAAACTCCCCCCCCTGAACTCTGTCCGCCCAGCGGTGTACAAATGGGTTCACGACCACGGCAGGTCGCGCGTGGCGGGCTAAAGCGTGGATTCTCACACCTCTTCTGAAACGTCAACGTGGCAGAGAAGGCCAATTACTGAACCCTCTCGTGCTCCCTCTAGCAGCGAAGGCGCAGTTGACGCGAGTATTTGCGGGGGCTGCACCTTGTACTAATTTCGCACCGCACAAAGCCAACCGTGCGAATCGGAGGCGCGGTCGGAAGGGCAACAAACGAAACGCAAAAAGCATTTGCAAAGAAATGTGAAACGCACCTTTGTCAAAGCTGCGCACCCTTTTAGCTCAAGCGGCGACGGCGTGCCTGAATGGGTCAGGCGTGAGCGAAACGTGCGCCCATCATGGACTGTGCCACTCAGCGGCAGGCAGGTCCTTTATCACGGAGAATTTAGTGCGTGGGCTAAAATCACCGGCGCTAACGAGCGCTGGTGCAGTGCCTTTGGACTCGCCGTCCAAGTCACTCAACGTCAACGCCTTAATGGTGATCCTTTCTTCGCATGTGTGCGGGGGGGGGGGGGGGGGGCGGTGGGTCTACGGTAAACCTTTAACGGGGGAGGATCTCCTTCAGATGTTGTTATGCCCGGACAGAATTTTCCAAAGAGAGACGTTGGACCGTATTCACTGCGGCAGCGCAGCCTCTGGAGACGGGGCCGCCGCCGCCGACGGTAACTTGGGCACCGGATGCAACGCGGCGGTCGGCGGTTCCCGACGGAGACGGTCGTCGCTCCCGAGCACTTTCCGGAGACCCGAGTTCGATTCCCCGCTCGGGGTCAACGCCACTGGCGATTATCTGAGCCGGTCCCGGGCCCCTCCCCCGAGGTCGACTCAGCCTTAATTAAGCGTCCAGTGCGGTGTGCGAACATCGTCACTGGGGAGACAAAGGCGGCCGGGCGTGGCGTTGGCCACCTACCCCCTCGTGTGCCGTGCCGGGGGATATTTGTCTTTGTAATATTTGGGGGAGGAGGGGTGGCGTAGTGGTTGGCGCACTGCACTGCGCTTGCAACCCAGCGAACCGAGGTTCGATTCCAGGCCGTGGCTGAACCCCCCCGCCCCCGCCACCACCCCATTCCGACTGGCATGAAGTATGCCGTCACATCGGTGCTCATCGTTTGCGTATAGTCAACATTTAACCATGAAAGCTGTCACCGATTCCCACGCGCACGGTTCCACGCGCGTGTCGCGAACGCAAGAACCAGTGTTGTTAGCGGGTGAGCTACATGAAAGGATGCGTTTATTAAACGCCGCTTGTCAAGAGTGTGCATGTTAATGCCTATACAGTCTGCGGTTATACATGCACAGTACAGTAGAAGCTTGGGAGCAAGTCCAGCTGTCCTTATATCAGAAGTAGCGTTCTTGTATCAGGAGATTCCCCCTGCCTTTCCCTCACCAATGTAATGCGTGGCTTATATCAGGACTGTGCTTATATAGGGTGTGCTCATATCCGGCGTTTTGCTGTCTTGGGTTTTGCTGCGTCTGAATTTTTCTTTTTTCTTTCTCAGAGCTCGTACTTAACAGTCTGCGGTTGTGCATCCACAGTACAGTAGAAGCTTGGGAGCAAGCACAGCTGTGCTTATATCAGAAGGAGGGTGCTTGTGTCAGGCGTTTCTCCTTGCCGTTGCCTCATCAATGTAATGCCAGGGTACGTGGCTTATATCAACACTGTGCTTATGCAGGGTGTACTCATATCCGGCTTTTTGCTGCCTTGGGTTTCGCTGCGTCTTCTCTTTCACTCGGCGCTTGTGTGTAACCCGCGCGTCCGTGTGTGTGTGTGTATCCCCGCTGCGCTGCCGCTGCGCTTGCTGGCGGTCAGAGCTCCGTGCAGGACTGGGGTCACGAGGTCGAGGAGGGCGCCGTCTACAGCGTGGCCATGAAGAAGATCCAGATCAAGGAGGCCTCGCACAAGGGACACAGGTGGCTCGGGGTGAGTCAGCCCGCACAGCTGCAGCATTAGCAGCAGCAGCAACGCCGAATGGAAAAGAGCAGTGCGCAGGAGAGATGCGGTTGAGGTGACCGGGTGAATCAGAGGGTCGGGAGATAGCTGAGCAAAGCGCTGCAGAGATTCGGGGCGTAAAACGAAACGGAGGTTTCAGCCGACTGGCTGAAAATCGCAACAGATTGTTTTGAGGGGTGTGATGCCGACGTTATTTTAACAAGAAGGGAAAAAGAAACATCACGGCGGAAAATTAATTACGGGAGTTTTTTGGTTTGTTTTTGGTTAAATCCAGTGACTTCATATGGTGCATACGTACACACTGCATCATGTGTCTGTGGCCAGTGTTTACACTGTGATAGCATACTTTATTTGGGAATCGCACCTTGTTTAACAGCTTCCTTCCATATCCAGCCCATACATCCCGTGTGCGTACATGTTTGTTTTTCTTTAATATCTGACGGAATGCGAATAATTATTTTCATTGCGATGATATTTCCACGAGCCATCGCATCCTGCCGCCCGGTGTCAGCTAGCAGCAGCAGCAGCATTCCTCACCCCGTTTGCGTTTGGTAAAGATTTTACTGGACGGGAAAATATGGACCAACGAACCCGAGAGCCCCCCCCTCCCCACCCCTAAATATCCATCATTTTTATTTTCTTATCTTGCGGCGCCGTGATTAAACGGGGAGTTTGACATGTCGTATCCTTGCAAACGTATGCAAGGGAAAGAATGTTATTTACCGGCGTCGGGCACTTTCCCCCACCACCCTCAATATTTGATGAAACATTCTCGAGGGCGAACGTTTGTCGCATTTAGTTCGTGTTACGAAAAAAATGATCGCGGCAAATAAAGAATGAAAGCTGCAATTTATTGAAGAGGAACTGCATCTTGGGCCCGAACAGGAAAAGTCCAGTGAAAATGTTATGCCTGTTCAAATCGAGCAAGAGGCCTTTGCTCATCGGGTGGAAATTCGACATTCCTATGACAAGGGCCAGTTTTTGGAAGGGCCAGTTTCTAGGTACTATGATTTCTTCCCACAAGAAGCTAAACAAATTCTAAATAGAATTTACCATATGTCGCAATGCTGCAAGACTTTCATGACCCTCCTGACAATTAGTTATGAGTACGTATGTCATTATATCATCCATAAATACATTATTTGTACATGAGCAATTTTTTTTAGGCGTGACTCCTTGAGGCTTTCCTGCGTAAATAAAGGGGAGCAAACCACAACGCCGCCCAGCAGTTTCTCATGAAGTCGGGGTTAGCTGGCGGCTTCCATGAAGGTCACCACTGATCAGCGTTAATATTTCCAATGATGTTCGTGGCGAAAACGTTCGTCAGCAGTGTGCTGTGATTTATTTACATTCTAAGCCAGCGCCGAGTGGACTAAAATGATCAAGCGTGACAATGACGACGACTGTCCAGCAAAGGTGAAAGCGCGACCGGCTCTGATGAGCCTAACGTAATTCGTCTGATTGAAGAAGGAGACTAAGATCGCTTGAGTAACGTTTGTCAGGGACAGGAGTGCACTGAAAACGATCAAAAATGGTAATTGGCTCCACGTGCTCACGACGTTATTTACCCAGTTCACTCATTGGCTGACCTGAAAATATCGGTGTGGGAAAGAATTGCAGGCCCCTCACACCAACATTTGATAATCAAGAGTGTTGGACTGAACGTTTGAGCTCTTCAGTCGACTAGACCAAGAGGGTGACCGAATACAATCCAAAGGACTTGACTGAAAGACGGCGGCTAAAATAAAGCCAAACGACGCAAACAACCACCGACTATGAATCAACTTCCTCTACCGACGGCCGCGTCTGATGCATCGCCCTGGGCCCCCCCCCTGCCCCCCACCCACCCCTCTCCCCTCTGCCCCAGGTGGAGAGCGACCCGCGGGCACCGGGCCACGGCGGGGTCGACCGCTACGAGACGTGCCGCGTGCGGAGCATCCGCGCCGGGACGCTCGCCAAGCTGGTGGAGAACCTCCTGCTGTCGTTCGGGGACGACGATTCCATCTACATCAGCGTCTTCCTGGCCACCTTCCGGGCATTCACCACCACCGGCGACGTCCTGCGCCTCCTCATCGACGAGTAATGGAGCCCCCCTTTCCTGCCGCCGCACCGCACGCTCGCTGCTCGCGCCGTCACGAGACAACAACAACAACGCCAAACGGGTGGCGGTTTCGCGATGTTTTTTGTTCTTGTCGCGGTGCTGAAGGTTAAAAGGTGGCTCGCCTCGCGCCACTGCTGGCGGGGAGTATGTGCAAGTGTGTACGTTGAACTTCGTTCGCACAGTGCGCAGCCCGGCCGTGCGGGAGGGCCTTCCGCTAGAACAGGGGTCGGGAACCTTTTTGACTGGGAGAGCCATAAAAGCCAAATATTTCTAAATATATTTCATTGAGAGCCATATAGTATTTTTAACGTATAATAAATTAAATATGTCTTACTTTTAATGCGACTTCTGGTGCTGCATGGTTTTGCTGATGGCCTTGTAGTCTGGTTCATACGTGGTGAGGTTGAGCTTCATGCAGGCGTGACCTGTGAAATGTATCTTCAAAACTAATTTCTGTTTACTTTTAAATGACACAGTATTATTAAACAATATCACAAGTATTTTAAAATCAGTTCCAAACTGATTTTTTTATTTTTTTATTATTATTTTTTTTCAACTCAAAATTGTCTGGGGGACATATGCCGTCACTGGAAGAGCCATATATGGCTCGCGAGCCATAGGTTCCCGACCGCTGCGCTAGAGGGAGCGCTCGAATGCCCGTCTGCTAGAGGGGGACGATTCTAATTTCTTTCCACTCATTCATCACTTTTTGGTTGTTGTTGTTGTTGTTCTACTTTGTTCTTTGTCGCAAAGAATAGCTACGCATTGTTGCCTGGCTGTAAATTCCCGTTTGATGAATGTGGAAAAGTGATTGTGATTTTGTTGTGGTCGCATTTGCCGTTATTATTTCAATACCCGTCATTATTCTCTTCATTCCATACTCGTCCGAACGCCTACTACTTCTGAGCTACACGATCATATTTGTAAAAGGGAATGAAGGGTTTCTTCATACGAAAACCGCAGATATTGAAACGCCCGTAAATAACGGCGTCGTTTTCCCCTCAGGCACGGCGAAAGGAAGAATGGAGATTGCGATGATGGCCGCGACCCAGTAAAGTCTGCGGACCAGACGTTCGTCAGGAAGTAAGTTCACGTTTCCTGTCACAGCGGTACAAGAGACCCTGTATGCTTTTGACAACGCACAAGCAGACTGTTTGGCCTCATCCACTCCGCACTGCGGGTCACAACACTTCTCTTTCTGCTTCTTCCCCTCACACTACTCCATTTTGGAATTCCCTCCTCCCACCGTCTCTCTTCTCTCTCGTTCCCCTCCAAGTTCGTGTAAAAAATTATAACAATAATATTAACTTTTGATTTAAAGTTTTCGTGACCGCAGGGATTCGTATTCTTGGTTCTTTCGGTAAAGTCACGTAGAAATAATACAATTATATATATAAAACAATACAAATTCTCACGACGTTTCGACTGCAACACAAATGTTCTTGCTGTGGATTTCAAACCTGATGATGATTGTTTGTGTTGCAGTCGAAACGTCGTGATAATTTTTATTATGTTTTATATTTGTATTATTTTATTAGACTTTACCGAAAGAACCAAGAATAAAAATATTAACGTTGCTTATTCATTCAAGAAACTCTCTTCAACTCGTAGCAATTGCCCCGTCAGTAGATGCTGTTTGTTGCTGGCTGCTTGGTGTTTTTTGGGGCTTTTGGGTTCTGTGCTCGTCATCCGCGGTAAAATATAGAAGAGCTCACAGAATAAACTAAACTAATCGATGTTTTATTTGACCAGGTAAGACCGACTGAGCTCTATATAGATAGCGCTTTTTCAGAAGCGACCTATACCACAAATGATAACTCAACAAAGTGGCTTATCACGTGGAAATTTATAGCAGCCAAATACTCGAAACGTATGACGTTGATTCTAAATTAATCTCGAGCGAGCGAAATAACAGCGAGGGCAGAAGGGGAGAGAAAACGTGAGGTTGCATTTTTACTGAGTTGTTGCGGTGTGTGGGGATGTCTTCTGCCAAAATGTGAAAAACGCACTTGTTATCAATGCCCTGTCTAATAAACGCAACGGCGTATACGTATACAATTCACTATTTATGGTGAAGGAAAGCTGGCTGCGCAGGATAATAAAAGTGTCGGCCTGGAGGGAACATTACAGTAAAAACATCCAGGTCCTAAATTCCAATAAGCCATGTTTTATTGCGTCGTAAACCTAAAATCCTTGGCTTAAAAATATAAATAACAAAACCAGCCTAAACCTGTGAAAACCAACTGCCTCAAAACAGCGCTTTCATGCCTTTCTTAAATTACTTCGCTTCCAATTTGATCACAGTCGCCAAAGCACAGGCCCAAACGGCCCAAACGACGCCAAGCGGTCGGCAACAAGCAGCACCATCGAAGGCGTAAGGGATGAACGTTGACGCATTTCAATTTTCTTTTTAAGAAGTTGAAGGTAGAGAGGAGAGGGAGAGAGAGACAACGGCTGGGTTTTCCAAAGGCGAGCTGTGTGAGGAGAGAAGCGGAAGGAGACGCGTTGCTGTCTGCAGTCGAAAACTCATTTTTGATCCCTGTTCATTGTCACAACGGCCCCACCTTGCCAAACAAGCTGCGGCTTGCCGTACGCGCGTAGGCGTAGCCGACAAAAGCCTGACCAGGCCCGAGGACATGGAAACCTCCCCCCACTGTGGTGTTTTTGATAAAGAGCATCGGTAGTAACCTCCGTGTCCTGGCTAGGATCTCATTACAACTTAATAGAAGCTGCTGGCCAGGCCAAAATGTCTTGTGTCTGACTAATCCTTCCCAGAAATGTATGTTAGAGAAAAACAAAAGATAACCTGAGTCTCTTGTAAATGATGTTGTTTCAACACATTTACAAGAAAGACTTCCGTTCCGAAACGAACACGTCACCGATTTTACGCTGCTCAGTATCGTCAAAAACAATATTGATTCTTTTTTCGGGCTCCCCCTACTACCCGTCCGTCTCCTGCCGTAACCGTTGGTCAAATACCTCCAGGGCCAAAAAAAAAATCACAAGACGCCTGTTGGAAATCGTCGACGTCAAACAAACAAAAACAATAATTCGCACGCCGCGGGTGCGCGTGATCTTCTCCAGAGCCGTCGCCTTCATCCTCCGAGTGTGGATGGACCAGTACCCCGAGGACTTCCACGCCGACGCCGAGTCGCTGGCGCTCGTGCTGGCCTACGTGTCGCGCGTGCTGCCCCACTCCGAGCTGCAGCGGCGAGCCCTGAGCCTGCGGTCGCCGCGTCCCGAGACCCCCCCCGGCTCGCCCGTGTCCTCGCCTGCGCCAGGTGCGGCATCGCCCACCATCCAACGAGGCGTCGTCGTCTTTGTTGTTGTTTCTATCGTTGTTTATTTCCGTGACGTCCCCTAACATCCGTGGGTCGCGCTTGTTGCACCTCCCCCCCCCCCCCTTGTTGTGCGGTCGGGTACGTACGGCGCTGAAAGAAGTTCAACATACGTACACGACTCTCAGGACAGGCCAGGGAAGATGCGGCTACTTGCCTCCACGAGCGGAGCGTTAGGAGCAGCCCAAATTGCGACCGAGGCCACCACCCAAGTTAGACGATCGCCCCACGTACTAAACCCGTGCCCCCGGGACCGTTCACCCGTTCACTCTGGCTCGCCTCCAGCCGTTGAATGGATCGCCAGCCTCAAAGTCAAACTATAATTGCTTCCCCAGCCATGTGCACAAGACTCTCAGCCAAGTGCATTTTGTACGAAGGCCTCGGGAACCACTCGCGGTTAGGCCGCGCGCCGAGCACTACTTCTTTGAAGCTCTCGCCACGCACTGCTGCGGGCATCTTTGGGAATCGAGGGCAACTCCACGGGGAGTTGAAGCCAACGTTAACTTATGAAGGTGCCCGCAGCAAGCAGTGCACGGCACAAGGTTGCCTTCCAACCGCTGCGGATGCTCGCGGTAGCGCGTGGCACAGAGCTTCAAGGGAGAAACTCTCAACACCCAGCCTAATGTGGCCGGAAGACCACGTTGGAAAGTGCAATTTGTGCTCAACGTAATTGCAGGCAGCAGTCCATTAAAACACGTTGGTGCTGCCCTGGCTACCCAGGGCGTCATCGTTGTTGTTGTCCTTGTTATTGTTATCATCGTCGTTGTTATTGTCGTCGTTATTGTTGTTTTTGTCGTTATTGTCGTTGTTGTTATTGTCGTTTTGGTTATTGTTTTTGGTACTGGAACCTGGTTGAATTGTCCCTGGCTGTGCCACGGTGTTGCACGTGTGTACGTTGAACTACTTTCGCACCGTACGTAGCCAACCGTGCCAATCAGTGGATCCAATTGTTTGTGTTTCGTGTCTCTAGCTGCGATTGTATTTAGCCGCTATAGATACACATTGCAGTGGTTGTTGTTGTTGTGGTGTTTACATTGTAGATTTAATTGAAGCTGCTATGGCGAAGTTTACGCGTCTAACTCTGACTCGCGGTTCATTTGCTTCGTCGTCTGTTCGTTCATGAGAGCCCAAATCCATCATTCATTGATTTCCTGTAGGGCAACAGTCATAGCAGGGCATTTGCACTGTAGGCTCGGTGAGTAACAGCCCTGGGTGGACAACAGTAATGGAATTGGCTCACGTGCCCCAGCGGTTAATTGGCGTTGTCACTAACCGACGCATGCCAATTAACCACCGAGCACGCCGAATAGAAAAAATAAACGTAATGATAAACATGGGTGTGTCGTGTTTGGAGGTAAATTTGTGTGCTTTTAGAAAAAAATACGGCTTGTTTATTAAATACGTCAGTCGTCCGATTGAGTTATTTGATAAATATTTACCATCACCACCCCAGGGTAGATGGAAACGTCAGATCTCCTGAGTAGTTGTGCCATTGTGGTCATCTATGAGCAGATCTTCCTTATCAAGAAAAGTAGATCATTTATATTTGACTTGCAACCCTAAGTAGATGACACACTGGCACCCCAGTGAAAATCTCACCAGTCCCGACGTCGCTCACCACCAACGTTATTCACGACCAGGAACCAAACTCAGTTGGCTTGGTTCGCGTGCCAATCACTGTGCCAACGCTCCGCTACAACTATCACCACCCCTACCACGAACCCTATCACTCCCACTACCCCTATCACTACGCCAACATCTGTACCGTGTGCGTAGCGAATGTCCGATATCGTGGCGTCGCCCCTCCGCCCCCCGCCCCCTTCCGGCATCTCGGTTAATCGACGCTTCCTGGTCGCAGGCCCAGCGGCGGCGAGGCAGAAGCAATCGGGGCACGCTCCCTTCAGCCTCGGGGAGGACGAGGCGGACCCGCCGACTGACGCGCAGGTGGACGCGGCGGAGGAGAGGCCTTACCTGCTCTCGTTCCCGGCTCAAACCGTGGCCCGGCAGCTCACCTTGCGTGACGCCGTGAGTTGTGCGCTGGCGGCTGCCGTGTTTGTAGGCGTTAGGATGCGTCGCTTGGGTGATGCGCGCACCGTAGAAACGATCTGCACTCTTTCATTTATAATTTGTCAATTCCACCGCTCGGTGAGGGCCACACTGCGCCACCATGCTGGTATGTATGTTACTGGACATCTGTGAAAAAGAGCTTCATAGCTCAGCGGATTGCTGCAAGTGTAAATAAATATTATGATTCTGAAACTCATTCGCACCGTACGGAGCCAACCGTGCTAATCGGGGGTGCGGGGGAAGGTCAACAAACTAAACACAAAAAGCAGTTCTGAAGAAATAGTTTGGGTTGGTGAAGGGAGGCAGCATGGACATGGGAACATATAAACAAGTACATTCCAACCGTGGATTTTGTTGCACTGGCCATACTTTTAGGGCCATGGTTAATGGTGAAATAGAAGACAAAGGGAATAATGTGCCCAGCGTGTCGTGATGCCACCAGCTTTGTGAAGAACACTTCTGCATTTGTGCAGACATATGTCCGGCATGGGTAATTCTTTGTAAAAATACATTTAATCACGTAATTTTCTGTCATTTTACTAAATCATGACGCTGAAAATGGCCCATTCTAATTGACCACCGTCGATGGATGATTCACATCCACACTACGCACCATCTGTTCTGCACGGCAATTATTCATTTCTTCCTATGCTTATTTATATCTGTGGGTTGGAGTGGTGGCAGGGTGTGAATTTGATTTTGGCCACGGTTAACGTCAGCGGCGAGCGACATCTGAGCCAATCCCGGTGTCCTCCATTCCCCGACCCCGCATGAACCCCTTTCATCCAACAGTCGATTGACAAAAAAAGTCCTTTATTTCATTCTTACAACAACAAAAAATACCCTAACCGCGATTGAACACGTGTCGCGCAGGAGCTCTTCAAGAAGGTGGCGCCGCACCACTGCCTGGGCTGCGTGTGGTCACGCCGCGACCGCAAGGGCAACCGCCACCTGGCGCCCTCGGTGCGCGCCACCATCGCGCAGTTTAACGCCGTGGCGGCGTGCGTCGCGTGCACCGTGCTCCGCTGCTTGAGCGACCAGGCGGCTGCGGGGCACGGCGCTCCGGGTACCGGCGCACGGCACGCAGCGGCGCAGCGAGCCCGCGTCGTCGAGCACTGGATCGCCGTCGCTCAGGTGAAGACGGCTCGCCGAGCCCCCCCCCCGCCCGCCCCCTCCGGCCTGGACAGTTCTACTGCTGCGACCGTTGCGCCAGAGCCGGGAAGCTGGGTCGTAGTGCCCCCCCCCCCACCTCGACCCCAGCCGCTCGCAGCAGCAGCAGCAGTCTGTGCATCCCGAAGCGGAGTTATGAGGCCGGCCAGCTAGACGCTTCCAATCGCCACTGGGTTTCACTGCGCACCTTGACTTGACACGTAGCCATGCGGTTGCCTCTGACGGTCAAGTCTTGATTCCTCTCCTCTTGTTTTAGCGACTCATGAGTTCACGTCCAAGTTGGGTTGCCAGAGTACAGCCTCGTAGAGGGGGGAGCTGAGTGGACGTCTTGCTGAGTTTGACCGAGGCACTGCAATGGTTCGCAATGGGGTCCACTACTACGGTCTGGTTAAGAGATCCCACCATTTGCGTGCCACGGGCCTCCTCTGCCACGGGTGCTACGCAGTTATTCGGTTCGTTGTCGCGCGCCAATGTTTGTTTGGGGCAGGTATACATGGTGGTGGTGGGAGGGGGCGGGGTTCAGTGTCAACCCTTGAATACCTGGGGCGATGGGTAGGGAGGGGGCAAGCCTGGATAAAAGGAAAACACGGATAATGCAAAGCAGATGTAAACTGAGTTATAAAACACACACGTATTGTTTACTGATGGAGAAGAGAGCGAGGAGGCAGCATGTATAGTGCGTTTTTATTGCTTCTTAAAGTTATCCGTTTAACCTCCTGATTTGAATGCGGTCCTTTTGGTCACCGAGTGATTGCTGACCCTGAACGAGTTAGCATCAGCAAATAATTAAATCGGCACGTGTGTCAGGATTTTTATTCTCAGTAAGCGCGGTTAATGCGCAAGTCAGATGATCCGCTCGCAGGTAACAGCGAGGGTCACTGGCATTCGGAAGGTCTCTTACGCACTCCTCTGTTGTATCCACGCCCACGATTTCCTGGAATTTTCTGCCGCAGGACTGTGCAGGTTGCGTGATAGAGCAAAATCCGAGGTTTGTGAGGGCCGACTGCCCCGAAGTGGTTTTTCGTATGCAATTTGGATTCTCAGAAAGTCTTTAAACATTTTTTTGCAAATCTCTCGTTGTGCCGGCATCCAAGTGACTCGTTTGTTTTGAACAATTGCCTCTGACGCCGTTCAATTTCTTTCTCGCAGGAGTGCCGGATGCTGAAAAATTTCTCTTCCCTCCGAGCCATTCTCTCTGCACTTCAGACGAACCCAATTCACCGGCTAAAGAAGACTTGGTGCTGCGTGTCAAGGTTTGGAAACAACCCATCTGAGTTCAAGCACCCGTAGCAGTCACATCGGCGTACTCTGCAGTTGTGCAACGATTTGCCCTCCCCAGAGGTTCCATGAATTGGCATGATTCAGGCATCATCATGACTTGATTACAGAACGTATTCCTTTTTGTGTTATATATATGTACCGTGTTTTTTGTGTCCCGTCCCCTTTATTTTCGTCTCGTATTTACGCGGCGTTTTTTTTTTTGCTTGATTAGTCTAAACGTAAAAAAGAAAATTCATACGAAATTTACATTCATTGTATATGGGATCTATTTTTACACACCGACGCTAAAATCCGAGTTGCAGGTAGAAGGACTGAGGCTGGCTTAGATTCACGACCAAATGTTTTGTTTTTCTTGGCGTGAGGCGTTCGCAGCGGTGCTGACGGCTTTCTTCAAAGTGTCACTTTTGAACAACACTTGCTTGCTTACATTTGCAGAGAGAAGATCGTGGCATTCGCGGAGCTGTCAGAGATATTCTCTGATGAGAACAACCACTTCACGAGCCGAGAGCTGCTAATGAAGGCAAGCGAAACATCCCAGGGAATGATTAATGAAACGTTCCCTCTCAAACGTAAACATCTCAACTGCTAATTTAACAATGTGCTCCATATGCCCACGCAACATATTGTTTTGTTTGTGTAAAAAAAAACCGACGCTTTATTTATCCTTTTTCTTTCTTCCAAAGTCCATTATAATTTTTCGTAAAAAAATTGTCTCAACCAGAATGATATCACCGAAACAAAATTCCTTTGGCGACATTCGGTATATTATCCTTACTTTCTCCCCCTTTTGCATGCTCCACCTTCCTCAAATAAACCAGGAGGGTACGTCCAAGTTCGCGAGCCTGGATTCCAACGGCAAAGAAAGCCAGAAGCGGACGTTCAAGCGATTTCAGACGGCGAAGGAGCCGGTGAGAGAGGAATCTGCCCGGGGGATGCCCTCCCCCCTCGATTGCCCCATGGAGTGTCGCGGAGCGCTGCAGTGATCGCACGATCGCCGTTCTTTTGGCTGCCATTCGACCGAGCGGTCGCGTGCAGTTGTCAAGAAAAACAAACTCCTGGCTGAACTGCGGTGTCAGCAGCAACGTTCGCAATGGCCCGGTATCCCGAGCACGACCTGTCTGTCTTGTCGGTGACGTGGCCGAGCGGTAGTGCCTTTTTTGCCGATCGATCGCGGTTTCGAGCCCAGCGGCCACGCTGGTTAAGACTGCGGCTCTGGTAACAACAGAAACGAAATGCACGCACCGTCTGCTTCGCAGTGGTTGCCAAAGATCCCGTGACGTTATTCGAGCCGGCGTCACGTACCAACGTAGGAGATTACTTGGGGAATTATCTCATTGGTATATGCCACAAAGTGACATCACCCCTTTACTTTGAAACGATTTGCAGACTGCAATCGTCTGTGAAACGTAGCGCCTTCGTGATAGCCTTTGGCTGCAAGGATGGCACCAATGCCAAACGCAGTCGTGATTTGATTTGGTGTTATTGTCTTTGCTGCAGGGCCTCATGCAGGGAACCATTCCATACTTGGGAACGTTTCTGACGGACCTCACCATGTTGGACACTGCCTTGCCAGACTACGTGGAGGTACATAGCAGACTTCATCTCTTCTGGCACAGAAAAAAACAACTCGTGTCTCAGCTTGCACGCATACTGTACAGTATGTGCGCCACGGATAGTAAAGCTTAATATTTTTTACATTTAACGATCATTCTGTTATTTTCTTTTTCTAACAGGGTGGCCTGATTAACTTTGAGAAGAGGAGAAAGGTGAGAATTTTATATCGTAAAATTATCAATATTCCTGTTTATGAGTGGTCTTTAATTCGACCTTGTAATTGCAAATCACCCAGAATGAGCCCGGTCAAAAGTTAAGCGGGTTTGAGCCTCGATGATGATTGGATGGGTGGCCACATTGCACAACACATTTGTGCATGGGCTACTGCATTGTGGGCAGCAGAGGACGGTGCAGCCAACTCCACTTATGTCGTGTATCTCTATGCTTCCACGTCCAAGCTCCAGGCCTTTATTCCGCATTGACCAGCGTGGTGCAGGATGGGCAAATAACCGATTTAACCTGCACGGCATGGGGAGACTCTAATCTAGCGGTGGAATAGCAGAGGCCTGGCTGTACATGGACACAGAATTTGCTATTTACACGCTTTAAACGTGAGCGTGTTCGGAACGCATCAAACGAAGAATCTGCTCCCACGTTTACTTAATGCCAAGCGACCAGACTTTAATGTAATTTTTGTTGTGCTTTATTACAGGAGTTTGAAGTCATTGCACAGATCCGGTTGCTGCAGCTGGCTTGTAACAACTACTCTTTGAGCCCCGAAGGGAAATTTTTGGACTGGTTTAACCGGCAAGAAAAGCTGAGCGAGGAAGAAAGGTGCGTGTGTGTATGTGCGCGCGTAGCGAGCGTTACGTTAATTGATTTAGACTTTTATCCCGCTCTGTTTTGTGCGGTTATTATTTCGTCGCTCCGTAAAGCTGTATTTCAACGCCTCATTCGCGAGGCGGCCTTGTATTTTGTGTGCAGGAATTATCGGCCGATTATTTCATTGTGGTTCATTTTTTACCCTTTGCCACGGAATATCGCTGGGACCTTGAAACGTTCATAAGCAGGCTGAAAATCAGCCGATTCTAATGGTATCCCTAAATGATGAGAAAACCCATCAGATAAGGAAGGCTCCCCGCACACTTACCCTTTCTGCTCTGCTCTAATGAGTTTCTCATCGTTTGCAAAAAGTGTCAAGATTGGTTTCACGTGTGTGTATGTGTGTTGAACTTCTTTCGCGCCATACGTCGCCAACCGTGCTCATCGGAGGCACGTGGGAAGGAAAATAAACTAAACACAAGGCAGAGTCAGACGATCCTCAGTGCCCAGATAAAGGCCTCCGAGAGACAATGCAGCAGTCACTCATTGTGTTGGTGCTGCTTAAAGTAACATGGCTGTAATTGTATCTTGTTGTCTACAACACCAATGCATTGAGCATCGGTATAGGCGGTATGGCGATGGCTCATGCAAGGCACACCATAAGGACTTGGCGTATGGCCACAGTGGTACCAATTGTTATTACTCTCAAGCTGACATGGTGCTCTTGCCATCAGCCCCCCGCCCGCCCGCCCCCACCACTGAAATTGACTTATTGATCAGGCCTAGACAGGGCATTCGCGTAACACATGGGTTGGTGTTTTTTTTTAAGACCACCAGGCCACCCAACTGGCCCGGCAAATTACTTTTTCTTGAATTTAATTGTGTTTCGAGGGGTTGGGGCGTATTAATTAGTTCGGGATGGCCTCATTTTACATTGATTTTTTCAACGTACGGCCTCATTACCCATGGCTTGCATGCAAATGCCAGGAGCAAAGCGGTGCCGTTGGGCGTGAGCCACCACAAGCGGCGGCTGCGCTGGCAAGTTGAAGGACGGGGCGTGAGAGAGAGCGGTGGGGCTGGCGCTGACGCCGCCGGCGGGGCGGCGTCGGCGCCACGCCTTGTCTTTATCTCCACGCAAAGCCCTAAATCGTGTGCGCTCACGGTCTTTCCCACCCTTCAGGTAATACCTGCAACTTTTGTACAAAATGTAATGCTGTGGGCGTGTGTTTTAAATCTTCTGTTTGTTGTTGTTGTCGTCGCTGCTGTTGCTGCTGCCCCCCCAGCTATGCACTCTCGTGCGAAATTGAACCCCCCACGGAAGTCAGCCCCACGTCGCCCAGGCAAAGAAAGAGCGTCGTCAAGCGGCTCAGCCTGTGAGTGTCACGGTCCGCGTGGATTTGTGAACGCTTCTCCCGGAGCTGATCGGCGGCTGCAGTGCGATCTTGTGTGTGTCTCTTTTGGCACGCACGCCGTTTCAAGTTATATGGGGCAATCCGTTTCTGCGTAACATTTGCCATATGCAAAGAACATTTTAATTTATGGCATCACTGAATGAATCACGTTCATAAAGCCATGTCGTTTGTTAAGTGAGACAAACCGCACTAACATTACCTGAATTATTTATTACCCTCATCAGGGCTTTCCTCTTTTTTTGGCCGATGAAGTTGTTGTTTCATGCCAGGTTTAGTGCTTTGTCATGTCCCCCGTGACAATTGATTTTACATTGTAACTTATTAATACGATGAAATGATGATGACGTTGACAAGAAATTTCCAATACAGTATTGTACTTTCAATTGAATCCAATTATTGATATTTTACGCCGCCATTTTCACATCACAAAAAACAATTGTTAAAAACGGGCCGCGGCAGCTAAATTTATACGGACGTACAGGTATGCATGTTGAACCTTCTTTCGCACGGTACGTAGCCAACCGCACTAATCGGAGGCGCGGGGGAAGGACAACAAACTAAAACACAAAAAGCAGTTGTAAAGAAATACTTTTCAATCTAGATTTAAAATCAACAGCAGCGACGATGTTTATCAACCCAAAACGATGCTTCCATTGCAATCAATCGACGGATCGATCCTTGTCCCGCACACGCAGCCTCTTCATCGGGGTTGACGTGGCGCCAGGCAGCCCCCAAGCCCGGACGCCCAACGGCGAAGTGGCCGCACTGGAAGAATCTCCCGAGGGTGGCGCTGCGGGCGCCACGGGCGGCGAGGGCTGCGGCCTAGGCGCTCGCGCGGGAGATGGAGCACCGGGCTCCGGTGGCGGCGGTGCTGGCGTTGTTGGCGGCGAGCGTGCCGACTGCCTGAGCGTGGCGTCGAGTGCCTCGGAGCACGACGACGTGGGCACGCCCGCTGATGCACCCGACGGCTGCCCCAAAGAGGTGTGGGCACTGCCGCTAATGCTGCCAAAACCACCTCATCCGCCACCACCTCCGCCACCACTACCACGCCACCACCGCCAGTACCGACTAACAGTTACCGCCACCACCACCATCATGACTGCCGCCACTACTGCTGCCACGACCGCCACCTCTGCCACTACTACAATCCATCATCACCACCACTGACACACGACTCACCAGTGGCCGGTTACATGAGACAAATCAGGTGAATGTGTGCCATCATCATCATCATCGTCGTCATCATCAGCAGCTAAGATAAGCGGCAACAGCGAGATGAAGGCATGCCTGTGTCGCCGCGATGGTCCTGCGATGCGACAATTTCATCGCACGCTTCCTGTGCAATGCGTCATTACTAGCTCAGTTAAATAAATACGTGTTTCATGTAACTTGACAACGTGAAGAATATCGTAGGCAGCTTATGGATGGAATAGAGCGTGATTGGCCATCGCGCTTCAGTTCTAGTGAATCCTGATGTGGACGCAGGACGAGTGGAGGTAATCAGGGATGAGGGTTACCGTGGGTCTCGTTGCCTTTCCGACGCATAACCCGAGAAGTGTGGGAATGAGCTGTGGCACTCGAGTGACGGGTGACAATTGATTCATGGTTATTACTTTTTCTTACTACGGCGCAAAAAAAAACATTAATTCCATAACGAATGGCTGCATGCATAGGCAGGCTACCTTGCGGGCGACACACCCATTGTGCTCTCATGCCGAGGCAAGCATACCTCTTGATGCGCCGCCAGGCGGGAAATTGCGCGGGCGGGCGAGCGGGCGAGGGCGTCAAGCTCTCGCGTTGTTCCCACGCTTGGCGTTCGAGGTAAACAAAAGCGCGCGCTCGTTTGCGAAATCCGCAGCTGTCGACGAGCTCCTCGCTCGCCTCGCTCCACTCGGCCGACGTCTCCTCGGGCGTCTTCGCTGGGTCGGGCGTCTCCTGCTCGTCCTCGTCCTCCTCGTCCTCGTCATCGGCGTCCTCTCCCAGGTCCTCGTTCAGGCTGCACGGTCAACGGTGAGGACGCTCCCTCGGCGTGAACCAATGACAAAGCGTTGGAGGCTTAACGATTCATAGAGCTGGGAAAGGCCTCTTAAATTCCCCCGCCATTGTCCACCGAAAAGAATGGGTTATGCCGCGGTTAGCCAATCGGCGGTTCACGTGTGTCGGGGGAAAAAAGTGTGGGGGGTACCCCCACCTTTTCCAAGACTTCTTGCCAACGTGGAAGAGAAATGCTCTCTAAGAACCCCCTCTAGTGGAGGCCCTTCCACCAGCAAGGGCCACATGATGAACCCTTTCCCATTGCGATGACGTACATGTACGTCATCATCATGGGACCTCCCTTGCCAGTATCAGAGGCTAGGTTTTAAAGAAAGCTGTCTCTGGTGTGGACCAATCAGTTTCAAAGACAATGCATCATATACTACCGGAGCATGTTTTTTGTTTGTTTGCATGTTCGCCACAAGTACGTGTGGTTAATGCAGACATGATTCCTTGTTAAAGGTTTCTGTTTTGGTCTTTTAACATCTTAACACAACTGTTTTATTGCCAGAAAGGGTAAAACATATTGTTATATTGTGTACGTCATTATTCTCATTAAGCATCGATGACTTTATCGATCCTGAGGCTCCCACAAGGCCATGCGTTTGGCACAGTTTGGTGCCAGCTATCGTAGAGTGGCGGTCGTATTGCTGCAGTTCTCTGCGGTGACTACAATCTCTTGAACACAAACGATGCCACGCCTCTCTAAATAAAATTTACGCTGAGCCTCTTCCATTTTCCGAGATTCAGCAATGAGCGGGACACCCACCCCGCAACTTGCAGACATCTCGATACTGAACCCTCCACCTCCCGCACTAAACACATCTTCATCGTCCCTAAAATTCACGCAACGTCGAGGAGGCAGTCCGATTAGCATGGTTGGCTACGTACGGTGTGAAAGAAGTCCAACATACATACATACCCCACCTGTACACCTCGCTTCCCGGTGAGCCATATAGACACATTGTGACGAGCTGTACCACAACCCCTGCCCTCCCGCTCCCCCCCCCACCGTCCCCCACCCACCATCGTCCTGCAGGAGCGTGTTCAACAAGACGCACCAGCGCTCAGTCTCCTGCTGCTCAGCGGTCACCCGCCCCGTCTACAACCGCCAGTCGGACGACTCGTGCATCATCCGCGTCGTGCTGCAGTCGCCCAGCGACGGGAACCTCTACAAGAGCGTGCTGGTGGGTGCAGAGCGAGGCCGCGCGGCGGCTCTGCCGGTGTGCGCCGTTTTGTCGTCGGTCAACTTTTTGAAAGGGGATCGGTTGGTGGGACGATGTGAGCGGGTCGACGGGACTCTCAATGTGAGAAGCGGACGATATGCAAATAGATGGAAAATCATCTGTCAGTGACATCAGCCCAGAGTTATGATCATGCTGCTGATGATGATGATGATACAAGATATGGTTAGCTAACTCGTCCAGTGGCTTTGCTGCACGCCTGTAGTCCAGCATTGTGCAGGCCAGGATTGGTGGTTCACACACAAGAGCTAACTTTAAATAAGCAGTACTTACAAATGGTTAATTATTTTTGTATCTAATCACGTTGCACTGTTTGCAGAATCAATCTAATTCTATATATAACCTCTTAACGACATTACGCCTTCTGAACCCCAACCCCACTCTGCTTGCTCAGCTCACCAGCCAAGACAAGACGTCCAGCGTGATAGGGAAGGCGATGGTCAAGTACAATCTGGAGATGGAACGAGCCGAAGATTACCAGCTTGTGCAAGTCATCTCGAACGAGAGAGGTGAGCCCCGTGCCAACTCGCAGTCGTCCGTAGAAAGCATCGATTTAGCCAGGAAATGTGCTCTCCGAATCAATAATTTACGCCGTTAATGTTTGTTCTCCACGAATGGGTTTGCTCGATATGTTTTTGGCAGTGGAGTGGTCGGATTTGATGGTCGGACGGACGGATAAATGGGCTGTTAACTCAAATTCGTTCCCACGTCCCGTTTTGCGCCGCATCGTGTTTTTCGTTTTTCGCAGAGCTCGTGATGCCTGACCGTGCCAACGTCTTCTACGCCATGAGCACCTCCGCCAACTTTGACTTTGTCCTGCGCAAGAAGGGCTCTCCGCGGCCAGCCGGTCCGGCGGCGCCACCGCCGCCACCGCCATCTCGCAGCCAGTCCAGCTCGTCGCTGCCCAACCTCAAATCCAAGGGGGGCTCCCTCACCCAGCGGCTCAACAGGGCCGCCCTGTAAGGCAGCAGCAAAAATCAGGAGATGCTCCAACACGCCTGGGCCGCCGTTGTCGCCGCTGTCGCCTCTGTTCCGTTGTGAGCGGAATGTCACCGCGTGACAATGCCCTCAGGCCCAGGATGGATGTTAGTTTTGTTTGGGGGGAGGGGGGGCGGACGTCGTGGAATCCCGTCGTCAAGAAAACAACGCGATGTCGCTTTGAGAACGGCGATGCCGGCCATGCCTTTGTTGGGAATGAGTTCATGAAAGCCGATGCTGTACGTAATGTGTAGATGGAAGTGAGAGGATGTGGACTTGCGTAATGCCGTGGTGTTCTGTGGGGAAGAGAAAAAAACTGGATGGGTGAAGTTGTTGAAAGTGCAGGTTTGCGTGTCGAGTGGAGACATGGTGGTATCTTGGTCTGAATATGACCCCTTTGCACTTGTTTTTTTTTCGAATTGCGAATAGGTTTGTTTCCACTAAATGAAAGCAAACATAAGATATTTTTTTGAAAATCATTGAGCTATCAACTAACATTTTTGACAGAAATAAAAGAGTACAACTCAGCTGTGTTTTGAGAGGTTCCAAGACTTACATTTGTCGTACGGGCTTAGTGGCTAAGTCTATTTGATTTCAACATTATCTTTAAATTATATACATTGATATGAATTTTGCATGTACTGTTGAAAAATATAATTTCTGTACTGTAATAGCTTTTCGTGTCACTGAATATTTCGCAGTGATAATACAATTACAACACTGCCCTCTGGTGAAATATAGTGAGTATAAAAATGCATTTGAATTCAATGGCTGTCAAAACTTCGTTACGTCGGCAATTATTGATTTAGGTTTTTTGTTGTAACAGCGCCACAATTGCTCGTGCTAATTTAACAATCGTGTGTTTTTAAATTCTGCACGAGTTTGCAGATGTCCCTCTCCCTCAGCTGCAGGCGTGGCTATCGTGGAATCTTTTAAAGATCGGGGTTTCCACCTTGTGCACAGACCAAATTTCGGACGCATTTCTTAGTCGGCCTCAAGTCTATCAAACCTGCTGCGATATACAGTGATTAAGTTCAACACGACAACGCCAACGCCATGTCCACTTAATTTACATTGTAACAATTATACAACAAAGTGTAGAATTTTTTTTATTATTATTATCAGGTTTTGTAAAATGTTACTAATACCTGACTAAACATGTGGAGCACACTTGGGGTTTAAGACTTCGCACTCTAAAGTATAATCAAGAGGAGAGCCATTAACAGGCTTTATTTTAAATGGTTTATCTCTGCCCGTTCGGAAAATTTAACTTGTCGTTAAAAACCCATTTTTGCTCATTTGTATCGTTGCTGGAAAGCAACATCTTAAAGCCAACGTAACGTATTGCAGTACTTAACAAAGTCCAACCAAAATATTACGCAGACATTCACATGCCTGCGATTCCGGTGATGGTTTTATTTAAATTAAACGTCTTTACCGTCATCTCAAATGTTTTACACTTTGAAGCTTGATTTGCCAAATTTAATAGCTGTGTGCAGTATTATGTGTGTCATTATGTAATGCACTCAAGATTGTCTCTTGCCTGTTTCACTTTTTCATTTAAGATTACCGTGTCTTTTTGTTGTTGTCTTCAAGCTATTACGAACATACTGTATTTGCTAGATTTGTATAATTCAAAACTCTTAATGTCGTTTACAAAATCTGTGCAACAGAACCATATGTTGAATCTCCTGCTTTTGGACAGGAAATGAATAATGCCACACCAGCCAGTACTGTCTTGTGGCGCTTAACACTTTTGATAAGCATTCTATTCCAATAATTGGAAAATCTTTAGGAATAATCTTAATTTTGTTGAAATGGTGTCCTTATCCAACATGGATGACTGCACAAATCGGTTGGATTAGGTGGTTATGTGTGTGTAAATTGTCACGATGTCTATATCCCTATATACATATCTTTTAAAGTTATATTTGTTTTGTCTTTGTACAGAACTGCCATTTTTTGAATGCGGTCTGTAATGCACTAATGCAAAATGTTTAATTTCCCCTTAAATATATTTCTTTCGTTCTTGCAAATATAGCCAACGATGTATTTGACGTGTTAAACTGTTTCAAACGATACCAAAAAATGGCTTCGCTGTGTGCTTGCTTTACGAATTATTACTCACTTCGAAATGGCAAATTTCAATGCAGTCCTTTATAGGTGACTTAAGCTTGACAAACTGCCTGAGTACATGGTCAGGTTTTTGGGGTGTGTGTGTGTGTATAAGCATCACAATGTTTACTCTTGTGTGTACCTGCTTGGCACAACTGGCCTGGCCCATTTGGTTTTTGAAACACGGTCGGATACAGAATGAGAAGCCAGCCAGTCAGCCACTTTACCTTTGGTCGAGCGTCACCCCCCTGGTGACCAGGTGTGCCGCGGTAATGGCGCACGTAAATAAAGACGTGTAAATGTGATTACATTTACACGGGGAGAGTTACTGTAATCGAGGTTTTATTGGGTTAGATCGCATAAATGTAAATGTGTCGTAAATATTAAATTACCACATTGGTTGCCGCCTGATGAGGCTCGTTGCAATTACCGGCAAAACTTCTTACTCGAATTGTAAATGTGTGCTGAACTAGTAACGAATTGGCATGTTTTGTTTACGTGACAAACCTTACTAATTGGCTGTTTCGGGGTGGTGGTGGGTTGAACGACACATTCATATTTACACGGTTGAACGCAACAACAAAAAAACACTGAGAGATATTGGTCACAGAAGCCTACGTGTTAAACTGAGAGCACTGTAGTTCAGAATTGTCTATTCAATGCAGTGCTCACGCCATTTACAAACGCTCATGGATTGGCCCATAACACCTCGATATATATAGGATCGCAGAGCTTGAGCAATTATTGATTACCAGCTCATTGGGTAGCTGCCTTCCAGCTGCACGTGGTTCCTCGCGTCTCACGTCGTTCTTTCTCAATGAGAGTGAGTGAATACTGGTGCGCGTTACGAGCTACATACCCACACACATATTCACTGTACTTTCTCTACGGTTGATTACGTGAGAACAGAGAAGCGATCCGTTTATAGATGTCCCACTAAAATAACAGGGAGATGTTACGAGAGTAAACGATATTTTATTTCAAAGCATCAACGTCTCCCACCAATCTGAATACTCATTAAAATCACTTTAAACGTTATTAAGCCGCCGTATTAAACAAGATTCAATCACCTGTTCTGAAGAGGATCATTATAAATCAGTGGGGTATCTATAAGTGGACACAATTTTTAAGAAATCCCAATGCCATAAGAATGGGCTACGTTTTTTGATGGTAGCAATAACTGTAATACTCGTACACAAATTCGTTGCGATTTTTTTTGTATGGAAATCGAATACCACGTGCTTTGTACCTAAAACAAAGGTTTACAATCATTGTCCGAGTATCATTGGTTTTCTAATCAGTAAAGCTACAACTGCAATCATTTAAAACTGTAACGTGTGAGGATGACTCACCCTGGCACTTTCTATAATTCAGTATTACAAACCTTACTGCTGTTTTTTCCCTTCTAATGCTTGGTAATGTATGCACCCCAAATGTAAATTGCTCACAAATTCCACACTACTACTTTTTAATGGGTGATCATTTTCGCTTTTGTCGATGTGTACATTTTCAGTATAGCATATTTTTCAAGAATTGCAATTTAAATTGTATTGAAACTTGTTACGTGATATTTCCTGACAATCCCTATTTCATTTTGTCGCTGCCGTTGCATTTCAGTGGAAATTTGGCAGGTGTTTCTTGAAAGAATTCGTGTAATAAATCTGTACACCATACTGAAATGTCTTCATGTTTTTTTAAATACCTCCTAAACGTACTGGGTTGCATTTAAAAAGGTGACTTTTTGAATGCAATGTGAGATCATAACCTTAAGGTTGTTTTTCCCCCCATCATTTGTGAGTGTTTATTTCTTCATGTGGTTAACAATCATTAGTATTAAAGGTTAGTATTAAAGGTTAAGGATGTAGCTGTTATGGAATGTAATCCAGAGGTCGCCGGTTCAGTCTTTTGGCGTGGCAGTTGGTAGAACGGACACGTTTCTTAAATTATTATTTGGTTCTCTCGGTAAAGTAACGTATCAAGATGAAATAATTAACAAAATTTTATACTAGCATACGACGTTTCGATTGCAACACAAGCAATCATCATCAGGTATAAATTAAATAGAAACACAAATCTAGTATACTTAGAAATGTAATGTAATAAAACAGAGAGTCGGATAACATAACAGTCAACACCCTACCTGGTTGATTACGTTCTTCCTAAGAATGATAAATTTGAGAGAGAGATCAAACTGAACCACGTTTCTTAAACCATTCAGTCTCTGCAATATAAATTGTCGACCATAAGTGGATTGGAAGGTCAAAGGTCTACGTGTGGATACTCCAACCCATTTTCAAGATGTCTGACCAGCATGGTCGAGCAGGCCAACATACCCTCCAGAGGGACTCTAGAGATCCCTCGAGTGGTGCCTCTATCACCAGCACGGCATTTCAGGGCTGCACCTTTACCTTATTACAATATTACTTATCCGTACCTGTCAACCCCTTATCAGTGCCCACTTTATTAGAGATGAATTCAGACCTCGTTATAAGAATAGCTATTACTCTTTCTGGAAATAAAACAGGTGTTAAGATGTTAAAACACCAAACTGAAACATTTTGAGGGGGTGGGTGGCCAGCATCACGCACGACCGCCTTTGTCTCCCCCGTGGAGATGTTTACACATTGCACCAGGTACTCATTTGAGGCCGAATCGACCTAGGGAAGGCCCAGGACCGGTTCGAAGATTCGTTGCTGTTATTGGCTTCCTTGAAACCCATGCGGGTTAACTGCTAAAGCCATCATTTAGGTTTTTGTGGGGTTAGATCGTGTAAATATAAATGTGTCGTTAAACCCGCCACCACCCGACACGGCCAATTAGTAAAGTTTGTCAAGTAAACAGAACATGCCAATTCGTTACGAGTCCAGCACCAGTGTGTTGGGGAGAAAATTGTCACAATATTTACAATCCGAGTACGACAATTCGCCAGTAATTACAACTAGCATCATCAATCAGGTGGACAGCCAGATTTGTGGAGAAATTCTCCTGTTTCGTTTTTTTAAAAATAGAATGATAGATGTGATTACGTCACTTGTGAGCCCTTCACGCGCGAAGAGGGGGGGGGGGGGATTAATTAATGCACATAAATTGCAATGGGTATCCATTGCTGGTACGTTATCCATGCACATTATGCATGCACGTTGTTTTTGTATCCCTGTCATTTGCATGCACTAAAATAGCAATACTGTACCTGTTATTGTCTGCGTCCAGGTAATCCCCATTGACGAATGGTGACCTGTAAGGCCATGCATTTAAAACAATGTATTATTTTATGATTCGCTTCCAAGCAGCACGAAGCCTGTAGCTATCCGAACGGTAAAAAATAAAAATCCCTTACGACAGATTCTCTAATTAGTCTTGGCCAGTAGTAACTAGTTTTGCACAGAACTTCAACATCATCAAAATCAATTGAGTGTCCTTGTTGGCACACGTGTTCTGCCACCGTCGACAGTTGTGTTTGGGAGTATTTAGTATTCCGTTGGTGTTCTTTTAGTCTCATGCTGATCATTCGTCCTGTCTGCCAAACATTGCATTTGCCACAAATGCAATTAACCCGGTACATACCTTCTGTTGATAGCTTCGGAAATACATCTTTAGTACCAGATATTAGCTTCTGTATTCTTTGGTTCTTTCGGTTAAGTCACGTCTAAAGATAAAATAATGAATTAAAATAAAAGCATATTACGACGTTTCGATTGCAACACAAGCAATCATCATCAGGTAAAAAAGAAAAAGCAACAAAAATCTATCTAGAAAACTATAGACAGACATACAAGCAGACAGACATCACAAGGACACAGAGAGAGGACACATATCGGCACAAAGAGAGGGGTCGTTTCTGTGACGGTCCCTTAAATATAGAGAGGGGGGCAAGGACGGAGAGAGGGAGGGGGCAGAGAAAATTAGCATATCAATGAGTGGACTGCAAAGTGCTGCTCTCTCTCCGTCCTTGCCCCCCTCTCTATATTTAAGGGACCGTCACAGAAACGACCCCTCTCTTTGTGCCGATATGTGTCCTCTCTCTGTGTGTCCTTGTGATGTCTGTCTGCTTGTATGTCTGTCTATAGTTTTCTAGTTAGATTTTTGTTGCTTTTTCTTTTTTACCTGATGATGATTGCTTGTGTTGCAATCGAAACGTCGTAATATGCTTTTATTTTAATTTATTATTTTATCTTTAGACGTGACTTAACCGAAAGAACCAAAGAATAATTCCTGCAGTCACGAAAGCTCCATAATTAAGATTAGCTTCTGTATTTTATGTACCGTGCCAAATCTGACTCGGATGTTTTGTTTTTCCAGTTACTCATGCAATGTACAGTATTTTAATAGTTTGAGTTACTTGGGCAGTTTCAACTCTGGTGTTATTTGATTTGGTTTAGACATTCAGTGCCCTGTTGATCCGTGCATCGTTGTAACCGTGCAATTGCATCGCTGCTTTAACATGTTTAATTTCACTTCTCACACTATCACCATCTAACACTTTCTTAGCCCGATGTATGAGCGTCTTGATGAAAGAGGATTTCTGTGCGGGGTGATGGTGTAACTCTGCATTCAGATAGGCTTCAATGTGTGCTTTCTTTCGGTAAAAGCTGTGTGTTATTTTACCATTTCGGCCGCCAGAACAGAATATCCACAAATGGGAGAGTTCGGTAAACTTGCATGGTGAACTGGATGGACGGGTTTTTGTGAGTTGAGATGATTTGGAATTTCGTTAATTGTATTTTCCTTGTGACCAGGCCACCAATGTTTCATCCACACATCTAAACCAAGCAGAGGGTTTTAGTATGCTTTAAGCGATTGCATTTGCTGAAACATCTTCCATGTACAAATTCGCAATCACAGGAGACAAGGCAGAGCCCATTGATGCTTCTTTTGTTTATAGAAATCACCTTTCCACAAGAAATAGGTTAATCTTTTTTGATAGCCAGTCGTTCACGAATCCATCAATATATACAGACACAGGAACAATTTCAAACGAGACGATGGTTTTCAACTCAGCAATCATTGGAAATATATCATCAACCATTTTGGGTCATGACTTGATTTGTGTTTTCTTGTCAACCTCTACTGTCAGCAGTGTGGATGTGTGTAGCAAGGTGCAATGCCCCCCCATATCTCAAACCCCCCCTCCCTTCCCCTATCTCTCTCCCCCCTCTCTCTCCCCCATATCTCTACCCCCTCCCTCTCCCCCATTGTCTCCACGCCCATGCTGTGTACGCACAGTCCTCCTCCCAACTCCCCCATTGTCTACTCTACCCCCACTCTCTCCCCCTATCTCTACCCCCTCTCTCCCCCCCCATTGTCTGACTGGCTGCCCCGCCTATGCTGTTTACGCTGCACAAGCTCCCCCCCGCAACTCTCGTCCCCCGCTCACTCACTCTGGAAACCCTCATAAGCATGGTGGAACAGTCACAGCACGATAGCTGTATCACCTGTATCACTTGATACAGCTATCGTGCTGTGACTGTTCCACCTGAAGACGGAAGCTTGTGTTGCCTCCGAAACGTCGTGATTTTTATTTTACTTTTATTAATTAAAATTTTTACCTACGTGACTTTACCGAAAAAACCTAAGAATATGAATCCTCATTAGCAGTTGCATTTGGAGGCTGTGGCGCCCTTCACCAGCATTTCCGGCCTTTGGCCAGGAAAGTCACAAAAAAGTTGCACACGAACGACGCATTCACGCAAGCACCCGATGCTCCGTTTTGAAGTTTTAAAATGAAACATCTTTGAATTGTGTTATGTTTTGAATTAGATAATTGTATTTCTTCATTAAAAGCTTTTTTCATTTTACATCTGGAAGACTTAATCGAAAAGGACATTTCGTGTGAATTTTCTCTCGTCGTTAAGTAGATGGCCTTGCTGGGGGTTCGGTTCGATGCGGACTTTCACCTGTTTGGGATTGCGGGATCGAGATAAGGCGACATAGAGACGCCGTCTGCAGATCGATTCCAACGTGATCGAACGTCTGTCCTTGCGCCTCCGTCGTTCATGCAGGGCGCGTGTAGGTTTGCAGCGCCCCCTGCATGAAAACGACGGAAAGTGCAGCGTTCATCACAGATAAAGGTGTGCGCTTTATAAGGGTATGGATTCTAGATTTGAAGCTTTCGTGACTGCAAGGATTCATACTCTTAGGTTTTTTCGGTAAAGTCACGTAGGTAAAAATAAATAATATAATAATAAAGGAAATTTAATTATAAATCACGACTTTTCGGAGGCAACACAAGTCTCCGTCATCAGGTGGGACCGTCACAGCTAAATTGACTTTACCGAAAAAACCTAAGAGTATAGGAGTATGGGTTTGAGAAATGTGACGTCACATCAAAATGCGCAACTTGAAATAAATATAGACAACACGTTCTACTTAATTAAATAGACTTTTTAATAAATGTTTTCTCCTACGACATCAGAGTGCAGCGCCACATTAAATACGCACTACAATGACAATAGTTTAAAGCGATTTGAAGCATGTTTTATTTTTTTGGGGGGGGGCAGAGCTTTGTGACGTCATATTAGAGGGGGGGGGGTCTAACTTTTGGATTTCACAACTGAGAATTTTATTGTTTTATATTTTATTACTTTATTATTTCCCTTCTACGTGACTTTACCGAAAGAACCAAGAATATGAATCCCTGCAGTCACGAAAGCTTTAAATCGAAAAGTAATCTTCTAGTTTAGGAATAAATATTCAAGTTTAGGAAGTCATCTTCCAGTGTTGGAAGATATCTTCCAGTTTGGGAAAAATCTTCCAGTTTAGGAAGAAATCTTTATGTTCAGGAAGAGATCTTCCAGTTCAGGAAGATATCTTCCAGTTCAGGAAGATATCTTCCAGTTCAGGAAGATATCTTCCGGAAGAGGTTCATTCCATCGGCTCGTGGACATCCTTTCACTTCCGGCAGAGAGCTTCGGGTTTTTCCCACGTTTTTTTATTAGCTGCAAATAAAAACTAATTTCAATTACGCGCTCGTTTTAAATCGTTTTTTTATTCTAAATCAGGACACGGCGTAAGTCGAATTGCAAGAATAAAAAAAAACTTTTATGACGAGACGTCCTTCACGATGACGTGAGCGCGAGCGACATCAACAGCTGAGCCTCCGCCGAGCGGACGTAGTCTGTGCGTGGGGCAGGCTGGTGGTGATTGCAGGTAAACTCTACCGCGCAAACATTATCATCGCTCTTCTTACCCTAACTCATTTTGAAAATAAATCGTGTTTGCTTGCCTGCCTGCCTGCTTGCCTGCGTATTTACCGGGGCTGTCGTACGGAGGTGGTGAGAACCACCGCTGATGTTTGATGCGTGAAGTTTTGATCTACGTGGAGGTTCCGTGTTGGACAACGTGGGGCGAGTGGTGGGGTCGGGGCGGTGAGGGCGGCCGTAGGTTGGCGGTGTCACGGAGTTGACATTGGTGGCTTTTACCAGCCCCTTGACCGTGCCTTTATTTAACCACTTGAAAGGGCCTTTATTTAACCACCTGACCGGGATCTTTATTTAACCATCTGACCGGGATCTTTATTTAACCATCTGACCGGGGCCTTTATTTAACCACCTGACCGGGCCCTTTATTTAACCATCTGACCGGGACCTTTATTTAACCATCTGACCGGGGCCTTTATTTAACCACTTGACCGGGCCTTTATTTAACCATCTGACCGAGACCTTTATTTAACCACTTGAAAGGGCCTTTATTTAACCACCTGACCGGGATCTTTATTTAACCATCTGACCGGGATCTTTATTTAACCATCTGACCGGGATCTTTATTTAACCATCTGACCGGGGCCTTTATTTAACCACCTGACCGGGCCCTTTATTTAACCATCTGACCGGGACCTTTATTTAACCATCTGACCGGGGCCTTTATTTAACCACTTGACCGGGCCTTTATTTAACCATCTGACCGAGACCTTTATTTAACCACTTGAAAGGGCCTTTATTTAACCACCTGACCGGGATCTTTATTTAACCATCTGACCGGGACCTTTATTTAACCATCTGACCGGGGCCTTTATTTAACCACCTGACCGGGCCCTTTATTTAACCATCTGACCGGGACCTTTATTTAACCACCTGACCGGGGCCTTTATTTAACCACCTGACCGGGACCTTTATTTAACCATCTGACCGGGGCCTTTATTTAACCACCTGACCGGGCCCTTTATTTAACCATCTGACCGGGACCTTTATTTAACCATCTGACCGGGACCTTTATTTAAGCACTTGAAAGGGCCTTTATTTAAATACCTGACCCGGGCCTTTATTTAACCATCTGACCGAGACCTTTATTTAACCACCTAACCGTGCCTTTATTTAACCACTTGACCGGGCCTTTATTTAACCATCTGACCGAGACCTTTATTTAACCACTTGAAAGGGCCTTTATTTAACCACTTGAAAGGGTCTTTATTTAAATACCTGACCGGGCCTTTATTTAACCATCTGACCGATACCTTTATTTAACCACTTGAAAGGGCCTTTATTTAAATACCTGACCGGGCCTTTATTTAACCATCCGACTGGCATTTTATGGAGCTACTTAACGAGGCCTTTATTTAATCACTTTATAGGGCCTTGGGGAATGAACTTCCACAAGGAAGATCTGTGAGCTACAGGGAAAGTGTGCTATTGTGCGGTCAACTAACATATTGTTGGTATTTAATCACTTGACAGGGCCTTGGGGATTATGTGTTGAACCGGAGGGGAGTCAGCCGATTATCTGTGTGGTCAAGGAGCTATCGGTAACTGGTCCCTGTGAGATGTGGGCATTCCCACTTTACCATGAACATCCTTAAGATGCCTTGCGCCGACTCTGTTGTGAGCCGTCGGTATTTGCATTGATTTAAAACTTTCGTGACTGCAGGAATTCATAATTTTAGTTCTTTCGGTAAAGTCACTTAGATAGAAAAGAATAATAATAAAAAGTGAATAGAAAACAAGTAGTGTTTTTTTGTTATAATTTTCTTTTACCTTTTATTCCTTTATTTTTTTATCTACGTGACTTTACTGGAAGAACCAAAGAATATTTGCATTGATGCATAACAACGCTAAAGTTACATAATTCAAGAACTGTGCGCAACATGTTCTGCAAATTAAAGTGTTATATATTGTGTAATATATATTCCAAACGTTGGGATGTTCGTGAGATATAACATCTCAATGGTGAACTTTCTGTTGATTTTTTCATGGAGGGGTATTGCAAAAGCATTTAGATCATTTCCAACAAGTGAGATATTTGAGCTAAAATGGCCCAGTCCAGTGCCTGTGGCGTTAAGGAGTTTACATTAATTCAGTTTTTAAACATTCTTAGGTCATTGAGAATGTTTGATTCCAGCGAGTTGAAATCTGTGAAAATATAGCTGATTGGCTACAGGTCAAGTAGCTGTAATCGTTTAACTTATTCAACCAGGTAGCATAGCATTGGGATGAATAATTAATAATCTTTATAAAGGGACATATGTGAGGTCAGAAGGTCCAGCTTGCCCTTGACCGATTAGCTATTTGCTGTACAGCATCATACATCATATTAAGTTTCTTTCTCAGGCCATGCAATGCACTGATGGGAGTCAAGGAACTGACAAATACATCATTTAACCATTTTACAGGGTATTTGTGTTTCTAATTTCCAACAAAAGAGAGCCCAGAGGGGACTCATGTGAGTAGTTGTGGTGTGAAAACGGTTACTCGAAAATGTATTTATTTAACCAGTTGGCATGCATTGTGTTACTTATTTTAAAAAAGGAAGATGTATAAGCCCAGAGGGCTCAACTTGTATCCAACCCAATGGTTACTTGCTGTACTGCCTCCTACAAGCACAATGAGCTTCTTCTTCTGCAGAGTGGCCATGGCCATGGTGTCTAGTTTGGTAGCCAATCTTGAGCCTGAATCTGCTTGCTGTACTTCCTCCTGCAGATCATTGCATTTCATTATCTGCAGAAATTTAGCCATGGAGTCCAGGATCCGGGACTATTTTGTCCTTTATTTAATCATAGGTTCACGATGTCTTATAAGGGAGATGTGTGAGGCCACTCTAAGTCTGGCTGGTTGGATGTGTGTCAGGGTTTTAGCGTTCATCGAATTCCCTCATTTCAGCAGGTGCCAAGCACGTTGACATCGGCTGTCGGCTGCAAAGGAGACCCTGTGAATGTCCCGGCAGTTTGGTCATGGGATGAAGTAGCTGATGAATACTTCGTTTAACCAGGTGAGGAGTGCTGAAAAGATTCTGCAATGAAATTGATTAATACGTTCTAGAACAAATACTAAGTTTGTTGTCCAGCCAGGCTAAATTGGTCGATGCTAGACATCTCGTCTCTAAACATTAGAAACTCGTGGCAGTGAACACCCACCACTATGCAAATTCTATGCATTTTTTGCTAGTTTGCTCATGATTATTGAAAATGTATTGATACATTAAATAATCATTTAATTCACTCGTTCTATAGTTATTCAATGGGTCATAGTTATAACTCTACAGATGACAGCCAACCATACGCCTTGGAAGGGTTTATTATTTTTAACCACTTTGTAAGGGATAGATTTAGCTGTAACAAACTGTTAATTGTCACATGCTTTCTTGGCATCCTGTTTTCCTTTTTTAAATGTACAGTAATTACACATTGATAAACACTTCAGTGCCCACATGACAATCGATATTTGCTTCTCTCCAATGTCTACATTGTATGTACTTGCCATTGCTTTAGTACTCCCAGTTGAACTTGGTTTTGGTCAGATATAATTGTTTGCTTGACATGAGGCAGATAGTAAAGTTTAAGCATCTTTCAACAGAAATAGAAAGGCATTTCAAAAGCAAGTAAAAGTCACACTGGAATGTGGAATTTGTCATATCACAAGGCAGCTGCAGCATCTGGCAGGACTGAAGACATGTTTGCTGAAAAGATTACTGATTAATATATATGCATGATGCGTTTGAACTTTTCTTGTCATCACTGCCTGTTGCTTTTCGAAGGCAGGCTTTCATGTTCAGAGTAATCTAACTAATAGTGGGAAATTATATTAATTGTCTGTGATGGGTGGAGGAGGGTTTACCATATGCGTCGCACTTGCACTTGTACGATCTAACCCAAAAATCAATTACGAACCGTAATATTGGTTGCAAAAGGTTAATTATTGAAATTTAGCGGCAATTTTGTTTACTTTGCAGTTTATGGGTGACGAAAGAAGACGATCGCATAATCGGGCTGCCCCAGCTATGCCTGGAGAGATGGCGGTACAGCTGCTGCCCAGCAGACCCATGGTAAGTGTACTCTTCAGCAGCAGCAGTATACAGTCATTGGCTATTGAATGCCCTGCTTTTGTTATAACTCTACAGATGACAGCCAACCATACGGATCGTAACACGAATCGTAATACGAATCACGTGAATCAATCTCAACATTAAGTGGACTATTAGGAAGTTGTTGGTGAATAAAAATCAGACGTCGTCTTTCTGATTATTTGCAGGCAAAGTGGTTTGCTTGAAACGTTATTTATATTTACAGGGATGTGTGTTGGACATTAATGCTAAAAACATGAAGGTGTCAAACAAGCTGCCGGTAAATAATTGGGTGTTATTCGCCGTTACAGACAAATTAATGTGCACTCTCATTTATTAACCTTGTGGAAAATAAACTATTGGCTTTTGTCTACTAACTAATTGCCTCTTCCAAGATGTCTGGCCTGAGTGGAAGAGGGGCTAGAGCTTTCTTTAGTGGAGGCCCTTCTGCCAGCAGTGGCATGAGCAAGCAATTTCGGGGCTGCACCGTTACCTTGCTGTTTGACTAACTTACTGAGTTTGATTGCTTAATGCATGTTGTGCCTGCCACCACAGTAATCTTTAATCCTTCTAGGTGGCCAAAGACGTTGAAGCACACGTAACAATGTTTGCATGCCGCAGGTGGTTGATGCAGGGGATAACAGCGAGCTAACCAACAAGATTGACACATCAGAGAGATTGACACAGAGTCAGGAAATCGGCACTTGTCCCTCACAAGCCGTCCAGGTCTGTTAGAATTATGATAAATATATGTATTAAAAAAAATGTCTCCTTTAAATACTAGAATTCTTGCAGGCTTATTAACACGGCTCTATAAACACTGCATGACACATTTTGCTTGACTAATATTTTTAATTATTAGGTGTGGCCAACGTGTTTTCCTTGTTTTACCACCACACTTATACATCCTTCAGATCTGTGCTTAGACTTGTAGTGTTGCAGTCAACATCTTCGTGCAACATTATACAATGATTCGTGTTTTTTAAACTTTATTTTGCGTGTGTTTGTGTGTAGCCTTTGAGTTGCATTCAGAATGGACTGAATGGTGACAAGAATGGATATCCTACAAACTCACTTGACCTCGAAGTATGGCTTGCACATTGTTTTATGTAACACTCAGAAATACTTGTGATTGTAAATGGTTGTGAATTGCTCTGCGACACACCAGTGTGCTGAAGCAGTAATAATTTTGCACATTAGTTCACGTCACAACTTTATTCATTGAATTAGGGTTTGCAATACACATTTTACTTGCGTGATCTAACCCAAATATCAATTAGGAATCATAACTAACTTTGGTAGACGGCTTGGTGTTAATTATACTTACAATTGTTATATCTTTTATGTGACATTGCTGATATATATTTTTAATGTCTTGACTAAGTTTTCGTGGCTGCAGGAATTCATATCCTTTGGGTCTTTCGGTAAAGTCACGTAGATAGGTTCAAAGAAAGTAACAAAAAATAACAAAAAAACTACGACGTTTCTATCACAACAGAAGCGGTCGTCATCAGGAAGAACGCTTGTGTTGCGATCGAAATATCATAGTTTTTTGTTATTTTCTTTGAACCTATCTATGTAACTTCATCGAAAGACCCAAAGAATATACATTTTTTATGTGTGTGGTTGATTAATAACCAGGTGAAAATCCATGAGCTGACAGCTGCTCTGGAGGCCAGTGGCAATGCAAACACACAGCTGATGTCACAGATAAAAAACTTGGTAAGTGTTCTCCATTTACAAGGGTACTTGAGTTGTTTTCTTCTTAGGTCCAATGTAATATTGTATCGGCTACTGTAACCAGGAGTGTTGCATGCTATTTTAACTAACAGTTAAGTATCTCCGGAAGAAATATTTCCTTGTGTTGATACTCATACTGGCTCCACACTCGGTGACTATTTTCAAGGCGACTGCGTAGGGGTATACTGTATTGAGTTCTGGAAAGTTTCTTAAACGGGAGCTGTCCCGCGCCCCCTGTCAGAGTTCTGATGTGGCCCAACAGCTGGTAGCACTTCAAACTCAATGCGCTGCATTTAGAGTTGCTATTTTGCGATGCGAACGATCCTGTCAGTTTCCTGTGTGAGTTGGCAAATGAAGAGTGAGGCAACTAAGACGTGTTTCTTTGGTTTTACACGCATGTTACATTCATGTCGTTGGCCTTCATTTCCATAACTCTGGCATCCAGTTGGTATGCTGAGGATGCAGCCACAAACAAGGATTCTTATTGGACTGCAAACCCACGGCTTTTTTCCCTGTGTTTTAAAACGTGGAGTCTTCTTCGGGTAAAACCAATGAATGCAAGTGCACCTTTTCTGTCTATTCTTGTGTACGTTTAGGAACATAAAGCACAATTTCTGTCGGAGACGATGCGAAAGGTATTATATAATCTTAATACTTTTCGGTTGGACGTGTGCGATTTGAAATCACTTTGCAAACGTTTGCCCCCGCATTTAGTTGTGTATATATATATGACCATTTATGATTCATTTGTCAATGTAGAACGACAAAGAGAAGACACAAAAAGAGGAAGCGTACCGGAAGGAGTATGCCCAATTACAAGAACAACTTGCGGTAGAGAACATACAGTGTTGCATTTTTTTGTTCACGTATCTAATTTGCCTGCAGAATTTGCAATATTTTTAATACAATCATATTACGTCATTGCCATTTTAACTTGGTTATATATATTTTTTTCAGGCATATGTTGCACAAAACACTGAACTGTGGGATAAACTCGCTTATGCACAACGTTTGGCCCAAGACAAAACCAGTAAGTCACTGCACAGCACAAACCTTGTTATGGCTTTGGAGATATTTTTGGTATAAATTTTGGGACGTTCATATAACACAGCGATGCTACTGCAGTAGAACAGGGGTCTGCAACCTGCGTCTTCGGAGCCGGCATGCGGCTCGTTTAAGGACTGCTTTGTGACAGTTATTTATTAAGGACCCACCGCCTTGTATTCACATAACATTGCGGCTCTTGAAATATAGAGTTTTTTTTTATATATACCGAATTAGAAAAAAATGGCTCCTTGTTATTTTGGTTGCCGACTACTCCTGCAATAGAAGCTGGATGTAAGCACACCCCGTGTGAAAAAGACCGTGTGTTATTTTTTTTCTGAAGTGTACTTGTGCCAGAGATTTCCCTTCCCCCCTCCCCTCACCACTGCAATATAATGATGCGTTTATTTTATGAGAACTGTTCTTATAATAGATGTGCTTATATCCAGCTTCCACTGTATGAAACAATTGGGTCATATGCTCTTAAAATGCAATGTATACACGTGTAAATTTTTACACATTTAGGATTACATTACACTGATTTCACATCGACAATTTACATGCAGTTTGTTTCTTATCACAGAGATAAGTAGGCATGTAATCATTCGTTGATTAAATCTCCTCATAAGCTCATGATACATGCATAGAATTATACTTTAATAAGCAATCGCATAGGATTTAAGCAAATTACGTACAGTTCGGCCAATACTGTAGATAAAAAAAAACGCCCTAAAAATCAGACGTGCTGATAAACAATTCAAACAGGGCAGTGCAAACTAGACAATAAAGAAATAATTATTCAGTGGAATTGTGGCCCCTAATCCTAACAGTTTATCCAATGTCCGGGTGGTCGTGGGGGGGGGTTGAATGATTACATGTTTAGACATACGCACATTATTCATTGCAGTGTGTGCCACTGTCGGTTTAATACTGGCAGTATATGTGGCATCGTGGTAGGATGACTTAAACTTCACGAACTCTGCTGCTGTGCACAGCCAACACCTGAATTGTGCTGTTGGCGCTTGAAATGATTGCAAACCAGATGACTTTGCTTCAATCCCCTTGCGTGCGTCCTTTTTGCCATCCTAGATGAGGCCTCCCACTTGGACAGCAGACTGCAAATTTCTCATCGTCATTTGGCGGAATTGGAGATTTCTTTCAACAGTGCCGCAGCTCACCATCAGCACTTTGAAAAGGTTTGTTAACCTCCTCTCTCCCGGGCTTGTTATATTATAACTATTGTCTGCTCTGTGTTGTTAAGTTTACTTGAACTCTGCCCAAGTGCACTACCGACGCTAATGTTTTGGATAGTTTTGTGTTACAGAATTCCATAGGTTAGATGCTATGCTATTCTAGTTTTAAAAGTTTTTTACATACGTCCACCCCAAAAACGAATCAACAATTCTCAATGTAATTTTATGGTGTGCGGAGTTTATGAGTTTCCATGAAAGGTTGACAAGTTATTACCGTTAACATTGCAGTTCATCCTTATCGCGACGACACTACCGCGTCTGTCTTAGCACTCTCACGTGTCCGCTCTATGTGTGTAAATATACACGTGAACATTTTAGGCACGCAGTCTCGGATACAGGAATTAAGGGACGCTCTTTACACATGTCATTGTTTTTATAATCGCCAAATTATTTCATTATCGTATTGCATTATATCTGCAAAATAGTACAAAGTTGTTGTTTTTTTCCTGACATTGTGTGCTTTCCTCTTTTGATCAGTTATGCAAGAATTTGGAAAAGCAAAGGAGTGAAATTAAAATGGACATGTACAAAATAAAGTAAGTGCATTGTTGGTTATGTGGTACGAGTCAGCCTTGGTGGTGCGCACTTGTAATCTAAAACTTGGGAGGCAAGGGTTGGGTGGATCATGCAAATTAGTGATGCTCCCAACCCTGCTGGGAAATAAGATAGCCGGGAGAGGAGAGTACTGCAACTGGGTTCCTGAACCAGTCTGACTGAGCAAACCTTGCAGTCGTATGCATTTATATGCCTAGGTTTTGCAAAGATACTCCGGCTTCCTATATCACAAACTCCGAAACAGGCATTTTCCAGATATCCAAATGCAGGACCCTTTAAAAAACAATCTACCTTTATGCACAACCTACTGCATGAATCCCTCAGTGCATGCCTACCCTCGTACACAATTGCAGCATTTGTCATTGCCTCCATCTCCTCTGGCATTGTTCCTCCCATGGTGAAAAATACTCACTGAATCCCTACATCCCTGCACACCATAGGCCAATCTCCAACTTTAAGTTCCATGGAAATGGATGGTATTCCTGAGAAGGGCATAGATATACGCCTAGAACCTACGCTTTTTTAATTCTCTCTGAAATGCAGAATGTTACTAAAGTCCCTTTTGTGTAAACAAATGAATGAATCCTCTTGAAACTGTACATGGACATGTTTCTCCTATTTATAAAGCATCTTGAAATGCGATCGCATTTAGATGCTCTAAACAGATTAACTATTAAATGTTTAATGTAAATAAGGGTAGTGGCACAGTGGTTAGCACACTCTGCTATCTACCTCCTATCTGAGTTCAATTCCTAGCCATGGCTTTCATCAATATATGAGTGATCACTTATCCAGTCTTAGGCCCCCACTCCTTCACTGACTTGGGTGGTGAAGTATGGTCAAACAATCCCCATGATTGACAGGGTGTGGGGTAGCCTCCGACCAACATCGGATTGATAAAGTGCTGAAGAAAACAATGGATGCTGCTAAGGCACCACGTGAATTTATCTTTGCATAAGTGCAAAATTGCACAATGCTTTTGTATGTAAATTAAAGCGCATTGTACAATTTCGCACTTGTGCAAGTCGCAAGATGCGTTTTAACGTGCGATTTATAATTTAACGACCTACCCGAACAGGATTGAAAGGGATCAGGCGATTAGAAAGAATGCGGAACTGATGGAGAAACTGTCGGACAGCATGCAAGACTCTAAAACGCATCAATCAGAATTGCAGGTGAAGACCAAGGAACTGGAAGGGGCAGAGCTAAGACTCAAACAGGTAATGCACACGGACCTAATGTCAGCTGTTCGTCTCTTGTAGTGGCCCGCTTGGGTGCTTGCCACGTATCACATTGCTCGCATTTTAAAATTTGATGGGTTGTTTGTGAAGGTTTATTTCAATTATTAATGACCCAGGTGGAGGAGCGTCTGCGGGAATATGAAAACGGCCTCGCGAAAACACAAGGCCCTGAGGGCAGTGTCGGAGGACTTCAGACAAAAGCGGGTATGTCACGGCATTTGTCATCATAAATACATTATTTATCAGTGTCAACACTTTTACCATGGCTATGGAATTTTCCCCCAGTTTTATCCCCATTGTGCTTTTGTGTCATGTCACGAGATGGAGTTATTTATTCGGATCGCAAGAGTCGCCTCTGATATTTGTTTGAGTGACCTCTGATCCACATAGTAGATGGTAGCACTTTGCATATGAGATTAATATTTGTCACATGACAGCCAAACTGTTATTGAAACATTTCAAAACTGGAATGTAGCCAATTAAGCGCGGAACCAAATTGAACATAATGGGATTGTTTTTGTACAGTCTTTGGTGACTGTGCTTAGACCATCAACTCACTCTACTCAAAAACCCAGTTTCACCACAGCCATCTACCTGGCTTCAAACCCAGGAACTTTGTGGTGACAGTTCAGCGCTCTGCCCCCCACCCCATATGCAGCCGGCCATCTCTTTAACGTGTTTAATGTCCTTTATTCAAAGGTGTCTCGGATGGCGGGAACATGTATACGTCGATCAGCGGTGACAAGGATGAAGACAAGGATGTGTTCATCAAGTCTCTGAAGGCTCAGATCGCCAAGCTTGTGGATGAACGAGAGGAGCTCTTGGATCACTTTCACGATCAGGTGCAGTGGCTCAATCGCAACGGTCGGTTCGCAACCACTATGACCTATGATCCCAGATGTTTATAATAACAAGCATTCGAATGCAAACACTGCATGGAATTAATTGTTATACAGTAAAACCTTGGATTGCGAGTAACTTGGTCTGCGAGTGTTTTGCAAGACGAGCAATTTTTTAAATAAATATTAATTTGATAAACGAGCGAGGTCTTGCAATACGAGCAGTACGTGTATACGCTTTGTCTGCCGAGCGTCACGTGATCACAACTGATGTAGGAGTGCTTTGATATACGAATGCTTTGGATTACAAACATGTTTCCGGAACGAATTATGCTCGCAATCCAAGGTTTTACTGTATATATAAAAAAAAATGTTCCAAGGTCAGGGCAGCACTGATGTTGTGATGTGAGCACTGCACTATGAACCTGACGACCTGATGACCAACCACGGCTAATGTCGGTAGCAAGTGTGTTTTGACCTGCCCCTACTGGACATCTGTGAAAAAGAGCTTTATAGCTCATCAGATTCCTCCAGTATAAATAAATATTCTGATTCTGACCTGGCCTTGGCCATGTGGCTGATGATAATGATGAACACTGCAACTCGATGTAAAAAAGGGGAAAATACGAGACCGAAATAACTTTGTAAGCCCCGTGCAATGGCTACAAACGCTTGCTGGTTCATTGTCGTTGGATGTGTCACAGGCGGAGCGTTTGACGAATCTGGAGGAGGAGGTAAAGGCGTTTAGCGAACAGAAGCAGGACACATCCCAACTGCGCAGCGAAATGAAGCGAGAAAAAGCTGTCTACACCAAGACTGTGGTGCAGTTGCAGCAGACACTTGAGCAAGTGGAGCAGCAAGAAGCAGCAATAGAAACGCTGGTCAGTTACCGCGAATGCGCCTATCACCAATTTCTCGTGACGATGTACATTTTTATAATGAATGTAACTGACTTGGCTGTTTTTATTATATTATCAATGTGTGTTCACGATTTGGAGTTTCGACTTGGCAGGCGATTTCCCCATTAATTGCTACAAAACGTGGGAAAGTGTCGGCAAGTGACGCCCGTTGCAGCATTATTGTATGCCACGCCTGTGTTGTACGCTCCCCGGTTATCCCAAATGCAGAGACACGAGATTGCTGAACTGAACGTTCAGCTGCAAGCTGAGAAACAAGCCAATGGTAACATGGAGCTCCGACTGGAGGAGGCTGTGCGGAGGAGAGACGAGTTGGAGCGAAAGGTGTTTGTTGTCACTCTCTTCGACACATCGGGCTGTAGTTTCGTTTCACATCGAGTACTAAGCGAGCCAATTTTTTGCAAAGACATTCTATACAATTAACCGATGACAGTGGGTTCAGTAGCAGTCGTAATAGCATGGTTGACGAGGGTCCTGGTGCACGGAATTAAATGACCCCCCCCCCCCCCCCCGCCTTCTTAGGCCCGGTGCCTGGGGCCCACTATTCCGCAGACCTCGGTGCAAACGTGCCACCTCCACAATCGATTGCTACGTCACTTGAGTGGTCATATATCACGTCATGTTCGTTGAAAAATAATTCCTACAAAGTTATAAGTTCTGACTGCCTTATGGATAGATTCTGTTTATTTCAGGCTGCAATCTAAGATGCGTGTTTTATTTTTAGTCCTGTGGTCTAGAAACAACTCAAATGTATAAATTACTTCATACGGCTTGAATTTTGTTCATAAATCTTATGCCGCTCTTCCCTTCTGTGACCGATGTGACGTAGCTCACCAATCAGGTGAAGGAGCACCAGGAGCTGATACAAGGGAACGATGGTCTGCGGGAGATGGTGAGGCAATCGGCCGAAAGATCTGACCGCGCTTTACCCGAGATGGAAGCCATCACCAGGAAGTACCATATGCAGACTCAGATGATGGAGCAGGTGATGCACGAAAGCCACCGGGAAAAGAAAGTGATTGAAGCGCTGCAGGGAGAGATCATGAACGCACAGGTATTCGACACTTCTCCATCGGCATTACGTATAACGTTGTGCAACACTTACAGCCAGAATACATTCTGTATGAATCGGCAGTGTGCGTCATTTGATTACCTACGTGTGTGTTTTTGTGTTTGACTGGGTGTGATGTTCACTGTATGAATGTGTACTGTATAAATTATCGGCGAAAAGTGTATATGCGTTTGCTTTCGATGCGTCAATTGACACCGTGGATGCCCTTGCAAATAAGATGCTTAATCTCTCGAGTGATTTTATAAGCGAGATATTTTCATGAAAAACAAGAAACACTGCAGTTAAGTGTTTGTTTCATCCAGGTATTTTTTCATGTATTCATGGCATCTCTTGCTTGGAGAGAATAATATTTCAATACGAGCTAAACATCTTGGGTTTTTTTTTTAAACCATGATCAATTGCTGAACTCTGTCATTGTCAGAGTCTTGGTAAGGGTAGTGGATATGATGAAGGTTAGCTTTTGTTTGCACGACATGCTTTTTTAAAACGTTTAGTCAAGTAAGTAACAAACATTAAACCTACGTCTTGGCTGCCTACAATAATTGAACTTGCATCTGATGGTGTAAAGGAACTTGGCCATATTTATTTCCAATCTTTTGTTCACCTTCCATCATTGAGATTGCCCGGTAACTTACTCTAAACATTGTGCTTTGCCCACGGTCCATGCATGGCAGAAATGTTTATAAAACCAATGAAAAAGGTGAGCGAATGATGTAACAACCATATTCCCATGATGTTCTTAAAACCGTCACGAACATTGCTGCTGATGTTGCTTTTGTAGATGAGAGAAGCGAAGCTGAAAGAAAAGGCCAAGGCTCTTGTGGAGCACATCGCATTCATCTCTGAAAAATCAAGCGCCACATTTGTGACGAGATCTGTGTTTGACGCCTTGCATGCTGACATGGAGAAGCTGCAGGTGAGTGTGAGGAAGCTGTACTGTGTTTTAGTGGACCACGTTGGTTGAAGGGAACTCAAAGTTTGTTAGCCCTTTTCCTATTCCGATGACGTACATGTACGATGACGTACGCATACGTCAGCGGTAACCGAGGCTCCCACAAAGCCATGCGGGAAGGCGTGCTGCCGTAGAGTGCAGTCATGTCACTACAGTTCTCTGTGGTGAATACAATGTCTTTATAAACAGCAACGCAACGCCTCTTTGAATAAAATGAATGCTAACCGCCTGTGCGTTCTGAGAGTCAGCGGTGAACGGGAACCCAACTTGCAACTTGCAGATGTCTCGGAACAGGAAAGGGTTAAGTTCATCTGTTTTATCGCCACTGCGGGCGAAAGGGCCTCCACTAGAGGGAGCTTTGTAGTCTAATTGTTATACTTTGATCAGACGTCTTTAAAGAGGTGGGAGTACCCACGCTTTACCCCACCATTTATACCGTCGTGTGGACAGAGGCGGTGGAGGGATTTAAGAAACGTGCCACGTTTCAACTGCCGTGACAGGAGAGTGAACCGGCTTCCTCAGGATCGCAAGTCGTGTGCTCACCATTACGCCATGACAGCATCCCGTTCAGTGGGGGCAATGAAATACATCTCAAATTTTCTTTGCTAATTTTGTCTTGCAGGTTAAATTTGTCGACATGATGGAAGAGAGGGTGACGCTTATAGAACGGTTGGATTTGCTTGAAAGGAGGTGCAGAAACCTGCCCGGAGGAGCCAGCAACATTGGTAAAGCACTCTTGGTGGCACAGTGATAATTTTCTTCTAAGCCCAATGTCTTGTTTGCATGGTGTCAGCTGCTCGGATGTTTTAATCTGGGAGTTGGCAACCAAACTAACAAGAAGAAGCATTTTTTGTTGGAGTTCGGTAAAAAAATATATATATTTCAGGAGCCGCAATGTGAATGCGAGACGGTGGGCCTTAGTAAACACATTCCTTGCGGAGGGAGCTGGTAGGAAGGTTGGGTTGCTCGGTCAATGGCCAGGGCCAACGGCAGCGTGGTGTATTCCGCAAATATGCCCGACTGTGAGGGTGGGCACAAGCCGGCGTGAGTAGGTTAAACGTTGAGTATAGTCCCCCCTCCCCACCCAGCCCCTCCCCACCCTCCCCTCCCCACCCAGCCCCTTCCCACCCTCCCCTCCCCACCCAGCCCCTCCCTCCCCACCCAGCCTGACGGATGGACAGAATAATCCCCTGTGGGCTGGTGTAACCAGGAGGTTCCTACCAGTAAAATTGTCACGAAGAAGTATTCAAAGAGCTGCATGCTGCTTGGTAGGAGCAGGTTGCAGACCCCTGCTCTAACCCCGTATTATTTTATTCTCTGCTTCTTCTCCAGTCGCATCCACTGTCCTGATCTCATTTCACATCATTCTTTTATCTCTCCACTCTCTCCTCTGTCTCCATCCACTCCTTTAGCCCTGCAGCATGGCATCTCTTTTATATATATATTGAACTCGCTCCTTATCCGGTGGTTAAAGGCGACCAGAACCCTTCTTAATTCCGTCCCCGATTCCAATTTGTCGCACACAATTTCATTTATTCCTTGCGTGCACCACATCGGGAGATGGTATTTATATCAAGTGAAACGGCGTGATGTTCATCGTGTACTTCAGTAATGTCTATTTGGAGACGCTCATGAGATGGACTGCCCAGATTTATGGAGTCGCATTAAATTACTAAGGGCATATTTTGCTCTGATTAATGCATATGTTCATGGGATTTCTCCAAGATAAATGACGATTCTGATTTGTTACTTAATCTTATAATTGTATCCTACGTAAATTCTGTAATACAGGCCCCTTTAGCTTTATATTTTTGGGCAGGCCACGTGATAAAATTAGCATTTACTGGCGTACCACATGACATCATACGTCACATGTACACATGTACGTTAGACCTCCTAGCATCTGTACATGTGACCACTAATCTCTCTTATTTCCCGGTTGTTTATCTCTCTTGTTTATCTCACTTTGATGTTGCTCATCCTCTATCGTGTTTACAGCTCTCATCTCAATCTCTTGTTGGTCTTTCATCTCGCTAATCTGTATCACTTTGTCTCGGGGCGAGCCATATCTCTTGGCAGCTCATTGCTCAAAGGACCCTTCGAGAAGCCTTCATGAGCCAGTTGTGGCCCACGAGCCCTCAGTTTAGGAGCTCTGCTGGACCGTGTGAATAGGCAAAGACTGGCTACGGCTGAAGCGTTGTGTTTACACTTGAGACTGACCAGCTGTTTACATTGCAGGTGAGCTTGGAATACTGTTCGACCAGCAAGAGAAACACCTTCAGCTCGTGTTAAGTGAAAAGGAAGGCCTAGAGGTAAACAATGACGTTTACATTATTGCAGCAGAGCCTGCGATATATCTCGCTTATGTTTGTATCTTAATATGTTACCGTATAAAGCGTGGTAATGTGTATTATAATGATGCAATAATAGTTATTTGTTCAAACGACTGTTGGATGAAGGCCTACCTACGCCGTTGCTATCGTGGGGGCTGTCTGACCATACTTCACCATGTTTGTTCGCGCCTGTTGCTGAAGCGATGGGGGAACCAGGAGCAGTCCATATTGGCACTCGCCACTGATTTTGACCTTGGTTACCAATTGAACTCTGCTCCAGCGGGTTGATGGTACACATCCCATGGGTGTTAGTAGTGCAGATTGATTGATGACTGCAATGTTGTACGTTTAAGAGGCTCATTTGTTTTACCTGTGTTTTTCAGGCCAAGCTGGCAGAGACTCAAGCACTTGCTCAGTGGCTGCTTGCAGAGAGGAACCAGTGGGTGGCCTATTTCTCAAGTGGCGCAAGAGCGAACGCTGGGCAGTCACTCGCCGACTCGGCCATTGAGGACGGCAACGTTTCATCAGGTCAGGCGACAGTTTTGTCCGCTGTTTGAGTGCTCTTTCATTATGCCTGCACGATATTTGGGGTTTGCATGTCTCTCTCCCAGTAGTCCGTGTGGATTTTCCTCCCGGGTCCTTCGGTTTTTCCCTCCACATTTAGAAAACGTGCGTTATCGAGTATTTGGCTGCTCTACATTTTCACGTGATAAGCCACGTTGTTGAGCTACCATTTGTGGCCAGGTCACTTCTGAAAAAGATCTATGTAGCTCAGTGGGCCTTACTTGGTAGTTTTAGCTTAAATCGTTTTTTTTAGCTAGCAATTAGCAATTATTTTGAACTAATTAAATAATTCGATCTTTATTCTGCCAGTAGATGGCGACAAACCGTTACGAGTTTTTGTTTTAAATTTTTTCAAGTTTTCATCTATTAGGTATAGCCCTGTGAGCCATGCGGCTCTTGAGTCGGGTGCAACCGCAACAAACAAAATATGAACAGAGAACATCTTAAAGCGACGACGCACAAACAGAAACATCCGGGATAAACCAGAAAATCTTCCAGAAAAAACACCATATTACAACGTTGTGTGCAAAAATCCCAGTGTGATGCTAGTCAAACAATAACAGCCATAAGACAATTTAGATTAAAGTTATCAGGCCAACTCCACACTTCCGCAAGAAACATGGCTTAACCATATGTTTTCGAAATCACCAAAATAAAGCTATAAAAACAATGTAACAACAATAATCATAAGAACTGTGATTAAAATTTAACAATAAACGATATACATAACGTACGAAGAACGTGTTTGTCTCCTTCGCTGAGGCATCGCGACGTTTTAAGTTAAACTGATTGAAAATTGTATAAACTGGTTACAGAAAACAGTTGAGTCATTTGTTTCTAAGATGAGGTTATTTCACTAACTGTGCTATTTCCACAGTTATATTGCATACCTTGGTGGTATTTGTCAAATGATACACTTTTAAAGTGCACCCATTTTTTTCTTCAACAGCCTGTTCACATTTCTGTTAATCAGACGGCATGTTGGGCCTACTGTTAACCCCCCCCCCCCCCCCCACTAGAATAGCTTTTAAAACAATGTAAAAACATTAGGTTCAGTCAGACAATCCATGCTCTGAACTCCCCGAATGTACGTAGAAGTGTTCAAGCTCTTACGACTCATAGCACCCCATTTAGCCCATCATGACATCACCAACCACCGAACCACACCTAGTCAGGCCATATAAAACTGTCTGTTAATCTCATTAACTTACAAAGAGGATCAATCGCCAAAGTCTTCCCTTTCTGTCAATCAGAGTAAAATAACAAGTCTGTTGTTATGGTTTTATTAACTTGTTATTTGATGTACATGTTTATTGAGCAGCATTGTGGCTACTACTTGCACGATACACTTTTAATTTTATGCAGTGCGTGTTTTACAAGTCCACTCCAGAACAATTATTTCAATTTTTAAATGTTTTTTTTATTGTGTGCTGTGGTGCAGCTTGCTATGAATACTGTTCCACACTTTTTGTTTTTTTCAGTAAAGTCACGTAGGTAAAAAATTCAATAAATTAAAATGAAAACAACTAAATTAAATCACGACGTTACTTGACTTTACTGAAAAAACAAAAAGTATGGATCCTTGCAGTCACGAAAACTTGAAATCTACTGTTCCACACTCTGCAGAAACTTGATGGATCATTAATACCACATCACAGATTGAGGAATTTTGTAGTTAGTGAAGTTATAATTCTTCAGTGTTTTTTTTTTTTGGAATCTCAAGATTCAAGTTCAATCATTGGCCTATTTGGTTATACGTGTTTTAGAATTGGCCAAAGCTATCTTAATACATGTTGTGGTTCATTGATACTGGTGTGTAGGAACTGTATTTTGATAATTTTTCAATGGCAATGACCTATGAATTAACTTTTGTCATTTAAATCACTTCTTTTACAGCCGAGACATCCGCTGCGTGTGAAACGGGAGCCGCGTGATGTAGCAAGGTGGCACTCCGCAGCATGAGTGACCTATCGACAACTGACTTTCCTTGCTACACTTCCACAAGGCAGCTTGTTTAAAACGGCGAACTCTCTGGGCGTTCGGCAGAAGACGCAAGCCCCAAGAGCAACTGTAAGAATTCCTGCTTCAAGGTTTCCTGCTGCTACGTCGCAGTGTGCTACAAGACAAGATGGTGTGCAATTCATTTGCGTCATCACCTTGCCAAAGCCAGGTTTCAAAAAAATCTTCATTGCTTTCAGCTGGACTTTGCGGTAAACACGGCCTCGTTACTTCAAACGGCCACCTTGTCGAATATTGACGGAAGGTCCCACAATTTTACAGGAGTAAAGTTACGTTAATAAAGCACCTCTTTTTCCCACGTCGTAGACGTTGCGTTGACGTTACCGGCTCAAGCCACAACGCGGTGCCCTCCCCGCAGCGTGCACATCCGTTCCAAGAACTGCGTTCAGCTGTTGCAAGTCTCGGCCTTTTCACAAGGTGGCGATCTTTCCACGCTTCTTCCCCCGACTTGAACTTGCCATCTACAGTGCGCTTTGGTTTTCCGCTTATATTTTGGGTTTGCGGGAACGTATGACACATTTTTCTTTTGTATCCGTGGTGATGTGTGCACAGCGTAAAGTGGCAGGGGCACTGTAAGTTTCGATTTGTTTTAAGTGTTTTTTTGAATGTGGCTGCCTTCGTGGCAATAAGGTATTATTTTCTGGTGGTGGTGTTGGGTGTCCTATAATGCACTTTATTAATGTGAACTGTATCATTAATTTGCAAAGTTAAATGTATTGAGCACTGGATTGCCTTGGATTTCAATTGCACATGGAATGAAGATAGTTTAACACAGTCGATGATCTTTCTTTTTCAAGTGGGGACCAATTTTCATCAAAGGCCGCTATGTGGACCTGCATTGCGGTGATGTGCCTCATGGACTGAAAACATTTATATCCAATGCTGTATGTTAATACTACAAAGATAGACTACTGTGGCACATGTCATGCTTCTGCTTGGTGGAGGGGGGGGGGGGGGGGTTATAGTTTGAAATGAGATTCTCTGTTCTATCCAATCCCACTTCAGGCTTGTATGTAGTCATGTGGGAACCTCTTAATGATGTTATTTTAAAATGTAAAATGTTTTAATATGAAAAAATATATTGAACATAAATCCATTTGTCATTGCACTAAAAGCCATTGGTGCAAACTATAAGCATATTAATCACGTCTTATGAGAAGCACACTTCATTCTGCGAGATAGTCTTCCCTCTGTCCGTAATTAATTATTAATATTAATGTCTGCCAAAGTCCCATCGGTGGTGCTGAGAATCTGGTTTTAACTTTGTACACTGTCCAGGGTTGAGTGACTTTGCTTGAATGCACCTATGCACATGACAGCTGCACTGCGGTGGTGGTTCACTGATGTATGCACTCGCAACTGGCATCATTTATTTACCTCGCTGGAGGATCCAGGCTTGGAATGCAATTGCTTTAAGCATTGCCGAGCTGTGTGCACACCAATGTACATGTGACAATATTCATCCCTCGACTTTGTATGGCCCCCCGAACTGAAGCCACCAGTGTTGTTGACTACGATGCCGTTATAAGCCAAAGCACGATTTTTACATTAATCTTTAATGCGCAAACTATTATCTTGTGTCGATAGTGAAGTGGTGCCATGTATTACTGAATGTTGGTGGGTGGCAATAGAGTGGGTAAGGTGTTTTAAAAAAATTCTGATTTTTTTTTTAGGACAATTTCAGATTGTTTTTCCCTCCCACGGATTTACAGATCCTTTATAAATGTAACATTTTCTCCACGCTAACAAAAGTGACATCACCCGATGCCATTTGCCACCCACAACCTTTGGCAGGAAAGTGCTTCATTGACATGCATGACATCATTTCTTGTGATGTCTTATAGCTAGAGCAATCGGAAACAATAAAAAAAAATCCTTATCTGAAATTTATCTAGACCCAAAATACATCCCCAGCAGGTACTTGGTGTACTAAAAAAGAGTGGCTGACTTAAGACAATGCAAAGCCCAAATCGAATATATATATTTTTATATCCTTCATATACAGAACACCAACATTCTAATTGGCGATAATTAAGGATTAAGCCCTTCACCTGTTAATTCCGCGACGGAATTAAGAAAATTGTACGATTATGCAGACTTCGATAGTGGGTTTTTTGTGTAACTAATAAAATTGGTGCATTTAAGAAATGGATATGGAATGTTGACAGTTCGTGGCACGAATGCCGACTTTGGATTTTATAATACATGACGTTCTAAAGTTTAAGGAGAGAGTGTTTTGAGAGTTTGTGGGTGGATGCAGAAATGATGCAAAATAGTACGGTGTGACCTATTTTAGACAAACGTTGAAACATTTAGGATTTTGCCCAGTGCAGTCCCATTTGCTTGTTACTCAGCATAGAATGTGCCTACATTCTCAGGTAAGTTAAATATTTAGGTTCAAACATTATCTGTACTATACGTTAGGTCATAAAAGGTGAGGAGGGTAAGTAATACGTGAAGGAATTGCACTAGCGGTCTATTTAAAGTTACTATAAATACAAACTCTACAGTTGTGATCTTTAAGTAATTCATGCTGTGAAAGGCTCTGCGATCAATACATGCCCCCTCTTGCCAGCTGTTGTACTGCGGACTTGGTCAGTGGGCAGTGAGTGGAGTTCGTTGTTCTTTTGCTGACGTGGTTTCATAACCTAATACTGTATTCATGAACAGAACTTGAGTACTGGCAATTACAATACCCGGTTATGGTGTCGGTAAAGCAAATGGTTGCGTATGTGTATAATAATGTTTTTATTTGTATGTAAAGCTATGCACCTGGAATCGTTTTTTTTTAAGAAATAAAAGTTATTTCAGAGTATTTTGTACAGCTACGTTAATATTTATGGTTTGTGTTTTTTACAGTGGACGTGTGGTGTGGTCAGATGTGTTCTTATGTCTATTGGTTTTAGGTTTTTCGTTTTATAATAAGAGAAATTCCAAAGGTAAATGCCTCATCACGCTATTCTATCCAAGTGATATTAACAATTCCAAACTCAACTACTGTCCAGCCATCAGTATACACAATGGCAACACCACAGTCGATCATCATTGCACCTGTGGTGGGTTAAAGTTTTGGTTCCCCCCACCCATTACAAGATGTTTGGCTAACGTGGAAGAGTAGGCCAAATGTCCTCTAGAGCAGTGCTTCTCAACCGTTTTTACGGCACACTTTTTGAGCTGGCTTTTTTTTGTGGCCACGCCAAACCGAGGGTGGGTGGTAATGCGTTGTAGCAAAGAGAATTTCACCATCCCTTGCTTAAGCCAAAAAGGAATAAAGTTGAAGACCATTAAACGTGTTTTATTTGAGCGAAAATATTAGTTGAATTGCTTTAAAATGTATAGCAGAAGTAACCAGGTTACTTAGTGGTCAGTAGTGAATGTGCTCTGAAGGGCCGTTGTCCAGAACGTCGCCTGTTACATATTTTTTCTTGTAGGGTCAATGTTATTGAGGCATGTGAGGTTTTTATTGTTAACAGGTACTGAGCTGGTACAGCTGAGATCCTGGGTTTGAATCCTAGACTCAGCCCTACTTAAACTAGGTTCTCAAATCACCGATGTCTGAATACAACAAAACCCATGATTAAATTTGCTTTTGCGCTTCTTTGTTGGCAGCTGAAAGAATTAAAGTAATTTATTTAACTGTTAATAAAATGGTGTCGTAAAGTTGTGGATAAGAGGTCACTTGAAGAAATCTCAGCAGTAGTTCTGTGGCAGCTGCTTCCGCAGTGCTCTTGAGAGTTCCGGTGTTTTTTGTATTTCATGACATGATGGTGATGGCATTCAGGATGAAATTGGGGAAAGAGACAAAATATATTAATTCACGTTTTTAATAGCAAATATATTGAAAATTTTAGGTATTGTTATTTTCCCCATTAAAAAAATACATAATAGTACTGCAATTCAACGATTTTAAAATACAAATTTGTATGTATTACCATATAAAAGATGTAAACTGTCCAAAACCAAAGAAATCCAAATTAAGACGATCTTCACGTACACATTCACGTACCAATATTCCTTACCCCAACACCTGCAGTATACTTCACAATTGATACTAACCCGAATCCATTTTTATATTTTGATTATGTAAATCATTGTTGCAAGACAAACAAAGTCCAGCACTGTATAAAGTGGCATTTACATTAATTCCGACACACATAAGAATGTGCTAAAGTTATATTCTTAGGTTTTTTCGGTAAAGTCACGTAGGTAAAAAATTAAAAATTAAAATTTATAAAAGTAAAATCAAATAAAAATAAAAGTTATCGTTGCAGCCCAGAGTCGGTGCTGGTAATCCCACATTCCTATGGAAAGTATGGACCGAGATATTCCATTTATCTCCCTAGTGATATGGTAATGAATAGAACATGTCAATAAAGCACTGATAGTATGATGATGATTTTTTTTAAATAGTAAATTATTGCAATAGGTGTTTCTGGTGATAAATCATAACCAGCCACTCCATGCAATATTTTTTCTCTCCAATTTTTTTTGTTGGGAAAGACCTTTTTGTTGGTGTTAACATTTCCCCAGGACATTGCTTATCCGCACGCCACTGCCAGTTCTCGGATTTGAATCAGCTAAACAATCTTTCAACAAATCGATTACAGCTACGATACCATCGGTCGCCTATTATCAGCCGACTTTCGCGGGTTGACTCCCGAGACGAGAGGCGATTTGCGTTTCAAAAAAACTGAACCACGACGGCCACAACGACGAGAAGGCAAATGAACATCTTGATCAGCATCCGCAAGAGCTCCGCGTTATTGCTGTCGATGGAGCGGGTACGCGTGGGCGTGACGATGCGGTCCCACTGCGTGCGTATGGCTTCTGCGGCGCCCGGCCAGCATCCCTGGCCCCACCAGGCGGTACTGGTACGGCGTGCAGGGCCCAAAGAAGACTTTGAGGGCCAGGCGCGGGTCCTGCCGGAACATCGGCAGGAAGCTGGGCTTCACCCCGATCTGCTGGGCGATCTGGTCCATGTAGTCGATGTATTCCACCTGGATGGTGTGGCGTTGGCTGGCGACGTACCTACGGGACGGGAATGTAGCGGCGTCTGCACCTCTGCACAGCGGCTTAACACAATTTCAAGTAAAAAGAAAAATGGAAAAGTGGCAAAGGTGCAGCCCTGCAATTGCTTGTTCGCACCACTGCTGGCAGAAGGGCATCGATTACAGCGCGTTCTTGAGAGCCCATCCTCCAGGCAGTATTTGGCCTACTCTTTCAAGTCAGGTGTCTTGGAAGAGGTGGGAGGACTCACACTCTATCCCACCACATGTGACTGGCGAGTCCGACTCACCGCCGTTCCCATTTATGCTGCTGGGTGAACAGAGGTGGAGGAATTTCATTAACGTGCCCAAATGCTTTCAATTGCCATGCCGGGAGATCAAACGAGCGACCTCGGAATTGCACGTGGACACTAAACCATTTTCCACCACGGCAGCATCACTTGATGCAAATTCTAAAACGTTCGTACGTTGATTAAATTTTTTTTTTGCCATTTTTGGCGAGTTAAATTCGCGTGGAAAGATGTAAACATTTTTATTGTGTGGGACCAATCAAAAAGTGATTTCGGAGCAGGTCATTGAAGTGCACGATTACATCATCTTTATAAAACATATTTGGCCTGGTTCATATCTCGGGAGAAAAATGGATGAAAGTCACTGCTTTGGCGATTTGTCCCATTGCTGCCGATAGACATCGATTTGTTTTCTTCAATAAATGCCAAGAAATTTCGCATTTGTCACAATGTGAAAAGAACCCATTGGGAGATCCCCAAACCTCCAAAAATGCTTCCGCATACAATAATAAATGTAAAGTGACAAATACTTCGAATATATTTTTTTACAAACACATGTTTTATGCATTGTGAAGGTCCTGCATAATGCAGCTTTAAAGCAGTGGTTATTTTGAACTGATAAGAATTGGCGAAAAGCCTTCTTAAAAATGTGTGTGTTGATTACAAAAACCATTGGCAAACTTGCAGAGCCGGAGGTTTAGAGCGATTGAATTGGCCAAACACTGCTGATGATCTTGCCGCGAACAGCCACCAGAACATATTGTGAAGCCTTCAAGGAAAAAAGTCGCTTGACGAGCATTGAACCAGATTGCGTGCCCTCACCTCTTCTCCATTGACTCCTTCCGCGCGCGGATGTCATCCATCATGTCGGCAATGCTTGGCAACTTGACCAGACCTTCGACGCAAGTCATCGTATCAGTGACAGGGTTAGTTTCGTGGGGGGCTCAGAGCTGTTGTAGTTTTGTGGGGGGGGGGGGGGGCAGCCCTCTTGTAAATTAAAATCCTTCCCTTGACCGTTTTAACCACAGCCACCCGTGCACGCCCCATGCCAAAGCTTCCATCGTCATTCACCTTGGTCATTCCACTTTCAGTCTTTAATGTGGTCTACTAATTGTGAAAGCTGAACGATGCGGCATAAAACTGGTAGGTAGCAACGCTATGGCTACGCTTGCCAAATTATATTTAGGATTTATGACAGTGCTATAGTATTGAATTTTAATAATTATAATGCAGTCTACATTTTATTTAATGGAGCCGAAGAGGGGGGTAGCGAAAAGTACGAGGCCCCTAGCCTACAGCCCCTAAAAGGTGGTGATGTTGCAGCCCTTAATGTATCTTATTTTATATTGTATTCATAGAACGCTTTAGCTCAAGGCTCCTTACATAGTTTAGAAATCGGTAACGAGAACAGAGTATTTTAGATGGCAGAGGCGATGCCAGGGCCGATGGAATGAGTCACCACAAGAGGGTGCGTTGGGGTCACGAAAGGCGAGGGGAGGGATGGAAAGGAGTGGATCGGCTAGGGTAATGGGCAATGGAGACGAGGTGAGGCTTTAAGAGAGAAACGAAAGGAGGGTTAAGGAGGGGGACTGCTTCAGCGACAGTGGAAGTTGACTCCGGTGGAGGGGTGCAAGAAGGGAGAAGGACCGAAAAGCGGGACTGGGCACAGGGAGGAGGAGGGATGGAGAGAGAAGATTGTGAACGAAGCCTCGCGGGTGCTCGCTCGCACCACTGGTGGCGGAAGGGCCTCCCCACTGGAGTTGGACTTGAGCGAGCTCCTCTATAGAGGCTATTTGGTCTACGTGTGGCACATTAGGAATGGATCACTCTTTTAATTATGTCCTTGTGCAGCAAGGGAGTAAAGTGTGGTTCTGTGAAAGTCCTGATGTGCTGTGCAGTGCATCAATGCATGTGTGTACAGCAGCATGTGATGACTGAGTCGGGCCTGTAGGTGGCTGGCAGGGTTAATGAATAACCGCACGTGTAAACCAGCCACGTGGTTAATGGCGACTCAGGAAGAATTGCTGCGTGTAACACGTGCTGTTGCATTTTACAGAGTGACGGTGCTGTTCTTCACAAGATTAATATTAACTACAATAAATAAATGTGCTTGCCCTCGATTTGGAGCACCTGCCCACGTCCTTCATTTCGAGCGTGCAACATACGCTGCCATGCCGGCTGTATATCTCGGAAGAAGTTGGAGTCCGCACGCTTCGCCCCACCACTCGCGACCCATCAGGTCGACTGTGACGCGTCCATTTACACTGCTCGGTGGACAGAGGCGGAGTGGGATTTAGGAAACCTGGACCCTTGTTTGCAACTGCCGTGCCAGGAGATGGATTGCTGCTGACCTGCAAGGCACTCGATGGGTTAGCCCCACAATATTTACAGGAGCCGATCCATTTTTATTCTCCAACAGGGTTCCCTGAGGTTTTCATCGCTTTCGAGGTCAAGGCTCACTTCCTGGGGTGATCAGGCTTTTGCCAGTGCAGCACCCAAGCTTTGGAATGCTTTGCCGTTGCTAACGAGACAGAGACAGAGTCGGTAGAGCTATTTAAGTCTGTCTTGGAAACTCACCTCTTTCAACTGGCCTTTACCCCCCACTAGTTCTGGCCATTACCCAGCTGGTTCTGCTTATTTCCTGCTTTCCATACACGGCGCATTGGGGTCTACGGATGAAGTCTGCCTTACAAATATCAATTATTATTATTATTAATCAGAATATTTATACTGGAGTAATCCGATGAGCCAGAAAGCTCTTTTTCCACAGATGTCCAGTTGGGGCAGGTCAGAATGTTACAACAACAAGAAATACAAAAACACAATAGGAGTGCAAAGTATCGGAAAGCTAAACAAATCACTTAAAAAATAAATATACAACTAAAACTAAACTATCAGCTTATTTTTCAGAAGCGATCTGGCCATCACTAATGACAGCTCAACAAAGCTGCACGATCCACACGGCCCCAAAAGCGCCACCCCCCGCCCGCCTGCCCGGCGTTGATCAGACCCCCACCAGCAATCGCACGCAAGCGCGTACGAGGCGGACACTCTCCGCATTCCGTCGACGGAGCGCGCGTTTGTGCTGGGGGGCTGGGGGGCGGGGATTGCTCACCTTTGAAGACGCGAGTAGCCCAGCGGCACTGCATCTCCGAGATGGGCATGATGGCCCCGAGCGGCTGGATGAGGCCTACGATGGCGAGCGTGGGTCTCGCGAGGCGCGGCGGGAAGGCGAACTTGTAGAGCGACACCTGGTTGCCCTTCACGGGCAGCAGGCCTGGCTCCCCGGTGTCGAGGAACGGGTAGCGAAAGGTGTAGCCCGTGGCGAAGATGACCGAGTCGATGTCCTCCCGCGTGCCGTCCTCGAACACGACGCCCGACTCGGTGAAGGACGCCACGTTAGGGCTTCACGGTGAGCGTGCCCGAGAGGATGCGGTTGGGGAGGTCGTCGTTGATCGACGGGTGCTGGCCGTTGTACCTGAAACGTGGAGCCACAATCCCAGATCATCATTAAATTCTGGTTAGTGGGAGGGGGGGGGAAGTTGACTCAGACCAATTTCGTGGAAAAGTAAAAAACTGTGAATAAAATGCCTTCACCATGGGAATGTGGAATTCCCACCACTGGCTCAGGGCCATGGACAAGAGATGAGCCACCACCTCGTTAATGCTCATGCGAGCAGGAAATACCTTTGGCTATTTTTGACGTACGGCAAGTCCTCGCTTAACGCACGGTGTTCACACTACAACGCGTTTTCGCTACAATGCGGTTCTCCCGTTCGAGAACACTTCTCGTACAGCGCGGAACGCGTGCCGTTATAACGAATCCTGTGAGCAGTCAACGACAAACTACTTTCTTCAGCTGCGCTGCTAAGCGGTATGATACGGTACACGGAACGATACAGCAAGGTGGCGCCGTAGCTTAAGTTATTTGCCCCGCCATTTCACTGTGTGGTGTGCGTAGTAGTACATCGTATCTCGCCAAACTTTATCATTACATCGTTTATAGGGGGAAACTGTTTTTGCTCGACGCGTTCGTCGCTTAACGCGACCACTTTTCAGGAACGCACCTCTACCGCGTTGAACGAACACTTGCCGTGCACACAGGGAAATTGCGGTGCAAGGTGGGTGCCTCGCTCGTTAACGCCAGCCACGTGTTTGCGTCTCCCGCACCTGTGCGTGGCCTGCATGCCGTAGTCCCTGTGATTGAAGCGAGCGTTGAGTTGGCGCTCGACAATCCTGTTGGTGAGTTCCGTGGGCAACCATGAGAAGAAAGCAGACATCATCCTCCGAACGTACACGATGTCCAAGGGTTTCCCACCTTCCGCCACGCGGTTGATCACCCAGGCACCTCGTCGCGTGCTCAGAAACACCTGCCACACGAAAGAACGCCACCACAGCCGTCACTGGAATACATTCCTGGCGACGCAGGGGGGCGACCGGCAACGCACGTGTCGCTACGCTGGCATCGAAAGAGGTCTGCGAATAATAATGATGTTGCCGGCGTTCCTGTTGTTGTTTTTCTTCCTCTCTCCTTCCCAGGGTCGTCCTCTTAATCTTAACGGACTGTGGCCTCCTCCTCCTGGCTCCACAGGTCCACTGCCCCCCCCCCCGCCCCCACTATCGATGGCCACTCTCTTAGCTGATACATCGCCCCTCCCGCCCTACACCCTCTGAAAATCCCTCCCCAGGCAACTCCGCCTTGACCCCTCTCTCTCTCCCTCTGCTTTCAGGTCTCTCCTCAAAAACACCTTCCCCTTCAATCTCCACGCCTTCGGATGCCCTTCATTCATTCTCTTCTCTCCTTCCCCTGTTGGCTCCCTCTACAAATGTACAAATCAATTATTTGTACTTAGCGTCATTCGGGCAAATTGCATCTTAGGGGCCGTCCATAAATTACGCGATTTTGGACGATTCCCCCCCCCCCCCTTCGTCACACGATGTCACAAAAAGTGAGACCCCCCTCTCAAATATGACGTCACAAAGCTCTGCCCCCCCCCCCCAAAAAAATGCTTCAAATCGCTTTAATTGTCATTGTAGTGCGTATTTAATGTGGCGCTGCACTCTGATGTTGTAGGAGAAAACATTTATTAAAACGTCTATTTAATTAAGTAGAACGCATTTTGATGTGACGTCACATTTCTGAACCCCCCTCCCCCCCCCTCGTCACACATCATCACAAATGTCTGACCCCCCCCCCCCCAGGTGCGTGACGTCATTTATGGACGGCCCCATACAATTGCTGAGGAACCACAGGCTGCCAAGACGTGAACGCCAACAATTGCACTTCAGTTCTCTGTATGTGAAGATGCTTTCAACCAAATCAGCGAGCGTTTATGCACATAGGGAGGCAACCAGAGTACCTGGAATAAACCCACGCATGTGAGAGGGCAAACACTCTATCCCATGCAGACGCAACAGGTGGAGTTCACATTCTTGTTGTACAGCACTGCCGTCTCTTGGCGAGCCAGGATATGACAGCCCTACTCCGTCAACCCTCGCCTCCGCAGTGGTGGATTGCGGGCGTGCGCCGCCGCCGCCCTGGATAGAATCCGTGCGGTCACCTGGGAGGCGTGACGACTCAGCTCCACAGCGATGTCCTAGGCCAGAGTTACCGACCCCGACCACCATCACCCTCTTGCCTTCGAACGGCTTGTGGTCCTTGTACTCTTTGCTGTGCATGTACCGGCCACCAAACTTCTCGATGCCTTCAAGGGGAAATGTTACAGTCAAAATTGAAAAAAAGAAGAAGAAAAAAAACCTTGTGAAGTCTGTCTCTGGTGAGCCGGAATTCAGAGTGAGCCGGAATTCAGAGTGAGCTGGAATTCTGGGTGAGCTAGAGAGGCTACCGAATTGATTAGACAATTCAAAAAAATTTTGACGTGGCAAAGTGACACTCCCCGAAGACGCTCTCAGCATTGAGAGCGAAACGTCGGACATCAAGATGAACAACACGCTGCACAACCCGATGACGTGTCTCGGAGCGAAAGAGCATGACCCTCTATAACAGTAGGGGGCACTATGCATGCTCTACCAAAGTGAAAATCTTGAAACTCATCGAACAGCCAAAGTCAGGTTTACATTCGTTTTCTTTTCAATATAAGTTGATTTAGTTTGTGTTGGCCACTATCCAATAGTTGTACTCTGAAAGATCACCTTAACCTTGAAGGACTGCCAAGTGCTGCCACTGCAAAGTAATTAAAGTAGCTGGGAGTATTGTTAGCCTCCCACACGCTCAAGCGATAAGCCAAGGAGTGTACCCTGGCAGCACTGCGAGGCAAGGCTGTACACAGAAAGACATGTTTAAGCAGTGGAGAGTCCATTGACAATCGCATCTCTGTAGCAAGGGAGATCTGCGATTGCAAAATGATACCAGCACGGGGGCAAAGGTGCGGATACAGTTGCAGGGGTGCAATTTACCCTGCTCACGCCGCTGACGACGGAAGGGCCTCTGCTAAAGGGAGCTCCAGAGAGGCCTTCTGAATCAGTGGTTCTTAACCTGGGGTGCACGCACTCCCTGCGGGTGCAAGACGCTCTTTCTGGGTGTGTGAGGCATGGCCATATTTTTTTAGAAGGTAAATAAATCGAAACACAAATTAAGCACGGGCAAGTAAGTACAACTACAGTAAAACCTTGGATTGCGAGCATAATTCGTTCCGGAAACGTGTTTGTAAAAAAAGTAATTTAGATTGAAAACGAATTTCCTTACATTTGCGTTAGCGTTCAGTTTGTTATCCTTCCCCCCGCACCTCCGATAAGCAGGGTTGGCTACGCACGCTGCGAAAGGAGGTCAACAAACATGCACACATCGGAAAGCGCCTGACGAACTTGCTGATGAGTTTTTCTGTCGCCGGCGGATGGTGGCTTAAAGGGACGTACCGAGGAAGGAGTCGAGGGGCAGGTGTGGGTCCGTGTGGTGGCCGGTGCACACCATGACGGCATCGAACACTGACGACTCTTCTGCCCCGTCCTCCGTCACCACGGTGACGTCCCACTGGCCTGACGTGTCGAAGTCCTCGCGCCGCTTCAAGCTCTTCACGGCCGTCTGGCGGAGCGTCCGACAGAAGCGCACAAACGCGGCCGATGCTGCGCCCCCCGCGACAACGTTCCCATGCGGACAGCTCACGAGGGCTAGGCCATGATGACTTACTCTGTCGTCCAGAACAGACCGCGCAACGTATAATGACGCAGTGCCTGATCGACAAATGCGAAGGAGACATCGCGGCGATACACTGCGCTGCTCCTGACGCGGTTGTCTGACTTGACCACCTGAATGTGAAATTGTAGTTGTTGCTTCGCAGTCTACATCAGCCGTACGAAAGACGATTAGGCGATGTTTGCTTTGCCGGGATCTCTAACACGCATGCATGCTCTTTGGTTCTTTCAGTAAAGTCACGTAGTTAGACCGAAATAACCAAAGAGTATGGATTCCTGCCGTCACGACAGCTTCAAATCACGCATGCATGCATTGCACATTTTGACGAACGGCAACAGTGCAGCCCTACGATTAAATGCTAACCCACCACTGTTGGCAGAAGGGCCTCCTCTAGAGGATATTTTGGCCTATTGGTACACGCCGGCCAGACATCTTACAAGAGGTGGGAGCATACTCACACGCTACCCCACCACACGCGACCTGCCGGTCAACTCGATGTGGAGTATCCAATTATGGCCGACTACTTGGTGGAAAGAGGAGGGACGGGGGGGGGAGAGGGATTAAAAAATACTTGCCCATTGTTTAAATTACCCCACTAGTCCATCGAATCGAACGCGCCACCTCTGCATCGCAGGTGCAGCGTGCCAACGCCGCCCCCACGTACCTTGTATCGGATGTACTTTTCCAGCTGGTACTGCTGGGCGTACATGCGGAAGTACTCGACGATACGCGAGTTGTGCATGAAGTTGGGGAAGCTGGCCGGGATGGGGAAGTCGCTGTAGCACATCATCTCCTTGGACGTGTTGATGATCACGGAGCGATAGATGCTCGCCTGTCCCTCTGGAACCTGTTCCTGTTGGCGGATTTACCCAACGTAGTCAGTGAGAGAGATCTATTAAACTACTTTTTATTTTACCAGGTAAAGCCCACTGAATTATAAAGGTCTTTTTCAGAAGCGACCTGGCCGCAAATGAAAGCTCAACAAAATGGCTTATCAAGTGGAAATGTATAGAAACCAAATACTTTAAATGCATGTTTTAAATGTGGAGGAAAAAAACAGAGGACCAGAAGAAAAATCTACGCGACCACCACGGGAAGAGAGATCACGTGAACTTCAAAGTTGAGGGAGATAACATCTCGCCACCAAAATGTCCCACTTTATATCCATGACAAAGTAGGGGGAAAACATCACGGATCCTATCAATAATCTAACCAATAACCACCCCAAATCACTCACTAATCGGACGTAATTGCTCATTTTTAAATCCTTTATATTAAGTTCACTTGCGCGCTTGCTTGCTTACGAACGTGCAAATCTTTCAGTCGTTTTTTAACCCACTTCCCGTGATCCAATCGAGCTGACATTTTCCACACAGACTCGTTGTGCGTGACAATTAATGTTCGTGAATTTTTTTTCCAAAATTTTACACTTTTTAGGACAAAAATATTATATTTAATTACCAATTGCTTAATGGTGCCATGCAGTCATCTGACCCATAGGTTGCAGCCATCTCAAGCCAGAGGACGAGAGGACTCTAGCCGCCACGCATATAAAGGATTTATAGTGAAAAACTTTGTTTTTACGGGTTATACTTGTTAATTCTTTAAAATGTCAGACCTATGCTCTCGAATGCGCCGTGTTTATCATTGTGAAAACCCATGCTCGATTATCTGCAGGGGAACAGTACTCGGTACCCATACCTTGAAATTCCAAAGGCCCCCAATGTAGTCATCTCGCTCGAAGCACACGGGCTGCAAGTTCTCGTCCAGGCAGCACTTGATGGCAGTGAGCCCGCTGGCTCCCGCGCCGATGATGCACACGCGCTTGCAGCTCATTGCGTTTCCTTCGCTGTCCTTCCTCCGCGCACCTTCGATTAGCACGGCTGGCTGCGTACGGTGTGAAAGAAGTTCAACACACGTTGTTTGTGTTGCCCAATTTTGGGCAGTATATTGTGCACTGATAAAAAGACATGTCCGCGTGTGGTCTGTGAAAAAGGCACGCGGCAAGGTGCGGCCTGTCCATTTGCGATGCATGTGTAGTGCAGTACAACCATGCGGAGATGAGGAATCCTATAAGGGCTGGCAGCCATTTATTAATACACGCTCTCACACTGCATCCTACACTCACATCAGTGTAGGTGCACTCTATTCTCTGTCCTTCATTTGGATCTGGGATAACTATATACGTCGGGATCTCTTCGGCTGCCCCTAGGCTCTCTCACCTGTCTGCCCGGGGCGGGGGATCAGCCAACACCGCCCCGCAACGAGGAGAGAGACCTCTTCCAGCCAATCCTTACCCTGGCTCCCCACGACGACCACGTGTCCCTCACGTGGTCTCCTTTAAGAACCCTCTCGGTAACTCCTCCCTCTTAGCTCGGCCCCGCCCACTTTCTGTAAAGTGCTTTCCAAACGTCCCCCTACGTGGCCCGTGGCGTTACGTCATCCTTGGCCTCGCATAGCTCTCCATCCACTCGGGCTTCCTTACGCTCATCCATCATTGGCTACTCACAGTATATCCTCTACACACGTGTTGTGCAGTAGAACCACGCGGAGACGAGGACTACTATAATGGATGTTGCCGTTTTTAAAATCACTGTCACACTCAACATCCTATACTCACACCAGTGTAGGTGCACTCTATCTTGGTCCTTAACCCCGGACACAGAGTATTATTTGGGTCTTACCCTCGGCTATCCCTTTGGGCTCTCTCACTCGTCTGCCCGGAGCGGGGGTTCAGCCAACACCGCTCCGTGACGAGGAAGGAGAGACCTTCTTCCAGCCGACCCTTACTGAATACGACGGGACCTACCCTCGGCTATCCCCTTGGCCGCTCCCACTCGTCTGCCGGGAGCGGGGGTTCAGTCAACACCGCTCCACGACGAGGAGAGAGAGACCCTTTGCAGCCGATCCTTACCCTGGCCCCCCACGACGACCCCGCCTTCTTCACGGGTTCTCCCTTAAATTTCGATTTAAAGCTTTTGTGACTGCAGGGATTCATCTTCTTGGTTCTTTTGGTAAAGTCGTGAGAATTGTATTACATTATGCTTAATTTTTATAATTTTATTATTTCCCTTCTACGTGACTTTACTGAAAGAACCAAGAAGAGGGTTCCCCCTTAAGGACCCCTTTGGCGGCTCCTCCCCCCAGATCGGCCCCGCCCCTGTTCCCGAAGGTGCTCTCTGAAGCCCCTTACGTAACCCGTCACGTTGCGTCATCCTTGGCTCTCAACCCGCTCGCACCTCCTTCTGTTCGCCCTCTCATTGGTTACTCACAATACTCCTCGACACATGGATAGCAATTCTAGCGTTCCAACTAACGTTACACTTTATGCATTTTTTAACAGCATTTTGTTTCATTCTACATTTTTTGATTTTACCTATGTTTGTTTAATTTCAAGAGCGGTAACTTGAATAATGTACTTCTTCTTTCGTATGGTTGATATAGATGCAGAACAACAACAACTATAATTTGACATGCAGGTGGTCAAGCCCAGAACACAGCGTCAGGAGTGCATCGCTGTGATGTCTCCTTCGTATTTGTGGATCGGTAATTGCATCGTTGTACGCTGTGTGGCCTGTTCTGGATGACCACAGTCGCACACTACTGGAGAGTTTTTAATTTGCCATTTGTGCATCGGTTATCCGCATCTGCTGCCGTGATTTGTGCAGTGGATGCGGTTTAGGGTGTGGGCCATGAGCTGCGTGGAATATCAAACCCAGGGATCATCTGCCTTGGGCATTTCACAACAAGGTGTTTGCGAGTTCTTTTGAACACCCTTCAGTTCTCCAAGATGCATCGGGTGTTCAACTCGCATTGTTGAATAATGCACTTTGTAGTAAGTACTGTACACAGTTTTTTTTTGGCAGCAGTCAGCAAATGCACTCTTATCTGGAAGTGCTGTGTGTCATAAACAGACTGCGCTCCGAGGACAAATGGCCCACCGTGCCACGTTAACTGGGTTCCTATCAGAGTATTATAAACAAAGAATCCTGCCTTATCTTTTAGTGACTTGTCGATCAAAGTCCACAGTCATTGCAGCACCGTACTGTGCCGGTAAGGCAGCTCACAGCTCACACACACACATATCATTAAACAAACAACATCGTATAGTTGTATCACGTCAAGACATTGACGTGAATTCCCCTGAGATTGACCACGTTCTCGCGTTCCTTAAACAAACTTAACATCACTTGTGGTTGGTTCGTGACCATCATCATTGTTATTCTTAAGCTTCACATCTTTTTCGTTGCAAAAAATTACACCACCATGTGCCACTATCACGATTTCATCACGGGATATTGATTTAATGTAACTTTCATTCACATGACGAAGCAGGTACAATCAATGGCCGTGCATTATGGAGGTCCTGTCTGGATAATGCCGTGACAGAAGAATAAAAACGTTAATCATCAACCACTAGATACATGGTAACATCTTTATGGACTAATAACATTGGCTAAGACCGTCTGCATTTTATACCAAACACAAATTAATGGTATAGTACCGTATCTACAACTGTCATCATTATAATACTTGTTTTGAAGCGACATTTAATGAACAGGCGAATTTTATATTCGTGTTTATGGCAGTGTTATTGACGAATTTGTTGAATTCTTGTTACGGTATTTGTAGTATGCATCACCACCTACCAACGCAATCACTCACCTACCAAATGTAGCATTCAAGAAAATTATTGCATCCCTAGAAAATTACTGCAACACAATCTTCGCGCAAGACGGACAGATACATGCCCATGTCACCCTCCATTATCACCGTTGTATTAACACTTAATTTCGATTTCTATTTCCGGGAAATATTGTTACCATCTTACCTCCAACACATTTGCATATAATGGCGCAGTACTCATGTATTGCGTTTAACATCAATGCATTGGCACCATGAATGCCACTTTATAATGAAATTGACCCTATTATTCGAGCACTTCGCATTAACTGCACACATCCACGTGCCAAGTCAATGCGCATGAACGCATGGCCCTAGATGAACGACTTTTTGCGTAATCTTGTAACAACACCGAGTTCTTTGCGTGGGAGCAAAACGCACTTGATGCAACCTTGTGCCATACACGCGTGAACTGGAATGCTGTGTACAGGTACAATCACTTTTTTTTAAAACTCATCCGCTGCCACTGGCGTATCATCCCCAATGCACATAAGTTATATTGTCGCGTTTTCCAGCAGCAATGTATTCACGAGCTAAACGGCCAATGCCGAGGTCTGCCGATGGCCTAAGACGAGAGGGCTTCAGCAGAGAGACGACAGCTGTTCGTGCAGGAGTTTTGCAATAATTCCTCGTCTATTGACTGGTTTGCTTAGCCACAATCTCACGAATGTAGCTTTGTCTTTAATGCGTCAGTGTGTGTCTCTGTGTATCTCTCTGAGTGTCTCTGTGTATCTCTACGAGTCTCTGTGTATCTCTACGAGTCTCTGTGTATCTCTACGAGTCTCTGTGTATCTCTATGAGTGTCTGTGTATCTCTGAGTCTCTGTGTATCTCTAGGAGTGTCTGTGTATCTCTGAGTCTCTGTGTATCTCTGAGTGTCTGTGTATCTGAGTCTCTGTGTCTCTCTGAGTCTCTGTGCATCTCTCTGAGTCTCTGTGTATATTTGAGTCTCTGTGTATCTCTACGAGTCTCTGTGTATCTCTACGAGTCTCTGTGTATCTCTATGAATGTCTGTGTATCTCTGAGTCTCTATGTATCTCTGAGTGTCTGTGTATCTGAGTCTCTGTGTATCTCTGAGTCTCTGTGTATCTCTGTGAGTCTCTGTGTATCTCTACGTGTCTCTGTGTATCTCTGAGTCTCTGTGTATCTCTGAGTGTCTCTGTGTATCTCTACGAGTCTCTGTGTATCTCTACAAGTCTCTGTGTATCTCTACGAGTCTCTGTGTATCTCTATGAGTGTCTGTGTATCTCTGAGTCTCTGTGTATCTCTAGGAGTGTCTGTGTATCTCTGAGTCTCTGTGTATCTCTGAATGTCTCTGTGTATCTCTGAGTCTCTGTGTATCTCTACGTGTCTCTGTGTATCTCTGAGTCTCTGTGTATCTTTCAGTGTCTCTGTGTATCTCTGAGTCTCTGTGTAGCTCTACGAGTCTCCGTGTATCTCTATGCGAGTCTCTCCGTTATGACTACACCTGGGATCCCCAGGTGTGGGTTGCGTGTTCACAACCGCACGACCTCTCACTCTCCACCTGGGCAGCACGAAGAGCATCGCCTGCGTGTTTGACAGAGCGCCGGCCAACCCACTCGGCACATTTCCTCGCGTGCGACGCGGTCACCTTCGACACGTTACCTACCCGATCCAGTCCGCCGGGTTCCGCGTCCGAGCACCACCGCCCCCACGCCCGCCCCGACGAGGTTTTGCGATGATTTGTGGTTCAAAGGGGGATTCCGATGCTCGTCGAGTCGCGGACGTTGATCATGGAACGAAGCGGACACTTTAAGCTCGGCATTGGTCTAAAGGGGCGTGTGACGAGGGATGACGTAGGCAACCCATTGTTTCGCAACAACAACGACGACGAAAGGAAATAAACAAAAAGGTGCGCGTTTGAATGCGTAATAGAGAGGGGTGCCCGTGCTGCGTTCACTCTTCTTCTTATCGAGTTGCTTCCCGATGTGTTTGTCGCTTTTGAGCTCTGGCCAGTTCATACCAATGATTAACACGGGTGGGTGGGTGTGCAGACACGTGCGGTGAACACGTGAACAGAAATAGTGCTTGATGTGCAGACACAGCACACACATAGGGATTTGGCCACACGTACTGCTGCCGATGTTATACGAGATTGCATTCTCAAGTTATTGTGCCTTATGACCAACTTGTCAGATCCGGGAAGCTGTGAGCACGTTTGGGATTGTGTAGAGCTTGGATGGGTGACCGCCTTGCAGAATCAGAATGTTTATTCATACTGGAGGAATCCGAGGAGCTGTAAAGGGGCCGTCCATAAATGACGTCACGTGATTTTGGACGATGTTTTACCCCCCCCCCTTCGTCACGCGGCGTCACAAAAAGCCAGACCCCCCTCAAATATGACGTCACAAAGCATTTATTAAAAAGTCTATTTAATTAAGTAGAACGTGTTGTCTATATTTATTTAAATTTGCGCATTTTGATGTGACGTCACACTTCTCAAACCCCCCCCCCTTGTCACACATCGTCACAAATGTCTGACCCCCCCCCCCTAGGTGCGTGACGTCATTTATGGACGGTCCCAAAGCTCTTTTTCCACAGATGTATAGTAGGGGCAGGTCAGCTAGTTAAAACAACAACACAAAATGCAACAAAAACTATAGGAGTGTCAATGTATTGAAAAGGTAAGAAAAGCACTAAAAATTAATAAACTCAACTATTTCTCACCAGAGCTATTAGTTCTTTTTCAGAAGCGACCTGGCCACAAATGATATCTCAACGAGGTAGCTTATAATGGAGAAATGTATAGCAGCCTGGTAAGAATTAATAAAAAAAAAGTGTCCTAAATTAGAATAGAAATAGTTACAACAACGCCGCGGTGGCTCGGAGATGTTAACTACCTCGACTGGTATACAGGAGGTCGTGGTTTCGATCCCGACCATGACGCCTGCTATGCATGTGGAGTTATCAGCGTCTCTCTCTCCGTGGGTCGCGCGGATTTTTCTCCGGGTCCTCCGGTTTTCCCCTCCACATTTAGAATCAACATCACCATGCGGTAGAGGACTTGGCTTGCTGTGCATGTATACATGATGATAGGCCACTTCATTGGGCTATCATTTGTGATTAGCCAGGTCGCTCCTGAAAAAGAGCTACATTAGTTCAGTAGGCCTTACGTAGTAAAATAAAAAAAAATAGTTTAGTTTATCGAGTAGCAAACATTGAATATTCATTTAAATGAACATTGTTAACATTAACGACAAATTTATATATTTACGCGGTCTAACACACAGAAAAACCTGCATTATGGAGAACATTTTCTTTGAAACATGGTAGGACCAATACCTCTGCCGTTGCTGATCATTGTTTTAACTCACAGTAACATAGCCACTTCCGTGCCCTCGTCTAGGAGACCGCTCTCCGATCTTACAGTTACATGCTAATTTCTCACATTAACATCACTAGCCCCGGCCACTTCTTTATCGCCCTTGAGCTACACCCATTTCAAACCTTTTAAAACAGTCTGCCTCAGCAGCAGATCATGCTTTCACACCTGACGACAGACGCTTGTGTTGCGCCCGAAACGTCGTGATTTATTTTATTTTTCATTCTAGATTTGAAGTTTTCGTGACTGCAAGGATCCATACTCTTTGTTTCTTTCGGTAAAGTCACGTAGGTAAAAAAAAGTAAATTAAATCACGACGTTTCGATTGCAACACAAGCAATCATCATCAGGTGTGAAAATCACTTTAGTAAAACATTTCTAGCTGTGATTTTCACACCTGATGATGATTGCTTGTGTTGCAATCGAAACGTCGTGATTGAATGAAATAGTATTTATTATTTATTTTTTCTTTCTGCTTTTTATTGCTTATTTATTTACCTACGTGGCTTTACCGAAAGAACCAAAGAGTATAAATATTTTTTGATTATTTCGGTAAAGTCCGGTCGATAGAAAAAAACTAATAATATAAATAAAGTAAATAAACATATCACGACGTTTCGATCGCAACACAAGCGGTCATCATCAGGCAAAGGAGTCAGTCTCCAAAGGCAAACAGTTTATAAAGATTTGGGGATGTCCTAATCAAAAAGAGACCAGATGGCTCAATGAGCCATTCTGTCTACAGGAAAGTAACCCATACTGACGCCTAACTAAAACCTGATTCCCACCACCATCCATCCAAGAAGAATTCCCTCATCAAAACGCTACACCATAGAGCTCAATGTATCTCCGACCATGAACACCTAACCAGTGAACTCAAACACGTACACCAAGCACTCAAGGCGAATGGATATTCTGACTACAAAATCCGGAAAGCCATCACCCCAACCTTGAGGAAGGAGCCATCTGAGGATCCAATCAAAACCATCACCCTGACATACATAGCAGGGGTAACCAAAAAGATTTCCAAAATCATGAACAAACACAAGATCCAGGTCCGATTTAACACAGTACATCAAATTTGTGATCTGATCCCATCTGTGAAGGACAAGATTCCTGACGTGCAATATCCCGGCGTCAACAAACTAAGCTGTGTCTGCGGCAACAGTTACATTGGGGAAACTAAGCGACACGTCTTGGACCGTCTTCGTGAACATAAGGCAGATTTGAAACACGGTTGGACCAATACTTCTGCCGTGGCTGACCATTATTTTAATGCATCTGGCTCACACGAAATTGATTTATGGCTAACAACAAAGATTCGTTCATGAAGCCATCCATATATAAACAGAGACAATTTCAACCGAGAGGAAGGTGATAGACTCAGCAATCATTGGAAAGATGTCATCAACCACTTTGGGTCATGATTTGACTTGTGTTTTCTTGTCAATCAGCAAGTTGGTGTGTGGAGCGGGGTGCAGTGATTTCCTGGCGGCCCTTTGCTGCATTGGCATTGCTGCTGCATTGGCATTGCTGCTGCATTGACATTGTCGCTGCATTGGCATTGCTTCTGCATTGCAACTGCTGCTGCATTGGCATTGCTGCTGCATTGGCATTGCTGCTGCATTGGCATTGTCGCTGCATTGGCATTGCTGCTGCATTGCGACTGCTGCTGCATTGGAATTGCTGCTGCATTGGCATTGCTGCTGCATTGACATTGTCGCTGCATTGGCATTCCTGCTGCATTGGCATTGCTGCTGCATTGACATTGTCGCTGCATTGGCATTGCTGCTGCATTGACATTGCTGCTGCATTGGCATTACTGCTGCATTGGCATTGCTGCTGCATTGACATTGTCGCTGCATTGGTATTGTCGCTACATTGGCATTGCTGCTACATTGGCATTGCTGCTACATTGGCATTGCTGCTGCATTGACATTGTCGCTGCATTGGTATTGTCGCTACATTGGCATTGCTGCTACATTGGCATTGCTGCTGCATTGGCATTGTCGCTGCATTGGTATTGTCGCTACATTGGCATTGCTGCTACATTGGCATTGCTGCTGCATTGACATTGTCGCTGCATTGGTATTGTCGCTACATTGGCATTATTGCTGCATTGGCATTGCTGCTGCATTGACATTGTCGCTGCATTGGTATTGTCGCTACATTGGCATTGCTGCTGCATTGGCATTACTGCTGCATTGGCATTGCTGCTGCATTGACATTGTCGCTGCATTGGTATTGTCGCTACATTGGCATTGCTGCTACATTGGCATTGCTGCTGCATTGACATTGCTGCTGCATTGGCATTGTCGCTGCATTGGCATTGCTGCTGCATTGGCATTGCTGCTGCATTGACATTGCTGCTGCATTGACATTGCTGCTGCATTGACATTGCTGCTGCATTGGCATTGCTGCTGCATTGGCATTGCTGCTGCATTGGCATTGTCGCTGCATTGGCATTGCTGCTGCATTGGTATTGTCGCTACATTGGCATTGCTGCTGCATTGGCATTGTTGCTGCATTGGCATTGTTGCTGCATTGGCATTGCTGCCTGCATTGGCATTGCTGCTGCATTGGCATTGTTGCTGCATTGGCATTGTCGCTGCATTGGCATTACTGCTGCATTGGCATTGCTGCTGCATTGACATTGTCGCTGCATTGGTATTGTCGCTACATTGGCATTGCTGCTGCATTGGCATTGCTGCTGCATTGGTATTGTCGCTACATTGGCATTGCTGCTGCATTGGCATTGCTGCTGCATTGACATTGTCGCTGCATTGGTATTGTCGCTACATTGGCATTGCTGCTGCATTGGCATTGCTGCTGCATTGACATTGCTGCTGCATTGGCATTGCTGCTGCATTGGCATTGTCGCTGCATTGGCATTGCTGCCCGCCCATGCTGCTGGTTCTGCTGATGCACTTGGGCTACGCCCATCTCCTAAACCTTTACAGTATAAACCTTTTTGCCTTTAGAGGCTGACTCCTTTGCCTGATGACGACCACTTGTGTTGCGATCGAAACGTCGTGATATTTTTATTTAGATTTAAAGCTTTTGCGACTGCAATGATTCACATTCTTGGTTCTTTCGGTAAAGTCACGTAGAAGGGAAATAATGAAAACATAAAACAAGAAAAATTATCACGACGTTTCGACTGCAACACAAGCAATCGTCATCAGGTGTGAAATCCACAGCAAGACAATTTGAAGTATGAACATTGTTTTAACGGGCGTGGCTTCAGAGCGGGGCGGAGTCAAAGGTGGGCGGAGTCACGGGTCGCCGCTGACGACGTCATCGATTTCACGACAAGGTCGTGAAGTCGTTGGGGTAAAAAAGGGGGGGCGGTGCAAAACCGCATCCCCCGCCCACCCCGAAGCGGATACCCAGGCCCCGCCCCCCGTCATCGCTTTACGGCAGCCTGGTTACGGCCATTTGTGCGACATCAGGAAGCGGACGCTGAGGGGAGCGAGCGAGCGAGCGGGCGAAGTTTTTTTTTGTTAACGGCGTAAAACTAAAAAACACACCACCACCAACACCACACACACACACAGAGCGCCGACACAGGGAGAAGGTTGGGCGGGGGTAGTCGATCACTTGCCCAAAAGTCGTCGCCATGGGGAACCGCGGCATGGAGGACCTCATCCCGCTCGTCAACAAGCTACAAGACGCCTTCTCCGCCATCGGCCAGAACTGCAGCCTCGACCTGCCGCAGATCGCCGTGGTGGGAGGGCAGAGCGCGGGCAAGAGCTCGGTGCTCGAGAACTTCGTGGGGCGGTGAGCGAGCTCGATCTTGTGTGGTTTTTTATGTAATAATTCTCTTGCCCTCCTCACCCTCCATCGGCTGTGTGACGGATGGAGAGAGACGCGAGGGGGGTGGGGGGGGACACGGGCGCGAACGATTTCAGATTCCCTAGTCCGCATCGGAGCTGAGCTCGCGTCTGATTGGCGGGCGTGCGTTTGAAGGCCCGAGCCGGGAGCCAATCGGAAGCGTCGATGGTGGATTTTGCGGGCGACGCCCTCGACCAATCGGGAGCCCGCGCGATGCTTATCTGCTCTACGGAATGTGAAGGCGGTGGTGGTGGTGGAATGGCAGCGGCCTGCATGGGGGGGACCCCCCCACGATGGGAGCCACCGCCACCACCGTGGAGATGGAGCCGCGATTCAATTAAGATCGGGTGTAGGTGGATGGTAGTGGCGCTGGGCTGTTGAGGAGGGGTGGGTGGAGGGTAGTGATGGGCATTGAGAAGCTTTCGTCGGTGGATGAGACAATGGATGATGATGATGCAGCTGTCTCGGCCACCCACAACCACCACCCCCGTGTTGTTGTTGAGCGGGAATCGATTATAATCGAAGCGTGCGTGTTACAAGGGGATATTTCCCAATACCTGTCAACCTCATCCGATTTCCACGTATTCTTGTGCAGGGAAATTGAGTGTTCAAGCCCATACGGCGTACAGCCGTTTTAATACGGGCAAGACATTTTTGTCTATTTGTTTGTGTTTCTCCCTTGTGAATGGACTTTGTAGGATAAACGTTGAGATTTATAAGGGCACGGGGTGACTAATAAGGTGTGAATTGGCCTGTAATAAGGTAGGCACTGATAAGGGGTTGACAGCTACGATTTCCTCATAAAAAATGTAGACCTCTTTAGCTCCACGGGACGCTACATTTTTAGATACGTACGGTACGGACGACGTAGACAGTACCGAAGATACATCAAAGGAGTCCTTTATCTCCAGACAACACTTTCAGTATAGATATTACAGACAAGACAGACGAGACACGACAGAATAGGTCGACATTGCAGTACAAGCGAGATAAACTTCGTAGGCGGACTAGGCAAGACGCAGTACAGAAGAGCCTGGCCTCGGACAATGCAGTACAGACGAAACAGTACAGTAGCTTTAGACCAGACACTGCATGCCGGTTTGATGGAGTCGTGTAGCCCAGACAGCACTGAGAAAACAGAATCAACACTGTGCAAACGAGAACAAACGCGACAGAGACTGGAAGGGGGTAATGCGGATGGAAAGGTTATACGTGAGACGGCACAAACGAAACGGACCAAAACGAGAGGCAAACACCAGCCAGAACACAGTGCAAACAAGACAGGACGTAGTGCACACGGTACACGTAAACTCTCCACAAATGAGACTAAGAAAATCGATTACTCAATTGAATCCGGATGGGTTACGGAATCAGAGAGGCAAAGCTGTCAATTGTTACACGTATACACCTGAGAAGTGACCCACTTACACACGAAGCTATATATATATAAAAACTTGCTGAGCATGTACACTTCTTGAAAGCGGATCCACCCAACATGCACATGAAAGACATTCTCCAGCACGGTCAACGCCACGTACAGTCCCACGTTTTCGCGACAAATGCGTGTCATAAAAAAACACGCACACTTTTAATTGGAGGATGGTGTTGATGATGATGGGTTACAACTCAAGAGTTGTGTCAAGATTGTATCTGGTAAGGGTTATTCTTTCGCGCCCTCGTCTCCTTCTTCCGTGAAACTTGTCAACGCACGTAGTCCGGAAGCCCCGTGCTGTTTTCAGTGTTGACTTCCTGCCCCTATTCAAGTTCAGATTCACGACCTTCCCTTTCTTGCCCACTGTATGGCTGGCTGGCTTGGCTCCCTTTCACAACAAAGGGACATACCACTGTCTTTACAGTGTCTTGATATGCAGTTGCATTTAGATCCCAAATATCATTAATTGTAATTCGTAAAATAATGTAGCTTCATTGGGAACTTCAGCTTTTCTTGATGCGTGCCCAGATCCACCATTCACACACCCAGTATAGTCCAAACAAAAACCCAAATTGTCACACTTGGCCCATACCTAGAACTCAAATTAAAACATAGTTTAAACTGACACATGCTTGGTTTGCTTACTTTTGAATTGCCTTATGGGTATTCTAAATTAATACATCAACAATATACCCTCGTGTACAGTATTTTCGTCAATCCACTGCTGGATGAGGGCGTCTGCACACCGTGTGGGTCTTATTTAACCATACTTCACCATGCTGGTCCGTGCGATTCTGTGAGGGCAGGGAATGTAGGGGTCGGCATAGAAGTTCAGTATAACAACACAATTTAATGCACTGCCCTCTGACATCCACCACGGTAACCATGTAGCTGATAGCAACCTGTCATGCACGGTGTTGGCCCATCCAAGCACTGTTCAGACTCACCCCTGCTTAGCTTCTGATATTTGATGAGATCGGGTGTCTTTTGGGTGATTTGGCCAGAGTTTTATCCTTATAAAAGGTTAAAAATTGCATCGTTATAATGTCATGTATCTCAAGATGAGGTGGATCATTTGGTGTATGCACTTTTCACTTGTAATTTACAAGCACGATACATCCAGCTGTGTGGTACAGGCGTTTGCGCAATATTTAATCGAAGTCTACTAATCAGTGTGCACTTTCCAATCTTGCGGTGTGACGATAAAACATTTTTCCTGTGATAGTCGCCAACAAAAAAGAAAAAAAAAACCTAGGGTACAGTGTTAGGTGGTTTTTCCAGTTTCCTCCAGTAGCTTGCTTGCAGTTCATATTAATAAGATAGGGGCGAGGTTATTTTTGACGTAAGTGAGTCATGTGGCTGGCTCAGGACAGAGGCCAAAGCATAAACAGCAGATGTTTACAGTTAAGAGCTATCTTCAGGTATATTGAACGAAGTCCACTGAATACAAATGCCACGTGAAATGTTCACATTTGTGCGTGCCATTTAATCAGAATGCACACTCACCAGTGGCTTTGAGTTCTCAAGTTTGAAATGTAATGCCATCTTGGTGCTGTGCAACAGACTGAGCGTCATTTGAACTCCCTTTCTTTTGGTGGGCATCATACGCTTGTTTGGAAACCTGTTTGTAGTATTTGAAGATTTCACAACTTTGTTTTATAAGAAAGGTACTATTGTGTAGCGTTTACACACTGGCTTTACCACCTGTTAGGAAGTTAAGGTCTAACCAAAAGCCAAACAGTCTTTGTAAACCAGCAGCTTGAAAGTTGATGGAGGTATGTTGCATAAGCGTCAACACATAACAATAGTGTGAAAAAGAATATTTACAATGGTCTTGTGGCATGAAGGTATCATGGCAGGAAAAAACATTGTGACCATGAGGTACAAACAAATTGCATAGAGTTTTTAAGGCATACAGTACTCTTAGATTTCTATACTCACCATAAAACATAGATTATGAGTCTAACTTTTAATGCCTAAAACATATTTACATTCCTCCAAAGAATCTAATATCCTTCATCAGGCAAAATGTAAAAATAGCTTCACAAGCTAGTGTTATGTTGTTTGTAATCACATTGAAATTGTAACACTTCATTGAAAGATAGCAGTGCCCATTACTTGTATACATGGGTGGTTCTTTTCGTGAATTCTTGACACATCTGTCATGTGTCGGCTTATATCAGACATGTCTGTGGTGGCATGTTATTAGCTAATACACAAAAAGTATTCACAATGGCATTGTTTACAATTTGCTTACTTGTAAATATCCCCCCTCACCTGTTGACCTCTGCACTTGCATGCTCTCAAACATGTGTTCTGGTCTGACAGCTGCTCCCCAACACACACACCACCCGCCAGCTACTATATTATAATATCAGTGCTTTCTATACACCAGTGCTTGGTATTGTGATGGGGATTCCGTTTTGTTGAGTGGGTTACCACAACTGGGCTCCCATGCCTCATTCACTCAGCCATCTGTGCCACTGCAAAGCAGCATGGGCAACGTTAAATAATAGGTTTTGCAGACACAGCCATTGTCCTCATGTGAAAGAACTGTGGCCCAGTGCCCTGCAATTGTGCAATTTCCCCTGGGACATTTCCTTTTCAAGACATGCCTACTGATCCGCTCAGGACCTGCATTTTTAAACAATGGTTATGCACACAAGTGCAGATCTCGATGTATGTATGCAGTGTTGGGGCCTTTTTTGTTGCTAACATCCTCTTCAGTCTATAAAAGAGTATTTTAGCCCGCTTTCTTGATCTTTGCCATAAAATCATTAGACCTAATCTTATCAAAGCCTCTTATTGTCGTTTGATATCTATTTTTTCTTGTAAATTTCGACAAGCGCAATTGTTTAGTTCCCAAAAACATTGAGTCAGGCTGGTTGGAGCTTTTATATTTTCACTAATTAAGCTCTGACTTTGCCATATATCACCTAGTCCGTGCAAGACCTCGGAAGCTAAGCAAAGTTGAGCTTGAACAGCGCATGTATGTGCGACGACCATCCACAACAGATGTTATAGGCTGTGGCCTATGTTCTCGGCCACAAAATACAGTGAAGAAAATCCATTGTTGTTACAGTACTGTGTTCCAACAATTGTTCCACGCCTTCATAAAACCTACACTGACCACTATGGTAAAGTATGGTCAGATAATTCCATAACCAGGATAATAATACGAGAAAAAACCTAAGAATATGAATCCTTGCAGTCACGAAAGCTTAAAATCTAGAAATAATAATACGAATTGCATTTTATATAGCCTCATTCATGCATTTGCATCCCACAACACCGCACATGAATGATCAAAAATAAAAACCCACTACTTAGCAAAATAAATGAATACACTAATAACGAGAGAAAAATGCACGTGAGAAAATAATTTAAAATTAATAAATCCGTTCGGTCACAATCCCAACATTTTGACAGATTTTGGAGAACCTTCACTGGAGAGGTGTGGGGATGCCTTCACCCAGCAGCGAATTTACAAAAGGCTGTCGTACATTTACACATTTACATGCCAATACCAATACCAACACCCACCATTCACCACTAAGTGACGGTGGCGTCACCACATCGCCTGTGGCGTCACCACGTTGCCTTTGGCAGGCCAGGTGCCCTTTGAGGCCACGTGAAGTGTCGAAAACTCGCTGACAGGAGGTCCACAGCACCAGACCCAGGTGCCATGGGTTCGCTGACTGAGATGACCGGTAGATGCACCAGTTGTACTCCCTTAATGCACAATTCCACTCGCACACATGTATTGTTCTGATTTAAGCTCACCCTTGGTTTAAAAATTGCCCTAGTGTGGGTTTTTCTTATCCAGCTTTCTTATCCATAACCATGACTTTTGTAATGCACTTTGTTAACTCTATGAACCAATCTTGCCTAAAGCAAACTGGAAAACTAGACTTGACCCTATTTGAATTAATCAAAGTAAAATTCAGTATGAACTCCAGATACTAACAATGCTGTATTATTTATAATCATTTAGCAGTATGTCATAGATATTGGTCGTTATTTTTTCTTAAACTTGATCTGTGGGTTGCCTATTTATTAAATACTGCAGTGAAATTTCGATACTATCATGAGTGTTTAAACAGTTGTTGGTTACAAGCAAAGCTGATGTCCTTAACAACACAAGGGTCATATTTAAGTGGCCTGCATTGTTAACCTCCCAGTGTGTGGTTAAAAACAAGACTTGTGACCAGCTACCCTATGATTTTAATTGATACATCCATCAATACAGACACTTGTGTCAATTTCAGCACTGTCTTCCATTCCTAAATCTTATTTGATTGTATTTACATTTAAACAACATACAAAAAAGCACATAGCGCTCACCATTTTGACGACCAGCACAAACAGGATAATAGCAATAATAATTGTCTCGGGCTTGATCTGGAAACTACAGAAAAAGGAAATGGAGAGAAAGGGAAGAACAGGAAGAGACAACTTTATATATTATTTATTACCACATCATTCTGTAGGGGTGTCATGATTCATTATTTTTTTATCGTGGCCATTGTGAGATAGGGGACCTACTCTACCATACTGGTCGGTTGCAGGTGAGTGAAGATACCTGACAAGCAGCATGAGATTGGGCATGGTTGGTGGTGATGATGATGCAGTGAATGCTGTGGCTGCTGCTGCTTGCCTGGGTCATAGGAGATCATTATAATAGTGATGTACAGCCCTTTGTCAGTGCACTGATGGATGAAGGACCCTCCCCACGCCGATGTATGACTTGTGTATAGAAAGATATATTGAATCGTACATTGCACACATGAGCTCGGAAATCAATGTATATTGACAAATCAAGGCACCATTACACATCTATTATACTGCGAGTCAACGTTAATGAAGGTGATGTCAACATGTGCGATGGTTTAAAGAGTCCTCTGTCCGTGAATCGCATTTTACCTTTTGCGTGAGATTTGCACATGTTTGGTGTCCTTGACTATTTTGCCAGCGGGGAATGTTGAAACGGTTGTGGCACACACACACACACACCCTGATCTTTGAGAAAAACCCGACGCGAAGCGTTTGCGTACAGTGTTTGCCGGAGGCGTCAGTAACGCACCACGCATTCGTTCTCTTTGAACGCCATCGTCGTTCTCTTGACAGTTTTAGGTTTGGCTTTGAATACTCTTATGAATGCAGTTTTAAACAAAAATATATTACAAATAGTATGTAAAAATATCCTTAGTGTATATAATCATTATTTTTTTCACGTGACGCTTATTCTCTTGGCATTGTTAGTTTTTTGGCTTTGAATGCTCTCATAAATGCAAATTTTTTTTTACAAATTAAATGTAAAAATACCCTTAGAATATATAATCTTGCTTTTTTTCATGTGACACTTGCACACTTTGGAACAAAAGCCCTGTTGACCTTGTTCGTTACTGAGGACACGCATGCTGCTGGAATTTGATAAGTGCGTACCATTTAACGTGTACATCCTTATATTGATTTTTATTCTTCACTGCCAGCAGCTGAACACGTTGCCTGGCACTGAAGCAATGACCTTTGAAATTGTCCGTCAGCTTGTGGCTTTCAAGCATTGTTGCGTCCTAACTAGTGTGCCTGCCACATGGGCTACAGCTTTGGGTGGAAGAGGGGAATTGAAGACTGTTGCTGATAATTGTAGTGATCTATATTTAATTAATTTCCACGCCGAGTAACGGAGAAGTCGTCTGTAGTGCGATGCCTGTCGTGTGTTTTTGTTGTCACACAAAGGAGAAATTGTACGTTTTTAAGGCGTTATATAACAAATCATTATATACATTATATATTCTAGATAAAAACGGTACCTGTTGGGATATTACTCTGTTTATAAATAACGTAATTAAATCACAATTTTAATTTGTGCCTGTGATCAAATCACCTGAAATGGGCCCAGTCTCGTCATATCAGCACCTCCAATTAACACGGTTGGGATACATACGGTGCAAAAGAAGTTCTACGTACATACATCAGACTCAGTTTGGACAGTGGTTGGATCGGTGACCACCGTGCATTAAAGGCGTCACAGGCTGTGGGCAGGACGAACATTGTGAGCAGTAGAGGACAGTGCAATAACATCCATTGTTTCACTTCTCTGCTCCCCCCCCCACCCTTCACCAACCGCGCTGGACCACCGAGGCGAAACGTTGCCATATACCCTTTACGGCAGTGATGGTCCAACCCATGTGAGACTAGGCTCTAAGGAAAGCTGTCTCGGGTGTGGACCAATCAACTTCAAGGACAGTGCACATTATCAGAGTTATGTTTTTTGTTTGTATTATGACTGCAGGTATTGCGGTCTATGCAAACATGACTCCTTGTAAAAAGGTGTCAGTTTTGTTGCCAGATAGAAGGGTAAAAAACCAATTATCAACCCTACACTAGTTCGTAGGCGACATGCGCGGCCCTCCTTTACCTCGGTGGGCTGCAAGCTTGAAATCATGCGTGTGCATTCATTGTAACCCCACGCATCGCCTTAGACAAACTTAGACCAGGCCACCACGAGTGGTTCCAACACGACGCATGCGGCCCGTGAGCCCGCAGGATGCCCACCACTGCTCTACCTACGGTATATGGAGGCTCTCATCCAGCAGTGGATTGAAAATGGGCTGAACATGAACATATCAGTGCTATTCACAAACATATATTTATGTCCTTGCCTCATTTAAAAAGTATATCTTTTGTTCATTTCAGCATGAAGATCTTTTATTTTTTTCATATTTTGCAGGGACTTCCTTCCCCGTGGGTCTGGAATTGTCACCCGCAGACCTCTCATCCTGCAGCTGATGTTCTGTAAAGCAGGTAAAGGGAGAACTGTCAGATGCATACTGACATCACAGTTTACTTGCATTCCTGTTGAATATTGTTTCATTTTACCTTTAGACTAAGTTACATATTGACAGCTCATTTGTTATACGTATTATCGCTTGAGTACATTTTAACTAACCTTTAAATTATAATACCTGATGACTTTTTACCTTTGTCAATATTCATGTTTTTGCTGTATTCTTCAGCAAAAAATCTGCAGAGGAATAGCACCACAAGGACTTTTGATCAGATTGCATGTACAAATCTTTATTCATGGTCTACTAACTGCTGGCAAGAATTCCTCTCCACTTATCTTTCCATCCCTCATCGTCTGGCAATACCACAATCCATCTCACTCATGCATATGAACTGATCTGATTTTCTGTCTCTTTGAAGATCACACTACCAGGCATGTTTTCCTTTGACAGCCATTCCTTTCAAACTGTATATGCACTTATTTTTATTTTCATATTTTTTGGGGGCTTTTCACATGTCTGGCACTTACAGAAAACGTTGTGGTCGGAGGATATGGGGGGACAGAACAGTTTGTGTTTCACTAAAACTAAACTATAAACAATTTTTTATTATATCAGGTAAGGCCCACTATATAACTCTTTTTCAGAAATGACCTGGCCACAAATGATGACTCGGTGAAGTGGCTTATGTGGAAATGCATAGCAGCCAAATACTCGAAACGCATGTTTCTTAATCTGGACGTAAAAACTGGAGGACCCAGAGAAAGATCCATGCTGTCACTGGGAGAACATGCAAACTCCAAATATACAGGTGTCAGGGTCGGGAATGAACCCACAATCGCCTGTATACCAGGCGAGGTAGTTAACATCTTGCCACTGTGGCACCCTCGCCACTGTGGGTTGGGTCCTCTGGGCTACAAATTCCCCCAGGAGTGGTATGTCCATGTGTGGGAGGCCCACTTGTGTATGAACTTATTAAATGGAAAGCAATTATACTATTTTGACAATATTCCCTCTATGTCAGTCTTACTTTAAATTAAAACTTGGTTAATATTTTTGGGTCTTCCGGTAAAGCCACGTAGATAGAACAAATAATGTTTTTCTCTGTGGCTTTACCAAAAGACCCAAATAATATGAATTCCTGCAGTCACGAAAGCTTTAAGTCAAGATTTAAAACTTACTTGTTTGTCAGTCCACTGATGGATGAAGGCCTTATCACTCTGTGACAGTCATGGGGGTAGTTTTACTATACTTCACCACGCTGGTCAGTTTAGGATGATGAAGGGAGGGTGCAGAACTTCTTCACTCCCTGCTGATGTTGTCTGTGGCCGGTAATCAAACTCAAGTCATGTGATGCATAGTACAGTGGACACTAATCAAGGTACTAACACTCCGTCCCATTTCTCTACATGATTTAAAATATAAACCAATGGTGTCCTGTGAATTTCGCAATGTGAATGACGGTGACATAGACAGTGACATCAAAGTGGCGACGGAGCACGAATTCGCTCTTGCAAATTGCTGATAGCTTTGATTATAGACCGCTGGCAGTGCTTTTGAGCAATCGGTAACAGTGCTCTGACGTGTGATTCCAGAATATGCCGAGTTCCTGCACTGCAAGGGGAAGAAGTTCACGGACTTTGAGGAGGTTCGAGCGGAGATCGAGGCGGAGACGGATCGACTGACAGGCAGCAACAAGGGGATCTCACCGATTCCCATCAACCTGCGCGTCTACTCCCCGCACGGTAAGGCACAGCACCCTCGTACAGAAAGAACCGCACTAGGTTATCTCGATTATTTAACAGTTCTTTATCAATCCACTGCTTGACAAAGGCCTGGCCATGCCATGCTGAGCATGGCGGGTGGGGGGAGGTGTTTCACCATACTTTACGACACTTGTGATTGCGAGTTGTGAGGGGGTGTCCAGCACTAGTTCAGATATTACAGGGTACTGATGTTGCCCCTTCGCCAGGAATTGGGCAAAGGTCACCAGGTTAGGAGCACAGTGTGGCAACAACTGTGCTGCCGCTCCACTTTTCCAGATTAAGCATGTGAAATACTCAAGTGTTATTTTGACCGTTGCAATGCATTATGGGTTCATATAACATCTGCATCTGAAGTCACTCTGTGAATAGTAGGACATGCATCCTGAGACTGTAAAGGAGGCATGTGTGTACTGTGTGTGTATTTATATACAGTATTTATAAATATAAAATAAACTTGATTTGAAGCTTTCGTGACTGCAGGAATTACTCTTTGGTTCTTTTGGTAAAGTCGCGTAGAAAGAAAATAAATGTAATGATAGAATACGACGTTTCCATTGCAACATAAGCAATCGTCATCAGGTAGAAAACGAACCTCGTGAACTTAGAAATACATTGCAATCCAACACAGAGTTGGCTAAAACAACAGTTAGCACCTTACCTGGTTGAATTACATTCTTCCAAAGATTGCTAAATTTGAGAGAGAGACAAAACACAGACACACACACAGACACACAAGCAGAGAGACAACACAGAGACACAGAGAGAGAGACACACAACATAGACACAGTTTTGTGTCTATGTTGTATATCTCTCTCTGTGTTGTCTCTCTCTGCTTGTGTGTCTGTCTGTTTAGTTTCTCTCTCAAATTTAGCAATCTTTGGAAGAATGTAATCAATCAGGTAAGGTGCTGACTGTTGTGTTAGCCGACTGTGTGTTGTATTGCAATGTATTTCTAAGTTCACGAGGTTTGTTTTCTACCCGATGACGATTGCTTGTGTTGCAATCGAAACGTCGTATTCTATTATTTAATTTATTTTCTTCCTACGTGACTTTACCGAAAGAATCAAAGAGAAATATAAAATAGTCACAGGCAGAGGGGAAGAGGAAGGACTTGAGTCTGGATTATAATGGGGCCAGGGTAGTCGGCAGTATTGATGACCAGGTGGGGGAAGGTTGTTTCAGACATTTGACAGCAGAAAAGGAGGAATAATGACCTCCCGCTGATTGAAGGTTGACAAAGCCTTGGGGTGATGAGAGGAGAGAGGTAGGCAGCGACGGACGGTTCCAAGGAGGATCCTGAAGATGGTGTGTTGTTCAATCATTGAAATTGATCGTAGATTGTATTGGGAGACAGTGGGTGCAATATGGATCGCATCAGAAGCTTGAGTAAACAAGGTGCAGGTGCAGGAGATGTTGCACAGATGCAGTTAGGAGGTCCCATAGTGTTGATATCTGAAAAGAGAATGTTATTTCTGTATCCAATGACGATTTCAAGTTTAAACGCACTGTTAGCCAGTGCAATGTCAGCAGTTACAGTCCCATTGCAATATCTGGGAGCGCCAGCGCGTTAAATTCACATTGCATCCCGTGTTGGTTGGCAGTGGGGAGGGAGAGGCAGGCGGTGGTTAACACGTCGAACTGTAGACGCGTGTGAGAACAGCATGTGTTTTTGCGTGCGAATAGTCTTGTTCACATGCAAAATTTAGTCCGTTGGGTTTTTTTTACAAGGAAGGAGATGGCCGTGAACGTGTGCGTGGTAAAATGTGAGATGCTTGTGTGGGCGAGTAAAATCGTCTACTTGTAACCAGACAATAGCCCATTGGCCCTGCGAGTCTTGTTCAAGTACATGTACAGCCCTTTTATCAATCCACTGCGAGGGAGTTATTTGAGTACCTGATCACACTCGTCCGTATGGATTGGTGAATATGCATTGGAGAATGATGGATTTGGCTGCAGTTCCATCCTGAGAATGTAGCTCTTCAGCAACAACTTTCATTCATGATGGTCGTTCTTTCAAACACTGTTCAGGCTCATCCCTGCTTATCTTCCGAGATATGATGATTTCAGGGGTGAGTTTAGTATGATATTGGCATAGGCTAAACGGTTCGTGTTTATGTTTAAGTATGAAATGCTCACCTGTTTACAAATTCCCCTGGTGATCCTGGCTTTTCCCATGTGTGATTCAGTGCTGAACCTGACGCTGATCGACTTGCCGGGCATGACCAAGGTGCCTGTTGGAGATCAGCCGGTAGACATCGAGTACCAGATCCGCGAAATGCTCATGCAGTTTGTGACCAAGGAGAACTGCCTCATTTTGGCTGTGTCGCCCGCCAACACTGACTTGGCCAACTCGGACGCTCTGAAGATCGCCAAGGAAGTCGACCCTCAAGGTGGCTGGCTGTTTTTAATAATTGCTACTCACTGTTGCTGAAACCGTAGTGAGACTGTGCAAGTTTACGATGTACTCTGAATGTGCCCTTGTTGCGTTTTATTTTGTCATAGGTCTTCGTACTATTGGCGTCATCACAAAGCTGGATCTAATGGATGATGGCACAGATGCACGAGATATTCTGGAGAACAAACTCCTGCCACTTCGTCGGGGTAAGTGCAACTTTGGCTGTTGTTTTGCTGCTCTTAGTGCATTCATGGGTGACACCACTCATCTGGCCGCACTGGCAATGTTCCTTCCAATGAGACACCGTATACAGGTTTAATTATTTACATCGAACAACTACCAGGAATATCATTGCCAAATTACGCAATCCCTAAATGGTCGAGTGACTCGGAGGGTAGAGTACTTAGCTGGCACCGTTGAGACCCTGGGTTTGAACCGGGCCAACTGTCAATGATTATACTGGGTTCTCAAAGTGTTGTGCATTAATGGTCTCAGTCTCTTCACCAATGACTGTACAAAACCCCCAGGATCAATAAGTGGTCACTTGAGATGTGAAATCTGCTCTAACGGACCCTTTTAACTAAGGGGAAGCACCGCTCCAAGAGTTCCAAATGGATGCATTCTTCATCGCAAGACATGCTGCCAGTAGCACAATTGGGATAAGTTAAGGAAAACATTTTTTTAAATGAGCCAAGGTAAAAAATTACACATTCTGTAAAGTGTATGTCATAGAACCATTGACATCAGTAGCAAGGGAAGGTTATTGCCGGATGGAGTTATCACACAGTGACTCATTTTTGTTATAAAATAATCCCCTTTTGGCACTCGCTGTCCTGCAATATATAAACACAGCCAGATGGAATGATAGATGTTCTTTGTTTCAGGCCAGATAAGAATTTATTGAGATCGGTAGGTTTTGTCCGCTTGTTTACAGAGATCTGTGAATAAAAGAAGCTGAACAACGTTGTGCCTAGATAATGCTTGGATAGCGTGCATGCCAGGTTGCCATAGGTATCTGTGAGGCTCCGTGGCGGGTAGCAAAGGGAAGTGCAAAGTATTACACCGTACTGCAATGCTCCCACGGCTGCTTTCCGCCTTCACCAACCCGCATTGACCAGCGTGGTTAAATATGGTTAAAAAAAAACTCCCTACAACCCACATAGTGTGGGGAGAGAGGCCCTCTTATAGCAGGGGATTGACAAAAGGGTTGTACATGCACTTCAGCAGCCTTGATCAATCCAGTCCTGGGTTGGCAGTACATCGATAATATTTAAGTAAATTATTCTTAAAGCTAGGCTACTCTGCAAAACAGCCCTCCTAGTCTGTGTTGTCTAACCATGATTGTGAAATGTTTTAGAATTATTGTAACAAGGAAATTGCTCTTTATAATAGTTTTTTTGGGTTAGATTGCGTAAATATATAAATGTGTTGTTAAACACGCCACCATCCGACACAGCCAACTAGTAAGGTTTGTCACCTAAACAGAACATGCCAATTCGTCACTAGTACAGCACACTGGTGTGTTGGCTGTGTCGGGTGGTGGCGGGTTTAACGACACATATATTTACACGATCTAACCGAAAAAAAACCTCTCATGGATGATATTGGTCACGAAAGCCTACGTGTTAAACTTATATACGTGTCTCAAACTTTGGTTTGGCAATTGTCACACGTTTCTTACATTTGCAGGGTACATTGGAGTTGTGAACCGCAGCCAGAAGGATATCGATGGCCGAAAAGACATCAATGCAGCAATGGCTGCCGAGAGGAAATTCTTTCTATCCCATCCTTCTTACCGGCACATGGCTGATCGCATGGGAACACCCTACTTGCAGAAAACCCTCAACCAGGTAAGATGGCTCGTTTCCTCTTTCAGCGATGACATTATCATCGGCTTTCTTCTTTCTACTGTTGGATGAAGGCCTCCCTACGTTATTTACACAACCCACACCCCCACCCGACTGCCAATGGCCCAGCATGTTCACAATACAACTCCCACCTGCAATGCGCTAACACCATTGCTCGCTCCATCTCCGTGTTGGTTGTACTTTCAGGCCTGTTGCCTTGCCCGATTGGTCGATCTGTCATTAAACTTGTCCATCAGCCATCAAACCTTCTTGCAATGTATCCTACCGAAGCTCGCTTTCTTTTCCTTAGACACTACAATGTCTCAAATTTGCATATGTTCCCTGATCAATGCGTCCCATCTTATCTCGGTAAACGAGGGACTTTGAGCTCTGGGTCCAAGCCTCCCGAGTTCTCATTCATGCAATGCTTTTGATTCGTGAAATAGACGCACGTTATAAATCGTGGTTATTATTCTTGTTCAAGTGCCACTAAAAATTCAAGTTTTTTTTTCAACGTCACACCTGGTTACATTCAATTGCCTGTTAAACTGAATCACTGCAAGTTTAAATACAATCCCTAAGTATTTTCCGGTTGCATCAATGGAGTTGAAAAATGCACTTAAGTCAATCCAGAGTTATTTATACTCTATCCCACCTGAGGATGATCGCTTGTGTGGCGATCGAAACGTCGTGATCTATTATTTTTCTACGTGACTTTACCGAAAGAACCAAAGAGTATGGATTCCTGCAGTTAAGAAAGCTTCAAATCAACATAAAGAGTTATATTATAAGTGTGTATACAGAGAACAAGATGATTCTCAGCAACCTGTAAATTTCAACATTAGAATGAGATTCTCAGCCGTTGACTTTGTAATTAAATGTGTAATGAGTTCCGGAGACACTTGTAGAGGTAACTTCTTTATTACTCTGTAACAGCACTCCAACAGTCCAACACTCCAACAGTCCAACAGTTCTGATACTCTGTAACAACTCCTAGGTACACAGCCTAGATACACAGCCTAGATACTCTACTCTGGCTACGCTCTGGAACTCGCCCTCACAAGGTCGTAGAGTCGGGAGTTCCAGAGTCCCACCACTGGCTCTCACAGCGTCCCACCACTGGCTCTCACAGCGTCCCAGGGTCCTCAGGTCTTGGGTCTTGGGTCTTGAGCTACGACTGGCCCTGATCGTCCAGGGAGCTCCCCTTTTATGCCTAGTCCCCAACGAGGGGTGGGGCCGTGTGCACCCCCAGATATCCCACAGCACACACAACCCCCCCCGTTGGTGGCGCCAAGCGGCTTAAGCGCCTGGGCCACCTGGGAACCCAACGCCTGGCGCCAAGAGGCTTAAGCGTCTGACCCACCTGGGAACCCAGCGCCTGGCGCCAAGAGGCTTAAGGGCCTGGCCCGCCCAGGGTCCCAGAGCCCCCAGCAGCCCCTCCCTTCTTATGTCACTACATATGTATCAAATTGAGAGTGCGATCACAGAAAACATAAGCTTCACTTGCCCACACGCATTCGGAGTTGCACCCTAATATGTTGAACTTCTATCGCACCATACGTAGCCAACTGTGCTAATCCGAGTTGTGGAACAAAAAAAACATTCTCTTCAATAAGCAAGGAAAAGTAAACATTTGATATTGGTAGTTAACCTTCAAATACGATTTTTAATGTTATGAAAACTACAAATAGTGGTACACAGAATTTACCGCATTGCTTTAACTGCGTTGAGAGGCTTTTTAATGACTATTACAAACCTCGTTTAATGCTTGAACTTTAGTTGTTGCAGTACTGCTTTGTAGCACAACAAAGTCTGGTCAACTTTGAGTCCTTATGATCAAGATAACCTTGGGGGGTATATAGATTGACCGTAACATAATGAATCTGTGACATGCTAATCGGGCCCTATTTTTGCCGATTAGTTGCTCATGAATGTTTTTTTCTTGACAGCAACTCACCAACCACATTCGTGACACACTGCCTGCGCTAAGGAACAAGCTGCAGGGCCAGATGCTGAGCATGGAGAAGGAGGTGGAGGAATACAAGAACTTTCGTCCTGACGACCCCACTCGCAAGACCAAAGCTCTCCTCCAGTAAGCGTGTGGTTGACCCTTTAAAAACATATCCCTGTTATTTCCGAAGCCTTCCTTTGATAAACTTCTGCTTTTGTATGTACTTTTTGTTTGTTTGTTTTAAAAGTTATGGGTTTTTTGCGGTTGTCTTTGGTGGCTTAAGAGATCCAAATGCTTAGCCGGTTACCGCTAAGAAATCCTCGTTTCGAGTATGGGTGACCACCCTTGGGTTTAACCATGTTCTCAAGGCTAGTTGAGTTGATGATCTCAGCCTACTTGCCAATGGCTGCATAAAAAAAAAACTCATCCCAGTAAGTTTTTTTGCTCGTTTGTTTGGTGAAATTGCAGCTCTTAAAAGAAAATATTAGTTTGATTGCTATGTGGTGAACGTTGGTCTGGAGGTCGTGCTTCCATGAACACTTCTTTAACACGGGTGACCCACTGCAAGATTATAATTGATTCTTAACCCCGAAACAACATGACAATCACACAATTCCAATACATTTTTGGGAAAAAAAAATACTCAAGTTGAACAAAATACTCGTACAAGGTTTGTTTTTCTGTGCACAATATGCTTTGTACCTCAAAGGCACAGAAATTGATTGAAAATAATAAATAAAACAAGTCTGTGCTTGTACAGAAAAAAACCCATTCTGTTCCCCCTCAGCAATAAAATAATGTCATTTAATATACAGTGATTTTCAGATACAGGGAGTTTCAATTATATTTGAGATGTTCAAGTGTTTCAGGTTAACCCTGTATATATGTTGGCAACTGTGTGAGCTTTAAATTTCGATTTAAAGCTTTCATGACTGCAGGGATTCATCTTCTTGGTTCTTTTGGTAAAGTCACGTAGAAGGGAAATAGTAAAATAATAAAAATAAAACATTATAAAATAATTCTCACGACGTTTCGGAAAGACAGCGTCATTCAGACGCTGTCTTTCCGACAGACCTGTTCTTCACCTGAGGATGGCTGCTTGCGTTGTGGCCGAAACGTCGTGAGAATTATTTTATTATGTTTAATTTTTATTATTTTATTATTTCCCTTCTACGTGATGACTTTACCGAAAGAACCAGCGAGAATTATATAATATTATTTTATTATGTTTTATTTTTATTATTTTATGATTTCCCTTCTACGTGATGACTTTACCGAAAGAACCAAGAAGATGTGTGAGCTTTGTTGTTGTTGTTTTTTTGTTATGTCGTGTGGCTTTGCAGGATGGTGCAGCAGTTTGCCTTTGATTTTGAGAAGAGGATCGAGGGTTCCGGAGACCAGATCGACACCGTGGAGCTGTCGGGTGGCGCTCGCATCAATCGCATCTTTCACGAGCGCTTTCCCTTTGAGCTCGTCAAGGTGACTCAACCTGAACACAAACAACGGTGCCGGCCAATCTGAATTCTGTCGACGGTGCCATCTATCTGAGTGCTTTTTTAAAAATAGATTAAATGCTCAGTTTGACCTTTGGCTTGTTTACAATGTTGGTACGCATTTGTGAAACCTGTGAAACCCGTGAAACCCATCGTGGCCGTAGATTAAATGCATAACGTTTGTATCTTCGCCCATCCACTGCTAGATGAAGGCTTCCTCAGTCCATGTCTGTCGTGGATTTTTTGTTCTCCATACTTGAACACACTGGTCCGTGTGAGTTGGCGAAGAAGGGCTACCGAGGAATGATTCAGTTTCCACTTACCACCTGACGTTAGCCATGGCTATGAATTATTGAACGTAGGTTTACTGGGTTCAAAGTGCAGTGTGCTAACGGCTTAATAATCTGTTGCATTTGAATAACATCTGTGTTCCAGTGTACAGCTTCATTTCTAGTAATTTGATTTGAAAATGTTACAAACTGTTTTATTGTAAGCTATTAAAACAAATTCAAAATACCTGTTTATACATTTTACAGAGTTAAGAAGCTTTTGGCTCCAAGATAATTCCATGGCTTGAAGTGAACTGCGGTTAAATTCATTCCTCAGGCTACCCAAGTAAAACAAATATTGCAAATTCATATGTAGGCATTCTAACCCAGTTTAACAAGTAGGCTTTCGTGACCAATATCATCCATAATAGAGGTTTTTTTTGGGTTAAATGTCGTTAAAACCTGCCACCACCTGACACAGCCAACTAGTACGGGTTGTCATGTTAACAGAACCAAACGTGCCAATTGATCACTAGTACAGCACACCTGATGAAGCGAGTTATAATTACTGGCGAAATGTCATACTCAGATTGTAAATGTTATGGCTTGGCTCTTCAACACGGGCGTGCTGTACTAGTGACTAATTGGCATGTTCTGTTTACGTGACAACCTTCACTCGTTGGCTATGTCGGGTGGTGGCAGGTTTTTAGAACACATTTATATATTTACGCGATCTAACCCAAAAAAATACTTATGGATTCTAACCCAGTGTTTTCAATATTCTCACTCACTGAGAAACACATGATTTGTCATCGGTAAGTTTTGGTTTTCTACGAGATTACAAAACAGGCATCTATTGACGAATTAAACGTTTATCTGACATGTCTGTCGAGTGTCCTCGTTAAAACTGTAATTTTGCATTTTTTTGTTCATGATGACAGAACAGAAGGTGCATTTATATTATTTCACCGGTGTCAGTATATATAGACTTAAGATGCATAGATGCAGTATACATAATAAATGTACGTAATATTAATTTATATCCTAAACAGTGTACATTATAGCTACATCATGGGACCTTTTTGCCAATATAAAAGTATGAAAAATAAGAATAGCTTTTACCCTTTTAGGCAATAAAACAGGTGTTAAGATGTTCAAACACCAAATAGAAACCTTTTTAGCAAGGATTCAAGTCTGCATTAACCACACGTGCTTGTGGTGAACATGCAAACAAACATGCTGCGATTCAGTTTCAGTTTAATTTATTAGGATTCACCCTGTGAGCCATTCGGCTCTTGATTTGGGTTCAACCGCAACAAACAATACAATTACAAGATACAACTAAACAATTCATTGTACACAAATCTGAACATCACATACGTAAACAATAACATCCTACAGAAAAAGCACAACGCGTCCATGCTGCATACAGAAAGTGCAAAAAAATATGCATTGTCACCCCGAGCTCTCAAATGCTCTGATACGTGTGGCATTGTATTTGTACTGGTCATCCTTTGCCGTTCTCTGGTCTGACACTGGTGAGACTAGGCCATCAAGAAGGCTGTCTCTGGTGTAGCCCAATCAGTTTCAAAGACGATGCAAATATTATTCGAGCATGGTAATCAAAAGTAGGTGTGGTTAATGCAGACTTGACTCCTTGTAAAAGGTTTCTGTTCGGTGTTGAACATCTTTATAGCTGTTTTATTGCAAGAAAATAATAAAAACCTATAATTTTTCATGCATTATAGCTGCTTTTATTGGCCTTCTTACAAAGCGATGACTGTATCATAAGTTCCACTAAAATGACAATCTGGCTGCTTATAAAAACATGTTTACATTGATCATTGTTTTTATTTTTCCAGATGGAGTTTGATGAAAAGGAGTTGCGCCGAGAGATCAGCTATGCTATCCGTAACATAAACGGCATCAGGCAAGTGACGATGTTATTCAGAGCAATGTTATTTCATCTTGCATCCTGTGTGGGGTGTCTCATCGTGTGCATTTAAAAAATATATATTTGCGCGCGTCATTTTATTAACTGGACCAAGCAAGCAACCCGGAAGAGATCTCTTTATTTTTGGTATAGCGAGCACATTTCCGTTAAGATAGTTATATATTTTTTAAAATTTCCTCTCTGTTGGAGGTGACCATTGTTCTGTGTTCATGAGGCAAACGGGGGGGGCATACCACGTTTTTCATGGTGACGTTTTGGGAGCAGATCGCTCCAGCTTAGGGTGTGGAAGCTTCTCACTGAAGTAATTTGGTAACAGTTGATGGAATGGTATAAATAATTGGATTTCAGTTGCTTAGCATATAGTACAGGCCAGTAATATCTACCTCTCCTAAAAAACGTAGTGAATGATACCACGTGCTTCATGTTGATAGAGATACGCCGCAGCAGTCGATTATTTCTGCTTGATAATGCAGAATATATACTATTCAATAAAATCTACAAATATTAGAACAAAGTAAGTTTTCATTGAAATGCTATTTTGTTAGGCTTCTTAAATACAAGAGCCGTTTACTTTTCTTGATTGTTTTCGCTCAAGAGTTGCAGTGATCGGTGAGGAGATATCAGCTCAGTACGATAACAATACCAGACACTTGGGTGTATTAAAACAACCCTAAATAAGACAATAACAGTACAATTTGGATTTATGTAGCGTCTAAATACAACCGCATATCCAGACGCTGTATACATACGGCATGCATTTTTGACATATAGTTGTGGGTCAGGCTTTTGTCCAAGCCTTCATGCCTGGTTGGTACTGCAGTTGCTATGAGAAAACCCAGTTGGGACCCCCCATCACATTGGTTTGTGTGGCATTGAGTTCTTCTGCCCTCTTCCTGCTGTGTTTTGTGTTTTGTCTTGTAGAACGGGCATCTTCACGCCCGACCTGGCATTCGAAACCATTGTAAAAAAGCTCATCATCAAGCTGAAAGAGCCGTGCCTGAAATGTGTCGACATGGTTATTGGCCAGTTGATAGTGACTGTTAGACAATGTTCCGAAAAGGTATTTAGTACCGGCAATTGATCTCGTACCTCTTAGCGATGTTGTAATCCTGAGATGTCCTGGCTTTCAGTACAGAGTACAGTGCAAGCTGTGCCACCGTTTGCGTTAAAGCAACATTGGGGCTCATGCTGTGAAATCGCCTTTTGTAATCTTGAGAAGTAAAACAAAAAACCCAACAAAATTATATTTTTTTCGAGTCGCAGTACATGCAATGTACATAATGCTGTGAGCCAGCTCTAGACTGAAAGCATGAGGAGTAGCCAGCGTATAATAGTGTATCTCTGTGCATGAGTTGGCATGTTTCTGCAGGTGCATCGTGGAAAAGGAGAATGTATGCTGTGCATTGTGTACTAACGTGCCTCTCGGGACATGTGGCCGTAAAGAACACTCAGTGGTGATGGCATGTAAATGTGCTGTACGAATTGACATTCTTTCATCTAGCTAAGCAATGCACTGTATCCAACTGTGGAGGTTTTCGGTGCATTTTTGGGTTGTGTTAGCATGTTGTTCGGCGCGATGTCTGACGTTTCACTCCCACGCGCTGGCAACTTGTTCGTCGAGAAAGCAATTGCACGTGGAGTCAAAAATCCGCACACGCCAAACAATATGCGGCTGCAACCTGAAAACTCGCCGGAGACCAAATGCACTGCGCCGTCATTGACATTTATTTATGGCCGGCAAAAGCCACCGGCCGCCTGTCAATGGTGTCGAATAACATGCCAGTGTTCTTCAAAAGTCATATTGCTGAGTTAGCACTTTGAATGTACCTTAACCAATTGAATGGAGCATTGCTCGTTTGAACAAAAATAAGTGTTGACTAACACCTGGTATCGATCTCTCCCCACTTCCCAATCCCACCCCTGCCCTGTAACCTCAAATTATTTTAAGCTATCTTTCAACTCTTTTTTTGCCTTTACCATTGCAATGCTTCTTTTTAACCCCCCCCTCCCAACCTTGTCTCTTATTTTTCTTTTCTTCATACAATCAAAATCTGTCACCTATTTAACATGTCATGCCTTCAACGCACAAATATTTCTCTACCTTGCATCCTTTTGCTCCACCACTGCTGCCCCCTCACATTTCCTTACCCCCACCGCTACCTTGCATCTCTTTTCGAATTTCTGCCTGAACATTACCTCCCCCCCCCCCCCAAACCCATGCTGTGCTATAGAACGGGACTTTTCACCCCTGACCTTGCCTTTGAAGCCATAGTGAAAAAGCAGATCCAAAAGCTGAAGGAACCCTGCCTGAAATGTGTAGACTTGGTGGTGGGTGAACTCACCACTGTGATCAGAAAGTGCAGCGAAAAGGTAACTCGCAGTGCCCATTGGGAGCTACTGTGGTTTGACCGTGAAACACAACCCCCCACTCTCTCTTTAATCTGACACTTGAAGTCCACCTCTCTCTTGCTCTCATAAGTGTTCAATTGAAGCTGTTTAGCTCACGGTTATGTTTTTTTGTTTAGAGTCTTTTTGTTTTTTGTTCTTCCAATTGGTTTTGGAACGTTTGCATAATTATTCATCGAAACACTTGTTTTCCGCCTCCAAGATATGTTAACGGAGGGCAATAGTCATCTAAATTAGTCTTCGAAAACTTTTAACGGACTTTTTAATTTAATAAAAAATCATATTTGTTAAATTTTTTCGGCGGTGCTGATGTGTAAAATATGGTATATTCTTTAGAGTGATCTTCTGTTGAGTTTCTTCACGATTGCTTTGTCCTCTGCTCTTTGTTTCTCATTGCCGAGTGACTAATTTATTCAGATCTCATGCATGGAACTAAAACTGCTTGTGTTTGCCTGATTTTTTTGATAACACATGCATGGGAAATGGCACAAACGCTACCTGATGGCATGGTTGGTTGGCATAAGGCTTCAAACAGTAATGTATTATATAATCTGAATCTTTTGGTAATGTAAAATGGCTAAAATATTTTGTGTAGGCATGTAAAAATTCACTATTCACCATACATCCATGCACAATTGATTATATACAATTCATACAAACGCTATGCTGGTGTTTCATTTATGCTCGGGAGCGGGGGTGTGGGTTACAACACTTACAAATTAAACAGGACACAAAAAAACCCCGCAAAATTAAGGTGGCAAATTTACACAAACTGATCTTTAAATTTGAATCGCTATGTTTGATTGTGACAGTTCATTCAACTGCTTTGGCTGTGCAGTTGAGTCATTACATGCCTACTTAATATTCTGGTGCCACTTTAGAGAAGTTGTGAACAGACACTTTTTAATATTCGAAACATACTGCAGATTTGCACTGCTCTACCTGGTACTGCAGTGTCTCCCCCCCCTTTCTGTGTTGCCCGCGTAGTTGGGCAGCTACCCCAGGCTGCGTGACGACACAGACCGGATAGTGACAACGTACATCCGCGAGCGGGAGGGGCGTACCAAGGACCAGGTAACTCTAGTACAGGCCCTGTACTGCTTGTTATAACGTTGAAGACGTGGGCTAAAATTAATCCACTATTATTTGTAAACCGCATGCACTCGTGTACTTGACTTTTTGCTCGAATGAGCATGGGAGAGTGATCATTGTTTTAGAAAGCTTGTGCACTTATTGCTGTAGAATTGAAATCGCAGAAAAATGGAACATGATAATTGTAAGTAGAAGGTTTTTGTTTTCTATTTGGACCAACGAAGTAGCATTGTTTCAAGTTAAATTGTTAGAAAGCCAAGCAATTTTGACTTTATTGTAGAAATTGTCATGTCTCGCATCGCTGACTTTATTCAACATTGGGGTCTCGTAGATGCCTTCATTCTCATTCCATGTCAAAATGGAAAGAAAGTTACGTACACTATATTACACCATGACACGCAATGTTGTGGGCTCGTGGTTATTCTATCTTCTTGATCGCAGTAGCAGTTATTTATTTTACACTGTGAGATATGGGGTGCCTAAGTGTGCCTAAAATATTCTCGGGCACAAGGATGGGTGCTTTTATAATTAACGTTGGAATGTGAGCATTGTATGACTCGCCAGCCACCGACAATCATCTTTAACAAGCGACTTGTACCATAATAGCTTTGATGTTAAGGCCTGTGTCCTGTTATAAAATAACATGCGAATTATACTAGAAAAAAAGTTTCATACAGCCCTTTTGTCAATCCACTGATGTATTTCTCGCAGCGACTTTTGCCGAGCTATCGAACAAAGATGGTAACTGCATCGCACGCCTTCAGATGCGTTTCTGCGGCCGTCTGGAATGCTCTTCCTATCGATATTAGGAAGCCACTGGAGCAATGCACTTTTAAATATAGATTGAAAACTAATTTCTTCACAACTGCTGTTAGTGTATAGTTTGTTGTACTTCCCCACCTCACCTCCGATTAGCATGGTTGGCTACGTATAGTGCAAAATAAATTCAACATGCATACAAATTATGATATTTATTTTTCCCCAACCAGGTGTTGCTTCTAATTGACATCCAGCTGGCGTACATGAACACCAACCATGAGGATTTCATTGGATTTTCCAAGTGAGTGAGAACATCCTTTCAGTGTCCTTGGTCACTGTCTCAGTCACCAGACTCATTGCGTTCATCTCCAAGAGTTATATGTGTGAGGAGAAGGTGGCCGGGTGGTAATCGTCTTTCACCGCTGAGGTCCTGGGCTCGAATGCAGGTGATTAAAGTATGTTCTCAAGTGTAGCGAGTCGGTCTCAGCCAATGACTGTACAAAATAACTCGTCACTTCGTCTGGCGAAATTCCAGCCCCAAGAGAAAAAAAACATCTATATTATCACCGTGTACTGATAATTTATTTGTAGCAGGCCATGTGAGAGAGTGCCTCAGTATGTGGATCAACCGGATACTTTCAGAGACCTCAAGTCGTTCAGAGTCGTTTTCTGCCGAAAGTTGCACTCGAATATGGGGTTATGTACGGCTCGGCGAGAGTTCACAATGATTGCTTGGTCTCATGATAAGAGATACCTATGCCACAACTGGGACAAACATGAAAACACATTTTTTTTAATATTGCTTTTGTGTATGACTTAAGTCGGTGCAACATGACAGTGAAGATGCAATGGACGCCTACATTTTTCCATTTAACCGGTGACACATTTTATCGCAGCTGACCTCTTAACTGTTGCTTGTTATTATTGTAAATCATGGACAATTTGTCCAAAATTTTAAATGGATGGACTAAACTACAGTTAGAGCTGCAGCTGCGTTGAGGTATTATTCTGTTACATACTCTTTGGTTCTTTCGGTAAAGTCGCGTAGGTATGAAATAAGATTCTGTTGCATGTTTTGTGTGATATATTTTCTTGTCTGATGGTGCCATTTTTATGCTCCAGTGCCCAGCAGCGAACCAGCCAGCCCGTTGCTAAGAAGAAGGCACCTGGCAATCAGGTAATTGACTGGTGTACAGCAGGTAAAATAAAAAAAAACCAATAAGCAACTTGTGAGGCTTTACCAGATGCCACACTGCCACACTGTGGCCAAAACGAGTATAACATGTTTTTTGTACAGGGTGCTCAATTGTTTAACACGCGGGCATTTCTTCAAAGTGACACGTGGTGTTCCCAGCCACTTTACAAAGGCTCACTTCACCTCTGGTAACTGGGGTTGAGAAAATCCCCAAGAAGATCATCGCATTGCTGATTAAGGAACCCTTAACTGCATGATTTTGCCGTGTTTGCCAAACTATTTCCTGTGGTCAAAATCTTTTTGTTAATTTGCTCATCTTATTTTTTGTTGTTTGCAATGGTTGCTATCAACCTACATTCTTGCTGTGTGCATGGTGCTGTCAGGATGAACTAATGGTGAGTACTTAACGCTAAAAGGCATGCTTCTCTGTAGGTCCTTTCATTTCAAGGTGACAGTGCTCCCATTGCCAACACTGATCTTAAGTTCAACATTAATGCATGTACATTAGCCTCAGCTGATGTTGGAAGTGGCTAGGTTGGACGTGTGACGAATGCACACCATAAAAAATGAACATTCAATCTACCTGGCCACATTTTATTGTTGGTGTTCTAACAAAACAAAACCTGGCTTGCTCGTGATTGGTCAGTCAGACCGATCTGGGCCCCACTTATAAAAGTCATTGTCTCCGCCATAATTTCATTGCCATAGCATTGTAATCATTATTTCGGCTTATGATAATTGTTGCTATTTTTTATTTTATATTTAAATGGATCATTCAACAGGGTAGTTGTTTTATTTAATACATTTTCAATAAGTATATTAATAGAATACATTAAGTAAAACATGAAAACGTTTGACTTTTTGATCAGTGTTACATTGTCATAAGCCATAAGGCAATGGAGCATGTGTACATTGTTAGACGCCTTATTTGGCCAAATATACAAATGCATAAGCACCGTCCAAACAGTATAGAAATATAATTTGTATTTGCTTTTTTCAGTTGCCAAAATTGTAGAATAGATGATGTTTTCATGTATTCTACGCACACAACTTTTTTTAAAATTTAGGTTTTGCTTTTTCAGTAGTTGTAGATGCAGTCTACATACATAAAATACAGATATATGTATTCATGTGCGTACGTCAACAGCGTCTACGTGTTCAATTTGTTGTAGTAAGAACTATGTTGCCTGCCGTTTTTTTTCTTTGGTTATATCTTTCTTGTGACTGCATGTAATTTGAAACAGCTAAATTTGACTGCTCTAATCAGGCAAATCCTTCAAAAAAATGAACTGACTTAAGCCTTTTGTGTGCTCTCCCCCCTTACGCCCTACATAATCCTTTGCAATGAGGTCACTTGGGCTCAATGGGCATGATCAGTTTTCGTGTTGTACTTTTTCCAGCTGCAGGGTGCCCGCCCCTCTCTTCCAGAGCAAATTGTATGAGCTAAGTAAAGCTTGTAAATGTCTGCCCCCTCGCTATTAATTTGCGTTTAGCCCGAGTCTATGCGCAGCGGCTCCCGTCTTTGCTACAGCTGATTCCAGGATGATTGAGCATTGATCGATGAAGCCACGTTTATAGAAAGTGTATAAAGAGGACCAATTTAGGCTCAGAGGCGACCGAATTGCAGTTCTCTCCCCCCCCCTGCATACCACAGCTGTATCAAAGCCCTGTGGCTGTCTCCCTGCCCTCTAACAACCAGCGCAAGCCCACAATTGTTCTAATATTTTGACGTACAAATGGCTATACTGGCTCATGCCTACTTCATGCCTTAAAATGTCTTATTGCGTATTAATGAGAAACTAACCAGCCTCCATCTAAAAAGTGGCTTTTCGTTAACCAACTAACCAAAAGGCTTTGAGTTTATTAAAGTTCATTTTGCATGCCCTTACAAGACTAACCATAAAAAACGTTAGCCCTGCTTCATCACAAATTGTAGACAATACATCAATGTCTTGTCCAAAGGTATATATTTTTTACTAAACCAAATGAAGACTTGGGGTTATTATCATTATCTAATAGGCATTCTTCATTGAGTAAATTAACGTTTAAAATATATATTTTATTTTCATCCACCACCCTTCCACCACCTCCAATCAAAGGTCCTTGGAGATGGGGTGTGTATGAACTACATATGTGATTACAGGTCAACTCGACATCACCACTTGTGGCTCGTTTACACGGACTGCCTGTTTGTACTGTGGATAAATATGAGACAGGATTGGGCAGTGATTTCATCCATGCCTCGGCAGCAGGGCACAGTGGTCACGCTTATGGAGAGTGTTGTTTTGTCGAACGTTTAACATCTGCAAGTAAGCAGACATGCTTAACCAAGTCCCCAGCTAACACTGGACACATGACCTGAAGGGGCAAGTGGTAAGATTGGTCAAGTTTTTTTTATTTTGTTTTTGGAATGGAAAATTCCAAACACTGCCCCAATCCCCCCCTCCCCCTCACCAATTCCCCTGCCATTTCTCACACCCTGACAAGTTAAACGGTCAAACAATCTTGGCATCACAAACTCTGAAAGTGAAAGCAAATGAATGAATAAATAAATGACGATTGAAATGGGGTACACGTAGGAGAGTGTATAGATGTCACGTTTTGAGTTCACCTTTGGTTGAGCCGCATTCTTTTTTTGGACATTGTGTGTGTGTGTGTGTTATGTTTTCAGCATTGTGTGTTGTAGAAAGGCTTCCACATGTGTGTGTTCAGTCTTCAGTTAACATAGTTTCATGATATTAAAATCTACGTGGATCATTGTCAGATGTAGCACAGTGGCATTTGCTTATGTTGCCGACATTACTGTGTTTTTAATATGTGCATTCCGTGATTGTAGTGTTCTCTGTTAGGTAGTGCATAGGAAGTGGCCATTATTAAATGTAAATGTTTGGTAATTTGAGAAAAGAACAGGACTTGGTAAATTATCCAAAGCAACTTATTGAAGCAATTGCCCTTTATTGCACTAGCAGATGCTAATGTTTACTAGACATTTATACCACTGCATTTTACATCAATTCATAACAATCAGACATTGTTGCCAAGTTCTACGTGTTTTTCTAAGTGAATTATCACTTATTTTTTTGCATTGAAACGTGGCTGTTAAAATAATGTTTTGTTTTACTAAAAGAAGGTATTTCATGAGTGACATGCCCCATCGCTGTACAATTCAAATACAGCTGTCACTCGGAGGACCTGTAGTCAGGGCCGCCCAGATTGGTGACAGGGTGGTGGTGGGGGTGGCCGGGAATTTGCTCTCACAAAATAGGGCCCCGCAACAACAACAATGTTTTTTTGTTGCTCATAAACAATTGCGCCCTTCGTGGAATTCTGTCCAGGGCCTCCATGCCCACCCTGGGCCTTCAGGAACTTCTTGAGCAGCCCTGCCTGCAGACATCGCCATGATTTGTGTATGCCGCTGATGATCGTTTTGGAACTCATCGCCACCGTTGTGCCATGCTTTCCGTTGTACCTTCCTTGCCCACGGTCCTTATCCCTTACCTGCGAACCTTTGTAGGTGATCAGAAAGGGCTGGCTCACAATTAACAACATTGGCATCATGAAAGGTGGCTCGAAGGAGTACTGGTTTGTGCTGTCCGCCGAAAGTCTCTCCTGGTACAAGGACGAGGAGGTACGTTCTCCTCCGCACCTACTCGTGTGTGTCGTGCTTGTGCGCGTGCGTGCGTGCACATGCCCAACCCTCTATATATGTTAGTCTTGGTTGCATTCACACGTGTTTGTATATCCCCACAGCATGCTGGCTGTGCGCATCATAAAGGTTTCTCAAGTACCCTCATGGGGTGGAGAAAATACAAGCGTTTGCTGTGTGGGCTGTGCTAAAATGCAAACATTTAACGTGTGTACAGATGGTGGAATTGTTGATTCATTTTAATGTTGGTGCTGCTGCTGCTGCAATGTGTTCAATTGTGTCTGGAGTATGTGTCACAGATCTGTTACCATTACCGTTTTAGAGCATTTTGAGACAGGAAGTTTGTATAGCCAGAATACCTGGAACCAATGCAGAGAATTAACAACAGTGTATATATTACAGCTTATCACAATACGTTACTTTGGCCACATTTCAGGGTTTTTTTCCCCAAGCTGTACAGTCTTCCATCCATGACTCCTTTGTGAAAGTTTTGTAACCATAATTGATCTCTAATTATGGTTATCTCATGATTCACGCAGGCTGAAGATGCTCGCTTGCTTTGATTTGTCACCATTTCACAAATGATGTGGTTGGACTGCACCACAAAGGTCATTTAAATTTGGCCATTGCGGAGGTGTTCCTTTGTCCCCGTGCCTTTCAAATCATGCACCCTGGGGTACAATGACAATTTCCTGAGTGCGCGCTTACCGTTTATCAGTGCACGGCCAGGCGTGATGTGTGGTGAAATCACTTGCTCTAGTTCGTCCTCGTCAGGTGAGAGGCGGCGTGGTGGCTCCTGGATTATTGGATGACTAAAATTTACAGTGTTCATAATGTATGCCGCTATAGCAAGGATATATTTAGGCTATCTCAAGAATTATGTTGTGTGAATTGAATTCAAATGATTACAGTGTGCTGTAATTCTTTTGTTTTATAGTACTGTATCTCTCCTTACCTGTTGTCGCAATGATTACTAACCTCACCCTTGTGGTTTGATATCACAAGTCTGCACGTTCAGATACATCTCAGCTGCTTTGTTTTAATCTTTTTAAAATTCTCTCCGATAAAACCCGATATTTTTAAAATTTTAAACCCTTTCATTTAAACCAGTTTGTCGTTTGGGATTGGAAAAGCACAAATAAGAAAAAAAACCTCCCATCACCTTTGGTGGGTCACCAGCAGTTGTTAACCAGACAATGATTTTTCCATCGCGAAGACTCTGCACAGTTTATTTTGGCGACTGTGCGCTTTAAATTGTGATCTTTCCACTGAAAGTCACACAAATTGTGCTTTGTTACATGGTGAGAAGAAAGGAATGTATAAACGGCACAATATTTGTGGTGAGGTTCAGCCCAAGTGCACCCCGCACGGAGGCCTCACGAGGAACCAGCCAGAGAGGCAGAGAGGAAAGGGAGAGGGGGAGGAAAGACAGGAAATTGTTCAGCAGAAAGAAAAGCAAACTGCTCACTCTTCTGAGAATGGCTCATTTTATTCCCCCCTCCTCCTCCTTCCATGATTTAGGTTGATTTTTTTACAGTGAGCTGCAGCGATTGAGAGATTCCATATTTATAGCCATTGTTGAGACTATGCCTCTTATTTACATTTTGTCTTGAGAATCTGTCAAAGTTAATCCACAAAACCCATAGATAACTATGGCAGTAAAGGATGGCTGCAGAAGTTAAACATCTGCTCCCTCCTCCTTCAAACATGCAGTCCAAGCTATCTAATGTCATTTTCCTTTGTTCTTCTTAAGTTACGTAGCTTTATCATGACATTTTTTCCCCCACAAATGAATACACTTAAAACTTTCCCTTTTTTGCGTTACTTTATAACATCAGAAAATGTGCGTGTACACCGAGTAGTATATCTCGAAAAATGAATACTGCGAAAACAAGTAAAAAGAAAATCACATATTTCATGAGGCATTTTCAAAATATATTTTTTATTTTGTCACAACTCATAATAAAAAGCACGACTCTAGTGGACGCATTCAATTGTTTTAGCGACTCGTAAAGCATTCCCGAGTGCGGTTAAGTAACTAGCCGTTTTGAAAATGGAGCTATCTCATGAATAGCATATGTGGTCTCGTAATTGCCTTGTGCACCCACTGGGGAGCTACATTGTTGATGAGCTGTGGAGGAGAACACTGCAGGCGTTGGGTTTGGAGGTCTTCGTTGGGGATGCCCATGGGGGTCAGGGTTCGGCTGGGAGTGTGCGTTTCCTTAACCCCCACCACAGCCTCTCTCAGAAAAAGCAACTTGAGAGAGAAAAAAAATCAACGTCTCCCTTTGTGGTTTTTGCGTTGTTGTTGTTGTGATAAAAAAAAATACCTTCTAGATTTTAAATACCCTTTGCCCATTCTTCTTTGCGTCATTGGAGCAAAGTTTAATTTTGCAAACTTTAAAAAGTTCTGTTTGGTTATCAACTAGACAAAATCACTTGTAATTTTTCAGCAGTTATGTAAAATCACACCTCATTACCTTTTAGTTGTAAAAAAACAAACCATAAACTTTTCAGACTTGAGTTATTAACTCGGTTTTATTTTGCCGATTTCACAACATGAACACAGAATCCAAAATATTTTGACATTTACTAACAACGAAACTGCAAAAAGACTGAAATTATTGCGACGTTGCTATATCTACTGAAAACGAGCAATGGAATCGTACAACAACAAAACTGATCCGTGAAGTGATTTTCCTTACAACAGAGTCATAGTTTTTGAGATGAATGGCCGTGCTCAGTCTAACCAATGTGCAGACTACTGTACAACATTAACCTCCTGAACAGGTAGTCTGAACACTGGGGAGACGGAACGGCAATTCTTCATCTTGTCTTCATCGCTGGTGCCCTCTTCAATTCGTTATAGTTTTTCCACCGCCACCAAGCAGAATGTCATTGCGTCTGCTGTAAGAAGACGAGAAAATAACCCGCAAGAAAAAACAAAATTGAACAAAACGCAAAGGCTAGAATTCATTCGGAGCTCCGTAAATTGTGCGGCATATTTAGCGCTCAAATACCCGTACCATGCAGAGTTCGCTAAACCCGTCCTCGCGTCTACCGCAAGCTGAAAAGCAGACGTCGTGAATCTCTTTTAAAGTGCAGCGCCAACGACCGAAATCCGCGCGAGCGCAACAAAAGAGAAGCAGAGGCGAAAATGCGAGCTGCCTTCGTCGCAACCAACCTGGGGGAAGAGCGCGCAAAAGGAGCACTCGCTGCTGCCCGAGCGCGAGGCACCCGGGCTCCCGACCGGGCCGCGCAAACGGGGGCAGCGTGCGCTCCCGTCTCCTCCTCGCGAGCCACCCGGGGTTGCTGGTGGTCCGTCTTAAGATGGAGTGAGGGAAAGTCTCATGGCCGACGACTCTCCGAGTGAAGTCGCAGATGTGCAGCGACGACGTGGCACGGCCCAGCTGATTGGTTCATGCTGCTTTGTGGTTAACCCCTTATTTCCCCCCCCTCCCCTCCCCTGCGCTTTTCCATTATTTCCATATGTTAGCAGGACGTACTCGAGTTTCCTAAAATTCCTTTTAAAAAGGTATATTACCCCGGAATGCTCGTCCTGCATACAGTGCAGGAAGCCAGGACTCTGAGTCAATTATTTGATTTCGTATTTACGCCTATTTTTATTTCAGACAAATTTTATTAAGAAATTTACAGATTAACTTTGTGGCTCCGCACCTCGCAGAATCGCACACATTTGCTTGTGAGCCACCATATGTTACACACGCGCCCGCAAAATCATGCCTATGGAATCCTGACCCTTAAAAAATAAAATGTTTAGCTCGGCACGCGGAGACAAACGTTAATCTCGTCGACCGCTTTCAAACTTTTTCCTTCCATTTTGCATGCGTGTCCTTTTCCCTCTCGGTAAATCCACAGCATCTACAAAAATGGGTTAAACTGCTCACAGTTTACAGGAAATGTGTCAGCGCCGGTATGACCAATAGTAAGACGCACAGGCTCCAAATGATCCCCCACCCCAATTCAAGCATCTCTGGGGACAAGGGAAGTAAACTGAAGGCCTCCAGCACCCCCTCACCCCCCCCCTCACCAAACCCCCCAACTCGCAAGCCCAAGCCACCGCTGAGCTTGGCAGGAGGTTTTCAAGTAATGGTTTCCAGATGTCCCGAGTTTCTTGTCTTGAACTCTGGATTCTTGCGGAGGCTTTTCTTGTGGCCTGCTGCTTAGCGGTAAGATATAGTACAAAATAAGTGGCCCACTATATATATTTTTGTTAATTTTGACAGTGCCTTATATGTAAAGTAAAGATTTCAATCTGAGGGTAACGCCCACATGGAAAGATGGAATTCTGTAATGTCTCCACATCCTTTAGAACTGCCGTGGGCAAACACTCTAAAAATAAATGTGGAAAATGTGTCAGAAAAAGTAAAGCTTTGGAGAGTTATGCCGTACGTAAATGTATCCTATGCTCAGCTGGTGCTTATGAGCATGCCTGTTGGCACAAGAGAACATTAACGGGCGCTTTCGAAACCTACGCCTTCCCCCATCCCACCCCCACTTTATTAGGTTATTAAATGTGTCGCCGGTATATTTATTTGATGTGATTATATATATATATTCCCCATATTTAGCGCTTTCATAAGACGCAAGACTGTGTTGCAGCCCAACAGCAGTAGTTGGAATGAGCAGAGATATGTTGGTAAAGAATTAGGGGGAAAAGTCGGCCCCATTATTTGAGTGATTGTGCTGCAGCTTTTTATCAGTACGAGTTGCTCAAACTTTGAGCGGGTTGTGTTTATAATATAACCTAATTGAGCCAGAGGATTTTTTTTTACTTCAAGTTTACGTTTCCTATAGGTTTCCTTCTTGGAGGACAGGCAGGGGCACAGAACTGCCTGCTCCCCGCCGTAGGCTGAGAAATTATTCATTCAACGTTACGAGTCGAACTTAAAACAAATTTTGACCCATTACTGGCGCTCGGAAAGGTTTGAGAATGGCAATATAATGCTCGGGATTCATTATTACTACTACTTTAATCAACCTCGATCTATTCACTACTGGATGAAGGCCCCTTCGCAAGCCGTTGCCATCTCTTACGTTCTTGCAAGGCAACGATTCATCCGGCTCTTGCATGAGATCGTTTCATCGCTCCATCTCCACAGTGGACGTCCTCTTGGTCGTATTTTCTCATTGGGCTGCCACTCTGTCATTAGTCTCAACCATCTGCTTTTATCTACTCCTACTACTATGCACATAACACAAAAAAAATCTTGCAATGAATTTGCTTCGAGTACAAAAAATTGGGGCGATGTTTTTTAGATCACGTTTACCAGTACTGGTGCGCTCTGTTCATGTGCACATTTGTAGGGGTATCACGGGCACTGCGATCAGTGTAGGGATGTACTGGTGCATTGATTCTTAAGCTTACACGATACACGTGCCGAAATTGCGTGATTTATTTTTGGTTTTGTACGTCGCGTGGGTGGAGCGGTGGCGCTGTGGTTAGCACGCACCATGAACCCTGTGACCCGACTTAGCTTAGCGGCCACGGCTAACGTCACTGGTGAGCGATGTCCGAACCCGTCCTGGGTGCCCCTTCGCACACCAGCACAGCCCAGCTCGGTGAAGAAGGGTCAGACATCCCCCACGGTGAGACGTGGATTGTGGGGGGTCTTCAGTTGTGATTTTTTTTTATATATACGTTGTATGTAATGGGTTCCCATGACCCCTGCAGCTGCTGGAGGCTGCTACGGTAAACCAGTGTTAAAACAAAAAAAGTTATTGATTCTAGAATCGAATCGTGACATTTCATGGAATCGCCAGGGAGGTTTGAATGATTAACACCCTCGGTTACCAGAACTGCAGTTACGTGATCCACACATCACATTGCTACAATTTATAATGGCACAGCATGCGATATTTTTTTAAATAGTGTTTTAGAGTATCAATGTGTAAATAAAGCTGCGCCTACGTGGCGTGTGCTGCCACCTTCAGTGTGCAGTTGGTCTGAAAGCTACTTTAGGTGCATTTTATAAACAATCTAACTAACACTGCAGTGAAATGATTCAATAAGATGCATCAAATGGCAATTGTATATTTTGTGTGATTCTAACTGAGAAAAGGGGCTTAATAATACTGGAGTTCTTATGAGACGAATGTTTTTCTAACGGCTCTTGTGAGTGTCGAGTTACGGTCGTGGCGCGTCTCGGATATGAAAAAGTTTGCGTTTCAGCGCTAGCATTGTAGTTTGGGACTTTTAATGCCATTACCTTGGCTTTTGTTATAATTTTTGAGCATTGCTCTCGCAGGCTGTCTAAAATATCTTTTAATTTGGCCCCCTGGTTTGTGTATGCGTCCCATTTGAAGTCACATGTGCAGAAAGAGCCAGACTGAGAGAAAAACAGACTCACAGGAAGTGATACATAACTTGTTGGCTTCTTGCCCCCGTCACATGAGAGGAAAGGGGGAAAGCGATCGTTGCAGAAACTGCAGAAGTCCACTCCGTGCAGGTTCCGTGTGGGGGAAACGCGCAGTGTGGAGGAATGCGTTTCATTAACGTTGTTTGTGTCCATAAGCTTAGTTGATGACATGCTGCCATTGGTGTAACGTTTGGCACACTTGGCTTGCAATCCAGAGGTCACGGGTTCAATTCGATCTCCTGGCGCGGCAGCTGGACTAACTGGCAAGTTTTTAGCAAATCCTAGTCCGCCCCCCCCCCCCCCCCCCCGTCTCTGTCCACACAGCGGTATAAATGGCTGTACCGTATTGAGTCGGTCGGCGGGTTCGCCCGCGTGTGGTGTGCAGCCACCCCCACCACTTCCAAGAGTGTCTGGCTGGCGCGGAAGAGTAGGCCAAAATATACTTCAGAAGGATTGTCTTACGCTTCTCGTGAGAGTCCTTTCTGCCAGCAGCGGTGCGAACAAGTAATTCCAGGGCTGCATCTTGACCATTACTTAGTTTGTCCCTCATCAGTCACAGCTGCAGCAGCCAAACTGGAATTGATAACACTGTGAGAGCAATCATGACATTTTGTTTATTGCCTGCACTTGGATAATTCAATTGTTGTCGTGTTCGAATACATTTTCAACTTCATACCCTCACATTTTTTTCGGCTAATATATTTCTTTGTCTTCATTAAATGTAAATGTCACGTATCTACTTATTTTTTCATAGTTTATGTATAAATGGGGGTTGTAGCAGTGGAGCAGTTGTTAATGCACTGCCCTATGAACTTGGCAACCTGAATTTGATTCCCGGCCACAACTGATGCTAGTGGGGAGTGATTAACGAACTAGTTGTGTGTTCCCCCTTAACCAACTTGCACTGACCAGAGGGGGTGAAGTATGTTGAAAACGTATCCCCATGACCAACAGTGTTAGGCAGGCTTTCATCTCATAGTGGATTAACAAACGGCCACCCGTACATTCGTAGGTGACGAAAAATGTATTTGTGAATAACGCTTCCATCTAGACTCGCCATCGTTGAGTAAAAAAATTGTCGAGGATAGTCTGAGGGTGGTGGAGATAAACAGGAAATGTGGGCAAGGATTCTTGGCTTTTGGCCACCGGAAGAGGGCCAGACCAGGAGGAATTCCAGGCAGATATGGAAAAAAGTGTCAGATACTAAATGTGCATAAGAAGAGAGAGAAAAAAGAGGGTACGACATGCTGGCATCGTCAAGGCCAAGTGTCTCTCTACTTTTTTTTTGGTTTGAAACGAGCGCATGCGCTCTTGCTGCCCACCCCAGAGTGCCACGGGTAGCACGTACTTTTTTTGAGGCTCTAGTTCTTGAGCTTTTTAAAACCCATGGCAAATCTTAGATTCTCTAAGTGTCTCTCTGTCCTCTTAGGAGAAATGTTCTTTTGAGTTATAAATGTGTAATGTGGTTTAAAAAAAATATCAAAGGTGTCTTTTAAGAGTTAAGCTTTGGCTGCTCGCAACTTAATTCTCAGATAAAAAAAAATGGAAATTTCCACCATTGCCCAAAAAATAGCTGACAGTTACAGGCGTGGTTTATGGAGACCTGATCACCTTGTTTTTAAAGTCTGTTGAACGTTCCATCGTGCTTTTTCTGGCCAAGCGAAGACGATATATTTTAATAGGTTTGTGTTAATCATCGCAATTTAACAAAGGGTTTAAACAGTTCCAATTAATGCAGGAATTGTGCTGGGGTCTCGCAGGAGAGCCTGCAAGCGGGAGGGGGGGGGGGTGAAAAATGAAACTAGCAACCGGTGAATTTCATTACCTATATGCATACTGTACAGAAAGACTGAGTAAAAAGACAGACTTTCAGACGTAGACCGGAAAGCGTAGGCTGCTGGCAGGCGACCCAACGGCGAGTCAGAACCAGATGGAAAATGTTGCCGTTACAAACTGTTTGGATAATGCAGCTCTACGGCAGCCTGGGACCCATAGCCGCTTGCTTGGATTTGTTGTCCGCTGGTGGTTCACTCTTTGTTGTTTATTAAACAATAACCATCCACTCTTGTCTCAGACACGGCGAAGGCATTTCTTTCCCTCCGGGAATATATATTTTTTTACACGAGAATCTACATTTCAAACGGCTGACGAATTTTTTTTTTAAGAGTTCCCGGCCTTTTCCTCCTCACCAAAAAAAATCTACTAATTGCGTCTTGACTTTTAGAATCGTGGTAATTGTAGCTGGGTTTTTCTTTGTCTCCCTATGGTAAAACTTAACAGCCACCACACACTGTGTACCTCTGTGTTCGTGCATAACGGTTATTTTCTGACCATTACATATTTTTACGCTGTGCATTTGAAAAAAAAAAAGTTTCACTGTACTCCACGTCTGTTTTCATGTTATAATTATTGTTGAGCACTTCACGATACATCCTTACGTTGTGGTTCCCTCACTGCCCCCCCCCCCAACTCTCCCCTGCCCTGCCCTTTGTTAATGAGACCTGTCATTACCCCAACGCCGTTTGAGCACAAAGAGACCCCAGTTTCTGGTAAGAATAACATTAGGTCATGTGTGTGCTTTGATTAACGCTGTTTGTGGCATGCGCTGTACGTTTCGCAGGAGAAAGAAAAGAAGTACATGCTTCCGCTGGACAACCTGCAGCTGAGGGACATGGAGAAGGGCGGGTTCATGTCCAGCAAGCACATATTTGCCATCTTCAACACGGAGCAGAGGTTAGACGATGATTTTGTCCGAAGAGACAACTCCCATTTTCAAAGCATTTTGTACGCAAGATACGCGATACAGTTCAACATGGCAGCTTCCGGCTCACCGGAGACGCGGATATGTGGCTATCTCTGTCAAATGACGTTTTATACACCATGCGCAAATAGGTTACTGGTAAAAAAAATATGTGCAAATGCTCAAAATGTGGCGAAAAATGCATCGCTCTGCTTGCGGAAGTGCAAATGCAGACGAGGTTAAGAACACGTTGCTGAATGCGAAAAGGGTCGGATTTGTGAATGTCAACAGAGGTTACAGTTACAACGAGCAGCAATGGGTGCGGGCGGAGACGCCAGCACGGGTATGTGATGTTATACTGTATTATACAAACAAAGGTGGATTTTGCGGTCCTGGATGTCAATTGAAGATGCCATGTGTCCCATCTGAGTTCTTTTTTTACCGCGAAGACCTGCAAATCCATGCCTTGTTGGGGAAAACGAATTTGTTAAAAATAGCGTGTGCCGTATAGTAACTTTCCTTTACCTCGGAACCATTCATCACGATTAACCAGCGGTCGCTCGTCTTCATCCGTGAGAACGTCTTGTCGAAACGAGTACAAGTTAGCATCGAATTCGACTCTTGCCAGCTATACACTATTGCAGCAGCAGTGTGGGTCCCCACAGCCAGAGTTTGAACCCAACCCGGGAGGCACCTTCGCAGCGGCCTCCTGCTGCCTGCCCCAAAATGTGTGCGCACCGTTGGGAATTGTGGCTTGGTATCCCCCTGCCTCAAGTGTTGCCGTCGTGTATATTTTAATACTTTTATTTATGCTTGGCCTTCTGCTGTGCAGTGTCAGGGGAGCTCATGTGAGACAAATGGCGGCTGAGCAATTGGCCCATTATAGTTACAATAATGACAACAGACTCTTTCCTCCTCGCACGTGTGTTTGTTTGCAAATGCGTTTTTGTGTGTGGTGTGCGCGACAACGCTCGGCAGAACTGAATTTGCAGAGCACTCCGCCGGTGCGCATCATCCGCTCTCTCAGCTCTCTCGTGCGTGCGTGCGCGTGACTCCGTTTTGTGTCGCGCTTAGGAATGTGTACAAGGATTATCGGCAGCTGGAGCTGGCTTGCGAAGGCCAAGAGGAGGTGGACAGCTGGAAGGCCTCTTTCCTCCGTGCCGGAGTCTACCCCGAGCGCAGAACAGTAAGCGACCATAGATGACATACGCCTTTGCATGCTTACGCACACACGCGTCCCACGGAGGCACGTTAAAATCTGAAGGGAGAACGCTGGAAATGAACACGCGCGTTATTTTGAAACTCCTTTTTATGGCCCCTGTTTCCGTCCGCCTTCCCCCTCTTTTCCCCCCCCCCTCTCCTCTTTTTTTCAACAGCCACGTCAAGTTACCCAAATTGTGTTTCCATGTAGTTTGGTGACGATTCAACAGTGCATTTTTAAATTATTATTTTCGATTCCCACAAACATTTGCCTGTTTAATGTTGCGTTGTTGGCCACGCATGGCCAACTCTTGTTTTTAATGTTTTGTTATCAAATTTATGCCAAAGACATTGTTATCTGTACAGATTGTGGATTAGCTCTTGACTCATGAGGAGCGGTGGCTTTTCTCATGCGGCGTGCCGTACATGAGCCTATACCAATATTATTTACATCCTTCCGAGCCAATTTAGAACGTTATTTATGAGTGGACAATAACTCTTCATATCAACTTCATTTGGATTGCGGAGATGTTAAAGGGGCCTGTGTCCAAACCACTTGATGTGCCCGATCTCATCAGATCTCGGAAACTTAGCAGGTTTGAGGCAGGGTAGTGCTTGGATGGGTGACCACATGCATAGAACAGATGTTGTAGGCTGCTGCTGGCCTACTTTGTCAGCAGAGAGAGTGCAGAAAATTATAATATCGTACTCTATAGTGTGTCAACTTTTATGCCCGCTGGCCTTCACCAACCAGCGTGGTGAAGTACGGTCAAAAACTAACTTTTGCCCACTGTCGTTCGTGATTCGGAGATGGCGGCGGTATTTAAAACCCGCCTCAACATGTGTTTATTCTCTTTTGTGATTCTCTCAATTCGTTTTTATTTGTCTTCATTTTCCACCCCTTGCCCTATGCTATTTTGTCTGCGACGCACAGCGCCTTGAATACCGAGTAGAAAGGCGCTTTATACATGTAATTTGTTATAATTATTATTATGAACTGCAGTGTGTTAAAGAGTCCCTCATCCAGCAGTGGATTGATATCTTCACAATAGTGCAAATGGCAAGGGTTATCTTTGAATCTTGGGAGCGGTAATGGCTCCTATCTAAAGCAGGAGCAGTCTCGTTGCGTGTTAAGCTAGGGTTTTTCCTCGGCAATTTGAGCCTTTTTCATTTAGCATGGAAAAATAAACTAGCTGGGAATATATATACTTTTAAAAATGTGAATATAGATCGAATCTGTATCATCTTAACCTAATGGTAGTTGTAATCCCACCCTCTGTTCTGAAAGTATTTGCCGACCACCAACTGAATTTGAGAGTTGTAGTAATGTGAGGAGGCTTTTGTTACTGGATGACGGCCAACCTTCCTATGAGGGGGGTCTCCCTCATAGGCAGGTTGTGTTCTGTCTGCCGCCGAGCTGTAATGCGTCACGAGGGAGAGGGACTGATTCACGGACGTATTTACAGTCAGCCGCGGATGACAAACAAGACTCAAAATTGAAGAAATGAACATGTTCTCCTTGCACTTTATTTATGTGCATCGCGCATAGATGGCCGCACAAAATCGGTTTTAAACGTGACGAGCCGTGGACACGATCAGCAACTTAATATCTTAAACTTGTGCACGCAAATCGGGACGTCTGTAGGAAAGCGGCACGTCCTTCACACAAAGATAGGAAACACGGCCCTCGTTTATTCTCCTTGCAAATACGTTGAAGTGCATTATCAACTAGCAAGTACATTACGGTCTACCAAGCCTGGTTTTTTTGAGTGTGTGTTGACCACCATAAAAATGTGTGCTTGCGGTATTGGGGGAGTGTGGGTGGGGGGAAACGTTTTTAATGAGCTCATGTTGTTCCCCGCTCGTGGGAAATTTGTGTGGTTCGTGAGCGCCTTGGTGACTGATTGAGGCATTTTGGTGGGATTTGCGGCCTTTATAATGTGGCTTGCAAGTGCTCGGCATTCTTTTGGGAGCATGAAGCCACCGCTCGTCACAAGAGCTCTGCTCGCCCGCTGCCAGCAACTTGTATAAACATCCAGGCCAGATGTCTGCTGAACGTGCCGACCAACACAAACAATGGCTAAAAGGCACAATTATCATAGCTTGAATGAGCTCTTGACTTCCATTCCTGTGCAGTATTCCAACAGAACTTTCAATTAAACATTCTCGTCAGTTTTGTTTTTTTTTCTCTCGGTTCGATTGCCCAATAACCCTCATTCATTCTTAATAATTGTATTGTGAAATATCTGTGGACCATATCTAAGATGACACGAGAGAACAATGTGGAGACTCGAGTTGAGAGCGCTTCACATTTAAACCCTGAAATGGTACGTGGAAAGTTTTAAATCATCGTTCTCAAAAAACAAAAAGCAGGTTTTCTTTTTCAAGAGAAACCAAACATTGGCCCAGTTTTTAGCTTGAAATGAATTAAATTAAGAGTAAAATGAAAACACCTGCTTTTTTTCAAACATTCAAGAACAAAATAGCCACATTAACAGTCCAACAAGTAGTTGTGCGTACACTTTTCCGTTCGCACGTCTACACAGTGGTTGGTAGCTTTGTAAGCCTGATGGCAAACTATTGCTTTCCTGTTGCCATACCTTTCTATTAAAAGATCCACATTTTCTGCGCTTGCTGTTATTTTTTTCCCCCATTGGATCTGTATCTCTTTTTGCACAAGAGTGCGTTAGTGGACATTTCCATCGCATCACCTCTGCAGTTTCATTGGTATGATGTGTGCCTAACACACACAAACACACATGATGCAAATGTTTAATTGAAAGAAATGCATAATAAAGTTTTTTTGTATACCATGCACTGATAGATAATATCTGTGTTTACATTACATAAATGTCCCTCATTAGTAGAATTTTCAACAATTAATAGTGTAATTATGGGCAGTGCAGTAGTTCAATTGCACTTGCCAGTGTTATCAGAATCTTTTTACCAGAATCTTTACTTGGACTGGAGGAATCCATTGGCTGTTGTTTGCAGCCAAAGCAAAACCTGCACAGGCTCTTTGCCATATGCTTATGTGTCGTGTACGTTTGTTGACGGACAGTTAGCCTCGTCGTTTGTGCAAGATATATTGCTGTACTGTTACCGTGTGTGTTTCCGTTTGTATTCTGTCAGTGAAAAAGGTACTGCCTATATCCACTTCCAGCCCTTTGTAAATCCACTGAATGGATGAAGCCCCCCTCCCCTGCCCATGTCGGGGCTGTTTGACCATACTTCACCACGCATATATCCATGCGGCGTTGGTGAAGCGTGGTTAGTCATATCTGAAGTGGTCTGTGGCCTTCACTCCCTATATTTATGTGCCTTGAACATATAAATAGGGGAAGCCATGTCTACATATGGGAAAACAACCCTGTGACCTACAGCGATGCATGGGTGGCCTTCATCCAGCAGTGGATCAACAAATGGTTGTAACATTTTTAATAGGCCTTCATCCTGCAATGGATTTGACACATGGTAAAAAAAAAAATGTAATTGACACATCATACTATCAGATTAGGATTTACTGTGAGCCAAGTATATTTCTACATTTGCTGATGCATATGAGTAGTTCCACGGCAAAAAAAATGACTTGTCAAGGGTAGTGCTGTGAGAAAGCATGTTTATCAAAACATCGGCATTCAAAGTGATTTTGTTTGAGTTGGTACACTAACATTATTGTTATGGTGTCTTATTTATCCAAAATGGAAAACATAAATACTATTGGCAAATGTTTCAAAGAAAGTCATTATCCAAATTCTGAAATGTCATAAAATGTGAAGTTATTTAATTTGTATTGAAAACTTGTGAAAGAAAATGTGGAACTTACATTTTTTTGACTTTTATATAACACACTTTATAGTCTATTGTTTATGGGTTTTTATAAATTAAATAGGTTTTTTCTCCATGCGACTGCTTACAAACTAGATGCAGTTTTTGGTCTTATTTCCACGTCAAGCATTGTCTTGCACCGTTAGTGTGCAATTGGATATGAACTCGTTCACATTGCACATTTTCTAATCAAATGGCATAAAAAAATTCTGCTTTCGCACTTTCATTCAGGTTAATGTCTGTCGCTTTCAGCCTGCAGTCGCATACTTTGCTGCGACATTGAAAATGCTTTTCTATTTTTTTCTTTGTCACAAAGTGTCATGGGGCTGTAAAGACTTATCGGCCATATCTGGCGCTCTGGGGAATTTCATCTGTTTTGTCTAAAGACGTCTTGTAAACACTGCGCATGGCCCTATTTTTTGCATCAAAAACGCTAAACTCTGTGTTAAACAGCTTTCATGGAGCAAGGACCAAGTAAGTTTGGTTGCATGCCAGGTTGCAGCAAGCTTGCTACATTCTTTCCATTGCCATTTAATAGATTATGATTTTGACAGTGCCAAAAAATATTAAATTTAAAAGTTTTTTTTCTATTTAATTTCCCCGCTGAAGTAATTCTTTCAGCATATTTTTTCATGCATCCTTTATTCTTTGTTTTGTTTATGAAGTTTCTTGGAATGTTCAATGGTTGAAAAAATAACCCATCGTGTTGTTTTTTAACTCTTCCCCGTATTTGTGAGAGTCCGTTACATGGTCACAAAAGTAAAAATGTAATTAAGACGTGAGGATCATTTATTATCTGTGGATATTTTGCCAAAGCGAGGCGATTTATAAATGGAGTTGAGAGTTTAACAAAGAGTTTTTGTATTGCTGTGTGTGCACAACCTGGAAGTGGAACAAATGGATGCTGGCCCCTCTTTGCTGTTTTCCTTTCCAATCAGTCTCCTGTGCCCTGTTTCATACAGCAGAGTGAGAGTGAGGAGTCTACCGGAGACAACTTTGGGAATTCCATGGACCCCCAGCTGGAGCGCCAGGTGGAGACCATCCGAAACCTGGTTGACTCTTACATGAGCATCGTCAGCAAGAACATCCGAGACCTCATGCCCAAGACCATCATGCACCTCATGATAAACAACGTGAGTGAACGAGGAAGCGCCTGATGAATACAATTTAAATATGAGTAGGTTTCATGATTTTGGGACGTACGTGGCAGTCACTTTTGTTAAACACGTGGGTTCATCGTTAGTATATCTCCATATATATGAAAGGCAAAGTTGTGAATATGTGTCTGTTCAAAATGTTTCGCGTACTTCCCGACATGCAACAAACTGCTAATTTGCCATGTGGGTACTTTCCAGACTGTACACCATGCAAACATTATAAAAATACACTTTTTGGGGGGGGGGGGCGGAGCTCAATAATGCATATATTTTTTTGTACGGCAAGTGAGCTGTGACGTCAAAGCTGTCACGTCACCCACGCGTGTGGAAGCGTAACGCATTGTCGTGTAGCAGTTAGCGCACTGCGCTACGAACCCGGCGACCCGAGTTCGATTCCCGCTCACGGCCACCACCAGTGACGATTATTTGAACCGGTCCTGGGCCTCCCCTAGGTCGACTCAGGCTCAAACGAGTCCCTGTTGTGTGAACATCACCACTGGGGAGACAAAGGCGGCCGGGTGTGGTGAATCCAAGTTCCGGGCGAAGCCGGGTAGTACAGCGAGTATATATTTCGAATTAGGACTAATTCAAACATAAATAATGTGTCCACCTTTGAAGTTATTTGACGGGGGGAGGACAAAATGTCTTTTTCATCCACACTGGGATGACGACACATTCATTATCGTGTGTCCGCACCACTGACATATTCCATATATAACTCTTAATTTCTAAAACTAGATAATTACCTTCAAACTTACACCCAATGTCTAGAGTTATGATTTTGCTTCTGAAATGTTAACTTTTTGGCTGCCTAATTTGTTGCACTGCCCAAATATATATATTATTGGTTCTTTCGGTAAAGTCACGTAGAAGGGAAATAATAAAATAAATTAAAAAAATATAAAGCAATAAAATTCTCACAACGTTTCGACTGCAACACAAGCAATCATCAGGTGTGAAATCCACAGCAAGAAAATGTTCTTGCTGTGGATTGTGGATTTCACACCTGATGATGATTGCTTGTGTTGTAGTCGAAACGTCATGAGAATTTTATTGTTTTATATTTTTATTATTTTCTTTCTCCGTGACTTTACTGAAAGAACCAAGAATATGAATCCCTGCAGTCGCGAAAGCTTTAAATCAAAATTGGCCCAGATATAGTTGAGGGAGATTTGTGTTTTTAGAATACACGGTGAATTGCTGTTAATTTGTTCAGTAGTACATTGTTATCTTGCCTATTTTTTTAAAACGTGACTTTACCCTCCTGGAAATGAGTCACAAGTGTCTGGTGTTGGTTTCCTAGGTTAAGAAGCAGAATAATATTAATAATATTACAATCGTCGGTGCAATGATATTGTTACCATCCTAAAGTGGAATGGACAACATATGGATTGTAATTATGAACGTTCAATGTGTTGGAAAGCTGGTCCAGTTAAATACTTTGTCTAAAATGTCACTTAGTTTAATGCGGGAAGAATTTCCTCCAAAGAGAAATCCATATTCACAAAATGCATTCCATTGGCAAAAATAAATTTATAAAACAGTATTTTTCATGGGGAAGTATGGTCAAACAACCCACATGATCGACACAACATTGGAGGATTCCTTCATCTAGCAGTGGAGTCATAGGGCTGTAAAGTGCCAAGTATGAACACACTGAAGATTCACTATTACGCATGTTTATAACCTTTTTCTCCCTCCCTTCCTAAATATTTTAAACAGAAAGCACTTACTCATAAACATAATTATTTCACACACTGATCATTATCGGTTGTAAAGAAATCTACAGCACCGTGCGCAAAAGCTGCCTTGGTATTGCCGAGCCCGATGTAGCTCACGTCTCGGAAGTGATTTCTCTGCTGGTGTGCTGGTGAATATTTTTATCGTAATAGATTCGCCCACCAATTGATCTTAACATCAAACCATGGGGAGAACGGGCCTCCGATTTTTGACCAGTGACCACGGTACGACACAACCGGGGCTGGAGGAAGAAAAATTACTTAATTGCAGCTAACGGATCATTCGGACGAGACCTGATTTGCGGACGATGGCGCCGGCGTGCATTCTTGCAGACGAAGGATTTCATCCACTCGGAGCTGCTGGCCCACCTGTACTCGTCCAGCGACCAGACCTCGCTGATGGAGGAGTCGGCGGAGCAGGCTCAGAGGCGCGACGAGGTGCTGCGCATGTACCACACCCTGAAGGATGCGCTCAGCATCATCGGCGACATCAGCATGTCCACCGCAACCACTCCGCTGCCGCCGCCCGTAGACGACACGTGGATGCAGAACAACGCGGCGCCCAGGTAAAGCCCCGGTTCGCACCCTTTTTAGTTCAACCTCAACGTTCGTTGCCAATCGCGCGTGTACCCGAGAAGGGAAGTTGCTCCGCTTCTGAGCGGAGCAAAGTTTAAATGGAAAAAAAGATGCACTTTGTTATGGCCATTTAAAGCGTTTGCCACCATGTTTAGGCTCGGTGTTAACCCAGTGTGTACAGGACGTGCCTTGAGGAATTGTGTGCAAGTTACTCCCATCAACTTTGCTCTGCATCCGCGTGTTTGAGGCGACTCGGTGGGGGATCATTTTGTGTCCTTTTAATAAAATCAAGTTGGCATTAAGGACTTGGATAATACGACACCCCTTGTGGTTTACATCAAATCTTTTCTTAGATGCGCTTCTGAATGTGCTTTATCTTTCAGCTGCCGTTCGCTTGGCTTTTTGTCACTGGTCCTCGCATTAGTTGCACACTTCCTTGCTACGCTTTGCTTTGCAGCTGAATTCTGCCAATCTTTTGATGCCTCTCGCCCACCTGATCTGCTTGGCTTTTTTTCGGCACCCGTCCTCCCTCCCTCTCTTTTTTTTCTCCGCTTCTGCCCACTTTCCCCCCCCGCCGCCGCCTCGGTTAACATATTCAGGCCTCCCCCCAGCCCGACTCCCATCCGGCGACCGCCCAACTTCCCGCAAGCGCGTCCAGCCGGCCGTGGCGCCGGGCCCCCTCCGCCCATGGCGGCAGCGTCGGCGATGGGCGGACCACCCATCCCCAACCGCCCGGGCACCCTCAACCCTCCTGCTGGCAGCGACCCCTTCGTCGCACCCCCGCAGATTCCGAATCGCCCGAACCGCGCCCCGCCCAGCGTGCCCAGGTACGTCACCCGTTTCTCCTTTTCTACGGTTGTCAAATCGCCACCGAGGTTTTTTTTTTGTCGCCAGGTGCACCTGCGTACAGCTCTCTGATGTGTTTTTCTTTTTGGGGTCGTTGACGCCGTTTTGCGCTCGACGTGATGCTCGTCCGTTTTGCCTCTCCCCCGTGCTGGGGGGGGGGGGGGGGGTGAGCAGCTTGAGGAACTAAAAACACATCGAAGAGCATTCGTTTGACTTGCCTCGCGCTTATACGGAGACGCAACCCTCGAAAGGAATTGGCTCGATTGTTGCAGATGCGTACCTAGGTTTGCTTGTCCAGTCCTGTCCAACAGCGGTTATTAAAGCTTTTTTGAAGAGGCAATATCTTAGGTTGTGTTTTACAGTGTCAGAATGCCGCGCTAATTGGCGTATTAACTTGTAGTGGTGTAGTGTACATTTGCCGACAAGTGAGATCGATGCGCGCCGGTCATTTTGATAATGCTTGAGATTTGGTGTAACATTGTCTTCATTAACACAGTGCGTCATCGACAAAAATATTTTAAACTACTTTGGCCTCCTTGTTGACAAAGTTATGCTTATAGAAGAGATTGTGTGTGTGCCGTACTTGGCTTCCTTGTTTACTTTATTCTGTAGTTTGTACTTTCCGTTTGTGTTTTTTGTGCTGTCAATGTGTGTGTACTAATATTGTCAGCAAATTAGTTTAGCATACCATTTTTAACTTGACCTTATTGTTGGTAGTGGTTTGTATCAGTAGAAATCCAGGATACTTCGCTATACAATTACTCGCTTTTAACAAACTAAATAACAAATTCATCATCCATCTTGAGAAGCCCTTTCCTTTGGACAAAAAAAAATCACAACTTTTTCTGCTTGAGCTTACTGCCTCTAACCCTTGAGCCCTAACGTTCCACTTTGTGCGTGTGTTTTTCGGTGTTTGTGAATGTGTACATTAATCCTGCAACACAAATCGTCTAGCGTGCTTTGTAGCGTAGGCTTTGACATTCACTGGGAAGCCACGCATAAAAAACAATGTTATCCATGCTAATCCAGCACAATAAATAACACTTAAGCCACTTTTATTAATTAAACCTTTTAACGTTGCAACTCATTCACAAGGTTAACTGAAAACCATTCAAGGGCAAACTGAATCTCACTTTCCCAACCCCGTTGTTTGCCTCGCCACAGCTCCGTTGTCACTAACCAGTTGAAGAGTAAACAAGAAATATTTCTATTTTTTAAATATTCTGTGAGCCGTCTCTGGTATTATTCACAATTTTTCCTGAACTTTCATTGTAAAGTTCAAGATTTGACATATTCAAAAGGAGCAAACTGTAAAACTGAAGTAAAGAATTCAACATTTCTTCCAGGTGCACCTCGGGGTTGTGCCAAACAAAAGTATCCTATTGGTAGATGTCATCGGAATAAGTTCTGCATATTAATATCATTGTTTCGTCAGTTGATTGTAACTCCAGTCTGTAACTGTTTGAAACTCGATGTGTGCCTCATTCCTTAGTGACTTCTTTCACAAGTCATTGTGGTTGCTGGTCGTCATGGTTGTTTTTGAGGTTTGAATTTTTTGGGGGTTTATTGAGCTCTTTACCCATCTTCCATTTTTTTGCATGCGCATGTCCTTACGTATGTACGTACGTGCGTGCGTATGTGTGTGGTGCGCGTGTTTTTTTTTTCTTCCCCCCCCCCCGGCTGTTTTTAGTTCCTCCTTCCCTCCCTCTGCAAGCTCTGGTCCGAATCAGAGCCAACCCACCATCATCCGCCCTCCCCCGAACGTGCCCCCTCCTGGCACCACCCGCCCTCCCCCTGCCGTGCCCCGCCGTCCGCCATACCTGCCCCCCAGCGGGCAAAACCTCATCGATTTCTAGACTCGCGCGATCGCCGCTCGCAACCAAGAACGCACCACCGCCGCCCCCCCCTCTCATCGCTCCCTTCGCAAGTGGCACCCGTTACCGATTTCCATCGGCGTAAATCCCGCAAAGCGCACGTCGCCGTCGAGGCCGCGTTGGTGACAGTCACCCGGGGGGCGCCTGGGCACCACATTGTGCCCATTTTTATTTGATGCGCAGCCAAGTTGCGTTGCCTTTCTTGGATTAGCACTGCCTTATAGCTTACCGATTGATTTGTTCCATAAGTGGGCAGTTGGTGTAGCTAATCGCACACACGCACGCGCGCACAGGTGCACCGTAAATGTGTGTTTTTTAAAACAATTCCTCTGTGATGTACCATTAAACGTTGCAGGCAGACGAGTTCAGTGCAGCAAGTTCCATTGTTGTCCTGTGCTGTACTCTCACGGCTAAGCTCACCCCGACTTCACCAACCCGCACTGACCAGCGTGGTCAAGTATGGTTAAGTAACCGCCATGAAATGCACTGAGTGGAAAAGGCATTCTGCCGGCAGTGGATTGACTATGAAGGGCTGTACATGTACTGTAAAACAAAGGTGAGCCGGTAGGCCCTCCACTACAGCTTGTTCATATAATTTATTAAAATACATCTGAGTAAACTGTGCCTATGTGCAATGAGCTACTTCCAACGTAGAGTCCAGTTAATGACCCCCGAGTGGCTGGAGTGTGCAGGGTATTTTCTGAATGCACGCTCGCTTGCGGTGGAGCAGGTCTAGCGCTCGTCAAGGTTACTGATGGCATTAGTACCACCACTCCTGGAGTGTTTTGAAAAGCAAATATGTTTGCACTTACCATCCTTTCATCAGTGGCTTCTGGAAGCTGGACTTTCTGTCAAAAAATATATATATTAGAGTGGGAAAAATATCATTAAGTTCGCTACGATACTTTTCTGCAACTAAAAATCCACTATAATTATTAATTCTATATTATCTTGCAAGTTACTATAGTTGAGCTTTTTTTTATGTTTGCGCTTAAGATCGTCGGTACGTTTAGATTTACAGCTATTGGCACATTGGCAATTAACGGCTGTGATTGTATATCTAGTGTGTGAGAACCACTTTAAGCAAGTGCTGCTTCGGTGTTGCCTTATTGGATAGGGTTAATCGGGAGTTTATACTCAATTCTGGTTAACTTTCAGCTGCATGTTTATGTGCAAGTTGGCGTTCAAGGGAAGTGAGCTCATGTGGATGGGCTCACGTGCCTAGGATTTATTCCAAAGTTTAATTGGTTGGCTACCCCAGCGCAACTTGAAAATGTGTGAATTATACATATGTGTATACAGTATATATATTTAAAATATGTGATTTGTGCAGCTTTATAGTTAAGCCATGAACAAACAAAAACAATAAGGGCCAGGAGTTGTTGGACATTTTATAATTGCCACAAGATAATATAGACATTTTGTTTAATTAAATCAAGTAAAATAAGACATGGGTGTTCTAGTAAAGGAGGACATAGCTTAGTCAATTTCAAAATGACAAAAACAAGTTTTTGCTTGCTGTGTATAAAGCTTAATAAGGTAAGTATGCATTTTATGATTTGGCTTGGTTTAGTACATTCCACGATCATATAAGAATATTTCTCGTTTCTGTTTATCTCGGTGTTTGGCTTTAATTGGTGAAATTTAAATCGACCCATGGCTGCCCGTCTGGTCGTGGATGTATATTTGTTGAGCGCCAACCCATGTTGTTTTTTTTCTTCCAGTTTTGTAAGCGCTGTGTACAGTAATCGCACCCGGTGTTAAGGCATGACATGGCTATCTTCTGTTTCCTCCTCGTACTCTGCGTTGCCTATTGTACACCCACACCATTTGTAACACTACAAGCTTTATTCCATAAAGTGGCAATAAACTCATATTTGGATTGCAGACACCCCAAAGAGAATGGTTGATGTAATTTGTGAGGCTGCGTCTCATGTTTGCTCCCCAACGGAATGTTTTAGCTGTCCAAGTAGCCCCGCCACCTTCCATCTGTCGCATGCAGCCGCGGGTTGCTTGCACTGTCACATTCTGCTTCAAACTAACCTCGCGCTTGGAGTGGTTTAGGAAGGATTTATTCTCCGTCCGCTTTATTATTATGACCTAAAAATGCCAGCGTGTGGCTGCTTGTCGACTGAATTTTCAGCAGCCAGCTGATTTCCCAGCATTTTAATCATAATGCGTTTCAGCTAACAAAATATATCATAACAGTCTGCAGTGTGTGTGTGTGTGTGAATAAAATGCCCTCTGTTTAAACAAATACCAGCAAAGGCTTCGGTTTCCTCGCTATTTTTGCGACACGTTTGATCTCATCCCTGAGTCCTGTGCTAACCACCTCGTCTTTTTGTTTTCTCTTTCAACCCTTCGCTTCTGGCTCCCTTATTTCTCCCCCATCATCGTCTCTCGCTCACGCACACATCCCTTCCTCCCTTCCCCCCCTTGTGTGAATGTGCCGCGCTGGCCACTTGGTCGAGCAGCAGACGCCCTCCGCCCTCTCCCACTCGCCCGACCATGATTCGCCCAGATTCCAGTCTTCTCGACTGAGCTCTGCCTCTCGTCGCCACCATCACCGCTGCTGTGTGGTCTTGCGTACAAAACAGCCTTCAGCTCGCGGCTCCCTTCGTGAAGTAGATTATGCCCTCGGCAAAAGCGTGTGTCGGAGTGTTTGTGTGGGGTGTGTGTATGTGCACGCGTGTACCCTTCCAAGTCTAACGTAGCCCCCCTGCGAGCTTTTGGTGGCGCGTGCGTGTGTGTGCGCCTGCGCGTGCCGCTCGTAACACGTTTCCAATTTTCCTATAGCACATTCCCGTTGCCTAAGTAACTGCAAAATATTAGTTATTGGTAAGCAACCTTTGCCATTTTTGAAAGAGCCCACACAGTACTAATAATAAGGCATATTTCTGGAACTCCTCACCACCACCACTACAATTGTCAACCATTTCAAGCTTTGAAAAGTAACGTAGGTGGCTGGGATTTTAAGTTAAGTAGAAAATAAAACTATTTCCACTTGCACAATGTTTAAAATGTGCAGCTGGAGGCAACAGGAATTCGCAGCAGCTAACCGTTATTGGGATAAATATATATTCCTTAATGGTGTGTGTGCTTTGAGCACAATGACAAGATTATCCTCACCGATAGTTGTGACTTCATCAAAGCGGGTTAACTTTGCATACCGCAAGTACGCGTGCATGCGTAGTGAACACAGATGTTTGCAAAGCTTTGATGCATCAAGGCCGTTATGTGGAGCACAAATGTAAAGACACAAAGGCTGCTTCAAGTAGGTTAGTACAATGCCCTGGCCTACAGCTGAGAGCGTTTCAATGTCACGCAGTGCTTGCTTACCGGCTCGCTAATGGTAAACTAAGTTTAACTCGCACGCTAAACGTACGCATGGAGCTTTCGGTGAAACGGCTCTGTCAAAGTTGATGGCAATTGTATGGAGACTTAGCCATTCGAATTATAATAAATACCCCTGTATAACATTCTCATTTGATTCATTTTATTTTAGCTTAATTGGTTATGATTAATACTTTTTTAGTGGGCTCTCTTCCTGTAGTTTTGCAGGCACGAAACTGTAGGTCCTGTGTTACTGAAATCTAAACTCCAGCACTCTTAATGTTCTTTGTTCGTGTTAAATTGGCTTGAAAAGATAACATGAGAAGTCATGCTAGCGTCTTGCTCGTTTGACTTGTCTGGTGAGCTGACTGGCATCCGTTTTGCTTCCAAATTAACACAACTCGCAATGAATGTACGTACGTACGTGTGCTTTTGTGTCTTATTGCAACCTCCTTCAGTGCTGTGCGGTAACGCTTTGCGTTTGTTCTATCGGCCTACACAATGTATGCAATAGACATTGTGTACGCCAAGATTTAAGTGCTTTGTGGTGAAATTGTTATAGCTGTGGTAAGTGAGTGTATCCTGTCTGTGTGCATGCATGGTACCGTCGCATGTTGGAAGTGTGGTTTGAGTCCTGTTTGTCTTGATGTCAACATTCCTTATTGCAAACTGCAATATAGTAAAGTTCTGATATAAATTGACCCAGAGCAAACCATTCATAGTTTGAGTGTAACACGGCCTACCATTCCCATATTGTGAGCGTAATTGAAGTTCATGCCGCAATGTTTTTTTTTTTACTATAATAAGCAACACAATTATGTAAGTTATTTGGGTCTTTTGGTAAATAAAAATAATAAATATAAAATAAACAAAAAAACTACGAAGTTTTGATCACAACACAAGCGATCGCTTCTTTCCTTCTGATGACGATCGCTTGTGTTGTGATCGAAACGTCGTAGTTTTTTTGTTTATTTTATATAATTTTTTTAATCAATTTTATTAATTGGTACCTGTCTATGTGACTTTACCAAAAGACCCAAAGAATATTAAATTCTGCAGTCACAAAAGCTTTAAGTCACGATTATATATATGCATTATTAAACGTACAGGTTTAATATCTACCCATGCCAAAACAATTCAGTAATTTGAACACGTGATAAGCAAGTCCTTTCATCCTTGTTCCCATGTCAAATTTTAAAAGAAATTCGCTTGAAATCCCCCTACGAATATGCCCAATCTCATCAGATCTCCGAAGCTTAGGGTTTGAGCCCTGCTTATTTGTGTATAGATGGTTGACCGCCCCATAGTTGGCCAAGCGTTGTGGGGGGGGGGGGTGAGATGTGGCCAGGAGATGGCGATGCTGAGTGTCGTCCCCACCCCCCCCCCGTTTGTGTGGTAGGTTTCCTTCAGGTTCTCCAGTTTCTTCCCACATGAAGCCAAACGCTCATTAATGGATTTGGCCAAACGTCCCAGTGCAGAATACCTTCCTGTAAGAGAATCGTAAGACTCAGTAGGCTTTTATGGGTAAATAGACGGAATTAAATATTGCTCTTATTATGAATTCAGTAGTTTTTGAATGTCTACATTGAAGAAGGTAAGGTATTAGTTAACTGTTGCTCATAATACAGCTATTAACAAAATGACAAATATAAGCAAATGTTATGCAAAGGTGAGTGAATAAAATGTACTTAATTGTTTTCTTATTTCATTTTGATTTCAATTATACTTTCAACGTCCATTATTCGAATTGACATTCAATCACTGGCAAAAAATGTAGAAAATCTATCCATGATTACGGTCGTTATGTTTTAAGGGAATGTACACAGACTTGTAGTTGTTTCAGTGTCACGTCTCATATTTTATCCTGACGATTTTAAATGGCTAATCATGACCGGTAATAAAAGGTGAAATTATCAGTTGCAAAATATGATTACCATTGCCTTGTGATTCATATTGTCAGCTGGTGAAACTCGTAACCTGCCTGTCCCACTGTTATGCAACTTCGTGGGGGGGCTGTGTGCAGTGGTTCGTTTATAAGAATATAAAAATGTCCCGACCTAAAGTTTGTGTTGTGTTGACGAACCCGTTGAGAGACTTGTGTTCTACGAATGTAAACTCTTGTAATGACCTTGGTCATGCTAACTCCCTCTGACATTTCAGTGCAAAGTTTAGTTTTGTGTGCAATGTAATTGGCACTGTAAATCGATCACGCAATGTTTAAGTAGGCCGATGTAAGCATAAGAGTCGTATGTGAGTACTGTATCGCTAGCTTATAGTCTGTAGCCCGTTGTCCTGCTCCAAATTGTTGCAATAACTTGCTGTAATAAAGTGCTGTTTGTCCCCTATTCAGCGTGTGCTTGCTTGCTTTTTTCTGGAGTATCATAGGTTAAAGGCTAGCGTCATTTCCCCTAAGCCAACAATTTCCTGTCTCGCTGCGTCGCAGTGCATGTCAGTTTTTTTTTATGTGGAACGTACCGCTCGAAATGCATGCGTACAGTCTATTCGTTCCATTTGGGAGTTAAACGGTCAAGCTATAATTGTGTGCGCGTTTAAAATTAAAATGGTGCAGTGGGTTAGCAACAAACTTGTGAGATCAATACTTGGATCTTTGTTTATGTAGCCTTTGTTGTGGTGTGCGTGTGACATTCACGTAGTAATTCTTTCCTTTGTATCATCCAGGAGGCCTCCATCTGTACCTGCAAGACCTTACTCATTCCACCAGTAAAAAAAACTGCAATCATCATGTGCGACCTGTAAGTTATACATAGCAGTAAGTTGAACTTTGACAGTAATTCCTTCTTTGGGTGCGGGTCCAAAGGGGGGTTTGTGCAAAATCCGGTATCAATGCCTCCATGTTGGACAATGTACTCGCAAAGTTGATGCATCCGTGCACACACACCCTTGTTATTTTGAACAGTTGAGCACTCATTCTTAAATGCTGTAATATAACCGTTATTCTGCCCGTTGTGATTTAATACCTGCACCGCATGCATGCTTCTATCGTACAAAACCCCACCCCCCCGTCTTGCTGGTATGGAATAACATGCAAGGCTCCATTTTGAGATGGCGCCACCCCCGCTTTGTGCGGGGCGGCATGCTCAGTGACGACGGGAGATCCTCGTTTCATTTATACATACGCTTGGCTTGTTCGCTAATATGGATTTCCTTAACGAATACATGCTCGGAGGCCTTGTTACCGGAGAAACTTTTGAAACCAAGATTGACCTTGATAGGATAAATCAGAAGACTGGCAAACCACATGGGGCATGCAATCTCCCGTTTGCGTTTTCAAAGTGCCGCGCGCGCGTTGAATCTCATCGGAGATACGTTGCGGTTCTATGCAGGTCATTGATTATTTTGAGTTTTACATCCACGACAAGCTCTTAAATTACCTTGGCGGCAACTTGAGATGCTGTTGCACTTAGACGCGATATAAATCCAAAGCATATATATGTAGTACCATTAGCGTGCGTTGGAATAACGTTGGTTTAAACAGGAGTCAATAGAGGTTGTCTTGACTGAAATCTTGGTTTTAAATGTTTTTGTAGATAACAACTGGAACTAAATATAAGCTCAGTGGCTTCAAACTCTTTCGCAAAACTCCAGCAAAACAGTTACAGGCCACATTTGTTTTCAAATGACTGAAATAATTATCAGTTGGGCTCAACATGATTATCGTCGGTTGTTTTTAATATTATTTAGCATTTGATTCGAAATATATGCAAATAAGCACGTGAAATGAATAGCTGAATTTTGAGTGGTTTTCTTGCACAGAATCCGTGGAGACATTGAAGCTCTGTAGCAGCACATCGTGTCTTACCGGATCGGGTAGGAACGCAAGTCTCCTGCGCCGAACCCTCCTTTCCCGGAACTAAGTTTCAAGACGTACCGTGGCTCAGTCAGCAGGTCCCCCCACTCCACCCCCCGTAACTTTTATATTTTTTGTAATTTGGCAGCGTTAAACCCCCCCTCCCCCGCTTTTTAAGTGAGTGAGCCGCTCAAATTAAAAGTCTTAGCCACGAGCCTCGTTGACTGTTGTTAGCTCTCCGAAGTCCACCGTGAAGGAGCGACCATTTGTTGCACTCCGCCTTGCTGGCACCGTGATGCTTTGCAACTTCTCCCGTCTGCCTCGTGCACGTTGTAACCAAAAAAAAAACCTTTATCAGCGGCGCTAACACTACATTCGGCTTTTGACCAAAAGTGGGTCAATTGATCAAAATCTCTGCTGTACATAGGACTCGGCACAGCGGAGGCCATCATTCCAACGACATTCTCACACGTGGGGAAGTGAGATCATGTGAAATGATTTGCAATTTCCACCCTCTTAAAGTTGACAGGGGACCCTCTCTCCCATGCTCGAGCACTTGTCTGTGTCGGATGACCCGATTGATTCCACTGGTGCGATCAACTTAATCGATGCTACTTATTAATTACAACACCACTTAAGTCATTCTTAATCAAGGCTTCATTTTAAATATAGATGTAGTCTCACCTACACCTAATGAAGTGCAGTAGACCTATGTAAGTTTCGCCAGGCATGTAACTTAATATCTCTGTTTATTCGATGGATTGTCATGAATCGTGGTCATGATTCGATGAAAAAATCAATTTGTGTTTTGTTTTTACCGTACCATGTATATTGTTTGTCTCGAAGTGTGCTCAATCATTCTCCCTCTGTTAGCCTCAAGGCACACAGACCTGTAATGTGCACTTAGCCTCAGGGTTCAATGCATGTATCTTGAGTATTAGAATATATTTTAACGGATTAATGTTTACATGCCCATGCATCACGATAAAAAAAACAGTCAAAGGTTACTGACAGATTTGGCTAAACTGGAGTGGTAAAACCTATATCGATTTCCATGCCTATGGACCAACCCTAATGCAATTGAGACCCATCTCAGGGGGTGTGGGGGAGAGTCAATCTGGTTCGTGTGCCTCTACCTCAAGTTATATCCGGTCATCGCGCTAAAATAAGCGCGTAATGATGATTCATCTGTGGCGGATGCTCGTTGATGCTGTTCTTGTCCGTTTACCGATGTGGTTACACGTTATTAAGGACCTCATGGAGCAACGTATCGCATTAAAGAGTAATGTGTACATCTCAATCGGGAAACTGATATGGCACCAGGTAAGCGCACGATGATTATGCTGGTGAAGGTTTGTGTTATTTAAACTTTGTACTTTTTGAGGCGTGTGACCGTGCTGATGTCAGTATGGGCAAACCAAAGTGACAGGCGCAGGGGCTTACGTCTGCAAAACCTCGAATTGAACGTTGGCACGTCGATTTGTAAATAGCGAGTGTATTATAGTAGTTCTTTATGGATCAGTTTTTTTCAACTCAAATCCAAAACGTGCAAATTTGATTAACAAAAAAACCGTAAGACGTTTACCATTGCAAATCAGTGTGATTTAACAGAAAAAAATAACAAAAAAACACGATTCAACTTTAATCGATGGAGTATACAAACGCGACTACAACCCTAACACTGTGTTTAAATATTGAAATCCATGGAAGATGCACTCCGAATTTCACACTCTGCTTCACGGGAAACGTTGCCACAATGCACTCGTTGGCGAGCCGCGTGTCATTGGATTGTCTCTGTTCACCTCGACGCTTTTGTCCGCACCCCATTGTGCTACAGCGAGCCCCTCGGTCCGTTCCACACAAAAAAACTAAAACATTCCGTATTGTAAGTGACGCATTATAATGGATCCCTTATGTGTGTGTGCCGCAGCTTTTGGGGTGGGCTTGCCGTTCATGTACCGTGGCTGTTCAGTAAATCTCCTCTGCTGTGGCGTTTCTGCGCCATCTGGTGGTTGGAGCGCTTGGTGGTATAAGCCTATTTTACAGTGGCCGAACACCGGACATTTGCCGTAAAAAATCAATAACGTTGCTTTCATCAAAGTGTCGTTTGCTGCCGTGGCGTGTTAAGTGCGCTTTGAATCGTTGACCCTCCTCGCGACAATATTTGTTTGAGCCAGCTTGATTGTAGCCCTGTTGTTTTGAACTTTTTATTGTTGATCCGGTGCAAATCTGTAAAAGCAGATGATGCCGTTGACGCATTTTTAAGTGTTTAGTACCCACTGTGGACACGAGGTGGTGATTTTTTTCTCGCTTTAGTACTTCACAACGTATGGCTTGATACACTGCAAAAAAATAATTAAATTGTGTTCAAGAAAAATAACCTGTGTGGATTCTCTTTTTTATATACATAAGTTCTCTTGCTTATAACTGGTTAACATGGTTTATATATACGTATCAAAAAAGTTATTGTTTATTATGACTGTTTAGGTATTTGCAGCGCATGAGCACACAGTCAAAGGACAGCCTTGATGGGTGTTTATTTTTACTGGAAGCGATCCATGTCCGTGACCACGAGGCCTCCCCCCCCCCCCGGCATGCAGACAGAATGGACCACAAACACCGATTCATGCTGCCCCAGTGACTTGCAGTCCGTGCCTATAATGATGAATGAATGAATTAGCTGCACATAATTTTAACAAAAAATTGCCTATTTTTCAGTTGTGAATTTTCATGGGTTTTGGTCGTGGATCAATCATGTATTTGTTTAAGTTTTTTTTTTTTTAAATCACATTTTTGATCTACCCATGTCCATTTCATCTTGTTAAATATTTTTCATATGGCCAATGTTTTTTTTAAACCATAAATTGTGAAAAATGTATTTTCAAGATGTTTTGTAAAAATGTTGACAGCTGCCTTTATTAAATGCTGTACTGGAATTTGAAACTGCTGTTTAGTATACGATTTCATAGCTTCTCCAAGTCCAGCTGTTCATTTAGAAAATATATTGGGCATAATTTCATATCTCGTTACACAATTAAGGCAGATAAAGATGTGTTTTATCAATTTTATGCAAAAGAAAATGTACAAACCGGCTCTGTATTTCTGTGCAGTAGGCTTCCTTGGCCAATAACCAGGACGTATAAAGTGAAGGAATTTTATTTATATTCCATATTAAATGTTTGATGGTTATTACTCTCCTGAGTTTTGATGTTTTCGTCACAAAACCAGTTGGTTCCAGCAATTTGCACTGCATATTGCTGTGCAAATTACAAAATGGCTCAATACCCGGAACTGTTTGAACTCCAGTCCATTAGCAAGAGTGTTTTAATTTAAATTTATAACTTGGGACACTGAGGGAATTTATATTAACGTGGAATGCGTGAATACTTGGCACAAGGAGGATAAGTTATGGTACACGATATATGTATTATGAACTCACAAAGGACATTTTCGTGAATATTTGAAGAATACACTGATTTATACATACATATTTTACATAGTTGGTTATGTGGACATTTTTTTCTATTTTATAGGCTCCGTCATGTTGAAAGTCCTCGGTGTTTTCCTTTCTTTAATAAATGTATATTCAATTTGGTTTCTTGATAATTAAATGCAAATGCCCATGCTCCTTAAAGAGTCCTGCCTCCAATGGAAGTGAAAATGTATAGCTGGGAGCAGTGATGCACCGTCTGTGATCCACCGATTCCTCGGCCAGGTTTGGTGAATCATGCTGGCCAGGAGATGGCAGTACAGCAAGTTCATTGCTAAACTCACTGCGTGGAGTTTTCAACAACATACTCTGCAGGACAAACATACTGGAGATCTGTGAGAACGAGCTTTATAGCTCATCGGATTCATCTAGTATCAAATATTCTTTGATTTATTTGTGGAAATGAGCACGCATCCCAATCCAGGACCTTCCTAAAGGTATTGAGACTCGGCAAAGCTTTCCCCTATACATTAAGGATGCTATTCGTCTATATTTTTTTCTGCCTTGACATACGACACTCATTTCTCTTAGATATCACTTTGACAAAAAACTAAAATGTAATTAATGGTAAACAGAGGAGTTTCTTCATCGTGGAGGTAAAATTTTTTTTTATTTTGGACCGACGGTCGGTTCACATTTGGTTTTTTTTTTAGCTCTATTCCCCATGCGAGCACGGCTCGATGTTGGCGTCTGGGACTGGCAAAAGCGCCTCGCAAAATATGCGCCCGTTGGCTTTCAAAGCGCGCGGCCACGCCAGTAGACATTTCCACAGATGTGTGGCAGCTGCGGCAAAAATCTGCCGCAGGAGCAGATTTTTTTGCAGCGGTTAGCGGGCCTGTTGCACAAGACACGTTTTTTTTATCTTTAAACCACGGTCGCTGGAGCACTGACCCCCGAAGGCCCCCAAACATCGCCACGCGGTCATCGACAATCGGGGCCCTCTTCAAGGGCGTCATTGATAAGCGGGCGACTCCCAAACGGAAAGCTGAGGGCTCAAATCCTGATTGGGGGTTGACACAGCCCTTCATCCCCTTTGGAGGGGCAGGGGGTGGGGGTAATTAAGGAGTCCACTATTGTGGGGAACTAGGCAGTGGTTGTTCCATTTCGAGGCTCGCCTCTGCCATAGGAATGTGGAATTTCCAACACTGGCTCGGGGCTGTAAGCACGAGATGAGTACCGATGCCTCAACGCTCGTGTGAAGCAGGAAATCTCTTCCGACTTTTTGTTCGTTGTAAAAACAGATGAGAATTAAAATGTGTTTCTGCAATTATGCAAAGGTTGTTAACTTTGGAAAACAGACAATGGAAGGCAATTCCAAAGACGAGCAGCGTGGTGGTGGTGGGGGGTGAAGCAGAAGAGGATGAAGTCTTGTGTTCCTTCAGTGTGGATGGATCGAATCAGTCGCCGAAGGATTTGAGTCTTCAACGCGGGTGAAGGAATCATTGCTGTTGGTCACAATTGGGCTGCTGTGTGTGCTTGTCGACTCGTTTAGTGTATTTGTTTGTACGTGGCTTAATGTTTTTTTTCTAAAGCAGCAGTTGGAATTCCACGTAGCCCACCATTCACACATGCAGGAATGCAGGACACAACACAGACTGCAGGCATGTTGTGTTCAAAACGGCATATTTACATTCACAACCCTCTGCATTGCAGCCGGCCTATTTAAAGTAATTTTCGGTCAGCTGGTGAACCCTGTGAATTATGAAAAATAAGATTAGGTTTTTATCCTTTCTTTGCAATAAAACTGTTGGTAAGATGTTCAAACACTAAATATATACCTTTTTGAATAGACAATTATCAGAGCATGTGTATTTGCATGTTCACCATAAGAATACATGTGGTTAATGTAAACTTGATTCCTTGCAAAAGTGATAATTATTGCCAGAAAGGGTAAAACCTATTCTATTTTCATACATATAAATGACTGTTCACACGCAGAAAACTCATTATACTTCAATCAGACGTTATAAATATTAACTCCCGGAATGCATTTCAAAATGTTCAGTCGCGTATTCGTTGCATCCCAGGAATTCCCATCATCTGATATCACTCGCCACCAACCCTCAACCACCAAGACTATTTCAGTCCCTGGAAATATAGGAAATTCCCCCACAGAAGGCCAGTCATCCAAAAACGTTGAGGTCTTCCTTCCCTTGCAGTGACAAGTGAGAAATCCCGTTACGTCCGAAGTGACTAAGTGGTAGCGTTGGTCCATCGCGTCGATATTTGTGAAACTCCAAAACCATCCTGTCTACGAGTTAGCCAGAAGATGGCGGTACAGCCAATGGGTTCGTGAACCCGTCTGGTGTGGAATGTATTTTCCCCACTCTCTTAAAAAAGAAATTGGCAAAACATCCCGATGCAGGGCCCTCCGACCAAACAGTTTTATCACTCGGTGATATTTTCGTGAATAAATAAATCACGTGCTGTGCATCGTCATAATCAACAACCATCATCTATCCACTGCTGGATGAAGGCCACCCCAGCCAATTGGAAATCCCCTCGCTGTCTTGCGTTGCCATCATCGCCACTCGCTGCTGCACATGAACGGGTCTCGCCGCTCCATCGATGCGGTGGTGATCCGCTCGGGTGAGTTCTCTCCCTCGGCTGCCATTCCGTCAGCATTCGTGTCCATTGGTTCACCGTCTGTCCTCACGCAGTGCGCCCACTTTTCTCATCGCTCGATGCGATGTCTCCAGGTTGTAGTTCTTCTCTGGCTCACAGCGAAGTCTTCCTTCTGCCCGTGTAATTCCAAGCATGCATCTCTCTCTCGCTCCTTTCTTCTTTGCACACTTTTCAACTTTATTTCATTGACGGTGCCAGCGTCCCCCCTTGTTTCTGATCCACAGGAACGTTGGTCTCTCGCTTTTCATTTATCAAATCAATATTTTGCCCGAAAGCACTCCCATCCCTTTTGCGTGGGTTTTCTGCTCATTGAGGAGGTTCCCAGCACGTGGAGCGAAACGTCAGACATCGTGCCAAACAATATTCGGTGCAACCTGAAGTAACGCCCTCAGCAATTGCCCGAGGTACCGTACAGCATACGGTAAGTCCTCGCTTAACGTGCGGCGTTCACACAACGCGTTTTTCGCGATGATGTCGTTCTTCCATCGGGGAACGCTTTTCGCGAAATGCGGAACGCGGCACCGTTATAATGCAGGAACGCCCTACGTCGTGCGGAACGCGGCACCGTTATAATGCTGTGTCTGAGCGGCCGACTGGCGGACTACTTTCTTGAGCTTTGCAGCTGAGCGGCAGAGTGATGCAGTACGCGGAATGATACAGGAACGTGGCGGTGTACCGTCAGTTCTTTGTCCCGCCGTCTCACTGTGTGGTGCGCATAGTGGTTGTGCAAAGTACCTCGCCGAACGTTATCGTTACGTTATTTGTTTTCGCTTAACGCATTTTACGCTTAATGCGGCACTTTCAGGAACTCATCAAACGCATTAAACGAAAACTTACTGCATACATATGATCATGTGGCTTTCAGTTGTGCCCCTCCAATCAGTTCGTTGTTCAGCAAACGTATTATATGTGACTTGTTTTTCCCACGTTTACCCAACTTTGCAGCCTTTTTTTTATACGTTATGTAATAAAAATATTTGTTTTCATAGATAATCTTTAATATCCAAATATCCCGGATCGCAGTCCATAAAAACTATGCTCACAATAATAGTAAAATCGTAATCCAGTTAAAGCTGATGAAAATAGTGACAACTATTCTCTCAATATAGATACAACAACAAAAAACTAACTGCCAAAAGGCAATACAAATTGCACTCGTAGGTAAAATTCAGTACATTTAAACAATTACATTTGAAATGCAGTTTTTTATGTCTGGAATCCGTTTTATCAGTCCCTAATTACATTATAAAAAAAAAAAACATAGCTCTAATCTCTGTTCTGGTATTGCAAGGTATTTTTCTTCACATGATACGTCCAAATAATTATTTGTTGTATCTTAGAAGTCAACAACCCTTGTCGTGGCTTCCCGGGATTACGAACCCAGGATCTCAGCCGTGCTCGCAGCATTCTGGATCAGAGACAGCACCTAGCCACCTCTTGAAGGAAGGGCGCGTCTTTATAAGAAATCCGTTTTCTGTTAATCACAAGGTGTGGCTTTAAATAATAATGAAAAAAGACGCGAATGTGGGTTTTTTTCCCTCTCTCAACAATGATTTATGAGGGTGTAGCTGCCACTGTTTTACTTTCAACTGACAGACATAAACATGCCCCCCCACCCTCCCCCCCCAGGGTTGTTAGCGAGCCAGACAAATTTTGCTGCGACCATCAAAAGCTGCAGGTCACTGGGTCATCCTCGCAACAGCAGTGGCTTTGGGCTAAGCCTTCGAACAAAGGCGGCGGTCACCGCATCGCTCGCCCTTTCAGATGCGCTTCTGCGGCCGTCTGGAACGCTCTTCGCTTCCAATATTAGGAAGCCACTGGAGTTCTGCACTTTAAAGTTATTCAGATTGAAACGTAATTTCTTGAGGACCGCTTTTTGTGTTTAGTTTTGTAGTTCATCCCACGCACCTCCGATTAGCGTGCTTGGCGATGTACGGTACGAAAGAAGTTCAACATACATACAGTACTTTGTCCAGAATGAGTGTGTGCAAGGAGGACTGTTCTGCGGAGCTTGATCATTAAGCTCTCTGCTCGTCCGATACTGCACTTTGCAGAGAGACGTTATCGTATTGACAACAGGGTCCGGGCGCGGCAGCACACGGATGTGCGGCAGCACACGGATGTGCTCCAGCACTTTGAAGGCAGCGGTTTGTGAAACTTTCAAGTTCCCTCTAGGCTGCACAGTGGCCATGAGATTTAACAATTTTGATTTTACCAGGTCAGGCCCCACTAAGCTATGTAGTTACATATTTTTTGAAAGAAACGACATGGCTATCACAAATGATAGCTCAACAAAGTGTTAAGCTATGGACATCCTCGCAGCTAAATTTGCTTAAAACGCGTGTTTCTAAATCTGGAGGGGGAAAACCCGGAGGACGTGGAGAAAATCCACGCGACCACGAGGAGAGACACACGCAAACTCCCAAATAGACAGCAGGCTTCAGGGTCGGGATTGAACCCACGACCTCCTGCATACCAGGCGAGGTGGTTAACGTCTCGCCACCGTAATCAGGCAAGTGCATCGAAGTCATCGGTGCGGAGCCTTGACAGTGTTATCTCGTCACGTGGGAAATCTGGTCTCGTCTCAATCGCCAAAGGGGCCGTCCATAAATGACGTCACGTACCTAGGGGGGGGGGGTCAGACATTTATGACGAGGAGGGGGGGGGGTTGAGAAATGTGACGTCACATGAAAATGCGCAACTTTAAATGAACATAGACAACACTTTCTACTTAATTAAATAAACTTTTTAATAAATGTTTTCTCCTACAACATCAGAGTGCAGCGCCACATTAAACACGCACTACAATGACAATAGTTTAAAGCGATTTGAAGCATGTTTTCTTTTTTTCGGGGGGGGGGGGGGCAGAGCTTTGTGACGTCATATTTAAGGGGGGGGGGTCTGACTTTTTGTGACGTCGTGTGACGTCATTTATGGACGGCCCCAAAGCTCAATTGATGAAATTCAACAAAACATCTGAATGCAGCCGAGCAAAGGCCTCGAGTCTCAGTGAGGCTTTCCCGGACACACAGAGTCTTCACCGCTGAAGCTCGCTGAAGAGAACCTCCAATCTCCTCGCCGAAGGACGCTGCCCGACTCGCGTGGCAGACTTTGCCGACGACTCACTTCACGGTGCACGGCACACATTATCTCCCCATATAGCAACTTTCCTCGGCGTTATCCGTGAAACAGCTGCGCAATGTGGTTTTTCGTTAATCTCGAAGGCCAGTGTGCCACGAGACTCAAACAAACCATTTTTTGGAGATACAGAAGAGCATACTCTTAGTTCTTTCGGTAAAGTCAAGTAGGTAAAAAATGAAATTACAATTATATACTAGTATATAAGGTCGTACCTCTTGGGATTTCTCTTCACTTGATGCAGATATATTGCTGTGACAGTTTCACCTGAAGACGGAAGCTTGTGTTGCCTCCGAAACGTCGTGATTTTTTTTATTTTTTATTAATTTTAATTTCATTTTTTACCTACGTGACTTTACCGAAAGAACTAAGAGTATGAATCCTTGCAGTCACGAAAGCTTCAAATCTAGAATTAATACAGAAGAGCTTCGACTTATTTAATTTTTCCACATTGGTCCAAAGTATATATATAATGAATGCGCCTATGGTCTCCAAGTCCCAGTGACCAGCATGGTGAAGTATGGTCAAACAACCACCATGTCCCAACATCGTGTAAGGGAGAGGCATTCATCCGGAAGGGGATTAACAAAGAGGCTGTATAAGTTATTATTTAAACACAACATTATATATACTGATTTAGCATAATTATTTAACACTGGGTACATTAAAAAAACATATATTTAGAGTTGGGAAAGGCCTGATAAATGTGTAATGTTATTGTGCGATTGGTCGTGCTGATTAATTGTAAAAATTAGTATTCTCCAAGCCTGGTGTTGAACACTGATGTAATTGTTATTTCATTATAAAAAAAACATTGCTGCATTTTAAACTCAGACCGAGTACTCTTTCTCAGACACACAACAACATAATTAAATACTTTCTTTATTTACACAGCACTACGAACACAATCGAGGTCAAACAGTCACAGCGGTACGGGCTTATTATAAACAATTTACTTATCATATCACTAAACCATCTAAAAGTAGTCTTTAAGAGTAATTGTTTCACGCGATCGATAAAACTAAAACGCATTTTTTAAAATATAGATTTTTCCATAGTGTCGACTTTTTCTTGAAAATGTGACCTGAACCCACCCTAGAACTCCATGTCATAGTTGGGCCTTGCCATACCATGTTAATAGCAAAAACTATGTACACTGCTGACCGCGACAGTACTGCTGGGTAGGTGCAGGGCCTGCTCCGGTCATGGCCCGTTTGCTGACTGAACTGTTGGGAAGGATATCAATTACCAGCAAGGACTGAATCCCAACACAGTGTGCGTATTGTCAATATTTCCCACCACTGCCCGTGGTCAGCGCCTCCACAGCAGATGTGCGTATCGGTGACTCCGCGTTTGATCTCAAGAGCCCCTGGGATTGTAGGCGTCCAGTCGCTCACCTTCACCACGGACTTTCGCGAGCGTTTTCACGCACACGCGCTGAAGCCTCGCGTTTATCGTTCACCCAGCGCCTGAGAAATCTGGGGAATCGCCCAAAGTCCTGTACAGGAACAATTTTCGTCTTGCTTTAGAGCGGCGGTGTAGTCGCATCGGTGTAAATGCCTCTCCGCACGTGTGGCAAATTAAAACTCCGCCGAAAAAAATTCTGCTGAGCGGATATCAAAACGTGCTCCACGCTGCCACGGATTGGTCCCGTGGAAATCTTTTAGAACAGCTGATGTAAAAATAGGCGATAGCGTCAAGCTTACCGTAATCACAGAACTCATATATTTACTACATCGTTAAAATATAATTACGTTATAACATTGCTTTTCACTAATGGAAATAATAAGTATTGATGCTTTATAGAAAGAAGCTAAGGTTGAAAAAAAACACATAAAAAAAAACAGCGATATTTTCTCCAGCTTTTCTCCCCGTTAGATTTAACGCATTTCCTGTGCGCTCGAAGGGGACTGCTAACAACATTATTCACCGCTTGTTGGCGGAGGAAATGTTTTTCCGCCGTTGAAAACAATCGCGGCCACGTGTTGTGTGGTGCGTTGCAATGGGGCACAGAAAACCCGATGAGCGTAACGGGTGACTGCAGAGACAAATATTACGGGGCGTGCCAGCGTCGGCTGCTCGCACGCTTAAAGTCTCCCCGCTGATAGGCATCACCTTCACCCCTCTATTTAAGACCTCGAAACAGGAAGACTTATTCGCAATTCTGGCAAATCGCCCGATGAAGCTGGTTGTGATAACCCACCAGCGAAACGTCGTACTCAAACTTTAACTGTTGTGAGTGCTTACACGCCCGCTGTGCCGAAGTGGTAACTAACCGGCACGCTTTGTCGACGTGACAAATCTCACCAATTGGCCGTGTGTCGGCTTGGTGGCGGGTTAACGACACATTTTATATTTCCCCGATCTAACCCCCCCCCCCCAAACCACCCCCAGAAGAGCGATCTCAGAGCGCATCCATGGTGGGCTCTAGGGCAGGCTTGCCAAGTCTCGCTTCGGAGGAGGACCGCTCGGCTTGGAATTTTCACCGCATCCCTTCCCCTCGAACAGCATGATCCTGCAAACGGGCACGCACCAGAGACGTTAGTGCGCTCGCTGCACGTGTGGTGCTGGGGAGCGGTGGTGCAGCGGTTAGCGCGACGCTGCGCTACGAACCCAACGACCCGGGTTCGATTCCCGTTCACGGCCAACACCGGTGACGATTATCTGAACCGGTCCTGGGCCTCCCCCTTGGTCGACTCAGCCTGAAATGAGTACCTGGTGCGGTGTGTAAACATCGCCACTGGAGAGACAAAGGCGGTCGGGCGTGGTGCGGGCCACCCACCCCCTCGTGTACCGTTCCGACCTTCATAGGCGCTCGCTAACAGCACTTGCCCCTACAGTCTGTTAAGGCCATAGGGGGATCTTTGTCTTTGTAGTACTGGCCACCCACCTCCTTCATGTGCCGTGCCGGCCTTCACAGGTGCTCGCGAACGGCACCTTGCCCCAACAGCCTGTTAAGGCTATACGGGGGGGGGATCTTTGTCTTTGTATCTTTGAAACCTGATCGTGTTTTGTTGGTACACCTCATGGTTTAAAGAGCCACGTTTTTTTTTTGCGAAACTGACGAGCGGAGGCGTACGATTAAAGTTCACGCTCGAAGGGACCCTTGCGCCAAGCGTTCGGTCTTGGCTCCCGCGTCACCCCTCGGCCCAAAAAAAAACAAGGGAAACAACCCGTTCTCCTGCGGTGGGACAATTCCGACGACTGTTGCAGGCTTGGCTTTCTTGGCTACCGCGGCGGCCCAAGGGAAGGGAAGAGCGGGGAAACGTCGGAGCGGGTTGCCTGCCAGCGTGAGTGTCGCACACTCGAATGACCTTTGTGTTGGGTCAGGCGGTTTTCAGGGAGGGGGTAACACGGGCTGGCACGCGCCACGACGCGCTGAGACCCGGTCAAGCCGGCGCCAACTAACCACGTCCTTGAACGGCTCCGAAATAAACCAGCCCAAATTCGTTTACCAAACATTCACGTCGACCCGTCCGTGGTGCAATGGCAATGCCTCTTTGTAGATAGGCGATGTGGACGGCGGGAAAGGGGAATGAAGGTCGCTCGGTTGGCTGGATTGAAGGTCGCGCCGCTGTAGCAGTCGACTCAGCGTTTGTTGCAATGTGCACGTGCATATTGTACATTTTAATGGTGTAGTAGTGGTGCGGCGGTGAGCGCGCTGCCATCAGAACAGCGATCCGAGTTAGATTCCTGGCCACGGCTAACATCGGCGGTGGATGACTTCAAATGTGGCCCTGTAGCCTCAATTCCCCCTGCTCCCCCTGTTATTTTAATGTTATCTTTATTATTGTTAGAATTTTTTTTTAAAGAGCACCATGCCAAAGAGACAGACGCCGTTAAGCCACGCTGCACATTTTTCGCATTTTTTAAACGAAAGGGGCCACATTTATTATTCCCGTTCTTTGGGTCTTTCGGTAAAGCCACGTAGATAGAAAATTCCAAAAAATATAAAAATATCACGACGTTTCGATCGCAACACAAGCGATCGTCATCAGGTGAAAAAAAATATAGCAAGAGAGCTGCTAAGGCAGGAAAAAATATACCGAAAGACCCAAAGAATATGAATTCCTGCAGTCGCGAAAGCTTTAAGTCAATTATTATTCCCGTTTAGCTCTTCAGTTAATTTAGTTTTTAAACCTTTCAAGCACGCGATAAGACATTTCAGCGCTTCGCGTTCGCTCACAAGGAGGTGGCCTCAGCGCTTTTTTTCTTGCCGGACTTATCGCGCGGCGGCAGCCTGCCGAGTTCACGGGGGCCAACCGGCACGGAGGCGACGTTTCCCATCGAGGCAACGCTTTCAGAAGGGGGGGGCGGGGGGGCGGTGGGGAAGCTTCTGCGATGAATCCCAATTACGCCGCTCGACCGCCGTTATCCCCACAACTCACGGTGGCACTCGTGGCCACGTAAACGTTAAGGGGGCATATTCTTAGGTTTTTTCGGTAAAGTCACGTAGGTAAAAACAATTAAATTAATAAAAGTAAAATAAAATAAAAATCACGACGTTTCGGAGGCAACACAAGCTCTCGTCTTCAGGTGGAACCGTCACCGCCACGACATACTGTGACGGTTCCACCTGAAGACGGAAGCTTGTGTTGCCTCCGAAACGTCGTGAATTTTTATTTTATTTTACTTTTATTAATTTTAATGTTTTTACCTACGTGACTTTACCGAAAAAACCTAAGAATATGAATCCTTGCAGTCACGAAAGCTTCAAATCTAGAAGTAAAGGGGGCAGCCCTGCAGCAATAGTTCGGCCCCCCGCCCCCCACGCCACTGCGGGCAGAGAGGGCCCGCAGAACGAGAGGCGCCGCTAGCAAGATCCCTCCCCCCTGCCCCCCACTCTCTCTCTACGCACACCTGCCAGAGCCCACGTGGATGGATTTTTTTTAGTGGTTCTTCATTTGATTGGAATTTCGAGAGTAGTTATTGACATTGGTGTTGCTATTTTCAGCTTCCTATTTTGCTTACATTTGATCTTTATTTGTGAGCCCAGTTTTATTTTTATGTACGTCGCTTTGAAATACCTCGGCGCTTTATAAAATAGAGGTGGTTATTATCATTGGGTCGGCTCCACGGTAATAGGGTATTCTATGGTTCTTTCGGTGAAGTCACGTAGATAGAAAAAATAAAAAAATAAAAAGAAAAAGTAAATAAATGAAATTAAACTAACAAAAATATAGAAAAAAAATCACGACGTTTCGATCGCAACAAAAGCGGTCGTTGCGATCGAAACGTCGTGATATTCTTATTATTTTTTATTCACTCTATTTTCATTTTTATTATTTTATTGTCATTATTTTTGTTCGATCTACGCGACGTTACCGAAAGAACCATAGAATATGACTTCCTGCGGTCACTAAAGTTCTAAGGTAATAGGGTCATTTTTTGGCCTTCTCTTCCACTCTGGCACAGACAGAAGCACCCAGACTTTGCCCACCGCACGCGACCTGCCCATCGACGAACTGCCGGGCCGTTGAGTGCCCACGCGCACTGGACAGACATTTCACCACGGCAGCATCCCCGTGTGACGGTGTTAGTTCGGTTGAACGTGCAAGTGGCTTGGCTTGTGTACGTGCTTGTGAGTGACGGTCAATGCGGGGGGGGGGGGGGGGTGGATCAATGCGTCAATCTTTACCGCTCCAAGCTGTTTGTCGACACCCACGCCAGAACGTCGGTGGCTACGTCACCTTTGCCGATGACCCAATCATCTCCCGTCTCAACAGACCTCAGAAGCTAAGCAGGTGTTCAGCCTGGGCGGTGTTCGGATGGGTGACCACCACCGCATCGATAGGGTGCTATAGGCTTCTGTGCGGCTATGCGTTGGGCAGTGCGGCAACATTATTTTGTCGCACTGCACTCCCGCGCGTTTAGGTCTATGCTCCCCACTTCCAACCTGCACCGATCAAAGCGGGGAAGTATGGTGAAGTGAAATTTCGATTTAAAGCTTTCGTGACTGCAGTGATTCATCTTCTTGGTTCTTTCGGTAAAGTCACGTAGAAGGTGAAGACCAGGTCTGTCGGGGAGACAGACCTGGTCTTCACCTGAGGACGGTTTTTTGCGTTGTGGCCGAAACGTCGTGATAATTATTTTATTATGTTTTATTTTTTATTATTTTATTACTTCCCTTCTATGGTCAAGTGACCCGCGCGGTATAGGGGAGGCTTTCATCCAGCAGTGGAATGCGCTTGCCACCGCCCACATCCCGCACGCAACTAAAGTGTGGCATGAAACGACTAAAGTGAATCATTGAAGGCAGACTCATGATATACATCTGTGCTCGCGCGAAGCTAATTCAATAGGCGAAACCATGTCGAGCCGAGCGACTAGCACAGCCAGGCACACACAGGAAATCATAAATCAGCCAAGCGTATACCCGCAGGCACGCACACACACCACGCGTGCGCACACACACACACGCACACACGCGTGTGGCAAGGGGCCGCGTGGGTGCGCACCATCTGACCAGAGCCACGGCATTATCATCATCACCATCAGCGGCAGCGATGCGTGGCGGTGCAGGCTCTGCCCGTGTGTGAAACAAATGTCGCCCCAAGTTTGAGAAAGGCGGCGTGCCGAGTGCTCCGACATCTGCGAGCTACATTAAGAAGGCTCTCTGCAGAAAAACGTTGCCGCGTGCGTCTGGACGTGATTCGGAGAGGGGGATGTTTCACAAACGCGTCGCAAAATGCGGTGAAAACATTCGCCCCGTGCCCACCACCCACGCACCCACCCCCGCAGGAACAGTGAATCTGTGTTCCCCTGGGAGAATCGACCTGAGGGACGTCGATTTGACGACCCTCGATTGTTCGATGATTCAGATGGCGGTGGTTGTTGGGATTGTATGTGATGCATCGATTCGAGGATTCGAATTGATAGCCGTACGCTCACGACACGCGTGTCAGATTTACACGAGGATTGATGTTTACGCATCATGTGGAGTGGAAATATTTGCAAAACAACTTGCTGTTTTTTTCACGTTTTCAGGCTAATTGAGCAAACAGAACTACACGCGGAATGGGGAAAAAATGAGAAATGTATTATAGCAGATTTTTTTTTAACTTCTGAAATGGAATCGTGACCTCAAATTGAGACAATTCGTGGAAATGCTGTAGGGAGTAAATCATTACACGGCTGGGGTGCAGCGGTGGCGATGAGATGTTCACTCCCTCGCCTGGTATGCAGGAGGCGGTGGGTTCGATCCCGACCCTGATCCTGCTGTATATTTTCAGTTTGCATGTTTTCACAATTTGATCATTTACGGGTCATTTTCAAATCTGTCAAAATTCGGACCCTGACTTTGGCACACGATGGCCTAATTTTGCGAACGACTTCAGATGATCTTTAACATATTTCGGTCAATACACTCGCAGTAATAACCAGGGCGGCCGCTGAGTTCAAACCGCGAACCTCTGCAACAACAAGTGACGAACGCGCTGCCGCCCAAGATGATCGATGATGATGGAAATAAAAGTGATGATTATGGTGAAGACGACATTGATGTCAGAGATGACGATGGCACTACAATCGGCGGTATTGATAGTCTGGCGAAGACGACGGCGATCTTGAAGATGATGTCGAAGACGATGGTGATGACAACGATGATGATGACATAACGACGACATTCAAAACAGCCTCCGCCGCCGCTGCTTGGCACGCTTACAGTTTGAGAACGGTCGACCGCTTGCCCAGCATCAGCGCCAGGAAGTCGCGGTAGCCGATGCAGTCGCTGTTGCCCGTCGTCACCTCGGCGATGATCTTCTTCAGCTCGAGGTGCGTGCGCGGCGTGCCCACGCGCTCCAGCATCTTCTTCAGCGCCATCAGGTCTGCGCTCGGGAGCACGGGAGAGAACGTCGGGGGCCACCAACAACACCACCGCGTCAGCCTGCGGCCTCGCGTGGCATGTGCCGGGGTCAATCGATGGAGCCACGCGCGTCGCCAGTTTAGCCGCGTCGCGGGCGAATGTTGCTGGAGGCTCCCGCGGGGCTCCGCTTGTGCGCGGGAATCTTGATCTCGGACGTCGAATGGTGTCTGCCAACTCGATTTTTTAAATCATTCACTCGTCCATCTCGCGGTCGCCTCCTACTGTTTTTGTTGTAATCTTATTAGAGATGTCTGCTGGATACACAGAGGACGATGAGTTGAAATGTTGGCAGGGAGTGACGTGAAAGGACATACGCGTGAAGCAAAAGACAAAGATTTCTCCATCACCCCCCCCACCCCAGGTATTGCCTTTAACAGACTGTTGGGTCAAGTGCGGTTAGCGAGCACTTATAAAGGGCGGCACGGCACAGGAGGGGGTGGCCTTTGTCTCCCCCAGTGGCGATGTTTTACACACCGTACCAGGTTCGCGATAACCACTACGCGATAACCACTACGCAACCGCTCCCCACGATTTATATTACATAAGCGTATATGCCGGAGTTAATCATTCCACCCCTACGCCCGTGTTTACTGTTTAAGCAGTGGCACGGTACAAAGCGTTCCATTGATAGCGCGACTGTGCTGAGATCCACTGGGCAGATGAGAGTCAATGGCTGCATGGCGACTGCGTGGCGAGCTATCCAATAGAGGGGTGGTGGTGGTGGTGGCGGGGGGATATCAATTTCCCCGGAGCGTGGGAGGGTGGGATGTGTGTCGTCACAGCTCTGGCATTAATGTTGTGGGGGTAGTTGTAGTTATATGTACACACGCCAGGAATGCAACATCAACACGAGTGAGTCACAGAGTTCAAGTAATTGAAATGCCAAGCTTCTCACCAATTTCTTCTTCGTCGTTCAAGTCGAAGTCGAGAAATTTTTCTGATATTTAGAGAAAGAGAGAGAGAGAGAAAAACAAAAGCATGGGCATCAGAATATGGTTATCCCCGCCGAGGAGACGCGACGTGTGTAAGCGAACGGTGACTTGACAACAAACATCTTGACACACACCTTTGTAGGACTCCAGCTTTTCGGCGAGGTCGTCCACATCTTGGTAAAATTCATCTTCCAGGAATTCCTAAGTGGAGGCACGCACACGCACACGCCAAAATAGACGGGGCCACCTTTACATAATCTGCAGCGTATGGCAACCGATTAAAGCGTTTAAGTAATAGGCCTACAGTAGATGATCCGCATTAGCATCCCCAACGAATGCATTGCCTATGCAAAGTTGAACATCTTCTTGGTTCTTTCGGTAAAGTCACGTAGAATGAAAATAATAAAATAATAAAAATAAAACATAATAAAATAATTCTCACGGCGTTTCGGCCACAATGCAAGCAGCCGTCCTCAGGTGAAGACCAGGTCTGTCGGGGAGACAGCGTCAGAACTGAGGACGGCTGCTTGCGTTGTGGCTGAAACGCCGTGAGAATTATTTTATAATGTTTATTTTTATTATTTTATTATTTCCATTCTACGTGACTTTACCGAAAGAACCAAGAAGATGAATCCCTGCAGTCACGAAAGCTTTAAATCGAAAGTTGAACATGTTGTGTTGTTTTTTAATCATGTGAGTGAGGTTCTTCACGTGCCGGGCCTTTCACAGTCACTTCAACAACGATCAGCGACTCGCACTTGGCACGATTAGGACGCGCGTGTGAAACCCAACTCTGCCGCACCGCTACCGACCGCCGTGTAATCATTAAAGGCACTCTAATTGAAACCTGTTGCACAACCGCTCTGGCGAGATCAACGGAGGGCATGGGAAGGATTTTCTTTTCGTAAATTAAGTTTTGGTGGCAAGGAGCCACGGGGGGCCCACGTTGAGTCGCCAAAGGGAAGCCCGCGAGGCGTGTTTTGAGGGCCCAACAGGGGGCACGGGAGATGTGGCCTGTCTAAAGTTCTAAGGTGACAGTGAGGCCCGGACTATGGCCATAGGGCAGCAGTCGCCGGGGCAAATGTAAATATTTGATTACCTCTGCGTACGCTTCATTGATTGCGTACGCTCTCAATATTCGGGCAGCCCCAAAAGATTATTCCTCCTAACCAGCCACCCGTTTAGTTTTTTTTATGGACACAGCCCCAAATGCGGTCGATGAGATCGCACACGGCAATTTGGGTATCCCGGTGTGTTTGCTTACAAACACCTGGGCCAACTTCAAGTCCCAGTCCCCCACTGGTGACAGTGAACAGCCAATTGTCGCTTCTGCCCGCTGTGTTTACAAATCGGTGGAAGACAAACTCATTTACTTTCACACAAAGACAAAGATCCCCCGTATAGCCTGAACAGACTGTTGGGGTAAGTGCTGTTAGCGAGCACCTATGAAGGCCAGAACGGTTCACGAGGGGGTGGGTCGCCAGCACCCACACAAACACGCGCATGCACACACACACACAAGGGCAACCCTCCTGTTATATACGGATGGGCCGCAATGAAAAGGAACCCGAGTGTTAAGTTATGCAAACAGCTACATCATGTTGTACTGGTAGAAACCTCCTGGTTACACCAGCCCACATGGGATTATTGTGTCCGTCCGTCCGTCGTGAAGGGAGGGGCTAGGTGGGGAGGGAGGGGCTGGGTGGGGAGGTGAGGGTGGGGAGGGGCTGGGTGGGGAGGGTGGGGAGGGTGGGGCTGAGTGGGAGCTGGGAGGGGTGGGTTTGGGTGGGTAGGGGCTGGTCACCCCGTGGTGCTCTTATAAAACTCAACGTTTAACCTGCTCACGCCGGCTTGTGCCCGCCCTCAGAGTCGGGCATTTTTGCGGAATACACCACGTCGCCTTTGACCCTGGCCATTGACCGAGCAACCCAACGTTCCTACCAGCTCCCTCCGCAGGAATGTTTTTATGCTGCGTCAATCTTATTCAGATATCTGTAGACGCTGTGGAGTGATGACATGGCAGTGCACAAAGGCGATGAGCTCAGGCTTAATTACTTTAAGTACTGAATTAGAACAACTAATGCAAATTAGTGGCACCGCGGGAGCGAGATGTTAACCACCTCGCCTGGTATACAGGAGGTCGTGGGTTCAATTCCAATTCAGACGCCTGCTGTTGCATATTTGGAGTTTGCGTGTCTCTCTCTCTCATCATCACCATTATCACGGTGGCTAAGAGATGTTACTACCTCGCCTGGTATGCAGGAGGTCGTGGGTTCGATCCAGATTCAGGCGTCTGTGCATTTGGAGTTTGCACGTCTCTCTCTCCGTGGTCGCGTGGATTTTTCTCCAGGTCCTCTGATTATTTTCCCTCCACATTTAGAATTCACAGGCGATTCGAGTATTTGCCTGATAAAAATGTACACGTGATAAGCCGCTTCCTTGGGCTATCATTTGAACAAGAGCTGTATAGCTCAGTGGGCCTTACCTGGTAAACTACAAAAAGTAGTTTAGTTTATATGTATGATATGGAGCGGTGGCGCAGTGGTTGGCAACACTGCAGCTATGATCTTGGGCACCTGCGTTCGATTCCCGGCCACGGCTAATCGTAGTAGCGGGTGATATCTCAATCGGTTGTGAAACACAGCCCCCTTCAGTAACCCACGCTGGCCAGCTTGGTGAAGTATAGTCAAACTTCCACGGCCGATATGGCGTGGTGGGGGGGGAGGGATTCATCCAGCAGTGTATTGACAAATGTCTGTAAGTTATCATTATATATGAGATAGATGCCGTGCGCTGGCTTAAAACACGTCTAGACGTAATTATTTGCAGGATTCGGTGGCAGTAGCGATTAGTGACAGCGAGCGAACCTGTCAAGACAATTCCCAGACCGTATGAGCAGCATCGGAAGGTGGTGATCTCCCTATTCATTGGTAAGCCAAGGGAATTCATAAGGGAGAAAGGACAATGGTGTCCACTGGAGTGGAAGGCAGTTTGCATGGCGGGGGGTGGAGGGCGGCTGGGTGGAAACAGTGGTCAAATGGTAATGAGCCATTGATTAATTCCTGGAAATGCCCATAATCACGTTGTACCGCTCAACTGGTGGTGAGTCCAATGGCGTTCGCACACCTTCCCACGCGTGTCGCTGTCTCACGAGTGGTTTGCGTGGATGAGTAGGTCAAATACCCGACTGGGGAGGGAGGCGGGGGGGGGGCCCTGCCAAGCAAAGAGGTGCCACAGCTCGAAATGACACAGCGCGTCGGATGCTGTTGCGCAGCCGGTGCGTGGGGATTGTGGTGCTGGCGTTGCGCGTCGCGGAGCGGCGGTGGGATGGTTAGCTGTGCTTTTTGGTGTCGCCATGAAGGCTTGAATATTGAAAAATTCCAGGGCAATTTGCCGCTGGTGAATAAACATATATAAAAGTCTCTCTCGAGAGAGCCGACTCGAAGCGGAGGTCCCCTTTCGCAGGGTCCTGCGCCTATTACCTTACAACGCGGTTAGATCATCGGCAGAACTACGTTGCGTCGTCATCACAGACGTCCGAGCAGAAGCGCAATGACCTTGTTGATGACCTCCAGTCGGTCGTCCTGTGCCGCCTTCAACTTCCCGAAAGCTTTTCCGCCTAGAAAGAGACCGGTGGCGAAACAAAACAAATGACGATCTTCATTTGAATCCATACTCGTTGGTTCTTTCGGTAAAGTCACGTAGGTAGAAAAAATAATAGATCACACGACGTTTCGATCGCAACACAAGCAATCGTCATCAGGTGGGACAGCTGATGACCACAGCAAAACTTGCTGTGGTTGTCCCACCTGATGACACAGCCGAAAGAACCAAAGAGTATGAAACAAAGGTAACTTACGGCGAAAGATGGCAGAGAACCAGGAGACGCCACCACCACACAAGGCAGCTGCATCATAGAGGGCAATTTCGTTGATATCGGATCCTTACGAGAGTTATCGTGACCCCCCCCTCCCACACCGACGGACATACATAAGCAAATAACTAAGCAGACGAAACGTCTGCTTCAAATTGTGTTCGGCCGAACTCCTTTGTAACAGCAAAGGCGACGTTTTGGGCAATGGCTCTCCTTCATAGCGCACTACTTTGTAGCAGTCACGTTCCGTGGTCGTGGCAGGGAGTTGTTACTTTATCGTCACGGTCTCGGCTTGACGAGGGTGGTGTACAGGGCATTTTACAGGGCACGCGACGCGTCGCATCGGTGGCGGCAGTCAGCAGCGTGTAACACGGGAAAGAAAGACCGGATTAGCGTGCGTGGTAGCACGGGCTTGTAACTTTGAATTATAATAATAAGAATTTATTACGACTTAATTATTACAACCGCCACACTTAAACAATCTGCGGCAGAGAGCACAGCAATAAAGCAACAGCAGCAACTAGCGCCACAACCGCAAAGAGCACAATCATCAGCATTTGAAATCATCATCATCATCATCAATCATGACAATCAAACTGACAAGGCGCGGCTTCTTCGCAAGGTGCCGTGACGCAACAGATTTGAAAGCGCAGAGGGAAATCTCACGAACCGCCTTTGCTGCCAATTCACGACGACGACGACGATGATGGGAGGCTGTCTCATCACTCACCTTGGTAGTCGTGCTTCGATTTCTCGGCCGCCGTCCCTGGAGCCATTGCTGGCTGCTGCTGCTGTTAATGATGATGATGATCTGCTCGCTCGCTCGCTCTCCCTCTCGAAGTCGGCGGTACGGACCGAGGAGGAGCGCAGCACGCGAAGATTACGGGGACTTAGACTCCGGCGGTGGGGGCTGGGGGGAAGGGGGTGTGATCGGGGAGGGAGGTGTGGTGGCGCTTTGCTTCACTTCGCTTCTGCCGTGGCCAAATCGAGCGAAGTGGCCCCGTCGCAACTTCCGTCGCCTGACGTCGAGAGCAAGCGGAGTGGCGAGGCCGCTATAAAAGCGCGCATTGTAGCGCGCCCGAGTCTTTGTGCGCTCGACGCTGGAGCGCTAACTCAACAATGAGCGCATTCTCTCTCTCTCTCCCCCCCGCCCTTCTAACAACCACCACCATCGCCATCATCACCACCATCACCACCACCACGACCCCTCCCTCTCGCTCTCCGCAGCGCTCCCTGTTGCACGGGACACGCGCGCGTGCCGAGGGGAGTGCGCAAATTTGCGACCTCTCTCTCTCTCTCTCGGGTCCCGCCTTGGCAACTTTGCCATTACGAGCAGCCAAATCGGCGTCGTTATCAGCAGCACCGGTAGCATCGTATCAGCAGTCGTGGTCAATCCACTGCTGGATGAAGCCCACCCCCAACACCCACCTCCACCGCCGCACCAACAAAGCCGGCTCTTATTCTTAGGTTTTTTTCGGTAAAGTCACGTAGGTAAAAAATTAAAATTAAAATTAATAAAAGTTAAATACAAATAAAATAAAAATCACGACGTTTCGGAGGCAACACAAGCGTCCGTCTTCAGGTGGAACCGTCACAGCACGATAGCTGATCCTGAACTTTAACTCACGAGCGGAGCGTGCACCCTCTCGGGTCCTGCACACGCCTTGACCTCGCATCGCCTCGCCTCGTGACCCCGGAGGGTGTTCTCCTCTCGGAAGCGTCACTGCCGTCACGCGCCTCGAGAACTCCGGCCCATCAACCCTTCTGGCCTCGACGCGTCCTTCCTCCCCCAAGCCCCAGCTTGACTCAACAGTTTGAACGATATTCTTGGTTGCTTCGGTGAAGTCACGTAGAAGGGAAATAATAGAATAATACAAATTAAACAATCAAATTCTCACGACGTTTCGATTGCAACACAAGCAATCGTCATCAGGTGTGAAAACCACGGCAAGAAAATGTGTGGTTTTCACACATGATGATGATTGCTTGTGTTGCAGTCGAAACGTCGTGATAATGTAATTGTTTTCTTTTTATTATTTTATTATTTCCCTTCTACGTGACTTTGCCGAAAGACACCAAGAATATGAATCCCTGCAGTCACGAAAGCTTTAAATCGAACAGTTTGAATGATATCTTAAAACCTGCGTGTGTTCTCTCATCGGCGCGTTCACTCTGCCCGGCTTTCAACGTCATGCCAAGAAAATCGCCTCTCAGTGTTTCCTTTTTTTAAATTTCTATACTCTGTGGTTCTTTCGGTAAAGTCACGCAGATAGAAAATTAACAGATCACGACGTTTCGATCGCAACACAAGCAACCTTCATCAGGTGAAACAAACAGTAGGAGCACTGATAATTGTTTTTTTTACCCTTTTCTCTGGCAACAAAACCGACACCTTTTTTTTACAAGGAGTAATGTTTGCATTGACCACAATACCTGCGGTCGGAATGCAAACAAAAAACACAACTCTGATAGCAGGAGCACTGCTTATTTCTCTCTACGCACTTCGCAGGAGCCGAATGGGACATTCGACTTCGGGGTGGGGGTGGGAGGGTGCAGCAATTAACAAACGCGCGCACACACGCGCGATTCACTCACTCCTGTCACTCCTGTCGGTGACAGAAGCGACTGAGGGGCGCTCTATTTTTAGAAACGCAGCGCTGCTGCCACTCTAGTACCCGATTAGCGCGGCTAAGACGCTTGGGCAGTGACGCAGAGACATCGCTCGGGGTGGGAGGTTTCTAGGCCTCGCGTGACTGCGGCTCCGTCTTAAACGAAGTCGCGGGCCGTACTGCCCCCCCACCCTCTCTCACCTCTACGGACCTGAGTTCCGTTCCTGATAACGGCTCACATCAGTGGCGAGGAAACCGGTCCGAGCCGCCTTGCGACTCACGCGTTCACCAACTCGCGCTGACCAGCGTGGCGAAGTGTGCATCAAACAACTCCCATTACCGACACGGCTGATCGGATTCCATGGTCAAGACGCTACATTAATTAAAACAAGATGAGCAGTCGGTTGCCAATATGCTGTGAGTTTAGGTATAACGCTGTAACGCAACGGGTTCACGTTTCCCATGTAGGCGCTAAATGATCTACCGATATTAGGAAGCCACTGGAGCGATGCACTCTTAAATCTAAATTGACAACTAATTTATTGAGAAATGCGTTTGGTGTTTCGTTTGTTTGCCCTTCCCCCGCGCCTCCGATTAGCACCGTTGGCTACGTACGGCGTGGAAGAAGTTCAACATACTTACATACAATGCAATATCGTCTGGTGGGTGGGAAGCGCTACCCCATTAGTAACTGGTTGCATTGAACGTCAGTCGTTCAACAGAGTCTCAAGACCGCTTCATGGAGGGTCCTGCCATATTGGGATGTTGTGGGCCGATTTTCCATCTTTCGTTGAACCCAGAGAAGACTTACCGCGCGTCACACGAGGGGGTTTCAACATTGAAGGTGATCTGCTAAGCCAAGTGGTGAGAACTCGTGATACCAGGATGAGTCTCATTTGCAAGTGTTGTGACATGGGTCTCTAAAACGATGACAAAAGCCCACCCCCCCACACAAAAAAAGAAAGTACAGCAACGAATCAAACAGAATTCGGCCCACAACCATCGGTGTCACTCAAACACTGCCATCTTCTGTCCGTAAATCGCAACACCTGGTCAACCCGCGGAGGTGGTGCTGTTGGGGAACCCCAATCCAAGTGCCGAGCAGGCGAAACGGTGGCTTAGCTTCTGGGAGCCTTCGAGATCGGAGGGCGAGTTGGTCGTATGGTGAAGGTGTTTTTGTTTCTGCGAAGAGACACAGCAGCTGCGGGGACAAGACGGTGACAGCCGCGATCCTGCTACAGCTGTGATTCGTGACCAGCAGACCCAGTGAATGAGAGAAGTGTGTGTCCAAGCTATTTTTAAAATATATCGCCGCACATAATCGTGCCGGCACGCCTGCGTTCCAGCAACATTGATCAGTCATCACCAGCACCACCAGCAGCACCATAACCGCAACCAGAACCGGCACGCCTGAAATCCAGAAACATTGATCAGTCATCACCAGCACCACCACCACAACCACCACTAGAACCGGCACGCCTGATTCCAGAAACATTGATCAATCATCACCAGCACCACCACCACAACGACCACCAGAACCGGCACGCCTGATTCCAGAAACATTGATCAATCATCACCAGCACCACCACCACAACGACCACCAGAACCGGCACGCCTGATTCCAGAAACATTGATCAATCATCACCAGCACCACCAGCAGCACCACCACAACCACCACCAGAACCGGCACGCCTGATTCCAGAAACATTGATCAATCATCACCAGCACCACCACCACAACGACCACCAGAACCGGCACGCCTGATTCCAGAAACATTGATCAATCATCACCAGCACCACCACCACAACCACCACCAGAACCGGCACGCCTGATTCCAGAAACATTGATCAATCACCACCAGCAGCACCACCACAACCACCACCAGAACCGGCACGCCTGATTCCAGAAACATTGATCAATCATCACCAGCACCAGCAGCACCATCACAACCACCACCAGAACCGGCACGCCTGAGTTCCAGCAACATTGATCAATCATCACCAGCACCACCAGCACCACCACAACCACCACCAGAACCGGCACGCCTGAGTTCCAGAAACATTGATCGATCATCACCAGCACCACTGATTACAAATGTGTTATGGAGAACATCAGGTAGATTCTTCTTGAATGCAGCTGTGCGGAGTTTTGCTTTCAGTGTTGTTCACTCGCTTGCGTGTTGGGTTTGCCAAAGACACTGCGGCTTCAGATCCACACGAAGCCAAATTTTCGCATGTTTAAAGCAATTGGCCAAACACCTCAATGTAACAAGGACTCTCCAGAAAAACCTCAGCCTCCTGAGACTCAGTGAGGCTTTTCCGAATACAGGTCATCATTGTCTTAGAATTGTAAAGATGTAACGATTCGGCGAGTCAACCGAATAGTAGGCGATTCGAATAAAGAATCGATTACAACGCGATGTAACACAATTTTTGTTCCTGGGTAGTAAGTGTTATTTCGTAATTGCTTATGCCTAAAAATTTAATAAAATGGCTATTATTATTTGGTTCTTTCGGTAAAGTCACGTAGATAGAAATAATAAAAATAAAGTGATTATAAATACCTCGACGTTTCGATCGCAACACAAGCGGTCGTCATCAGGCAAAAGAGTCAGCCTCTAAAGGCAAACAGTTTATAAAGTTTGGAGATGGGCGTAGCCCAAGTGTATCAGCAGCACCAGCAGCATGGGCGGTGCAGCAATGCCAATGCAGCAGCAATGCCAATGCAGCAGCAATGCCAATGCAGCAACAATGCCAATGCAGCAGCAATGCCAATGCAGCGGCAATGCCAATGCAGCAGCAATGCCAATGCAGCAGCAATGCCAATGCAGCAGCAATGCCAATGCAGCAGCAATGCCAATGCAGCAGCAATGCCAATGCAGCAGCAATGCCAATGCAGCAACAATACCAATGCAGCAACAATGCCAATGCAGCAGCAATGCCAATGCAGCGACAATGCCAATGCAGCAACAATGCCAATGCAGCAACAATGCCAATGCAGCAACAATGCCAATGCAGCAGCAATGCCAATGCAGCAACAATGCCAAAGCAGCAGCAATGCCAATGCAGCAGCAATGCCAATGCAGCAGCAATGCCAATGCAGCGGCAATGCCAAAGCAGCAGCATTGCCAATGCAGCAGCAATGCCAATGCAGCAGCAATGTCAATGCAGCAGCAATGCCAATGCAGCAGCAATGTCAATGCAGCAACAATGTCAATGCAGCAGCAATGCCAATGCAGCAGCAATGCCAAAGCAGCAGCAATGCCAATGCAGCAGCAATGTCAATGCAGCAGCAATGCCAATGCAGCAGCAATGTCAATGCAGCAACAATGTCAATGCAGCAGCAATGCCAATGCAGCAGCAATGCCAAAGCAGCAGCAATGCCAATGCAGCGGCAATGCCAATGCTGCAACAATGCCAAAGCAGCAGCAATGCCAATGCAGCAGCAATGTCAATGCAGCAACAATGTCAATGCAGCAGCAATGTCAATGCAGCAGCAATGCCAATGCAGCAGCAATGTCAATGCAGCAACAATGTCAATGCAGCAACAATGTCAATGCAGCAGCAATGCCAATGCAGCAGCAATGCCAATGCAGCAGCAATGCCAATGCAGCAGCAATGCCAATGCTGCAACAATGCCAAAGCAGCAGCAATGCCAATGCAGCAGCAATGCCAATGCAGCAGCAATGTCAATGCAGCGGCAATGCCAAAGCAGCAGCAATGCCAATGCAGCAGCAATGCCAATGCAGCAACAATGTCAATGCAGCAGCAATGCCAATGCAGCAGCAATGCCAATGCAGCAGCAATGCCAATGCAGCAGCAATGCCAATGCAGCAGCAATGCCAATGCAGCAACAATGCCAATGCAGCAGCAATGCCAATGCAGCAGCAATGCCAATGCAGCAGCAATGCCAATGCAGCAGCAATGCCAATGCAGCAGCAATGCCAATGCAGCAGCAATGCCAATGCAGCAGCAATGCCAATGCAGCAGCAAGGCCAATGCAGCAGCAATGCCAATGCAGCAGCAAGGCCAATGCAGCAGCAATGCCAATGCAGCAGCAATGCCAATGCAGCAGCAAGGCCAATGCAGCAGCAATGCCAATGCAGCAGCAATGTCAATGCAGCAGCAATGTCAATGCAGCAGCAATGCCAATGCAGCAGCAATGTCAATGCAGCAGCAATGCCAATGCAGCAGCAAGGCCAATGCAGCAGCAATGCCAATGCAGCAGCAAGGCCAATGCAGCAGCAATGCCAATGCAGCAGCAATGCCAATGCAGCAGCAAGGCCAATGCAGCAGCAATGCCAATGCAGCAGCAATGCCAATGCAGCAGCAATGCCAATGCAGCAGCAAGGCCAATGCAGCAGCAATGCCAATGCAGCAGCAATGCCAATGCAGCAGCAAGGCCAATGCAGCAGCAATGCCAATGTAGCAGCAATGTCAATGCAGCAGCAATGCCAATGCAGCAGCAATGCCAATGCAGCAGCAGCAATGTCAATGCAGCAGCAATGCCAATGCAGCAACAATGCCAATGTAGCAGCAATGCCAATGCACCAGCAATGCCAATGCAGCAGCAATGCCAATGCAGCAGCAATGCCAATGCAGCAGCAATGCCAATGCAGCAGCAATGCCAATGCTGCAGCACTGCCAATGCAGCAGCAATGCCAATGCAGCAGCAATGCCAATGCAGCAACAATACCAATGCAGCAACAATGCCAATGCAGCAGCAATGCCAATGCAGCAGCAATGCCAATGCAGCAACAATGCCAATGCACCAGCACTGCCAATGCAGCAACAATGCCAATGCAGCAGCAATGCCAATGCAGCAACAATACCAATGCAGCAACAATGCCAATGCACCAGCAATGCCAATGCACCAGCAATGCCAATGCAGCAACAATGCCAATGCAGCAGCAATGCCAATGCAGCAACAATGCCAATGCAGCAACAATGCCAATGCAGTAGCAATGCCAATGCAGCAACAATGCCAATGCAGTAGCAATGCCAATGCAGCAACAATGCCAATGTAGCAGCAATGCCAATGCACCAGCAATACCAATGCAGCAGCAATGCCAAAGCAGCAGCAATGCCAATGCAGCAGCAATGCCAATGCAGCAGCAATGCCAATGCAGCAGCAATGCCAATGCAGCAGCAATGCCAATGCAGCAGCAATGCCAATGCAGCAGCAATGCCAATGCAGCAGCAATGCCAATGCAGCAGCAAGGCCAATGCAGCAGCAATGCCAATGCAGCAGCAAGGCCAATGCAGCAGCAATGCCAATGCAGCAGCAATGCCAATGCAGCAGCAAGGCCAATGCAGCAGCAATGCCAATGCAGCAGCAATGTCAATGCAGCAGCAATGTCAATGCAGCAGCAATGCCAATGCAGCAGCAATGTCAATGCAGCAGCAATGCCAATGCAGCAGCAAGGCCAATGCAGCAGCAATGCCAATGCAGCAGCAAGGCCAATGCAGCAGCAATGCCAATGCAGCAGCAATGCCAATGCAGCAGCAAGGCCAATGCAGCAGCAATGCCAATGCAGCAGCAATGCCAATGCAGCAGCAATGCCAATGCAGCAGCAAGGCCAATGCAGCAGCAATGCCAATGCAGCAGCAATGCCAATGCAGCAGCAAGGCCAATGCAGCAGCAATGCCAATGTAGCAGCAATGTCAATGCAGCAGCAATGCCAATGCAGCAGCAATGCCAATGCAGCAGCAGCAATGTCAATGCAGCAGCAATGCCAATGCAGCAACAATGCCAATGTAGCAGCAATGCCAATGCACCAGCAATGCCAATGCAGCAGCAATGCCAATGCAGCAGCAATGCCAATGCAGCAGCAATGCCAATGCAGCAGCAATGCCAATGCTGCAGCACTGCCAATGCAGCAGCAATGCCAATGCAGCAGCAATGCCAATGCAGCAACAATACCAATGCAGCAACAATGCCAATGCAGCAGCAATGCCAATGCAGCAGCAATGCCAATGCAGCAACAATGCCAATGCACCAGCACTGCCAATGCAGCAACAATGCCAATGCAGCAGCAATGCCAATGCAGCAACAATACCAATGCAGCAACAATGCCAATGCACCAGCAATGCCAATGCACCAGCAATGCCAATGCAGCAACAATGCCAATGCAGCAGCAATGCCAATGCAGCAACAATGCCAATGCAGCAACAATGCCAATGCAGTAGCAATGCCAATGCAGCAACAATGCCAATGCAGTAGCAATGCCAATGCAGCAACAATGCCAATGTAGCAGCAATGCCAATGCACCAGCAATACCAATGCAGCAGCAATGCCAAAGCAGCAGCAATGCCAATGCAGCGGCAATGCCAATGCAGCAGCAATGCCAATGCAGCAGCAATGCCAATGCAGCAGCAATGCCAATGCAGCAGCAATGCCAATGCAGCAGCAATGCCAATGCAGCAGCAATGCCAATGCAGCGGCAATGCCAATGCAGCAGCAATGCCAATGCAACAGCAATGCCAATGCAGCGGCAATGCCAATGCAGCAGCAATGCCAAAGCAGCAGCAATGCCAATGCAGCGGCAATGCCAATGCAGCAGCAATGCCAATGCAGCAGCAATGCCAATGCAGCAACAATGCCAATGCAGCAGCAATGCCAATGCAGCAGCAATGCCAATGCTGCAGCAATGCCAATGCAGCGACAATGCCAATGTAGCAGCAATGCCAATGCAGCAGCAATGCCAATGCAGCAGCAATGCCAATGCAGCAACAATGCCAATGCAGCAGCAATGCCAATGCAGCGGCAATGCCAATGCAGCAGCAATGCCAATGTAGCAGCAATGCCAATGCAGCAATGCCAATGTAGCAGCAATGCCAATGCAGCAGCAATGGCAATGCAGCAATGCCAATGCAGCAGCAATGCCAATGCAGCAGCAATGCCAATGCAGCAAAGGGCCGCCAGGAAATTCCTGCACCCCGCTCCACACACCACACTGCTGACGGTGGAGGTTGATTGACAAGAAAACACAAGTCAAGTCATGACCCTAAGTGGTTGATGACATCTTTCCAATGGTTGCTGAGTCTATAACCATCCTCTCGGTTGAAATTGTGTCTGTGTCTGTATATATTTTCACGTGTATTCCACGTGCTGAATGTAGCGCCCTCTGGTGGCCGCAGGCGTCACCTCATCACGCTACGTGCAGAATGGTGGCAAACAAACGTACCCCGAGCTCTGCGGTTCTTGCGTGGTTCAGCCCCCTTCTTCTTACGTGGCACTGCAGCCAGTGCAGCACTCACGTTCGAATGCACGAACGCAGTCATTCTGTCAATTCCACTGCTGGATGAGGGCCCGGATTCTGGGGGAGGGGGGGGGGTGTTATTTGACCATACTTCACCACGCCGGTCCGTGCCGGTTGGTGATGTCGGATGAACACTGCGACACTGCCCTCTGCTGCCCGCTACGTTGGCTCGAAGCCTATAGCACCTGTTACGCACGGCGGCCGCCCATCCAAGCGGGTATTTTACACATCACCGCCCACCTCCTACGCATTTTCCATATGCTAAATTCCTCTTGATATGCAAATTATTTGTCGAGGCGCTCTTCTTCCCACCTCCCCCCCTCCAACCCAGCTTAAATATACGCTCCAATCTTGGTGGTGTTTCATTCTTCACCTGAGGACGGCTGCTTGTGTTGTGGCCGAAACGTCGTGAGAATTATTTTATTATGTTTTATTTTTATTTTTTTATTACTTCCCTTCTACGTGACTTTACCGAAAGAACGAAGATCAATAAAGTACTTCATTGATAACACTGGTCAACAGAGTTTTTCTGGCATAAGGTATTCCAACGGTTTTAAGGTAATTTTGGGGTGCTGATTCCAAATATGGCATCAGTTTTTGTCTATCACATCAGGTTTTAGAGATATCAAATATTGCATTTTAAAAAAAAACTGCAGAAGAAAAATATTAAATAAATGTGGATATCTACATAAAATGGTATTATAAACACACTATCCTAAAAATACAGCACCATATTTTAACACTAAAGCAGTCACTGACTCGCAACAACTTGCAATCATAAGTGACAGAGTTAATTTCGGGTAAAATCAATGAAAATGGGGTATGCCGATAGCATAAAAATGAGATGTGATAGAGCAAATCTGAGATCAGATTTGGAATCAGCACCCCGAAATTAGTCTAAAACAGCTGCAAAAGTCCAGGCCAGAAATACATGTTTTTTTGTTGACCAGTGTAATCAGATATGTGGCAATAACGCAGCTCTGCTGCAGTCATTGGTTGGTTTAAACACGTGTGGGCGTGGAGCGGTGGACATTTATCAACACGCGCTCAGAGTGTTTGGCTGCGAGACATTTCCACGTGATGAGCCACTTCGTTGAGCTATAATTTGGGGCCAGGTCGCTTCTGACAAAGAGCTGCGTAGTTGAGTGGTCCTTACCTGGTCAAAT